>NC_064632.1:45808313-47058313 GCF_023864275.1 Schistocerca cancellata
AGTCACTTCAGCAGATTTCAATAAATGCATCTGCATTATCATAGAAACACACGTGAAATGTAATGCAATTTCCCCCGACAAAACGCTGAGTACAGCCATAAGCGCAACACGAAACAACCATGTTTTGCCAACATTCACGTGACTTTCGCCCAGAGATGTTGGAGCCACAAAAATGACATCAGGGCCAGTCTATTATATTTATGGTCGAAGCTCGTAACCAACGAAAATATCTCAACAAATATTGTTATAAAGAAATGCACATCGAAATGCGCACGAAGACAATGTCAGCACAGCAGCCATTACCATTATGTCACCGTTCAAAGGTGAAGGTTAGTATTACAAATTCCTTTTCATCGTAGAATGATTTCGAAATATGAGGATGGATTGATCAAAATGGTACAACGTGAATTTTTCTCAAATGGCATTATTGTCGGTAAGAGAGATTTTTGTAGCCGTTTTGCTTCAGGTTTCAACCAGTGTGGCCCCGAATATTGTAAATTTGTGGTAAGGTCTTATGGGAACAAACTGCTGAGGTCATCGGTCCCTAAGCTTACACACTACTTAATCTAAATTAAACTAACTTACGCTACGGACGACACACACAACCATGCCCGAGGAAGGACTCGAACCTACGACGCGGGAAGCGGCGCGGACCGTGACATGACGCTCTAGATCGCTCGGCTATCCCGCGCGGCGGCACCGAATAGTTTTGTTGGAAAGTGTATTAGCCAATCTCTCACATTCTGGAGAAATTATTAAAGAGAAGTCTGTGTGTTGTGGTCTTAAATCTGACGACTGGGTAATGCAGCTCCAGATCGTCCGCTCTCAAAATTCTGCCATCTCTCTCCCCACATCCACCACTGCTGGCGGCTCACCTCCAACTGCGCAACGCTACGCGCTGTTCACATCCAACTGCCCAACACTACAATAGCAAAAATTCCAACAATGCAAACCAGCCACAGACTGCACACAGCACTGTCAGTGATTTTCATACAGAGCGCTACATGGAGTTACCAACATAAAAACCTAAACAGCCTACTTTCATAGCCCTCATGCTCCTCACAAAAAAATTTACAAATGGTTTTGGGCAGTGCCCCATACAGATTTGAAAAAAATTTTTCATAATTACTGTAACAAAGAAATCAAATGCACACACTTATTGATACGCTGTTGGTCAAAAGCAAAAATTAATCTCATAAAGAAAGTCCTGATCATTCATCACAGTAGTAATTGCTTTGCACAAAGTCTGATCAGAAAAAGAAAATGCACACGGAAGTAGTTGATTTCCATGCAGTCTTGAAGAAGTAATGTTGTCCATCCAACGGAAAGACAGTGCTTGATCTTGACATGCAGACAGGTAATGGGCCACAACATAGCAAACACATAGCCGAGTCAGTCGAAGTTTTGAAGAAGATTGGTAGGTAGGTCATCACAGAGCAGACCCACTGTAATCCTGGTAGGGATTATGGTATGGTGGGCCACCAGAAGTGCATACCCACTGCAGTTCTTGTAGAAATAATGGTATTGGTGGGTCATACCCACTGTAGTCCTTGTAGAGATGGCCATCAGCCATCTGTTGCGACCGTGCGGGTGCACAATCACCATTAAAGAGTCTTGCAGACAATATAGCAAGTCCATAAACCACCACTTGTGCACTCACAAACTTTTTGGAATGTCCTTAGAACCAGCAATGCTGTTAACCAGTCCCTTGCTGAATTAACAACACATGTGCGATCACTAGCAGTCCCTTCTTTCACACATTGCGCATATACTATGACCAACAGAAACGTGTGCATGAAATGAAACTTAATTTGAAGAACTGGTGTCTATACAATTATAAATTTACCACATGAGAATACAATTACAAAGGTACAAAATACATCATTAAAGAATGTGACAATACAAATAACATTTGTAGTAATATGGGCTTACAAAAGAAACGAAATAACATATATATCAGTGTTACAGGAAATATGAAATACGTAAATAAATAAAAAAAATGAGAAGAGCTTTCGAAAGATTAACTTCACACCTGAGCATTAAAACAGAACAGAATAAATAATGTCTAAACATCTTTACAAAGTAAATAACATATTATTAGAAAAATTCTACAACATAACTCTTATCAGATACACACATAGAAGACAGGAAGAACACAAATACACAAGGGTACACAAACACATAGTGGAATAACACAAAAGGAAAAGACAGGGTTTGTTTTACTGCAGTTTTTTGCAAACGAAACTTTCTTTACTTCTTGGAGACCTCCCTTCGTTCATCATTATTCCCAGAAAGTCCTGTCTATACCTGCTTTCTGTATTCTTTTCATATCCTCTTTCAAAATAATTATTCTTAATTGTACAGTACCTTTTTTTTACAAACTTTTTTCGTGTAACTTCTCAATGCATTTCTTCCAAGTCATCGCAACTCATTCTCTTATATAGCATACCCCCTCTTAAGCTAACTTAAATCTACTGAGCTCAGATGCATAAACTAAGGGACGAGGCAATGCAGCAGCACAAAACAATTAACACAAACAGAAATGACAAGAAAATGCAAATTGGCAAAGCTAGCAGCAATAAATATAAATTAGCAAAGCAAATGCAACATTACAACTAATATGAGCCAATGTGCAGCAACAAGAAAAATAAATCAGTATTAAAACTGGCTTAACACAAGGTAAAGTTCAGTAGGACAATGCCTGACAAACAGCAGCAGCAAATGCAATAATTTATACCTAAACATGACAAAGCTCAAGCAGAAAAAATATTACAGTAAAATAGGAAATTTCTAATACCTATGTCAGATCTTAATACTAGAGTGATGCATCACAAAGACTTACTCTGACACAAATGTTACCAAATCGTAGAAAAATTATGTGTACAATTCCTGTGAATGGAAGTGTCTATTTGTGTTCCTCCCTTTTTTTTAGAAAGTAGATCATGTAATTATTATTTAATGGATCTGTAGGTATAAAATAGTGATATTAGTACATCTACTATATTTTATTTTAACAAATGCTGCAGTGCAACTAGTAACTAGATATTAAACAAAAGAGGCAAATATATACATAAAGCAAGGCATGAATCATCATTCACCAGCCATATGGCATCTCCTAAGGCAGTAAAAAAATCACTCAACCAGTAAGACAATAGACGTAAAATATTTCTCATCATTTCGTTAGGCATTTCAGTAAATATCAGACAAAGTAGGCGTGTAGCCCCTGAGGATTAATGTAATTATACCCTCAGGTGTTACAGATTACATCAATCGAACGAAATGTATCATCGAAAACTTTCTTTGTATCTTTGTGATTAAAAAATCTTTGAAAATAAATTTTTTAAGTACAAAAATTAAGCACTCAAATGCGTGTCCTGTAGCGCTAAATGTGATCTTGCTGTAAGATAATTCTGTGGAAGTGTCGTAGTTATCGTCCACCGTAAGCTACGTTCTGCAGAAGTCAATGTACTTACTTCATCATAAACAAAAGTGAAATGCTTTGCATATAGATATCGTAGTTATTACGCTTATTGCTGTGATGAAGTAAGAACTGTACTGTAACGTATTGTTGTGCTACGGAAAAGGCTGTCTCATTGTAGCTATACCACAAAGTCACTACTAAAACATGTTTTACTTTCCAGAATAATATATAAAAACTGTGCAGATATAAAACAGATATACCGCAAAAGCAACAATGTAAATTGTGTCACACATTAGTAGCGTCGTGATATAATCGTGTAGCTGTCAAACAAACCAAATACTAAGTCATCTCTAATCTCACAGAAAGTACTTTAAATCCAGAATGTATTTTCAAGTAAACCAAAATGTTGCATTAAAATCTCATTAGCAGTACCGGTAAATGTTCTAAGTATATGAGCCTTATAGTCGTTACGCAATCGTGCAACTAACAAGCAAGAATGTACACACACAATAACACTGTGTCGTCTGTTCACTATAACAATGCATTCGTAATTACTGTCTAAATATGTTCCCTAGGTTCTAGACTGGATAGTTAACTTCTAAACATTGTTGCATGTTAACAGTTTCTAAGTGTGACAAAGCGTACTAGTAACGTAAAGTGAAAAATTTTATGGCAAAGTCTAAGTTAAAAAGCAGATTATCTCTTAATAAACGGTTTTACATGTATAATGTGGTGCAATCCTTTACTCTTCCCAGTACGCAGAGTTTCAACTTCAGCGCAATTATCATGTGGTATACATCGGTAAAGAGTACTCAGATTTTTATCAAGGTTAGCGTCTACGTTAATTTTCTCTGAGCCAGCCGGCGCACGTGGCTGCCTGCGGTGCGAGTCATTGTCTGTTACTTTTGTTGTCTTGCGTCGTTAATGTGATTTGAAGATCTAACTTCTACAAATTCACCTTGTTGAGAGGTCCCTGCCCTGTTTGAACCACGCCAATTTTGGTCAAATTTTGGTCTGTTGTTAAGATTATATGGTCTGTCATCATGTCTGTAGTTTCTGTAATTTCTTTCTTGTCGGTCCCATGGTGCAGAACTTATCCCTGAGTCATAACTGCGTGGTTGACCGTTGTGTCTGAAGTTATTCTGTCTCTCTTGATAATAATTATTTTGGTTCCCATATTGTCTGTTTCTCTGAGCGTCTCTGTCATAGTCATTACCACGGAGAGTTGATCTTTCCTTGTGATTGTTATTACTCTGACAGTGGTTGTCATATGGGTGGTGTCTGTTTTGGCCACGATTTGCGTTGTAAGAATAGCCTTGTCTTGTCCAGTTATTGTTTCTGTTGTCACGGAATTGTGACGGATGTGACCTGTAATGATTGTTTTCCTGTTTTCGCATCCCGCGACTGCCTGTGTCAATTTCTAATTCTTGTAAGAGTCCCTGAAAAGCTTCAATGTCGTCTTTGCAACGTCCTGCCAAAATCATATGTCTTAAACGTTCAGGCAATTTGATTAAGCAAATGCGGATGAGTTCTGAGGGGCTGTATGGGTTTGACATGTCTTCAAAATATTTGACAAGACAGGAAAATTCAGATTGTTCAAAGTATTTCATCATCATGAAGCTATGTTTTACGCGCTCTTGAGTAGCCTGAGACCAATATGCTGAGAGGAAGGCATGATAAAATTTTCCTTCACTGTGACAATCGTGAATGACCGATCGCATTCTTACAGCTGGTTTATTCTTTAAGTAGCCACACATAAATTCTAATCTGTGCTCCAATGATCAGTTGGGAGGAAAACAATGGGAGAATTGATGAAGCCACGCTTGTGGATGAATGTCATTGCCAGAGTTCTTAAATGTTTTGAATTTACGTGTAGTAATGAACAGCTTATAGTCAAAGTCATCGTGTCGGCGAGTCGCATATCGGTCATTGTTACGTCTTGTCAGCGGTTCCATCTCAAAATTCGGTGCACCTTGCCAAATTCGTTCATAATTTCCGAAATGCCCAGTGTTACTATTTTGTCCCTCTTCCCGTGTTGGAGCGCGTTGGAGTGTTATCTGAAATATGTAATTCTTGTATTACTTGTGCCAACTGATCTTGTACTTCCAGGATTTCTCTTTGTGTTGCGTATTAATTTGATTTTGATTTTGTTTAAATTTCTTAATTTGTTCATACTCTTCTGTTCCAGTGAAGGCTACGGGTCTTGTGTCATTCAGATCATCATCTACCTTTGTAGATAAGTTAGTGAACTGATCCGAAAGTTCGGCTACTTTCTGCGATAATGAACTGGTTTCCTCAGTGTGTTTTTCTGAACCAAGTTTCAGAGTGTCCATTTGTGTTGAAAATGTATCTACTGTGTCCTTTAAGTTTTCCTCAGTTTTTGCAAGTTGCGTAACCGAATCGGTAGTGGAACTGAGTCACTTTTACCTTGCAAGGTGTCGTGATTTTCATGAACAGTAGTTTGCAGTTCCTTTATGGCTGCTTCGTGAGTCTGTAATGTCTTTTCATGACGCGAAAAAAATAGATTGAAAATGCTCACAAATTTGTGTTTTTAGTCATTTAAGACTTTTTGACATTTCGATTCGATTTTAAGTAACTCAGCAGTTAAACCTTCATGTGTTTGTTCACGCGTGGTGTCTAACTTTTGAAGCTGTTGCTGTGTTTTTCTCTGGTGTTGTTCCATTGTGTCTAACTTTTGAAGCTTTTGTCCCATTTGTTGCATTACTTGTAATAACAATGCACTGGCGTCTGAAACATGTTCCTCAGTGCTATTCGGCAGTGCATTTGAATCAGCAATATTCGCATTTTGAAAAGCAGAAAATGTGTCTTGACTTATTTGAGAAAACGGTGAGGACGCAAAACCTCAATCTACAGTATTTGCTACAATTTTTGGTTTAAGCTCGGACAGTTCGTTACAATTTTTGCTGTAGCGTGGTGCAGTTTTTCACAATTTTGCTATAATGAGAAGTGATTTGCTAGAATTTTGCTGTAACAAGAGGAAATACTAATACCCTAGCATGGCGTGACTATAATTTTCGGGTGGCTGTACTCGAAAGTACCCTCTTTTCTTGTATTAATTACTGGCGGTCGAAGTGTCATTCAGTCTCCATTGACAGCATGATTTAGCATTGTCAACAGGAGGTGACGTACGCTTTGCACTGTGAAATAAAATGAGGATGGTTGTCAGTATCATGTCTGGCAGACTTTGATATCAGTTTTAACTGAACTAAGATGAGTGTTTGACAAATTTAGTTTCTGGCTGGTTTGGCCGAGCGGTTCTAGGCGCTTCAGTCTGGAACCGCGCGACGCTACGGCCGCAGGTTCGAATCCTGGCTCGGGCATGGATGTGTGTGATGTCCTTAGGTTAGTTAGGTTTAATTAGTTCTATGTTCAAGGGGACTGATGACCTCAGATGTTAAGTCCCATAATGCTCAGAGCCATTTGAACCATTTGACGCGTTGAAGTTGCTAGTTAGTCTTGTATTATAAGCCGGATATTGGTCACACTGTAGGAAGGCTGAAGGGAATTCATTATCACACACCACGGCACAACCCTTCCATGCTCGCCACGCTGAAGGACACCGCGAAGCACTATGCGAAATGCTGCTACTACATAAATTAATGTAAAAGCGCGACCGCACGGAGCTGGGAAGCTACCCGCAGAGA
The DNA here is from genome assembly GCF_023864275.1 of Schistocerca cancellata. NCBI lineage: Eukaryota > Metazoa > Arthropoda > Insecta > Orthoptera > Acrididae > Schistocerca > Schistocerca cancellata. Next base: position 45,815,400 of record NC_064632.1, read on the forward strand.
TGCCTGAGCACATACAGGGTGTTTCAAAAATGACCGGTATATTTGAAACGGCAATAAAAACTAAACGAGCAGCGATAGAAATACACCGTTTGTTGCAATATGCTTGAGACAACAGTACATTTTCAGGCGGACAAACTTTCGAAATTACAGTAGTTACAATTTTCAACAACAGATGGCGCTGCAAGTGATGTGAAAGATATAGAAGGCAACGCAGTCTGTGGGTGGGCCATTCTGTACGTCGTCTTTCTGCTGTAAGCGTGTGCTGTTTACAACGTGCAAGTGTGCTGTAGACAACATGGTTTATTCCTTAGAACAGAGGATTTTTCTGGTGTTGGAATTCCACCGCCTAGAACACAGTGTTGTTGCAACAAGACGAAGTTTTCAACGGAGGTTTAATGTAACCAAAGGACCGAAAAGCGATACAATAAAGGATCTGTTTGAAAAATTTCAACGGACTGGGAACGTGACGGATGAACGTACTGGAAAGGTAGGCAGACCGCGTACGGCAACCACAGAGGGCAACGCGCAGCTAGTGCAGCAGGTGATCCGACAGCGGCCTCGGGTTTCCGTTCGCCGTGTTGCAGCTGCGGTCCAAATGACGGCAACGTCCACGTATCGTCTCATGCGCCAGAGTTTACACCTCTATCCATACAAAATTCAAACACGGCAACCCCTCAGCGCCGCTACCATTGCTGCACGAGAGACATTCGCTAACGATATAGTGCACAGGATTGATAACGGCGATATGCATGTGGGCAGCATTTGGTTTACTGACGAAGCTTATTTTTACCTGGACGGCTTCGTCAATAAACAGAAACGGCGCATATGGGGAACCGAAAAGCCCCATGTTGCAGTCCCATCGTCCCTGCATCCTCAAAAAGTACTGGTCTGGGCCGCCATTTCTTCCAAAGGAATCATTGGCCCATTTTTCAGATCCGAAACGATTACTGCATCACGTTATCTGGACATTCTTCGTGAATTTGTGGCGGTACAAACTGCCTTAGACGACACTGCGAACACCTCGTGGTTTATGCAAGATGGTGCCCGGCCACATCGCACGGCCGACGTCTTTAATTTCCCGAATGAATATTTCGATGATCGTGTGATTGCTTTGGGCTATCCGAAACATACAGGAGGCGGCGTGGATTGGCCTCCCTATTCGCCAGACATGAAGCCCTGTGACTTCTTTCTGTGGGGACACTTGAAAGACCAGGTGTACCGCTAGAATCCAGAAACAATTGAACAGCTGAAGCAGTACATCTCATCTGCATGTGAAGCCATTCCGCCAGACACGTTGTCAAAGGTTTCGGGTAATTTCATTCAGAGACTACGCCATATTATTGCTACGCATGGTGGATATGTGGAAAATATCGTACTATAGTGTTTCCCAGACCGCAGCGCCATCTGTTGTTGAAAATTGTAACTACTGTAATTTCGAAAGTTTGTCCGCCTGAAAATGTACTGTTGTCCCAAGCATATTGCAACAAACGGTGTATTTCTATCGCTGCTCGTTTAGTTTTTATTGCCGTTTCAAATATACCGGTCATTTTTGAAACACCCTGTAACTTTCTAGTACGCGAGCCGAAGAGTGGAGTTTGGTACGCGAGCTCACTGATATACTGCATTCTACATCCCACTGCACGTGCTGGCTACCAGTCTACGCTCCACGCTACCGATCGGCCATCCTGGCCGTTGTTCGAACTGCCACGTTCCTATTGGCTGAAGGCCAAACTTAGCCCACTAGACTCCTCAGAATCAATCATTCCGAAGTGCCTCAAGCAATCCCTATGTTTAGATTCCCTAGCTTCTCTTTTAAGAACCCTACCACACTTCTGACAACCCTTTTAAGCAGCCATTCACCTTCCTAAGCCCAACACATTCACACAGCATGCCCTCATACATACTGGAGAGGTACAAAAATTCAACTCTCTGATCTGAGATCTGTACGATAAAGGGATATCGAAGTTTCATTTTTGTGTGTGGAACATTGTTCCACCATTGTTACCATATTTACACATTGAAGGTTTGCTAGCACAGTGTGAAATATGAAGTTTAATATAACAACGCGATAAAGATCTCGTCAAAATACTTTATTTCCTCCCTAAAATAATGATTGTTGCACAGTTCGTTTTTCTTTTGCTATATTGCGTGTTTTTGCATCGCATATTTTGGACCGTTAAAATTACATATCGGTATTATTCAGCTACTGATTAAAGAAAATGCGGCCTGTAAATTCGTCATAGAGCCTTGGCACCTTAGTTCTGATAGGTAAATGTAGCAGCCTTTCTCAAATGCTGTTTTTGTACATAAACTGGGGTATCCTTTGACCATTTTAAAAGTGAAAATAACATTGCGACATGTAACGTTCCCTGGCAACACTCACACTATTAATAAACTAAAATTTAATGGTACTATATACGCCGCTATGAAGCAATTTGTATATACTGTAATTATTTAACAAAAATATTATTTAATTTTGTGTAAAGGACATTCGTTATTATTGTAATATTTTCTGTAGTAATATTCTCGATGTATTTATGATTGTAATATTTCTATACTCATAATGTAATTGCGAAATGTGTCAATATCTGCGATAACAAAAATGTAAAATTCAGCCACAGAGGAAAATAATGTTGTAAGATTACAAAGAGATGTTAATGGTCAGCAGTAGTATAAAAAGCACCACGTAGTGTGTATTCTTTGTCGTCTTCCTGGAGAGCTGAAAGTGAGAGGAACCTGTGACAGCATTTTATCAATGGGTACACTTCTTTTGTCTGTATCTAGATTTAGCTGCCATTAGAGGAGAAATTACTAACTAATGTAAGTTGAATTATTGTTGTGGTCTAAATACATTATAATTTAACAAAAGTGTGTATTACTAATGTGAATTAGTTCGCCCATGTCATCTATAATATTTCTTTAAAGAATTTTCAGCATTTTTAGCGGTGTTGCTGGGCTGTGCCGCGACCGAACGATTTGCAGCGGCGGCACATTTTAAAAATTGTTCCGATAAGAAAAATTAACCGAACCCGTAAATCGGGAGCAGATAAAAATTAACAGTGAATTAAGAAAATGTTTTTCTTTTACAGCGATCCTGAGACTGACGGAATTTATTACTAGTTTCACATTTGTGCATTCATAGGCGGATAGTTAACGTTGAAATTTAACAATTTTGGTTCTTTCAAATAACTTAAATGTATAGTGAAGTGTGTTTTATCAATGATAATTAAACGTCGGCTTGGCAATATTTAACCATTTTCTGCTAATAGAGACAGTCTTGTGTTCCATAGCTAACGCCGGGAAAGAATTCAGTAAATATTAAAAAAAAAATCCACTGCATTTAGAAAATGTGTGCCAAGGCCGAATTATGTAAAGGATTTAATTCTCAACTAAATATTCTTAATCAGTTAATATGAATTCACGTAATTTTAAATGTACCTAATTCTGTGTAAATGAATTTTTATTACCACACGTAAATAAGAGGTTCTACAACAAAGTTCGTACGTACAGAAGGAAAGAAAGGCAAATCAACTAAAAACAAATTTAAAAAAGGTAACTGATTATTTTTTTAAATGTAATTTCATTAAAGACCCCTGACATGAACACTACCTTTTTGTGTTACTGAAGCGTTGTTGTGGACATTTTAGATGTTGAAATAAAATTGTATCACTTGACAAGTTACACGGAACATTTTAGATATGGAAATATTTAAGACTCAAGTACGCCAGTACGCCTCACACCTATTACATCTACATCCACATCTCGGCAAGCCACCTAATAGTGTGAGGCGGAGGTTACTTTCGGTATCATTGTCTGATCCCTCCAACCCAGTTCCACTTGCGAATAGTGCGTGGCCGGCAAGCCTCTGTACTGTCCTTAATTTCTTGAATTTTCTCCTCGTGGTCAATAAGCGAGATGTATGTGTGGGGGGGGGGGGGGGGGGAGTAGTATGTTGTCCGATTCCTCCTGACAAATGCTGTCCCGAAATTTCAATAGCAAATCTCTCCGTGATTCACAGCGCCTCTCTTGTAACGTCTGCAGTTGATTTTTTTAGCATCTCCGTAACGCTCTCTTGCCTACGAAACGATCCCGTGACGAAACGAGCAGCTCTTCGCTGGATCGTCCTACCTGTTAGGGATCCAAGATAAGTGAACAATACTCAAGAATCGGGCAAATATGCGCCTTATTAGCCACTTCTTTCGTGGATGAGTTACATTTGCTTAAGATTCTTCCGATAAATCTGAGTCTGGTGTCTGCTTTTCCCACTACCTATTTCATATGGTCATTCCACTTAAGGTCGCTCTGCGTAGTTACGCCTAGATATTTTACGGCAGATGCAATCTCCAGCTGTTTGTCATCAATGGTGTAGCTGTCCAGTAGTGGATTTCTTTTCCTATGTATGCGCAATATATTATATTCATTTACGTTCAGGGTGAATTGCCAGAGCCTGCACCATTCATCATTTCTCTTCGGGTCTTTCTGCAAATTCTTACTATCTTCTAGCGTTGCTACTTTGGTATACATAACTGCATCCTCTGCGAATAGTCTTAAAGAGCGTCCGACGGTTTCTACTAGATCATTTATATATACTGTAAACATCAACGGTCCTATCACATTTCCCTGTGGTACTCCGGATATTACATGTACATCTGTTGACTTACTGGGCTATTACAAATGATTGAGGCGATTTCATAAATTCACTGTAGCTCCATTCATTCACATATGGTCACGACACACTACAGATACGTAGAAAAACTCATAAAGTTTTGTTCGGCTGAAGCCGCACTTCAGGTTTCTGCCATCAGAGCGCTCGAGAGCGCAGTGAGACAAAATGGCGACAGGAGCCGAGAAAGCGTATGTCGTGCTTGAAATGCACTCACATCAGTCAGTCATAACAGTGCAACGACACTTCAGGACGAAGTTCAACAAAGATCCACCAACTTCTAACTCCATTCGGCGATGGTATGCGCAGTTTAAAGCTTCTGGATGCCTCTGTACGGGGAAATCAACGGGTCGGCCTGCAGTGAGCGAAGAAACGGTTGAACGCGTGCGGGCAAGTTTCACGAGTAGCCCGCGGAAAATTGGCTCATGCCACAACTGGAGACCGACAGCGCCGACTTCATCTTTCAACAGGATGGTGCTCCACCGCACTTCCATCATGATTTTCGGCATTTCTTAAACAGGAGATTGGAAAACCGATGGATCGGTCGTGGTGGAGATCATGATCAGCAATTCATGTCATGGCCTCCACGCTCTCCCGACTTAACCCCATGCGATTTCTTTCTGTGGGGTTATGTGAAAGATTCAGTGTTTAAACCTTCTCTACCAAGAAACGTGCCAGAACTGCGAGCTCGCATCAACGAAGCTTTCGAACTCATTGATGGGGACATGCTGCGCCGAGTGTGGGAGGAACTTGATTATCGGGTTGATGGCTGCCGAATCACTAAAGGGGCACATATCGAACATTTGTGAATGCCTAAAAAATCTTTTTGAGTTTTTATATGTGTCTGCAAAGCATTTTGAAAATATCTCAAATAATAAAGTTATTGTAGAGCTGTGAAATCGCTTCAATCATTTGTAATAACCCTGTAGTTCCGTTAAGAGCGACGTGTTGAGTTCTGTCTGCAGGAAACTCTTGAATCCAATCGGTAGTCTGCCCTGATACTCGGAAAGGTCGTATTTTTTCATTAAACGGCAGTGCGGGACGGTGTCAAATGCCTTACTGAAATCAAGGAACACGGCATCAACCTGACCGCCGTTGTCCACTGCGCTGTGGGTCTCACGGAGGAACAGAGGGAGCTGAGTTTAGCAGGATCTCTATTTGCGGAAACCATGTTAATTTTTTATAGAGAAGATTCTCGTTCTCCAAAGACGTCATAATTTTTGAACGTAAAACATGTTCCATAATCCTAGAACGGATTGACGTCAACGATAGAGGTCTGTAATTTTGCGGATCTGTCCTAAAGCCCTTCTTAAAAAAAGGAATGACCTGCGCTTTCTCCCAGTCACTAAGTATGCTTCGATGCTCAAGCGATCTACGATAAATAATTGCAAGAAGGGGAGCAAGTTCTTTCGCATAATCTTTGTAGGATCTTACAGGTGTTTCATCTAGTCCTGACGACTTTCCACTATTAAGCGATTGTAACCTCTTTTCAATCTAGCGATCCGTTATCTCAGTATTTGCCGTTTCGACGTTCGTACGACGATTGTAAGGAGGGACAGTGTTACGATCTTCCACGGTGCAACAACTTAGGAAGATCGAATTCAATATTTCGGCCTTCTCTCTGTAATCTTCCGTTTCGGTGCCGGTGTGGTCGCTGAGAGAATGAATAGATGATTTTGATCCACTTACTGATTTTACATACGAGCAAAATCTCTAAGGATTTTTACTCAGGTCATTTGACAACGTCTTACTTTCAAAATCACTGAACGATTCTCTCATTGCTATCCTTAGGTCTACGCCCATTTTCGTATCGTTCAGCTTTTCTTTCTCAACTAGATTTTTACTTCTCTTGATTCTGAGATGAAGTGCTTTATGTTTACGTAGCGCTTTTCTAACATGGCTTTTAAACCATGATGGATCTTCCCCATCCCTTAAAACCTTACTTTGAACATACTTTTTTAGGGCATATTAAACGATGCCTTTGAATTTTTTCCGTTTGTTCCCCACATCTTCGTTTCATCACCGAATATTTGATGCTGATTGCTGAGATATTCTGAAATTTGTATCCTGCCACCCTTGCTGAGCAAATATATCTTCCTACTCTTCTTAACATTCCTTATAGGATACGTCGTCATAGACGCTGTCACAGCCTCATGATCACTGATACCTTCGTCTACGTTAACTGATTTGATAAGTTCAGGTCTGCTTGTTGCCAGAAACCTAAGAAGCCACCCGTTGACAGAAACCTAAGAAGCTACCCCACGAGTTGGTTCTCTAACTATCTGGTCAAGGTAATTTTCGGACATCCAGAACGATGCCACACGATTCCCTGTCTCTGTCACTAGTTTTGATGGCATAACACTCCCAATCTATACCTGGCAAGGTGAAGTCACCCCCCCCCCCCCCATTACAATGGCATGATCAGGAAAATTAGTAGTGATATTCTGCAAGTTCAGTCTGAAGCGCTCTACAACTACAGATCCTGACCCAGGCATCGAATCACCATTTTTGGCAGTTCTTTGATACTCAATTTCATCGATATTAATTCACATTCGGAATCCGTGATAACGTCGCTAGATTTTACAAAAAATTTTACTACAATAAATCCGCCGCCACCATTGGCGACTAACCTATCATTAGGATAAGCATTGCAGTCTGAATGTAGGATTTCGTTGTCATTGACGTCTGGTTTCAAACCGCTATCTCTTCCCAATACTATGTGCATTACAATCTTCAGTAAGCGATACTAAGTATGTGACCTTTCATTGGATGCTCCTGCAGTTTAGTAAAATCATATTAATCTCTTAAAACTCTGATCTGCGAGGACCAAGATTATCTGAGGTCACTGTGGCTGATTTAACAGGCAAATTATCTTTGATCCCAAGGGAGGGGTTATCTAAGCTAAAAAAAGCCCCATTTGCACGCCACACGTACTCCGCTACCCTAGTAGCCGCCTCCTGCGTGTTGTGCACACCTGACCTATTAAGGGGAACCCTACAATTCTATACCTGATAGCGGAGGTCGAGAAATTCGCATCCGATACAGTGTCGTCTGAGCGTCTGGTTTATACACTCTACACTGCTCCAAACCAGAGGACCACGATCAACCCTGGGTACGACGCTACAAATAGACAGCGTTGCCTGTACCCCGCATGCGTTACTAATTGCCTTCACCAAATCAGCCAGCCGCCGAAAGGAGCCGAGGATGACCTCGGAACCGAAGTGGCAGGCGTTATTCGTGCCGACATGTGCCACTGTATGCAGCCGGTGGCTCCCACTGCGCTCGATAGCCGTCGACACGTCCTCCTCTACATCACGGATGAGACATCGCGGCAAACATGCTGTATGCACACTGGAATTCTTTCCCGCGTTGTCTGCAAAATCCCTGAGTGGCTCCATCACCCGCCTAAAACTGGAGCTCTCAATGACAAGCATATCCAACCTGTGTACTTGTCCGGACTGAGGAAGAAAATCGTCCGCTGGCGCAACAGGAGAGGGATCCCTTGCTGGCTCAGAGTTATCATCAAGACTGGGTAGCACTTCGTACCTATTGTTAAGGCGTAGGGGGCCAGCCACACGGCGTGCACCCTCTTTCTTTTTACCCCCATTGACACGTGAACCTATCACTGTCTGCCACCCACTCTGGAGTGAAGACGGAACGGTCAGATGTTGCGTATTAGAAGCCGCAGCGACATCAGGGTCCCCAGGGGATTCCAGTGTTACCAACGGTATCGCAGGTCTCGTGACTGGCACCCCTACGTCACCGCAACTTTGAAGATTAACTAAAAGCTTGGCGACGGTAGCCAACGCAGCATACAGCTGTTTATGGACAGCAGCCAACTCTCCTTTCGTCCACTCACAACAAGCACAGTCCCTAGCCATATCGTACTGTGTATAAAATAGATAGAAGGTCTCAAATGGCGCTACTGAGTTTGAGATACACTCCTGGAAACGGAAAAAAGAACACATTGACACCGGTGTGTCAGACCCACCATACTTGCTCCGGACACTGCGAGAGGGCTGTACAAGTAATGATCACACGCACGGCACAGCGGACACACCAGGAACCGCGGTGTTGGCCGTCGAATGGCGCTAGCTGCGCAGCATTTGTGCACCGCCGCCGTCAGTGTCAGCCAGTTTGCCGTGGCATACGGAGCTCCATCGCAGTCTTTAACACTGGTAGCATGCCGCGACAGCGTGGACGTGAACCGTATGTGCAGTTGACGGACTTTGAGCGAGGGCGTATAGTGGGCATGCGGGAGGCTGGGTGGACGTACCGCCGAATTGCTCAACACGTGGGGCGTGAGGTCTCCACAGTACATCGATGTTGTCGCCAGTGGTCGGCGGAAGGTGCACGTGCCCGTCGACCTGGGACCGGACCGCAGCGACGCACGGATGCACGCCAAGACCGTAGGATCCTACGCAGTGCCGTAGGGGACCGCACTGCCACTTCCCAGCAAATTAGGGACACTGTTGCTCCTGGGGTATCGGCGAGGACCATTCGCAACCGTCTCCATGAAGCTGGGCTACGGTCCCGCACACCGTTAGGCCGTCTTCCGCTCACGCCCCAACATCGTGCAGCCCGCCTCCAGTGGTGTCGCGACAGGCGTGAATGGAGCGACGAATGGAGACGTGTCGTCTTCAGCGATGAGAGTCGCTTCTGCCTTGGTGCCAATGATGGTCGTATGCGTGTTTGGCGCCGTGCAGGTGAGCGCCACAATCAGGACTGCATACGACCGAGGCACACAGGGCCAACACCCGGCATCATGGTGTGGGGAGCGATCTCCTACACTGGCCGTACACCACTGGTGATCGTCGAGGGGACACTGAATAGTGCACGGTACATCCAAACCGTCATCGAACCCATCGTTCTACCATTCCTAGACCGGCAAGGGAACTTGCTGTTCCAACAGGACAATGCACGTCCGCATGTATCCCGTGCCACCCAACGTGCTCTAGAAGGTGTAAGTCAACTACCCTGGCCAGCAAGATCTCCGGATCTGTCCCCCATTGAGCATGTTTGGGACTGGATGAAGCGTCGTCTCACGCGGTCTGCACGTCCAGCACGAACGCTGGTCCAACTGAGGCGCCAGGTGGAAATGGCATGGCAAGCCGTTCCACAGGACTACATCCAGCATCTCTACGATCGTCTCCATGGGAGAATAGCAGCCTGCATTGCTGCGAAAGGTGGATATACACTGTACTAGTGCCGACATTGTGCATGCTCTGTTGCCTGTGTCTATGTGCCTGTGGTTCTGTCAGTGTGATCATGTGATGTATCTGACCGCAGGAATGTGTCAATAAAGTTTCCCCTTCCTGGGACAATGAATTCACGGTGTTCTTATTTCAATTTCCAGGAGTGTAAATTTATCTACTGAAGTTTATGTATTTGCAGATACCTGTTAATAGAAATCTGGTTTACCGAAAAGTTACTGCACGAGATAAGTATTCAAACTAGAATGCGCTGATCTAAATTGTATGCTGTCTGCTAGCACAAAATTAAAACTTTGTGGTGTGACGGAGTTTCCGGCGATGGGAAAACTTACACTAGCAAGCCGCCCTACACCAGGACATTCACAAAAAACCACTAGTCTACCACTTGTCTGCAGAAGGACGTGAAAAAAAACAAAGACCAAATTAACTCACTGTTTATCAGACAGCTGCTGCTGCTGCCGGCGGTGCCGCTGCGCGTCCTTTTGGCTCGGCGGCTGCCGCTACATTACAATGCAGAGAACAGACTATGAACACTGAAAATAGCTGCTTGACCAGGAACTTCATGGCATAAACGTTCTGTGTGTTTATGTTTTTAATAACAGACAAGATACTGGGCTTTGATTGTATGAGGGGATATGTCTTACTGCCATCTTGGATTGTGACATCAGAGGGGACATGGTCACAACCTGCCGATGACCGAGGTTCCACCTGACACAGACCAAGCAACTGCAGGTATCCATATTTGCATACTTTACATTCCCAATAAAAACATTTCTGACAAAAAAAGAATTTGTAATATAAACTTAGGAGAACATTTTAAAAAACTGAGTAAACATATGCAAGTGCGATGCTAACGATGCCACCCAGTAGAGATACAATGAAATAGCTCGTGCGCCTAAAATCGCAACAGCCTAAACAGTGCAATAAAATACTTTGTTCATAAAGTCAATAAAAACTAAAGAGGCAAAGGTGTTGTTGTTGTTGTTGTTGTTGTTGTCTTCAGTCCTGAGACTGGTTTGATGCAGCTCTCCTTGCTACTCTATCCTGTGCAAGCTTCTTCATCTCCCAGTACTTACTGCAACCTACATCCTTCTGAATCTGCTTAGTGTATTCATCTCTTGGTTGGTCTCCCTCTACGATTTTTTACCCTCCACGCTGCCCTCCAATGCTAAATTTGTGATCCCTTGATGCCTCAAAACATGTCCTACCAACCAGTCCCTTCTTTTTGTCAAGTTGTGCCACAAACTCCTCTTCTCCCCAATTCTGTTCAGTACCTCCTCATTAGTTACGTGATCTACCCATCTAATCTTCAGCATTCTTCTGCAGCACCACATTTCAAAAGCTTCTATTCTCTTCTTGTCCAAACTATTTGTCTTCCATGTTTCACTTCCATACATGGCTACACTCCATACAAATACTTTCAGAAACGACTTCCTGACACTTATATCTCTACTCGATGTTAACAAATTTCTCTTCTTCAGAAACGCCTTCCTTGCCATTGCCAGTCTACATTTTATATCCTCTCTACTTCGACAATCATCAGTTATTTTGCTCCCTAAATAGCAAAACTCCTTTACTACTTTAAGTGTCTTATTTCCTAATCTAATTCTCTCAGCGTCACCCGACTTAATTCGACTACATTCCATTATCCTCGTTTTGCTTTTGTTGATGATGATCTTATATCCTCCTTTCAAGACACTGTCCATTCCGTTCAACTGCTCTTCCAAGTCCTTTGCTGTCTCTGACAGAATTACAATGTCAACGGCGAACCTCAACATTTTTATTTCTTCTCCATCGATTTTAATACCTACTTTCTTTTGTTTCCTTTACTACTTGCTCAATTTATAGATTGAATAACATTGGGGAGAGGCTACACCCCTGTCTCACTGCCTTCCCAACCACTGCTTCCCTTTCGTACCCCTCGACTCTTATAACTGCCATCTGCTTTCTGTACAAATTGTAACTAGCCTTTCGCTCCCTGTATTTTACCCCGAGGCAAAGGTACTGCAATAAAAACTAACGATTTTAATAAACTTCATCAAAAAGAAAATTTGTTCGAGTATAAGGAAGAACAAGCAAACCAATAATCTACTCATTCTGTATCGGGGGAAAGATAATCAACAACAAAGTGATACTAGAGACTCTGATTTGTGGACAGCCTAAGAAAAAGACACATTAAATGATACTGTACGACACACCAGAAGACGTATACGTAAAGACACTAAAGAACAAGATATACACGAAGAATCTTAAAGATGAGCTGGCCAAGGAATCTTCAAATGCGGACAGGACCAATGGGAAGAATAATGGTCTATTAAGTTATTGAAGTGAGCCCTGATGTTAAAACCGCTCTCACGAAGAGACAAAAAATATATCTCAGATTTAGTTCCGTTTCAGTGACAGACTATCTTGTCGTGAGGCGGTGCTTCCAATGCCAAGATCTTGTTCGCCCGACAAAACATTGTCGTAAACAAGTAGTAATTTGTGAACGTTGTGGAGAAGAAGGCCATGCCAGAAAAGACTGCAATAAAATCAAAAAAAGTGGTAGTGTGTCTGGCATTTAAGTATAGGGGAAAAAGTGTACAGAGGCAGAGATGAATGTAACATGTATGAAACAGATTTTAAGAACGATCTATGGATAGGCGTCTCTTAACACTAGTAAGCAAAATAGAACCAAGTACCGTATATGTAGGAGGAGAAGGGACGTATAAAGAGCGAGAAATTTCTCCCAGAAATTGGGCCGTGGGTACTGTAGAAAAGAACATGAGACACAGACCGAAGTAGAGCTTCATGCACCAACGAAATAGTACGAAAGACATTTTTGTCGAAAATTCAGAACTATGTGGTATAACAGAGAGGCAAGATCACAGGGTGATGTAGGACTCACATACGATCGTTTTAGTGACAGAAACTGGATAGTTGTATGTAGAATGAGGCAGATCACAACCTGAGCATAATACTGCGCTGCCTACAGAAGTAAAAGAAGTTTCGCCAATGTAGAGTATGAATCTGCAACAAAAACCAGTACGAGACTCAGAGCCAGTTAATACAGGAAACAAACACCTAAAAACGATAATAATAGAAAATTGAGTCCGCCTTGATGCAAAACACCTTGTTATTCGATTATTTCTTTATTCTCCCAAACTAGTTTCGGAGACAAATAACACCATCATCAGTGGAGTTTTTTAATCTAAAACATGCAGAAAATAGTATGGTTACACAAACACAGCAGCACATTACAGCATTTTTACTATTCGTTTTTTGGAATATAGTTTCCTATGGATACTTTCATACTACCTTATTTATTGTATGTTACAGCATGTTTTAAGCAATTATTGTCGCTGTTTGCGACATATTTTCTGTGCGCCATTTTTTTGTTGCCGTATTTTACTTAGCGAATATCATGTCATCTGCAACCATGTGAGCGGCTGCTAGTAAACAAGATACTAAAAGGTGAACGTCGTATGTCAGCAGTATATACTTGGGGTTGTGGTAGTGATGTACTTTCATACTAAAGTATCCATAGAAAACTATATTTCAATAAACGAATAGTAAAAATGTAATAATGTGCTACTGTGGTTGTATAATCATGCTACACTCCTGGAAATGGAAAAAAGAACACATTGACACACCATACTTGCTCCGGACACTGCGAGAGGGCTGTACAAGCAATGATCACACGCACGGCTCAGCGGACACACCAGGAACCGCGGTGTTGGCCGCCGAATGGCGCTAGCTGCGCAGCATTTGTGCACCGCCGCCGTCAGTGTCAGCCAGTTTGCCGTGGCATACGGAGCTCCATCGCAGTCTTTAACACTGCCCGACGACATCGCAGACACAGACACACCACAACATGCAGCGGTGAGACGCGAAGTAGACACAGTATACACCACACCAACCGTCACCTGTCCATTTGCGCAGGAAGAAGTGGCGACAGCGATCTCAGAACTCAAAAACAAAAAGGCGCCTGGACCGGATGGTATCCACTCTGAGGTACTGAAACAAATTGCACCGCAGATCATCCAGTTTCTCACAACGTTGTTAAACGATGCATTAAGGCTGGGCCGTGTGCCTGCAGTGTGGAAGACCTCGAAGGCGGTTATCATCAAAAAGGCTCCAGACAAAGACACATCAGACCCCAAGTCATACAGACCAATTTGCCTTATCAATACACTCGGTAAAGTACAAGAAAAACTACTCTGCAAAAGACTACAAGCACATCGAACACTACGGGGACTGACACCACACCAATATGGCTTCAGGGAAGGGAAATCTATAGACGACGCAATTAACAGAGCACTCCAAATAATACACGACACACCCTCCAAATACACACTTGCAATTATGATAGACATCTCAGGTGCCTTCGACAACCTCTGGTGGCCGGCCTTGTTCAAGAGGCTCAGACACCTGCAGGTACCGGAGTCTCTGTATAATAGTTTCATGGACTACTGCAGAGACAGAACGGTCGTTTGGCAAATGGACAACCAGAAAGTGATTAAACGAATTACAAAAGGCTGTCCACAAGGGTCGATCTGCGGCCCTATCTTCTGGGACATAGTTATAGAACCGCTCCTACTGTTACTAGAGGAGCACATCTTGACAGATGGAGCTGTCGCTTATGCTGATGATCTACTCGTCGTAGTTTCAGCAAATAACGGTGCCCAGCTAGAAGAAAGAGCCAATGGAACACTTAGGACAATAACCCAATGGTGCACAGATAATAAATTAAAGATAGCAGGAAACAAAACAACTTATACATTGCTAAAGGGTATCCTGCGCAGGAACCCAATAGTCAAAATCGGGGACACTAACATAAAAAGACTAGCAGTCACACGCTATCTAGGAGTATACATTGATGAACGATTGAACTTCCACGAACACATGCGAATATGCACAAACAAAGCAGAAAAGATACTACACAAACTGGCTAGGCTAAATTCGGAACAATTCAGACTACCCCTGTCAGTGACACGAACATACGATTGCGCTCTCTTCGAGTCAGTACTATGCTTTGCTGCCAGTACGTGGGCCCACAGGTTAAATCTCTCAACCAACAGAACCATTGTACGTCGAGGCCAAAGAAGTGTTCTACTTCGACTAACAGGGGCATTTAACACAACATCAAATGACGCACTATGTGTCGTCATGGGAATTTTCCCCATAGATATCACCATCAGGTACCGCGCAGCAATGTACTGGCTTAGGATGGGGAGAATAGACCAGGTTCGGCAGATCACTGGTGTACCGATTGAGACAACACGCCAACTCAGAGCATGGCGAGTGGATACCTCGCAGAGCGAGTGGGCCAACAGCGATAAGGGCCGCTGTGTATACAACTTCTTCCCTGACATCCGGGAAAGACTAAAACTAAAACATATTGATCCCAGCCGCGGTATGGTACATTTCATCACAGGACATGGCCCTTATCCCACGCACCTGTACCGCGTGAGTCTGCAGCAGACTAATAGATGCACATGCGGGGAAGAAGGTTCCCCTGAACATACTGTCTTCTTCTGCGGACAACGCACGAACATAAGACACACAGTACACATAAATCGCCTGAACACATAGAACGAACTACATGCCATAATTCGCGACCCGGAAAAGTGGACTGAACTCAACGAACTAACGGACGAAATCTCGAAGATCCAACAAATAGAATACTTGCGCAACAGACCCTACCGAAGGCAAGTCGGTCCAAACAGACGGCACGATGCCCAGGGGGACACAGATATGATTAGCACCACGAGTGATGAAGAAGAAACAGATACAGACCAGGACACCAACACAGATATTGAAGCGTCCAGCGCGGATGATCCATAGTGTCAACCAAGTTAAATTCAAAGAATAGAGTGGAACAACCGACAAGAGGTGCACAAGTCACACACAATCCTAAAAACAGATTGCACCTTATATATAAACAGTTAACAGCATCTCCATGTTCAATAAGAGCTTAAAGCTAGGTACCTCTTCAAGGGACCTACGCCTTCCGTTAAGAGGCAGCGCACAGTCTGTATGGAAGGATCTTAATTGTGGTCCCTCTCTTTTGAGCCCAACCCGACGGATACCTATGGTAGATCGGGGAAAACCACCGCTCAGGCTGTGTTGCTGGCGGGGCCGGAAGGTGCTAACTGCCACACCACATATCATTGTAAGTCTCATTGGCTCAGTGTGAACTGTTTGTACAACTAACCTACACAGCCTATACCTCAACCTCCACTATACTAAGAACTTCTCATGTGAAGCTTAAAGTTGGGCACCTCTTCAAGGGACCCACGCCCCCCTGGTAAGAGGCGGCGCACGTCCTGGATGGAAGGATCTTAATTGTGGTTCCTCTCTTTTGAGCCCAACCCGACGGATACCTATGGAAGATCGGGGAAAACCACCGTTCAGGTCGTGTTGTCGGCGGGGCCGGGAGGTGCTTGCGCCTGGTGTACTCTACTAGGAGCCTTGTAGGCTCAACACAAACCGTTAGCGTCATTACCTTATTACTTTTACTACGAGTACCCTTTCATTAGCAACTTTGAGCCAAGCACAAAATCAGTTACCTCTCTATTGTATATCGTAAATAGTTTAGTAGGCTGGACATGGAGGTCTTAGTCTTAGTTTCTAGCTTTAACGTAACCTAATCTCTTCTAGTTAAGGTAGTTTTTAGGATAGTGGATGTTAAAGGCATGGTGAGCAACGGCCAGCGTCTTGAGGTTCATTCCAAGACCCGGGCCGCCGCCCACAACCAGGTGACGGGCAATATTATACCTATAACTTCTTTATTCAGTTCTCTTCCTTCCTTCTTTCTAAATATTTAATTTCGTTTTGTTTATTAATATCGTACTTGATTTTGTATTAGTTATACGTTTTTCTAATGCTGCACAAAAAAAAAGATATCAAATGGATCTAAACAGAGCCCGCCTCCACGTGGCGGGACACGGGCAACGGTGTGAGTGGGGACGGGAGCCGGTGTGGTGTTACTTTCAGTCACTGCGGACCCCGGACCCAGTCACAGCGGCTAAGTGGCAATATACGACCCACCATAAGAAATTAGACGGTGGGTCATAAAATATAAGCAGCCAGTGAAAAAAAAAAGTCTTTAACACTGGTAGCATGCCGCGACAGCGTGGACGTGAACCGTATGTGCAGTTGACGGACATTGAGCGAGGACGTATAGTGGGCATGCGGGAGGCCGGGTGGACGTACCGCCGAATTGCTCAACACGTGGGGCGTGAGGTCTCCACAGTACATCGATGTTGTCGCCAGTGGTCGGCGGAAGGTGCACGTGCCCGTCGATCTGGGACCGGACCGCAGCGACGCACGGATGCACGCCAAGACCGTAGGATCCTACGCAGTGCCGTAGGGGACCGCACCGCCACTTCCCAGCAAATTAGGGACACTGTTGCTCCTGGGGTATCGGCGAGGACCATTCGCAACCGTCTCCATGAAGCTGGGCTACGGTCCCGCACACCGTTAGGCCGTCTTCCGCTCACGCCCCAACATCGTGCAGCCCGCCTCCAGTGGTGTCGCGACAGGCGTGAATGGAGCGACGAATGGAGACGTGTCGTCTTCAGCGATGAGAGTCGCTTCTGCCTTGGTGCCAATGATGGTCGTATGCGTGTTTGGCGCCGTGCAGGTGAGCGCCACAATCAGGACTGCATACGACCGAGGCACACAGGGCCAACACCCGGCATCATGGTGTGGGGAGCGATCTCCTACACTGGCCGTACACCACTGGTGATCGTCGAGGGGACACTGAATAGTGCACGGTACATCCAAACCGTCATCGAACCCATCGTTCTACCATTCCTAGACCGGCAAGGGAACTTGCTGTTCCAACAGGACAATGCACGTCCGCATGTATCCCGTGCCACCCAACGTGCTCTAGAAGGTGTAAGTCAACTACCCTGGCCAGCAAGATCTCCGGATCTGTCTCCCATTGAGCATGTTTGGGACTGGATGAAGCGTCGTCTCACGCGGTCTGCACGTCCAGCACGAACGCTGGTCCAACTGAGGCGCCAGGTGGAAATGGCATGGCAAGCCGTTCCACAGGACTACATCCAGCATCTCTACGATCGTCTCCATGGGAGAATAGCAGCCTGCATTGCTGCGAAAGGTGGATATACACTGTACTAGTGCCGACATTGTGCATGCTCTGTTGCCTGTGTCTATGTGCCTGTGGTTCTGTCAGTGTGATCATGTGATGTATCTGACCCCAGGAATGTGTCAATAAAGTTTCCCCTTCCTGGGACAATGAATTCACGGTGTTCTTATTTCAATTTCCAGGAGTGTATTTTCTGCATGTTTTAGATTAGAAAACCCCACTGATGATGGTGATATTTGTCCCCGAAACTAGTTTGGGAGAATAAAGAAATAAAGGAATAACAAGGTGTTTTGATTCAAGGGACACTCAATTTTCTGATATTACTGTTTTTCTATGCAAACACGGACTAAATGGATGAGTTCCAAGATAAAATCATTGAACAAACACCTAGTACGGAGAGGTAAGTAACGGAACACAGACCGCTGAAGACACGCGACTGGTTTAGGAAAGCGTAGAGACTGTGATGCAACTCATTGGACTGGAAGGGCATTACGACATCTGGTCATTCCATTTTTGTTTTCCATAACTCTTTCTCAAAACGTTTTCTAGGAAGGAATATGCATTAAGAAGGAGAGTTTGTTACTTTTCCTGTACCGGTTTACGTAAAAAGAATCCATCTCGAAGTGAACAATCTGCCAACAAAAATGGAAAAATTGGACAAGTTACTGAAACAGGTATCTGCTATGAGAAATGATTCATTATCCTTAGATACATTATACAAGCACTTTGTGATGACGCATGCTCATATAGTGTGGGATTGCAGAGAGAATATGTACTCGTCATCCATGATGGAGATAAAAGTAAGGCAGTTTAATGCGGTAAAAAGTGCCAGCATATTGCATGAGACTAGAAGAGTGGCAGTAGAGTTGTAGTTAGATTTATCGTGCTTCCAAGAGCCGTATTCTAAGGCAGGAAAAGTCCCCAGTATGCCAGGAACTGCCCAGATAATCGCAATACAGTAACGTTCTATGGCAGCAGTAACAGTATATAACAAAGCAGTAATAGTGACACAATCGATACATGTAAATTGAAGGGGATCATTGCTGTCAGCTGCAGCGGCACATTATGCGGAATTAGGTCCGACGCCGGCCACAGTGGCCGAGCGGTTCTAGGCGCTACAGTATGGAGCCGCGCGACCGCTACGGTCGCAGGTTCGAATCCTGCCTCGGGCATGGATGTGTGTGATGTCCTTAGGTTAGTTAGGTTTAACTAGTTCTAAGTTATAGGGGACTGATGACCTCCGAAGTTAAGTCCCATAGTGCTCAGAGCCCTTTGAACCATTAGTCCCGACGAGCGCAAATGTGTACCGGACTAGGATTCGAAACCGGGCTCTCCTGCTTACCAGTCACGTGCGTTCACCACTGCACCATGCAGGACACAATTTAGCGCAACTGTGCAGACTATCTCGTCACGCCTTACGGGCGATCCACATTCTCACCGTGTCCCTATCCATTATACTCACTGTTCGCTACCCCGAGATATTTGCAGGAGGTAGGTCATATTTGTGCATCCGCACTGAAGTAGGTGGATCCTTTGCGCAGCTAGGTGTATCAATTATATGAGTGCGTGGTGTCTATTCTTTCGGACATGTCTAAAAGAACAGACACCACTACAGTCTGGAACCGCGCGACCGCTACGGTCGCAGGTTCGAATCCTGCCTCGGGCATGGATGTGTGTGATGTCCTTAGGTTAGTTAGATTTAAGTAGTTCTAAGTTCTAGGGGACTGATGACCTCCGAAGTTAAGTCCCATAGTGCTCAGAGCCATTTGAACCATTAGGTCCGACGAGCGCAAATGTGTACCGGACTAGGATTCGAAACCGGGCTCTCCTGCTTACCAGTCACGTGCGTTCACCGCTGCACCATGCGGGACACAACGTTAGCGCAACTGTGCAGACTATCTCGTCACGCCTTACGGGAGATCCACATTCTCACCGAGTCCCTGTCCATTATACTCACTGTTCGCTACTCCGAGATATCTGCAGGAGGTAGGACATATTTGTGCATTCGCACTGAAGAAGGTGGATCTTTTGCGCAGCTAGGTGTATCAATTATATGAGTGCGTGGTGTCTATTCTTTCGGACATGTCTAAAAGAACAGACACCACTACAGTCTGGAATCGCGCGACCGCTACGGTCGCAGGTTCGAATCCTGCCTCGGGCATGGATGTGTGTGATGTCCTTAGGTTAGTTAGGTTTAAGTAGTTCTAAGTTATAGGGGACTGATGACCTCCGAAGTTAAGTCCCATAGTGCTCAGAGCCATTTGAACCATTAGGTCCGACGAGCGCAAATGTGTACCGGACTAGGATTCGAAACTGGGCTCTCCTGCTTACCAGTCAGGTGCGTTCACCACTGCACCGTGCGGGACACAACGTTAGTGCAACTGTGCAGACTATCTCGTCACGCCTTACGGGAGATCCACATTCTCACCGAGTCCCTGTCCATTATACTCACTGTTCGCTACTCCGAGATATCTGCAGGAGGTAGGACATATTTGTGCATCCGCACTGAAGAAGGTGGATCCTTTGCGCAGCTAGGTGTATCAATTATATGAGTGCGTGGTGTCTATTCTTTCGGACATGTCTAAAAGAACAGACACCACTACAGTCTGGAACCGCGCGACCGCTACGGTCGCAGGTTCGAATCCTGCCTCGGGCATGGATGTGTGTGATGTCCTTAGGTTAGTTAGGTTTAAGTAGTTCTAAGTTCTAGGGGACTGATGACCTCAGATGTTAAGTCCCATAGTGCTCAGAGCCATCTGAACCATTTTTGAACAGACACCACGCATCCATATAACTAGAAAAATACCACAATATTTTTTGCAACTCGTTATCTGTTTGCAAATATTAACCGGAAAAAGAGAGTTGCAGCCTGGTTCACATGTATTTTCAGTTCAGTGACGAGAGTGACGAGGATTTTAGTCACCTAGGACAAATTAAGTGTCGTGTACTCTACTGATGCAAATGCGAAGTCAATATCGTGGCAAATCCGTCTGACTGATGACCATGGAAGAAACCTAGAAGGAGCCCTTTTTAAACTCAACCTACAGGTACTGAATACACCTCGCAGTCCGTCAGCTTATGACGAAGCGTGGGAGCAACATCAAATGTAGATGTCACTCTAGCACATGCGGCAGCAGCGTGCCGTGTTAAAGAGAAAGGAATGACATCGAGTGATCACTGTATCACACACTATACCATTAGTTGAACGGAAATCCAAGGTGCCACAGAAAACGTGTAAGGCCTGAGTACAACATCAAGGGGGCTAACTGTTCCTCTTATTCCGCCTCAGTTACACTGTTTCGGCGATTGCTGCACAAACACCGTTTCCACGTACACGTACATCGTAATTATTCTGCCACGTCTGGTATGAGACGTTTCCGGAGGAGGGGGAAGGGGGGAGGGTCCACTGGGGCCGAATCGCACAATAACCCTGGGTTCGGTTTGGGACGGCGGTGGGGTGGGTGGACTGCTGTGGGATTGTGAGCCACTGAGGGCTACGGCGGGATGAAACCTCTCCGTCGTTTCTAGCTCCCCTGTTTAATACATACATACATACATACATACATACAAGGGGGCTAGCTGAGAAGAGCTGAGAAATGTCTTTCAGTGTCCGGGAAGTACATCGCTAGGTCATGATGGACATGTTAAAGCGCAAGCCGTGACAGTGGCGATACATAGAACAATGGAGACATCACAAGAGGTCACTCTAGGAGAGTAACTTGCACCTGGACTAAGGCGCTGTAGAAATTAAGATCTGAAAATATTTCGAGTAGATTTCCCGACCATGTTATAGTTTTGAGTGGAGATTTTAATTTACCCGATATTGACTGGGAGACTCAAACGCTTATAACGGGTGGCAGGGACAAAGAATTCAGTGAAATTTTTTTAAGTGCATTATCTGAAAACTACCTTGAGCAGTCAAACAGAGAACCGACTCGTGGCGATAACATATTAGACCTTCTGGTGGCAGACAGCTCCGAACTATATGAAACAGTTAACACAGAACAGGGAATCAGCGATCATAAAGCGGTTACAGCATCGGTGATTTCAGCCGTAAATAGAAATATTAAAAAAGGTTGGAAGATTTTTCTGTGTAGCAAAAGTGACAAAAAGCAGATATCAGAGTACTTGACGGCTCAACACAAAAGTTTTATCTCAAGTACAGATAGTGTTGAGGATCAGTGGACAAAGTTCAAAACCATCGTACAATACGCATTAGATGAGTATGTGCCAAACAAGATCGTAAGAGATGGAAAAGAGCCACCGTGGTACAACAACCGAGTTAGAAAACTGCTACGGAAGCAAATGGAACTCCGCAGCAAACATAAACATAGCCAAAGCCTTGCAGACAAACAAAAATTACAAGAAGCAAAATGTAGTGTGAGGAGGGCTATGCGAGAAGCGTTCAACGAATTCGAAAGTAAAGTTCTATCTACTGACTTGGCAGAAAATCGTAAGAAATTTTGGTCTTATGTCAAAGCGGTAGGTGGATCAAAACAAAATGTCCAGACAGTTTGTGACCAAAATAGTACTGAAACAGAGGATGACAGACTAAAGGCCGAAATACTAAATGTCTTTTTCCAAAGCTGTTTCACAGAGGAAGACTGCACTGTAGTTCCTTCTCTAGACTGGCTCACAGATGACAAAATGGTAGATACCGAAATAGATGAAAGAGGGATAGAAAAACAATTAAAATCGCTCAAAAGAGGAAAGGCCGCTGGACCTGATGGGACACCAGTTCGATTTTACACAGAGTACGCGAAGGAACTTGCCCCCTTCTTGCAGCGGTGTACCGTAGATATTTAGAAGAGCGTAACGATCCAAAATATTGGAAAAGGTCACAGGTCATCCCCGTTTTCAAGAAGGGACGACGAACAGATGTGCAGAACTACAGACCTTTATCTCTAACGTCGAACAGTTGTAGAATTTTGGAACATGTATTATGTTCGAGTATAATCACTTTGCTGGAGACTAGAAATCTACTCTGTAGGAATCAGCATGGGTTTCGAAAAAGACGATCGTGTGAAACCCAGCTCGCGATATTCGTCCACGAGACTCAGAGGGCCATAGACACGGATTCCCAGGTAGATGCCGTGTTTCTTGACTTACGCAAGGCGTTTGATACAGTTTCACACAGTCGTTTAATGAACAAAGTAAGAGCACATGGACTATTAGATCAATTGTGTGATTGGATTGAAGAGCTCCTAGATAACAGAACGCAGGATGTCATTCTCAATGGAGAGAAGTCTTCCGAAGAAAGAGTGATTTCAGGTGTGCCGCAGGGGAGTGTCGTATGACCGTTGCTATTCACAATAATATAAATGACCTCGTGGATAACATCGGAAGGTCACTGAGGCTTTTTGCGGATGACGCCGTAATATATCGGGAGGTTGTAACAGTGGAAAATTGTACTGAAATGCAGGAGGATCTGCAAAAAATTGACGTATGGTACAGAGAATGGCTATTGAATCTCAATGTAGACAAGTGTAATGTGCTGAGAATACACAGAAAGAAAGATCCTTTATCATTTAGCTACAATATGGCAGGTCCGCAACTGGAAGCAGTTAATTCCATAAATTACCTGGGAGTAGACATTAGGAGTGATTTATAATGGAATGACCATATGAAATTAATCGTCGGTAAAGCAGATGACAGATACGAGATTCATTGGCAGAATCCTAAGGAAATGCAGTACGAAAACAAAGGAAGTAGGTTACAGTACACTTGTTCGCCCACTGCTTGAATACTGTTCACTGGTGTGGGATCCGTACCAGATAGGGTTGATAGAAGAGATAGAGAAGATCCAACGGAGAGGAGCGCGCTTGGTTACAGGATCATTTAGTAATCGCGAAAGCGTTACGGAGATGATAAATAAACTCCCGTGGAAGACTCTGCAAGAGCGACGCTCAGTAGCTTGGTATGGGCTTTTGTTGAAGTTTCGAGAGCATACCTCCACAGAGGAGTCAAGCAGTATATTGCTCCCTCCTACTTATATCTCGTAAAGAGACCATGAGGATAAAATCAGAGAGATTAGGGCCCACACAGAGGCATACTGACAATCTTTCTTTCCACGAACAATACGAGACTGGAATAGAAGGGAGAACCGATAGAGGTACTCAAGGTACCCTCCGCCACACACCATCAGGTGGATTGCGGGGTATGGATGTGGGTGTAGGTGTAGAGCGAAGAAGCTACGCCAGAGCTGCATTACTCAAGAAGAAAGAATCCGAAGACTGCATAGATACATGTATGTTAAACAACGTTTTAAGGATGAAGTCTGGAAAACAAAAATGTAACAAAAGAAGCAATTCGTGGAAGCTAGCTTAGAAACCGATCCCTGCGGTATACCATATAAAACAGTCAGCGCGTAAATAAAATAACCAACAGCCTTACCCACGCTCGAAAGGAATGATGGGACGGTAACAGAAAGCTAGGAACAGTCAGCTGCCCGGGTAATGGAAACACTACATCCTGGAGACGGAGAAGAAGGCGAGATAGAAGATCAGCATAGTTATGAAAAAGAAAAAAATTCCAAGACCAAATGGGACCCCAGCCGAAGTTATACTCTCTTGAAATTACAGAAAAACTGTATGACCTATTCAGCTAAAAGAGCTTCACAAATCTGAAATATCAATGATGCGTTGGTCCATCTCTGGCCATTATGCAAGCTGTTATTCGTCTTAGCACTGATTGATAGAACTGGTAGGTGTGTTCTTGTGAGATATCGTGCCAAGTTCTATCCAGTTAGTTGTAGGAACTTGCCCAAAATGCTCCAGGCGTTCTCAGCTGGTGAGAGATCCGGTGACCATGATGGCCGAAGTGGTATTTTGCAAGTACGAGGACAAATGTAGGAACTCTCGCTCTTTGCTGCGTGCTCCCTAGATCATCACTCCAGGTTGTTGGGCCGTTTTGGGGGTGACAGACAAGTTGATATCCCACCGCTGTCCAGGGTGTCTCCAGGCACGTCTTCGGTCTGAAATCTCATTGGCTGGAGTAGAGCTGTCTTCAGTGATGAGTCCCGTTCCGAAATGAGCTCCAATTGACATAGACTTTCCTGGAGACGCCGCAGGCAGCGTTGGAATACCAGCCTGAGTGACGCACGCTGTACGTTCCGACGACCAGGAGTAGTGGTCGTCATCAAAATGGTTCAAATGGCTCTGAGCACTATGGGACTTAACTTCTGAGGTCATCAGTCCCCTAGAACTTACAACTACTTAAACCTAATTAACCTAAGGACATCACACACATCCATGCCCGAGGCAGGATTCGAACCTGCGACCGTAGCGGCCGAGCGGTTCCAGACTGTAGCGCCCAGAACCGCTCAGCCACCCCGGCCGGCGGTGGTCGTCATCCGCGGCACCCTTACAGCCCAGCGGTACGTCGACAACATTCTACGTCCCGTTTTGTTGCCCCTTATGGCAAGCCGTACTGAACTTACATTTCAACAAGACAATGCTTACTCGCACACGGCAAAGGTTTCTGCTGCTTCTCTTCATCCTTGCCAAAACCTACTTAGACTGTCAAGGTTGCCGGATTTCTCCCCAGTTGAGAACGTCTGGAATATTATGGGCAGGGCTCTTCAACCATCTAGGAGCTTCGGTAATCTAACGCGGCATCTAGACAGATTTTGGCATGATAACTCTCAGGAGAGCATCCAAAAACATTGTCAACCGATGCCAGAGGCGTCTTGCTTAAGAGCCAGATGTGGACCAACGCCTTATTGTCTTTCTCAGTTTGTGAAGCTCTTTCTCTTGAATAATTCATACACTTTTTCTGAATTAGTAAATATTTATTTCTCTGTACATGTACTTCTCATCTATCAACTTTTGTCCGGTTCGGATAGTCCCTTAATGGGGCGTCGTTTCTTCGTTTTCTCTCCCTCTCGCTCTCTCTCTTTGTGTCTTAGAGTGTACAAGCTCTATGTGACCAATTAAATATGTTCCTGTGTGAACTGTAGTACGGGAGTCTGTCGCCCTGCACCGTGGAAGACAGATGAAGAGGAGAAGATTAGTAAAAGGGAAGACAAGGATCCCATGATACCCATCTCATACAGACGAATTTCTCTTTTGAATGTTCTCTGCAAGATGTTTGAAAAACTATTATGTGAGAGATTACAAGATCATGGACTGCTACACGGATAAACCCTGACAAGTATGGGTTTAGAGCCGGCCGAGGTGGCCGAGCGGTTCTAGGTGCTACAGTCTGGAACCGCGCGACCGCTACGGACGCAGGTTCGAATCCTGTCTCGGGCATGGATGTGTGTGATGTCCTTAGGTTAGTTAGGTTTAAGTAGTTCTAAGTTCTAGGGGCTGATGAACTCAGAAGTTGAGTCCCATAGTGCTCAGAGCCATTTGAACCATTCTTTAGTAGCACTGGAGCGCATACTATATAGAGTGAGTCACTAACCATTGCCACCTAGAATAACTCCGGGAGTATGATAGTAGCTGAAAAGTTTGTGGGACAAATCTTGCATGGACAACGGGGGCTATAATGTGAGAGATATGAAGGTCAAATTTGTTTTTTTTTTATGGGATGATATAGTTTGGTACTTATTTTTTGTTAGCTGCTCTCGAGACGAATCCAATAGTGCGTAACAATAACGTCTTTGCTGGTCAACAAAGGTAAAAAAGCTGGTACGAACGTCCATTTACAGAAGGTGTTCGAAGTGATGTCCATTGGTATCAATGCAGTGCTGCAATCTTCTTATCACGAACTGAGTGGTACTTTTATCACTTCTGCACTTATCGAAGCACATGCCGTGACAATTCCCTTTCGTATATCTTATATCGTGCATGCCTCAGCGATACATATAGCCGTCTCGTAGGGGCAACCACAACGGAAGAGGTACCTGTTGAGAGGAGAGACAAACGTGTGGTCCCTGAAGAGGGGCAGCAGCGTTTCCAGTAGTTGCAGGGGCAACAGTCTGGATGATTGATTGATCTGCCCTTGTAGCACTAACCAAAACGGCCTTGCTGTGCTGGTACTGCGAACGGCTGAAAACAAGGGTAAAGTACAGCCGTAATTTTTCCCGAGGGCATGCAGGTTTACTGTATGGTTAAATGATGATGGCGTCCTCCTGGGTAAAATATTATGGAGGTAAAATAGTCCCCCATTCGGATCTCCTGGCGGAGACTACTTAGGAGGACATCGTTATCAGGAGAAACAAAACTGGCGTTCTACGGATCGGAGCGTGGAATGTCAGATCGCTTAATCGCGCATGTAGGTTAGAAAATTTAAAAAGGAAAATGGATAGGTTAAAGTTAGATACAGTGGGAATTAGTGATTTTCGGTGGCAGGAGGAACGAGATTTCCGGTCAGGCGAAAACAGGGCTATACCTACAAAATCCAATAGGGGTAATGCAGGAGTAGGTTTAATAATGAATAAAAAAAATAGGGGTGCGGGTAAGTTACTGCGAACAGCTTAGTGGGCGCATTATTGTAGCCGAGTTAGACACGATGCCCACGCCTATCACCATAGTACAAGTTTATATGCCAACTATCTCCGCAGATGACGTAGAGATTTAAGAAATGATTGATGAGATAAACGAAATTATTCGGACAGCGAAGGGAGACGAAAATTTAATAGTCATGGGAGACTCGAATTCGATAGTAGGAAAAGGAAGAGAAGAAAAGTAGTAGATGAACATGGACTGGGGGTAAGGAATGAAAGAGGAAACTGCCTGGTATAATTGTGCACTAAGCATAACTTAATCATTGCTGACACCTGGCTTAAGAATCATGAAAGAATGTTGTATACGTGGAAGAGGCCTGGAGACACCGGAAGCTTTCAGATAGATTATATAATGGCAAGACAGAGATTTAGGAACCAGGTTTTAATTTGTGAGACATTTCCAGGGGCAGATGTGGACTCTAACCACAAACTACTGGTTATCAGTTGCAGATTGAAACTGAAGAAACAACAAAAAGGTGGGAATTAAAGGAGATGGGACCTGGATAAACTGTAAGAAACAAAGATTGTAGAGAGTTTCACGCAGAGCATTAGGAAATAATTGACAAGAACAGGGGAAAGACATACAGTAGAAGAAGAATGGGTAGCTTTGAGAGATGAAAAAGGGAAGGCTGCAGAGGATCGAGTAGGTAAAAAGACAAGGGCTAGTAGAAATCCTTGGGTAACGGAAGAGATACTGAATTGACTTTATGAAAGGGGAAAATATAAAAATGCAGTAAATGAAACAGGCAAAATGGAATACAAACGTCTCAAAAATGAGTTCTACAGGAAGTGAAAAATGGCTAAGCAGGGTTGGCTAGATGACAAACGAAAAGATGTAGAGGCATTGAAACGTCTCCTTAGAAAAATTATTGAATTACTGTGCTGGTAAACCCCTTACGTTATTTGATTTTCAAACAGCTGAGCTAAACTGAACGTACTCAGACATTTCTCTCTTTACTTATTCTGATCATCATTAAACTGCCACACGATATTTTTAGCGCAACGCAATCTGACTTTAATAATCCCTACAAAAGAATGGCCCTGACTAACAATAACGTATACCTTTCATGAGTCACTTACCTCACAAAAATCTTCATTACTCGAACTACTGCATTACAGCGAGCGCCAACACTGCCAGCTAAATAAAAGATTCAAATTGGATAGATTCGTGGACAGTTTCAAAAGATGAACAATTCTTTCGACGTGGGATTCGTACACTGCCTGAAAGATGGGAGAAAGTAGTGGCCAGGGATGGAAAACACATTGAATGATACATGTGTTACCAATCTGTTCCATTAAAGCCTTAAATGTTTGGGAAAAAACGCCGGAAGCGAAGTTGTACGACGGACATACAACCTGCTGCCCGGAATAGTGTGCCGGCCGCTATGGCCGAACGCTTCTAGGCGCTACAGTCTGGAACTGCGCGACCGCTACGGTCGCAGGTTCGAATCCTGCCTCGGGCATGGATGTGTGTGATGTCCATAGGTTAGTTAGGTTTAAGTAGTTCTAAGTGAAACGTCGCCTTAGAAAAATTGTATAAGACTGTGCTTAAACTGACACACAATATTTTTAGCGCAACGCAATCCGACTTTCAAAAATCCCTACTAAAGAATGGCCCTGACTAACATTAACCTATACCTTTCACAAATCACTTATCTCACAAAAATCTTCGTTACTCAAGCTACAGCAATACAGCGAGCGCCACTACTGCCAGCTAAATAACAGATTCAAACTACGGAAGGCACTAACTACTGATAGGCATAGTTAGCAAATGAAAGATTTTGATACAGAACAAACAATGTATTTACCTTAATAGTGTTCAAAAGTCATAATATATATATCAGTTCATGACATCCAGTCTTACAAATTTACTGTCTCTGATGGACACACGTTCAGATCATCTGCTCTCAAAACTCCGCCATCTGTCTCACCACATCCACCACTGTTGGAGGCTCACCTCCAACTGCGCAACGCTACACGCTGTTAACAGCCAACTGCCCAACACTACAATCGCGACTATTTCAACAATGCCCACCAGCCACAGACTGCACACAGCACATCCAGTGATTTTTATACAGAGCGCTAGGTGACGTTACCAACATAAAAACCTAAACAACCTACTTACAGCATATATCCTACAGGTAAGACAGATACTGCCTACAGGAAAATTAAAGAGACCGTTGGAGAAAAGAGAACCACTCGTATGAATATCAAGAGGTCAGATTGAAAACTAGTTCTAAGGAAAGAGGGGAAAGCAGAAAGGTGGAAGGAGTATATAGAGGTTCTATACAACACCAATGCAATTGAGGGCAATATTACGGAAATGGAAGAGGACGTAGATGAAGATGAGATTGGAGATACGATACTACGCGAAGAATTTGACAAAGCACTTGAAGACCTAAGTCGAAACAAGGCCCTGGGAGCAGACAACATTCCATTAGAGCTACTGATAGCTTTGGGAGAGTCAGCCCTGACAAAACTCTACATCTGGTCAGCAAGATGTATGAGACAAGCGAAATACCGTCAGACTTCAAGAAAAATATAATAATTCCAATCCCAAAGAAAGCAGGTGTTGACAGGTGTGAAAATTACGTGACTATCAATTTAATAAGTCATGGCTGCAAAATACTATCACTAATTCTCTACAGGCGAATGGAAAAACTTGTAGAAGCCGACCTCGAGAAGGATCAGTTTGGATTCCGTAGAAATGTTGGAACACGTGAGGCAATATGACCCTTCGACTTATCTTAGAAGATAGGATAAGGAAAGGTAAACCTACGTTTCTAGCATCTATAGACTTAGAGAAAACATTTGACAAAGTTGACTGGAAAACTCTCTTTCAAATTTTGTAGGTGGCTGGTGTCATATACAGGAAGCGAAAGGCTATTTAAAATTTGTACAGAAGCCAGATGGCAGTTGTAAGATTGTAAGAAGTGAGGTCCATGAAAGGGAAGCAGGGATTGGGAAGGGAGTCAGACAGGATTGTAGCCTCTCCCTAATGTTGTTCAGTCTCTATGTTGAGCAAGCAGTAAAGGAAACAAAAGAAAAATTCCAGTAGGAATTAAAATCCAAGGAGTAGAAATAAAAGCTTTGAAGTTTGCCGATGACACTGTAATTCTGTCAGAGACAGCAAAGGACCTGGAAGAGCAGCTGAACGGAATGGACAGTGTCTTGAAAGGAGGGTATAAGACGAACGTCAACAAAAGCAAAACGAGGATAATGGAATGTAGTAGAATTAAATCGGGTGATACGGAGCGAATTAGATTAGGTAATGAGACACTTAAAGTAGAAGATGAGTTTTGCGATTTGGGGAGCAAAATAACTGATGATGGTTGAATGACAGAGGTTATAAAATGTAGACCAGCAGTGGAAAAGAAAGCGTTTCTGAAGAAGAGAAATTTGTTAACATCAAGTATACACTTAAGTGTCAGGAAGTCTTTTCCGAAAGTATTTGTATGGAATGTAGCCACGTATGTAAAGGAAACACGAACGATAAATCCTTTAGACGAGAAGAGAATAGAAGCGTTCGAAATGTGGTGCTACAGAAGATTGCTGAAGATTAGATGGGTAGATCAAGTAACTAATCAGGAAATCCTGAACAGAATTGGGGAGAAGAGGAATTTGCGGCACAACTTGACTATAAGAAGGAATCTATTGGTAGGACATGTTCTGAGGCATCAAGGGATCACCTGTTTAGTATTGGAGGGCAGAGTAGAAGGTAAAAATCATAGAGGAAGGCCAAGAGATGAGTACAATAAGCAGATTCAGAAGGACGTAAGTTGCAGTAGTTACTTAGATATGCAGAAGCTTCCACAGGATAGAGTAGCATGTAGGGCTGCATCAAACGAGTCTTTTGACTGAATAGCACGACAACAACAACAACAACATATCGTGCAAATAGAAATATTCGAAGAATACGGCGTATCCAACTAACATGCCATCGGCATATAAACACCATTCGACGGTTTCGCAATACAACACATATAGGAACTGTTAGAGTAGTATCGTCGAATCAAGTGAATGCGAATGATGTATTCCTTCGAAGAATAAGTCAATATGCTTCTCATTTACGGAGAACGCCAACGAAATTCAGTGAGAACTAGAGACATTCACGCTGAAAGTCTCACCCTACATCTTGTACATTGAAATATGTGTATGATTAATTGAGAACGAATGAATCCTTAACGCGTCGGACACGTATCCGGCAAAGGGAAGTTACTGATGAGGTAACGTAAATTGGTTTCTTGCCACTGTGGTTATAGATCCTTATGTCAGTTCGAGTCAAATCACAAGGGAATCTGGCATGAACCAGAGTAGTGTTTTTCGTGTTCTGCATCACCATAAATATCGTCCTTACCATATCAGTCTCCACCAAGAATTAACTGGTACGGATTTTATGTGTCGCATAGAATCCTGCCTATGGGCTCAACTTCGGATTCAGAGTTATGACACATTTATTAATTTTATTTACTGACGAGGCTACATTTACGAACCATGGAAATGTTAATTTGTATAACAAGCTTTATTGGGCAACTGAAAATCCGTGTTGGCTGCGGAAAGTTGCACACCAAAAACTGTAATCGGTGAATGTATGGTGTGGGATTCTTCTGGAGGACAGAATTATAGGCCCCTATTTCATCGAAGGAAATCTTAATGACAGGAAGTACAACACATTCCTGCAAGAAACAATAGGTCTGTTATTGGAAGAAATACCTTTAGGAACAAGGAACAGAATGTGGTATCAACACGATGGGTGTTCGGTACATTTTTTGCTGATGGTTAGAAATGAGTTGCAGACAATTCCCAAATCAGAGGTTGATAATACCGCTTCAGTTGAAAAGTTCTTTTATTACGACACGGCCGGTTTCGGGCTCTTATAAGCCCATCTTCAGGCTCTGCCTATGAGCGCTAAGGTAGCACACTGCCCCTAGTACACGTCTACCGCGGCGCTCTGGGGCTACTGCGCCAAGTTACGACACCCGAAGATGGGCTTATAAGAGCCCGAAACCGATCGTCTCATAATAAAAGAACTTTTCAACTGAAGCGGTATTTTCAACCTCTGGTATAATGCTCAGTTGCGGATGTTCCTCCAACCGGATTGTTTGTAATTACCAAATCCTTGGACTGGACACGGAGGCATGGCGTGCTGATCATTGAAAGCGGTGATTCCAGGAGAATTATGGAGGAAAAATGTAACGTGTCGCTCCATGAATCTGAAGGTTGGTGTCTTAAGTGCCGAATCGTCACTAGCACCTCAAAAAATTACGTACCTCCTTGAAACGGAGCTGGAAAGAAACCCTAAAATAAAATAAATTAATGTAACTATTAGAAGAAGCGCAGTAACGAGATTTCTGCAAGAATCAGTGTGTCCCATAGAGTTTTCGGTTGTAGCACTGGAGCCCGTACTATATAAGCTAGAGGTACGAACGAACGTCTTAACTTTGCACCTAATGTAGAGAAACCAGGTAGAAAAGGTACAAACGTGGTGGATAAAATTATAGCCGTTGCAAACACACAATTATTCCGATTTCCCTTGAAAACAATCACAGCATACCACCAATCTGTATTGGCACCAGTCGTAGGATGTGATGCGAGCGTTTGGGCTAATAGATTGCATCTAGCGAAGCCGTCTCCATTAGTGAGAAGAATTCAGCGAGGAGTGCTACGGGCACCTGCTGCACTACCCTGAATGATACTTTGTTCGTGTATCGAGGAATATCCTCAATGGACTTGGAAATAGGATAACGAGGGCCCTTTACTGGCTACAGAAACGCCATGAAACCGAAGTACGAAGGATGGTTGAAAGTGAGGCCAGTAAGAGGAAGTTAGTAAAACATAGCGTATTACAGCTCTGGCAAAATGAATAGGACACTTCAGGCACAGGCAGGAGAACATACGAACTTCTCCCCTAACGTCAATGGGAGACTAAAAGTGAGACTTATTAATGAGTCGAATGGACTAGAAAATTAACTGAACTGTCATGGCCCTTATGACACGAATCTATACAAAATAAAAAGACAGATCAATGATAGCTGCGCCTTCGGCAGTGTGGGGCAGAACACACATTGTGGGAATGCGCGCTCTACGAAGTTGCGGATGTTGGATCCGAAAGCAGCACTGAGGAGAGACGACCACCGAATGAAATTGTTTCTCGAGAATATTACACTGCGTCGGTGAAAGTGATCATGGAAGTGTGGACTCCGAGACGTAACAGTGAATAATGGAACTGCTTGTTGTAGTGGAACTTCGCTTACTGAAGTGCTGCTCGACGCCCAAGGAATCCAGCAGATAACTGCAGTTGACCGCGGTAGTATGAGGGCAGATCTGCGAGGTGCCGGGGCTAGCAGTGTATTTAACATTAAATTCTTCTAGAATCTACATATGTAAATGATGCTCTAAGCCCCCCCCCCTATTCTAACTCCGACTTTTGCTGTTGCACAAGGATAAAAAAATACGCGAACTGACTCTAATCAACCCTGCCAGTGGAGTAGAAGAGAGTTTGGCACCTGCAATAATTTAATTTGATAAATAAGTTAAATAAACGAAGGTTTCATTAACATAGTGAGGAATGTTAGGTTTGCTCTACCGATTAACAGAATGAAAGTTCTGTCCATAATAACAATATGATTTATTAAGACTAAACACAAAATAATAAACAAAAACACATGAAACATTTACAATACATCAAATTGGCTCAAATTGGATACTCAAACAAACGCTGTGAATGTGAAGTTGTCCCTAAACTAGATTGTGAGGATTATGACGAAGTGGTATGTGCAGCCAATTCCTTGCAACTCAAATCTTAGAGAAAACACATAGCCAACCCAACATTAATTGCTGCTACCCAAGACAGAACAAAGTTAGAAAAAGACGAACAGGCGCGCTCTGCTGAGCTCTGATTATCACCTAGGAAAATCCCTGTCTGCCGGTGCTGCGGACATACCTTACCAATCTGTCTTCTTAACTACCAGAACACGATCTGGCGTACCGGAGGCGATGGCTGGTTGCTTCGACGTCCTCGACCGAAAGGCGAGAGCCGACTACCTAGAGCACCCGTACAGGCCGAACACAGAACATTCCCGCCCCCACGACAGTGGCCGTGGTTAAACGTTCCAATCAGCAACTTTAAAACCGGCGGAAAATTCCCCTCTATTGCCGGAGCACTACCATTCCACCAATGGAGATTCTTGGCGCCAATTTCTGCGCTGATTTTGCTACGTCATGGAGCTATGCCCTGAGCAAGCCAATCACAGTTACTATTTTGCAGAAAGCGCGGGAATTTTCCCGCCACAACTGCCTGGGTACACAAGTCATTCCCACACCTCGCTGGTAGCCCGCCAGAAAGTGTTTTCGCTAAGTTTCTGCGAAGTAACAGAACCTCTAGCCCAGCCGCTACTTCAGACCCCTCCAGGCGTGTCTTTTGACAATGTCGGCGTCTGCAAAGCATTTACTCGACTTCCTCACACCCGTCGGCTTAACGCTTTCCAGATCAGCGGAGCCCGCCTGTCACCGGACCACCCGGGTGACGAGAGACGCTGCTTTGGAAGTCCACGTGTGAAGGAATAGAGACTTTTCACTGCATGCAATTAGAGAGGAAAATCGTAAGATAGAAATATGAGAGGGGGCTCATGCCACCTCTCAGATCCAGTAGCGTAAACAACAATTTCCATCTTAAATGCAACAAAATAATTTAAAAAGGAACAGGATAGATTCTGTAGTGCTAACAGTAGTATAAATAGTTAAGGGTTTTATCGTAGTTTTGTAGTTGTAAAAGTAGTTGTAGAATAAAAAATTAATTATCAGGTAAACATTTAATATATAAATTTATTAATATACAAGAATAAGTTATTTGTATGGCCTATTTTAGTTTTTCAGATAACAGGCTGTATTGTGAAGAATAAATAAATAAATAATAAGTTTAAGGTTTAGGAAGTCTTTTACGGAGGTATTTGTCTGGATTGTAGTCTTGTATAGTAGTGAAACATGGACGAGAGGCAATTCAGGCAAGAAATGTGGTGCTACAGAAGAAAGCTGATGATTATATAGGTAGTTAGAATAACAAACGAGGAAGTACTGAATCGAATTGCGGAGAAATCAGTTTATGGCACACCTTGGCTAAAAGATTGGATCAGTTAATAGGACACATTTTGAGGCATCAAGGAATTGTCAATTTGGCAATGGAAAGGAGGGTGGTTACGTGGAAAGTGTAGAGGGAGAATTTGACATCAATACAGTAAGCAAGTACCGAAGGATGTAGGTTTAGGAGGTTATGCAGAGCCAAAAAGGCTAGCAGAGGACAGACTAGCGTACAGAGCTACATTAAACCAGTCTTCAGACTTGAGATTCAAACAGCAACAACGACAACAGCTAAAATGCTAAAATGGTTCAAATGGCTCTGAGCACTATGGGACTCAACATCTTAGGTCATAAGTCCCCTAGAACTTAGAACTACTTGAACCTAACTAACCTAAGGAGATCACACACACACATGCCCGAGGCAGGATTCGAACCTGCGACCGTAGCAGTCCCGTGGTTTCGGACTGCAGCACCAGAACTGCTAGACCACCGCGGCCGGCAGCTAAAATGCGATATGAAATGAAATAATCATGAAGTATTAGGGAAAGCAAACTGAAGGCTTAGTTTTTTTTGGACGGTTATAAGCATGGTGCATCAGTAAAAGAAACAGGGTACAAGACGCCAGTTCTAGAATACTGTTCTAGTGTTTGGAGTCCTCGACATCCAAAGAATGCTGAGACGCGATGTTAGAAACGTAACAGGTTGTTGTAGCCCATAAGAATATATAATGGAAAGCCAGTTCGGTAAATTCAGAAGAGCCTGTTACGAAGACGGTTGTGCTACCACTGTGCTGCCAATAACGTACTGGTTTATC
Source organism: Schistocerca cancellata (assembly GCF_023864275.1). Lineage (NCBI taxonomy): Eukaryota > Metazoa > Arthropoda > Insecta > Orthoptera > Acrididae > Schistocerca > Schistocerca cancellata. Next base: position 45,851,712 of record NC_064632.1, read on the forward strand.
TCACATAAAATGGGAATAAAATAAGATAGATTAGCAGAAAACAGAGCCATAAAGATATTCGTTCTTCCCTCGCTCAGTAGGCAAAGAAAAAAAGGAAAGAAAACCGAGAATAATGGTACGATGTATACTCCACCATGCAGTGCACAACAGATATTTTTGAGAGAGTGTAACAAACTTGTACACGTCGTTGCAATACATGCATCGACACTTGTTTCAATTTAAACACTTCCTATGAGCTTAAATTGTCGCTTTTCGTTGCTATTAAGTTGTTTATGGTAATAAAAAAATATATATAAATTTCAGATCATTATTTCCTTGCCTCATGCTTACTCAGTAGCTTCAACTATGCTCTAAGGTGACAAAACTCACGGGATTCCTTTTAATATCGAGCCGGATCTCCTTTTGCCCGGTGTGGCACGGTCTCAACGCGGCAAGGAATCGACAAGTCGTTGAAAGTCCCCAGCAGGAATACTGAGCCATGCATCCTTTATAGCAGTCCATAATTACGAAAGTCTCTCCCACGAGGCACCGCCTTATCGTAGCACTGTCCGTGTGGGCGGGAGAGTTTGTGTGCTTCAAGGAGGCTGAGAGCTATATCGGCGGTAGCGTAGCTACTGGCAGGTTCAACCTAGCCGGGCAGGTCTCAGCAGAGGAGCCAGACAAAGTGTGCCTCACAACGACCCGTCTTATATCCTATATCCTACACTCCTGGAAATTGAAATAAGAACACCGTGAATTCATTATCCCAGGAAGGGGAAACTTTATTGACACATTCCTGGGGTCAGATACATCACATGATCACACTGACAGAACCACAGGCACATAGACACAGGCAACAGAGCATGCACAATGTCGGCACTAGTACACTGTATATCCACCTTCAGCAGCAATGCAGGCTGCTATTCTCCCATGGAGACGATCGTAGAGATGCTGGATGTAGTCCTGTGGAACATCTTGCCATGCCATTTCCACCTGGCGCCTCAGTTGGACCAGCGTTCGTGCTGGACGTGCAGACCGCGTGAGACGACGCTTCATCCAGTCCCAAACATGCTCAATGGGGGACAGATCCGGAGATCTTGCTGGCCAGGGTAGTTGACTTACACCTTCTAGAGCACGTTGGGTGGCGCGGGATACATGCGGACGTGCATTGTCCTGTTGGAACAGCAAGTTCCCTTGCCGGTCTAGGAATAGTAGAAAGATGGGTTCGATGACGGTTTGGATGTACCGTGCACTATTCAGTGTCCCCTCGACGATCACCAGTGGTGTACGGCCAGTGTAGGAGATCGCTCCCCACACCATGATGCCGGGTGTTGGCCCTGTGTGCCTCGGTCGTATGCAGTCCTGATTGTGGCGCTCACCTGCACGGCGCCAAACACGCATACGAGCATCATTGGCACCAAGGCAGAAGCGACTCTCATCGCTGAAGACGACACGTCTCCATTCGTCCCTCCATTCACGCCTGTCGCGACACCACTGGAGGCGGGCTGCACGATGTTGCGGCGTGAGCGGAAGACGGCCTAACGGTGTGCGGGACCGTAGCCCAGCTTCATGGAGACGGTTGCGAATGGTCCTCGCCGATAGCCCAGGAGCAACAGTGTCCCTAATTTGCTGGGAAGTGGCGGTGCGGTCCCCTACGGCACTGCGTAGGATCCTACGGTCTTGGCGTGCATCCGTGCGTCGCTGCGGTCCGGTCCCAGGTCGACGGGCACGTGCGCTTTCCGCCGACCACTGGCGACAACATCGATGTACTGTGGAGACCTCACGCCGCACGTGTTGAGCAATTCGGCGGTACGTCCACCCGGCCTCCCGCATGCCCACTATACACCCTCGCTCAAAGTCCGTCAACTGCACATACGGTTCACGTCCACGCTGTCGCGGCATGCTACCAGTGTTAAAGACTGCGATGGAGCTCCGTATGCCACGGCAAACTGGCTGACACTGACGGCGGCGGTGCACAAATGCTGCGCAGCTAGCGCCATTCGACGGCCAACACCGCGGTTCCTGGTGTGTCCGCTGTGCCGTGCGTGTGATCATTGCTTGTACAGCCCTCTCGCAGTGTCCGGAGCAAGTATGGTGGGTGTGACACACCGGTGTCAATGTGTTCTTTTTTCCATTTCCAGGAGTGTATATATCCTATTCCCTACCCTCTCCTCAGTTACCATTCCTTTTCTTTCTCTAATTACCTCAACACACCACTGCCTTGTGGTTGGTCTCGGGAGGGATGAAGGCTAAGGGAGAAAAACCTGAAAGAAAATCTGGAGTGGGGCCCCAAAGGCGGTTGGAAGGCGTACTACGTCCCCTTTCGGCAGCTCCTGCAACCGAAGTGATACCAGACGTATTGGCTTGCCTTTGCATCTAGATATCATCATTTGGGTCGAGAGAGAGACCCTGATGATTGGGCAACTCACGTGTCTTCATATTTATCGCTCAGGCTTGTTGTAACAGTTTTGATACTAAATGTAACACTTCTGTCACTAAATGTAACTGGGTTTTCTCTTTTTATGCTGTCAATTGGCAGGATTAGCATTCTAAAGCATTCTGTCAGGGTGAAAATATTAAATAAATTAACTTTTTTCTGTTAACAACATGTGGGCAGGGTGGGTTCTTCCTTGGCTCGGGTATGAGGTAGAATGAAACAGCATTTTTACATAAGATAACTTGTATTGAAAGTTTCGTACAACTGTATGTTACTGGAAGTTGTGGAGAGCGGCAGCTGTGTCGTTTGCGTAGCCTTCTGCTGCGGCAGCGGCGGCGGCGGCGTCTGATTACGCGTAGCGGTGTGTATCTCGCGTCGCCGTCTCGCCCAGCTGACTGGAGACGCGCAGCGCGAGGTGGCCCGTTTAATTATTGCGAGCGACGTCGTGCATCGGATGGTGATACCTTGAATGTGGCGTCCCAGTGTCTCTCTTCTCTAAGCGGCCGCGTGTGTTGTGCCTCGGCCAGCGGAGCGGCGTAGCGGGGGAAGGCCAGTTCCCGGACTCGAACAACGGACTCCCGCTTGCCAGTATTCGGCTGTCAGATCTTCATCCCAGCTCACAGGTGACTGCTGATGTGAGGCCGTCTCCTTCCCGTCCTCACGAGTCACCCGGGTACGTAAAAGTCAGACTTCAAATACCTTTTAACTTCTGTCTTCTGGCGCCTAGGCTGCTGCTTGCTATTCCATTACAGCGGCGGACTTGGTACGTCTGTGCATGATGTAGTCTCTTCTTGCATGACGGTCTTCAGCACCGAAACTGACTTAAAACAACTGCTACGCTTCTTCACATCTTCGTCTTCTTCGTCGCTCGTCTCCGTCTTCGTCTCCGTCTTCGTCTCGTCTTCATCTGTCGGGCCCACCGCGTCTCGCGTATTTATTCACTTCAGTTCACTGGAGGTGAACGACTTCACGGCCATTGCCTCTTCTGTCACGTTGAAAAGCTTCTCGAAGAATCTTCTTAACGTCGGTCATTGGCTCTTGGGATGTAGGCGAGGGCCTTTGCGCACATGCGACAACTGAGAAACACGAGAGCCGGTCTGGCGATGCCCTGACGGCTGAATCGACAGCGCCCGCTTATGTGGAACTTGCTGACTTCACGGTCATTGTCTCTTCTGTTCTGCTGTTCTGCCCGCTGAAAGCCAGTATGTAACTCTCTAAACTAAACCAAGTTTTTCATTTATATTCTAATTTCTGCTTCACTTTGATTTCACTAATTTATTTCCTTAAGTACCATTCAACATTGTAGCATCCTGGAGAGGACACTTCAGCGACGTCCAAGGACTTCGGCACAACACGGGAAGAGGCAGTTACCGGTTATAAGCTCTGTCTGATTGGCGTAAGACTCGAGTGCCAGGGGCCACTTCCAACGGTGGGAGACATCATTGCATCTCATTGGACAGCTACCGCCCGCCTCAAGCTGGGCAGCCCCCAGCCAATAAGGTGCTGTCCCGCCACTATCCGCCTGCTTCACGGGGTGTGTGAAGCTTAGAAGTAATCTTCGACAAGCTGGTTGATATAGTACACCTACCAACAAAAAACCAAGTATGCTACACCATCATCCCTCAAGGATGGACGGATGCCATTATATAATTACGAAAGTGCTGCCGGTGCAGGAATTTGTGCAGAAACCGACCTCTTGATTATTTGCCATAAATGTTCGGTGGGATTCATGTCGGGCGTTCTGGGTGGCCAAATTATTCGCACGAATCGTCCAGAATGTTCTGCAAACCAATGGCAAACAGGCGTGGCCCGGTGACAGGGCGCACTGTCATCCACAAAAGTCCATATTTGTTTGAGAACATGAAGTCCATGAATGGCTGCAGATGGTCCCCAAGTATGTCCATTTAAATTCTCCGGGCTGTTATGCCGTGGTCGGTTGATGAATTCTGTGGTGATTCTCAACGTTTCGTCTCCGACTGCGGGAGATATCTTCAAGGGGGTCCGTAGCTTGATGGAAGGTCCAACACACACATTGGCTCGCTACTGACTCGCTACTGACCTTCCATCAAACTACGGACCCCCTTGAAGATGTCTCCCGCAGTCGGAGATAAAACGTTGGGAATCACCACAGAATCCATCAACCGACCACGGCATAACAGCCCGGATAATTATAATGAACATGATATTTCCGGCCGTGAAAGTATACATTTTAGTATGGTCCCCAAGTAGCGGAATATAACCATTTCCTGTCAATAATCGGTTCAGTTGGATGAGAAGACCCTGCAAATTCCACGTAAACATATCCCACACCATTATGGAGCCACCATCAGCTTGCACAGTGACTTGTTTACAAATTGAGCCCATGACTTCCTGGGGGTACGCCACACTCAAACCCTGCCATCAGCTGTTACCAACTAAAATTGGGAGTCATCTGTCCAGGCCACGGTTTTGCAGTTGTCTAGGGTCCAACCGATAAGGTAACGAACCTGGCAGAGTCCCTGCCGGCGATGTCGTGCTGTTAGCAAAGGCACTCTCGTCGGTCGTTTGCTGTCATAGCCTACTAACACTACATTTCGCAGCACTGTCCTAACGGATACGTTCGCCGTACGTCCGACATTTATTTATGCGGTTATTTCACGCAATGTTGGATGTCTGTTAGTACTGACAACTCTACGCCACGCCGCTGCTCTCCGTCGTTAAGTGAAGGCCGTCGGGCACCGGTTTGTCCGTGGTGAGAGGTAATGCTTGAAATTCGGCATTCCCGGCCCACTGTTGACACTGTGGCTCTCGGTATATTGAATTCCCCAATGATTTTCGAAATGTCAAGCTACAGGGTGATTCAAAAAGAATACCACAACTTTAGGAATTTACAACTCTGCAACGACAAAATGCAGAGCTAAGCACTATCTGTCGGCGAATTAAGGGAGCTATAACGTTTCATTTAGTTGTACATTTGTTCGCTTGAGGCGCTGTTGACTAGGCGTCAGCGTCAGTTGATGCTAAGATGGCGACCGCTCAACAGAAAGCTTTTTGTGTTATTGAGTACGGCAGAAGTGAATCGACGACAGTTGTTCAGCGTGCATTTCGAACGAAGTATGGTGTTAAACCTCCTGATAGGTGGTGTATTAAACGTTGGTATAGACAGTTTACAGAGAATGGGTGTTTGTGCAAAGGGAAAAGTTCTGGACGGCCGAGAACGAGTGATGAAAATGTAGCACGCTTCCAGCAAGCATTTGTTCGCAGCCCAGGAAAATCGACTCGCAGAGCTAGCAGAGAGCTGCAAATTCCACAATCAACTGTATGGAGAGTCCTACGAAAAAGGTTAGTTATGAAACCTGAACGTCAACTACCCGAGGCGATGGATCGGCCGCCAGGCAGCCCGTGACAGAGCACTTCATCACTGGCCTCCAAGAAGCCCTGATCTTACCCCCTGCGATTTTTTCTTATGGGGTTATGTTAAGGATATGTTGTTTCGGCCACCTCTCCCAGCCACCATTGATGATTTGAAACGAGAAATAACAGCAGCTATCCAAACTGTTACGCCTGATATGCTACAGAGAGTGTGGAACGAGTTGGAGTATCGGGTTGATATTGCTCGAGTGTCTGGAGGGGGCAATATTGAACATCTCTGAACTTGTTTTTGAGTGAAAAAAAACATTTTAAATACTCTTTGTAATGATGTATAACAGAAGGTTATATTATGTTTCTTTCATTAAATACACATTTTTAAAGTTGTGGTATTCTTTTTGAATCACCCTGTACATCTACCACTCCCCTTTCAACGTCTGTTAATTCCCATCATGCGGCCAGAATAATGTCGGAAACGTTTTCACATGAATCACCTGTGTACAAACGGCAGCACCGGCAATATATCTTGTGTGTGCGATACTACCGCAATCTGTATAAGTTGACATCGCTATGATATGACTTTAGTCACCTCAGTGTACGTTGAATTTTGACCCTAACCGTTAAGGAGATTCTGCATATGCAGCTAAACTGATGCACGACAGCTGGTTTCCGCTCTCCAACAAAACACACACACACACACACACACACACACACACACACACACACAAAAGTCGTGGAGAGTCCATTTACGCTCCTTATGTTACTGTTGTACTGTATATGACCTTTAATGATATACAGGGCTATTACAAATGATTGAAGCGATTTCATAAATTCACTGTTGCTCCATTCATTGACATATGGTCACCACACACTACAGATACGTAGAAAAACTCATAAAGTTTTGTTCGGCTGAAGCCGCATTTCAGGTTTCTGCCGCCAGAGCGGTCGAGAGCGCAGTGAGACAAAATGGCGACAGAAGTCGAGAAAGCGTATGTCGTGCTTGAAATGCACTCACATCAGTCAGTCATAACAGTGCAACGACACTTCAGGACGAAGTTCAACAAAGATCCACCAACTGCTAACTCCATTCGGCGATGGTATGCGCAGTTTAAAACTTCTGGATGCCTCTGTAAGGGGAAATCAACGGGTCGGCCTGCAGTGAGCGAAGAAACGGTTGAACGCGTGCGGGTAAGATTCACGCGTAGCACGCGGAAAATTGGCTCATGCCACAACTGTAGACCGACAGCGCCGACTTCATCTTTCAACAGGATGGTGCTCCACCGCACTTCCATCATGATGTTCGGCATTTCTTAAACAGGAGATTGGAAAACCGATGGATCGGTTGTGGTGGAGATCATGATCAGCAATTCATGTCATGGCCTCCACGCTCTCCCGACTTAACCCCATGCGATTTCTTTCTGTGGGGTTATGTGAAAGATGCGGTGTTTAAACCTCCTCTACCAAGAAACGTGCCAGAACTGCGAGCTCGCATCAACGATGCTTTCGAACTCATTGATGGGGACATGCTGCGCCGAGTGTGGGAGGAACTTGATTATCGGCTTGATGTCTGCCGAATCACTAAAGGGGCACATATCGAACATTTGTGAATGTCTAAAAAAACTTTTTGAGTTTTTGTATGTGTGTGCAATGCATTGTGAAAATATCTCAACCAATAAAGTTACTGTAGAGCTGTGAAATCGCTTCAATCATTTGTAATAACCCTGTATCTGGGAACTGTTTGGTGAGCTCGATAACATTCATAGTAAATAATTGTTTTTGCAAGTATAAAAATAATGTTTAATATTATGTCAATTGAAATCAAAGCATTTGGTTGACCATGTTTCCAACCCTTTTATTCGCTTAGAAAATAAATCTGGTCCAATGGAATTATACACTTCAGAAGTCAGTTAAACTGATTCGACGATAATTTTTCCTCTCCAAGCCAATTTTCATTTTCTTCTGAGTTCAGAAAGCAAAAAACTCATATGCAGCAAACTCTGTGAGCAGTGCAGTGACGTCTCGTAACAGTAGGCAGTCGCTATCTTACTCTCTTGGACGTGGTCAGACTGCTGACACTCTGACAGTCCAATAAAACAGCCGTACTCGCTTTTCCCGTACACAGAGCGGTTTTTGCATTTCCGTCGTGAACTTTCACGTTGGCCAACTCACCGTTACGATCGCAATTTTGCCTGCGCGTGTGCTGGCGGATCCTTCCTTTCTTTACAACCTCGTAACGCCGCCAGTAATGGAAACAAGAATGAAGAAATATCAAAACACGTTCATTGGATTTGTAGACCAGGAAAAAGATTTCGACACTGTAAAATGTTCTGAATTCTCAGACAAGTAGCTGAAGAGAAAGACAGGTAATATGCAACATGTACAAAAAACAAGAGGAAAAAATAAGCCTGGAAGCCCAAGAACGAGGTGGTCGGATTAAAAACGTGAGACAGGCATGCCCTACTGTTCAATCTATACGAGGTGCATTCAAGTTCTAAGGCCTCCGATTTTTTTTCACTGGACTGGAAAGAGATAGAAACATGTGCATTGTTTTAAAATGAGGCCACGTTCATTGTCAATACGTCCCAGAGATGGCAGCACCGTACGGCAGATGGAATTTTACCGCCAGCGGCGAGAATGAGAACTGTTTTAAATACTTAAAAAGACGACGTTTTCCTTACTTGAACAGCGTGCAATTATTCGTTTATGTTTTGAAGAACAAATTCCTTCCTGCACTGCAACAAAAACGTCCGGGAAGGGCTGCGCGTGTGCTGTTTCACCAAGCAAACGCACCCGCACATCGAGCTAACGTTACGCAACAGTTTCTTCGTGATAACAACTTTGAAGTGATTCCTCATGCTCCCTACTCACCTGACCTGGCTCCTAGTGACTTTTGGCTTTTTCCAACAATGAAAGACACTCTCCGTGGCCGCACATTCACCAGCCGTGCTGCTATTGCCTCAGCGATTTTCCAGTGGTCAAAACAGACTCCTAAAGAAGCCTTCGCCGCTGCCATGGAATCATGGCGTCAGCGTTGTGAAAAATGTGTACGTCTGCAGGGCGATTACGTCGAGAGGTAACGCCAGTTTCATCGATTTCGGGTGAGTAATTAATTAGAAAAAAATCGGAGGCCTTAGAACTTGAATGCACCTCGTACATCGACGAAGTAATGACAGGAATAACAGAAAGCTTCAAGAACGGATTTAAATTTGGGGCGAAACGATACTAAAAAAACTCGGATAGATTTGTTGGAACTCAACACCCTTCTGTTAGAATTTAATTTACCCTAGTGGCTCCTGTGCTATGTTCCAACGCTATGAATCTTTGGACGAGTAACTTCGAAGCCACTGTAACACCACAAAGAGAACAGACGAAGTGTAAAAGTGGCGCAGGACCCAAGAGGATATTGATCGTGTGCATGAAGCATTACAAGGGAGTCTGTGAAAATCAGCTGGATGGCACATCACAGAGCTTCGTGTCGGCAGTCAGTCAGTGAGAACAATTTTGAAGAATGAACTACACGACTATCCAGGCAAGGCGCAGATTGTGCAAGTCCTCCAAAGTCACAATAACTGCATACGTTTTAGTCCTCAGACAATGTGTGAGAAATGAAGAACGCAGTTTGATTGACGCCATAGTCATTTAATACCCGTGAAGGCAAACTATTTATGTCCATTTGTGTACACTATGTAGTGCCACGACCCAGTCTTTCGACAGAAAACCTTTAGCCTTCAACAAAAGTAAGCATAATAATACAACACAGTATATTGTCCTCGACGGCGATTGTTCATCAGAGACATCATCAGGTGTGCCCAAGAGAAGTGTGTTAGGACCACTTTTGTTCTCTATATACAAAGGGCGTTCAAAAAGTTTTGCACAGTGGTCCCTAACTTCTTTATTTTTTGCGGGAGGAGAATGAAAATTTTTTGTGAACATACTTGGAACATTTGGCTATAAGTTGGCACATAGAAGTATTTTCTCTTATTTACAGGTGAGCCATGATGGACCGTGAAGTAGATGTCAGGTTGCGACAACGGTCAGCGATGGAGTTCCTCTTCAAGACCGGCGATGACTCTGCCACATCGATTCACAGGAAGTTGCTCCCTGTTTATGGGAAGGACACAGTGGATCGCAGCCGTATCCAGCGGTGGTTGCAGAGTTTAAAAGAAGGTAATAATTCTTTACCGGACAATCCACGATGCGGTAGACCGCCGTCGGCAGTAAGTGATGTGAATAAATTGATCAAATCACCCAAAATGACAGATGTGTGACGACACGACAACTTCGACGTGCCATCAAGACCCACAGACCACAGCTTCATGGTCAGCTCATCACACTTCACCATGACAATGCCAAACGCCATAAAGCCCTTATTGCGCAGGAGGAAATCAGGAAAATGGGTTGGAAAATTGTTCGTCATCCTCTCTACAGTCCGGACTTGGCTCCGCCTGATTTTTACCTCTTTGGTCGTCTGAAGGCCCACCTGCGAGGTAAGACATTTGATAGTGAGAAAGACCTTATTTCCTGTGTCAAGCGATGGTGTAAAAATCAATTCCCAGAATTTTACCAAAGTGCATTTACATCATGGAAAGAACGTTGGGCCAGATGCGTCACAACTAATGGAGACTACACTGAGTAGGCTTAATGTATAGCTAAATGTTCACAAAAAATTTCATTCTCCTCCTGCAAAATATAAAAAAATTAGAGACGCCTGTGGAAACCTTTTTGAACGCCCTTTGAAGATAAAAGATTTGTGAATATTTCTTTCTGGTTTTGTCACTGGCGCTTGCGATCATGACAGAGCGCTCTTTACAAAGACACGTTCCATTTTCTCGAGACTGGCGACAGCGATGTTCTTCAAAGTTTAAGGAACAATTTAATATGTTATCTACATTTCATAACGCAGCAACATATGACGTTACATGCACCAAACCCAAATTCATAGTAACCCTCATTTCTCACTGCAAACTTTGAGAATTTCTTACAGTGCTTTACCTAATATGGAAATATCGCAATAACTGTGATCACCAGTGGTGTGATAGGCAGTTCATCATGAAGCTCACAAAGTAAGATGTGTGAGAATCAGAATTTATTGCCAAATAGTTTCTTTAAAATTGTTTGAGAAAGATCACAGACTGGCAAGTTTTCACAGCTTGCAGTTCACGCTGACAGGCATGCTTGAGCTCCGAGTAGGGATAGAACTATCATCATCTGCTGACACGTTCAGCACACGCTGGCAACTATGCTTCCCTCGACTCCCTCCGCACTGAACTGTCAAAAGTTGTAACTAATTTTAAACGCACTATTCGGGGTGATTCACGAAGATATGCCAAAATTTTAATACGTTATTCTACAAGTAAAACTAGAGAAAAGAAGTTCATACAAACATCGGTCCGCAAATGTTTAGTTACGGAGTTACGCCTAATAAAAGATTTTGCCTCAAATGTAGCAACTTCGCTAATATGCAGCGATCGCAAAACTGTACGAGGTTAAATTAAAGTACGATCTCCATTTATTTTGTTGTTATTGGTCTGATGAATGCCATGAAACATGTCCCAGATGAGTATCTGCAGTAGTTTTCCAGAACATCCAGAGAAGCAAAGATTATTGTACAAGTAAATTTGTTTACTTTCCGTCAAGAATGTAGAAACGTTTATGTCATTGTTGGCAACCGTTACTGAGTTGTTTCAGTCGTTTCCTAACCTTGAAGCGAGTAACTTTGCTGTATTGTTCAGTGAAAGAACATAATAACAACAGTGTGAAACCACATACTAACGGTTGCAGTTTGAAGATTACCTAACACATTCATGCAGCTTCAGTTAACGTTATTAACGTCATTTTTCCAAAATTAAATTCTCTACGATTTCTGTTGAAAACTTACTGCAATTGTCTGGAATTTAAAAAACAGATTGGGCCAAGTAGTTAATAAATTAAAAATTTTACGAAATCACCTCTTTGCTTCCCTGGATGTTGTGGAAAACTACTGCAGATACACGTCTGGGACATGTTTTTATTAGATTCACCATATCAGTGACAACAAAAATAAATGAAAATTTTGCTTCACTTTAACCTCGTACAGTTTTGCGATGGCTCCATATTAGCGAAGTTGCTAAATTTCAGCCGCGTGGAGTGGCCACGCGGTTTGAGGCGTCATGTGCCGGACTATGCGGCCCCTCCCGCCGGAGTTTCGAGTCCTCCCTCGGGCAGGGGTGTGTGTGTTGTTCTTAGCATAAGTTAGTTTAAGTAGTGTCTAAGTCTGGGGACCGATGACCTAAGCAGTTTGGTCCCTTAGGAATTCACACACATTTGAACATTTGCGCCGGCATGAGTGGCCGAGCGGTTCTAGCCGCTACAGTCTGGATCCACGCGACTGCTACGGTCACAGGTTCGAGTCATGCATCGAGCATGGGTGTGTGTGATGTCCTTAGGTTAGTTAGGTTGAAGTAGTTCTAAGTTCTATGGGACTGATGACCTCAGCTGTTACGTCCCATAGTGCTCAGAGCCATTTGACCCATTTTTTAACATTTGCTAAATTTCTAAAAATCTTTTATTAGCCGTAACTCCGTAACCATTTGCGGACCTATTTTTATATGAACTTTTTCTTTAGTTTTACTTGTAGAACAACATATTAAACTACAGCGTGGCGCACGAAATGTGTTACCATTTTGTTTTTCAATATAAACTTTATTGTCAATAAAATCTGAAAGGAACATATACTACAATGAAGAGCCATCCATGGAGATTTGTTCTAACTCAGCACATGCTCAATATGTCCACCATTTCGTTTCCTAACTTCCTTCAAACGAACACTGAAGTTAGTGATTACCCTACGGCACATGTCTTCCGTAATTTGACTGCAAGCTTGAAGAATAAGTCTTCTGAGCTCCATTAAATCTCGTGGACGTTTCGGGAAAATTTTTTCCTTTAGGTACCCCCAAATAAAAAAGTCACATGGATTGAGGTCTGGACTATTGGGGCGCCTATTTTGTCCGTCATCGAAGCGACCTGGAAACCTGAGTGAAATGATCCGCATGTCGAAACGCTCGTGTAAAAACTCTTAACACAGTGTTTGCAGTATGTGGACTTGCTCCATCTTGCATGACTCACTGCGTGTCGAATGGCAAGGCAGTATCAAGAAGCTGTGGAATGAAGCTATTGCGAAGCATGCTCAAATAACGCTCGCTGTTCACAGTTTTTTCGAAGAAAAAAGGTCCAGTAAGTCCGTAACTGGAAATTGCTGTCCACGCTTTTATCCTCGGAGCATAATGTTGTCGATTTAAAATGGTTCAAATGGCTCTGAGCACTATGGGACTCAACATCTTAGGTCATAAGTCCCCTAGAACTTAGAACTACTTAAACCTAACTAACCTAAGGACATCACACACAACCATGCCCGAGGCAGGATTCGAACCTGCGACCGTAGCAGTCCCGCGGTTCCGGACTGCAACGCCAGAACCGCACGGCCACCGCGGTCGGCCATAATGTTGTCGTTCATGAAGCACTTGTGGGTTTTCAGTGGCCCAAAAGGGTGCATTTTGTTTGTTAACCACACCGTCTAAATGAATATGCGCCTCGTCTGAAAAACGTTGTTGAGAGTTTCTTCCCTATCCTCCGCCCACTGAGCAAACAGTAGTCTCTGCTGCTTGTGTTCTTCAGTGAGCTTCTGCGCACAGGCCATCCTGTATGGGTACATATGGAGGTCACTTTTAAGAATGCGTTGAACGGAGCGTCTGGATATTCCCAGTTGCACTGCTGCCTTTCTACACGATTTCCCGGGAGTTCTCTGTACAGCAACTCGTACCGCTTCAATGTTCTCCGGCGAACAAACAGGCTTAGGCCGAGGTCGCTTCGCTTCCAATACTGTTCCTTGCTGTACAAATTTATCGTACAATCTGTGGATGGTCTTCTTGCAAGCGACCCATCGTGTGTAAAACTGTTGTCGAAAACGCCTCTGAGTCACAACAAGGCTTTTCGTTTCATGAAAAAGTAACACAATTGCCGATCGTTGCTGTGTCGTCAGTCTTCCATTGTCAGCCGTTGCTGATTACTAGTCTCCTAGCGGTAGTATCGTGAATTACACGTCATTTCGTAACTCATTTGTATTTCCAAGCTCTGCTGATACTGCTGTAGAGATCCCAGAGCGATATCTAATGTGCATCGTAAATTGTGAAATAAACAATTGGTAACACATTTCGTGCACCACCTTGTATTTGCATATCTTAGTGAACCACGCTTTTATAGCCTCCTGGGTTCACGTAGCGTATCTATTTTTCTGGCAGTGGTGAAATAAGGTAATAATCGTGCCTACCGAGGTACCAAACGGCGCCCAAGTCGTAACGGCGCCCTCATCCGACGCTATCTGTATCGATAGGTGTGGGAACTGCTCCGCACGTCGAGTTCCGCACTCCGTCTACGTAGACAGCTAGACGGCTGCCACGGCCCTTGCTAGCCGACCTCTGTGCCCGAGTAGGCCGCGCGGGCCCTTCAGCCTTGCTCCTTGACTTCTGCGCCGACCGGGAAGCACGAGGGGAAAGGTGGCGCGGTGGTGGGGGTGGCACGAGTTGTAGCAGCAGGAGGAGTAGGAGTAGGAGCAGGAGCAGGAGTAGGAGTAGGTGGGTCAGTGGGCGGAAGGGGGGGGGGATGGGGGTTCGCGACGGGCGGGGAGGGGGGGACACGTTTCGGCGCGGCGCGGCGCAGCGGCCGGCCCTGTATGCAGTCGCACCGCGTCTTCCGAGCCGGCGACACCACCTGTGCTGTGCTTTCGCTCTCGTCTGTCTGTCTGTCAGTCTACCTGCCGCTGCCGCCGTTGTTTGTGTGTCCGCTGCCACGTGCGAACTCGCCGCGTCCTCTGCCAGACCGCCACGTGCCCGCCCAGAGGTTGCTGTCGGGAATCGCGCCCCCTTCTGCACGTGAGTACGGCGACGCACTGTGTTGTTGTTGTTGTTGTTGTTGTTCCAGAGAGTGCGTCTGCGTAGTAGACTCACAGCTCCCATCCAAGTCTCCAGTCGTGGCCACGCACGTCGCACCGCGAATTCTCTGTCAGCAAACCTGAAACTACGTCTTCTTTTTACGCTTCGATGTTGTTAGAACAGAAACATTAAAACAACTTTTATTTTCATTCATGACTCTTTTCGAGGGTTTACATCCACTACCTTCGGTGGGACAGTGCATTAAATTATTACTCCTTTTCTCATCTGTAGTAAATTGTCTCTCTTACCATCATTTCGCAACAAATAAGATACCGCGTATCACTTATTATAGTATTATTGCACCGAAGTCATAGATTATTTACAATACGGAAGATACTTAATAGATGTTCCAATAAAATTTACGATGTGTATCGTCGTAAATATAAGGCAGAAAACCACGAAACAAAATCACGAACAGTCTGGAGGTCACGCAAAAGTCGTAGACCACCCTCTGTTCTTTCCAGTGGAATACCTTGTAAGTAGTTCTGACATTGTTTATAATATGAACCCAGTGCCATAATATGATAACAAGTGGCAACCCAAAAAAAAAATCTAGTGTGGTTCACTGGTCTACCATGAAGATGAGGAGTGTACACCCTCGAAACGCATCGTAGAATAAAATAAAAGTTAGTGACACATGTATTTGTTTTCGTTTGTGTTTTACATTATAAACAGTGGCAGTTCGCAATTCGCAATCTAATATGGAAGACTTAAGGTTCGACGTTGTTGCTCCTTGTGATTCTGCTACTGTGTCGTGCCTGGACTTTATAAACCATAACAGTGCATTTAATCGAAGACATCGTACCTCAAGACTATCTTGTTTCCAATCGTTCAGGTTGTACCAGGCTTAGCCTGTTTCAAACGTGTTTTTGTGGTGTGCTGGCGGGATGAACGTAGGGAATTTCACTTCCTTATATCTTCATCCACGTTTCAACTTGCGGGGAATGTCAACAACGATGTTCGTAAAAAGTGAGCGCATCCGCGGTTTCTCCCGAGCTTACTGGGGGCGCTTGTCATCTCTTGTCTCTAGATCTGGACTCTTTCACTGGTACTGTCACACACTTAAAGTCACGTGACTGGGTAAGTAACACGTCGGCCCTTAGATAAGGTTATTATTTACATTTCGTGAGAAAGAGTATCCACATGATATTAATCACAGTTTTCTATTTAGAATAATGTTGGATATTATTGCTAACTTACTTATCACTAAGAAAATTACTAAACAATTACATTTTATGGTAGAAAGTCATGAGGTTTCAGGAAACGTGTCGAAAATTCTGACAGAAAATAGGCAGGTTCTAACCAGTTCATGTTTCCATAATGAGGATAAAATTTATCTTCCATGGATGGAGAAAGAACACAATAACGTGATACATATGTCATCTGTAAAGTCAAATGTGACAGTTGCTTGCTATTACGTGAATTAACTGTCCTTAAGTATCTTCTAGGCTTTTACTGAATTGTTTGTTTGCATACAGATTTCAGAGCAGTGTACATCTCTTTAGAATGAGAGAATTCATTTCGTTGCTTTAGGGTTCTACAAATGTCGTACTACTGTCATACCAAAACACCGACCAATCAGCCACCAGTAAAAAGTACATGCGCTCTTGTGAACATCATACGTACAAGAATGAAAGTACAAATACAAAATTCTGATGTCTGGTTCCCAAGTATTCCTCAAGTGAAGCACTCATTAAAGACATACAGCCCACAATAATACAGCTATCCATCATCATAAACGCTTGTAGTTCTATATGAACTTAGAGTTTCTGTCAACTAGAGTCCGTATCGAGTGAATATTTACGGGTATTGCTAGAGATTGTACAACAGTAACATAGTATCCCAGTTAATAATATTCAGCGCACAATTCTGCTAAAAACTTGACACACGAGTTGAACTCACGACTTTGAACCATACAGTATTTAATTATAGCATTCAGGCTGAAAAGCGCCATTCGATGACAACGGTCATTTAATCATCAAAATACTGGGATTTTGCCACCGGGCGGAAATAACTTTAAAACGCTGCTGGTAGCTACAGCATCTGACGTTGTGTGGTAAATAATAGCTACTGCTGTCGCTGAAGAACTGGAATACAAACCTCTCGTCGCAGGCGATCGGTAATACGATATGCTGTAAGTAATAAGAAGAACCAAACAGTTATTATGGTCTCTCGTTATGATTTTTATAGACTTCTGATCTTACCATAGAGTTGAAAAAAAAAATTATGCTTGTTTCTGCGATGCGGTTGAATTCTGTAACGGCGTGGAAGACCGACCAATGGCAGCACGCTCCACCACGCGGCCGTCCTAATTGCTAATTATCATCTGCCAACTGTTGCGTCTGCGTCGAAAACGCTTAAGCCTGTTCGTGTTTTAGCCATTAAATGATACTGCTCCCTGCAGAAAAGTTTTTTGGTGGAAAAAAATGTTAATGGGTATCTCATACTTCACAAAACGACACCTGATTTGTAAATGTTTCTCTAATGCCGCATTATTATTAAATCAGCTGGCTGGAGTAAGTAACAAGTGAACAATTCTGTTCGAAATGAATGATCTGCTGCGGCATTGGTACGAGAATAGTGTGTACGCCACACACACACGGATGGAGTGAGTGGCCTTCGGAGGGGTGAGGGATGCAGCAGGAGGAGAACATACATCCCTTCATTTGACTGACGTTGTCAACAATTGATGCCTGAGGTTATAAATCCTGCGGTCTACCGCAGGTGGAAAAACCGAGTCCTCCTGTTAGTATAAAATAACAGCTGACAAGACTATCAGCGTGGAAACAAATCTGCCAGCAGAAATTGAGGGAGTGCATCAGTGCTGTTTGTTCCGCTCACTGAACTAGTGTTACCGGCAATTTTGTCTCTGGCTTACAGAGAAAAAGTCCGTTCAACATATGTTGTTATGCTAATAAATGACAGCTATAAGTTCTAAATGAAAACTTCATCCTATCACTTTTTTTTTAAGTTGTAAACTAGCCTTTTCTTATGTATTCTGGCACTTGTCATTTCCTCTTATATAGTGTTTCTCATATGTGCAATAAGGTATTTTTTTTTTAAATATGACGTGAGACCTGTTTTTTAAATCTCAGTTCGCACTTTTCATTAAGCTGACAGCTCAATATTACCTACACATCATTCCAACAATACTTCAGTCTGGTATTATTTATAAGAGAAAATTTATATATCAAATTTATTTGGATTTGATGTGTATTGTAATTTATAACGAACTGGCAACAAGTGTAAGGGGCACTTGAGATTCTATGTATGACGAACGCTTTTGCTTGCTGTGTAGGATTGTAAAGAGCACCCTCAGTGTGAACAGGACTATGGGCATATAAAAGTCGTTTTAGCAACATGTACGTTAAGCTTTCTGGGTCTGCTTCTCGCTACTAAACGTTATGTTTGTCTTGTCATATCACATTTTAGCTGTACAACTGCTAAAACGCGTCCTGCTGTATCCCGCTCAAATGTCTGATCGCCATGTTTCTTACTCTTTTAGTAGTTTCGATGCCCATACTGTAACTGAAATGTAGCTAGCTCTGCAATAAAACACATATTGTATATGCGACCGGTTGCTGTGCAATAAAATGTAGATTTGTATGGGACTGATTGGTGTGTTCATTCCCATATCACAACATTTTCACAGTCGCTGAGCACAACAGTTCCTATGGCACTCAAACTGAAGCTTAGAATTTCTGTGTTATAAGGTTTTGGCTGGTGTAATAAAACCGTATACAAGCTGTTTAAAAAAAGTGTCATGTATTCTTACAGGATATAAATTACAAATCTAAAAATAGCCTACAAACATATGTCTCGTAACAAATTCTTGTTGAATGTCATCTGTCTGTTGAAGCTACTAGAAGTGCTCAATGTGGCTACTTTTTAATCTCTCTCATTCTTCAGCCCTCAACTTCAGTTAAACAAGAACTCATGTACACACATCCAGTTGCCTCGGAGTTGGTCATGCATGGGCCACACGCTTCAGTAACGTGTGCATGTTGCCAATGGTTGTGGGAGCATACCAGTGACTTAAAATGTCCTTATATCCATCAGACGCGGGGACTAAGGTCAGGTGAACGGGGAAGTCATACTACTGGACATCCTCGATCAATCCATCACTCATGATTGTTTCAGGTGTAGAGAATCGGGTGCTCCCATTCGTGCAGAAACCTTACCCGTTGTATTTCTGCCATTTCCAGAATGAAACAACGGGACTCCGTTTCACTGTTTATGTTGTTAGCTCAAAAATTTTCAAATGTGTGTGAAATCTTATGGGACTTAACTGCTAAGGTCATCAGTCCCTAAGCTTACACACTACTTAACCTAAATTATCCTAAGGACAAATACTCACACTCATGCCCAAGGGATGACTCGAACCTCCGCCGGGACCAGCCGCAATGTTGTTAGCACTCCAGGGAATCACTAAAATCACCAATCTTGTCATGGCCCCAGCACAACCTCAAAACGATGCATACGGACACAGATGTACGTGCTGTGTCTAACATCAGCATGACAGTGAGAGGACTAAGCACGGAGGCAAAAACAAGCAACAGGAAATCAGTAATTGACGTCAATAGTAAGGCATCTTACATAAATGGGTGCTGGCGTTTTACGACACAAGTACAATGGCCTACCTCTCAACAAGAATTTGCTTCCAAACAGGAGTTTGTAGGACGTTTTCTTCCTGCTTTTGACCAGCATTCTGTACGAATATGAAGCACTTTATTACCAATAGAACCTTGTATTTCTTCGTGCTCGACACCAATCTAATCGTCTCTACACGTTAGTAACAGATAAATCATTTAGTAGATATCGTGATATGTATCCTGTCCCTTCTTCTTCCCAATATCTGTACTGAAGCTAATGTCAGGTCTGAAACGTTCCCATTTCCCTTCAGATATACCTGTTGCATAACTGTTCTTCAAGCAATGAAGACACCCTTCCTTTCAGTAGAGGCTTTAAAGAAGTACTCCATTTTTTCTCGTTCGCTCTGCACACTGTTCCACATTTTGTTGTGTCACTGGGATTTTGACATGTTATTTATACACCTCCTTTCAGATAATTCCCACGGTTTTGGTTCCATTTGAAGCACACGCTTGTGAAACAAATTCTAGATGATCTATCAACCAGTCGTATCAAAGATCAGCACTAACACATTTCTCTTGTAGAAGACTACTTGTTGTCGCTGCATGTACGCTTCCTGACTTTTCCCTACTAACCCAGCTGATAACCTGGTTAAAATACTCCTATGAATCGTTTGGAGGATGAGCGTTCAATACCCTATCCTTGGGCGTAACACAATCTTCTCCTTCCAGATACATAGGTTACGTCCAGAGGGTGTCGCAAAAAGTTGATTTGTAACGTGCATCACTTGAGTTTTGAGCATTCGTCCATTGTTTAACAGCAGCAGCTCTGAGATACAAATAGAGTTGTCACTTTTATTAACACATTTTCGTCACACAGTTCCATATCACGTGTCACTGAACAACTGCTGACAGAGCAACTTTCCTACGAATATTTACAACTACGGCGCTGACTCTAACTTTAAACCAAAAGCGTGCCAGGACAAGACAACAGACAGCGAAAATTTGCACAAGGGAACTCGGAACAGAAGCGGCGCTGGCGCTCAGTGGCAGCTGCCACCTGTATGTTGCTGCATTGTTGACACAGGATATTACTTCCTACAGTGTTCACTCAGATGAATATGCCCTCCTGTGCTCAGGGCCGGTTGCACAATATTTTTCACTGCTTTATAAAATGAACATCAACAAAAGCAAAACGAAAACGAGGATAATGCAATCTAGTCGAATTAAATCAGGTGATACTGAGGGAATTTGATTAGGAAATGAGCCACTTAAAGAAGTAGATGAGTTTTGGTACTTGGGCAGCAAAGTAACTGACGATCGTGGAAGTAGAGAGAATATAAAACGTAGACTGCTGATGGCAAGAAAGGCGTTTATGAAGCAGAGAAAAATATAGATTCAAGAGCCAGGAAGTCTTCTCTGAAAGTGTTTATATGGAGCGTAGCCATTTATGCAAGTCAAACATCGACGGTGAACATTTTAGATGAGAATAGAAGCTTCTGAAATGTGGTGCTACAGAAGGATGCTGAAGACTGTGTTGGTAGATTATGTAACTAATGAGGAGGTACTGAATGGGATCGGAGAGAAGAGAAATTTGTGGCACAACTTGGCTAGAAGAAGGGGTCGGTTCGTAGGACACAGTCTGAGGCTTCAAGGGATCACCAATTTAGTACTGAAGGGAAGTGTGGAGGGTAAAAGTCGTAGAGGGAGACCAACAGATGAGTACAGTAATCGGATTCAGAAGGATGTAGGTAGTGACTCGGAGATGAACAGGCTTGCGCAGGATAGAGTAGCATGAAGAGCTGCATCAAACCAGTCTTTGGACTAAAGACCGCAACAACAACAACAACAACAATTGTGAGGCACAGTGTACACATATTTTCACCTTAGACACCCCTTGGCGCCCCTCTCTGCCTCCGCCCCAAGCAGCCGTGTGATTCGTCCAGTACGGAAGTTTTAGGCCCAGTGCACACAGAAATGGCATAGCGCGGACGCCTGGTGGCGGCTGGTCAGGTACCTGGCGCGGACTGGACGTGAGCAATTCGCACTGATGTAGCGCTGTCTGGGAGATGCGAAACGGTCGTGCTGCGGATAGATCAAAATATATCGTCTTTATCAGTCGAAGACGTAGATGCACTGAATCTTTTGTAACTCGTAAACGCTGAGCAGTGTAAAAGGTACTCGATACATCCGTTATGGTTGAAAAAAGGAAAAAAGAAATGGCACTTTCGACGGAATGAAAGAACTGAACATGTTTCTTGATCGTTTGCAGCAGTTTTACAGAATGCCTGAAAAGTGTTTCTGTATTGCGCTAGACAAAGTGAAGGACAGCATCCAGAGAAAAGTAACGAAATATTCTGATCATAATTCCCATTTTTCACATGATTTTCATTTGAACGTAAGCCTAAGCATTGCTGATTTTGTGAGGGATTTTCAAAATATGACGACACTTTTCCAAAATCTGATCACGCGTAAATATTTGACAGCTGAAAAAAAAAATCTAAACGCCTCCCAAGCAGGCCATGAAGACCCAACATTACCGACCGGCCGATGTGTCATCCTCAGGTCATAGGCATCACTGGATGCGGATACGGAGGGGCATGTGGTCAGCACACCACTTTCCCGGCCGTATTTCAGTTTCCGAGACCGGAGCTGCAACTTCTCAATCAAGTAGCTCTTCAGTTTGCCTCACAGGGACTGAGTGCATCCCGCTTACCAACAGCGCTCGGCAGACCAGATGGTCACCCATCCAAGTGCTAGCGCAGCTCGACAGCGCTTAATTTCGGTGATTGGACGGGAACCGGCGTTACCACTGCGGCAAGGCCGTTGGCAAATATTTCACAGCGGCAGACCAGAAATTCCTCGTTGCAGGGCACAGTTTCCTAACAAGAGACAGAAGTTTTGCCCTTCTAGAAAGTAACAAAATGTCCTTTCACTCAGGAAACTGGATTCCAGTCATTATCAGCAGCAAAGACAACCGATTGCTTCTGTCCAATGCGGAACCAAAGGATTTCAGGGATCTGAGCGTACTAGACCTTTGGGCTGCACAGATGCTCATCGAAAATAACTGAGTACGTCTGGCTACACGTTTCATCTGACAAAGGTACTACATTAAGTGGAAGGAAAAGTAATGACATCCAGTAACTGCACATTTGTGAAACCATTGAAAAGAAGCCGACAGGTGCGGGGAAAGGAAATATGCTACTAGGTAACTTTACAGTTTCCCCTAGCTTGTGTGACAAAATTCTTACTTGACATGTGACAGTATATCCTAGCTGGAAACCGAAGCTTCTGTGAGCAACCACCAAGTGAAAAGTGGATGTGCAAGTCCTGTCTGGAAAATCCAATTGACTGAGGACGAAAATGCTGACTAGACATGTTTAACTGCAACAGGAATAGTGTTAAATTTTTCCGCATCTTCTGCTGCTCCATGTGCAGATTTGTATTGCAGTAAACATTATGGGTTTTGATCTGTGTTGCTGTACTTTCTCAAAATAACGTTTCCATTCCTGCAATAAGTACCTCAGAAAAACCAAAGAATTTCAGCAGCACAACGATCTAACTGTACAGATTCAATGTCGTTCGCCGTCCAGGAAAATAAAAAAGAGAGTTCTATTTTTTGAAAGATGACTTAAGTAATTGTGTAATTGATATAAAAATATGCGAAATTTCGTTTGCCTCATACACACGGCCTGAACCAAGAATGCCCAAATATGCAAGCACACGATAAGTAAACAAATAGGTAAACATAAAACATCCAGAATACAGAACACTTTTGTTACATCAATAGCAAAATCCCATTTCTCACAGATTGCTCACTGGAACACACGATGTTTCTTCGATAATATGTGAATGAAAATAGTTGCTGAATGTTTCGCAATTGAAACTGTTAGTGTAGTCAAGAAGCAATAAATATACAGTATATAGCTAATTCTGGAGCTGGATCTGCGACTGTCTGTTTCTAGTTTTAAAATGAAAATAACTCTTAGTGCAATAGTAACTTAAATGCGGTTGTAACTGATTTCATGAATCACGTGCGAAAGAGAAACACGAGCCACAAATTCGCATAGGGCGCGGTCATAACATCGAGTGCTGCGCGTCGTAGCGCGTCGAGCCAAACGTCAAAGTGAATCCACTACTTACTCGGGAATGAAGAGAGGCATCGCTCTGCTCCTATCGTTAAAAAACAATTTCGATATGTTAGCTGCATTTCGTACGCAGCAACCTATGTACTTAGACCCACCAAACGTGAGCTGAACAGCAACTACATTCTTCACTGCAAAGTTTTCAAAATATGCCCAATGTTTTACTTGTTTGTAAAAAAGTATCACAATAACCACGGGCAATAACAAAAATAAAACTAATTCATTATCGAGCTGTGAGTTTGCCAAAGTCCAATGAAAAAGACTGGATTGCGGTTAATATTCGCGAAACCCTGAACAGTGGTCTGTCAGCGGAACTAGCTTTCAGCAGCCTAGGACTCAATCAAAACGAACTTCGTCTCCCTGGTTGGGTACGTTATTATGTGGACACGGCATTTGGACTACGGAACTCATAGCCCTACTGCTGGATAACTCAGACAAAATTTCCAGTCGCTGTGATGAATGGTAGGTAGCCTCTAAATGTGGAAATATGTACGTTAATGCGGATGAGTAGGAAGGATAAACCCGTAATGTTCGCATACAAATATCTGTGTATAACGTTGGAAAGCGACATGAAACGGAACGAGAATTTGAGAACTAGGGTAGGAATGACGAATGGTCGACTTGTGTTTATTGGGAGAATTTTAGGAAAGTGTGATTTACCTGTAAAGGAGACCGCACATACGACGCTGGTGTGCTACCTGTTGTTGAGTACTGCTCGATTGTATCGGATTCGTACCAGGTCGGATTGAAGGAGGACATCGAAGCACTTAAGAGGCGGGTTGCTAGATTTTATTACCGGCTGGTTCGAACAACACGTAAGTGTTACGGAAATCCTTTGGGAACTCAAATGGGAATCCATGGACGGATGGCGACATTCTTTTCGAGCAACACTATTGAGAAAAGGTTAGAGAACCGACGTCTGAAGCTAACTGCCGAACGGCTCTGCTGCGGCCAACATACACTCCTGGAAATGGAAAAAAGAACACATTGACACCGGTGTGTCAGACCCACCATACTTGCTCCGGACACTGCGAGAGGGCTGTACAAGCAATGATCACACGCACGGCACAGCGGACACACCAGGAACCGCGGTGTTGGCCGTCGAATGGCGCTAGCTGCGCAGCATTTGTGCACCGCCGCCGTCAGTGTCAGCCAGTTTGCCGTGGCATACGGAGCTCCATCGCAGTCTTCAACACTGGTAGCATGCCGCGACAGCGTGGACGTGAACCGTATGTGCAGTTGACGGACTTTGAGCGAGGGCGTATAGTGGGCATGCGGGAGGCCGGGTGGACGTACCGCCGAATTGCTCAACACGTGGAGCGTGAGGTCTCCACAGTACATCGATGTTGTCGCCAGTGGTCGGCGGAAGGTGCACGTGCCCGTCGACCTGGGACCGGACCGCAGCGACGCACGGATGCACGCCAAGACCGTAGGATCCTACGCAGTGCCGTAGGGGACCGCACCGCCACTTCCCAGCAAATTAGGGACACTGTTGCTCCTGGGGTATCGGCGAGGACCATTGGCAACCGTCTCCATGAAGCTGGGCTACGGTCCCGCACACCGTTAGGCCGTCTTCCGCTCACGCCCCAACATCGTGCAGCCCGCCTCCAGTGGTGTCGCGACAGGCGTGAATGGAGGGACGAATGGAGACGTGTCGTCTTCAGCGATGAGAGTCGCTTCTGCCTTGGTGCCAATGATGGTCGTATGCGTGTTTGGCGCCGTGCAGGTGAGCGCCACAATCAGGACTGCATACGACCGAGGCACACAGGGCCAACACCCGGCATCATGGTGTGGGGAGCGATCTCCTGCACTGGCCGTACACCACTGGTGATCGTCGAGGGGACACTGAATAGTGCACGGTACATCCAAACCGTCATCGAACCCATCGTTCTACCATTCCTAGACCGGCAAGGGAACTTGCTGTTCCAACAGGACAACGCACGTCCGCATGTATCCCGTGCCACCCAACGTGCTCTAGAAGGTGTAAGTCAACTACCCTGGCCAGCAAGATCTCCGGATCTGTCCCCCATTGAGCATGTTTGGGACTGGATGAAGCGTCGTCTCACGCGGTCTGCACGTCCAGCACGAACGCTGGTCCAACTGAGGCGCCAGGTGGAAATGGCATGGCAAGCCGTTCCACAGGACTACATCCAGCATCTCTACGATCATCTCCATGGGAGAATAGCAGCCTGCATTGCTGCGAAAGGTGGATATACACTGTACTAGTGCCGACATTGTGCATGCTCTGTTGCCTGTGTCTATGTGCCTGCGGTTCTGTCAGTGTGATCATGTGATGTATCTGACCCCAGGAATGTGTCAATAAAGTTTCCCCTTCCTGGGACAATGAATTCACGGTGTTCTTATTTTAATTTCCAGGAGTGTACATTGCACCTAAGGACCACAAAGATAAGATACGAGAAATTAGGGCTCATACGGAGGCACATAGATAGTCGCTTTTCCCTCGCTCTATTTGCGAGTGCAACGGGATAGGAAATGACTAGGAGTGGTATAGGGTTCCCTCCCCCACGCGCCCTACGGTGGCTTGCGGAGTATCTATGTACATGTAGATCTAGATGTCGTGTAGGGTTGCGCACTAAATAGTTTAAGAGCCATATAGTTTAAGTCTTGATAATTCACCGTTTTTTCATCTAATCTCTTGCAGATATTTGTATTTTTGATGGTATTTAGGCTCGCAGACGAATCGTGGGTGAATACATCCACGGTATGGGATGACAGTGTTTCCCACACTCTACTACAATTGCTCTAACGTGTAGATTTGAATGAAGTGTTAGCAAGCCTTGACTGGTCAAGTGCAAATTTACTATTGAGATTAAAATTTGTGCAAGTTAAGGGGTTCTACGTCAGGGAATTGAGGACGGGTGGCGGGGAAGCATAATTCAGTCATGTTTGTGCTCTGCTAGGGGCTGCAATCATCCAATTATGTAGCTCATTAAAGACTTACAATATTGCAAAACAACGCCAAGACCGCTGCCACTATAAGAAAACGGTACAGTTTCTCGCAGACAGCCTCATAACCAAACAATGCAATATTTACTAAATCGACTGTCTTAACCCATTCACGCGGCTGAGCACAATCTGGGAAAATTATTTCCACGTAGAAACACATGAGAGTCTGCCACAGATATCAGGAGGGGGCAAGTTCTCCCTCTCCTCCCCCCTCTGCCCCCCCGCGTCGACCCTCCGCTCACTCGAACCCCGTTGCGGATGCCCATGGGTACGAGCATTGCAAGGATGCTTCCCATTCCAAATCATTTTTCCATTCTGTGCGAATATTGAATGCGGGGAAAAAAGCCTACCGAAATTCTTCTGTAGGGGCTGTAATTAGTCTAATCTTGTCTTTGTTGTCCCTTGAAGACCGATATACTGGAGACTCTACTATATTTTAGTTTACTCCTCATTTAATATTGCTTCTTGAACATTTTTAAGCACCCTTTTCTTTACGATAAATTTGCCGTCTGTCTGCAAGCATCTGCTAGTTCGGGTTCTCCTACATTTCCGAGACACTCTTCCGTCACTCAAACGAACCTGTGACTTTTCCTGTTGCCTTTCGTCAGATACGTCCAAAATCTTCTGTTAGTAGTATTTGGTACGAGTCTCACATCAGCAATATTCTAGGCTGGGCCATACAAGTCTTTTGTAACCAATCTCCTTTGCACACTGATTTTATTTTTCCGGCATCCTGCCAGTAAATTACAGTTTGCCACTTGCTTTACCTAATACTGAACTACGTGATCTTTACATTTCGTACTGCAACAAATTGTCGTACCCGGTTATTTATATGAGTGCCTCACTGATATTGCAGTCGTAAGATAGTAGGGTTCTGCGTACATATATACCATTCTGACGCGAAAAATTCAGATCCGTAAATTACATCTCCTCCTTGTCGCGTTACGGCCTCTGTAGGATCACGGGTAGCCCCTTCGTGGACTGCGTTTTCCCCTTCTTCTCTCAGAACCTCTTCATTCTTTCTCGTCTTCTCTCCCGCTCTTCTTCCGAGAACTTCAGTGTCCTTTTTTCCTGTCTGCTCCACTGGTGACACTCTAATATTTTCCTGTATTCTTCTCTGTCGTTGATCTCCAGTATATTGGTCAGTGTATATTCGTTCCTCTAATTTTCCTTTCCATCGACCTTGATCCCCATTTCCAGTCAGTCCTTCCCAGCCGGCCGGAGTGGCCGAGCGGTTCTAGACACTGCAGTTTGGAGCCGAGCGACCGCTACGGTCGCAGGTTCGAATCCTGCCTCGGGCATGGATGTGTGTGATGTCCTTAGGTTAGTTAGGTTTAAGTAGTTTTAAGTTCTAGGCGACTGATGACCTCAGAAGTTAGTGATTTCCCTGAATCGCTTCAGGCAAATGCCGGGATGGTTCCTTTCAAAGGGCACGGCCGACTTCCTTCCCCGTCCTTCCCTAATCCGATGAGACCGATGACCTCGCTGTCTGGTCTCCTTCCCCAAAAACAACCAACAACCAACCTCAGAAAATAAGTCGCATAGTGTTCAGAGCCATTTGAACCATTTTTGAAGTCCTTCCAAAGTTCAACAACCCACTTGGTTCCTGTTTTCCCCCTTGCTCAAATAGTTCAAATGGCTCTGAGCACTATGGGACTTAACATATGAGGTCATCAGTCCCCTAGAACTTAGTACTATTTAAACCTAACCAACCTACGGACACACATCCATGCCCGAGGCAGGATTCGAACCTGCGGCCTTAGCGGTCGGGCGGTTCCTGACTGAAGCGACTAGATCCGCTCGGCCACAGCAGCCGGCTTTCCCCTTGTCTTCCCTGTTGTTTCCCACGTTCTCTTAGTCATTCTGTCCATACTCATCCTAACTACGTGTCCAGCAAACCTTGCCCTTTTGAGTCTGATTTCCCGGGATATTGATCCGTAAATTACATCCCTACATCTTTTTAATCTGAACGCGCCTCAGATCTCCTCACTTTCTTTGGCGTTCCCTGCGTATGGACATAACTTTTGACTGGAAAAAGCATTTTATCCCATGAACAACGCCGGCCGAAGTGGTCGCACGGTTCTGGCGCTGCAGTCTGGAACCGCGAGACCGCTACGGTCGCAGGTTCGAATCCTGCCTCGGGCATGGATGTGTGTGGTGTCCTTAGGTTAGTTAGGTTTAACTAGTTCTAAGTTCTAGGGGACTAATGACCTCAGCAGTTGAGTCCCATAGTGCTCAGAGCCATTTGAACCATTTGAACCCATGAACAACAAAAACAAAACAACAAAATTAATATATTGGGAAGTAGTAGGATCACTGTCACACCTCTCCCTGTATTGTAAATGTCACCTAGAATGTTTTGGAACACTGTTACAAGAAACAGCGATGTAATAATATTATGATTTATTTAGTGCACACAGTCGTGGCCGCATATAAGTTGCTACTTTTTATTTTTAGATAACCGGTTTTGATCTACTACAGAGAACATCATCAGATCTACATTCCATGGAGCAGACCAGTCCGTTCTGTCTTGGGGAATCCTGCTCTTGTTCTCCACCCCAGCACGGACGGGTCTGCTCCATGGAATGTAGATCTGATGAGGTTCTCGGTAGTGGATCGAAACGGTCATCAAAACATAAAGAATAATAAGCTATATTATGGGACCACGACTATGTTTATTAAATGTAATATCACCAAAACGTCTTAGCGGATAGCTCATTTATCTGTGACAGTGAGCTTTTTGGAGGAAAGCGAATGAATTTCCTTCTGACAGGATTTTGTTTGATGATAAGAGTCGCTAGTAGTTATAAAAGTAACGAAGTATTAATTTACTTGTTCTGATGCAAGAAATGATTCATTGACTAAATATTTATCAAGATGAACCTGGAGCTAGTCACTTTACTTAACAGTCTTTGAAATGAAAATAGCAAATATATAAAATGAAGCTGACACATAACTTTAGCAATGAAGGGGATCAACATGATAAACCAGGTGGGACTTTCATTCATTGTGGAGGGAGCCCGGCTTATGTTCCAGATGTTGCTGCACCTACCATCTCAGCGTACAACTGTCATATCTTACGAGAACATAGAAAACTAACAACTGGGTACCGCTGTCAGCAGTTACAGAGCCCGTGATACAGCGCGTGACAATAAAACGAGCAAGATTGAACACACCATTTTATATTAAAGAGGAGAGAATTGTACACAAAAGTGGAAAGAAAAGTATCAAATGATATACGTATGGCTGCAGTGCTTATGACTCTTTTGTTGACACCTCTGTCTATCTCTTCCTTTCTCACAAGTGATAGCTCCACTGCAGTTTCACACCGAAAGAAAAACAAAAAAGTCTGCGCTATACTTTTTATAGTAACC
The DNA here is from genome assembly GCF_023864275.1 of Schistocerca cancellata. Classification (NCBI taxonomy): domain Eukaryota; kingdom Metazoa; phylum Arthropoda; class Insecta; order Orthoptera; family Acrididae; genus Schistocerca; species Schistocerca cancellata. The sequence goes on from NC_064632.1 coordinate 45,881,517, forward strand.
AGTGTATATCTGCAGGGCTATGCATATTACCTTGAGTGTGTCAGAACCGCGTTTCAGCAAGTTGTAAGCCTGAATGAAAATCTGCAGGCAGGAATACCGACAATAACAGGGCCCTCGTTCTGGGCGCTCCATAAAGCAGCTGCAGCCAGGGCCTAAATAATTCACGCAGCTCACAAGAGCCACGCTCAGAGGTGAATATGCTGCATTGTGGCTGCCAGCGAGGTGCTGCTAATGCAAGAAATGGCAAATTCAAGGGCTGCCGACTTTTTTTTAAAGAAAAAAAGATCTCCACTCGGCTGATTAAAACTGTATGTAGTAGCGGGATTCGAATGTAGACTCGTGTTGCGCCGAGGTAACACTATTAACTGAGCTCACCGTACTGAGCAATGAGAAGGTGAATGTCCGAACTCGGCACCTCATCTAGCACATAGTTTTAAAATTTGATTGAGAATCAACGTACATTTCTCAGCAGGTCATGCCTGTACACGAAACATGTGTCCAAAAGGAAGAACGGAAAGTATTTCAAGCGATTTTGACGGGGCGCTATCTCTGACATGGACAAACTGCTAAACAGGTCAATCAGTTGGACTCTGCGCACAGCTATTCCAAAATGAGAGTTCGCAACTGCTCCATCGTGATCCGTAACGTATTTCCAAGTCCAAGGATGTCATGCCGACGGAGTATCTTCAGTCCCCTTGACTTAAATTCTTCAAATATATTATCGGTCATATTGGCGTATGATTTGTAAGCTATATCTGGCTTCGATAACGCATTTAAATAGAAATAGCTTTATTATCTATATCTACATTTTAACCGTTCTCATATATAACCAGAAGCTGGCACCGCAGTTGCTTGTCGTATTCTGGCAAGAATATCTGAACGTCATTAGGATGTCGACACCACTTATGGATGTATAGATTACACACGATTATCACTGATAATGAAGCTACTACACTAATACGTATAGCTATACGAGCCTGTGTTAGATATAAAAGTAAGGATCAAATTGATTCCTCCGTTTTCCATAATGATAGAGGCCGTCTGGAGACTGAAAACGGTACAGAGAATGGCGTGATACATCTCATTACTACGATAGCTAAAGGCAGAATCATCTTCAAACGGTTCGCGAAGAATGGCAGCATATGTCAGTGGACTTAAACGTCTCACACCCATGAATTAACTACATTACCGTACTATCAGATGTTAGTACGTAATAGAGCTTCTCTGGACATACATGTTCTTACAGTGTTAATAAGATCAGTTGTTGCACTCGACAAAAGCGAAGTTGAAATACTCGTATTCCACGTATCAGTCGGAAGTCTTTGGCGACAGGTATTATGTTATCAGCGAGCCCATAGTAAGTAAAAGTTCTGAAAAACTGGGTCAAATGTGCGACAATGCGGCAGTAAGATTGCTTAAGAATTCCGTATGTCACTTGTGAAGTTCTGAGTTGAGAGAGACACTGCAGTAGAAGTTAACAAGTTGCCAATACTTGACACAAAACAGCAATCCACTACGCACAAAAGAAGTCGGCTTAATATAAGATGCACATAAAACGTAGTTGCTTAAGACTGTAATTGAATGGAAAAGTGAGGAGGACGCTTTTGTCCGTCGGTGGATGTCGACCAACTGATGATGCTGAACATACGAAACAGATTTCATTAATATCAACGACACCGAGAGCATTTACATTTCTCTTGTATTATGACCGCAAAAAAGACAGTGTTTACGAAAGAAGGCTAACAGAGAATGAGTAGACTCCTAAAAAAAGCAGCCGATAGCAAAGCCCATTTACATAATCTATAAGTGACATAAGGAAGGAAAGGCAAACCTACGTTTCTACCATTTGTAGACTTAAAGAAAGTTTTTGACATTGTTGACTGGAATACTCTCTTTCAAGTTCTGAAGGTAGCAGGGGAAAAATACAGAGAGCGAAAGGCTATTTACAAGTTGTACAGGAACCAGATGGCAGTTATAAGAGTCAAGGGACATGAAAGGGAATCAGTGGTTGGGAAGGGAATGAGACAGGGTTGTAGCCTCTCCCCGATGTTGTTCAATCTGTATATTGAGCGAGCAGTGAAGGAAACAAAAGAAAAATTTGGAGTAGGTATTAAAATCCATGGAGAAGAAATAAAAACTTTGAGGTTCGCCGATGACATTGTAATTCTGTCAGAGACAGCAAAGGGCTTAGAAGAGCAGTTGAACTGAATGGATAGTGTCTTGAAAGGAGGATATAAGATGAACATCAACAAAAGCAAAACGAGGATAATGGAATGTAGTCGAATTAAGTTGGGTGATGCTGAGGGAATTAGATTAGGAAATGAGACACTTAAAGTAGTAAAGGAGTTTCACTATTTGGGGAGCAAAATAACTGATGATGGTCGAAGTAGAGAGGATATAAAATGTAGACTGGCAATTGCAAGGAAAGCGTTTCTGAAGAAGAGAAATTTGTTAACATCCAGTATAGATTAAGTGCCAGGAAGTCGTTTCTGAAAGTATTTGCATGAAGCATAGCCATGTATGGAAGTGAAACGTGGACGATAAATATTTTGGGCAATAAGAGAACAGAAACTTTCGAAATGTGGTGCTACAGAAGAATGCTGAAGATTAGATGGGTAGATCATATGACTAATGAGGAGGTATTGAATAGGATTGTGGAGAAGAGAAGTTTGTGGCTCAACTTGACTAGAAGAAGGGATCGGTTGGTAGGACATGTTCTGAGGCATCAAGGGATCACCAATTTGGTATTGGAGGACAGCGTGGAGGGTGAAAATCGTAGAGGGAGACCAAGAGATGAATACACTAAACAGATACAGAAGGATGTAGGTTGCAGTAGGTACTGGGAGATGAAGAAGCTTGCACAGGATAGAGTAGCATGGAGAGCTGCATCAAACCAGTCTCAGGACTGAAGACCACAACAACAACAACAACAACAACAACATATGGATTAATTACGAACCCAGCAGTACATGCTCACATTAATTGAGATTCTGTCGTTTTCTTAGGCCAATATTCTCGAACTGGTCACACTAATGGCTTGCTTGTGAATTTCTTTAGAGATGCATACACTTTCCCATAACCCTTCCACGAAACCAAAACATTCCACCTACCTTCCCTAACACAGGTGTTATATTGTTACCAGCTCTTACCCATGGCTGCACTCACTTATCAGTTTTGTTATGATGAGCGATGTTGAGTAAGTAAACTACTGTACTTGCAGTATCATCACGTGTCTGCCAGTCTGGATAACCATAGCTCTTCATGTGCGTCCCCCCCCCCCCCCCTTTACAAGCTATCCCAGAAGAGAACAGAAGTCGGACATTAGTGATCCATATCCATTGCTTAAATGTACGCTGTATACAGTGAAGGACACTGACTTATTTGTATGTCGCGTATCGCTTGCGACAACTCGTTGCAAATACGAAGTTAAGTACTGTCAATCTACTTTATTACAATAAAATCCATTAATGTGATTTGATTGAATTGTTGTATGGCTACCTGAGAAAGCAGCATCCTTTAGGCACTCTATAAGAGACGAGTGGGCAGGACCCCACCGTGTGGAAGTATGCATTAAACACATAAGAGTTCCAGTCATTATTTTGAATCGTACCATGTAGCACACATTAACCAGCAAAACGCTTACATAAATATGATAGAGATCAAAATTCAAACAAGAGTAAACAGCTTTCTCAAAGAGTAAATATTTTCCATAATTCGCGTAATACTCTTCAGATAAAAAGTATCTTGTTGTACACACTTTGTAAACTAGCCTATGCGCTTTATCATCACTGAAGCTACGTCCATACCAAATTTCCACTAAATCTTTTGGTCTGGTTGGTCGTGAAAACTTAACAGATGGAGGTGGTTTTAAATTTACAACCTTAGCATAGATAAAACTTTCAATTACGATATCTTTCTTCCTGTGATCCGATTTTCATAAAATAAAGCCTATACGGTGGTGCAAACTATGCTCAAGTTATCTGCGGAAATCCCATGATAGTTCGTCTTACATTTGGAGAAGCGTTCAAACAGGCAGACGGACAGATACTACAGTTTTGCAGATTAATTATTAGTATAAATTACATTTCATATTACTTCTTTGTATTACCCGTAAATACTTACACGGTGTGACATGCTGTAGAACTTTAGTACTAATCTTGTTATCGAATACAATCGGTTTCTTTCACTTTGTTATGGGCATTATCTTGAGATTACTTGAATTCAAAGAGAAGTGACATGTTTTCACTAGTGGAAATTTTATCAAGTCATTCTGCATTTCCAAATAATCACACAACGACAGCGCTTTCCTGTACGTAACAGGATCGCCAACGAACAATCTTACAGAGCTGCTGATCCTATATTATACATCGTTCACTTACACTCAGAAAATCAGAGATCGTATTAAGTTTCCTTGACCCATCACTTTCACTTCTGTAGAGAATTCACCGTCCAGTATAACTTCCCAGTTTAACTTAGTCAAATATTCATCGACCCGTTCACGATCACTCCCTGTGATCGTATCTTGGTTAACACTGACGTGTGGTTAAGCGTGAAACCCTCCCAGAAGTCTGCAAAAACTGACTTAACCAACTCAATTGTATCTACTGTTCTCAAAATGTCGTGTATCAATAAAGAAAGCTGTCTCCAGAATGAATTTTTCATTCTGTAGCAGAACGTGCGCTATTTCAAAACTTCCTGGCACATTAAAAGTGCGTACTAGATAGGAACTCGAAATTGAGACCTTTTCCTGTTGCAGGGAAGTGTTCTACCGGCTGAGCTATCCATTCACACATGTTTGATGGCGCTCCTTTGACAGTTCATTAACATTGGTAAGACAATGTTCTTACGCGTACATCTACATCTGTATCTACATGAATATTCCGTAATTCATACTTAAGTGCTTGACGGAGGTTTCATAGGATCAATTTTAGACTATTTCTCTACCGTTCCACTCTCGAATAGCACACGGGAAACACGAACACTTGAATCTTTCCATGTGAGTTCTGATTTCTCTCTTTTTTTTCTTTTTATAACTACTGAGGTCGTTTCTCCCTATTTAGGTGAGAGTCAACTAAATATTTGCGTATTCATAGGAGAACGTCGGTGATCAAATTCCGTGAAACGATCTCGCCGCAAAGAGAAACGCATTTGTTTTAATGACTATCACCCTATCTCGCGTACCATATCCGTCACACTCCCCTGTTTCGCTGTAACAGACAACCTGCAGCCCTTCTGTGAACCTTTTCGATGTCCTCTGTCGGGCCTGTCTGGTATGTGTCCCCTACAGCGCATAAATACTTTAGAAGAGAAAATACAAGCGTAATGTAGGCATCTCCTTAGTAAATTTGTCGAATCTCCCAAGTATTCTGCCAGTAAAACGCAGGTTTTGTTCGCTTTCCCTACAGCATTTTCTATACTATGGTTCCAATTTCAGTTGTTAGTAACTGCAATCCCTACGTATTTGAGTCGATAACTCTTAAATCTATGTAATTCGCCACGCAACCGAAATTTATCACAGTCCTATTAGTACGCATGTGGAGGACCTAACACTTTTTGTTGTTTAGAGCCAGCTACCACATTTCGAACCATACAGATACCTTGTCTAAGTCATTTTGCTATTGGCTTTGATATTCGGATGGTTTCACTAGGCGTTAGATGACAGCATCATCTGCAAACAGTCTAAGAAGGCTGCTCAGATTGTCTCCTGAATCGTTTATGTAGACTAGGAACAGCGGAAGGCCTACAACGCTTCCTTGGAGAACGTAAGATATCATTTCTGTTTAACTCTATTACTTTCCATTAATTGCTACTAACTCTAACGATTCTGAGAAAAAATCACAAATGCAGTCGGGAAACTGCGACGATATTGCGTGAGTAAAACAATTTTAAACCCGAAATTTCATAGTTTTTATTTAATACTTGGAGTATTTTAAATTTTCATTATTATGATTATGAATGAGATTACGTTAGTTTGATATTAAAAGGCTCTAAAACAGTGTTGACATGAAAGAAGTATAATATACTGCGTACATTCTGGTATTGCGGAATTGAAAATAAAGTTCAAAGCGTAATTCTGGTGGCAATCCAGCCTCTTTCTGTAGAATGTATGCAAATGTACGATAGTTTCATCTGTCACTGAGATTCTTAAAAACCCAAAATGATTGGTTTTGTGTAAACAGTTGTGGATATCACTTAGTATTTGTCAACTGACGGCATAAACTTCCAAATTGCCACAAAATCTTTTTTTTCCATATATTTCGGGATATCTCCCTCTGGTACTGGGACGCTCAATACTCTCATCACATTCTGATATAGTACCTGACGGATCAGCCTTCCAAAGTGATAAAGAACTATCCAAATAAATTAGTGCCATTCTGACACGAAACTGACGTGTGAAAGACGATGAAGCAATTCATCTCTTATTTCTGTAGATGGAAACAAAATTTCTCCTGAAACTACTTCGATGGCAATCGAACCCGTCACTGAACTCGGAACACGTCTGTACATCCGTGAGTGGAACACGAAGCGGGCTTGGCTTCTCTTTCATCTCTTAAAAACAATGAAGTCCTGTAAACGCTGTAGCTGATAATTTGTGTCCAGCTTCTGTTTTGGGATGAAAGCGAATCGAGAATCCCACTGAGGGCAGACACTGCACGGAGTTTGTTATTGTTTGGCGTACCTGCAGTAGTTACTGTGCGGCGTCCACTTTTAGCCCAGGCGGACAGAATCCAGGCGCTCTTCCTAAACACGAGCTGCGCCATCTCTGATGGTCTGGCATGCTTGCTGTTGCCTGAGTGGACTACGTGAAAACCGTTTTCCGCATAACCTTCTAAGACCTCTGCGATCAAAGCAAATGCTGAAGCATATACGATAAACAGGGCATATGCATGTTTATCTACTAGTTGACCACATCATTACTCCACCTGGCAGCGAAGGCGCTGTGGTCTGCCCATCGCGAATTTTTATCCTGAAATTTTACGAGGACGCATTGAACCAGCTGGTAGTACACACATCAAAATATTTTTTGCATCACCGCGGTTCCCAGAACTTCTGAAGATAGAGGTTGACTGTGAATATTGCGTCACAGACACAGTCCCTTTGCTTGTTCAGGGATGTCAATAAACCTGCCCAAAGATGTAAACAAGCATGATAAGCAGCGCCCATTAGACGGAGGGGGTCCGACAGCCGATCAGTTCCAGTCATTCCACCAAGATGGAGGTACATGGCTCGTGTCGTCTGTAGTTCAACCATGCGTAGACGGTCAATACTGCAGTTCGATCGCTTCCGCATTGTTACTTTATGCCGGGAAGGGCTCGCAACAATGGAAGTGTCCAGGCGTCTCGGTATGAACCAAAGCGATGTTGTTCAGACATGGAGGAGATACAGAGAAAGACAGGATATGTCGATGACATGCTTCGCTCAGAAAAATGATTCAAATGGCTCTGAGCACTATGGGACTTAACTGCTGAGGTCTTCAATCCCGTAGAACTTAGAACTACTTAAACCTAACTAACCTCAGGCCATCACACACATCCATGCCCGAGGCAGGATTCGAACCTGCGACCGTAGCAGTCGCGCGGTCACAGACTGTAGCGCCTAGAACCGCTCGGTCACCCGGCCGGCATGCCTCGCTCAGGCCGCCAAAGGGTTACTACTGCAGTGGATGATCGCTGCCTACGGATTATGGCTCGGAGGAACCGTGACAGCAATGCCGTCATGTTGAATAATGCTTTTCGTGCAGCGACAGGACGTCTTGTTACTACTCAAACTATGCGCAATAGGTTGCATTATGCGCAACTTCCCTCCCAACGTCCATGACGAGGTCCAACTTTGCAACCATGACATCATGCAGTGCGATTCAGATGGGCCCACCAATATGCCGAATGGACCGCTCAGGACTGGAATCACGTTCTCTTTACCGATGAGTGTCACACATGTCTTCAACCAGACGATCGTCGGAGACGTGTTTGGAGGCAACCCAGTCAGGCTGAACGCCTTAGACACACTGTCCAGCGAGTGCAGCAGGGTGGAGGTTCCCTGCTGTTTTCGGGTGGCATTAAGTGGGGCGGACGTACGCCGCAGGTGGTCATGGAAGGCGCCGTAACAGCTTTACGATACGTGAATGCCATCCTCCGACCGATAGCGCAACCATATCGGCTGCATATTGGCGAGGCATTCGTCTTCATGGACGACAATTCGCGCGTCCACCGCGCACATCTTGTGAATGACCTCCTTCAGGAAAACGAATCGCTCGACTAGAGTGGCCAGCATGTCCTCCAGACATGATCCCTATCGAACATGCCTGGGATAGATTTAAAAGGGCTGTTTATGGACGAGAGAGATCTACACCGAATAGCCGTTGAGGAGTAGGACAATCTGGGCCAACAGTGCTTTGATGAACTTGTGTATAGTACGCGACGACGAATACAGGCATGCATCAATGCAAGAGCTCGTGCTACTAGGTATTAGAGGTAGCAGTGTGTCCAGCAATCAGGACGATCACCTCTGAAGGTCTCGCTGTATGGTGGTACAACATGCAATGTGTGGTTTTCATGAGCAATAAAAAGGGCAGAAGGGGTGTTTATGTTGATATCTGGCCGGCCGGAGTGGCCGAGCGGTTACAGGCGCTACAGTCTGGAGCCGCACGACCACTACGGTCGCAGGTTCGAATCCTGCCTCGGGCATGGATGTGTGTGATGTCCTTAGGTTAGTTAGATTTAAGTAGTTCTAAGTTCTAGAGGACTTATAACCACAGCAGTTGAGTCCCATAGTGCCCAGAGCCATTTGAATCATTTTGTTGATATCTATTCCAATTGATGTGATGCAATACTTTTTTGATATGTGTATACGCGCAATAATCTCGAAACCATTCAGATCGCGGAGCGCTTTCCTTGGCCACCACTGCACTTGTGTACTGAAATTTCACCGCGTGTTTCCGATGACGTCCACGGGAGGCCAGCTTCAACAATTTTGTGGTCGGGCAGTGTATGACAATAAAAGCACCGAGCAACTTGATTTTACTATACACGAATACTAAATTCTCACAGTACATTGGAAACTTCGGAAACAATTACTTTCGGTGGTGGTGGTGGTTAGTGTTTAACGTCCCGTCGACAACGTGGTCATTAGAGACGGAGCTCATGCTCCGGTTAGGGAAGGATTGGGAAGGAAATCGGCCGTGCCCTTTCAAAGGAACCATCCCGGCATTTGCCGGAAGCGATTTAGGGAAATCACTGAAAACCTAAATCAGGATGGCTGGAGACGGGATTGAACCGTCGTCCTCCCGAATTACTTTCGGTTTAACGTTACCCATTGCGTATGTGAGTTTCTGTAGATTTTTACAGTAATAATTGATAGCATTCAACAGTATTTTCGTCAACACATAGCGACAAATATTTTATGAATGCCGCTGCTACGTTAGTAGAGTTTTTAGCGTTTCAACCTCCTGAGCAAAGTTTTACAAAAATGTATACATTTGATAGCTGCCTATTCTGTTTGGCATCTTATCGCACGCTGGAATGCAATTCCATCGGACATATCTCACAGAACAAACGCCACTCAGATACATTTGTACATTTCTGTAAGAGTCAATACGAAAAACTACCGACTTTACCGTCACTGTTGCAAGTGATCTCCTTAAGGCTGTCAGCAAACAAGAACACCGTGAAGAAGGTCACTTGCAACAGTGACCGAAACGTCGATAGGTTTGCATATTGACAATGCGGCCACAAACCCAAAAAATTTTACTGACTGTGTCAATGGCCTCAGAAGCCTACGTTTATATTTCTGTAACAGTACGACGGCTCCTTGACGTTTGTTTCAGTGCGGAAACACTAATATTGTCCGAACTCCTACGGCAGTCAATAATTTGCGGTAGGGGGTTAATGGAATGGGGGAGCCGCGTTGTAGCGTGCGGTAAGTAGGAAATTTAGGTCAGTCAGGGGAGCGGTTAAGGGATTCGCTTATGAAAGGCGGTAAATATGAGTTCGAATCCTGCCCTGCACAGATTTTCAACTTGCGCCACTGCATTACCACAATTCCCTGTGCGGCTGGAAGTCACAAATTACCACTCATCCCCCTCTTGTCTTTCCTCATTCTCTGTTTCATATAAATATAAATTTTACAATGTGATGATGAGAGCATTGTTTCCTAAACGCGATGGTGAGCTGTGTATACGTCAAAAATACGTTTGAATGCTGCTAATTATTAGCGTAATTACTTTCGGAGCGGGTGGTACCCTCCGCCACACACTGTTGGGTGGCTTGCGGAGTATAAATGTAGATGTAGATTACACGATACAGTGATTTAGGACTGGCGTTGTGCCGGCAGGATTTACCGTTCACAGCTGTGGCCTGACCATACTAGGTGGATATTCCAATATTAACCAAAGTAGAAATCAATTATATTGTTACAATAACATTACGTTTATCTTGTAGGTAATAATATCATCTGTTACTTGTAATTGAATATTTCTTTTTCTTTTTCAATCAGTCATGTTCCACCAGTTAAACTTAGGCAACATCAGATGATTCTATAACTAAGCGTAGTTTGTTATGACATATCTAGTGTTTCCTGGCAGCAGGTTATTAAGTATTTACAGTCTTAGAATTGTGATTTGCCACTAATTTTTGTGTTTCGTATTTTTAGTGTATTCATAGGAAACATAAACGCAAGTGACATTGACAACACGATAACTGTAAATAATAAGATAAAATTAACGTGATGCCAGGGAACACTACATGTCTCATAGCAAAGTGTGTTTAGCTACAGTATTATCTTTCACATTATACGCCACTAATGATACCTAATATAACTAAGTGAAACATCTTTGATTGAAAACGAAACAAATCTCCAGTTACAATACACTGATAACATTTATTTTTAACTACATGATAAACATAGTTGAAGTAGCAATTGAGAACGAATGGATAATATCAGTAATACAATAAAATCTTTAGTTTCTAGCAAACTGCATTCCTACAGCCTCAGGAGATATTAGCTGCACATTAGAGTTATCTGCACCGCAAGTTCCGAGCTCTTAGACGCTGTGAGCGTGATTTTGTCGATCCGAACCACATTATGGGAAGTTCAGACAGACTATTACGACTGAAGCTGTTCTGTTTTAACAGCATTATTGGAATACTCTGAAACGCAGCACTAATATTAATAAATGTACTGATGTTGGTAGATCATACAAGCCCACCTTATGAAATAACAATAACTTCAGTAGCTAACAATGAATTTAGCGTAAATTCAAATTAATTATTTCTTATCTCTATTTTATCTTCTCTTTGGTTGCTCGATAATTATTAATTTGTTTAGATTTGCTTTAGCTTACATTAAAAGAAAATTTCATGGCCTGCGTATTGTTTGAGGAAACTAGCCAGCTTAGTCTTGTAGTCACTTTGAGAAGAGTTGGTCTTTTATTTCACAGTTTATTGTGCCATTTATTGTGCAGTTATAACAATAATTGTTATTCAGTAATAGTTCTTAGCCTATTGTATAATATTCTGAAAGACTTACCTCAGTATTACAAAACAGTTGAATGAAATAGTGCAATGTTTCGGGGAGCATCAGGTACAAACACGTCCAGCCAATATAAACGTGGGGTTGGTTTATTTAAGAAGGGAATTGTCATTTATTTGCTGCATATCGCTCACCATAATACATTTCTTTTGACCTTAATGTCTACGACATCTTAAAGGTTTACTATCCTCCTCTTTCTCAGAAGCCGTGATGCCTTATCTGTACCATGTTCTTCGCTGTACTGAAATTATGCTTGATTTTGTACGATGATTCGTGCAAACGTTAATTTTATACTGTAGTTTCACAGGCTTACAAATTTATTTCGCGTAGAGTAATCCATAGTGAGCTGCTGTATAAAAGCGTGAAACACATATGAAACAGAACTAACTCTTTAGTCTCACGAAGTTATGAGTGCTATTGACAGGAGATGTCAAACTGATTTAATGTTTATGGGTTTCCAGAAGTGTTTGAACACCATTCCTCACAAGCTACTTCTAAAGCAACTGCGTGCCTAAGGCGTTTGTGTGACTATATTTGTGATTTCCTCTCAGAAACGTCATAGTTTGTAGTAACTCACGGGAAGTTATGAATAATCCAGAAGTAATATTTGACGTTCTTCAAGGAAGTGCTGTAGGCCCTCTGCAGTTCCTGATCAGTTCCTGATTTACGATGTAACCTGAGCAGTCATCTTACTTTGTGCAGGTGATGATGTCACTTACTGTTTTTTAAAGTCATCAGATGATAAAAATGTACTGCAGAATGATTTAGATGTGTTGAAATGTGTGTGAAATCTTATGGGACTTAACTGCTAAGGTCATCAGTCCCTAAGCTTACACACTACTTAACCTAAATTATCCTAAGTACAAACACACACAACCATGCCCGAGGGAGGACTCGAACCTACGCCGGGACCAGCCGCACAGTCCATAACTGCACCGCCTTAGACGGCTCGGCTAATCCCTCGCGGGACATGTGATTACATTTTCACGCAATTTGGGTGCATAGATCCTGAGAAATCAGTACCCGAACAACCACCTCTCGCCGTAATAACGGCCTTGATACGCCTGGGCATTGAGTCAAACAGAGCTTGGATTGCGTGTACAGGTACAGCCGCCCATGCAGCTTCAACACTATATCACAGTTCATCAAGAGTAGTGAGTGGCATATTGTGACAAGCCAGTTGCTCGGCCACCATTGACCAGACGTTTTCAATTGGTGAGAGATCTGGAGAATGTGCTAGCCAGGGCAGCAGTCGAACATTTTCTGTGTCCAGAAAGGCCCGTACAGTACCTGCAGTATGCGGTCGTGCATTATCCTGCTGAAATGTAGGGTTTCGCAGGGATCGAATGAAGGGTAGAGCCACGGGTCGTAACACATCTGAAATGTAACGTCCACGGTTCAAAGTACCGTCAATGCGAACAAGACGTGACCGAGACGTGTAACCAATGGCACCCCGTACCATCACGCCGGGTGATACGCCAATATGGCGATGACGAATACACGCTTCCAATGTGCGTTCACCGCGATGTCGCCAAACACGGATGCGACCATCATGATACTGTAAATAGAACCTAGATTCATTCGAAAAAATTACGTTTTGCCAGTCGTACACCCAGGTTCGTCGTTGAGTACACCATCGCAGGCGCTCCTATCTGTGATGCAGCGTCAAGGGTAACCGCAGCCATGGTCTCCGAGCTGATAGTCCATGCTGCTGCAAACGTCATCAAACTGTTAGTGCAGATGGTTGTTGTGTTGCCAACGCCCCCATCTGTTGACTCAGGGATCGACACACGGCTGCACGATCCGTTACAGCCATTCGGATAAGATGCCTGTCATCTCGACTGCTACTGATACGAGGCCGCCGGTATCCAGCACGGCGTTCCGTATTACCCTCCTGAACCCACTGATTCCATATTCTGCTAACAGTCATTGGATCTCGACGAACGCGAGCAGCAATGTCGCGATACGGTAAACCGTAATCGCGATGGGCTACAATCCGACCTTTATCAAAGTCGGAAACGTGATGGTACGCATTTCTCCTCCTTACACGAGGCGTCACAACAACGTTTCACCAGGCAACGCCGGTCAACTGCTGTTTTGTGTATGAGAAATCGGTTGGAAACTTTCCTCATGTCAGCACTTTGTAGGTCTCGCCACCGGCGCCAACCTTGTGTGAATGTTCTGAAAAGCTAATCATTTGTATATCACAGCATCTTCTTCCTGTCGGTTAAATTTCGCGTCTGTAGCACATCATCTTCGTGGTGTAGCAATTGTAATGGCCATTAGGGATATATAAATTTTACACGATAATGATGATGATGTTTGGTTTGTGGGGCGCTCAACTGCTTTGCCATCTGCGCCCGTACACATTCGCGATCTATACACAGTGCAGTCTAGCCAGACAGAATAAACACCCAGTCCTTGGTCAGAGAATATCCTCAACGCGGCCGGGGATCGTACCCATAGCCCTGTGATCCAGAGGTAGCAACGCTAGCTAATAGACCACAAGCTGCGGACCACACACAAATCCAAAGGCTGTGAATTGTATTAAATACCTACGGATTGCAATTACGAATACCTTAACTTGGAACTATCACATACAACATATCGTCGGCAGAGCGAACGAAAGAATGCGACTTATTGGCAGAACTCTTAGGAAATGCAACAGATCTGCTAAAGAGACTGCTTACACAAAGCTTTTCCACCTTCTTCTGGAGTACTGCTTTGTGGCGTGCGATCCGCGTCAGACGGGATCGACAGAGGACATCGCGAAAGTTCGAAGGATGGCAGCTCGTTTTGTATTATCGCAAAACAGGTGGCGGAGTACCACGGATATGATACGGGAATTGGGGTGGCAATTATTAAAACAAAGGCGTTTTTCGTTGCCACAGGACCTTCTCATGATATTGCTATCACCAACTTTCTCCTCAGAGTGCGAAAATATTTTGTTGGCGTCCACCTATGTACAGGGCTATTACAAATGATTGAAGCGATTTCATAAATTCACTGTAGCTCCATTCATTGACATATGGTCACGATACACTACAGATACTACATAAAAACTCATAACGTTTTGTTCGGCTGAAGCCGCACTTCAGGTTTCTGCCGCCAGAGCGCTCGAGAGCGCAGTGAGACAAAATGGCGACAGGAGCCGAGAAAGAGTATGTCGTGCTTGAAATGCACTCACATCAGTCAGTCATAACAGTGCAACGACACTTCAGGACGAAGTTCAACAAAGATCCACCAACGGCTAACGCCATTCGGCGATGGTATGCGCAGTTTAAAGCTTCTGGATGCCTCTGCAAGGGGAAATCAACGGGTCGGCCTGCAGTGAGCGAAGAAACGGTTGAACGCGTGCGGGCAAGTTTCACGCATAGTGATGTGAAAGATTCAGTGTTTAAACCCCCACTACCAAGAAACGTGCCAGAACTGCGAGCTCACATCAACAATGCTTTCGAACTCATTGATGGGGACATGCTGCGCCGAGTGTGGGAGGAACTTGATTATCGGCTTGATGTCTGCCGAATCACTAAAGGGGCACATATCGAACATTTGTGAACGCCTAAAAAAACTTTTTGAGTTTTTGTATGTGTGTGCAAAGCATTGTGAAAATATCTCAAATAATAAAGTTATTGTAGAGCTGTGAAATCGCTTCAATCATTTGTAATAACCCTGTAGGGAGAATAATCATCAAAATAAAATAAGACAAATCAGAGCTCGCACGGAAAGATTTAAGTGTTCGTTTCACTCCCGCGCTGTTCTAGAATGTTCTAGAGTGGTGTTTCATGACCCCTCGGTCAGGCACTTATTTGTAAACTGCAGTATAATCATGTAGAAGCAGTTATAGAGTACTGGGTGGAGCTTATATTCGACTGATGTCAGTTTGCCTCCGGAATCACAGATTTTATCTACGATTAGTTTTAAGCTTTTCTGGAAAGGAAGGGGAGAGTTCTTTTTAACGCCACGTAATTGTCGAACAGTTTACCTCTGAATACCAGGATGCGGAAGATGAAGTATTGGGGCCGTTCTGTATTACTTCCTTCATCGCCTCGGGACACCAGCCGGCTTTCGTGCGGCGTCGTTGAAATGATAGACTGCAACACAATAAACGCGGAATCCAGCAAGCAGCACAAGTGTAGCGGTAAATCACGAGGCCTAAGGACCCCTCCCGCGGCCTGACGTGGATCCCAGAGGCGCAATAATTTGTTCCTTCTGCCGCGGCTTCCCTCAGGACGCCTCTGGAAGCTGCTCGGCTTTCTGTCCAATGAACACCCGGAAGTGTTCCCCAGGCGCCTGGCGGACGCTCCAAGAATGCGGCAAGCAAGAAGGAAAGAGAAAAATAAGAAAAAAAATAATGAAAGAAGTAACGTAGAGAACGTTCCTGTTTTCAGTTATCACTTAAAGGGAACATCAACTACCGTTATCACATTCCAAGTATTATGTCAACTAGACACGTATCGCATTGATTGAAGTGTAGTGTAGTAGAAATACTAGGTCGTGAATTGTATCATCAACAGATAACTTTATCATGCGGAAAATGGGGCACAAACAGCATACACAGGGTGAATAAGGAGGTGTTAGTGATTCTTAACAAAAAACTTCATTTGGATATACGCCCTGTTCTGAATGGTTTCCAAGATATAACATATTTAATATCACTTGGCACTTTTTCTTCAATAACACGGAAAACGGTGCTTAAAGCGAATATGTGTCGCGGTGCAAACTTAAACTACATTAAATTTCCTACAAAAAAGGTCTATTCATTTTTTATCTAAGAATACTAGTTTGTGCGAAGAGAGAGCGAGAATGCTGAAACTCTCGCGTGATAAATTTCCTGCAGAGAAGGTCCTATATATTGTTTTTCTTTAGGACTAACAGCTTGCACGAAGAGAGCGCGAGAATATTGAGAATCTAACGCGACGCACATGCTCTATAGCTTATATAGTTCATGTAGGTCAGATTGAGGTAGTTTCCCTACTTGATAGACTCCAAGCGTCCTGCATCAAACTGTTCGTCTCAACTTCCTCTGCACTACTGTGGAACGTTTCAAGCAATGACAATGTTTGTATAATACAGAAAATAATTAACAATGTGCATTAAATGTGTTCTGTCTCGGAAACCTTTCGGAATAGGGCGTACTCGTATGTCCATATCTTTTGATCAGAATCACCGATACCACCCTCCCCCAAAGCCTCTTTGAACATTCATTCACTCTCTGTTAACGTTGAATGACAAGCTATTAGGACAGGAGTTCATTAGCACGACATCGAATTGTAATGGCGTTATGTACTATCTTCAAGGGAATTTCTTACTTGCAATTTTGTTCTTTCAAGTATGCTTAGAATTGGCATTGTTTAAAGAATTCTTTTGTTAACTGTGAGTCAGATTAGAAGTGACGTCACTAGTTCTCGTAAATTGTATTCCACAAATATTTTCGGAATGATCGGTGGATTCTTTCTTTTATAGTGCGTCTTAATAAAGATTATATCAACGAAATGTACTAAGGACTCTTGCTACTCTAAACTCTCTGTATGAAAACAGAACAGACATTTGGCCTATATTGTGAAGCATACGATGAGAAGAGATTACTAGTTATTTTGGTTGGGTAGCCCGTCATGATTCTACCGCTGTTTTTTTCTTTGAGCACAACTTCGTCACCTTAAGATAGAATGACGAAGTACTGCTTATGTCATTTGTCAGTTTATCAGAGAAACTCAGGCTTCTAAAGAACAGCTTCATGGAATCCACGTTCCTCGTGTATGTAAGTGATTACAATCGATATTCTATTGAAGAATATAAACACTGTATTTTACGAAGTAATGTATTTGTCACCCTCTCTGTTTGCGAGCCATTTGAACCATTTGAAACCATGAGAGACTACGCAATAAAAATGAATGACTGTTCTAGAAACCGAACAAACCAGTAATTAAGGGACAAAATAAAACCAAAAACCCACTGACGGCCGGAAAATTGTTCTGCATCACCTCTGGTGGAAGAAACTGAGAAGAATTCAGGGTTTTACGAAATCAACGCTACCCGATTTTTGTAGTTCCTTCTGCAATGCCTTATAATAATTGTCACTCATATCATAACCCTACTCATATGTAGTTTTTAACAAATTCCCTTACCTTTACTGTGGAAAACAGAAACGCAATGAGGATTGTGTAACAAATTGAAAAGTACGTAAGGAGCAGTAAAAGAAAAAGACAGAATCCTAAAATACTGTTTATTATGAAAGCAATTAAAGACATACAGAACTTGTTCCGAAACGAGGCTACAGACGGATATAGTACTTAAAAACTGCTCGTTTAAGTTGCTCATAAGGCGTAATTGCTTGACTACGTTAGATATTCACCTTATACTGCATGCCATGAAATAGGTAAATATACAAACAAGTAACTGTATTCATCAGTACCAAATGAGAGGTTAAAGCAGAAAGTAATAGCATGCAACTTCGAGTCGTGCCAGTGTGTACCATGCAGTAAATAAAAATGTGAAATAAACAGAGGGACTGATGAAAAACCAGTCTTGTTGCCAAATTTTCGTTTGTGAACAAATACTCCTGTTATTTGCTAAGCAGTTATTTGCTAAGCACTCTCTGTTATGAGTGTAAACACGTATCTTCCCATATTTAAATAAAACTTATACTTTTTTTGATCGAGAACAATTAAAAAATCGTTATTTGCATTCAAAACCGAAATGGATGTGCATATACCGTTTGTTTTTCATTTTCTCCGACACGATTGACAGTTTCACTGGCTACGCAGTGATCACGATATTATCCATACAACGCTTCCATTCATATCATACTTTTTCCCATTCGTAACAATATGAAGCGGCAGCACTAACTGCACATCCAACCCTAAAGCCATCATACACAATATCTGATCGAAAGTATCCGGAACCGTTTCTGTAATGCGGAACTTATGATGTACGTCACGAGATGCGAGTTCGCGAGTGTAAAACGAATGGGGGGGGGGGGGGGGGGAGTACTCTGTTGTCACTAGATTAGCAGAATGGAAGTTTAGCATTTGAGAAATTTTTCACGCAGGAGGATCGTACAAACATACCGCCGTTTGAGTCTCGTACATATTCCCGTATGGAGGGCATAGTGATAGACATTCCTGGGTTTGTGAAGCAGCTGAATGGGTTGAAAATAAATAAATCGCCAGGTCCTGACGGGATTCCAATTCGGTTTTACAGAGAGTACTCTACTGCACTGGCTCCTTACTCAGCTTGAATTTACCGCGAATCTCTTGCCCAACGTAAAGTCCCGAGCGACTGGAAAAAAGCACAGGTGACGCCTGTATATAAGAAGGGTAGAAGTACGGATCCTCAAAATTACAGACCAATATCCTTAACATCGGTTTGTTGCAGGATTCTCTAACATATTCTCAGTTCGAATATAATGAATTTCCTTGAGACAGAGAAGTTGCTGTCCATGCATCAGCACGGCTTTAGAAAGCATCGCTCATGTGAAACGCAACTCGCCCTTTTTTCACATGATATCTTGCGAACCATGGGTGAACAGTGGCAGACAGATGCCACATTCCTTGACTTCCGGAAAGCGTTTGCCTTGTTGCCTTGGTGCCCCACTGCAGACTCCTGACTAAGGTACGAGCATATGGGATTGGTTCCCAAATATGTGAGTGGCTCGAAGACTTCTTAAGTAATAGAACCCAGTACGTTGTCCTGGATGGTGAGTGTTCATCGGAGGTGAGGGTATCATCTGGAGTGCTCCAGGGAAGTGTGGTAGGTCCGCTGTTGTTTTCTATCTACATAAATGATCTTTTGGATAGGGCGGATAGCAATGTGCGGCTGTTCGCTGATGATGCTGTGGTATACGGGAAGGTGTCGTCGTTGAGTGACTGTAGGAGGATACAAGATGACTTGGACAGGATTTGTGACTGGTGTACAGAATGGCAGCTAACTCTAAATATAGATAAATGTAAATTAATGCGGATGAATAGGAAAAAGAATCCCGTATTGTTTGAATACTCCATTAGTAGTGTAGCGCTTGACACAGTCACGTCGATTAAATATTTGGGCGTAACATTGCAGAGCGATATGAAGTGGGACAAGCATGTAATGGCAGTTGTGGGGAAGGCGGATAGTCGTCATCGGTTCATTGGTAGAATTTTGGGAAGATGTGGTTCACCTGTAAAGCAGACCACTTATAAAACACTAATACGACCTATTCTTGAGTATTGCTCGAGCGTTTGGGATCCCTATCAGGTCGGATTGAGGGAGGACATAGAAGCAGTTCAGAGGCGGGCTGCTATATTTGTTACTGGTAGGTTTGATCATCACCGAGTGTTACGGAACTGCTTCAGGAACTCGGGTGGGAGTCTCTGGAGGAAAGGAGGCGTTCTTTTCGTGAATCGCTACTGAGGAAATTTAGGGAACCAGCATTTGAGGCTGACTGCAGTACAATTTTACTGCCGCCAACTTATATTTCGCCGGAAGACCACAAAGATAAGATGAGAGAGATTAGGGCTCGTACAAAGGCATATAGGCAGTCATTTTTGCCTTGTTCTGTTTGGGAGTGGAACAGGGAGAGAAGATGCTAGTTGTGGTACGAGGTACCCTCCGTATGGTGAATTGCGGAGTATGTATGCAGATGTAGATGTAGATCAGTCAGGAGAACTGGACTACTCCTTGGATCCCACCCGAGTAACAAAATCTTCGGGGACATTTCAACCCATCCAAAGCTGCCCAGGTCAGGTGTTGATGATGTGACTGTGGATTAGAAACCGAACATCTAAATCTAAACAAAGACGAGGCAGACCTCATGAGCAGATAGAAAGGAACCGTGCTGACAGACAGGGACTGTTGTACATTTGGAAGGGTGGCTGTAAAAAATCTCATGGAACCAGCGGAAGGAATCACTAGTGACTCCCATAGAGTTAGCAGGTTTCAGCTACGCACTAAGCGACGCTCTCGGTGATGGAAAGAGGGACGACTGGACAGTGATTTCGAGTGATGAATCACGTTATACCCTACGGAAATCCGATGAAAGGGTTGGAATTTGGCGGATGAATGGTGAACGTTACCCTCCATCATGTTCAGTGGCAACTGTGAAGGACGGAGGATGCGCTGTAATGGCATTGGGATGTGTTTCGTGGTTAGGGTGTGGTTCCCATATTGCGCTTAAGGAAATGCTGTATGGCGAAGAATATGAAGAGGTTTTACAGCATTGCGTAATGCAAACGGTAGAAAAACGTGTCATAAAGCAGCATCAGTCAGGCAATATTTTGTGAACGATAACATTCCTCAAAGGGACTGGCCTGCCCACATTCTCGGCCTGAACCCAAATGAACATCTGTGAGTGGGTTATAATGTTAGCTTCGCTTCTTACCCCATCGTCTAACATCTCTGGTTTCGGGCGTTAAGATAGTACGGGTTGCCATTTGCCTACAGATAGTTAGACACCAGATTGAAAGTGTTCCCTGCAAAGATCAAGTCGTCCATATTAATATCAACGCGTAAAGAGACATGCCATTTCGTAACGTATTGTTTATTCCGTGCTGTATCGTTATCTGTTTAAAATTACGTAGTAATGTAGGAGTAAGGGAGTGCTATGTGCCCAAATCTCTACTGAAAACCATACCTCATTCCGCAACTGATCAAAATTCTCTGTCGCCGAATCTCGATTGCAGATTCACCAGGTGAATCACTTCATACAAGCTGCCCCACATCGTTCTAATTTCAGTTATATTGAAGATAATGTATCATCGCGGTCAGCTGCGTACCGAACTGATAATGGTAGCAACTCTGAAAAACAATACACATTCGTCTGTGATGTATACTCGGTGTGGTTTACGAGGCTTCACAGATCATGACTGCTTAAGAAGATTGAACGTTACTCGATAGTGAAAGTTATACACAGATTTAATGGGCGATACAGCTACTATGATGGATTCGGAAAGTGAGCGAACGTACAAAGAAAAGTTTCGCAACAGGTGTCGTCGATACTGACAGAAATTTATCGCCCTGGATATTGAACTGAGTTCCTTAAGGTACAGAGGTGGCAAAGTTCCTCGAGGAGGAATTATTCACTCAAAAGAGTTTTACTATACTGTTTTAGATCGTATGGAATAAAAGTCGTCAATAAGTACCACGCAATCCAAACTCCTAAGAGTACAGTATAGTTGGGCATAAACTATCCTTCTGTCGCAAATATGTCGTGCAAGCAAAGGGGCCAAATGATTGTGACTCCACAGTCTGTTGTAATGCACGCATTGCCATTCACGATCGATACTCTCCGCGTCTGTCATGAGATTAAATTGTTGCCGTAAGGTGTAAATTGTCTATTAATAAAATAACCAAATATTCATTGCCGACTACTAGTTTATAATACGTAATTACGCAGATGGCTATTCCTCGCTATATGTACCAGTCGACTGAAAGTTACACCTTACTACGGCAGACTAAGTAGTTTTTATTGAATGCTACACAAAACATCAAACACTGGCACATTATACTAAATTTGAACATGGCTATCAAGTCGTTGTAAACAACAGTTGGAACGTTCTATCAATAGCTGAGTTCCTCGACGACAGGAATCTGCTCCTTGGTGGCTATGCCATCCGGGATCCGTTCTACGAATTAGTTCATCGTTGGAAAATCTCTCTACGCCTCCCCCCCCCCTCCTACCCTCCCACCCCACACACACACACACACACACACACACACACACACACAACACACCAGCACCACCAAATGTTCTTCCTGCTTGCCGAAGAGTTGGAAATCGCGTGGTGCAAGACCTAAACTTTGCGATCAGCATCGGTAAAGTCTACACGTGTTGGCACATTTCACTACAGCTGGACGCGACGTGTCATTTGGTCCTTATATCGCCAGAATTTCACGGTGACTCTGCGTACAAATCAGACGTTTCTCCCACAAGAATCGTCCTGTCCTGATAACTTCAAGCGCAGCAGAACTGTGTCTGCAGAAAATCTGGAACATGTATTCTATTCTGACAATGGATGACTTGTTGAGAAATGGTTTTAGCACGAGACCACACGTGTAACTTACTGTCTGAGAGACGTGAAATGTGATAGCAGTTGCGAGTATAAAACCCTTCCGGATATATAATAGAATAAGGTCAATGAAAATTTATGTCGGACTGGGATTCGGGATTTCCGTTTTCACCACATCCGCTATCAGAGCACAACTCACGACTAGGCCCAGACTTCCATACGTCGCCATCCATGTGTCACACATGTAATCTTAAAGGGTGTTTCAAAAATGACCGGTATATTTGAAACGGCAATAAAAACTAAACGAGCAGCGATAGAAATACACCGTTTGTTGCAATATGCTTGGGACAACAGTACATTTTCAGGCAGACAAACTTTCGAAATTACAGTAGTTACAATTTTCAACAACAGATGGCGCTGCGGTCTGGGAAACTCTATAGTACGATATTTTCCACATATCCACCATGCGTAGCAATAATATGGCGTAGTCTCTGAATGAAATTACCCGAAACCTTTGACAACGTGTCTGGCGGAATGGCTTCACATGCAGATGAGATGTACTGCTTCAGCTGTTCAATTGTTTCTGGATTCTGGAGGTACACCTGGTCTTTCAAGTGTCCCCACAGAAAGAAGTCACAGGGGTTCATGTCTGGCGAATAGGGAGGCCAATCCACGCCGCCTCCTGTATGTTTCGGATAGCCCAAAGCAATCACACGATCATCGAAATATTCATTCAGGAAATTAAAGACGTCGGCCGTGCGATGTGGCCGGGCACCATCTTGCATAAACCACGAGGTGTTCGCAGTGTCGTCTAAGGCAGTTTGTACCGCCACAAATTCACGAAGAATGTCCAGATAGCGTGATGCAGTAATCGTTTCGGATCTGAAAAATGGGCCAATGATTCCTTTGGAAGAAATGGCGGCCCAGACCAGTACTTTTTGAGGATGCAGGGACGATGGGACTGCAACATGGGGCTTTTCGGTTCCCCATATGCGCCAGTTCTGTTTATTGACGAAGCCGTCCAGGTAAAAATAAGCTTCGTCAGTAAACCAAATGCTGCCCACATGCATATCGCCGTCATCAATCCTGTGCACTATATCGTTAGCGAATGTCTCTCGTGCAGCAATGGTAGCGGCGCTGAGGGGTTGCTGCGTTTGAATTTTGTACGGATAGAGGTGTAAACTCTGGCGCATGAGACGATACGTGGACGTTGGCGTCATTTGGACCGCAGCTGCAACACGGCGAACGGAAACCCGAGGCCGCTGTCGGATCACCTGCTGCATTAGCTGCGCGTTGCCCTCTGTGGTTGCCGTACGCGGTCGCCCTACCTTTCCAGCACGATCATCCGTCACGTTACCAGTCCGTTGAAATTTTTCAAACAGATCCTTTATTGTATCGCTTTTCGGTCCTTTCGTTACATTAAACCTCCGTTGAAAACTTCGTCTTGTTGCAACAACACTGTGTTCTAGGCGGTGGAATTCCAACACCAGAAAAATCCTCTGTTCTAAGGAATAAACCATGTTGTCTACAGCACACTTGCACGTTGTGAACAGCACACGCTTACAGCAGAAAGACGACGTACAGAATGGCGCACCCACAGACTGCGTTGTCTTCTATATCTTTCACATCACTTGCAGCGCCATCTGTTGTTGAAAATTGTAACTACTGTAATTTCGAAAGTTTGTACGCCTGAAAATGTACTGTTGTCCCAAGCATATTGCAACAAACGGTGTATTTCTATCGCTGCTCGTTTAGTTTTTATTTCCGTTTCAAATATACCGGTCATTTTTGAAACACCCTGTACATCCCATTAATGTTAATCGCGTATAGCGGACACATTTTATTTGTAAGTCACAAGCTCGTTATCTGCCGATAAATAATTCTGCCTATGATGTGAAGAGGTACGATGCAATGACCCTTCGAACCCGCATGCAAGTCCCTAATTTTGGTCAAAAACTGGTAACATATTAGACAGAAAAAATATCTTGTAATGGGAAATTGAAAGGATTCTTCTTCCCCAATATACTGCACATTTTTTAAACGTGTCGGGACCGGTATACAGTTACTTCCACTATTATATTTTTCCCTGATATCTTACTGCGCAGAAACGTCACATCGTAGTGTTTCACTTTCAAGCCGAGGCCACTAGCTCCCGTTAATGAGCTCGCATCTAACCGGGGAGGTCTCTGTTCGTGTCCAGATGGTGGGAAAAAGTTTCCTCACAGGCAATTAGTCGACGATGAGGGGGAAGACGATAGACTGCGAAGTTTTCAGCTACCGCACTGTTTGGCCAATGTTCTGGGTTAAACTAAGTATCATCTGCAGTTCCCTATTGAGTGAGGGTACGTGGCAGTATTCGTGGTGGACTTAGCGAGATGCCGCAGTTGCTAGACTCAGTCAGAACGACGACAGTTTAAATCCCTTCCGGGCCATCCAGAATTAGGCTTTTCGTGTTTTCCCCAAAAATGGTTAAGGGGCTCCGGAACGCCCTATACTTGCAATGTTAAAATAACGCTTATAAATTACATCTTTCCTCACAAAGTATTTGAGGTAGGAAGTTGAACTTTTTACAGATTATTTATTGGAATATGGGCTACAACTTAACACAGGGATTTTACAAAATTTTAGTTCAGTTATTAAAGATGATTTTTTTTCAATTGTAATGAAAATTCACAACGTTTTTTTGCAATTTTTTATTTATATATTCAAAAATATACAGTTTTTTTTGGAAAAAGGCTGTGTTAAATTATGCAGAAGGTACTGTGTAACATTTACTGAAAGTTTGAAACAAATATTTTTGGAAGATCCTTAGAAAACATGTAATTAGTATGAGAAAATAAAAGTTTTGGGAATCGAGCGACAAAGATTGGATTAACTTTTTAGTGCATTCCAGCTCCATAGGATGGATTATCTTCATCCTCTGCAAACTCCTCCTCCAGCTTCCTCGTGTTCCTCCTCCTGTTTACTCTTGCTTGTATTTCTAGACTCTTTACAGCCCTGTCTGCAGCCCGAAGGCGTTCCTTGTCTAAAGCAAGCATCGCTCGTACCATGTTAGAACCTATCTTCATTCCCATATTTCTAAATATCTTGCACCTTACAATGTTGCCATCATTGAAAGTCGCAACAGCATCATACACACCAAAGTGAAGTGTTTCTATTCCAACAAATACAGTCTTGGGGATTCTCGACCATATAACACTATTTACACTTTCATTGGGGTTTTGAGTTTTTCCGTGAATACACTTTTTCAACAGTTCAGGTGCTGCTGAGTCTCTGAAAATAGGTTAGCCACAACACATACATTATCTCACATCACTAAAATGTACCTGGTGAACACGGACGTTAATAATAACACCATTTGACAGCAGTTTAACAGCGCCACAGTGGGTCACGCCCATGTAGAACACATTTCAAAAAAAAATTTAAAAATAGTTGTAGTCTTCGGAATTGAATAAATTATATATCTATTAAAAGGTAATAGTCTGCAGATTTAGAAAACGCAAAAAAGTAAAAATTGAACTTTTCATGATTTTGAGACTTTCCGGAGCCCCTTAAGACAAATGCGAGGATGACTCCTTCATTTTTTAATTTACTGGCTTTCAGGACGTGCCCGCACAGCCATTTCAATCTCTGAATGTCACTGACGACGCAAACAGTGTGAGGACAACACAACGCCCAGTCCTTGAGCGGAGAAAAAAAAATCTTCGACCTGGCCAGAAGTTCAACCCAGAACCCTTTGGTTAGTAATACGCCGGATGGCTCCATTAAAAGGCAACGGCCGATTCGCTTCCACATCAATCTAAAATATGGTTGCCAAACCGAATTACTGAGTCTAACCGGTAACAACGCCCTTCTATTCCATTCAAGAATGTTGTGCGGTAATGTAATGTAGTGTTGGCTCCATTTCGTAGTGGCCTGGACTGCTCTAGCGTCGTCTTCATTAAGCGAAATGTGTGCTGGACTAAAGGAAGTATGTTTCTTTTCTGAAAACAGTTTGTCATGTGTTGTGCGCGAATACTGTGACTAAAATCAGATGCGCATAGTCTCTATTGTGGTGCTGTTTGTTCAACTGCAATTTGTTGAACATTCTCGTCACACTCTTAAACCCGTGACGAATCATTCAGCTCGATTTTGCTTCCTTTGTTTCTCTTCTGTTAAGTTAACTTGAAAATGGATCTAGAATCGAGAACGTAGCAATGGTCGTGGGTGCCTGAACTTAATGCCATTAGTGAGTTATGTCTCCACAGCAATGCAGTTGCACAGGTAAAGTTCACAACAAAATAATGTTATAATTAGGGGCCGCGCGCGGTAGCCAAACGGTCTGAGGCGCCTTGTCACGGTCAGAGCGGCTCCCCCCGTCGGAGGTTCGAGTCCTCCTTCGGGCATGGGTGTGTGTGTTGTCCTTAGAATAAGTAAAAGTTAGATTAAGCAGTGTGTAAGCTTAGGGGCCGATTACCTCAGCAGATTGGTCTCATAAGACATTACCACAAATTTCCATTTTTATAATTAGGTCGTGATAGAGCAGTAGTGAGAGGGCCTCCCATAATATTGTATACAAAATCTGACTATTATTTAATTTTTAATCAAAAATTGGAAATATAAAGTTTAACACGCAGGCAAGATGTTGATCCCCTTTATGTTTCTTCATAGCAACCAAACAATAACGTTAGTACACTAACGTGCGGATTTAAAAACGACAGTAACTTTTGCATGATGTGACGCTGCCAAGTAATGTAGCTCGATTTAACTTGGACCATACGTAGAACTGCTACAGTATAGAACAGAAGATACATGAGAGAAATACGAAATAAAACGAGGCAATACTGGCATTTTTTTCCAAAGACAATAATTACATTGAGGCCACCGCGATTTCTGATGGTCCCCTGGGGTTTAAAAAAGGCAAGAAATAGTTCTTAATAAGGTGTGAGATCACCTTGCATGCTCTGAAACGTGCTTCCATACTGGCCACATGACAGGGCGTTTCATTCCTGCGCTGTTGACAAATGATGGATGGTCGTCAGTGTAAGTGAACGTACTACAATACATCTCCCCAATGCGTAACGAACGTGCTCGGTTGGAATTTAGGTCGCAGCAACGGCAGCCCAGTCTATTTGACGGATGTCCTCACGTAGGAAGAGCTCCCCCTCCGGCGCTCTTCGATAAGGTCGCACGGTGTCATCTACAAAACTGAAGTCAGGGCCAATGCACCCCTGAAAAGACGCACAGGGGAAGTAGTACAGTGTGACAGTAACGTTGATCTGTGAGTGTACCGTGCTCAAAGATTTGGGGACGAGTACTCTCCTGCAATATTAAGCCTCTCCATACCATAACACGTGGACCACTGAAACGACCCCGTCGACAATGTTACTAGCAGCATAATATGTCCCTTCCTCTCGCCATATGAGGGGACGTCCAGAATCACAGACTGAATCTGCTCTCATCTGAGATAACCGGGCGACCCAGCTCTTACTTGGTCCAGAGCTTATGTTCTTGGCACCATAACACAACGCACTGGACTTCGGTCAAAGACACCAACCGCATGCAGCTACCCCGCCACTATGGAGGGTGAGATTGCGTGCTTTGTAGTCTTGTTAAATGCGGTTGCAACTGCGTCCGCTGCTTGACTTGGGTCTTTTCTTGCCCATTGCACAGTGTAACGGACATCTGCTGCTCTACTTCACCGTAGTCGAACACCTGCTCTCCAATGGGCAGCAGTGCCTGTGGTTTGGAACGCTCCCCATGCACGGAAAACAATACTGTGATCAATACCAAACTCATGGGATACACTCGTCTCAATTCATCCTTCTTCCAGTTTCCCAATGATCCTTGCTCATGTGAAGTCACCCAGTGTTGTCTCCGGGACACGTTTTTTTGAATAACAAAGAATGACACGACAGTCCACCGTGCCTGCTCGCTGATTGACGCACACTGTCGTTTTCTGTTCTTTCAGCTGCCTTGTTTTTCGGAGCCACCCCTATTTGCCCCTAAAGTCACACTGACCTCACGCTCTGTGACTGGGAGACGTCTGTCAACAGGCTCAAACACTTTAATTCAGAGCAGTGTAGTTTCTAAGGCACAAAGAAGTTACAGAGACTGGCTACGAGTGGGCATTGATTTAAGTAAATGGAGGAAGTTGAAAATTTTGTCCTGGACTGGGTTCGAAAGCAGGTCTCGTACTTACTTGGCAGGTGCACTGGCTACTGCGCCATCCGGCCACAGTGGTCGTCGCAACTGCATGATTACCCCAGCACGCCTCCCGTGGGATCCAAATTCACAGCTTATCCAAAAAAGGCTACCATCCAAACAAGCCTTGAAGGTCCAACGGTACCGACCGGCCGCCGTGTCTTCCTTAGACCCGAGGTGTCACCGGATGCGGAGGAGCACGTAGTCGGCACACTGCTGTCCCAGCTGTTGGCAGGTGTCCACTGTCGCTACTTCTCAAGCAAGTAGCTCCTCAATTGGCAACCCGATTGCCTACAGCACTCGGCATACCTGGACGGTGACCCATCCAAGTGGAGGAGGAGGAGGAGGATATTAGTGTTTAACGTCCCGTCGACAACGAGGTCATTAGAGACGGAGCGCAAGCTCGGGTGAGGGAAGGATGGGGAAGGAAATCGGCCGTGCCCTTTCAAAGGAACCATCCCGGCATTTGCCTGAAGCGATTTAGGGAAATCACGGAAAACCTAAATCAGGATGGCCGGAGACGGGATTGAACCGTCTTCCTCCCGAATGCGAGTCCAGTGTGCTAACCACTGCGCCACCTCGCTCGGTCATCCAAGTGCTAGCCAAGCCTGATAGCGCTTCGGTGATCTGACGAGAACTGGTGTTACCACTGTGGCTAGGCCGTCGGCCTCAACTCACCACACAATGATAATGTAGTGCGCCTTGCCCATTATCCTTATTATTCGTGGCATTTCTCCAATTCCCATAAGACCTCGAGCCTGGTGTGCATCTAGACTGAAGAGGTCACTGGCCGGCTTTTTTCGCTGCTGGTGCACATCAGTCTCTAGCTCTTGCGGGAATCGGCCAAATGCCACGAGTAATGAGGATAATGGGTAAGTGGCACTACATTACTAGTGTGTGTGTATAAACTGAGAATTTGAGTCCGATGGGAGGCGTGCTAGGGTATACTGTGCAATTGAAAAGACCACTGTGTCCAGATGGCGTAGTGATCGGCGCATATACGCTGCCTTGTAAGCAGGAGACCCGGGTTCCCCACAAATTTTCAACTTTCTCCATTATTATTATTGAGCGTATGTCTAATAGAGACATATCATGAAATTAAAATACATTTACATATGTACATATTGACACACAAGAAACTTAACTTTGTCTTTACAACTGAATATCCATTCCTTCAATCCAGCGCACTGCATCTGGAGTTGCTAGCAGGAAGTCCTCTTTGGCGCCGTGATAGGCTCGAATCCTGCATTCACTGACAATGTGGTGAACAGTCTGGTATGGAGCCCCGCAGTCACAGGCTGGATCAGGCAGCTTCTTCCGCTTAAAGAGAGCATTCTGTATCGGCCGTGGCCGGTACGGATTCTGTTCAGAGTAGTCCAGGTCTTGCGTGGTAGGTCGAATCCACTTGGAAGTTTAGCACCTGAGAAGATGTTATGCAGGTGCACATCTGTCACTGCTTCCCACCAACCTTTCCATTCTTCAAGAGGTTTGAAATGCTTAGCAACCATGTCAGCAGCATCGCACAGAGTTGGATGGCGTGATTTCAGTCTCTTACGATTTAAAAGTGGCAGGTCGCTATGCACGGGTAGGTTAGAATTCCTGGAGATCTTGTGGAATTCTCTCATAAGGGCAGTACATCTCCGTAGATCAGGAGGCATTATACCGGGTAACAGTGGAAGCCAATAAACTGGAGAAGATCCGATAGCGCCAGATATTATGCGCATTGTCGTATTCAGCTGGGTATCAACAAGCCTTGTATGATGACTGTTCGTCCAAACAGGTGCACAATACTCAGCACTTGAGTACACCAAGCCCAGAGCTGAAGATCGCAGGGTGGTTGCTGAAGATCCCCAGGTAGTTCCGCATAGCTCATGGAGGATGTTGTTTCGAGTCCTCAACCTTTGAGCTAAGTTAAGAAGGTGTTGTTTGAAGCATAGTGTACGATCCAAGATGACACCAAGATATTTTGGGTTCCAATTATGACGAAGAATTCTGCCTCTGAAACTTACTTCCAGTTTTACGTTCGCCAACCGGTTATTCAGATGGAGGTAACACACTTCTGTTTTACTTTCTCCATTGATTTAAATCAATGCACGCTCGCAGCCAGTGTCTGTAATTCTTTTGTGTCATGTCCGAAAGAACAGACACTACATATATGGAGTGTGACCGAGCGAGGTGGCGCAGTGGTTAGACACTGGACTCGCATTCTGGAGGACGATGGTTCAATCCCGCGTCCGGCCATCCTGATTTAGGTTTCCCGTGATTTCCCTAAATCACTCCAGGCAAATTCCGGGATGGTTCCTCTGAAAGGGCACGGCCGACTTCCTTCCCCATCCTTCCCTAATTCGATGAGACCGATGACCACGCTGTCTGGTCTCCTTCCACAAACAACCAACCATCCTATGGAGTGTGGTTTCTGTTTGTGGAGTTTTCCATCAGTACTGTAGCAGCACCTCACATATGGGAACCCAGGCCTTATAGGCGAATTTCATTGCCAGAGAAAGTTTTACAAGTTTCTGTGGCGTTCGCCTCATCCTGCCTTGTGGCGTTATACGCCTGTAACAGAAGCCACTCTGAACTACGACGTCATACGTGGGAATAAAACAATGGTTCCAAGAGCCAGAAATGTTGAAAGATACACACACCTCCCTAAGTCTGCCATTGACTGCTACGATGCCAGCAACCGGAGGCTACAGCGCAGCGAGTATTGTTAGCTCTCAGTGGGGCAGTTCGGAGAGTAAACTCAACAAGCAGGGAGTCATCGACAGAGAGAGGAGAGAACGAGAGAGAGAGAGAGGGAGAGAGAGAGAGAGAGAGAGAGAGAGCAGCACGCCTTCCGCATGTTGGGCTCAGCGCACGCCCACAATGGCACCAATTTGTGTGGCCGGAAATTACGCAGCTCTGCTAGGGTCGAGCCCTGGGCAGACAGAGCCCGCGGCTGTAGCGGCGCCTGCGCCTCTGCCGGCTTTCCTGCCGTTCCCTGTGCGTCTGTGTGTGTGCGTGTGTTTGCGTGTTCACTGCGGGCATCAACAGGCGCGAAACACCTTTCCAGGTAGCGCCGCTCAGCTCTTTTACCGTGCTTTAGTCACGACAAGAGTCGCGCCACTGTGAATGGATCCGTTTTAGTGCCGTTGTTCAACGGGTGGTATCTTAGCGCGTACAAAGCGCTTGCATTCTTCACACACAGCTGCTACCCGTTGTTAACGAAGAATTTTTAATGTGGGGAGCACAACAGAATTAAGCTATTTATTTATTTCAGAAGGTTAGAATCAACATTTCTAGGCTACTGCTGTTCATTTGTAGTAACTACTCCTTTTTATTAGATCCATCTCCATCTACATGGATACTCTAGAAATCACATTTAAGTGCCCAGCAGAGGGTTCACCGAACCACCTTCAAAATTCTGTATTATTCCAATCTCGTATAGCGCGCGGAAAGAATGAACACCTATATCTTTCCATACCAGCTCTGATTTCCCTTATATTATCGTGGTGATCGTTCCTCCCTATGTAGGTCGGTGTCAACAAAATGTTTTCGCATTCGTAGGAGAAAGTTGGTGATTGGAATTTCGTGAGAAGATTCCGTCGCAACGAAGAACGCCTTTCTTTTAATGATTTCCAGCCAAAATCCTGTATAATTTCTGTGACTGTCTCTCCCATATTTCGCGATAATAGAAAACGTGCTGCCTTTCTTTGAACTTTTTCGATGTTCTCCGTCAGTCCTCTGTGGTAAGGATCCCACACCGCGTAGCAGTATTCTAAAAGATGACTGACAAGCGTAGCGTAGGCAGTCTCCTTAGTAGGTCTGTTACATTTTCGAAGTGTCCAAAGTTTCTTGCAGCTCCCAGCTCGCCTGCTCACCATCTTGTTGCCCATCCACCTCTGGACCGCCTTTTTTCCCGCCGTCCCCGGGCTACGTTGCCATTTGGGATCCGTGTGCAACGTGTACTAGAGTCGCTTGGTGTGGAGTCTATACAACCTCAAATCCAGGGTTTTAACCGCCTGCCACCCTGGTTACTGAAGAGGCCCAGAGTGATTTTAGATTTATTGCAGTACAGGAGAGATTGCACTCCTGCCACCGTTTTTAATGCAGCATTTTCCGCCATTTTGTCTGAGCACCACGACTATGTAGCTGTTTTTACGGATGGGTCGAAACAAGGGGATTCTGTTGGTTGCTCAGTTGTTTTTCCATATCATGACCTCAAGGTCCGACTGCCTCAGACTTTTACTGTCTTTGATGCAGAATTGTCTGCGATCGTGCGGGCACTGGAGCACATGAGACATTCTTCCTCTCCAGAATTTCTTGTCTGTTCCGATTCACTCAGTGCCCTTCACTCATTGTAACGTTTGTATCCGGCAGACAAAATTGTCCAGACCATCCAGGATGCCCTCCTCCGGCTACAGCGACTGGGGAAGGTTGTAGCTTTTTGCTGGGTTCCGGGGCATGTCGGCATTGCTGGGAATGAAAGGGCAGATCTCGCAGCCAAGGAGGCGTGTCTCGATCCACAAGTATCTCAGTGTGCTATCCCCTTGCACGCACTCACCTCGCTGTTGAGCTCACGGGTCATGCGTCGCTGGGAGGATGAGTGACTGGAAGTGACTGACAATAAGCTCCGTATAGTCAAGCCCTTACGCGTGTGTGGTGTACTTCCTTTCAGCCCCATCGACGGGACGAGGTTCTCCTCACTCGGCTTCGAATAGGCCACAGCCCTATGAAGCATGGCTTCCTTCTCCGGTGAGAGGACCCTCCAATGTGTGGTGCTTGTGGCGTCCAGGTCACTGTGCGCCACGTTTTATTGGATTGCGTTTTATTTTCTGACCAGCGGGTCGCGGCTGACTTGCCAGCGGACCTGCCATCTCTTTTAGGCAACACTCGGACGAATGTGGTTAAAGTTTTAAAGTTCTGTGCCCTGTCAAATGTTTTTACAAAGATTTTAGGGAGAGGATTTTAATTTGCTCACTGTTTGACAAGCTCGCCCATTTTTTATGTAAGTGGCCAGCCAATAACAATTTCCTGTGACATTTTTGTTGCTATGTTTCCCCTTTCCTTAGGTTTTACTTTCTTATGTAGCATTTTCCTTCTTTTCCTGCTTTCTTTGAGTGTGTGCTTTAGTTTTCTTAGGTCTGTCCACATTCGTTCCTTTTAATGTGTGTCAGGGCGCTGATGACCTCGATGTTGAGCGCCCATAAGCCCCAACACACACACACACACACACACACACACACACACACACCAATAAAACGTAGTCTTTGGTTAGCCTTCCCCACAACATTTCCTATGTGTTCTTTGCTATTTAAGTTGTTCGTAATTGTAATACCTAGGTAATTAGTTGAATTTACGGCTTTTAGATTAGACTGATTTATCGTGTAACCGAAGTTTAACGAATTGCTTTTAGCACTCATGTGGATGATCTCACACTTTTCGTTATTTAGGGTCAATTGCCAATTTTCGCACCATTCAGATATTTTTTCTAAACTGTTTTGTTGGTGCGTAAGTTTGTAGCGTTTGTCCATACGTTTTAATAAATGTAACAGGTACACATTACAGAGACTTTATTCATCATGTTCTCCTTCATTACTGACAACAGTCTGCCAACGCTAGGGTAAATTTTCGATTCCGCAGCAGTAGAAATTAGAAATCACGTGTTTTTGAGGCGAAGAACTCGCCGAGCCATCTTCTGAGCGCCGTTTTATCCATTGTTCGATAGAGAGCGGAGGCGGAGGGCGCAAGGCAGGTGAATGAGGAGGCTGCAGAATGACTCCAAAACTCAATTCCTGTATAGTGTTTTCTGTCAGTATAGCAGAATGCCGGTGGGGGAAGGGGGGGGGGGTGAGTGAGGAGTTATCTTGGAGTAGCATCACTTCACGCAGTCTTCCTGGTCGCTATTCTTGATTGCGTCTGCCGGACATCTCACTTGTTCGCAATGAAAGTCAAAAATGATGAGTACACCTCGGAGAATCAATTCGAACTACACCACACCTTAGCTGTTCGACCAGATGCACAACTAGCTCTTTATTCACAGGAAGTGCTGAGTGCTAATGAAAAGGGATTTCAGATCGATTCCGCATTTCTGGATTTCCGGGAGGCTTTTGACACTGTAACACACAAGCGGCTTGTAGTGAAATTGCGTGCTTACGGAATATCGTCTCAGTTATGTGACTGGATCTGTGATTTCGTGTCAGAGAGGTCACAGTTCGTTGTAATTGACGGAATGTCGTCGAGTAAAACAGAAGTGATTTCTGGCGTTCCCCAAGGTAGTGTCATAGGCCCTTTGCCGTTCCTTATCTATATAAACGATTTGGAAGACAATCTGAGCAGCCGTCTTCGGTTGTTTGCAGATGACGCTGTCGTTCATCGACTAATAAAGTCATCAGAAGATCAAAACAAACTGCAAAACGATTTAGAAGAAATATCGAAATGGTGCGAAAAGTGGCTGTTGGCCTTAAATAACCAAAACTGTGCGGTCATCCACATCAGTGCTAAAAAGAACGCGTTAAACTACGGTTACACGATAAATCAGTCTAACCTAAAAGTCGTAAATTAAACTAAATACCTAGGAATTACAATTACGAACAATTTAAATTGGAAGGAACACATAGAAAATGTTGTGGGGAAGGCTAACCAAAGACTGCGTTTCATTGGCAGGACACTTAGAAAATGTAACAGACCTACTAAGGAGACTGCTTACACTACGCTTGTCCGTCCTCTTTTAGAATACTGCTGCGTGGTGTGGGATCCTTAACAGATCGGACTGACTAAGTACGTCAAAAAAGTTCAAAGAAAGACAGCACGTTTTGTATTATCGTGAAATATGGCAGAGAGTGTCACAGAAATGATACAGGATTTGGGATGGACATCATTAAAAGAAAGGCGTTTTTCGTTGCGACGGAATCTTCTCACGAAATTCCAATCACCAACTTTCTCCTCCGAATGCGAAAATATTTTGTTGACTGCGACTTACATAGGGAGGAACGATCGCAAAGATAAAATAAGGGAAATCAGAGCTCGTACGGAAAGATATAGGTGTTCATTCTTCCCGCGCGCTATACGAGATTGGAATAATAGAGAATTGTGAAGGTGGTTCGATGAACCCTCTGCCAGGCACTTAAATGTGATTTGCAGAATATCCATGTAGATGTAGATATAGGCATTATCTTTGGCGGGTGCGCGCAGGTCTTTGTACGATGAGTTTCTGCTTTGTTTGGGCTCAATCATGCCCTTCTTTTCCTTGTATTGGCTTAAGGACACCACTTCTTGTCACCAGTAACGATACAGGATAGGAATGATAAGTGTTGTTCACGAGCCAATTGATGAAGGGCAGCTGAGACGCACATACGGCTTCCCGTTAATTTTTGTGGTTTGGTCTTAGGGTATGTGGTACCCATACACCCGACGTTTGGGCGTTCCCCACTGCATGCAAATGTCGCACGATGGTGGAATGATCACAGTTCATTATATTTGCCATTTCTCGATTACACTGAACTGGTTAAGTTATTGCTTTGATAATGAACTGAACTTAAATGAGGTATCTTAAAGTACTTAACGGACTTGAACATGGAACAAAATATTACACACTCAGTTAAGAAGCTCGGTGTTGATCACATACACCCCAAAAAGAACGGGCCTGTACATGTTTAATAAATAAGATTTGCAATTCCATAACAAAAGAAGGTCATTTTCAAATGCTGTGTCATATGGTATAGGGAGAAGTTACAGAATGCGGTAGAGTAACAGTTGGCTTGGCGAGGCAAAGTTCTCAGCCATGCCCAACTAATAGAAAAACCATTATCAATGATAAACGTCGTGTCTGAAAACGAAAGAATAGAATTAGGGATCGGAATTGGTACTTGATTAAAAAACAGTGAAGCAGTAACTCAATTGGAAAAGAGATGAGACGGTCCCCCAAGTAACGTTGAACAACTCCCAAAAACGGGACCGATCTGTGTTAAAGTCACAAACTGTCATCACTCTACCGATTAAAATTTGTTCTTGTCAAGAAGCAGACAATGCCCCTCATAGATGTTGAACCAGGAAAGTTCTGAGTACTATAGTGATTGAAGGGTGAAATAGTGTTAGTGGTTAAAACTAATAAAATTAATATACAGGGTGATTCAAAAAGAATACCACAACTTTAGGAATTTAAAACTCTGCAACGACAAAAGGCAGAGCTAAGCACTATCTGTCGGCGAATTAAGGGAGCTATAAAGTTTCATTTAGTTGTACATTTGTTCGCTTGAGGCGCTGTTGACTAGGCGTCAGTTGATGCTAAGATGGCGACCGCTCAACAGAAAGCTTTTTGTGTTATTGAGTACGGCAGAAGTGAATCGACGACAGTTGTTCAGCGTGCACTGAGAATCGGCGGGAAACAACTCAGTATGAACGTGACTCGCCTAAGGTGAACGTTTTCTGTGCCATTTCAGCCAATAAAGTTTTTGGTCCCTTTTTCTTCGAAGGTGCTACTGTAACTGGACTACAGTATCTGGAGATGTTAGAGAATTGGCTGTTCCCTCAGCTCGAACAAGAAGCACAACAATTCATATTTCAGCAGGATGGAGCGCCACCACATTGGCACTTATCTGTCCGTAACTACCTGAACGTCAACTACCCGAGGCGATGGATCGGCCGCCAGGCAGCCCGTGACAGAGCACTTCATCACTGGCCTCCAAGAAGCCCTGATCTTACCCCCTGCGATTTTTTCTTATGGGGGTATGTTAAGGATATGGTGTTTCGGCCACCTCTCCCAGCCAACCATTGATGATTTGAAACGAGAAATAACAGCAGCTATCCAAGCTGTTACGCCTGATATGCTACAGAGAGTGTGGAACGAGTTGGAGTATCGGGTTGATATTGCTCGAGTGTCTGGAGGGGGCCATATTGAACATCTCTGAACTTGTTTTTGAGTGAAAAAAAACCTTTTTAAATACTCTTTGCTATGATGTATAACAGAAGGTTATATTATGTTTCTTTCATTAAATACACATTTTTAAAGTTGTGGTATTCATTTTGAATCACCCAGTATTAAAACCAACTGAAAATTATTTTAACTGTTTTGGGGGCCACTAACGACCGAAAACAAGAAACTTATGCTGCTGATTAAACTTACCGAAAGCCGACACCCTCATGTTTTTGTCACGAACAGAGCAGCTTCACAACATAACCTACTGGCGTCCCCGTGTGTCGTCGAAGCATGTGCGTTGGGCTGCCGTCCGGGTGCTGAGACGGTGACGTCAACTGAACTAACGTGGACAACACGGAAGGTAAAAGAAGCGAGACGCTAGTGCTCTGCTGGGCAATTGCGGTCACCGCCCGAACTATTAGGCTCGGTTGTCTTGCAACTACTTATTACTGAACCATTAAAACAGTGTATACTTGAAATGGCTCAGATGACCTCCAAGTGGACCGTCCGCAGCGAGTGGTCCAGTGGCCAGCGTTGCTGCCTCGGATCGCGGGGCTCGGGTTCGTTTCCCGGCCGGGTTGGGGATTTTCTCTGCCTAGGGACTGGGTGTTTGTGTTGTCCTTATCATTTCATCACCATCATTCGCGATAGTGGCTAGATGGGACTGCGCACAAAATTGGAGTGTGAAAAAATTGGGACTTCGTACGGGCGTTGATGAGCGCGCAGCTGTGCGCCCCATAAACCAGACATCGTCATCATCGTCCAAGTGGACCTGCAGAGGGAGTAAACATGAATATTAACATAAAAAAGCTGTAACAAGCCAACTAACTAGTCAGATGCTGGAATCTGTAATTTCAAAAATTCAGATAGTCAAAATTGGCCAGTAAAGATCAGCCCCTTACATCTGTTTGGTTATCGAGAGTATTAGTAGGGGACCTTTTTATGGACTTTATTATACACTCCTGGAAATTGAAATAAGAACACCGTGAATTCATTGTCCCAGGAAGGAGAAACTTTATTGACACATTCCTGGGATCAGATACATCACATGATCACACTGACAGAACCACAGGCACATAGACACAGGCAACAGAGCATGCACAATGTCGGCACTAGGAATGGTAGAACGATGGGTTCGATGACGGTTTGGATGTACCGTGCACTATTCAGTGTCCCCTCGACGATCACCAGTGCTGTACGGCCAGTGTAAGAGATCGCTCCCCACACCATGATGCCGGCTGTTGGCCCTGTGTGCCTCGGTCGTATGCAGTCCTGATTGTGGCGCTCACCTGCACGGCGCCAAACACGCATACGACCATCATTGGCACCAAGGCAGAAGCGAATCTCATCGCTGAAGACGACACGTCTCCATTCGTCCCTCCATTCACGCCTGTCGCGACACCGCTGGAGGCGGGCTGCACGATGTTGGGGCGTGAGCGGAAGACGGCCTAACGGTGTGCGGGACCGTAGCCCAGCTTCATGGAGACGGTTGCGAATGGTCCTCGCCGATACCCCAGGAGCAACAGTGTCCCTAATTTGCTGGGAAGTGGCGGTGCGGTCCCCTACGGCACTGCGTAGGATCCTACGGTCTTGGCGTGCATCCGTGCGTCGCTGCGGTCCGGTCCCAGGTCGACGGGCACGTGCACCTTCCGCCAACCACTGGCGACAACATCGATGTACTGTGGAGACCTCACGCCCCACGTGTTGAACAATTCGGCGGTACGTCCACCCGGCCTCCCGCATGCCCACTATACGCCCTCGCTCAAAGTCCGTCAACTGCACATACAGTTCACGTCCACGCTGTCGCGGCATGCTACCAGTGTTAAAGACTGCGATGGAGCTCCGTATGCCACGGCAAACTGGCTGACACTGACGGCGGCGGTGCACAAATGCTGCGCAGCTAGCGCCATTCGACGGCCAACACCGCGGTTCCTGATGTGTCCGCTGTGCCGTGCGTGTGATCATTGCTTGTACAGCCCTCTCGCAGTGTCCGGAGCAAGTATGGTGGGTCTGACACACCGGTGTCAATGTGTACTTTTTTCCATTTCCAGGAGTGTATATATCTCCTAAAGCACGTTAAAAAAACCTCCCTTTCTTTCCTTATGTAGTATCTGCAAATTATTGCGGAGATCGGAAATAGAGTGCTGATTATCACGTAGTTGAGATGTTGACGCGGATTTCTAAATGCTCATGTTGAGATGTTCTTTAAAGCGAATTTCGAAATCTCTACCCGTTTGCGCAATATACTTCTGAGAACAGTTATTACAGGAAATTGAATAAACCACTGTGTTCTTATATGGTTTGCTGATTTTTTTTCTGTGTGTATACTTGGCACCTTTATACTGTGGAATAAAAACACGCAGGATTTTATGTTACTCTTTCTTAAACGTTTGCCTATTCTTTCTTAAATGTCGTCTTAGTAGGAAATACGGTGGTAGATCTTGTTGTTCTGCCTAACACATAACAAAGTGTAGACAGCGTGGAGTGGTTACTGGAAGAAGTTGTTTTTTCAGTACTTCCTTATTAATATTGACAACAAAATTTATATAGTAATAATTAGCAAGTGCAATACTTTATATGACCTGGTATTCTCGGTCGAAAACCTGGAGGGTTAGGGATACTTCATAGAGGCGGCAGAGAAGCGAACGAAAGACAGCCTTTTAATTTTTATGGCGTTATCTCCATAGACGGTGCAAATGTTTCCGGCTCCCTCCGCTTTTGTCATCCCTCTGTTGAACCCAAACAGAGGAATATGTCGGAAACGTTACGATTTCTGCACTTGGCACTCCATTTTGTTGCGTCGTCAGCTCCACTCACCACCTCCAAATGATAAATGACAATAGGTAAACTCAAATAGCATCAGTGAACTACAAATACAAAATGACAATCAATAAATAAACCTGTAGTAACCGGAATACCAACATGTTAAAC
This sequence comes from Schistocerca cancellata, assembly GCF_023864275.1. Classification (NCBI taxonomy): domain Eukaryota; kingdom Metazoa; phylum Arthropoda; class Insecta; order Orthoptera; family Acrididae; genus Schistocerca; species Schistocerca cancellata. Next base: position 45,922,038 of record NC_064632.1, read on the forward strand.
ACAAAAGCTACGAACTGATGCACCAACTTGATATAGGTGAGTCACTAACTATGGCCACCTAGAATAACTCCGAAATTATGATAGTAACTGAAAAGTTTGTGGACAAATGTTTAATGGGACAACGGGGGCCATAATATGGCGTTGGTGTTTTGTTGCTAGGTGGGGTCGCTTCAGAGATATGAAGTTCAACTTTTTTTTTTAGTGGGATGCTATAGCTTGGTACTTTCTTCTGATAGCGGCTATCGAGACGAATCCAATAATGTGTTACAGTAAGGCCTTTGAACATGAACGAAGGTCATAAAGCTGGCATGAACGTCCATTTTAAAAGAAAATGTTAATTTGCATAACATGCGTTATTGGGCAACTGAAAATCCATATTGGCTGCTGCAAGTTTCACACCAAAAACCCTAATCGGTGAAGGTATGGCGTGGGATTCTGGAGGACAGCAATATAGGCTCCTATTTCATCGAAGGAAATCTTAATGATAGGAAGTACACCGCATTCCTGCAAGAAACATTAGGTCTGTTATTGGAAGAAATACCTTTAGGAACAAGGAACAGAATGTGGTATCAATACGATGAGTGTACGTCACATTTTTCTCTAGAAATGAGTTGAAGAGACAATTCCGAAATCGTTGGATTGGACGCGGAGGAGATATGTCGTGGCCGGCTCGTTCGCCAGACTTGACGCCTCTCGATTTTTTTTTCTTGTGGGGATTCGTGAAAGTCACTGTTTATAAAGACGTTCCAACTACAACTGAAGATATGCGAGAGAGATCTGTCAGAGCATGTGCTTCGATAAGTGCCGATGTGATAAGGAACACGACTCAGTCCTTGATACAAAGCTTGTAGCACTGCATTGATACCAAGTTGACCTTCATATCTCTGAAGCGACCCCACCTACCAACAAAAAACCAACGTCATATTATGCTCCCTGTTATACCATGCAACTTTTGTCCCACAAACTTTTCAGCTCCTATATACTCCTTTATACCAGAGTAAAGGGAGCGTTAGGCTGGTTGACTATGTGGGTTATTCTTAACAAATTTTATCGAAACAAAAAACACCAGGCAACAATTCTCAGACGTTTCTGGCAAGAAACAAAAGCATTACAGATTCATGCAGTAAGACCGAAAGCGTTATGGCGATGCTCAGCCAAGTCCTGTGACAGTCATTGCAAGAGAGGTCTTCTGCATCATAGGGCGCTTTATTATTACAGTTCCGAAAATGTAGGTTCCTAGACGAGTCCACCAATATATTGGTTCCTCCTAAGTATTTCCGGCGAAGATACCACCAAGGTAAAATTAGAGGTATTCGAGCTCACGTGGAGGGTTACCAGCAATCGTTCTTCCCTCAAACAATTCATGATTCGAACAGAAGAAGTGGGAAGCGGCAGTGGGAAACAAAGTACCCTCCGCCACACACACTGAGATGGCATGTACAGTATACAGGTTGTTTCACAATTCATGTTACACAAATTGTAGAGGTTGTAGCGTCGACTTAGTAGATCAGGTATTACGTAGGAACTCATGTCCAGAAACGTCATCCAATGACATCACAGAGCGTCGAACATATAGGCAACGGCGCCTGTAAATGTGTGGATGTACAGGGTGATTCCGTGGCGATGTTACAAGCTTTAAAGGGCAATGGAGAGTGAAAATGTATCAGTTTAAGGTGAGAGTCCCTGTACCGGAAACGAATGAGTCGAAAGTTATCTACATCTACATCTATACTCCGCGAGCCACCTTACGGTGTGTGGCGGAGGGTACTTATTGTACCACTATCTGATCCCCCCTTCCCTGTTCCATTCACGAATTGTGCGTGGGAAGAACGACTGCTTGTAAGTCTCCGTATTTGCTCTAATTTCTCGGATCTTTTCGTTGTCATCATTACGCGAGATATATGTGGGCGGTAGTAATATGTTGCCCATCTCTTCCCGGAATGTGCTCTCTCGTAATTTCGATAATAAACCTCTCCGTATTGCGTAACGCCTTTCTTGAAGTGTCCGCCACTGGAGCTTGTTCAGCATCTCCGTAAAGCTCTCGCGCTGACTAAATGTCCCCATGACGAATCGCGCTGCTTTTCGCTGGATCATGTCTATCTCTTCTATTAATCCAACCTGGTAAGGGTCCCATACTGATGAGCAATACTCAAGAATCGGACAAACAAGCGTTTTGTAAGCTACTTCTTTCGTCGATGAGTCACATTTTCTTAGAATTCTTCCTATGAATCTCAACCTGGCGCCTGCTTTTCCCACTATTTGTTTTATGTGATCATTCCACTTCAGATCGCTCCGGATAGTAACTCCTAAGTATTTTACGGTCGTTACCGCTTCCAATGATTTACCACCTATGGCATAATCGTACTGGAATGGATTTCTGCCCCTATGTATGCGCATTATATTACATTTATCTACGTTTAGGGAAAGCTGCCAGCTGTCGCACCATGCATTAATCCTCTGCAGGTCTTCCTGGAGTACGTACGAGTCTTCTGATGTTGCTACTTTCTTGTAGACAACCGTGTCATCTGCAAATAGCCTCACGGAGCTACCGATGTTGTCAACTAAGTCATTTATGTATATTGTAAACAATAAAGGTCCTATCACGCTTCCTTGCGGTACTCCCGAAATTACCTCTACATCTGCAGATTTTGAACCGTTAAGAATGACATGTTGTGTTCTTTCTTCTAGGAAATCTTGAATCCAATCACAAACCTGGTCCGATATTCCGTAAGCTCGTATTTTTTTCACTAAACGTAAGTGCGGAACCGTATCAAATGCCTTCCTGAAGTCCAGGAATACGGCATCAATCTGCTCGCCAGTGTCTACGGCACTGTGAATTTCTTGGGCAAATAGGGCGAGCTGAGTTTCACATGATCTCTGTTTGCGGAATCCATGTTGGTTATGATGAAGGAGATTTGTATTATCTAAGAACGTCATAATACGAGAACACAAAACATGTTCCATTATTCTACAACAGATTGACGTAAGCGAAATAGGCCTATAATTATTCGCATCTGATTTATGACCCTTCTTGAAAATGGGAACGACCTGCGCTTTCTTCCAGTCGCTAGGTACTTTACGTTCTTCCAGCGATCTACGATAAATTGCTGATAGAAAGGGGACAAGTTCTTTAGCATAATCACTGTAGAATCTTAAGGGTATCTCGTCTGGTCCGGATGCTTTTCCGCTACTAAGTGATAGCAGTTGTTTTTCAATTCCGATATCGTTTATTTCAATATTTTCCATTTTGGCGTCCGTGCGACGGCTGAAGTCGGGGACCGTGTTACGATTTTCCGCAGTGAAACAGTTTCGGAACACTGAATTCAGTATTTCTGCCTTTCTTCGGTCGTCCTCTGTTTCGGTGCCATCGTGGTCAACGAGTGACTGAATAGGGGATTTAGATCCGCTTACCGATTTTACATATGACCAAAACTTTTTAGGGTTCTTGTTTAGATTGTTTGCCAATGTTTTATGTTCGAATTCGTTGAATGCTTCTCTCATTGCTCTCTTTACGCTCTTTTTCGCTTCGTTCAGCTTTTCCTTATCAGCTATGATTCGACTACTCTTAAACCTATGATGAAGCTTTCTTTGTTTCCGTAGTACCTTTCGTACATGATTGTTATACCACGGTGGATCTTTCCCCTCGCTTTGGACCTTAGTCGGTACGAACTTATCTAAGGCGTACTGGACGATGTTTCTGAATTTTTTCCATTTTTGTTCTACATCCTCTTCCTCAGAAATGAACGTTTGATGGTGGTCACTCAGATATTCTGCGATTTGTGCCCTATCACTCTTGTTAAGCAAATATATTTTCCTTCCTTTCTTGGCATTTCTTATTACACTTGTAGTCATTGATGCAACCACTGACTTATGATCACTGATACCCTCTTCTACATTCACGGAGTCGAAAAGTTCCGGTCTATTTGTTGCTATGAGGTCTAAAACGTTAGCTTCACGAGTTGGTTCTCTAACTATCTGCTCAAAGTAATTCTCGGACAAGGCAGTCAGGATAATGTCACAAGAGTCTCTGTCCCTGGCTCCAGTTCTGATTGTGTGACTGTCCCATTCTATACCTGGTAGATTGAAGTCTCCCCCTATTACAATAGTATGATCACGAAACTTCTTCACGACGTTCTGCAGGTTCTCTCTGAGGCGCTCAACTACTACGGTTGCTGATGCAGGTGGTCTATAGAAGCATCCGACTATCATATCTGACCCACCTTTGATACTTAGCTTAACCCAGATTATTTCACATTCGCATTCGCTAATAACTTCACTGGATATTATTGAATTCTTTACTGCTATAAATACTCCTCCACCATTGGCGTTTATCCTATCCTTGCGGTATATATTCCATTCTGTGTCTAGGATTTCGTTACTGTTCACTTCCGGTTTTAACCAACTTTCCGTTCCTAATACTATATGCGCACTATTTCCTTCAATAAGAGATACTAATTCAGGAACCTTGCCCTGGATACTCCTGCAGTTTACCAATATTACGTTAACTTTTCCTGTTTTTGGTCTCTGAGGACGGACGTTCTTTATCAACGATGATAATGTCCTCTCTGGTAAGCCGTCAGGTATTTTATCGTTTCGCCCAAGGGGGGGTCCCTCTAACCTAAAAAACCCCCGTGTGCACGGCACACGTACTCTGCTACCCTAGTAGCTGCTTCCGGTGTGTAGTGCACGCCTGACCTGTCTAGGGGGGCCCTACAGTTCTCCACCCAATAACGGAGGTCGATGAATTTGCAACCATTATAGTCGCAGAGTCGTCTGAGCCTCTGGTTTAGACCCTCCACACGGCTCCAAACCAGAGGACCGCGATCGACTCTGGGCACTATGCTGCAGATATTAAGCTCAGCTTGCACTCCGCGTGCGATGCTGGTTGTCTTCACCAAATCAGCCAGCCGCCGGAAGGAACCAAGGATGGCCTCAGAACCCAAGCGGCAGGCGTCATTCGTTCCGACATGTGCTACTATCTGCAGCCGGTCACACCCAGTGCGTTCAATAGCTGCCGGAAGGGCCTCCTCCACATTACGGACGAGACCCCCCGGCAGGCACACCGAGTACACACTGGCATTCTTCCCCGACCTACCCGCTATTTTCCTGAGGGGCTCCATAACCCGCCTAACGTTGGAGCTCCCTATAACTAATAGGCCCGCCCTCTGTGACTGTCGGGACCTTGCCGGAGAATCGGCCACTGGCCCAACAGGCGAGGCATCCTGTGGTGGCTCGGAAACGATGTCATCACCACTAGGAAGCACCCCGTACCTGTTGGAAAGGGGTAAGGCAGCTGCCACGCGGCCAGATCCCACCTTCGCCTTTCGGCCAGGCACGCGCGAGCCCACCACTGTCCGCCATTCACCCTGGAGTGATGGCTGACCGGTAAGATGCTCACTGCCGGAAGACGCAGCGACATCAGGGGTTCCATGTGATTCCAAGGCCACCGAAGTAGGCATAGGTCTCACCACAGTTGCCCCAACGCCACTACGAGCCGACGCCTGCGCCTCGAGCTCGATGAGCCTAACAGACAAAGCCTCCACCTGCCCCCGAAGAGTGGCCAATTCTCCTTGCGTCCGCTCACAACAACCACAGTCCCTACACATGACTATGTTTACCCTACCCTATACGGTGACAAATTCCCAAGATAATCTTCTGATGAGCTACTCTGATAATCAAGAAACACTCACTGAAATACGAGACGCGAAAACTACGCTAGGTTTTCCCAGAAAAACTATTTAAAAGCTAAGTGCAGCAAATAAGTACAAAAACGCTTTATACAAACAGTACTCGCTGCTGCTGGTGCTCTCGCTCTGGCTGTCACAAGACAACTGCTGATTCAAGTGACTAGTGGCTAACGGCCGCGAAACAAACAAAGACGGTTTAAGGGCGCTTTCTGTTCTAAACGATCAAGAAAACACTAAGAAATCTAACACGAAAACTACGTAAAGTTTTATCAAGAACTGTTAGTTACTATGCAGAGCAGATAAACACAAATAGAATCCCTTCCTTAGTGGAAGGTCGTAAACAAAATGCAAAATAAACGCTTTATACAAACAGTACTCGCTGCTGCTGGTGCTCTCGCTCTGGCTGTCACAAGACAACTGCTGATTCAAGTGACTAGTGGCTAACGGCCGCGAAACAAACAAAAGACGGGCGCTTTCTGTTCCAAACGATCAAGAAAACACTAAGAAATCTAACACGAAAACTACGTAAAGTTTTATCAAGAACTGTTAGTTACTATGCAGAGCAGATAAACACAAATAGAATCCCTTCCTTAGTGGAAGGTCGTAAACAAAATGCAAAATAAACGCTTTATACAAACAGTACTCGCTGCTGCTGGTGCTCTCGCTCTGGCTGTCACAAAACAACCGTTCTGAAATCTCTGAGAGTGGAATAAATGTACACTGTTGGTACTAAGATTGTAGGGTATGAAACTTTCAGAGGTGGTAGTGGGAACAAGACTGGAAAAAATGTCTAGTAAATATGGGCTGTAAAATGAATATCTGAGGAACTATGAGCACTTGTTCATTTTCACTCGGGTGAAACTCGTTTCCTGTACTGAACAAGTGCTCATAGCTTTTAAGGTATTTACTAGGTACTTTACCTTGTTTTGCTCATTACTACCACCTCTGAAAGTTGCCTTGGCGACAATAGAATCCTTACATGTATTCCACTGTCGGAGGTATCAGAACGGTTTTCGCTTGTAACTTTAGACTCTTTCATTTGCGCTACAGAGACCCTTACCTCAAATGATACAGTTATACTTCTCCTTCATCATCGAAGGAGTGTAATGTTATCCTGGAATGTCCGCGTATACAGGGTGAAGAAAAATTCACGTACTCAGACTTTGAAGCACGATTCCTCACATACCATTAACACAAAATGTCAGTCAGAAAATGGCCTCTGTGAGGAGACCGGAATCTTGCTGTGCAATTGGTGCAGCGGGAATAACATTTTGGGTTAGCATGCAGGAGGTCGAATATTCGGTTCTGGGTGGAGGAGTATTTGTTTTTATTTGCTAAATGTAGACTGGGTGGTATCTGGCGTCTTGGTCGTCATACAGTGATCACAGTGGGTCTTTTACAAAACATTTGCACCTACATAATATGAACACAGTTATGGAAGTGTAATCCTTTTCATTGGTCAGCTTTTAAAGAAGACTTTTGCAAGTTGTGGAAGTGAATTGTTTCGCACCACTGTATCTTCTAGATTCTAAACCCGTTACCTGCGTACCCTCCCCCCGTAGTCCCATCGATTAGTACCAAAATATAATTCTTGCCACGTTTAGGTCCATTACATTTCGATAGAGCCGCTGTAGGGCTGTCCGCTGCTCGTGGTCTCGCGGTCGTACTCTTACGGATTTATGGGCAGCCCTGTAGGATTCACGGTGTCAGTTCCCTCCACTTCTACTTCAGACGTTAGTCGAGTCCACGCCACGTCGAGTTGCAGCACTTCTGCGTGCTCGCGGGGTCCTGGGTTCGATTCCCGGCGGGGTCAGGGATTCTCCCCTGGCTCGAGATGACTGGGTGTTTGTGTTATCCCCATCATTTCATCATCATTCATAAAAGTGGCGAGATTGGACTGAGCAAAGGTTGGGAATTTGTGCAGGCGCTGGTAACCGCGAAGTTGAGCGCCTCACCACCCAAACATCATCATCATCATCATCTTGCAAATAATTTCCAAACTCGGTTACCATTTGTATGTATTATCATCATGGAACCACTCTAATTATGCCTTTCAACAACGAGTCTGGTAAGCACACGCTATTTAGTAAATAGCTCCATGCGCCACAATTGGCGGGAGGGTACACAGAAAACAGGTTTGGAATCTAGTAGATGCAGTGGTGTGAAACAAATCGGGTCCACGACATGCAAAAGGCTTCTTTAAAAGCCGACCAAAGGAAACGATTATACTTGTGTCTCTGTATTCGTAGTATGTCAGTGCAAATGTATTGCAGAATAGTCATTGAAATCGCTATATGACGATTAAGACGCCAATTACCGTACCGCACAGACTATATTTAGCTGTAGATGTAGATGTAACAGCATGTCAGAGGAATTATATACTCAAGCGTCAAAGAAACTGGTATAGGCATGCGTTTTCAAATACAGAGATATGTAAACAGGCTGTAGCTGTAGATGTAACGGCATGTCAGAGGAATTATATACTGAAGCTTCGAAGAAACTGGTATAGGGATGCGTTTTCAAATACAGAGATATGTAAACAGGCTGTAGCTGTAGATGTAACGGCATGTCAGAGGAATTATATACTGAAGCTTCAAAGAAACTGGTATAGGCATGCGTTTTCAAATACAGAGATATGTAAACAGGCTGTAGCTGTAGATGTAACAGCATGTCAGAGGAATTATACACTCCTGGAAATGGAAAAAAGAACACATTGACACCGGTGTGTCAGACCCACCATACTTGCTCCGGACACTGCGAGAGGGCTGTACAAGCAATGATCACACGCACGGCACAGAGGACACACCAGGAACCGCGGTGTTGGCCGTCGAATGGCGCTAGCTGCGCAGCATTTGTGCACCGCCGCCGTCAGTGTCAGCCAGTTTGCCGTGGCATACGGAGCTCCATCGCAGTCTTTAACACTGGTAGCATGCCGCGACAGCGTGGACGTGAACCGTATGCGCAGTTGACGGACTTTGAGCGAGGGCGTATAGTGGGCATGCGGGAGGCCGGGTGGACGTACCGCCGAATTGCTCAACACGTGGGGCGTGAGGTCTCCACAGTACATCGATGTTGTCGCCAGTGGTCGGCGGAAGGTGCACGTGCCCGTCGACCTGGGACCGGACCGCAGCGACGCACGGATGCACGCCAAGACCGTAGGATCCTACGCAGTGCCGTAGGGGACCGCACCGCCACTTCCCAGCAAATTAGGGACACTGTTGCTCCTGGGGTATCGGCGAGGACCATTCGCAACCGTCTCCATGAAGCTGGCCTACGGTCCCGCACACCGTTAGGCCGTCTTCCGCTCACGCCCCAACATCGTACAGCCCGCCTCCAGTGGTGTCGTGACAGGCGTGAATGGAGGGACGAATGGAGACGTGTCGTCTTCAGCGATGAGAGTCGCTTCTGCCTTGGTGCCAATGATGGTCGTATGCGTGTTTGGCGCCGTGCAGGTGAGCGCCACAATCAGGACTGCATACGACCGAGGCACACAGGGCCAACACCCGGCATCATGGTGTGGGGAGCGATCTCCTACACTGACCGTACACCACTGGTGATCGTCGAGGGGACACTGAATAGTGCACGGTACATCCAAACCGTCATCGAACCCATCGTTCTACCATTCGTAGACCGGCAAGGGAACTTGCTGTTCCAACAGGACAATGCACGTCCGCATGTATCCCATGCCACCCAACGTGCTCTAGAAGGTGTAAGTCAACTACCCTGGCCAGCAAGATCTCCGGATCTGTCCCCCATTGAGCATGTTTGGGACTGGATGAAGCGTCGTCTCACGCGGTCTGCACGTCCAGCACGAACGCTGGTCCAACTGAGGCGCCAGGTGGAAATGGCATGGCAAGCCGTTCCACAGGACTACATCCAGCATCTCTACGATCGTCTCCATGGGAGAATAGCAGCCTGCATTGCTGCGAAAGGTGGATATACACTGTACTAGTGCCGACATTGTGCATGCTCTGTTGCCTGTGTCTATGTGCCTGTGGTTCTGTCAGTGTGATCATGTGATGTATCTGACCCCAGGAATGTGTCAATAAAGTTTCCCCTTCCTGGGACAATGAATTCACGGTGTTCTTATTTCAATTTCCAGGAGTGTATACTGAAGCTTGAAAGAAACTGGCATAGGCATGCGTTTTCAAATACAGAGATATATAAACAGGCACAATACGGCGCTGCGGTCGGCAAGGCCTATGTAAGACAACAAGTGTCTGATGCAGTTGTTTGATCGGTTACTGCTGCTACAGTGGCAGGTCATCAACTTTTAAGTGAGTTTGAACGTGGTGTTATAGACGGCGCACGAACGATGGGACAGAGAATCTCCGAGGTAGCGATGAAATGGGGATATTCCCGTACCACCATTTCACGAGTGTTTCGTTAATATCAGGAATCCGGTAAAATAACAAATCTCCGACTTCGCTGCGGCCGTGAAAAGATCCAGCAAGAACGGGACCAACGACGACTGAAGACAATTGTTCAGCGTGACCGGAATGCAACCGTTCCGCAAAATGCTGCATATTTCAATGCTGGGCCATAAACAAGCGTCAGCGTGCGAACCATTCAACGACACTCCATCGATATAGGCTTTGGGAGCCGAAGTCCCACTCGTGTACCCTTGACGACTGGACGACACAAAGCTTTTCGTCTCCCCTGGGCCCATAAACACCGGAATTGGACAGTTGATGATTGGAAACATGCTGCCTGCTCGGACGGGTGTCGTTTCAAATCGCATCCAGCGGATGGACGTGTACGTTGTGGAGACAACCTCATGAATCCATGGACCCCGCATGTCAGCAGAGGACTGTTCAAGTTGGGGGAGGCTCTGTAACGGTGTGGGGCGTGTGCAGTTGGAGTCATATGGGACTCCTGATACGTCTAGATACACGTATGTAAGCATCCTGTGTGATCACCTACATCCATTCATTTCCATTGTGCATTCCGATGACTCTGGAAATTCCAGCAGGACAGTGCGACACCCACATACGTCCAGAGTGGCTCCAGGAACACTCTTTTGAGTTTAAACACCTCCGCTGGCCACCAGACTCTCCAGACATGAACATTATTGAGCATATCTGGGATGCCTAGCAACGTACTGTTCAGAAGAGATCTCCACTCCTGGTACTCTTACGGATTTGTGGACAGCTCTGTAGGATTCACGGTGTCAATGCCCTCCAGCTCTACTTCAGAGGTTAGTCGAGTCCATGCCACGTCGAGTAGCGGCACATCTGCGTGCTCGCGGGGTCCCTACGTTATATTGGGCAGGTGTACCTGTTTCTTTGGCTCTTCAGTGCACACGTGAGAACAGCGCAGAAACAGACAGCAAGCACTTTTTTTTTAAATAGAGGTGGAGCCCCTCCACGCCCAAGCCGGCATGATGGCCAACACAAAACGTCTACTGCCATCTCTGCATAAGGGTTAGTATTCACTAAAGTGAGGTGTCGCAGGATGTGGGTACTACGATGTTTGCGTACGTCTGGTTAGGATTAACCATTAATACGCGCTAATCTGGAGATAGATTGGTCGAAATCTGAGGAAGGGTAGCGGTTTGAAGGGCAGAGGAAAAAAAGTGCCAAAGCAAGAGCCAAGGGAAAAAAACCTCTGCGAAAGTTAGGTCGGGCGGCAAGAGCAGTAGCGGTTGTCTTGCTGCCTGCGATAGGTTGTGCAAGGATAGGCTTTGTTAGTAGTGGGTATCATGCATGTCGATACCTTGACGTTGTGCGTTTGTGCTGCTCGGCGGCTGGCGCTGGGTGCTGGTACAGAGTCCTCGTTCAGCGTCCTGCAACCTGCAACAGTTAGGTTTGTTATCGGTCTTGTGTCCGATAGGTCATATACCGGAGCCACAGTGTGAGGGAGTGCTGGCAGATTGTTCGTGCGTCTGTGGGCGAGCTCGTCGGTGTCCCTGCTGTGGCCTGTTGGTCGGCTCTAATAGCAGCTGGTAGTTGCCAGTCAGTGTTGCTGATATGCAGGGGCTTACCGACGTTTAGCGCTGTTTGTGTATGTTAGTTTACCATAGGTGGCTGGCTATGCCCTAGCTAGCAGTGTCTTTGGCCGCTTGTGCTTCCACCTGTGGTTGTGATCGTAGTTTCCCAGAGTGAGGATGAAAGGATTGTTCGAGTGTCTCGAGTTCCTGTATAGTCGTGTGGCGTGTTTCTTGAATACTTCCTTGAGGGTATCAAGGCGGTATTCATGGTGAAGATCCACGGTGCGTGTGTAGCGTGGAGCGTTGCTAATGATTCGTAGCACTTTGTTCTGTATGATCTGCAGGCGGCGCAGTCGTGTGGGAGCTGCATATCACCAGACGGGAGCTGCGTACGTCATCAGAGGTCTAATCAGTATCATGTATAAGGACCTCGACACCCTCCTATTCAGTGTGCTTTCCCTGTTGAGCATTGGGTAGAGCTGTTTGAGCCTCGCGTGCGCTCGGTTGGCAACGTATTCGATGTGGTCCCCCCATGTAAGTTTCCGGTCCAGCCAGACACCAAGGTATCTGACTTTCTCTCGGAAACGTATTGGGCGTGTATGTAGTGTTATCGGTTTACAGTGTTGGCAAGCACAGTGCTGTTGATCTCTTATAGAGAGGAGCTCCCAGAGCACAGGATTCAAAACGTGAAATCTGGGACGAGGTAACCGCACAGCGACCAACAGGCCAGGCACGGCTAGGAAGGAGTGGCGGGGTGGCGGCTCGGTCTGTGGCGAGGCTTCGCCGTGCCTTACAGGTGCCGTGACTCGGCCGGGTCACGACGCTGCCTGCCCCTGGGTGGGCCGCTACTGGCTTGTGGGAGGGGCTCCGGTCCTTGCTGAGCGCTCCTGTCGCAATGCGCCGCTGAGCGGCAGACTCACTAAGACTCATATCCGCTTCCTCCGCGGCCGGCCTTCGCCGCTCGCAGCATTTCTCCCTTTCACTAAGCAGCACTGGTCGTACACTACCATCCGGGCGGTTTTTTCTTCCCACGCCCGGGTCGCGCAGCGGGGAAGCGAACCCCACGAGGCACGCACGTCAACGAACAGCGCATTCGCGTCTCTGTCTGCACAGCTGCTCATTATGACCCCAGTACCATAAATACGGCATGCAGCTGACCTCGGTCTGTGTACGGAGTGTGCCAGGTGGGATGGTTAGTATTCGGCGGTATGAAAGGAACGATCATTAAAGCAAAATAGTCTAGTAAACATTGGCTCCAAAATGCGTCCTTTAAGAGCTATGACCACTTCTTCTTAGTGTGAAAAATATCTCTTCTACCCTCTTCAGTCCCGAGCAAATATTAAAAATATAAGTGGTCTACTTTTGTTCAAATGGCTCTCAGCACTATGGGACTTAACATCTGAGGTCATCAGTCCCCTAGAACGTAGAATTACTTAAACCTAACTAACCTAAGGACATCACACTCATCCATGCCCGAGGCAGGATTCGAACCTACGACCGTAGCGGTCGCGCGGTTCCAGACTGAAGCGCCTAGAACCGCTCGGCCACACCGGCCGGCCCTACTTTTGTGTTGAAAAATGTTAATGCTAGTTAATTATGATTGACGCACAAAAAATTCTTCGGAATTGTAGTAGACCTTATTATAGATCGTATCTTTTACACTGAAGCTCCAAAGAAACTGGCCGGCCTGTGTTCTAGGTGGTTCTAGGCGCTTCAGTCTGGAACCGCGCGACCGCTACGGTCGCAGGTTCGAATCCTGCCTCGGGCATGGATGTGTGTGATGTCCTTAGGTGAGTTAGGTTTAAGTAGTTCTAAGTTCTAGGGGACTGATGACCTCAGATGTTAAGTCCCATAGTGCTCAGAGCCATTTCCAAAGAAACTGGTATAGTCATGCGTACTATAGTACGAGAAGTGAAAATAGGCTGAATATAGCGCTGCGGTCGGAAACGTCTATATGAGACAACAAATGTCTGTCGCAGTTGTTAGATCGGTTACTGCTTCTAAAATGGTAGGTTATTAAGATTTAAGTGAGTTTGAACGTGGTGTTATAGTCGGCGTACTAGGGACGGGACACAGAACCTCCGAGATAGCGATGAAGTGAAGATTTTCCAGTACGACAATTTTACGAGTGTACAATTAGTGTATTCCAGATGTCATTCTCAAAACGTACAAAAGCTACAAACGTACACCTCGCGAGTTCCTGCGTATCTGCGGGATCCAAACTGATCTTCCCTGAGGTCTGCTTCTACCAGTTTTTCCATTCGTCTGTAAATAATACGTTTTAGTATTTTGCAACCCGGCTTATTAAACTGATAGTTCGGTAATATTCACACCTGTAAGCACCTGGTTTCTTAGAAATTGAATTTATTGCATTCTCCTTGATATCTGAGGATATTTAGTCTGCCTCATACATCTGGCACGTCATGTGGAATAGCTTTATTATGGCCGGCTCTTCCCACGTGTTCATGGTTCATGGGAGGCAGCTACTACAGATTTTCAAAATCACTTGTGTATGGCTCAGTGGAAACGGTACCTGGATTTATTTACTCATTGTAAACACTTTTAGCATGATCCGTCGTAGCCAACTCTCTCTATATAATGAGATTTCTTCTCGCTCCATTCGCGAGTGGAAACCATTACAGGCAGGCGTCACATATACGCTTCTGTGCCTGCTGTCATAAATAGAATTGTATCTCTAGAGGAGCAGTATGTAAGGAATCAAAATATACTCGTTCTGACTTAGACAAAGTTCTTCGAAATCTGTAAACGGGTTTGAGGGAGACATCGTCCGTCTTTCGTGGAACTTAAGCCAGTTGACTTTTCTCTTCCACGCTACCACCCTTTTTTACACGCTCGATGTCATCGCTTAGTGCTCTTTGATAAATGCTAAATCACAGTAAGACTCAGTTTTTACAGTTTCTAACTCACAATTCAACAAGAACCGATATTTTGATCAGACAGAATGGGCATATTATAAGCGAGACGGAATAGTTCAAATTCCTAGGCGTTCGGATAGGCGCTTCAGTTGTGGAAAGCCCATGTCCAGGATCTTGTTCAGAAACTAAATGCTGCTTTATTTACCATTAGAACAGTATCTGAAATAAGTGACACTTCAACACGAAAAGTAGTCTACTTCGCATATTTTCATACGCTTATGTCGTATGGTATTATTTTTTGGGGTAATTCTTCTGATTCAAAAAGGGTATTTTTGGCTCAAAAACGGGCTGTTCGAGCTATATGTGGTGTACGTTCGAGAACCTCTTGCCGACACCCTATTCAAAAATCTGGGAATTCTGACATTGCCCTCACAGTATATATTTTCTTTAATGTCGTTTGTTGTTAGCAATATTAGCCTATTCCCATGAATTAGCAGCTTTCACTCAGTTAATACTAGGCAGAAATCAAATCTGCATGTAGAATGCACTTCCTTGACTCTTGTGCAGAAAGGAGTGCAGTATTCTGCTGCATCCATTTTCAATAAGCTACCACAAGAACTCAAAAATCTTAGCTGTAGCCCAAACTCTTTTAAGTCTAAACTGAAGAGTTTCCTCATGGCTCACTCCTTCTATTCTGTCGAAGAGCTCCTGGAAGAGCTAAAAAATTAAGCAAATTCCAGTGTTACATTGTTGATTGTCTTCATTTAAACTTACGACTTGTCACCTGAATATGTTTTTTTTTATATTTCACTTTATCTGTTTCTAATACCGTGTTTCATGTATTGACTCGTTCCATGACCATGGAGACTTCTCCTTAATTTGGTCCCACGGAACAATAAATAAATAAATAAATAAAATAAAAAATAAGTTTCCCACACAGTAATTCGGTATAAGCCGATCAGCTGACACCAAAGCGATCTTGTATAAAGACTGCAGTTCCTCGAAAGCAAAGCTGAACATCTTACATGCAACAACTAAGCCTATGGCTTCGTTACAATTCATAGACATCTTTAAGTATGACTCGAGTTATAAGTCGTTCGCCATGTCTCCACAGTTATCACACCGTTCTTAGTAGCACTAAGCTTTACCTTTCTCTCTACACCGGACTGACGTATTTTTCCAGATGCCATTGGATAGTATCACAATGTTATTGGATAACGTTTCCTCGTAATGAGCGCATCATCATCGAAATATGTTTGCAGCTAATCGTGTCTGCTGTCTCATTAATGAACAACTTGAAAAATAGTGTTACTACCACACTTCCACGGATCACAACCGAAACTGGTTCATTATCTGTTGTTGATAAGAAGCTGCAATTTCTCTCTCCAGGGCATAGGGTTCTGTAGACCTTAATGGCCGGTTCATGGGGCGTACATCTTCACCTGCGAGAAATGCATGTGGTTGAGTAACTCACTTGCCGACGGACTTTATCGTCCATGGAGACAAGTTCAGCGCCAAGTGCACCTCTGAAAATTTGCACGTATGGTGGCTGTACCTTATCAACGAACATAGGAAAATTAATAATTTTCTTCCCATCACTAAAAAAAGCCCTAGGGATTTGTGCTCATTCCAGAATCCACCATCATCAAACGGGCCTCTTTCAAAGATGTTCTTATGATTGTACCGAATACCACTTTCCCTGCAGATGAATGTGCGACGAAAAACATTCTTCAGAACTGAAGAGCACTTTCTTCCTTCTCGAATAGGCCATCAGAGGAGCACATGTCAATTTAAATTTCGTTGTTCTTTTATTTTCGTGCTATAGTGTCTCATCACTACGATGTTTATTCCACCCTTTTAACCACACCGGACTAGATTTTTTTCACAACCTGCAATGGAATCCTTCCACAATTGATCTTTTTTTCCCTAAACACGTCACTGTCAATTGTTTCTTCAGATTTTATATTATTTTTCTATAAATCGTTCCTTATTTTGTGGATTCAATTTGTTGCTAACTTCTTATCCCACAATTATTTAAAGATGTTTTTAGTTAATCTACTGTCTCACATTCAATATAAATCTCAACCAAATACCAATCTCCTTTTTCTAATTATTTCTGATATCGACAAACTGCCTGTTGGCTTCGGTCTCGAGTTCTTCGGCCGACGTTTGTTTGATGATTTTTCTGACGTTTCGCTAACACGAGTGGCTGGCATTGTCAAAGCTTCATCCTCTACTGCTGGTGGTGGACTGGAGCTAATTCGCGGCCGCAGATTATATATGTACCTGGCGCGCCAACGTCCAAGGACTTTTTCGTGGTCATTCCCGGTGCGATTTTCCTCTTGCTACCTGCAACGGTCGTTCGTTGCGGCACGTAAATCCAGGACCGTTCATCTAGAGTCTTTCTTCTTTCGTGCTAAAGCTATTTTCGTGTTTGTGTATTTCTATAGCATCTCTGAACAATGTTTTCTAAGTTCGAATAAATTTAGTCGTACTTCGTAACTTCCAACTTTGCATAGTTTCTTTTCTACAACACAACTGAAAAGGATTAGGGATGGTCAATCACCTTGCCCTACACCTGTACTTATTTCGAAGGTTTGAGATATTTCTCCCATAATTTTTTAATTTAGGTACTGTGGATGTAGTAAGTGTTTATGAATTAAATTTACTAATTTATGCCTTACATCTGATTCTCAGATTATTTTATCTAAAAGTGCAGTATTCTTTGAACTGCCGCTCCGTGAGTGAGACAAGTAACAACCAGATGTCTGGCGTGCAGACCTGCTACTGTAAGCTTACAGTAAAATTCTTTTAGGCGGAGGACAGCAACTTCTGAGGCAGCTGTAAGGTACTGCGAAATTGACATGTACGCAAATAATTGTACTCCCTTTTATTGCTACCCGTGCTTTATGACCTGCCGTCTGTATCTTTACGGCGCGTCGTTGCAAGCCGCAAGGTCTTCTAACCTTTGCTTCTGTTCGGCCTACATGAGTCGTTTCGACAAAGCGCACCGTCACCTGTGTCTCGCCAACGTGCAGGTAGCCAATTATACTTAGTGGCCTGTTAGGAGTAGAATATCTGCTACATCTGTTATAACAAAAAATTATTAATAGCAGAAAATTACGAGGGTCGTTCAATAAATAATGCCCCACATTTTTCTCAGAATATATTTATTGTTAAGTCAGAATATGGTGACAATATCTATCAACATGTCTTGTCCATGTCCTATTTTTCTACGCAGTGTCAATTACGTTCTATGGCCGTACACCAACGTTCTGGAAGAGCATGCATTCCCTGCTGGTCAAAGCTCTTGTCTTGTAGGCGCAGCCATGTTTTCACTGCATGACTGACACTCTCGTCATTTTCTATGTGTGTTCCCTGTAGAGATACTTAAGCGGCCGAAAGTGACGGAAGTCTGAGGATACCAGGTCTGGACTGTAGGGTGGATGAGGGAATGACGTCCAACCGAGTTTGGTGATCAGTTCCTGGGTTCTCAGACTAGTGAGTGGGCGTGCATTATCATGTTGGAGCAAGATTTCTGCTGGATTCTTGTCTGATCGAACAAGTCGGGAACGGTTCTTGAGTTTATTCAGAGTCTTTACGCACGCCTCAGAGTTGCTGGTTGACACTCTTGACATCACATAGACGAGAATGATGCCATCACAATCCCGGAAGACTGTCACTGTGACTTTTCCGGCAGAGGATGTTGTCTTGAATTTCTTCTTTTGTGGTGAATGAGGATGATGCCTCTCCATGGACTGCCTTTTTGTTTCCGGCGCCAAGTGGTGCAACCAGCTCACTTGTCCTCTTCAGAATTCGGCAACTTTATTCACTTTATGATGTTATTTGAAACAGCTTCCTGAATACAGTATTCGTGCAAGTTTTGGCATATTAGTAGGTGATCAGGTGTCCAGAATGCTCCGCAGCTGCAGTTGACGTCCTCATAATACCCTCGTGTGACCAAATGTGTTTCGCAATTTGAGACTCTTAAATCTACACTCCTGGAAATGGAAAAAAGAACACATTGACACCGGTGTGTCAGACCCACCATACTTGCTCCGGACACTGCGAGAGGGCTGTACAAGCAATGATCACACGCACGGCACAGCGGACACACCAGGAACCGCGGTGTTGGCCGTCGAATGGCGCTAGCTGCGCAGCATTTGTGCACCGCCGCCGTCAGTGTCAGCCAGTTTGCCGTGGCATACGGAGCTCCATCGCAGTCTTTAACACTGGTAGCATGCCGCGACAGCGTGGACGTGAACCGTATGTGCAGTTGACGGACTTTGAGCGAGGGCGTATAGTGGGCATGCGGGAGGCCGGGTAGACGTACCGCCGAATTGCTCAACACGTGGGGCGTGAGGTCTCCACAGTACATCAATGTTGTCGCCAGTGGTCGGCGGAAGGTGCACGTGCCCGTCGACCTGGGACCGGACCGCAGCGACGCACGGATGCACGCCAAGACCGTAGGATCCTACGCAGTGCCGTAGGGGACCGCACCGCCACTTCCCAGCAAATTAGGGGCACTGTTGCTCCTGGGGTATCGGCGAGGACCATTCGCAACCGTCTCCATGAAGCTGGGCTACGGTCCCGCACACCGTTAGGCCGTCTTCCGCTCACGCCCCAACATCGTGCAGCCCGCCTCCAGTGGTGTCGCGACAGGCGTGAATGGAGGGACGAATGGAGACGTGTCGTCTTCAGCGATGAGAGTCGCTTCTGCCTTGTTGCCAGTGATGGTCGTATGCGTGTTTGGCGCCGTGCAGGTGAGCGCCACAATCAGGACTGCATACGACCGAGGCACACAGGGCCAACACCCGGCATCATGGTGTGGGGAGCGATCTCCTACACTGGCCGTACACCACTGGTGATCGTCGAGGGGACACTGAATAGTGCACGGTACATCCAAACCGTCATCGAACCCATCGTTCTACCATTGGTAGACCGGCAAGGGAACTTGCTGTTCCAACAGGACAATGCACGTCCGCATGTATCCCGTGCCACCCAACGTGCTCTAGAAGGTGTAAGTCAACTACCCTGGCCAGCAAGATCTCCGGATCTGTCCCCCATTGAGCATGTTTGGGACTGGATGAAGCGTCGTCTCACGCGGTCTGCACGTCCAGCACGAACGCTGGTCCAACTGAGGCGCCAGGTGGAAATGGCATGGCAAGCCGTTCCACAGGACTACATCCAGCATCTCTACGATCGTCTCCATGGGAGAATAGCAGCCTGCATTGCTGCGAAAGGTGGATATACACTGTACTAGTGCCGACATTGCGCATGCTCTGTTGCCTGTGTCTATGTGCCTGTGGTTCTGTCAGTGTGATCATGTGGTGTATCTGACCCCAGGAATGTGTCAATAAAGTTTCCCCTTCCTGGGACAATGAATTCATGGTGTTCTTATTTCAATTTCGAGGTGTGTATTAAGGGTTCTCCGAGTAGTTCGCGTAAAGTGTACCGCAGCTAACGTGTTCCGTTGGAAAAAGCCTTACTTTCTTGATACAGTAAAAAACGTCTGACGTATCACTTCACAACTAATGGTAACGTTCGCTACAAAAAAGCTTTTCCAAGACGCGAGGAGACATGTTGGAGGTGTCTAATTGTACATCAAGTGTCTCGGGTTTTCAGTGTGCATCTCCCATCCCGTTGCGGCCACCAATCTATGTCTTATGGATGGGGATGCAATGCCAGAAAAGGGGTGGGTCTTTTAGCCTGGGGTTGCTCTCGAGTATCCTGTAACTGAGGGGGCTGATTTAAGGCCACGTCGACTTTCCTGGTGTGAACCGACACTCCCCAACTGGTGCTCCAGACTTCCCTACAGAGAAACAAGAGACCCAGCGCAGGTGATCGGAGTACATGAGTAGTTTCCCTCCTCATAGAAATTATCGTCCGCCCCCGATAGCTGAGTGGTCAGCGCGATAGAATGTCAATCCTAAGGGCACGGGTTCGATTTCCGGCTGGGTCGGAGATTTTCTCCGCTCAGGGACTGGGAGCTGTGTTTTCCTCGTCATCATAATTTCATCCCCATCGACGCGCAAGTCGCCGAAGTGGCGTCAAATCGAAAGACTCTCAGCCGCCGAACGGTCTACCCGACGGGAGGCCCTAGTCACACGACATTTACATTTAGCAGTTGTGTTGCTGCAAAACGGAAATTCAGGAGGCTTTTCAAGTCGATGTAGCGAGATAATTTCTTAATTTGTGATTTCTTATCTGTTTTATCGATCTTAAGTACACTGCAGTGGCGCTACTAAGGAGAATTGTAAATGTCGTTTTTTAGGATGATTGTCTAAGCCCGATACTTGACATACACTCGTGTTATTTTGTAGTCCTGTTTGAGAAGGGAGAGAGGGTTAGCAAATATGGGCAGGCAGATTACCCACAAATAGCCACCTGTATCGCTGATGTACTCTGACGAGGTTTTCTGCCTTTGCGCAGCTGCTGCGTCCACGCTGGACGAGGCTCGTAACAATTGCTGCGTAGGAGGTTAATGGGTTACTGCGGGCGGCGTGGGAGGCGGTGAAGCGCGCCCGGGAAAACACACACATTGGACAGCTCATCGTGCCAGTGCTGGAACTTTTGCATCCCGTAGCACTAGTTCGTGTTTCAGACTGTTAATACACAAGGTACTAGTACGTCGAAAGTAAGGTCTTTGTATGAGGGGATCGGAGTCCTCGTTTATAAAGAGAAAGAGGATCGGAAATAGTGGTAAAATTATGATGCATTCATTTACGTTTCTTTTGGAGGTCGTACAACACGTGTAATGCGGCCAAATTTTCTGACTACGATTGTGATCATTCGTACTATCTACATCTACATCCACACACCGCAAGCCACCTGACGGTGTGTGACGGAGGGTACCTTGAGTACCTCTATCGGTTCTCCCTTCTATTCCAGTCTCGTATTGTTCGTGGAAAGAAAGACTGTCGGTATGCCTCTGTGTGGGGTCGAATCTCTCTGATTTTATCCTCATGGTCTCTTCGCGAGATATACGTAGGAGGGAGCAATATACTGCTTGACTCCTCGGTGAAGGTATGTTCTCGAAACTTCAACAAAACCCGTACCGAGCTACTGAGCGTCTCTCTTGCAGAGTCTTCGACTGGAGTTTATCTATCATCTCCGTAACGCTTTCGCGATTACTAAATGATCCTGTAACGGAGCGCGCTGCTCTCCGTTGGATCTTCTCTATCTCTTCTATGAAACCCATCTGGTACGGATCCCACACCGGTGAGCAGTATTCAAGGAGTGGGCAAACAAGTGTACTGTAACCTACTTCCTTTATTTTCGGACTGCGTTTCTTTAGGATTCTTCCAATGAATCTCAGTCTGGCATCTGCTTTACCGACGATTAATTTTATATGGTCATTCCATTTTAAATCACTCCTAATGCCTACTCCCAGATAATTTATGGAATTAACTGCTTCCAGTTGCTGACCTGCTATATTGTAGCTAAATTATAAAGGATCTTTCTTTCTATGTATTCGCAGCACCTTACACTTGTCTACATTGAGATTCCATTGCCAATCCCTGCACCATGCGTCAATTCGTTGCATATCCTCCTGCATTTCAGTACAATTTTCCATTGTTATAACCTCTCGATGTACTACAGCATCATCCACAAAAAGCCTCAGTGAACTTCCGATGTTATCCAGAAGGTCATGTGTATATACGATACTCCCCTGCCGCACACCTGAAGTCACTCTTACTTCAGAAGACTACTCTCCATTGAGAATGACATGATGCGTTCTGTTATCTAGGAACTCTTCAATCAAATCACACAATTGGTCTGACAGTCCATATGCTCTTACTTTGTTCATTAAACAAAGTAGGAGCATATGGACTATTTACTCTTGACCGAATCTGACTGCTGTGTAAATTCCAAGCCGTAGCTGTAAAGACCGGACCGGAATTGCAGGCGATGGTGACAAAGAAGGAAAGAAATAGATAAAAGATGGAGCAGATTACAAGAAGTGTCGCTTACACAATAAACTGAAACTGTGATACTTATTTGACGTGAACTTCATAAGATACCACCAAATTATCCATTCATCAACATATGGCAGACAAAGATATGACGTACGAGTATTCATGCCCTTTTATTACTTTTTATTCACCAATCACTTACGTGTTTCGTTTTGCTGACGGACTAGCAGCGGCCAAATGGCCACTCTTCACTCACAGCAGTACGCCAGTAAACTGGTGTGCAAAACTTGTAGACGAAAGTAGCTTCTGCGTGATGTGTCACTGCCAGGTAACAGAGCTCGATGAGACTTGGATCATACATACAAACAAAAGTCGTTGCGCTTCATTCTCAAACCCTGTGGCACTGGTATAGCGGTCGTCGTAATATTACAGAGAGAATTCAGTCGTGGTTGAAAATAAGATGGTTTTATTAGTTCGTCGTTTGCGACGCGTTTTACCTGCATTTGAAGGCATCTTCAGACAATCGAGCTATGGTTAAATAATCATCTCATGAAATGAGTAGCTGGCCCATGTGGCCGAGCGGTTCTAGACGTTTCAGTCCGGAACAGTGCTGCTGCTACGGTCGCAGGTTCGAATCCTGCTTCGGGCATGGATGTGTGTGTGATGTCCGTAGGTTAGTTAGATTTAAGTAGTTCTAAGCCCAGGGGACTAATGACCTCAGATGTTAAGTCCGATAGTGCTTGGAGCCATTTGAACGATGAAATGAGTAGTCAAACGTACAAAATTACACCGAGGCAAAAATGGGCCAGGTGCATGTAATACGCTAAAATACGGAACATTGCTGATAGTCGCAAATTGTAGCTTGTAGAGGTGACAGTAGTGTGGTGATACACCACCAGCAAGCAACGCTAATAAAGGAGAATTGTCATATGGTAAGGTGATAAATGACTTTTTAAAAATATAACAGCATAAGAAAATCATCACAAGGGGACGAAGCCTATTAATTACAAAATAGGGCCTGTTTGCATCTGTCATATATGTACATCCTTAAATAATCATCTCATTTCATGAGTTCGATTGTCTGTCCAAATACAGGCGAAACGCGTCGCAAATGAACTAATAAAGCCATCTTTCTTGCAACCACGACTGAATTCTCTCTGGGACATACAAAGAGCTACTACAGTACGCCCGCATCTCGTGGTCGTGCGGTAGCGTTCTCGCTTCCCACGCCCGGGTTCCCGGGTTCGATTCCCGGCGGGGTCAGGGATTTTCTCTGCCTCGTGATGGCTGGGTGTTGTGTGCTGTCCTTAGGTTAGTTAGGTTTAAGTAGTTCTAAGTTCTAGGGGACTTATGACCACAGCAGTTGAGTCCCATAGTGCTCAGAGCCATTTTTTTTTACTACAGTACAGCACTGACCGTAACTGAAGGACATACGATATGAGACCAAAATAAACGACACTTGTATCCAAAGACAATAATTACACTGAAATCACTGCGATTTCCGATAGTCCCTTAGACACTGCAAAAGGCGAGAATGGTTCTTTATAGGGTGTGTGATCACTGACAACAACGGATGCTCTGTAACGTACTTCCATGCTGACCACAAAATAGGTAAGGAGTTCTTCTCTGAAGCGTTCCATTCCTCCACCAACAAGGTTGACAAGTGATTCTCAATGGCAACGCCTCACCAACACATCCCACACGTGCTCCTTGGAATTTAAGTCGGGCGACCTGGCAGCCTAGTCCATTCGTCGAATATCCTCTCGTTCCAGGAACTTCTTCACCTGCGCAGTTGGATGCGGTCGCGCATTTTCATCCATAAAAAGTCAGGGCCAAATGCAGCACTGTAGAGAGGCACATGGAGATGGAGTACAGTGTCACAGTAAAGCTGACTGGTGAGTATTCCTCACTCAAAGATTTGGATCTCAGTAGGCCAATATAACATTATGCATTCCCGCACTATAACACAAGCGCCACCGAAACCATCATATTCGACAATGTATCTGGATGCATTACGCGTTCCCACCTCTCGCCATAAACATAATGGCCCAGAAACACTGTGTGACATGATCGTTTTGGTGGTCCGGCTGTAATCGTGTGTAGAAGCATAATGTTGCACTGGCGTACTGACTTCCAAATCTTTAAACACGGCACACTCATCGGTCAACGCTGTTGTTACACTGTACGTCATCCCCGCGTGCATCTTTTCTGGGTTGCATTCGGCCCTGACTTCATGGATGGCAATGTTCGACCGCATCGAACAGGGCTGGTGCAGCAACTCCTGGAACGTGAGGGTATTCGACGAATGGACTAACCCACCCGTTCGCCCGACGTGTTTCCATCGAGCATGTGTTTGATGCGTTGGGGAGACGCATTACAGCAATGACAACACAGCAGTTCTCAGCCGCGCTGATGGGGGGATGAAACGCTCCACCGCAAGGACTGCTTACCAACCTTGCGGCCAGCATGGGAACTCGTTGCAGAAGATTCATTCTTGTCCGGTGATCACACATCCTATTAAGAACCATCTCACACTTTTTCTAATGTCCACGAGACCAACATAAATAGCGCTGACTTCAGTGTAATTACACTCCTGAAAATTGAAATAAGAACACCGTGAATTCATTGTCCCAGGAAGGGGAAACTTTATTGACACATTCCTGGGGTCAGATACATCACATGATCACACTGACAGAAACACGGGCACATAGACACAGGCAACAGAGCATGCACAATGTCGGCACTAGTACAGTGTATATCCACCTTTCGCAGCAATGCAGGCTGCTATTCTCCCATGGAGACGATCGTAGAGATGCTGGATGTAGTCCTGTGGAACGGCTTGCCATGCCATTTCCACCTGGCGCCTCAGTTGGACCAGCGTTCGTGCTGGACGTGCAGACCGCGTGAGACGACGCTTCATCCAGTCCCAAACATGCTCAATGGGGGACAGATCCGGAGATCTTGCTGGCCAGGGTAGTTGACTTACACCTTCTAGAGCACGTTGGGTGGCACGGGATACATGCGGACGTGCATTGTCCTGTTGGAACAGCAAGTTCCCTTGCCGGTCTAGGAATGTTAGAACGATGGGTTCGATGACGGTTTGGATGTACCGTGCACTATTCAGTGTCCCCTCGACGATCACCAGTGGTGTACGGCCAGTGTAGGAGATCGCTCCCCACACCATGATGCCGGGTGTTGGCCCTGTGTGCCTCGGTCGTATGCAGTCCTGATTGTGGCGCTCACCTGCACGGCGCCAAACACGCATACGACCATCATTGGCACCAAGGCAGAAGCGACTCTCATCGCTGAAGACGACACGTCTCCATTCGTCCCTCCATTCACGCCTGTCGCGACACCACTGGAGGCGGGCTGCACGATGTTGGGGCGTGTGCGGAAGACGGCCTAACGGTGTGCGGGACCGTAGCCCAGCTTCATGGAGACGGTTGCGAATGGTCCTCGCCGATACCCCAGGAGCAACAGTGTCCCTAATTTGCTGGGAAGTGGCGGTGCGGTCCCCTACGGCACTGCGTAGGATCCTACGGTCTTGGCGTGCATCCGTGCGTCGCTGCGGTCCGGTCCCAGGTCGACGGGCACGTGCACCTTCCGCCGACCACTGGCGACAACATCGATGTACTGTGGAGACCTCACGCCCCACGTGTTGAGCAATTCGGCGGTACGTCCACCCGGCCTCCCGCATGCCCACTATACGCCCTCGCTCAAAGTCCGTCAACTGCACATACGGTTCACGTCCACGCTGTCGCGGCATGCTACCAGTGTTAAAGACTGCGATGGAGCTCCGTATGCCACGGCAAACTGGCTGACACTGACGGCGGCGGTGCACAAATGCTGCGCAGCTAGCGCCATTCGACGGCCAACACCGCGGTTCCTGGTGTGTCCGCTGTGCCGTGCGTGTGATCATTGCTTGTACAGCCCTCTCGCAGTGTCCGGAGCAAGTATGGTGGGTCTGACACACCGGTGTCAATGTGTTCTTTTTTCCATTTCCAGGAGTGTATTTGCATTTGAATAAATGTGTCAATTCCGTTCGTCTCAGTGCGTAGGGTATGGTTGCCATCGATGGACCGGTTCGATTTCTTTGTGGGTATGCTAGCGGTCAATAAGTGTACCCCTTTTGTCGAAGATTCGCCATCTTAGCGGTGATTTGTACCACGAAGACACAAAGCAAGGGTGAAAAAAGGTAAGATTTCCACTACGGTCTGGCAGTTGACTAGGATAAATGATTGTAACGTACTTGCGGTAGGGTAATAATGATTGAAGTTCTGCAGCGATCATTGAAAAGCACGAGCAATTCATGTCATTTTGTCTTTCATATTACAAAATTACGTGCTGTGCATGGAGACCAGGTATTGTTAATCGACACAGTGCGAGTTGCCTTGAATTATCCACTTCGAATTATGTCTAAACGTAGGCCCAAGTAGACCACAGTGGAGAACATTTATGTAACATTTTTCGTTATACATTAACGGAAATAAGTATTCATACACTAGAGCGTGGAAAAGTATACTGCCTTTATTTACAATACGAAACCAAAAACACTAATTGGATATGTACCTTACACATTGGCCAGTCGCCAATGCAGCTATGCTGGTATATAGAACGAGAATGAACAAGCCTTTACAAAACAAAATACAAAAACGTCTGCCAAGTTCTCCACTGTGCTGGGAATTAAGTATTCATACACCAACAAAAACTGACACTTCTATCAAAGCCAGAACATGTTTAATACTTCGTAAGCATACCCTTCCGATGTATTACTTCTCGCAACCTCCGTGGCATGGAATGGACCACTTTTCTTGTAGTTTCCGACGTGATACCTCCCCATTCTCGAAGGAGAGCCTCTTTCAAAGAGGCCTTACTACGGATGTCGTGTTGTCTCACTCGTGTTTCCAGCTCACTCCACAAGTGTTCGATGGGATTCAGGTCCGGACTCTGAGCTGGTGTTTTAAGAGTGTGTGGAGTGTTGTAGAGCAACCACAGCCGGACAATTTGCGCCGTATGTTTGGGGTCATTGTCCTGTCGGAAGTAATAATTTCTAGGAAGACCCAAGGCATCAATACTCTGATGTAAGTTCTGTTTGAGAATGTTCATATACACAAATCTGTCCATGGTACCTTCCACAAACATTAATTTTCCGACACTGGAGGCTGACATACAGCCCCCATACCATCACTCCACCACCCCAGTGCATCACCGTGGGTTGAATGTTGTTTCGGTCGAGGTCTGTATTCGGTCTTCTCCAGACGAAGATCCTGCCATCATTGTGCACAATATTAAATTTGCTTTCATCACTAAACAATACAGTATCCCAGAAGCCTGCTGTCTTGAATACATGCTGTTTCGCAAATTCCATCCGCCACTTCCTGTTATTTTTGCTGATGTAGGGCTTTCGTCTCGCGACCCTGGCTCTGTAGCCCGAACGATTGAGAAAGGTACGAACTGCCCTAAGAGTGATGTCCTTTCGGAAGTGGTCATGTACATATGCGGATAGTGCCGACGCTGTCGTTTTCGGGTTTTTCTTGATGATTATTAGTAGCATTCTGGTCTCCCTCGTTGTAAGCTTCTGTGGACTACCGTGTCGTTCACTGTTTATTACTACATGTCTGTCCTTATGTCACTTAATGATAAATTGCACAGTCGCTCGGCTTCGTCCTATGATGTTCGCAATTTCGGCAAACGACTTCTGTTGAAGATATTGGGTGACAACGACGTTTCGTTCCTCAATGGTCGTTTCCTTCCCCTTGCGGCCTATTCTGCTGTTCCACGATACCCACGTCCGACATGCTGTTGCTTCACGGCCGCCACACGACTACACAAGTGTGGCATGCACTCCGGGCCTGCGCTAGCCTTTTGTTTGGTTGAAAGTAGTCCGCTGTATGAATACATTTTGCCCTGTCGTAGACCGTGCGTAGTGTAACATATTTTATTTTTCCAGAATAGATTCATGGCGTACGGGAAGCTTCATTACCAAGAACATGGTTATCTGACGCTACACCATCGTACTTATACGTATTCGCGCTGTGGGTTATTTACATCCCAACACACCATCGTAGTTTGTCACCACCTACTGTATGAATACTTATTTCCATGACTATATGTCTTTTAATAGTAAGTGCGTTGATAACCAGTCAAATGTGTTTGTTTTCTTACAAGGCGACATTTCTGCTGTTAGAGCCTTTTGTTTTCGAATACAAGTTATTCTTTTTCGGATGCCAACAAAAATGTGCTTAAAATAATAAAAATATAAATGTACTGATATTTATTTAGAAGTCTTTAGTACTTAAAAGCTATTGCG
This sequence comes from Schistocerca cancellata, assembly GCF_023864275.1. Taxonomy (NCBI): domain Eukaryota; kingdom Metazoa; phylum Arthropoda; class Insecta; order Orthoptera; family Acrididae; genus Schistocerca; species Schistocerca cancellata. The sequence goes on from NC_064632.1 coordinate 45,950,756, forward strand.
CTATAGCCTATTCACGAAACCTGCATGGCCCAATGAAGGAAACCGGTCCATGTTTTGGGCCGATGACACATGTTCTTTTTTTTCATAGCTTTATTAACACTGATTGTTGTGACTTTTGTGTCTATTATAGTGGAATGCAAAATATAATGTTCAATTTACTCTGAAAATAATGTCAGAGGATTTCATTACACAATCTCTTTAGGTGGCCAATCGATAGCAACGACCCTCTATTTCTTTCAGTTATCTTCTTCACTATACTGTAGTAGTTATTTGCATATATGCTCCAAGTTTCAGCAGCTACGTTACTCGTCAGTGACATATAATGCGAAAGTTATTTCCATCCTTAAGTTCTGCACACCAGCGTGTATGTAAAAAATAGTAATTCTGCGAAATAAGACCGGAATAAAAAGCTAAAATTGTTAAAACATTTTTGTTACGATTATTGCGGCTGCCTGCGAGCCCTAGGGAACGAACGATGTTCACGAAAGCAAATAAAAATAACATATCATGAAAGAAGTTAAAATGAGTTGGTTATCCCCTTATCAGTACAGTTTATTTATGCCTACTGCTATTAAAAATTATGATTATCGATTCCGTAGCAAACACATCACTGTAGTCATCCAGTAGTCCAAGGTTCGAACTCCACTGCGACATAGAATTTTCTCCGGCACTGGGCGTGACTTTCTCTTCGGCCCAGACTTCCTGTGCGGGAAGAATTCCAGGTCGCTGAGCTTCACGTTCTCTGTAATTGGTTTGACGAGCAGTTTTACAGCTGGAAGAACAGCTTGCCATAACATCTCCAGTACGAAAAGGCGTAGCTAAATACTTTACGGTCCAACCAATATTCTAGTTCGTATGTCTGTAGCTTATTTCTGTTGTTTAAAGCATGGCTGTATTAAAAACAGAGACGTAATTTGTAACGACCCACACTTAAAATTAATACAAATTTCTTCTTCGCTGTTTTTCTCGCCGCTCGTGTTTAACTTCCACAAAATGCTGGGATCCAGACGTACAATTTGAAGAAATTCTCGTTCAGTTCTGAGGTAAAGTTGAGAAGTGCAATGTTCCTCCGATGAAATAAGTTTTCTGCCTGCATGGAAGTGTGCGCATTACGTTTTCCTTTATCGAGCTTCTGATGATTCGCATAATACTATAGTCTGTCTATTTTCTCGCACATGGAAAGGGGAATATTCGGTTGTCTACTGCCAAAATGAAATTTCTGGGTATGATATCGGTTATCAACTGATTTTTTTCTTTTAATTGAGAAATGCCTCTTAGATATGCCTAATCTTTTCTTAATTATGTTCTTATTGTGGCCTTCATTTCAGAAGAAAGGTTTGATGAAGTTTCCCAGGCTAGTCTACCGTGTACGAACCTTTTCATTTTTGCATAGCTATTTCCAAACTGCAAGCATTCCAACCTGCTTAGTGTAACCAAACCTTAGCCTTCCCTCTATAGTTTAGACCCCTCTTCCACAGTTCTCTCCATTACCAGGTTTACGATTCCGTAATGCCTATGGATATGATCTGTAAACCGATTAATGTTTTTAGTCAAGTCGTACCACAAATTTCTTATACCCCTAACTCGATTCACTACCTCCGACCGACCCATCTAATCTCCAGCATCTGTAGCAGTATATTTCAAAAGCGTTTGTTATCTTATTGTCTGAACTATTTATTGTCCATGTTTCACTTCGCGACAAGACTACATTCCAAACAAAAATCTTCAGAAAATGCTTTTTAGCACCAACGCTTATATTAACAGATTTCTTCTTTTTTTAATTGGAGATGCTTTTAGTCCTATTACAAGTCTACATTTTATATACTTCGTCAATTTTCAGTTTCTTTACTAGCCAGATAACAAAATTCTTTTGCTACTCTCAGTGACTCATTTCCTAGTCTAATTCCCTCACCCTAACATGAAACGTCCCCTTAGAAAAATTATACATGACTGTGCTTAAACTGACACACAATATTTTTTAGCGCAACGCAATCTGACTTTCAGAAATCCCTACAAAGGAATGGCCCTGACTAACATTAACCTGTACCTTTCACAAATCACTTACCTCACCGAAAATCTTCGTTACTCGAACTACTGCAATACAGCGAGCGCCACTACTGCCAGCTAAATAAAAGATTCAAACTACTGAAGACACTAACTACTGATAGGCATAGTTAGCAAATGAAAGATTTTAATAGAGAACAAACAATGTATTTACCTTAATAATCATAATATATATGCCATCCAGTCTTACAAATTTCAAATCTCCGCCATTTATCTCCCCACATCCACCACTGCTGGCGGCTCACCTCCTACTGCGCATCGCTACGCGCTGTTCACATCCAGCTGCCGCTGCCCAACACTACAATGGCAGACAACAATGCAAACTAGCCACAGACTGCACACAGCACAGCCAGTGATTTTCATACAGAGAGCGCTACGTGGCAGCGGCTTTACCAATATAAGAACCTAAACAGCCTACTTGCATAGCCTACTTACAACTAGCCAGATAACAAAATTCTTTTGCTACTCTCAGAGACTCATTTCCTAGTCTAATTCCCTCACCCTAACTTTACTTAATAGGTTTTCATTTATTTTATTTTATCTGGTATAATATCTCCTCAAGATACTATACATTCCATATAAATTGAGGGTTGAAAAGGGGGGGGGGGAATATAAACTGAAGACTTTATGGGTAATGGGCGGCGATGAGTGAAAATGTGTATTGCATCGGGACTCGAATCCCGGAATTTCTGCTTACTCGGCAGCTGCGTTAACCACCTCGCCATCCGGACACAGTGTTTATCGCAATTGCGTGGACTACCTCGGCCCGCTCGGCCGAACCCACTTCCCACCCAGCAACAGCTACCCGCAGCCCCGTCCGTGCCCTCCATGCTTGCTAATTTTAGATTCCCGCCGGAGTTCGAACGTTATTGTGCATCCACACTGAAGTTTGTGGACTCTCTGCCCATCGAGGCGAATTTACATAATATGTACCAGAGGTGCGGATTTCGCGTGATGTGTGTTCTTTCGAACATGTCCAAGAGAACAGAAACCATCCATTCATTACATTATTCATCCCGTTGAACAGATCTTCACAGTACTTTGCTGTCTCTGGTAGAATTACAATGCTTTCGGCAAATATCAAAGTTTTAATAACTACCACCGGAACTTTAACACTCTTTCCAAAATTCTCATTAGTTTCTTTCTCTGCTTATTCGGTGCACAGCTTCAGTAACATCTAGGATAGGCCGCTGCCCTGTTACACTAGCATCTCAACTACGACTTCCATTTCACGTGCCCTCAAATGCAATTTTATCTCTGTACAAAGTGTAGATAACCTGTCGATCCTTTTCTTTTTACGCTGCTACATCCAGAATTGCAAGGATAATATTCGCTAAAAGAAATAAATGGAGCATTCCGATAAGAGACCTAAGATAACTTTGTGTTCCGTGGACTACGACGCATACTTTGATTTATCACGCCGATAAAGCAACAAACAAGAGAGCGATGAGTAGATTTTTACACACTTTGATATTCTGTTTGTTGTAGTAAACAGAACGGTAGGCGAAGAACATTTTGTAGTTCCCCTTGAAACTGTAAGTGGTAAAAAAAATAGCTAGTCTGGTGAAACGAACTAATAGGTGTTTAATTCTTTCCGCATTTTGCAGCTGTGAAGATGATTGTGTTCAGTGCACAGGAAATATGAATACAAACGCCTGCTATCACAATTCTTTCCTGTTTTATTGTAGTCCTTGGGGTTCATCGTCTGGTGCAGGTCATCTTCGTACGTAACTGAGTTCTGCTTAGACATGGAAACGTATGTTCTTGTTATGTGAAGGTGAGATGTTAGGTTTTTATTTCGTGAATCAACTGCAGAAAATATGGTGAAAAACAGTGAAGAAAAAAGTGAAAACCTTACCGAATAATCAGAGAAGTAAATTTTTAACCTTTTAATAACAGTAGACGTTAATTTATCGTTTCTGTCACCGCATATCACGTGGAGGTACATTTGTTTATACATTTTAAAAACGCTTCACAGATGTAGTTTAGCCGGCCGGTGTGGCCGAGCGATTCTAGGCGCTTCAATCTGCAACTGCGCGACCTCAGCTTAGTTAGCTTTAAGTAGTTCTAAGTTCTAGGGGACTGATGACCTCAGATGTTCCATAGTGCTCAGAGCCATTTGAACCATTTGTAGTTAAACATAATGTGATTAAAGATGAAATTTGTGGCGTAGTTTCAGAGATATGAATATTAACTAAATTGACATTTGCAGATAAACATGATGCATTTAGATCCATCTTACACTGAGCACGCTCACTTGAATTGGAAGAAACCAGCATTAGGACAGAACTGGATGCAATACACAGTGGCTACATAGCCAAAATAATTTGATAAGTTAGACAGAGAAATAAACAAAAATAAGAAAAGAACTTTCCACACTGAGAAATAAAAGAAAAAAATTCCAGCATCCCATACGTAGGCCGATATATCACTAAAAACTGGTAACCTATTTAGAAAAGAATTTAACAAATGCATTCTCCACTGGCAATAGGCTAACACTCGAGCTAGACATCATGAAAAAAGGTGCCCAAAAATTCAAAAGCATTATTAACGCCACAGAAAACAATTTGATAGTACTATGCAATGAAACCAAACCCTAAATCTATTACAAGTACTGGAAATATACCTACATAAAGTTAATGAAACTGGATTAAAATGAACAGACAGATTTCTATAGCCATAGTTATTTCAGTTATTTTAAAAACTTATTTTAAATTTATTCATCGCATATGTCAATATAGCTACTACACAGATCTATGACACAGCGTGATAGACTTCATATTTGGTCATATGTACGTCCATTACATACATATCCAGCTGGTAAAGCAAGATTCGAAGAAGCTACTCTTGTCTTCTTCCTAACTGCATGAACTCCGGTTCGTCTTGATTAACTTTTAGCCCAATGTTCTGTGCGTAGTTGTCCATTTTCTGGCACATTTCTTTCAAATCACATTGCTTAGCAGTACTACACTACTAGCCATTAAAATTGCTACACCACGAAGATGACGTGCTACAGGCGCGAAATTTAACCGACAGGAAGACGATGCTGTGATATGCAATTCATTGGCTTTTCAGAGCATTCACACAAGGATGGCGCCGGTGGCGACACCTACAATGTGCTGACATGAGAAAAGTTACCAACCGATTTCTCATACACAAACAGCAGTTGACCGGCGTTGCCTGGTGAAACGTTGTTGTCACGCCTCGTGTAAGGAGGAGAAATGCGCACCATCACGTTTCCGACTTTGATAAACGTCGGATTGTAGCCTATCGCGATTTTGGTTTACCGTACCGCGACATTGCTGCTTGCATTGGTCGAGATCCAATGACTTTTAGCAGAATATGGCCTCGTATCACTAGCAGTCGAGATGACAGGCATCTTATCCGCATGGGTGTAACGCATCGTGCAGCCACGTCTCGATCCCTGAGTCAACAGATGGGGACGTTTGCAACACAACAAACATCTGCACGAACAGTTTGACGACGTTTGCAGCAGCATGGACTATCAGCTCGGAGACGATGGCTGCATCACAGCCCTTGACGCAGCATCACAGACAGTAGCGCCTGCGATGGTGTACTCAACGACGAACCTGGGTGCACGATTGGCAAAACGTCATTTTTCCGGATGAATCCAGGTTCTGTTTACAGCATCATGACGGTCGCACCCGTATTTGGCAACATCACGGTGAACGCACATTGGGAGCGTGTATTCGTCATCGGCATACTGGCGTATCACGCAGCGTGATGGTATGGGGTGCCACTGGTTACACGTCTCGGTCACCTCTTGTTCGCATAGACGGCACTTTGATCAGTGGACGTGACATTTCAGATGTGTTATGACCCGTGGCTCTAACCTTCATTCGATCCCTGCGAAACCCTACATTTCAGCAGGATAATGCTCGACCGCATGTTGCAAGTCCTGTACGGCCCTTTCTGGCTGCAGAAAATGTTTTACTGCTGCCCTGGCCAGCACATTCTCCACATCTCTCACCAACTGAAAACGCCTGGTCAATGGTGGCCGAGCAACTGGCTCGACACAATACGCCAGTCACTACTCTTGATGAATTGTGGTATCGTGTTTAAGCTGCATGGGCAGCTGTACCTGTACACGCCATCCAAGCTCTGTTTGATTCAATGCCCAGGCGTATCAAGGCCGTTATTTCGGCCAGAGGTGGTTGTTCTGGGTACTGATTTCTCAGGATTTATGCACCCAAATTGTGTGAAAATGTAATCACATGTCAATTGTAGTATAATATATTTTTCCAATGAATACTCGTTCATCATGTGCATTTCTTCTTGGTGTAGCAATTTTAATGGTCAGTGGTATATGTCATCTGCATTTTCGAGACAGTTGAAATTACCATTCATTTGCACTCAGGCCCATTCCTATTGCCTACATTCCCCTATTACTTTCTCTAAGATGACACATAACAGAACGCGAGACAGATATGAGACGTATCTCAACCTCGAGCGTTTCTGACGTGATGCTTCGGAAACGCACTGCTGTCCTTGACCCATCCATACAAGCCTGCACCATCCTCACTAGCCTCAGGGATTCTGAAGTCACACAGTGCATTCTATAGGCTATTCCTGAGGATTCTGTCATATACATGTTCAGTGCATCATGTTAAACTATGTGATGTGTTTCCTGTATACATCTATATCTACATCTACATCCATACTCCGCAAGCCATCTTACGGTGTGTGTCAGAGGATGTCTTGAGTACCTCTATCGGTTCTCCCTTCTATTCCAGTCTCGTATTGTTCGTGGAAAGAAAGATTGTCGGTATTCCTCTGTGTGGGCTCTAATCTCTCTGATTTTATCCTCATGATCTCTTCGCGAGATATACGTAGGAGGGAGCAATATACTGCATGACTCCTCGGTGTAGGTATGTTGCCGGCCAGGGTGGCCGAGCGGTTCTAGGCGCTACAGTCTGGACCCATGGACGGCTATGGTCGCAGGTTCGAATTCTGCCTCGGGCATGGATGTGTGTGATGTCCTGAGGTCAGTTAGGTTTAAGTAGTTCTAAGTTCTAGGGGACTGATGACCTCAGAAGTTAAGTCCCATAGTACTCTGAGCCTTCGAACAATTTTAAGGTATGTTCTCGAAACTTCAACAAAAGCCAGTACCGAGCTACTGAGCGTCTCTCTTGCAGAGTCTTCCACTGGAGTTTATGTATCATCTCCATAACGCTTTCGCGATTACTAAATGATCCTGTAGCGAAGCGCGCTGCTCTCCGTTGGATCTTCTCTATTTCTACTATCAATCCCATCTGGTACGGATCCCACACCGGTGAGCAGTATTCAAGCAGTGGGCGATCAAGTGTACTGCAACCTACTTCCTTTGTTTTCGGACTGCATTTCCTTAGGATTCTTCCAATGAATCTCAGTCTGGCACCTGCTTTACCGACTATTAATTTTATATGGTCATTCCATTTAAATCACTCCTGATGCCGACTACCAGATAATTTGTGGAATTAACTGCTTCCAGTTGCTGACCTGCTATATTGTAGCTAAGTGGTAAAGGATCTTTCTTTCTATGTATTCGTAGCACATTACACTTTTCTACATTGAGATTCAATCGCCATTTCCTGTACCATGCGTCAAGAGGTGTTCAGCAACAGCGGAAGAAAATGGAGCGCACTTCCATTGAAAACTGGAAATAAATGTTGTAAAGGATAGGACAGGCTATTAAGCGACGTCCTGCAGAATCATGGAGGAAGTGTAACCGGATGATTCACTACTCCTGGTTTTCGTATGGGCGTGCGAGAGGGTTCCACGCAGCAGCAACATCAATCTCAGTCGGACAGCTATCGCTTAATGCCCGCCGTTTTGGCGGTGTGGGCGTGACGGCGTCCTTCGACCGAAAGGTGGCAGCGCGTGTTCAGATGTTTACGCCGCGCACGTGGGCGCGGGCCGAGCGAAGCTCCGCCGCAGCAGCCAAGGCTGCGGAGGAGGAGGCGGCGCAGCAAGTAGACGCGGGCAGCGCCCGCCTGGTACGGCGCCAAGTCCTGGCGGCTCCTCACCACTTGTGTCGGCTTGTGCAACTCCCCACCCACTGTCCGCGGTCTCACTAAGCACAGGCCGTCATATGTCTGTGTCTGATACGCCGAAGTTGTCCTTCACCTGTACACGTGGCCTGTAGACCTGAGAACTTTTGCGTTAGGCACGTGTAGGACGATGTACCTTTAGAAGTTTTACCTTTAAGACCTTGGATACATATGAGCTTCTAAAAACGTAAACGGGTTCGATTCCCGGCGGGGTCAGGGATTTTCTCTGCCTCGTGATGGCTGGGTGTTGTGTGCTGTCCTTAGGTTAGTTAGGTTTAAGTAGTTCTAAGTTCTAGGGGACTGATGACCATAGATGTTAAGTCCCATAGTGCTCAGAGCCATTTGAACCATTTGAAAAACGTAAATGGCGCTCAGTTGACATGTCCGAGAGAACAGACACCAGGTACATATAATTAAGGCGAGGACGGCCAGTGCGGATGACACCAGGCTCGAACTCTTATGAGAATCGAGGATATGCTGCGACTAATGAGAGCAACGGGCAAGGGGCACTACATCCGTAGTGTGTGGACAGGCTGACGGGTGGCGAGCTAGGGTAGTCAGTGCAGTTGCGATGACCACTACTTGAATACTGCTCACAGGTGTGGGATCCTTACCAGACAGGGTTGATAGAAGAGATAGAGAAGATCCAACGGAGAGCAGCGCGCTTCGTTACACGATCATTTAGTAATCCCAAAGGGTTACGGAGATGATAGATAAACTCCAGTCGAAGACTCTGCAAGAGAGATGCTCAGTAGCTCGGTACGGGATTTTGTTAAAGTTTCGAGAACATACCTTCACCGAGGAGTCAAGCAGTATATTCCTCCTTCCTATGTATATCTCGTGAAGAGAACAAGAGGATAAAATCAGAGAGATTAGAGCCCACACAGAGGCATACCGACAATCTTTCTTTCCACGAACAATACGAGACTGGAATAGAAGGGAGAACCGGTAGAGGTACTCAAGGTACCCTCCGCCGCACATCATCAGGTGGCTTGCGGAGTATGGATGTAGATGTAGATGTATATGCGCCATCCGGATGGCGCAGTGGTCAGTGCATCTGCCTAGTGAGCAAAAGACCAGGGTTCGAATTCCAGTCTTGCATATACTGTGAATTTTCAATGCCACCTCGCAGCCAGTGCCTCTAATTCCTTGTGTCTTAAGTCATAGTTGCATCAAAGTGGTATGTATACATAACTACAGTTTGTTTTCCGATTTCACTCACAAAACTTTCTTTACATTCGCCACTCCCCCCCCCCCCCTCCGGTCCCCCCCTTCTTGTCCTTTAGCGTGGTTGGAGACAATGGATACACGTTCGTCTGCCGCCGTTTATCAACCAGGTTAAGCTGATTCTGTATTCAGCGGTGGTGTGCTTCCACCCTTGGGCGACGGTGTATACTGGAAACCTACGCATGCTACGATCCACCACCACTGATCACAAAGAAATTCGGTAATAAAGACTGTGGACCATTGATCTAAAGAATTACAACTTCTACCAATAGTGTTCTGAAGGAATGGGTACTTAGACCGTCGTTTGAGAGGATAGACCAAGGCGACGAATTAAGAACCGATGCCCGCATCTCGTGGTCGTGCGGTAGCGTTCTCGCTTCCCACGCCCGGGTTCCGGGTTCGATTCCCGACGGGGTCAGGGATTTTCTCTGCCTCGTGATGGCTGGGTGTTGTGTGCTGTCCTTAGGTTAGTTAGGTTTAAGTAGTTCTAAGTTCTAGGGGACTTATGACCACAGCAGTTGAGTCCCATAGTGCTCAGAGCCATTTGAACCATTTTTTTTAAGAACCGATATTGATAATGTTTTTCAATAAAATAACAAACAAATTACTGAACTGACCTTAGACCTTTATTGTACAACCTTAAGAGAGTGTCCGTGGTCTAGGGATAGAGTCTTTGATTCATAATCAAAACGTCCTCGGTCCCGGATTCGAACACTGCCGCCGCTTGTGATTTGAACAAAAATCATTAGAAGTCACTGCCGAAGACATTCGGCATAAGAAATCACCCTCACTCTGCCAACTGCCCTGTCAAAAAGGGCGGAGAAGCCGGCAGATGTTCAGGACACTTTCTTGCCCTTGGGGAAGGAAACTTCTCCTAGAGGCGGAAGAATCAGCAGTGATCTGCGGCATGAGGAAACAAAGGCGACGGAAACCACTGCATTAGAGAGACATAATGTGTATCAACAGGACATGTAACCTGTAATTGAAAAAGTGTTCTGATGACCTCTCCGTTGGCAAAATAGTACTCTATACGTATCTCCGGGAGGGGACTACCAAGGGGGAGGTGACCACGAGAAAAATATTGAGTAACAAGCGAAACATAACGTTCTATCAGCCGGGGCATTTAATTTCAGCACTTTAAACGCGATAGGAAAGCTAGAAAATGTCAAAAGAGAAATGATAAGGCTCAATCTAGATATAATTGATTCTGTGAAATTTGGAAGTTTGTGGTAAGTTCCTATGGGACCAAACTGCTTACGTCATCACTATATGAAAGATTCATTTCACAACACTCATTTACTAAGATCACATTAATACACTGAAATTAAAATTAAAAAAAATTTTTTTTATTTGAAAGGTAATAAACATATAATAGAACTACTACAATACATATTTACAATGAACAATGGTGCAGAAGTTAGATTTAATTTAACTTCTGCACCATTTCAGTGCAGTAAAGTGTTCATTGTAAATAAGTATTGTAGTAGTTATATATATATACGAATCAGTAGGCTCTACTGAGAAATTTATCAGTGGAGTAGACAGAGTTGCCCGCCAATAAATCGCCGCGGGTGATTAGCCGAGCGGTCTTGGGCGCTGCAGTCATGGACTGTGCGGCTAGTCCCGGCTGAGGTTCGAGTCCTCCCTCGGGCATGGGTGTGTGTGTTTGTCCTTAGGATAATTTAGGTTAAGTAGCGTGTAAGCTTAGGGACAGATGACCTTAGCAGTTAAGTCCCATAAGATTTCACACACACACAGTAAATTCTTTACGCTTCTCGTAAACGGAATTTCATTGGTTGTTAAGCTTGTTATGGCTGCTGGCAAGTTATTAAAAATGTATGTTCCTGAATAATGCCCATCTTTTTGAAAAAGAGTGAGTGACTTTAGATCCATTATTTTGTACTATTTATTCCATGAACTGAACTGTTGGTGTGAAAAAGTGATAAATTTTTAATTGCAAATTTCATTAAGGAATAAATATATTGGGAAGTAGCAGCTAGTATCCCTAGTCCCCTAAACAGGCCTCTGCAGGATGTTCTTGAGTTCATACCACATATAACTCTTATTGTACGTATTTTTGCTCGGAAAACTTTAACTTGGCGTGATGAACTACTCCAAAAAATTATCCCATATGACATTATGGAGTGAAAGTAGGTATAGTATGCCAGATTTTTCATTTTTCTATTCCCTATGTCTGACAGAATTCACATTGCAAATAGAGATTTGTTAAGGCGCTTCAGCAGTTCTGTGGTGTGCTCCTCCCAGTTGAATTTATTATCAAGCTGTAATTCCAAGAATTTAACATTGCCCACTTCTTCTATCTGCTTGTCATCATGTGTTAGGCATAGAGTCGCGGGACACCCCTTACAAGTTCTGAAATGCATGTAGTGTGTGGAACCAGTGATTAATGTCCACAAATATTTTATTAGCCGTTCTTTCGGAGACTATACTTGATTTGCTATTTTTTGCATTGTTTTTATCATCGTAACCAAAACAAATTTGGCATCCGGTAATGTTACTGATGAACGGTCATTGATATATACAACAAAAAGTAAGGGCCCAAAGATGGAACCTTGTGGGACCCCACATGTAATTAGTTCCCAGCTGGATGATGCCTAATAGCTTAATACATATCTCTTTCCCAATAACACCCTTTGTTTCCTGCCAGAGATATAACATTTGTACCATTTTGCAGCATTTCATGTTACACCATAATATTCTAATTTTCGTAAAAGGATATTGTGATTTACACAGTCAAATACCTTTGACAGATCACAAAATATACCAGTTGCCTGCAATTTTTTGTCTAATGAATTAAGTTCATTTTCACTGTAAGTGTTGATAGCCTTCTCAATATCAGAACCCTTCAGAAATCCGAACTGCGACTTTGACAGTATGTTATTTTTGATAAGATGGTTGTAAAGCCGATTGTACATTACCTTTTCTAAAATTTTTGAGAATGCTGGCAAAAGTGAAATTGGACAGAAACTTTACGCTATTTCTTTATCTCCCTTCTTAAGCAGTGGTTTAATGTCAGCATATTTCAACAATTCAGGAAATATTCCACTTATAAACGAACGGTTATACACATAGTTCCATATGTTATTTAACTCAGAATCACATTCTGTAATTAACTTTGTTGATATTTCATCACACCACTAGATGATTTTAAAGATTTTATGATGGTCATTACTTCTGCTGGTTTAGTGAGGATCAAATTCATATTATGGAAGTTACTTGAAATATCTGGTCTGAGATATCCCGTGGCAGCATCTACAGAACCTGACAACCCCATCTTTTCAGTAACAGTTATAAAATGTTTGTTAAAAAGTTCAACAACACTATACACATCTGTCACCAATGTATTATTTACTATTAATTTTATTTGCCCCTCTTCATGTCTGGTTCTGCAGTCTCCTCCTTCACTATATCCCATATTGTCTTTATTTTTTTATCTGATATGAATATCTTTACCTTGTAATATATTTGCTTTGATGTCCATATCACAGTATTTAATATTTTGCAGTATTTCTTGTAATGTGCTATAGCATCAACATCAGAATTGTTTCGGATTGACCATACAGTTTTCTTTTTGTTTTACAAGATACCTCTATTCCTTGAGTAATCCATGGCTTCTTTGTAAACTCTGCCTTAACCTTGGTTAGATTTGGGCGAAACCAGTGTTCAAATAAGGCACTTTAGTAGAAAAGTGCTATATTTTTTATTCATGCCATGAGCACTCCAGTGAATTTCTCTGAGGATTGTACTAAAATAATCAGTTTTTGGCTTATTGATTACCCTCTTGAGTTCATATTTAACATATTTTATATCCTGTTCAGTATTAACATTTTACAGAAGGAACTGCATGTCATGGTCTGAGAGGCCACTGACTATTGGTTTTGTAATATAATTTTGTTAATTGGTCTTTTCTGTAAAGATATTATCAATGGTTGTTTGTGAGCAATTGGCTATCATACTTGGGAACTCTACAGTGGGAATTAAGTTGAATGATAGTGTTACTAATCAGATAAGTTCTTATTGGAAGAATCTTTAAGGAGATCTGCACTGAAGTCACCAGCAACCACTGTGTCTTTGCTATTGGTTGTTAAATGGGCCAATACAGCTTCAAGTGATTTATGAACATATTAAAGTTACCTGCAGGTGCTCGATATACGCTTAATATTATGAAGGATTTTTTATGAAATTCTACTTCTGTTGCAAGTGCTTCCGAATGTTCTTCTAAGCAAAATTTATGAATGTCTATGTTCTTAAATTTATGACAGTTCCTGATGAATGTGGCAACTCCTCCATCTCCATTTTTTCTCTACAAAAGTGAGATGCTAACCTAAATCCTGTAACACTTAAAATTCTACACCAGTGGCCATTGTAACGCCAGTTGTTGGCCAGGAATACCATTTTCTTTCTCTAATCGGCTGTGTTGTTTTTCTCCTCATATGCTTCTCCTTTTCCGACCGCAATGAACGACCTAATTCTTTTGTTTACGGGTGTTATAGTTCATCTATCGATGTAGTGCGTTCCCATTTAGTTAGGGTAACAGGCACTGGTAACTAAAACACATCCGTTCTTCTTCTTTACGAACTCTTTTTTCTAAATTTTGTTTGCTTACTGTAGAAGCCTTTCTACAATTTCTCGTTACTTGCCCGCTATTTCGTTTCAGAGTGAAGTCGGCCGCACACCGCTGCTAGTGAAAATTGCGTGCGCTAAGAGAAGCGCTATTTAACGCGTGAAGTTACCTCGGTAAGTAACTAACGACCAAACCTCCAGAGGTGATAACGCTAATAGTGTCTTCACTCTAGTGACTGGCCATCAGCAACGTCTGCGTAGCACCGCCCGACCTTGGGTATAAATAGCAGCTCATTGAAGAAGCGCGATGAGGGTCCGTAATTTCACGGAGAGTACCAAGTAAGCAGCGACGTATTGGCACATCGCCCACAACCACGCTTCAGGGTATCGGCGGATGCTTGCGATTCTCCCTGGTACACAAGGTGGTGGCTCTTTAACTGCAAAACACTACACTGAGAACGCACTTACGGGGACTATAATGTTTCCTTCAACGCAATTCTGCCATTGTTTACCGGCCGATTATTCCCTGACGTCACGCCAGTTGGTTTGTCCGAAAGGTCCTCCGTGAACCGGTGACTCGCTCCTTCTTACAAGGGAATGGTCATACTTGTCATGTCGAAACCTGTGTTGCTTTTTTTACCACTGTGAGTTAACATTGCTAGAAGTCTGTATGCAAAATTTTAGCTGATGACATGACCTGGAAGTCTGTAAACAATTTTATGAAGTAAGACATTATTGTCGCATGGTTTCCACGCTTATAACTGCCTCTTGTACAACCCTGACCTCTCTCGCTACGTTATACCAACGCCATCTAGCGACAAGGTGGCGTTAGCTACGGGCCGCTCTCTTGCCACAGCGGTGAGAGAGCTGATTCCCCCAGTGAAATCGATCGTATGATAATTAAACATTCGTTGACAAATATGGCTGATATGTTATCTACGACATTCTTTCCAAATAGCTATGAAATAGACACAAATAAATATACGATTTAGAACACGTCCAAATTTTATTTCTTGTAATTACCACAAAAATGCAAAACATTGATACAATGTTCAAAACATAGGTTTTTTGTGCACCAAGAACATACAAGCAAAGACGACATATGACAGCCCTGCGAATCACAGACGTTGTTAGATGTCCGTAGACAAAACTGGGCTGGTGTTAGGAATGAATCAGACCTAATATCAGCATATTTCGAGGAGTGCCACGCATATTTAATCAAATTCTGAAATCGTGGAGAGGAAAATCGATAATGTACTTCTGATTGCTGCTTGAGAATATTGTCACGGTGATAGACTGGAAATTGCAGTGATCAGCACACAATAATATTTCTCTGTTAGTTTTCTGTAAAATGTCTTCCACTGGCGGAAAAATTCTCTGTCTGAAGGTTGAATTACGTTGGTCGTGCCTGGTGGAATCTGAAGCATATCTACTTCTTTGTCAGGGTGGGCTCGAAATACAGCTTTTAATGAATCAGACCTTTTATGACTTGACCACGAATCTAGAAGAAGAAGAGATTTGTTCCCGCAGAACGGAAGAAAAGCATGACGCATGAAAAGTGTAACGTTTTCGTTTCCCATTTTTCCAGACTTCGATGCGTCTACTACAAGACTGTTTGCATAGAACATTGTTCTTTTGACACGTGGTCCAAAACGTCCAGTTGGTTATTGAAGACACACATATATTTTAGGCAGCAATGAACCATCCAGACTAATTATGGGCATTATAGAGTATGAATGGGTGAGTGCAGTCGTGGACTGTGCAATCGCCTCAATATGTTTTTCCCCTTTGAATGACTGTGTTCTTTTCGCACGCGTTTCTTTTTTAAAACCTGATTGATCTGCACTGGAGACGTACGATTCAGTAAAACTAGCGATCTTATTTTTTTACTTTCGTAAGAAAAGCTTCTATCATTTCGATTTGTGTCACTTCATTTTCCGACCTGTTTCTCGATACAAATTTTGTTATTTTTCTTGCCACAATTTTATGTGATCTTTTGAAGCGACTAGTCCAACTTTGAGAAGCTGTAAATTCTGTAGCGCCTCTCGCGTTGGCAATCTCTAACGCCCAATCACGCAAAGTTGTATTGCTCACACCAAATGACTGTTGTCTGGCATCGGTAAATAACTCAAAAAGTCGCGCATTTATCTCCGTCGCAATTTCCAGTCGACTATTACGTCGTCGAGCGTCTTGCTTGTTCCATCTATACAATTCACGTTCAGAACGGACAAAGCGATACCTATTTTGAACAGTACTGACACGTAGGCGTTTCTTACCACTTTCGTTCAACCAATACGTCACCGCTTTTTCTTTGTCTGATAAGGTAATTGTAGTTGCTGGTGTTACTTTCGGAGATAATTGATGATGGTACGTGGCACTATCACTCGAAGAGCCTTCATGAGTGCAACTTTCGTCGGTGTCTTCGCCGTCTGTAGAGTCACAGTCTGCAATATCGAGTGTTCCAGTTGTTTCTAGCCGCATGTCTGCGCCATTTACATACTCGTCTAGAAGTTTAACAACCATGTCGCACAACACATAGTCTTCACGCGTGTTTTCTGTTGATTGCTTCATTTGGCGACTGTGGTATATCTCCATGGCAAGCAGCAAAACATTTACAGGGTTCGCCATCACCTGTGAGGGGAGATTGAATGTTCACCGTAAGGTGGCTTGCGGAGTATAGATGAACATGTACAGAACATCTTTCATATCTCTAACCAGTTTCAGGACGGTATGTTTCGAAATACATACCAGAAATTAAAAGGACGTGCATGCCACAGAAATGAATATTCGTTTCCCCTTTCCACCAAAACCTTGCAGCGATATTCCTCTTTAGTGAACGCCGCGATAAGACGGCCGCACTTCCAGACCATGCGCACAACGCTCGCGACTCGCCATTTCCAGGGGTGGCCAGCCGTCACTGCAAGCGCCAAGCAGGAAACACAGCCATGTTCGTGATTCTTTTTTAGGGACTTCCAGTTCATGTCAGCAGCTACAATTTTGCAAATGGACCTTTTGCACAGTTAAATAACAGTGCTAAAAAAATCAATACATGTTTCGGCATGACAAGTCTGACCATTCCCTTGTTAGTCACGCCTGCCGGAGCAGTTTCACATTTTCTTCGTCTGACACTCCCGTGTTGGATGTCGACGTAAGTGTGCACTCGCAACTCTGTGGTCTGGCAAGAAACCAACTAGTACGTAAATGCCTCATGAGGAATACAACAGCCGCATTTAATCATCATCCTCTTGAGTCGTATTTAGTCACAGCAGAGACGGTGCTTTCTTCCACTGCTTTTACGTTTTCTTCATTAGAAACTTCTACAGTGTTTTACACTTTGGACAATTCATCAGTAAAACACTCAATTTCCTTTCAGGATAATACTTGCATGACGGCATGCTCTTCAAGTACTAGTACCAAACATAGAGCATATTTATCCTAGAAGGCAATTGCTGCAGTCTTAGTTTTACGTACTGACGGTACAAAATCTTGGAAAACTGTTATTTTGATACCGGATTTTTCAAATCATAATCAAGGCAACAGCGTGTAAAATAGTAGTTAGAACTGTGCCGGGATTCGTCTAATATTCTACAGGGCTATTACAAATGATTGAAGCGATTTCATAAATTCACTGTAGCTCCATTCATTGACATATGGTCACCACACACTACAGATACGTAGAAAAACTCATAAAGTTTTGTTCGTCTGAAGCCGCACTTCATATTTCTGCCGTCAGAGCGCTCGAGAGCGCAGTGAGACAAAACGTCGACAGGAGCCGAGAAAGCGTATGTCGTGCTTGAAATGCACTCACATCAGTCAGTCATAACAGTGCAACGACACTTCAGGACGAAGTTAAACAAAGATCCACCAACTGCTAACTCCATTCGGCGATGGTATGCGCAGTTTAAAGTTTCTGGATGCCTCTGTAAGGGGAAATCAACGGGTCGGCCTGCAGTGAGCGAAGAAACGGTTGAACGCGTGCGGGCAAGTTTCACGCGTAGCCCGCGGAAAATTGGCTCATGCCACAACTGGAGACCGACAGCGGCGACTTCATCTTTCAATAGGATGGTGCTCCACCGCACTTCCATCATGATGTTCGGCATTTCTTAAACAGGAGATTGGAAAACCGATGGATCGGTCGTGGTGGAGATCATGATCAGCAATTCATGTCATGGCCTCCACGCTCTCCCGACTTAACCCCATGCGATTTCTTTCTGTGCGGTTATGTGAAAGATTCAGTGTTTAAACCTCCTCTACTACGAAACGTGCCAGAACTGCGAGCTCGCATCAACGATGCTTTCGAACTCATTGATGAGGACATGCTGCGCCGAGTGTGGGAGGAACTTGATTATCGGCTTGATGTCTGCCGAATCACTAAAGGGGCACATATCGAACATTTGTGAGTGCCTAAAAAAACTTTTTGAGTTTTTGTATGTGTGTGCAATGCATTGTGAAAATATCTCAAATAATAAAGTTACTGTAGAGCTGTGAAATCGCTTCAATCATTTGTAATAACCCTGTATTGTTTTCTTCCGCTGCCTTGAGAAGGAGAGGAGATTAGGGTTTTCGTTCTGACATCGCCGAAGAATGGGGAAAGAAATCGGTAGCTCGCTTTTCGGTGGAACCACGCCGATTTACAAAAATCACATTTAGGTATACCACGGGAAACCTTAATTTCGATGTCTGGCTAGGGATTTGAACAGCCGTCCTGTCGAATGTGTGTCCAGTGTGGTAACCACTGTGCCACCTTGATGAGCATGCTATTTAGATAATAGTGTGTATATATTCTAAACACAGCGAATGTATGGCAGTTTTTCTCTGATTTTCTTGTTATTTGTGAATTCTTTTCATGTTAAGCTGTCTAATAGTACGCTTGCCTTATGACAAATACTCCGAAATGCACTGCAGTTACTTGTCTTCGACACTCCTCTTCACTCCTGCTCAGATTTTAGTTCATGTGACGTGTAAGCTGGACCAAGACCACGAAAAATTGCGAAACGCATCTGTGATTTTTTTGAGAACTCTTTCTGTAAATCTGGCTGCTCCATATTTGAAGGCAGAAGCCGTATGGTCCCTGGAATGTACAGACGGGAGAGTCTGAGAGTACCCCAGCGCCTCCAGTCCGTGTCGTTTCAAACCAGGCAGAAAACCATTACAGGAATTAAGAGCGCTTGAAAGGTTCGTATATTGGATGGGGAGTCTAAAGCTCACCCACGTAAAACATGGAGTTACTCGTAGCGCCAAAGTTAGCGTTAGGAAGTGACAGGTAATTTGATTTGCCTACATTTCCTCAGAATTCATGTTATAATTCCACTTTTCGATGAACATTATCATGAAAATGTAACAGCATGTACCTCGATGCCTTCGATATGTCACAGGTATTTTCCGCTGTTAACACCCGATCGTACAGCAAATTGAAAAAGAGAGAGAGAGAGAGAGAGAGAGAGAGAGAGAGAGAGAGAGAGAGAGGGAGTGAGTGAGTGGTATATATGTGCGTATGATAAACCCCTTCCCTCGAAAATTTCTCTCCTTCATACTTCCTCTGTGTTACCACAGATGACGTGTCACTGATCTCATTTGAACTAAGATTGCAGTATACGCAAGGTGCCTATTTGCTCCCACCCCGTGAGTGGAATGGATAAGTTCTAATAAATGTCCAGTCTTCTATGTTCCGTCTTTATAGTTGTTGTCTCTTGCGCAGAAAACAGCACTTAGGTCGTGAATCCGTTATGTTGAGGCTGTAAGAAACTCTTGGCAAGGAACTAATATTATGTGAATAATTAAATTTCCAATTATTTTGTTTATACATGGTGACACTCGCTTTTTATTAGCAGAACACGAGAAACTGCACAATTACATTCCACTTTAGAGTCGCAAACAATTTCCATTCTTCAACAAAATAATGAACTGCACATTTCTGTAACTATCACACTGTTGTCAACTATTTGTCCAAATAACCATAACTGCTAATAAAGCCTTAACTGGCACCAACCGCGGCAAACAACTTGTCCGTCCTCCGAGGCTGCCGAACCAGCTCTGATCTTACAGCCGAACTACTTCGTCCTCCATCCTTGTTAGGCGCTATCCGGAAATCACCGAAATGCTTCTTCTGGCTTTTCGTTTTGCAGTTGTTCATTATTCTGCTGGTTATTAATACCTGTGAAATAATGGAATGATAGCACGCTGTTGAGATATGCTTCTACACTCCTGGAAATTGAAATAAGAACACCGTGAATTCATTGTCCCAGGAAGGGGAAACTTTATTGACACATTCCTGGGGTCAGATACATCACATTATCACACTGACAGAACCACAGGCACATAGACACAGGCAACAGAGCATGCACAATGTCGGCACTAGTACAGTGTATATCCACCTTTCGCAGCAATGCAGGCTGCTATTCTCCCATGGAGACGATCGTAGAGATGCTGGATGTAGTCCTGTGGAACGGCTTGCCATGCCATTTCCACCTGGCGCCTCAGTTGGACCAGCGTTCGTGCTGGACGTGCAGACCGCGTGAGACGGCGCTTCATCCAGTCCCAAACATGCTCAATGGGGGACAGATCCGGAGATCTTGCTGGCCAGGGTAGTTGACTTACACCTTCTACAGCACGTTGGGTGGCACGGGATACATGCGGACGTGCATTGTCCTGTTGGAACAGCAAGTTCCCTTGCCGGTCTAGGAATGGTAGAACGATGGGTTCGATGACGGTTTGGATGCACCGTGCACTATTCAGTGTCCCCTCGACGATCACCAGTGGTGTACGACCAGTGTAGGAGTTCGCTCCCCACACCATGATGCCGGGTGTTGGCCCTGTGTGCCTCGGTCGTATGCAGTCCTGATTGTGGCGCTCACCTGCACGGCGCCAAACACGCATACTACCATCATTGGCACCAAGGCAGAAGCGACTCTCATCGCTGAAGACGACACGTCTCCATTCGTCCCTCCATTCACGCCTGTCGCGACACCACTGGAGGCGGGCTGCACGATGTTGGGGCGTGAGCGGAAGACGGCCTAACGGTGTGCGGGACCGTAGCCCAGCTTCATGGAGACGGTTGCGAATGGTCCTCGCCGATACCCCAGGAGCAACAGTGTCCCTAATTTGCTGGGAAGTGGCGGTGCGGTCCCCTACGGCACTGCGTAGGATCCTACGGTCTTGGCGTGCATCCGGGCGTCGCTGCGGTCCAGTCCCAGGTCGACGGGCACGTGCACCTTCCGCCGACCACTGGCGACAACATCGATGTACTGTGGAGACCTCACGCCCCACGTGTTGAGCAATTCGGCGGTACGTCCACCCGGCCTCCTGCATGCCCACTATACGCCCTCGCTCAAAGTCCGTCAACTGCACATACGGTTCACGTCCACGCTGTCGCGGCATGCTACCAGTGTTAAAGACTGCGATGGAGCTCCGTATG
Organism: Schistocerca cancellata; assembly: GCF_023864275.1. NCBI lineage: Eukaryota > Metazoa > Arthropoda > Insecta > Orthoptera > Acrididae > Schistocerca > Schistocerca cancellata. The sequence goes on from NC_064632.1 coordinate 45,972,095, forward strand.
CCACGGCAAACTGGCTGACACCGACGGCGGCGGTGCACAAATGCTGCGCAGCTAGCGCCATTCGACGGCCAACACCGCGGTTCCTGGTGTGTCCGCTGTGCCGTGCGTGTGATCATTGCTTGTACAGCCCTCTCGCAGTGTCCGGAGCAAGTATGGTGGGTCTGACACACCGGTGTCAATGTGTTCTTTTTTCCATTTCCAGGAGTGTATATGATATGCAAGTAAATATGCTACTTTGTTTTTCTGATGTTAATAGTAGAAAATTATCATTTTGGCGTGCAAATTCTGAACGCAGCAGCCAATCGTGGAGGAGGACCACAATTTAGGCGATCTTTCTCACGATACCCGTACCGAAAAAACCATCTGTCATCGGTACCTCACACCACGTTACGTCATCTTGCCACTGCTGCCTTCTCAACTGCCCTACGAAGAGCTTCTTGTACCTGAATGTGGTGGCTGGAGAACCAGAAACATTACAATCTCCAGTAGCCATTCAGATACTCTCGAGAAATTTGAACGGCGGCCAATAAGGAATGACCAGCCGCGACCCCTCACGGCTGTATGTCAGTATTCACGAGACCGAGAAGAGATTGCGGTTGCCACTGCCATAAGTGAAGTGTTGATGTTGTTATGCGCGTTCTACAGCCAGTATGCTGCTCCAGGCTACACTCCAGGTAAAACGGCTGTGTCGTTTAAGTATCCAGGACACAGGTAACTCGCTTACGCCGTCCTTGAATACTGAATCCCGGTAATGCGTGGCGTGCATCAGACTTTAATACTGGAAAGAATTTACATGTTATGGAAGTCGCAGCGTGTTTACATTTGTTTCACCAAGAAGGTCCACCACTGTGCGTGTCATTCTCAGGGGGTTTTAGGTACCTTACAGAGTTACGTGACGCTGCCAGGTATTTTGTGCTGTAGTTTCATATGTACCATACTTCACGCGTATAAAATATTCTTGTTACTTCCATAGCAGTGGAAATTGGATACGACAGCTGCGAAATGTTCTGTAATGGTGAACAACGTGTGTTCTCTTACTATTTCTCTTGCAGTCAGGTGTGTATATTGCTTTAATTTGTTTGCGATCGATTTCGAAGCACCTATGGTTTCATCTTTCAAGCAGTTTGGCACTGTTATCGGTATGCTATACCGTCGCAACTGTATGCTGTTATGTACCACAGTAACTTCTGGTGCTCGAACTATAAGACTACCAACTTCGTATTAAATGGCTGCTGTAAAAAATATTTGAAATCCATACCGTTTTTTCTTTGCAATAGAGGCTACTGGGGAGACACTAGTAGGATATACTTGTGGACGTATGTCACATCGACAACAGTGCTGAAGTGTCTGAAAAATGTATGAAGTCGTACTTGCTTCGAAATCGGTTGGAAATAAATTAGATCAGAAACCATGGCTCAGACGAGTCTTACAACTGACTTAAATAAATTTCTATTGGACAACTGCTTTCGATTAATTTATAATTAGAATAAGCATTGTAAAACAGTAATGTAATGCTATTTCACTGTACTGCACCTAAAAGAAATTGAATCTGCATTCTTGACTTCTTTAGACGCCCCATAGTTCATTTACCGTGGGAATCGTAGAAGACAACTAACATAAAAGTGAAAGAAAAACAGTGGGAGAGTACCCTTATACAGTTTGTCGTAGTTTCTGATGGTTATCTTGTTTGCCGTTATATTAGATGCGTTAAAACACTTATTTTGTTCGCTATCTCCGTTTCAACAGCTACACATGCATTTTATCGCAGAAACACAACGTTTCTGCCATCCGTTCATGTTCCATCGTAGTTTATTTCCTGAAGGTAGTTTTCTGCAGCATTTGTTCTTCTCAGGCTGTCTCAGCTTTATATCTAAGTAATTCAGCACTCAGTGTTAAAAGCATTTTTTCAAGCTCTTCCTGTGGTTTAAAATAAATAATAAATTATAGGTTAAAAACTTTCAGGTTTATAAAGAATAAAGACGTTAATATTATATTTAAAAAAAATTAAGTATAAACAAATTAACTGAAAAAAATATTTTTTCTTAAGAAACTAGATATCTTAGAAAACGATTAACATTTCATTTCGACAAATAACTTGGACTATTCAAATTGAAGTAGTACACGGTAGTAATACACGTTTTACTTGATTGTAGCTTAAATTCGAGAAGAAACTTAATTACCGCTCTGAAATTTGATTGCGCTTAGCTACAATTAAATCGGTTGATTAAAAAAAATTATTTTGTTAGTTCTCAATTTCATTCAACAGTGTTATGCACTTGTGTCACTGCACTGTGCATCAGTGAAAAATTCGACTGGTGCCTCTCATTGTCGCAGTAAAGAAACTGTTTCGTCATATGCCCGATAACAGGTAATATAGTTACTATACCCACAGCAGGAAAATTTTTAGTGTCAGTTATCACATTTTTGGCTGGAAGAAGAAATTTGCATGTTTTTATTTATTCACTTCGAATTATCTCGAAATTTTCATGATACAGGATGGTCCAAATCCTTTAAAAGGGGGAGTGGATAGCGCTATCTTAGTATCCCCGGTTTATCGTTGTCGTAACAGTGATGTAAAAAATACTTCAGAATAGTGCTCTAAGTTTACTGGAGGCGCATTTGAATTTTGTAGCTCAGCAACGTCTCGACTTCAGGTGATGGCTACGTTGAGACTCACGCTGCCACAGTGGACGTTTCAGTGGGCGAGCAAGCGTTACAAACTTGAAACCGAGAGCTGTTCGTATCACCATTCACCTTACTCTTTAGCGACTTTCCACGAGGCGCTTCTCATGCTAATAGCGCATTTGCATATTTCGCCCATACATATTAAAGCCATATTTTTCCAGCAGGTGTGCACATGCATAGGGAAATGCTAGCGAGTAGGCTTAAGATGTGTCGCGTGTTTTCTTTTTTTATACATTTTTGCCAGTCCGTAGCGAAATGTTGCGGCAGTTATAACACGCTCACGTTTATCATAGACATGACGGATCGCAGTCTCGAATGTATCATGCTTCCTATGGTTTCATATCGTATATCCTCATTTAACCTTGCATCAAATACTCTTTCATACTCTGCATCGCCGCGCGGAGTGGCCGTGCGGTTTGAGGCGCCATGTCACGGATTTCACGGCCCCTCCCGCCGAAGGTTCGAGTCCTCCCTCGGGCATGGGTGTGTGCGTTGTTCTTAGCATAAGTTAGTTTAAGTAGTGTGTAAGTCTAGGGACCGATGACCTCCTCAGTTTGGTCCCTTAGGAATTCACACACATTTGAACATACTCTGCATCCCTTTGTTCATAAATGAAGTTTCATTCTGCATCGGAGTGTGTGCTGATTTGGGGCTTCCTGGCAGATCAAAATGTGAACCCAGAAACTCACTGATGCCTTTCTGGCAGAATGAGGGCGGATCGTGCTTCGATAGTTCATTAGGTAGAGTACTTGCTTGCGTTGGTAAAGGTCCCAGATTCGAGTCCCGGGCGCACACACAGTTTTGAGGTGCCAGGAAGTTTCATCCCTTGAATTGTTCTAATTATTCTCGGATACCAACAATTACGAAATATGGGACACAAAGGAAATACGATTAAAACCGCGCCATGTGGTGCTATGCTGAAAATATTGTACATAAACACTGTCCATGTTGTATCGACTACATGGAAATTAAATAACTCACTTCCGAAAAAAAGCTTGCATATTAGGGGGGGAGGGGACATTCTTTTGCAGCATCTACGTACCTTCCAAATCGATAAGGATGTAAGTAACTCAGCAGTAATAGTTATACCGAGACCTTTGGTCTAGACTGCGATTATTATATTTTAAAATTTTGGAATCGCCGCCATTAGAACTGTGAAAATAGGAACACGTGTAGGGAGGAAGTGGTACAGTGTATAACACTGGATAGCGAATGACGAATACATGACAATAGAAATATAGACGTATAATTTCTATCAAAATTACCGTGCAGCTTAAAAGTACTTAAGACCGTGCAGTGGTAAAGCTGCGCCCGTTTCTTCAGAAGGCACGTTACATCATAATCTTTTTTTAATTAAATTTCCATTTAAAGCGAGCGATTGAATGATTTTAAAAATATGACGCCATTGTGTTATTGTACTACAGTTACAATTGGTAGTCTCTACCCCTATGATGGTGATCTAATGTTACTACCTTCTGAAATAATCGAATAGTACTAAGAACAATACTAAACGCCAGCATTACATAAAATCAGTGTTGAGATTGGCCAGTGGAACTCTTAGATTTGTTGGAAGGGTTCTGGGACACCTGCAGTTTTCAGAGCAACACAAGGAGGATTGCAACTGGTCGGTTTAGCCAATACGAGTGTGCAAGAAAAATGCTCGGGAATATTTAAGGGGAATCTTAGGAAGCAAAATGACGTTTTCGCGAAACCCTCTTGGGTGAAGTTAGAAAACCTGTATTCCAAGAAAGTGTGAGCATTATGCTCTCACCAGCTTATATCTCCCCCGGGGGTCAAATGAAACAAACAAGAAACGTTAGACCGCAGAGCATCAGAGAGTTATTTTCTGCCAGGTCAGTACGCGATTGGAATATTAAAGAAAATCGAGAGTATTGGTAGGTTCTACCCTCCTCCATGGACAGTTATTTTCGCTCGGTCAATACGTGGATGAAACTGGAAAGAAAATCGATAGAATTGTTCTATGTGCCTCTGTCCATGAATTCTACAGTTGCTTGCGGAGTAATTTATATTTTTTTATTAACTGTATGGCATACACAAAAATTCGGAGTAGGTATTAAAATCCATGGAGAAGAAATAGAAACTTTGAGGTTGGCCGATGACATTGTAATTCTGTCAGAGACAACAAAGGACTTGGAAGAGCAGTTGAACGGAATGGATGGTGTCTTGAAGGGAGGATATAAGATGAACACCAACAAAAGCAAAACGAGGTTAATGGAGTGTAGTCGAATTAAGTCGGGTGATGTTGAGGGTATTAGATTAGGAAATGAGACACTTAAAGTAGTGAAGGAGTTTTGCTATTTGGGGAGCAAAATAACTGATGATGGTCAAAGTAGAGAGGATATAAAATGTAGACTGGTAATGGCAAGGAAAGCGTTTCTGAAGAAGAGAAATTTGTTAACATCGAGTATAGATTTAAGTGTCAGGAAGTCATTTCTGAAAGTATTTGTATGGGGTGTAGCCATGTATGGAAGTGAAACATGGACGATAAATAGTTTGGACAAGAAGAGAATAGAAGCTTTAGAAATGTGGTGCTACAGAAGAATGCTGAAGATTAGATGGGTAGATCACATAACTAATGAGGAGGTATTGAATAGGATTGGGGAGAAGAGAAGTTTGTGGCACAACTTGACTAGAAGAAGGGATCGGTTGGTAGGACATGTTCTGAGGCATCAAGGGATCACCAATTTAGTATTGGAGGGCAGTGTGGAGGGTAAAAATCGTTGGGGGAGACCAAGAAATGAATACACTAAGCAGATTCAGAAGGATGTAGGTTGCAGTAGGTACTGGGAGATGAAGAAGCTTGCACAGGATAGAGTAGCATGGAGAGCTGCATCAAACCAGTCTCAGGACTGAAGACCACAACAACAACAATGGCATACACATATATAAAGAAGAAGTACTGCTAATGCAGGTACATTTCAATGATAAAAGACAAGCAAGTGTAAAGTCACAAATAAAATACAGTACAGGCGTCAAGGTATATACTAATATCTAATGGTTCAATGCACTTCATCGCAGCTGGAGATAAACTGAGCATGTCCGTCCTGTCACCTTCATAGGCTCATTTTTGGCACTGTTGAGCAGTATGGATCAATATCTGCCGCTCCGCTTCAGAGTCACATTGGCGTGTAGACAGTTCAGCCCATTTAAACAATAAATAAGCAATTCACCCAAACCTGTGCGGATTCTACTGACGATTTTCCCTACTTTACTTGGCAGCCGCTATGTTTGTTAACCATCCTAATATGGCCTCTAATAATTGATAATGCTTTGCTCCAAACATCTGCCCACTCACGTTGGACTTTAAAATTGGTAGAGTGCAGATCCTTAGCTAACCTGATGGCAGGATGGAGGAACTTCATTCTTGTTGGGGCATTGCACTAGCAAAGTGTGTGAGAGGGTAGGAGTGGGTCGCTACTGATCATCTCGTATCCATGTAGCAGAGATTATTGCCGGAGAAGTTGGGGTAGAAACGTTGGTGACCAGGGAACCTCTCCGTCGCTCCACCCACAGATTTAGTGGTACGATGGCCCAGTGGATACGTCGCCGAACACTGAACACTGAACAGGAAGAAGGTGTACTGAATTGTGAAAAAAAGCCAACAAAGAACGCTCCAAGCTCGAGATGTGAAACATCGAGCGAATCCCAACGGCCCTGGATTCGTGCTTATGTGGTCACGTCGTTGGAATAAAAAGCGGGAGGTCCATGTCCAACTCCCTGGCCCCCCATCTTTCTTTTCACAAAAATATCAACTGTCCGTCCGGTGTTCGAATGAATGTCAATGCGATCAATCCCAAAGAAATGATGAAAACACAATAGCTTGTCACATAAGCTGCAACAAACAAACGCAACCGTTTGAAAATTACACGGTTTCCTCACTAATCTATCAAAAAATACGTTTTTATAGTTTTTGAAATTTTGACTCTTGAGTTCCTTTGTAGTTTGACAGTTACCAAGACTACAGAAAGAGAACAGATACGCCAATGATCGGACGATCAGTTCAGAGTTTTGCGTAAAAAAGAAGGGTACAAGCGAGAGGTGAATACGCATCTTCCGCTTTACAGTCGAACGCCGTGACCACATATCCACGGCATCGTGTCTTTTCCAGTTCGCCCAGTGTTGCAGGTTTTGATCTTGCATGTTCACTGTTTCTGTTTTTCTTCTTTTTTCACAGTTCAGTACACCAGTACACCTTCTTCCTGTCTTCATGCTTGCCGGCCGGAGTGGCCGAGCGGTTCTGGGCGCTACAGTTTTAATCTGACGGGATGTTTCACTTAAATCTTGATAAACTGCCATTGTAGCAGCAGTAACCAATCTAACAACACCCCAGGCACTTGTCTTATAGCCGGCCGAAGTGGCCGCGCGGTTCTGGCGCTGCAGTCTGGAACCGCGAGACTGCTACGGTCGCAGGTTCGAATCCTGCCTCGGGCATGGATGTTTGTGATGTCCTTAGGTTAGTTAGGTTTAACTAGTTCTAAGTTCTAGGGGACTAATGACCTCAGCAGTTGAGTCCCATAGTGCTCAGAGCCATTTTGAACTTGTCTTATATAGGCGTCACCGACCGTATCGCCGTTTTCTGCCCGTTTTCGTATTTCTATAATTGAATACCCATTCCTACACCTGTTTCTTTGGCGCTTCAGTGTGTGTGTAGTTGCAGAAACACAGTCTTGCACACAGTTCTTGAAATTTATCCGTTATCTCCGCATTTTGCTAGCCGCTATTGTACGTGGTAGCACTGTGTAGACAGACAGACAGGCAGTACGCCTGTGCGTAGTTGACAAGCGGCCGCGGCGGCAGCCCTTCACCTCCAGCGGCGTCGGACGGGCTGACACGGTGACCTGTCGCCACGAGGCAGCGCGAGGCGAGGCGGTAGCGCGGGGAGCCCCTGGGTCAGGCGGCGCTGACGTCACCGGTCGCTAATGGCGCGCGATGAGGCGGTCGCCGGCCCGTCCTGTCGCAACGCCGCCTCCGCCTCCGACGCCACCGCAGCCGCCGCGGCCGCCTCCGCGCACACGCCGGCACCTGTTGACAGTGGCCACAGCGCCGACGCTGCACTCAGCAGGACTGTGAAATGTAGCCGCCGGCCAGTGTGGCCGAGCTGTTCTAGGCGCTTCAGTCTGGAACCGCGTGACCACTACGGTCGCAGGACCGAATCCTGTCTCGGGCATGGATGTGTGTGATGTCCTTAGGTTAATTAGGTTTAAGTAGTTCTGAGTTCTAGGGGACTGATGACCTCAGATGTAAAGGCCCATAGTGCTCAGAGCCATTTGAACCACTTTCGAAAAGTAGCTCACGCCAGGATATCTCGCTCTTGTAGCTGCATTAAACTGTTAAGAATCCCTTGCGACACATACACACACACTTTCCCGGTTCATATGGTTCAAATGGCTCTGAGCACTATGGGACTAAACTTCTGAGGTCATCAGTCCCTAGAACTTAGGACTACTTAAACCTAACTAACCCATGGACATCACACACATCCATGCCCGAGGCAGGATTCGAACTTGCGACCGTAGCGGTCGCGCGGTTCCAGACTGTAGCGCCTAGAAACGCTCGGCCATAGCGGCCGGCACACTATTCCGGGCAGCAGGTTGTATGTCCGTCGTACAACTTCGCTTCCGGCGTTTTTTCCTAAACATTTAAGGCTTTAATGGAACAAATTGGTAACACATGTATCATTCAAAGTGTTTTCCATCCCTGGACACTACTTTCTCCCATCTTTCAGGCAGTGTACGAATCCCGCGTCAAAAAATTGTTCATCTTTTGAAACTATCCACGTATCGATCCAATTTGTGACTTCTTCATGAGATATGAAGTGTTGGACAACCAGGCCATGTGCCATAGATCTAAACAGGTGATAGAGGGAGCAATGTCTGGAGAATACGGCGGGTGCGGTAGGACGTCCCATTTTAAAGTTTCCTAGTACGTTTGACCTCTTTTGCAACGGAGGATCGAGCGTTGTCGTGCTGCAAAATCACTTTATCGTGCCTCTCGCTGTATTGCTGCCGTTTGTCTTTTAATCCTCTGCTCAGACGCGTTACTTGCGTTCGATAACGAGCACGTGCGATTGTTTCACTTGGTTTTAACACCTAATAGTACACGACACCGAGTTGCTGCCACCAAATGCAGAGAATGATCTTGGAGCCGTGAATATTCGGTTAGGCCGTCGACGTGGAAGCCTGGCCGGGATATCCCCATGATTTTTTTGCGTTTAGGGTTTTCGTAATGAACCCATTTTTTGTCCCCGGTCACAATGCGATTCAGAAATCCATTCTGTTTTTTCCTCTGAAGCAAATGTTCACAAACACAGAAACGCCGTTCAACGTCTCTTGGTTTCATCTCACACGGGACCCAAGTTCCTTCTTTCTGAATCATGTCCATAGCCTTGAGACGTTTTGAAATGGTTTGCTGTGTCACTCCTACTAATCGTGCCAGTTCTTCTTGAGTTTGACGCGAGTCATCACTCAGCAATATCTCGAGTTCTGCATCTTCGAAAACATTCTCTCTTCCACCACTATGCGGGGCTACGACGTTAAAATCACCGTTCTTTAAGCGGTGAAACAACTAGGGACACGTTCTTTCACTGATAGCGTCCTTACCATACCTACTTGAGAGTATTCGATGAGACTCAGCCGATGTTTTTTTTAATATTGAAACAAAACAGTAACAACTCCCGCAAATGACGAGAATTAGGCTCGTAAACTGACACTTTCAATCAAGAACAACTTCATGATGCAGACACAGATCGACTAATGTTTGAATGAGGTTATGTTGAGCGAGGTTCAAGCGAACTGCCTGACTTCTGCGATCTGTTTCTATCGACCGCTACTTGCCGTTGTCGCTACCTATCGGCAGGCGGCGGAAGCAAATTTGTACACCTTGTACATATCCGCAGCTCGTGGTCTACTGGCTAGCGTTGCTGTCGCTGATCACGAGGTCCCGGGTTTGATTTCCGGCCGGGTCGCTGATTTTCCCCACCGGAGACAAGGTGTCTGGGTGTTTCTGTTGCCCTCATCATCTCATCATCATTTGGGAAGTGCCAAGATTGGAAACGGAAGAATTTGAAACTTGTATGGGCGCTGATGACCACGATGTTGAGGGCCCCACAAACCATCATCATCATATATATATTATATATAGGCCAGAGAAGTGCGAGTAAGACTTGTTCTCTGAGGGATTCCGTACAAACTTCATTACACCGAGTCGTTATAATTAAACGTTCCCTGTTTACCACGTTATAACATGGAAAATAATTACCATACAATTGCCAAACTTGGCAGCATTAATTTCAAGGCCTAGGGGAAGAGAAATAATGCAGAATCAATTCAACTCATACACATTTAATGTCCTAATACAGTACATCATACCATTATATACCGGTACACAACTGCTACAAAAGGCTCTCAATATGGCTCCCTCAGAATCCTCAAGAGTCTAAAAGCGCAGGATTGCGTTCTGCTTAGCAGAACGAAACATGTTCCTAGGTATACTGGATATGTCTCTTGATATGCTGCACTTCGGATCAGTACATGAATGAATGTTCCCTATCTAGATGTTCCCTATCTAGATAAGGTGATCATGCCGGCCAAGCTATTGCAAACAATCGGCTGATAATTGGATCAGACGGACGCATTGGCCGAGCGGTTCTAGGCCCTTCAGTCTGGAACCGCGCGACCGCTACGGTCGCAGGTTCGAATACTGCCTCGGGCATGGATGTGTGTGATGTCCTTAGGTCAGTTAGGTGTAATTAGTTCTAAGTTCTAGTGGACTGATGACCTGAGCTGTTAAGTCCCGTAGTGCTCAGAGCCATTTCAAGCATTTTTGATAATTGGATAGTTTCCAAATGCGTTTTGGAGAAGCAGGTGGTCTTCATTAGCAATGTGCGGTGGGGCCCCATCTTGCATGAAAACGTTTGAGTTATGGCTCTGAGCACTGTGAGACTTAACTGCTGAGGTCATCAGTGCCCTAGAATTTAGAACTACTTAAACCTAACTAACCTAACGACATGACATACATCCATGCCCGAGGCAGGATTCGAACCTAGGACCGTAGTGGTCGCGCGGCTCCAGACTGTAGCACCTAGAATCGCTCGGCCACTCCGGCCGGCAAACTTTTGAGTTCAATGTGTCTCTCTCCTGCAGGGAGGGTGTGACATGCTGCCGAAGCATGTCGTACTAACGCTGGTCAGTCACACTGCACGTCTTTGGTCCTTGAGCGCCAACCTGTTCAAAAAAGAATAGGCCTGTGATGAACGTAGACGTGAAGCCCCACCATGTCGTGACAAAAAAAATGGCTCTGAGCACTATGCGACTAAACTTCTGAGGTCATCAGTCGCCTAGAACTTAGAACTAAGTAAACCTACTAACTAACCTTAGGACATCACACACATCCATGCCCGAGGCAGGATTCGAACCTGCGACCGTAGCGGTCGCTCGGTTCCATACTGTAGCGCCTAGAACCGCACGGGCACTCCGGAGAGCGAAGTCAACAGGTCGTTGTGCGTCCTGTGGTGCATCTGCAGTTCACAAACAATAGATTGTGGTCAGAGTCCACATGTGCCGCTGGAAATATCTTACAATTTAAAACCTGTTTCCTAAATCTTTGTCTTACCATTATGTAATCTATCTGAAACCTTCCAATGTCTCCAGGCCTCTTCCACGTATATAACCTTCTTTCATGATTCTTAAGCCAGGTATTAGCTACGATTCAGTTATGCTCTGTGCAAAATTATACCAGGAGGCTTCCTCTTTCGTTCCTTACTCCCATTCCATATTCACCTACTACTTTTCCTTCTCTTCCTTTTCCTACTATCGAATTCCAGTCACACATGACTACAAAATTTTCGTCTGCCTTCACTGTCTGAATAATTTCTTTTATCTCGTCATACATTTCTTCAATCTTTTCGTCATGTGAGGAGCTAGTTGGCATATAAACTTATACTACTATGGTAGGTGTGGGCTTCGTGTCTGTTTCAACTACAATAATGCGTTCACTATGCTGTTCGTAGTAACTTACCTACACTCCTATTTTTTATTCATTATTAAACATACTGCTGCACTATACCTATTTGGTTTTGTAGTTATAATCCTGCATTCGCCTGACCAGAAATCTCTTTCCACCTGTCACCGAGCTTCACTAATGCCCACGATATCTAACTTTAACCTATCCACTTCCCTTTTTAGATTTTCTAACCTACCTGCCCGATTAAGGGATGTGACAGTCCACGCTCCGACCCGTACAACGCCAGTTTTGTTTCTCGTGATAACGATGTCCTGCTGAGAAGTCCCCGCCCGGAGATCCGGATGGGGGATTATTTTACCTCCGGAATATTTTACCCAAGAGGACGCCATCATCATTTAACCATACAGTAAAGCTGCATGCCCTCGGGAAAAGTTACGGCCGTAGTTTCCCCTTGCTTTCAGCCGTTCGCAGTACCAGCACAGCAAGGCTGTTTTGGTTAGTGTTACAAGGCCAGATCAGTCAATCACCATAGTGTTGCCCCTGAAACTACTGAAAAGGCTGCTGCCCCTTTTCAGGAAGCACACGTTTTTCCGGCCTCTCAACAGATACCCCTCCGTTGTAGTTGCACCTATGGTACGGTTAGCTGTATCGCTGAGGCAGGTCGTTCATTATAAGAAGTATGTTATTCCTGTTATACGTTTACATACCTTCGAGTTTTTCCCCCCGTCGTAATAGACATTGTAGTCGAAAAACATTTGGTTTATTTTCACCCTTCGCAATAATGTAACTTTAAGGAGGCCTTCTTTCGTTTTGCTGTATTTGCTTTCTTTGCTCTCCACTTTAGTTTTGCAGCACTTAACACTAGTTTATTTATCTGTTTTGCATTCAGTACTGTTATTTTGTATGTTCATTTATACTGATTTCAAAAGAGCTGAATGCGAAGTAAAATTTCTATGAAGAAAACTTAAGTGAAGTTTTACAACGGAGTAGTTGAGGGAAGGGCTACATAAAAAAAAAATCCTCTTCTTTGACTATTTGATCTATCTGATACTCAGCTTTCTTCCGTATCACAATCTTTCGAAATTTTCTGTTCTCTTCTATACTCCCTATAGTCCACGTTTCACTCCCATATGACGCAACACTCCACAAAAATTTCAGAACAGGCTTGTCAACACATTTGCATTCAGTATCAATATATTCTCTTTTTCCGAAAAGCTTTTATTGCTATGGCCAGGTTGCGTTTCATATTCTGTTTACTTCTGGCGCCGTCAGTTATTTTGCTGTTTCAGTAAAACTCGTCTACTCCTTTTAAAATCTTATTTTCTAATCTAATGTGTGTGTCATTACCTACCTGAATGTTTTCGATTCTGCTCCAACACTGTTGTTATATTTTTATTTATACTTATCTTATTACCTTTCTTCAAGAAGGCACTTATTCCGTTCAGTGGATCTTGCTAATCCTTAGCTATCTGTGACAGAATTACAAATGGCATCCGGAAACCTTTAAGTTTTTATTTCTTCTACGTGAAATTTCAATCCTTTTATAAATTTCCTCTTATTTCCATTTACTGTTTTCTTTATGTGCACAACGATGACGTGTGGGATGTTCTGCAAGACTACGTTACGCCTTTACCCAAATACAGAATGCCTCCTATATCCTCAGACTCTTTATCACTGTAGTTCCCTTCCTCGTTTGTCGTAAATAATCTACCACCTCTTATTTTTTAAGACCGATCATTTCAGAATTCCTTACGTGTTGCCAGATGTATCCCCACACAATCACAAATCACAACGTTATCCGTCTACAGCACTCCTTGCTTTCTGCGTGACCGCTAGATGTGGTTGCTGAACACCTTCGCAATTTTGTATCGTATGCGGCGCTGTCCCGTCCACTATACATATTGCTTCGGAATACGTCTTTCATATTTTAATTCAAAATCCAGATAGTCCTTGTCAGAAACTGTTGAAACTAGATATACACTGGTCAGCCAGAACAATTATGACCACCGATCCTACAATCGATATAAAGCCGCCCAGGCGATAGCAGTGTCATCTGGAGAGGAATGACTCCTACTCAGACACACGTATGGTGCATGAAGTACCACTGAGCATACTGTCTGTGTGTACAATGGGGAAGGAGCGCGATCTATCCGAGTGATGGCCCAGAGGCTAGGCACGAATATTTCGGAACCTGCACGATTTTTCGGGTCTTCGAAGAAAGCTGTGGTGCGTGTCGTGAACACATGGCGAAACCAAGGTGAAACTTCGTCCAGACGTCGTTGGGCAGAGTACAAGTGTGTCTGGACATACAGTGTACTGTGCACCGAACACTCCTAACACCCGGCCTCCACAGCCAACGACCCATTCATGTGCCAATTTTAACACCACGACATTGGCAACTGCGACTGAAATGGGCACATGAACATCGACACCGGGCGTTGACGCAGTGGCAGAGTGCGGCATGGTCAGATGAATCATGATACCATCTTTATGAAGCCGAAGGCAGAAGGCAGGGCGCGATTCCGACGTCTTCCAGAGGAACAGCTCCTTGATACCTGTACTGCGGGACAAAGACAAGCTGGTGGGAGCTCCATTATGCTCTATGAAACATTCTAATGGGCATCGTGGGTCCATTGGAGCTCGTACAAGGCACAATGACGACCAACGAAAATCATGCAATGGTTGCAGACCACGTACGCCCCTTCATGACGATCATGTTTCTGACGGATATGGTATTTTTCAACAACGGAATGCGTAATGTCAGAAAGCCTGGAGTATGATGGTTAGAGGGACGCTATGGCGAGTTCCAGTTGATGTGCTGTCCCCCTCCCCCCCCACCACGGCACCCCCACCGCTCCTTTCTCACGCCACCAAACCCCAGATCTGAACCAGCTCCTTCCCTGGGATTTACAGGAATTAGATGAGTTTTGTGTGCAGATGTGGTAACAACTGCCTCATGCGACCTACCTAGGCCTCATTGCTTCCACGCGAGGACGCATCGCCGCTATTATCCGCGCTAGATGTGTCTATAAAGGCTCATACACTGGTGGTCATAATGTTCGACTGCTGCCCTGGCCAGCACATTCTCCAGATCTCTCACCAACTGAAAACGTCTGGTCAATGGTGGCCGAGCAACTGGCTCGTCACAGTACGCCAGTCGCTACCCTTGATGAACTGTGGTATCGTGTTGAAGCTGCATGGGCAGCTGTACCTGTACACGCCATCCAAGCTCTGTTTGACTCAATGCCCAGCCGTATCAAGGTCGTTATTACGGCCAGAGGTGGTTGTTCTGGGTACTGATTTCTCAGGATCTGTGCACCCAAATTGCGTGAAAATGAAATCACATGTCAGTTCTAGTATAATATATTTTTCCAATGAATACCCATTTATCATCTGCGTTTCTTCTTGGTGTAGCAATTTTAATGGCCAGTACTGTACGGTGGTGGTCATAATGTTCTGGTAGATCAGTGTATCACTGTATTTATTTGCAGAAATCTTAAGACTGAAAGACTACTAATAGCTTGTAAGTAGGCTACGTAAGTAGGCTGTTTAGGTTCTTATATTGGTAACGCCGCCGCCACGTAGCGCTCTCTGTATGAAAATCACTGGCTGTGCTGTGTGCAGTCTGTGGCTAGTTTGCATTGTTGTCTGCCATTGTAGTGTTGGGCAGTTCGCGTAGTGTTGCGCAGTTGGAGGTGAGCCGCCAGCAGTGGTGGGTGTGGGGAGAGAGATGGCGGAGTTTTGAAATTTGTAACATTGGATGTCATGAACTACTATATATATTATAACTGTTAAGGTAAATACATTGTTTGTTCTCTATTAACATCTTTCAATTGCTAACTATGCCTATCAGTAGTTAGTGCCTTCTGTAGTTTGAATCTTTTATTTAGCTGGCAGTAGTGGCGCTCGCTGTATTGCAGTAGTTCGAGTAACGAAGATTTTTGTGAGGTAAGTGATTTGCGAAAGGTATAGGTTAATGTTAGTCAGGGCCATTGTTTTGTAGGGATTATTGAAAGTCAGATTGCGTTGCGCTAAAAATATTGTGTGTCAGTTTAAGCACAGTCATGTATAATTTTTTCAAAGAGGACGTTTCAAACTGATATTTGAAGCCGCTCTCTACCATGTTATCTACAACCACACCTACATCCAAACTCTGTAAACCATCCTAAAGTGCATGGAAGAGCTTACCGCGTGTTAAATGCTTCTTTCCGGTTCGCTGTGGTATGGAGCTCTGTAAGAACTACACTGAGGCGACAACAGCCTAATATCGTGTCGGACTTCCTTTTGTTGGGCGTAGTGCAGCAGTGAGACGTGGCATGGATGCCACAAGTCGCTGGAACTCCTCTGCGGAAATACTGAGCCATAATCGTCTTGAGGTGCAGTTCTTCTTGTTATATCCGTGCTTGCTACGAAAATGCGATGAGAAATTCCACCTTATGCACGAGACCTTTTTTTCCTGTTTTGGTTAAAAAAAATGGTTCAAATGGCTCTGAGCACTATGGCACTTAACTTCGGAGGTCATCAGTCCCCTAGAACTTAGAACTACTTCAACTAACTAACCTAAGGACTTCACACACATCCTTGCCCGAGGCAGGATTCGAACCTGCGACCGTAGCTGTCACGTGGTTCCAGACTGTAGCGCCTAGAACCGGCCGGCCACTCCGGCCGGCCTGTTTTGTTTCACCCATACATGTTTCATCAGTGGGTTTAATTTTTATTTTTAACTTACATGATGCTATTGTCCATTTATTTTGGCAGCTATTCTACTACGCAATATACAACTTGTGTGTATACAACTCTGCCTATGTTTTGAGAAATCGAAAAAGTGCAGTACCAAGCGACCATAGGTCACGAAGTAAGCCTACTTACTTCGCCAACAACACAGGAGGACCCACCAAAACTTCAAAACTATGACAAGATGTATATTGTGTAGCAGAATAGCTACCAAAATAAATGGACCATAGCATCATGTAACTTAAAAATAAAAATTAAACCCACTGATGAAACATGTATGGGTGAAACAAAACAGGGAAAAAATATGTCTTGCATAAGGCGAAATTTCTTATCCCATACTGAGCCACGCTGCCTCTTAGGCCGTCCATAGTTTCGAAAGTACAGGGTGATTCAAAAAGAATACCACAACTTTAGGAATTTAAAACTCTGCAACGACAAAAGGCAGAGCTAAGCACTATCTGTCGGCGAATTAAAGGAGCTATAAAGTTTCATTTAGTTGTACATTTGTTCGCTTGAGGCGCTGTTGACTAGGCGTCAGCGTCAGTTGATGCTAAGATGGCGACCGCTCAACAGAAAGCTTTTTGTGTTATTGAGTACGGCAGAAGTGAAGCGACGAGAATCCGCGGGAAACAACTCAGTATGAACGTGACTCGCCTAAGGTGAACGTTTTCTGTGCCATTTCAGCCAATAAAGTTTTTGGTCCCTTTTTCTTCGAAGGTGCTACTGTAACTGGACTACAGTATCTGGAGATGTTAGAGAATTAGCTGTTCCCTCAGCTCGAACAAGAAGCACAACAATTCATATTTCAGCAGGATGGAGCGCCACGACATTGGCACTTATCTGTCCGTAACTACCTGTACGTCAACTACCCGAGGCGATGGATCGGCCGCCAGGCAGCCCGTGACAGAGCACTTCATCACTGGCCTCCAAGAAGCCCTGATCTTACCCCCTGCGATTTTTTCTTATGGGGGTATGTTAAGGATATGGTGCTTCAGCCACCTCTCCCAGCCACCATTGATGATTTGAAACGAGAAATAACAGCAGCTATCCAAACTGTTACGCCTGATATGCTACAGAGAGTGTGGAACGAGTTGGAGTATCGGGTTGATATTGCTCGAGTGTCTGGAGGGGGCCATATTGAACATCTCTGAACTTGTTTTTGAGTGAAAAAAAACTTTTTTAAATACTCTTTGTAATGATGTATAACAGAAGGTTATATTATGCTTCTTTCATTAAATACACATTTTTAAAGTTGTGGTATTCTTTTTAAATCACCCTGTATTTCCAGTGCTGAATTTTGAGCACGAACTGATCTCTGGACTATGTTCACTAAAATTTCAATGGCATTTATGTCGGGCGATCTGGGTGGCAAGATCATTCGCTTGAACTGTCCAGAATGGTCTTCAAGCAAACCGCGAACAACTGTGGCACTGGGACTTGCAGCATTACCATCTTTACAAGCTCTATCTTAGTTTGGGAACATGAAGTCCATGGACGGCTGCAAATGGTAATCAGACGAACATAGCCATTTCCAGTAAATGATCGGTCCTGTTGGACCCAGAGGACTCAGTCCATTCCATGTGAACACAGCCCACAGCATTATGGGGCCACCACCAGCTTGCACAATGACTTGATTACAACTGGGGTCCATGGCCTTAGTGAGGTCTGCGCCACACTCGAATCCTACCATCAGCCCTTACCAAGTGAAATAGGGAGTCATCCGACCAGGTCACGGTTTTTAAGTCATCTAGGGCCCAACCGACATCGTCACGAGCCCAGAAGAGGCGCTGTCATGCTGTTCACAAAGCCGGCCGGTGTGGCCGAGCGGTTCTAGGCGCTTCAGTCTGGAGCCGCGCGACCGCTACGGTCGCAGGTTCTAATCCTGCCTCGGGCATGGATGTGTGTGATGTCCTTAGGTTAGTTAAGTTTAAGTAGTTCTAAGTTCTAGGGGACTGATGACCTCAGATGTTAAGTCCCATAGTGCTCAGAACCACTTGAACCATTTTTTTGTTCACATAGGCACTCGATTTATTGTTGCGGATGTTTCATGTTGTGCAGCTTGTCAGTCAGCACTGATAACTCTATGCAAACGCTGCTACTCTCGGTCGTTACGTGAAGGCCGTCGGCCACTCCGTTGTCCTTCATGAAAGGTAATGATATTATGGCATTCTGAAGAAGGCTAGATTATTGTATCCGAAACCTAGGTAAAGTTTATTTGCGTATGAAACTGGACGCTGAAATTTAATATAATTATATTTTACAGTTGCTGACTCTGCTGCACCATGCCGAATGGTGTCATATGTAATTCGTGTCAAGGCTCTGGATCTTGCTGTCGTTCCCAGCGACGCCACGGGCCCAGCAGCTGCAGGCAGGGGGACGAGGCGAGGGCGACCTGATATTTAGTATCCTTGGCATTCTCCTGACATCGTGGATCTCGGAATATTGAATTCCTGAACAATTTCCGAAATGGAATGTTCCTATGCGTCTAGCTCCAACTACCGTTCCGCTTTCAAAGTCTGTTAATTCCCGTCATGCGGCCATAATCACGCCGGAAACCGCTTCACATCAATCACCTAAGTCTGTTTTAGCTTCACCTAAAACACCTAGAAACCATAAAAAATATGCTTGAAGAAAGCACTCACAGCCCTCCAATGCGATACAGCAATTTTAAGGTCTTGAATGTCAAATTGTGCAATAACAGTTTCAACGGCGACCGCCTCTGCAGCCTTGCTGTTACGTGGAATCGATTCCTCGACGTTGGGAGCCTTCAGAGAGACACTCGTTTCCACAGGGTGCTGTTGGGCTATAAAAGTTCCTCCATAGCAGACAGTTACATAATCTGGGAAAGCAGACGCGACTTTTGCGAACTGTTCGTTACGTTACAATGACGTAGGTAGGCGAGACTTATCACAATCATTCGTTATTAAAGTCAGACCCTACCGCCCCTATCCCTCATATATTTTAACAGCCGCCACAGTAATTGGTTCCTTATAATTACGATGTAGATTAAAACTGAAGAAACTGCAAAAAGGTGGGAATTTAAGGAGATGGGACCTGGATAAACTGAAAGAACCAGAGGTTGTAGAGAGTTTCAGGGAGAGCATAAAGGAACAATTGACAGGAATGGGGGAAAGAAATACAGTAGAAGAAGAATGGGTAGCTTTGAGGTATGAAGTAGTGGAGGCAGCAGAGGATCAAGTGGGTAAAAAGACGAGGGCTAGTAGATATCCTTGGGTAACAGAAGAAATATTGAATTTAATTGATGAAAGGAGAAAATATAAAAATGCAGTAAATGAAGCAGGCAAAAAGGAATACAAACGTCTCAAAAATGAGATCGACAGGAAGTGCAGAATGGCTAAGCAGGGATGGCTAGAGGACAAATGTAAGGATGTAGAGGCTTATCTCACTAGGGGTAAGATAGATACTGCCTACAGGAAAATTAAAGAGACCTTTGGAGATAAGAGAACCACTTGTATCAACATCAAGAGCTCAGATGGAAACCCAGTTCTAAGCAAAGAAGGGAAAGCAGAAAGGTGGAAGCAGTATATAGAGGGTCTATACAAGGGCGATGTACTTGAGGACAATATTATGGAAATGGAAGAGGATGTAGATGAAGATGAAATGGGAGATACGATACTGCGTGAAGAGTTTGACAGAGCACTGAAAGACCTGAGTCGAAACAAGGCCCCCGGAGTAAACAACATTCCATTGGAACTACTGACGGCCTTGGGAGAGCCAGTCCTGACAAAACTCTACCATCTGGTGAGCAAGATGTATGAAACAGACGAAATACCCTCAGACTTCAAGAAGAATATAATCATTCCAATCCCAAAGGAAGTAGGTGTTGACAGATGTGAAAATTACCGAACAATCAGTTTAATAAGCCACAGCTGCAAAATACTAACACGAATTCTTTACAGACGAATGGAAAAACTAGTAGAAGCCGACCTCGGGGAAGATCAGTTTCGACTCCGTAGAAATACTGGAACACGTGAGGCAATACTGACCTTACGACTTATCTTAGAAGAAAGATTAAGGACAGGTAAACCTACGTTTCTAGCAATTGTAGACTTAGAGAAAGCTTTTGACAATGTTGACTGGAATACTCTCTTTCAAATTCTAAAGGTGGCAGGGGGCGAAAGGCTATTTACAATTTGTACAGAAACCAGATGGCAGTTATAAGAGTCGAGGGGCATGAGAGGGAAGCAGCGGTTGGGAAGGGAGTGAGACAGGGTTGCAACCTCTCCCCAATGTTATTCAATCTGTATATTGAGCAAGCAGTAAAGGAAACAAAAGGAAAATTGGGAGTAGGTATTAAAATCCATGGAGAAGAAATAAAAACTTTGAGGTTCGCCGATGACATTGTAATTCTGTCAGAGACAGCAAAGGACTTGGAAGAGCAGTTGAACGGAATGGATGGTGTCTTGAAAGGAGGATATAAGATGAACATCAACAAAAGCAAAACGAGGATAATGGAATGTAGTCGAATTAAGTCGGGTGATGCTGAGGGTATTAGATTAGGAAATGAGACACTTAAAGTAGTAAAGGAGTTTTGCTATTTGGGGAGCAAAATAACTGATGATGGTCGAAGTAGAGAGGACATAAAATGTAGTCTGGCTATGGCAAGGAAAGCGTTTCTGAAGAAGAGAAATTTGTTAACATCGAGTATAGATTTAAGTGTCAGGAAGCCGTTTCTGAAAGTATTTGTATGGAGTGTAGCCATGTATGGAAGTGAAACATGGACGGTAAATAGTTTGGACAAGAAGAGAATAGAAGCTTTTGAAATGTGGTGCTACAGAAGAATGCTGAAGATTAGATGGGTAGATCACATAACTAATGAGGAAGTATTGAATAGGATTGGGGAGAAGAGAAGTTTGTGGCACAACTTGACCAGAAGAAGGGATCGGTTGGTAGGACATGTTCTGAGGCATCAAGGGATCACCAATTTAGTATTGGAAGGCAGTGTGGAGGGTAAAAATCGTAGGGGGAGACCAAGATATGAATACACTAAGCAGATTCAGAAGGATGTAGGTTGCAACAGGTACTGGGAGATGAAGAAGCTTGCACAGGATAGAGTAGCATGGAGAGCTGCATCAAACCAGTCTCAGGACTGAAGACAACAACAACATAATTACGATGAAAGAAATCGTTTAAAGTCTGAGGTTTACTCAAGTCTAGCTTGGCCAGGATTTCGAGTATATCTTATCCAAGAAATGTCGTGTGAAATTTCCTTCTCAGGTATAAAGTTTCTTAAACATTCTTGTTATCCTGCTAATTACCATACTAGTGCTCGTGTGTGGCAGAGATGATGCAAGTGACATTGCGAAGGTTACGCTTCTCCGCATCTTCCTCCTCTCTGAAAGACAGCGGCGACCTGTTTACTCAAGTGCCTCGGCGCGTGCCCGCCTGCCTGAACGCATTCAGTAAATGACTGAACAACACCCCAGCGCTTCCACAGCAGATCGCTGACATGGTACTACAATTACACAGAAGCGTGCCCTCATCTCATTCCGCTAATGGTAAGGCTGCCTTCACTTGTCATGAAGGACAGACCCCGCGGATGCGGCATTCACTTGCGTCATATCCCCAACTTGTCAACAGCGGTGCTGCATGTCTGGCGTAGGGCACTCGCATAATGCGTGCGCATTGCGGATGGAGTAATTCTCAGTTAGCAGTGGATCGGTGCACATTGTAACTTGTTTGTGACAGAACGGTACGGGGCGACAGGCATAGGAATCAACACGAATCTGCAGTACTCGTATCTCCATTGCAAAAGATTCACATTCAGGTTTCTACACGAAATGTTGAGCTCCAGGTTTGCGTTTTGCACGTAGACAAGATTTTAACACATCATTGGTTCGACAGAGTACTCAAAAATCATATCCAATAATATTACAACTTTGAAATTTTTTTCATCAATTTACTCGCATTCGCCGGCCGCGGTGGCGGAGCGGTTCTAGGCGCTTCAGTCCGGAACTGCGTGATTGCTACGGTTGCAGGTTCGAATCCTGGCTTGGGCACGAATGTGTGTGATGTCCTTAGGTTAGTCAGGTTTAACTAGTTCTAAATTCTAGGGGACTGATGACCTCAGATGTTATGTCCCATAGTGCTCAGAGCCATTTGAACTTTTTTTTTTTATTCGCATTTAAAGAAACGGGGAAATACTTGATTCATTCTGAGTACAGTTTATTCATTCGGCGATAGTATTGCAAAAACTGGAGCCTAACATCTCACATTTAAGGTAAATATACACTAAAGAGCAAAAGAAACTGGTACACCTGCTTAATATCTTGTAGGGTGTCCGCGAGCACCCAGAAGTGCCACAGCACGACGTGACTTGGACTGGACTAATGTCTGAACTAGCGCTGGAGGAATTTGACACCATGAATCCTGCAGGATACTCCACAAATCCGTAAGAGTACGAGGGCTCTTCCGAACAGTACGTTGCAAGGCATCCCAGGTGTGCTCAATAATATTCATGTCTGGGGAGTTTGGTGACCAGCGGAAGTGTTTAAATTCAGAAGAGTGTTCCTGGAGCAACTCTGGAAGTGTGGGGTGCCGCATTGTCTTGCTGAAATTTACAAAGTCAGTCGAAATGCACAATGGACATGAATGGATGCAGGTGATCAGACAGGATGTTACGTACGTGTCACCTGTCAGAGTCATATCTAGACGTTTCAATGATTCCATATCAGTCCAACTGTACACTCCCCACTCTTCCACCAGCTTGAACAGTGTCCTGCTGACATTCAGGATCCATGTATTCATGATGTTGTCTCCGTACCAGTACAGGCCCATTTGCCCGATACAATTTGAAACGAGACTCGTCCGACTTGGCAACTTGTTTCCAGTCATCAACATTCCAATGTCACTGTTGACGGGCCCAGGCGAGGCGTAAAGCTTTGTGTCGTGCAGCCAGCAAGGGTACACGAGTGTGGCTTCGGTTACATACGTTCATATCGATGATGTTTCGTTGAACGGTTCGCACGCTGACACTTCTCGACGGCCCAGCATTGAAATCTGCAGCAATTTTCGGTTGGGTAGCACTTCTATCACGCTGAACGATTCTCTTCAGTCGTCTTTGGTGTTGTAGGGTCTTTTTCTGGCCGCAGCGATATCGGAGAATTGATGTTTTACCGGATTCCTGATATTATTCACAATACGGGAAAATCCACACTTCATCGCTACCTCGAAGATGCTGTGTCCCAACGTTCGTGCGCCGACCATAACATGTCCAAATTCACTTAAATCTTGATAACCTACCGTTGTAGCAGCAATAACCGATCTAGCAACTGCGCCAGACATTTGTTGTCTTATACAAGACGTTGCCGGCTGCAGCGCCGTATTATGCCTGTTTACATATTCCTGTATTTGAATATGCATGCCTATACCAGTTTCTTTGACGCTTCGGTGTAGATTATAACACTAAGAAAATTGTAGTGATCTACATAGGTATGGTATTGTTTCCTATAGTGTTTCCTACATTTTTCTACAGGGTGACAATGACTGAATTATATCACATCAAATCATCATATTTTCTGGTGATGCATGATGGGATTTAGTACGCGCATGCAAGATTCGGTTTAACGACGAAGCCCACTTTCATTTGGATGGGTTCGTCAATAAGAAAAATTGGCGCGTTTGTCGGACTGACAATCCGTATTTTGCAATCGGGAAGTCTCTTCGACGGGTGACTATGTGGTGTGCAATATCGAGTCACGGAGTAATCGATGCGGATATTCCTTGATGGCACAGTGACTCCCGAACGATACGTGAAGGCTTTGGAATATGATTTCATACCCGATATCCACAGAAACCCTGATTTCAGCAAGATGTGGTTCATGCAAAACGGAGATCGACCCCATCAAAGCTAGAAAGTGTTTGAAGTCCTGGAGGAGCACTTTGGGAACCGCATACTGGCTCTGGGGTGTCCAGAGGCCACTGGCGTGGGTGTCGACTGACTGCTATATTTTTCGGATCTGAACACATGCGACTACTTTTTGTGGGACTGTATTAAAGACAAGGTGTACAGCAATAACCCCAAAACCATTGCTAAGCTGAATACAGCCATTCAGGAGGTCATTGACAGCATCGATGTTGCGACACTTCAGCGAGTCTTGCTGAATTTCGCTGTTCGTCTGCACCACATCGTCGCCAATGATGGCAGACACATCGAACATGTCATAACCTAACTCCGCGTATCTGTAGTGGCGTTTACATGTTGAATAAAGTGTCTACAGTCGTAGTTTGTAACTAATTCACGTTTATTTTCATGTAGTTCAATATTTGTGACCCTGCACATTACATTTTTAGTTTCAAATATTAAAAAGTAAAAAGAGCATTCCTATTATATCTGCATTATGGTGTTACGTGCATCTATACCTTTTATCTCGCCCGTCTACCCCAGCTTATTTCCTTTATACGTCCTTTCTGTGCATCACTTCAACATTTAATCCCTCCCTTCTCTGCTTAGGACTGGCTATCTTCTAAAACTCTTGATATTCACTGAGTTACACCGTGCATAGGGTAATTTTTTTTTTAAACGCCGTCAATTTCTTAAAAACGAACGGTCACAACCGCGAGAAATTTCTTTTTCTATATGAGGTTACCAGTTTCGGGCCGTTTTAGACCATCTTCAGACCTCACACCATGATGGTAGACGATGGGTGTGAACGGAGCAGGCACTACGACTCCACAAATGCTAAGTGACAAAACAGACTGCTCTCCAAGAGGAATGATCTCAAAAATTTCTTATTCACGTCAGTTTCCTCCATTGTACCCAAAAGATGGCCTGCAATTGGGTGTAAAAGTGTAGAGCCACGCTATGTCACGCGCCGAAGCTCCAAACAACAGGGTATTGTCTACATATGCGAAAAGAACGTCTGAGCTCAGAAGTTCATGTGAGGTGTAGGGTGGGTCAAAGATATGTCACACTGGCAACAAATATAAGAACAATTCTGTCCAACGCCACCACGGACGTGTCATACAGTTGGAGAGGTCGTGAACTTCCCCTCCCCCCTCCTCCCCTACCCACATCTGACTCCTTATCTTGACCGCTCCGGAATGCAGATTACAACCGCGACACCCAGCGCTGAAATCGCGTGGTTTTCTTACGGGTGGCCTAGGAAAACGTTTCAGACACGCCGATGCTCAAAATCGAGAATTTTGGAAATTTGTCGTGAGGTCTTATGGGACCAAACTGTTGAGGTTATCGCTCCCTAAGCTTACGCACTACTTAATTTAACTTAAATTAATGTACACTAAGGACAATATACACACCACTGCCCGAGGGAGGACTCGAACCTCCGACGGGGTGGGGAGGGCGGAGGGGGGGGGGGGAGCCGCACGCACCGTGAAAAGGCGCTTCAGACCGATCGGCTACCCCGCGCGGCTCAAAATCGATACAAAAGGCTTCAGGAGTTAGCATAGAAGGCGTCAACGAAATCAGACCTTCCCCTAGGGCGTTCGTTTACACACATCTTGCGACCGAAAACAGCAAATTACAGTCTGATGAGCAACAGGGATACAGTGTTGCTGCAACCGCAGTGAACATGATCTGAGCCCTCTAGAGTGGACTAAGACTACAATTTTTGCTTTAGTGTACAGGGAGAAGCTACTAGGGACCGTTAAAACCCATTCGGCGAAATGTGAACGTGATCCGGAGGAGCAAAAGATGTTAATGCTTTCGTGGTCCTCATGTTTCACTACCATATTGATATGAGAACGAGGGGGGTACAATATTAGCAGATGTGTAAATAAATTGTCGAACGGCCCCTCTAAGGCCTCCAATTCGGTAAAACCCCCAGTGGCACCCAAGCACCTTTTCTGAGCACTTGAAAAACGTAGCTGTAGAGAGACAACCCTTGACCAATTCGAAGGACCTTGTTGTCTGGCCACCCCTTAAGTTCCCCTCAGATTGCACATACCCGTAACCAGACGTTAGGGAAGCAATGCAGCACCACTCAGCTGGAGATCGCAGCAGGAGATGCCTGCCCCACAGGTGCCTGGGAGTCAGTGGATGGTTGTCATTCTAAAGGTATATTTTCAAAGTGCTCCACAAAGGTGTGCAGATGGCACCAGGGAAGGTCGCGGACTGGGCGGTCTTAGAGGAACCCTGTGTCATTTTATTCACACGTGTGTCGCATACTTGTCTCAGGATGTTGCGAAATAAGGTAGCTGCAAAATCATTTACACCCTTTTCTGCTTCGGATATGAAGTTCAAATCGAATCGTTTTTAATGGCCCCTAGTGGTTTCTTCGTGTACACGAGAGGAAAAACTGCGGTCCCACATAATGTCAGAGAGGTCAGACCATATTCATTGGAGTTGCAGCCACTCATTGTTCTTAGAGAGATATAGGCAGTGTTGAAGGTTGTGAAGAACGTTGTCCTGTTGCGCACGACACAGCAAACCGTTGTTTTCGGCCTGCTTCTACCCGCAGGACAGGACAGGACAGATAGTTTAATTTGTGGAAAAAAATGATTCAAATGGCTCTGAGCACTATGGGAGTCAACATGTTAGGTCATAAGTCCCCTAGACCTTAGAACTACTTAAACCTAACTAACCTAAGGACATCACACACACCCATGCCCGAGGCAGGATTCGAACCTGCGACCGTAGCAGTCCCGCGGTTCCGGACTGCAGCGCCGGCCAATTTGTGGAAAGGGGCCAAAATGAGTGGCTGTCAGTTGCACTCGAACATATTACTTTATTCTTTTGACAAACATTAACAAGAGTAAAGGAAACATTAAAAACAGACCAAGCCAAACATTAAGACTTACTTCCCGGCTAAATACGCCATTCAATCTCAGGGCGGGAGGAGATTTAGTGTTTAACGTCCCGTCGACAACGAGGTCATTAGAGACGGAGCGCAAGCTCGGGTTAGGGAAGGATGGGGAAGGAAATCGGCCGTGCCCTTTCAAAGGATCGATCCCGGCTTTTGCCTGAAGCGATTTAGGGAAATCACGGAGAACCTAAATCAGGATGGCCGGAGACGGGATTGAACCGTCGTCCTCCCGAATGCGAGTCCAGTGTGCTAACCACTGCGCCACTTCGCTCGGTTTCAATCTCTCGCCTTAAGGGCAAAACAACTTTAATTTAAAATCGGCTACAAGCCATACATAAACAAACAACAAGGACAAGTAAGAAAACGCAGCACATCAAACGGCGCTCAAACGTTTCCAAGGGTTGGCCTGGAGTTCAAACACTAACGCTCTCTTAGGTGACACTGGCAGTCGGCCCGACAATTAACAATCCGATGGCAACCCAACCGACAGACAGTCAACGGACCAACCGACAGGATAACTCCCGCTCCACCCGACCAGCATACAACAGGGAGTTCAATGGAACAACGCATATGGTAACAGCGCCCACAACCAATTACACATTCAGCTGTCAAACTACACGCCATGCTGGATAAGAAAATACACTGCCTGAATTTATGTCAACGGCGAGGGCAGGTAACTGGAACGTTAATGGCCACAAGGCAAAAGGTTCCACTGGTGCATTTCAATTCAGAAATAATCAAGTTAAGTTAAGGGGCTCCGGAAAGGCTCAAAATCATGAAAAGTTCAATTTTTACTTTTTTGCGTTTTCTGAATCTGCAGACTATTACCTTTTAATAGATATATAATTTATTCAATTCCGAAGACTACAAATATTTTTAAATTTTTTTTTGAAATGTGTTCTGCATGGGCGTGACCCACTGTGGCGCTGTTAAACTGCTGTCAAATGGTGTTATTATTAACGTCCGTGTTCATCAGGTACATTTTAGTGATGTGAGATAAAGTATGTGTTGTGGCTAACCTGTGATGGTTCAATATATATCGCTGGTGTGATTGTCGATTGTTTCATGTTTATTTACTCTGTCGTTAACTCGAAAATATTCGTAATTAATTCTGTTTCTTGAGTCTCTGTTTTGTATAAGTATAATAATGAGTAAAAGTAAAGTTATTAGAAATCCTCTGAAGGCTTTTAAGAAAAGGAGAAATGTTGGAAAGCCAAAGGTATGTGTTATTACTGTAAATAATAACATTCTAACATGGTACGAGCGATGCTTGCTTTAAACAAGGAACGCCTTCGGGTGGAAAGACAGGGCTGTAAAGAGTCTACAAATATAAGCAACAGTAAACAGGAGGAGGAACAAGAGGAAGCTGGAGGAGGAGTTTGCAGAGGATGAAGATAATCCATCCTATGGACCTGGAATGCACTAAAAAGTTAATCCAATCTTTGTCGCTCGATTCCCAAAACTTTTATTTTCTCATACTAATTACATGTTTTCTAAGGATCTTTCAAACATATTTGTTTCAAACTTTCAGTAAATTCCTTATACAATACCTTCTGCATAATTTAACACAGCCTTTTTCCAAAAAAACTGTATATTTTTGAATATATAAATAAAAAATGCAAAAAATGTTGTGAATTTTCATTACAATTGAAAAAAAATCATGTTTAATAACTGAACTAAAATTTTGTAAAATCCCTGTGTTAAGTTGTAGCCCATATTCCAATAAATAATCTGTAAAAAGTTCAACTTCCTACCTCAAATACTTTGTGAGGAAAGATGTAATTTATAAGCGTTATTTTAACATTGCAAGTATAGGGCGTTCCGGAGCCCCTTAAACTACACAGGAGGGAGGCTAGAATTTCGCCACTTGAAAACACACGTTGTTGCTCGCGGGAATGTCCCAACAGCCCACAACGAAATTCGAACGAGACAATGTGAATAGTTGGAGCTTGCTGGTAGATTAAGTAAAGACTCAACTTTCGTGTCCGGGATCGGTGAGCCACGGACCTCGTAGCAATGGGAACAGCCCCCACACTCCGACCGAGCGTGGTCGCCGCCAGCGGCCCCCAGCCAGACACGCGCCACGGAGACTTCCTCGCTGCTCCACGCCAGCCGACCAACTCCCAGGCCCGGAAACGGTGAAAGGACCAAATATACGTCGGCCGATGAGACGACCAACCGAACGACCAACCAACGGTCGTCCCTCTCCAATCTCCCTCCGTTGGACGGTTCAAGTGTGTCGCCAGCGGTTGGCGAGAACTGGCTGTCGGCGCCTCACCGGCGCTCCGTCCCCGACTTCACAGCTGCCGCGTCCCGACTTCACTGCAGGTCCGTCTCCAACTGACTGCCAGACACACGAAGACCCCGAAATACTATCGGTCGCTCCAGATATGGTGCACGGCAGTGCACTCATCGATACGCGCTGCTGCTGCCACTTACGGGCAAGGAAGGCAGGAAGTTAGTGACGGCAGTAAATGCAATAAGGAAACGAGGCGGCAGTATCGTAATAGAAGATGACAAACAATAAATGGCGTGAACACGAGTCGTGCGCGGCTCAGTGTGTAAATGGACGCTCCAAGGAAAGAATTGGTTACACTGTAGCCCTTTATACCACTCCATTTCGTGCCGTTTCTGAGTGTCACATTCTGCGTGGTGTCTGTCTGTTCTAAGTCGTGTCTCCCTACCACTTTCGCGCAACGACGCTCTGAGTGTGTTTTTTAGGGAATTCACTAAGTTGAACATGGGACCTGTTGCTGGTAAGGAGACGTCAGACCACACATGACATATAGAGTTCAGAAGAGTTCAGTGAGACTACCGATGACATAATCAAATACTTAATGATTTCAGCGTCAGCTCCACTGCACTCCCTGATGATGATGATGATGATGTTTGGTTTGTGGGGCGCTCAACTGCGTGGTTATCAGCGCCCGTACAATTACCCAATCTTTGCTCAGTCCAATTTCGCCACTTTCCTGGATGATGATGAAATGATGAGGACAACACAAACACCCAGTCATCTAGAGGCAGGTGAAAATCCATGACCCCGCAGGGAATCGAACCCGGGACCCCGTGCTCGGGAAGCGAGAACGCTACCGCGAGACCACGAGCGGCGGACTCTGCACTCCCTGTAAAAGAGTCTTAATACTAACTGAATTTAGTGGAAGGGGTTCAAGGCTTTCCTATTTGTAATTAGCTGATAAAATAACGTCGAAAAAGCAGTTAAGTTTACCATCGGAATTTTTATTCTACTCACAAAATATTGTTCATAAATTGCACTATTGATAAAAGGTTCCAAATTGTTCAAATGGCTCTGAGCACTATGGGACTTAACATCTATGGTCATCAGTCCCCTAGAACTTAGAACTACTTAAACCTAACTAACCTAAGGACATCACATAACACCCAGTCATCAGGAGGCAGAGAAAATCCCTGACCCCACCGGGAATCGAAACCAGGAACCCGGGCGTGGGAAGCGAGAACGCTACCGCACGACCACGAGCTGCAGACATTGATAAAAGGAAGCATTTTAATACAGGATGATAAAAACCAACTGCGTTCAACAAAAATGTGAACGAATATTCCCTGAATGGGTTTCCAAGTTCTACATTGGATCAAAGGATGACCTATGCCATATAACATCTATAATCTAGGTTTAAGTTAAGTTTCATAAAAGAGAAAACTATCAAAAATGGTCTACAGTGACCCTCAATTATCTTTAATTATTTATTTAACTTGTCGTAAATTACAATGGCTGATGTGGCTTCTCAATAATTATATAACAGAAAAATCATCACGTTTCAGATTTTAATTTCGAGTAGCAAATGTGAATACCATGAGCTTTAATTGAGGATCGACACTAGTATTACGCAAAAAGGGGCTGTAACAAATGAGACTTCTGCTGTTCTGAGTGAAGCCTTGCGGCATCGCGTGCGTTCATTGCCTTGTCGGTGGTTAGTCAGCGTCAGTGGGCAGTTCTAACTTCTCCTTACTACAATTTACCGAAGTTGGTTTAAGGAAAGCTATCTGTCAGTGTTTTCAACTGTCCAATCAGGGTCTCAATTTTAACCTTAAGCTCCGCCTACAAAAATTCAGTCTATCCAATGAGAAACGTTATACACTCCTGGAAATGGAAAAAAGAACACATTGACACCGGTGTGTCAGACCCACCATACTTGCTCCGGACACTGCGAGAGGGCTGTACAAGCAATGATCACACGCACGGCACAGCGGACACACCAGGAACCGCGGTGTTGGCCGTCGAATGGCGCTAGCTGCGCAGCATTTGTGCACCGCCGCCGTCAGTGTCAGCCAGTTTGCCGTGGCATACGGAGCTCCATCGCAGTCTTTAACACTAGTAGCATACCGCGACAGCGTGGACGTGAACTGTATGTGCAGTTGACGGACTTTGAGCGAGGGCGTATAGTGGGCATGCGGGAGGCTGGGTGGACGTACCGCCGAATTGCTCAACACGTGGGGCGTGAGGTCTCCACAGTACATCGACGTTGTCGCCAGTGGTCGGCGGAAGGTGCACGTGCCCGTCGACCAGGGACCGGACCGCAGCGACGCACGGATGCACGCCAAGACCGTAGGATCCTACGCAGTGCCGTAGGGGACCGCACCGCCACTTCCCAGCAAATTAGGGACACTGTTGCTCCTGGGGTATCGGCGAGGACCATTCGCAACCGTCTCCATGAAGCTGGGCTACGGTCCCGCACACCGTTAAGCCGTCTTCCGCTCACGCCCCAACATCGTGCAGCCCGCCTCCAGTGGTGTCGCGACAGGCGTGAATGGAGGGACGAATGGAGACGTGTCGTCTTCAGCGATGAGAGTCGCTTCTACCTTGGTGCCAATGATGGTCGTATGCGTGTTTGGCGCCGTGCAGGTGAGCGCCACAATCAGGACTGCATACGACCGAGGCACACAGGGCCAACACCCGGCATCATGGTGTGGGGAGCGATCTCCTACACTGGCCGTACACCACTGGTGATCGTCGAGGGGACACTGAATAGTGCTCGGTACATCCAAACCGTCATCGAACCCATCGTTCTACCATTCCTAGACCGGCAAGGGAACTTGCTGTTCCAACAGGACAATGCACGTCCGCATGTATCCTGTGCCACCCAACGTGCTCTAGAAGGTGTAAGTCAACTACCCTGGCCAGCAAGATCTCCGGATCTGTCCTCCATTGAGCATGTTTGGGACTGGATGAAGCGTCGTCTCACGTGGTCTGCACGTCCAGCACGAACGCTGGTCCAACTGAGGCGCCAGGTGGAAATGGCATGGCAAGCCGTTCCACAGGACTACATCCAGCATCTCTACGATCGTCTCCATGGGAGAATAGCAGCCTGCATTGCTGCGAAAGGTGGATATACACTGTACTAGTGCCGACATTGTGCATGCTCTGTTGCCTGTGTCTATGTGCCTGTGGTTCTGTCAGTGTGATCATGTGATGTATCTGACCCCAGGAATGTGTCAATAAAGTTTCCCCTTCCTGGGACAATGAATTCACGGTGTTCTTATTTCAATTTCCAGGAGTGTACTTTTTGTGGTGGGGCAATGTTTTTAATGTTTGCTACGTAACAGAGACGCATATAGTCTCAAGCTAAAACTTGCAGCTGGTGTGGCCCTTTTAGTGTTATTGTACGATCTATACTGTTCTTCTGGAGGGCTCTATCTTTTAACATGGGCTGGGGGGGGTGGGTGGTCTTGGCGGTCGGCCGGAAATGTGGGTGTCCGTCCCTTATCGTAGGGCCTTCTAGCTTAACACGGTTCTGCTCTCGGCTTCTGTTCTCGTTTCTCCCCTCTGAACTGCGTCTGTTTCACGGTGGGGAGGTATGACATGCATTTTGGCGTTCTTGTGTTAGTCTGCGGTATTCCATTTGCTCACTCGTTGATCGTATTATGTTCGTTAATTTAATGTCAGGATTTATTCGGAGCTATATGGATTTGCCTGACACCTTACAAGATAACCGCGTGATTTTGACGCTGCGGGTCTCGGTTCTGGCCTCCATTGCAGTGTCACCAAGATAAGGAGTGAGATGTGGGTAATGAGTTGGGGTCAACACCTTCTCATCGTGTGATACATTCACGGTGGCGTTGGAAGGAATTGTGGTGAAGTTTGGTGCCAATGTGACATCATTAACTCACGCTACAACCCACCTCATAACAGTTTCTGAGCTCTCCCCTTTTCTCGCATTTATCAACACCTTGCTGTTTAAGCGTCACCGAACCCGTGGGTGATGTTGTAGGGCGCCAAGCTTTTGCATCCTCATAGAGAAAGGTTCTAGGGCACCTCTGTTCCACATCTCTCACTACTGCGTTGCGCACTGGAGTAAAATGACGGGGTTTCAAAAAAGTGACCTGTTTTTCTTTTGTGCAGTGTATTTCACTTTTCACCAAAATTTTCTTCTATTTTCCTATTGATGGCATCTATTTTTCCCATAGTCAGGCATGATCCTACAGCTCTGCATTTCTCCTCCAATCATTCCTGCTTCGTCATTTTGCAATTTCTGTCAGTATCAGCTTATAGACATCTGTATTCCATTTCGCCTGCTTCATTTGCTGCATTTTTATGTTTTCTCCTTTCATGATTGAAGCTCAGTATCTCCTGTGTTATTCTAGAACTTCTGCTAGGTCTTGTCTTTTCACCTGTTTGTTTCTTTGCTGCCCTCACTATTTCACTACTAAAAGCTACCCATTCGTCTTCTAATGTATTGCTTTCCCCTGCCGATCAATAATTCACTTTCAGGAATTTTCTGTTGGTACACTGAACACTATGTTATCACTCAAATATAGTTTACAAGGTACCTAGCAGTACAGGATGGCCACAGTCAGACAGTTTTAGAGCTTCTGCTATAGTACAACATTGCAGTTTATAACACTGCATTAAGTTAATTGGAGACTGCGGACTAGCTTATGTGGTCAAGACCATGGAAGAAAATGTGCGTTTTCCTTGTGGAAGAAAGTGTCATTTCCGTCGTTTAGAGACATTTTCAAAATACCTTTCTCAAGATGAACTCTCATCGGTCTGAATACGCCTCTCTCATTTAAACTGTAACTCGGTTAGTAATTCTGAGTGGAAGCTGATATCGTGTCCTACTGGCTTCAGAATATTATAAATTACTGCTCACTTCACTGACACCCATTTTCTGTAGCATTTTAACCTGTCTGGGGTAGATGTGAAACGTCCCCTTTGAACAATTTATACAAGACTGTGCTTAAACTAACACACAATATTTTTAGCGCAACGCAATCTGACTTTCAATAATCCCTACAATACAATGGCCCTGACTAACATTAACCTATACGTTTCACAAATCACTTACCTCACCAAAAATCTTCGTTACTCGAACTACTGCAATACAGCGAGCGCCACTACTGCCAGCTAAATAAAAGATTCAAACTACGGAAGGCACTAGCTACTGATAGGCATAGTTAGCAAATGAAAGATTTTAATAGAGAACAAACAATGTATTTACCTTAATAGTCATAATATATATAGCAGTTCATGACATCCATTCTGTACTCAAAAATCCGCCATCTCATTTCCCACATCCACCATTGCTGGCGGCTCACCTCCAACTGCACAACGCTACGCACGGTTAACATCCAGCTGCCCAACACTACAATGGCAGACAACAATGCAAACAAGCCACAGACTGCACACAGCACAGCCAGTGATTTTCATACAGAGCGCTACGTAACGTTGCCAATAAGAAAACATAAACAGCCTACTTACAGATGTCAACATGTGTGCTTAGGACGTAGGAGGGGTCATTGATACAAAAGGCTCCTGTTCTGCGTACTGTGAGCTCAAATGAAGCATTAAAAATACTTTCTCCTCTACGAAACAAAATAAAAATCACATTAAAATTAGTATTATTGGCTGAAACAAATTTTCCATCAAAAGTGATTTACACTGAATTGAGCGGCAATTTGCGAGTGCGTAACTCCATTTTTTCCCGTGCAACATGCCAGGCGCGTGAACGTGCCAGTTAATTTCACCTTTCATAGCCCTTACTGCTTCGTTTCGTTCGTAGGCTATTTATGTTGGGTAGCACAAAGTAACACTACATCGGATGGTGAATAATTTAGCAGGCTCGAGGTTATAGGAGAGAATTTGGAACTTAGGCTGAAGCATATCAGAAATATACATAACTTTACATAACATATTTTACGTTATTTTCCAAAGGTAACCGTAGATTTCCAACTCACATATTTTGCAAATGTTACGTTTCGTCTTATAGTTGATTATTATTCAAATCAAACGCAGAGTGGAACTCAGCTCTAGAAGCAATACATAGTCTTTTCAATATGTTTCTGGTACATAAAAACGCTTCTGCGTCCCTACCATTATGAAGTATTTTGTGCTATTAGATTTATGCCATCAGTACGATCGAAAATAATCGCTGAGGAATACGATACTTCCCGCGCTCACATTTTGCAACCGCAATAGCAAAAAAATTAATATCTCTGTCAAGACAGGGCCATAAGTAAATAAGACTTCAATAATGCCACGCAGTACAATGACATTACTTCACTGTTGACAATGAATCATTAACTTTGATGCTCAAGGGCATTTAGTGATTCATTTCTGAGTGAGGTTCTTGGCCCTGGAACATTGAGTCATGTCTTTTTCTGAATTAACAATTACCTGTCAAACAAGAGTTATTATTTTTGGTCATTTTGGTTTAAAAATGAACTTGACATTACTATGCATTTACTTAAAAGTATACTAAAACAATAATTCCAAGTTAATTACAATTAAATGGCTTCACTTTGCCAAAGTTAATAACGACTTGCCCTTACCTGTAACAATAAAGTCCTCTATCCAGTTAACCTAAAAATAAATACTAATCATGGCAAGGGAAGAGATAGCTGTTCGTTGGTATTTTGCAGGTGCTTTCTGCAGATGCAAACTGCTCTTTAGCTCATGTATTTGTTCACACCATTTATTATGTAGCTTGTGAGGTTAAATCACTTGCCATGCCTTCTATAGTCATGATCTTCCCCATCATTTTAGAAGGAACATGTTTTATGTGGAACGGTAGCTGATAAAGTATTTATCCCTCACTGACCTGCAGAATGTTCGAATCATACGCTCTTACCTCTCTTTAAATTATTTATCTATGATATAATTATTACCTTCAATGAAACTCCTGCACATTATCACAATTCGATCAAATTTCTGGCTTATGTGACAAAAACGGATTAACTACCACTGGACAGTGGGACTGATGACGTCGCTATTTAGTGCCTTAACCCCCTCCTAACTAGCTAACTTACCAATCAGCCAACCAACCATCCGACGAACCTGCAAACAACAGTTCCAGATTTACAGCACTCAGTCTCGTCTATATCAGCCAAGCTGTTATGCTGAAGTCTGGCATTATTACTGGCACATTGCAACTGGAGGATAGGGCTACGATCGTGAAAATACTAGTGAACGAATAATTAAAAATTACAAATTGCTTCAAAACGGAATGTGATTCGATAGGCAGAGTCTGCGTCATCGAAACCTTGAAAGAATTTTCAGTAGATGGGAAAACTCAGATAATAACTAGACAAATTCATACGAACAATCTAATAATAAATTTCGTGGAACAACTTCTAGTCCCTTCCAAATTGTATCACCTGTCAGAGAAGGGGACGGTTTTTCACAACTATTGTTCAACTATATGCTGAAAAACGTTGTAATAGAATAGCAATTAGAAGAAGAAAAACAAAAATATGATTAAATAAATGTGGCTAGATCGAAAGAAGGAATAAAATGTTTAGCCATTGCAGACTCTCTTGTGATAATAGACGGAACCATGTGTGTGATTGGAGCATATGGGTACTCAACGGCGGGGTTATCACCGGATGGAGCCTTCGGCAGTACCAAGAAAGGACTGGAACGTCTGAAGGAAGCAGCTGAAAAGGCATCCCTTCAAACATCGTTTGAAAAGACAGAATACTCGTACGTGACCAATGAAGAGAACTTAGCAAGAATATTAAAAAATCAAGTATAGATACAGGAAGAAAATGGACTGGGTGAGAGTATAAACACAAGAAGCGAAAAAAATCAATTAAAATCAGAACGATTAAAATGAAAAGAGCATTCATACGTGAAAGTGAAAAACCTGTACAACAAAAAAATTGTTCTCCAGACATGTTATATTAAGGCTCTATAATACGGCTGTAAAACCGGAAAACCTCTATGGGTCGGGAAGACTACTTTTACCTGAATGTAATATGGCGTTAGAAGGCCTGGAAAAGATAAAAAGAGGCAATAAATTCTTTGGCCTTTGCAGAAAATCTTTCGAAAAATATTAGATCTGCTACAGAACAATGGTGGCAATTGGATCTTGAGACTAAATAAGGAAATATACTCATTCTGCTCTAAAATAACAGATGAGATCAGGAAATTACATGTTAACTCTATGGGCATTTAAAGAGAATGGAGAAAGACAGATTAACAAGCAATATCTATACTTTCTCCCAAAATGGGAAAACAGACAAAAAAATGGATGAGGAGGCACTACAGAAAAGACTTAAAAGAAGCGTGTTAAAAGGAAGACAAATACAGACTAGAAGTCGAGAAATTCAAAGGTCTTCAGAAGATAAAACAAAAAGGAAGACTAGACTGTAATCGTCAGGTTAGAGAAAAAGACCTCTTACCGAAAAAAACTTCAGGAGTTTAGGAGAAGGACAGAAGTATGAAGGAAAAGAGCAATAAACAATTATCTTAACGTGGTCTTTATTTGGCCTGAAACGATATAATGGAATGGATTGCTGTGGGATTGTTATTTACAGGAAAAATACTTACCATAGCTCCACAGTGCTTTCCTTCATGAACTGACTGCAAATATTTCAGACTTGTACACATTAATTTTCGAAGGCGTTCAGATTGTCGAATTGAATATATGGACCAGTAGCATCTCTCTTTGTTTCAACAGAACACCAGCACTCATTTTCCGGTGATTGCGATTGATATGAAAAAGTTTTCAAATACCGCTACCTTTTCAAATTTCTGAAACGGTCATGGCAACAGTAATGGTAACAGTAATGGTAAAAATGGCTTCTAAGTATTGCGAATGACATCAGTCTAAGAAACTGGCGCTAAGAGGGCCTTCCCGCAGTAGCTACATTTTGTGAAGACCACCTGCGGAGAGATCATTTAAGAAGACGCGTACCGACCGCTCTTCCGCAGGATACTGTCCATTACGGCATTCCTTTTCTATGCCAAAGATAAGCACTAATTGCCAGGGCAGAGATAACATTGTTCGTGGCCGCTCTCTGGGCGCGTCCGTTTATCTGACCTATCTGCGGGCTTTGCTCGGGACGGTCCGCTGTCAGAGGTCGCGACTCGCAGTCCCTCCCACACCTCTTCACTCCCCCTCTCCCGCCCGCAACTTCCCCCACTACCAATCCCATTGCCTCACTACCTGTTGCGAACTTCGCGCGAGGGAAGTGGGACAGCAACGGCCCTTATTGTTCCGACAACTTTCTTTCCTACCAACGTATTTGCGCTCGCAGCCGACGGGTGCTGGTACATCTTCCATTCATGGCAGACGGTGTACGTAATTTGCTTTTGTGTCATTAGCAGCAATTAAGCAATTAGCAATTAAGCTATTTTTACGAATACAGAAATCCGAATTATTAAATTCTCCATTAAAAAAAATGTATTTACTCTATCGTAACAATATTTGGCCGCCGCACTGGTAGCGACTGGTAGTAGCACATCTGCAATTGAAAAGCTATTACGATGATCTAAAACGAATAAGGGACCATGCCCGACAGTAAAATTAGAAACTGTATTACAATACATGGCGTAACCATTCTGTTGAGCTTAACTGAATCACCTCGTCACCGATAGGGCGTCAGTCATAGAGATACTGTTGGCTTTTCTTCAATATGCGACTTACGCACTATCCGTATTTTCAGAATTAAAGAAACCATTGACGACAGTTTAACAAAATTCCTTTGCCTGCAAAAAGTAAAAATGCACCTTAATTAAGGACATTCCAACATTATCAAAATGGTTCAAATGGCTCTGAGCAGTATGCGACTTAACTTCTGAGGTCATCAGTCGCCTAGAACTAAGAACTAAGAACTAATTAAACCTAACTAACCTATGGACAGCACACACACCCATGCCCGAGGCAGGATTCGAACCTGCGACCGTAGCGGTCGCTCGGCTCCAGACTGTAGCGCCTAGAACCGCACGTCCACACCGGCCGGCTCCAACATTATCATTGTTCCATTCCGACTATATATATCTATGATTTTAATTGCTCATCATCCTGTTGAAAGTTGCGTGTTAAACTACTCTCTCAGTTCTTGCTACATTTTTGTTTCTGTAATTGGCGATCTAGTCTTCGCATGTTTTCGAAAAAGAAAAAAGATTCGGTAACCAGTATCGTCATGTATTGTAGACTCTTTGAGTTTTCTTTGTATGTCCATCCTTGTATTAGAAGGTTATAAGGACTCCAGGTATCAATATGAAATGGATGTTAAAACACCTGCAGCCGCCTCTTTTACATTTAATTTATTTATGCAATCAGTTTCTGTGTCCCATTAGACCATCGGTTGATGAACAAAGTGATAGTGTTGTGTAAACGAGAGATCTACTGACACCGAGTATTTAATATTCGCCCCTTTAATGACTGCACACGAGATTGGATTCCTCCGAATTTATGTGTGTCACATGGTGTAATAGAACACCGAAACAGGTTGCGTAAATAAATTAAATGCAAAAGAAAGTGTGCAGCAGTTTTAATTTTCACTTCTTTGAGTTGTGTCTCTCTAATATACTGCCAGATACCGTATTTAACTTTGGTTAGTTTTGCACACATCCTACTAACGAGAAAGTTTGACAGACAGCTTGGCCCACACTTTGGAGTAACTTAACATCAAACTTTCTGCCGGATCGTCGGGCGAGTTGTTGTGGCAGTTGAGAGGTGGCGGCAGCGGGAAGGAAATTGGTGAGATAGTTTCACTGATTTCGTTCGTGTGACATTCGAATCTCAAGGTATATTTAGCTATCACTTCGTGTGCTGTATAGTGATGAATTGTGGATGTGAATCGACAGGACCGGTATATTACCGAGATTCAGAGTCATT
Source organism: Schistocerca cancellata (assembly GCF_023864275.1). Taxonomy (NCBI): domain Eukaryota; kingdom Metazoa; phylum Arthropoda; class Insecta; order Orthoptera; family Acrididae; genus Schistocerca; species Schistocerca cancellata. The sequence goes on from NC_064632.1 coordinate 46,012,383, forward strand.
GTGCTATTCCTAAGTTGAAGCTGGTTACTAGATCATGTTGCAGTCATTCAGTCCGAAGTATTATACATTCGGTTTTGTCATTCTCTCACGCACTTCAGGTTGTACGCTTTGGTGGAAATCAAAGTATCTGTGATGTGCAAATTTTGACTTTGTCTCACATGTACTGCAAAAACCACTTGGTTTTGGTACAATATTGTTTGATCTAAAGTCAATATATATACTCCATTTCCGTATTCTGTCACTTACATTTCGTTTTCCTACATCATTTACTGTATATTTCTACGAATATATGTTACTGTCATTGTCGAACTCAATGTGTCCAAGGAGTTCAGAGAATGAGGTCAGTTGGTATACCTCTTGCCCTTAAATATACCGTTCTTTCCAGTTATAAATTTTGAGTGTCAAGATAAGTTCTGACGCTAGTTCCTACACGTAGAACTGTAGTGTCAGAATTTCTGTGCAATGTGTGTATGTTCATGTTTCTACGAAAAAAAAAAATGGTACTGATTCTTTCATGATTCCTTCTCGATGTCAGACTGAATTTCAGGATGCATTACTGGATCATGAGCTTATTGATACGGCGCACTTTAACTGAATGTGTCTAACGTTACTGTTGGCTAAGGTAGTCCAGTTTCTAAAACAGTGGCCCACTTGGAAGGTACTTCAATCACTGAGGCTTAGCTGGTGTGAAATTTATTTTATTTTCACTAAGGAAAAGGGAGGAGAATTGTGGTTTGTCCTCGTCATTAGTGACTCGGCATAAACTCGAATGGGGCAAGACTATCGCCCACATCCGTGTTAAATGAAAAATACCTGCATTACCCTTAAGCAACCTGTGGAAGCTATGATAACTCTAAATGTGAATGGTGGGATGGGGATTTCGATCGGCGTTTTTCGGAATCAGTGTTCAGTATTCTACCTCTGCGTCATCTCGCTGGGTCTTTTCCAAACTCTTGCGTCAGTACTGTACAATAAACTGAGAATTTACCACAACAAAATACAGTATACAGGGTAGTCAGAAACAGACTGAAAAGTTTGTACGGGTGTTGCAGCGGTAGATTGTGCTGAGAAATAACTGTTGAGAAAAATATTCGTTACTTTGTGTCGTTTTCGAGTTGATTAGCATTGAAGTTAGCCAATCACGCCATTGCATGCATAAATTCAAGCGACCAGTCAGATAGAATTAGTGACAGTTGGTCTCGCAGCATAGATGATAGCGCACGGGGCTGATCAGCCTCTAGCCCAATCCTTTCTAACGTTCCATGTCCAAATTGTATCACTCTGCTGTCAGGTTTTAGGAAGCCAAGTGAAGAACACGTTTGGCGGCTCCGTCTCTGGTGGGCCGCTTCGATCTGCGCGCGCGACACCCTGATTGGCTAACTTCAATGCTAATTAACTCGTGAAGAGGGCAAAGTATCGAAGTTTTTCTTACAAGGGAACCTCCCCATCGCACCCCCCTCAGATTTATTTATAAGTTGGCTCAGTGGATAGGCCTTGAAAAACTGAACACAGATCAATCGAGAAAACAGGTAGAAGTTGTGTGGAAATGTGAAAAAAATAAGCAAAATATACACACTGAGTTATCCATGCACAAGATAGGCAACATCCAGGAAAGTGTAAGCTAAGGAGCGCCGTGGTCCCGTGGTTAGCGTGAGCAACTGTGGAACGAGGGGTCCTTGGTTCAAGTCTTCCTTCGAGTGATTACTACATCCACAAGAAAACCTAAATCGGTAGAAGAATCTTCTTACCCATTCGCCAAGTGTACAAGTTAGGTGGTCGACAACATATTCCTGCCATGTGACGCACATGCCGTCACCAGTGTCGTATAGAATATATCAGACGTGTTTTCTGTGGAGGAATCGGTTGACCTATGACCTTGGGATCAAATGTTTTCGGTTCCCATTGGAGAGGCACGTCCTTTCGCCTACTAATCGCACGGTTTTGCGGTGCGGTCGCGAAACACAGCCACTAAACTTATTACAGTGAACAGAGACGTCAATGAACGAACGGACAGATCATAACTTTGCGAAAATAAAGAAAGTAAACGTTTCACTCGAGGGAAGACTTGAACCAAGGACCTCTCCGTCGGCAGTTGCTCACGCTAACCACGGGACCATGGCGCTCCTTAGCTCACCCTCTCCTAGATGTTGCTTATCATGCCCATGGACTACTCAGTTTGTATATTTTGCTTATTTTTTTCATAGTTCCACACAACTTCTTCCTGTTTTCTCGATTGATCTGTGTTCAGTTTTTCAAGGCCTATCCACTGTGCCAACTTATAACTAAATCTGAGGGGGGTGCGATGGGGAGGTTCCCTTGTTAGCAATTATCTATCAGCGCACCCTACCCTGCAATACCCTTACAAAATTTTAAGACTGTTTCTGACGGTGCCGTATAACATGTTCCATAATTAGTACAACGAATTAATTATTGGTCAGATTCATCATTCTTTTCATAAGCAAACTGTAGAACATATCTTCATGTCTGAATGGACGTATAAATAAATTTTCAATCGTTGTTCCGCTTTTCTTTCGATAGCCAGGAACACGTGAGGTAAGTCAACTTTCTCCGTTAATCTCCTTCCTCCTGGAATTTATCCAACCACAGTGCGAAAGAAATGGCGAAACACAACTACAATTCTCGCGTGTCATCGCGTTACCTTTCCTTGGTGTAGTTTTCACCTTTTACTTCTCGTCTGATGTGGATATTCAAACGCCAAGTGTCTCCTTGTCCTGCAAGGGCGACCAGAACTACACTCCTGGAAATTGAAATAAGAACACCGTGAATTCATTGTCCCAGGAAGGGGAAACTTTATTGACACATTCCTGGGGTCAGATACATCACATGATCACATTGACAGAACCACAGGCACATAGACACAGGCAACAGAGCATGCACAATGTCGGCACTAGTACAGTGTATATCCACCTTTCGCGGCAATGCAGGCTGCTATTCTCCCATGGAGACGATCGTAGAGATGCTGGATGTAGTCCTGTGGAACGGCTTGCCATGCCATTTCCACCTGGCGCCTCAGTTGGACCAGCGTTTGTGCTGGACGTGCAGACCGCGTGAGACGACGCTTCATCCAGTCCCAAACATGCTCAACGGGGGACAGATCCGGAGATCTGCTGGCCAGGGTAGTTGACGTACACCTTCTAGAGCACGTTGGGTGGCACGGGATACATGCGGACGTGCATTGTCCTGTTGGAACAGCAAGTTCCCTTGCCGGTCTAGGAATGGTAGAACGATGGGTTCGATGACGGTTTGGATGTACCGTGCACTATTCAGTGTCCCCTCGACGATCACCAGTGGTGTACGGCCAGTGTAGGAGATCGCTCCCCACACCACGATGCCGGGTGTTGGCCCTGTGTGCCTCGGTCGTATGCAGTCCTGATTGTGGCGTTCACCTGCACGGCGCCAAACACGCATACGACCATCATTGGCACCAAGGCAGAAGCGACTCTCATCGCTGAAGACGACACGTCTCCATTCGTCCCTCCATTCACGCCTGTCGCGACACCACTGGAGGCGGGCTGCACGATGTTGGGGCGTGAGCGGAAGACGGCCTAACGGTGTGCGGGACCGTAGCCCAGCTTCATGGAGACGGTTGCGAATGGTCCTCGCCGATACCCCAGGAGCAACAGTGTCCCTAATTTGCTGGGAAGTGGCGGTGCGGTCCCCTACGGCACTGCCTAGGATCATCCGGTCTTGGCGTGCATCCGTGCGTCGCTGCGGTCCGGTCCCAGGTCGACGGGCACGTGCACCTTCCGCCGACCACTGGCGACAACATCGATGTACTGTGGAGACCTCACGCCCCACGTGTTGAGCAATTCGGCGGTACGTCCACCCGGCCTCCCGCATGCCCACTATACGCCCTCGCTCAAAGTCCGTCAACTGCACATACGGTTCACGTCCACGCTGTCGCGGCATGCTACCAGTGTTAAAGACTGCGATGGAGCTCCGTATGCCACGGCAAACTGGCTGACACTGACGGCGGCGGTGCACAAATGCTGCGCAGCTAGCGCCATTCGACGGCCAACACCGCGGTTCCTGGTGTGTCCGCTGTGCCGTGCGTGTGATCATTGCTTGTACAGCCCTCTCGCAGTGTCCGGAGCAAGTATGGTGGGTGTGACATACCGGTGTCAATGTGTTCTTTTTTCCATTTCCAGGAGTATAGGAAGTGCTACGAGAAAGGCTCACTGAGCACCCGAATTTAGGCGATCGTGAACTGAAGTGGCATTTCATCTGCGCAAAAGACATCGCTCAGCGACGCGCAGCCTACATTCGTCACTACTCGGACAACAATTACTTAGCAAGTGGTACCCGGCAACAGCTTGAGAATTAGCAGGCAGCGACGTTGAGAGAGATTAACAGCGCGTGTGCAAATAAGGCGACGCGCCTACTTTGACGCGCCGCTAGCACTTGTGAGATGTGAAACCGTCCTTGGTGTGTGTCACTAACGCGAAGAGGAACTCGCCGTCCTTGAGGGCGAGCTAAATCCATGGCGCCGTCCGGTTGCCCCCGGGTCCTCTCTCGTACGTGTTTATGCTCCGCAGGTGCGCGGCATCCGTTTGTGCCCGCACCGTGCTCGTTTCACAGACAAAATATCAACGGTCACGTAAGCTTCCAACACAAACTGGACTTTTCCTCGAAGAATATGCTGAGTGTCTCTCGCTAAAGACCACCACCACAATAAAAACAGTAGCTGAATAATTAGCTTCTCTGTTGTCCGGGGAGAGTCGGACAACGTGTTACTACTTCTTCCCACATACAATTCGCGAAAAGACTACGACAAGAAAATTGATGAAAGGAGAAAATATAAAAATGCAGTAAATGAAGCAGGCAAAAAGGAATACAAACGTCTCAAAAATGAGATCGACAGGAAGTGCAAAATGGCTAAGCAGGGATGGCTAGAGGACAAATGTAAGGATATAGAGGCATATCTCACTAGGGGTAAGATAGATACTGCCTACAGGAAAATTAAAGAGACCTTTGGAGATAAGAGAACCACTTGTATGAACATCAAGAGCTCAGATGGGAACCCAGTTCTAAGCAAAGAAGGGAAAGCAGAAAGGTGGATGGAGTATATAGAGGGTCCAGACAAGGGCGATGTACTTGAGGACAATATTATGGAAATGAAAGAGGATGTAGATGAAGATGAAATGGGAGATACGATACTGCGTGAAGAGTTTGACAGAGCACTGAGGGACCTGAGTCGAAACAAGGCCCCCGGAGTAGACAACATTCCATTGGAACTACTGACGGCCTTGGGAGAGCCAGTCCTGACAAAACTCTACCATCTGGTGAGCAAAATGTATGAAACAGGCGAAATACCCTCAGACTTCAAGAAGAATATAATCATTCCAATCCCAAAGAAAGCAGGTGTTGACAGATGTGAAAATTACCGAACAATCAGTTTAATAAGCCACAGCTGCAAAATACTAACACGTATTCTTTACAGACGAATGGAAAAACTAGTAGAAGCTGACCTCTGGGAAGATCAGTTTGGATTCCGTAGAATTACTGGAACACGTGAGGCAATATTGACCTTACGACTTATCTTAGAAGAAAGATTAAGGAAAGGCAAACCTACGTTTCTAGCAATTGTAGACTTAGAGAAAGCTTTTGACAATGTTGACTGGAATACTCTCTTTCAAATTCTAAAGGTTGCAAGGGTAAAATACAGGGAGCGGATGCTATTTACAATTTGTACAGAAACCAGATGGCAGTTATAAGAGTCGACGCACATGAAAGGGAAGCAGTGGTTCGGAAGGGAGTAAGACAGGGTTGTAGCCTCTCCCCGATGTTATTCAATCTGTATATTGAGCAAGCAGTAAAGAAAACAAAAGAAAAATTCGGAGTAGGTATTAAAATCCATGGAGAAGAAATAAAAACTTTGAGGTTCGCCGATGACATTGTAATTCTGTCAGAGACAGCAAAGGACTTGGAAGAGCAGTTGAACGGAATGGATGGTGTCTTGAAGGGAGGATATAAGATGAACATCAACAAAAGCAAAACGAGGATAATGGAATGTAATCGAATTAAGTCGGGTGATGTTGAGGGTATTAGATTAGGGAATGAGACACTTAAAGTAGTAAAGGAGTTTTGCTATTTGGGGAGCAAAATAACTGATGATGGTCGAAGTAGAGAGGATATAAAATGTAGACTGGCAATGGCAAGGAAAGCGTTTCTGTAGAAGAGAAATTTGTTAACATCGAGTATAGATTTAAGTGTCAGGAAGTCATTTCTGAAAGTATTTGTATGGAGTGTAGTCATGTATGGAAGTGAAACATGGACGGTAAATAGTTTGGACAAGAAGAGAATAGAAGCTTTCGAAATGTGGTGCTACAGAAGAAAGCTGAAGATTAGATGGGTAGATCACATAACTAATGAGGAAGTATTGAATAGGATTGGGGAGAAAAGAAGTTTGTGGCACAACTTGATCAGAAGAAGGGATCGGCTGGTAGGACATGTTCCGAGGCATCAAGGAATCATTAATTTAGCATTGGAGGGCAGCGTGGAGGGTAAAAATCGTAGCGGGAGACACTAAGCAGATTCAGAAGGATGTAGGTTGCAGTAGGTACTGGGAGATGAAGAAGCTTGCACAGGATAGAGTAGCATGGAGAGCTGCATCAAACCAGTCTCAGGACTGAATACCACAACAACAACAACAAGAAAATTCGAGAAATTGGAGGAAATGCAGAGGTTTACCGACAATCATTCGTCTTCCCACGCCCCCTTATGCCTTCGGCGAGGAAGGGACTGGGTTGGAATCCCGGTTCCCCCTCGGATTTTTCTGAGGTAAAGGATTCTGGAACGGGTCCCAGTCAACCTCGTCATGCCAGATGATAAGCAGTGATATAATCAGGATTCATCTGCTGGCCGTGAGTCAGATATACTGAGGCATTCTACCTCTATAGCCGTCCTTAATTGCGAAAGTGCTGCGATGCTTTGATATTGTGCACGAACTGACCTGTCGATTATTTCACGTAAAGGTTCGATGCGATCATTATCTGGATATCTGCGTGACCAGATCATTTGCTCGAATTGTTCAGGATGTTTTTTTCAGACCGATCGTGAACAATATTGTGACCCAGTGACATGCCGCTTTCGCATTCGGGAGGACGACGGCTCAATCCCGCGTCCGGCCATTCTGATTTAGGTTTTCCGTGATTTCCCTAAATCGCCCCAGCCAAATGCCGGGACGGTTCCTTTGAAAGGGCACGGCCGACTTCCTTCCCCGTCCTTCCCTAATCCGATGAGACCGATGACCTCGCTGTTTGGTCTCTTTCCCCAAACAATCCAGAACAGGCCGCTTTGTCTTTCATATGAATTCCGTCATTGTTTGCGAACGTGAAGCTACAAACTGTCTCCGAATATCCGAACGAAGCCCAGTCATTTCCAGACAGTGAACGATTCAGACAGACCAGAGGACCGAGTCCACACCGTGTAAACACAGCCCACACCATTTTGTAGGCACCATCAGCTTGCACAGTGTCTTGTTGATAACTTGGGTCCATGGCTTCGTCGGGTCTGCGCCACACTCGACCCCAACCATCAGTTCTCACCAACAGAAATTATATGAAAAGGCTACAGTATTCCAGTCATCTAGGGTCCAGGACAGACGCCGTGAGTACTCATGTCAATCTTTTGTCATAAACCATTAACACCAAATTTTGTCGCAGTCTCCTAATGGATACGTTTGCCATATGCCCCACATAGATTTCTGCGGTTACTTCACGCAATGTTGCTTGTTTGTTAGCGCTGACAACTCCATGCAAACGCCGCTGCTGATACTAAAATGTAGACTTTCACGGCCGGAAATATCATGTCCATTGTAATTATCCGGGCTGTTATGCCGTGGTCGGTTGATGAAGGTCGATGGAAGGTCCAACACACCGACTGGCTCGCTACTGACTGCCGCTAAATTCCGTGTCCGCGCGCTCCCGCGCCGCGGTGTGACGTCACGTGTTTTGAAAACGTCAGTGCAATTGGCCGCTGTCCGTCGCCGTCGATCGCCGTTGCCATCACCCAGTAGTGGACGGGTGGTACACATCTTCTTTAACACCGGCATCCATATATCGTTTAATTTCACGCCCTCCTCCTTTCGGTTGAAATTATTTGGGTATTTAGCGATTTCCGATTGCCTCCCTGTAGAGCCTTTCGTAGTATCCGCTTGGGGCCGCTAGTACTTGCGTCTCCTCGAAACGAATATTGTGGTTCCCTGGCTGGAAAGCATGCTCCGCAACAGCTGATCGTTCCGTTTCTTCTCTTCTACAATCTCCCATGTGCTCTTCCAAACGTTTAGAAACAGTTCTTTTAGTTGTACTCACATAAACATCACCACAGCTGCATCGGATCCTATACACTCCAGCTTTTTCCAAAGGTTTGCGAGCGTCCTTGGTAGGCTTAAGGTATTCCTGTATCTTCCTGGTGGGCTTGTAAATTACGGTAATATTCCGCTTCGTCAAAATCCTCCCTATTCTTTCTGTTACATTTTTAACAAACGGCAGGAAACCTTAGATTTTGCAGTAGCCTGTGCGTCAGTATGATTTCTGCGTGGCTGCCTCAACGCACGTTTTATTTCGGCGGACGAATATCCGTTTTTCATTAGTGCATTGTGGAGATGTTCCATCTCAGCGTCGAGCAACTCAGATTCACAAATATTTCTAGCTCTGACCGCTAACGTCTTGATAACACCCCGCTTCTGTTGTGGGGGGGGTGGTTCGAATCCCGGTGCAAATAACGGTCCGTATGCGTGGGTTTGCGGTATACTGAGTGGCGTAAACTAAAAAACAAGCACATCGAGGAAATGTAATTTGCCGTCTACCTCCTCCTCCATTGTAAACTGAATTCTCGAGTTTATGCTGTTTAGATGTTCGCGGAACCGGCTTAGTTGCTCCCTACCATGTCTCCACAGCACAAACGTGTCATCCACGTATCGGAACCATACATTTGTTTTTTTGCTGGCAGTACCTAAGGCCTGTTCTTCGAATTTCTCCATAAAGAAGTTTGCAATTACGGGACTTGGGGGGCTTCCCATAGCCACGCCATCCATTTGCTCATAAAGCTAGACCTCAGAACTACTTAAACCTAACTAACCTAAGGACATCACACACATCCACGCCCGAGGCAGGATTCGAACCTGCGATCGTAGCGGTCGCGCGGTTCCAGACCGAAGTGCCTAGAACCGCTCGGCCACACCGGCCGGCTATCTCTCTCCCTCACATCTCAGTGTGTTTGTAACTCTGGCCTGTAAAATTTGAACGTCGTCGACACAGAGGCAATTAGTGGAAAAGCTAGAGGTAACTGGAGATGTGTGGTGGAAGGAACGACATGCGTCTGCGCGAGGAACCATTTCAGTATTTACACGAAATTATTGTTGCACGAATTGGTTATATTGGATGGATACACGAGAATTTAAAAGTTCATCCTTCTGAATGCGATTCCAGTGGCTTTGACCAATGCTTGGAGTTGTCAACTACACAGATTTCTGTGTTGAAACAAACCTTTTGAATTCGATGTGGTCTGCCGAACGCAATGACCTCGAGTAGCTGATGTTAAAACGTAGAAAATAGCGTTAGTAATCAACACAGGAGTGCAATGGATTATGCAGTGAACAGGAAATTCACAGCAGACGATAACTTGGGGCAGCCCTAGATATGGTTTTCACACAGATCTGGCGAAAGTAATTAACTGACTCAGGAAATGAAATTGCATAACTAATGTTGTTAAAATGATATTCCGTCCTCTCAGATGAAGGTTTTTCGTAAATTTCCTGAACGTTTTTGTGGCAGACGGCGTGAAGTAATTTTCAGCAAGTCCACGTCACATCTCTGTCGCGATTCTTGCTTAGCAGAACAAACACTTGGTATCCGAAGACTTTGCTATCGGCAGATATTTAGCTACAGCGTTTCTTTTCTTCAATTTTGACATGTTTTTATTAGGTCGCTCATTTTGTCCGTTTGTCTCTTCGGTACAAATTTTGCATTTGGTTTGAAACTAACTTTCCGATGAGCTGGGGGCCTTAAACTTTCAACATAGCTAACTACCGAAATACGATGAAATATTAACTCGCTTTCGTGTTTGGTATGTGGCGAAGGGTATCTGTGTACCACTAATTTTCATTTTCCTGTTCCATTCGTGAATGGTTCTCGTGAATGGTTCTCAGGAAGAACCATAACTAGTAAGGCTCTGATGGTCTCGAATCTCTCTTATTTTATCTTCATGGATTTTTCTCCAGCTATGCCTAGGAGGAAGCAACATATTGGTTGACTCTTCCAGGTACGTGCACTCTCGGAATTTTAACTGTAAACAACACCATGTCTGTCTTGCAACGTTTGCTGAGCATCTCTATGAAGCTTTTGTGGCTACTGAATGAACATGTAACAAAATGTGCTGCTCTTCTTTGGATCTTTGGATCAATACTATCTGAGACGGATCCCAAACTGACGAGCAGTATTGAATTATTGGTCGAACGAGTGACTTTAAGCTACCTCCTTTGCTGATCGATAACATTTCCGAAGGATTCGTCCAGTGAATCTCGATTTGGTTTATGCCTTACCTGCGATTGATTTTATGTTGTCGTTCTGGTGAAAAGCGCTCCGTATGCAGACTTCTAGATAATTTACGTAAGTAGTGTAGTGTAGTGCTTGCATCCCAAACTTTTCGTTTCACATTTTGCAACTTTTATCGTAGCTATTAAAAGTTCACGAGCACATATTTTCAGGACTATCTGTGTGGGGTTAAGAACCTATATGGAGCTCGGAAAAATTATTTTATACTTTCTAGTCCGTTTTAAAAAAGTGTTACATTAAAATGTTCTTATTTAAATAATTATTACACTTTTTACACACTATTCAAGATTGATTCACGAGCGACACTAGGACACCGATAAATTGCAGTTTTTGGCAGTAATGTTAATGTGGCTATGTTATGTTTACTTTAATAATACATATTTGAGGGACAACGGGCGTTATCTCTTTATTACTATTGTTTGAATGACTAGAGGTGACAAAAAGAAAGACTCTGTATCAGGCGGAATAAGAGGATATCCTTAGGTAGAAGTAGAGGTCGTGGAAAAACCAAGATATCTTATCTACAAACAAAATTACCTATTGGCTTTGCCGATAGTTGCCGTACGAAAACTCGGGTGACCTTACAAGTATGCATTTACGTGTGACGTAAGAATCTGCATATACTCCGTCCTTCGCGGAAGATCTGCGGAAGCACCACTGATTGCTTGACCAGAGCTAAAGCGTACGTCGCGGTTGCGCCATTCCTTGTAATAATGGATCCCTGGTTATGGCTCGTGCCTCTGACATCATGGCGTCACTCCTCCTCTGTGATGACCAAGGCACGTACTGTACGCGCGATGATTGCGATTAACGTGTCAGCATTAATCAAGCACTTTGCAGCGTCTAGGACAAAGTAATTTCATTTAAAAAAAGGAAAAGATGAAAAGCAGTTGTACACCATTCAAGGATTTTTCTCGAACTTGAATTCACTATGCAAGTCACCAAGAATAATTTTTAGCCCGCAAACATAATATAGCGTGACTGGTATATGCACAGGGATTTTCTTCAGAAGTAGCTTTTCGTCTCGACTTTCACTGAAGCAGTGCATCTCAACTTCTGAGATACAACCTCAAAGGATGGTGAGACACTGAAATTTTCGTGTGGTTCGTATTTTCTTCCGCCATCAGGTGCTGCATCCACGAAATGATAGCGCGTTGAACGCTGATCTGTTTGAGTGTATATTACTGTATCAATCGCATTACATGAACTTTTTTTCTGTGAAGCATTTAGCGTCGTCTTTTTATGTCAAAGTAAGACTGTAGAGGCCTTGGAACTAATAATTTTCGGTAAGGACCAAGTGGCGAAAGGGTGTGTTTCAGCAGGTACACGACATCTTGAATGAGCAAAGCGTGACTGTAGACTTTTAAAATTTCAACACCGACGTTCGTCACCCAACATTGATAAAATGAATATGGAATAGTCTATAATGTGATGTTGTAGATTTTTTTCCTAAGACACTACATGAGGTAGCAGGTATATGAGATCTCAATAGAAACAGAAGAGCAACTAGTTGGCAAAACAGTAGCTAGCTGCATGTCTCAGTGTCAAACATGCAGCAAAAGCATACAGCAAGAATATGTGAGAATGAGTCTCAGAATTTTATGTCCCGCATTAACGCATCCGATAAGGGATGACGGTCGTCACATTGGACAGATGCTATGAGGTTAATTCGTTGCAAAAAGCTGTTTCATATTACAAAAATTTGAATATATATATATATCTGATGATTACTTCGGTACAATACTCGGTTTTGTATTCTCTACGATCGGAACTATGCTGATACCCCATAATTTGAAGAGATCGTTACCTTCGATCAACGGCACTATGTATATGGTGGTAGTTGTGGTTATTATGTTAGTCAGGGTGCACGGTAACTAGGTATTAGCGTCCGTACTTTTATTTTTAAGAGACGAGCGGGGATAAAAATTCAGAATGGTAACTTTCAGCAAGAATTAAAATACAAAAGTGCCCTAATGCATGCATACACATTATTTAAACCTTAAATTTTTTATTCAAATATTGTGCAATGTCATCAGTGCAGAACATTTCACCGACTCTGTTTTAATTGTTCATAGAAACATATTACAGCTACAGCAGTCGGAAACTGTTTTTTTTTCTGACACCCATTCTAGTAGAAGGCATTACCAATTGATACGTTATGCCTCAGACAACATACAAGTTTTCAGAGTGGAGTGTGCAAAATTCCTGTTGATTATTGTTCAGTTGTTTTAGTGTTTCCATCGCAAAACAGATAGTCAATAAAGTGTGTGTTCTAAATGTCACATATATCCACCTAAATAGCAGACATGATTAAGAAAACATCATATGCCCTTAACGATGACATTGTTGTTATCTGCTGGCCTTAGCAGAAATCCAGAGGCGAGCGTGGTTGTTCTGTTTGCTCTTACGCACAGCAGCAACTCAGGAAGTATCCTGAAAGTGGTGACTCTACGTATGTAACACGGTCCCGGGTTCGATTCCTGGCGGTTCAAATGGCTCTGAGCACTATGGGACTTAACATCTATGGTCATCAGTCCCCTAGAACTTAGAACTACTTAAACCTAACTAATCTAAGGACAGCACACAACACCCAGTCATCACGAGGCAGAGAAAATCCCTGACCCCGCCGGGAATCGATTCCTGGCGGGGTCAAGGATTTTTCACCTGCCTCGACATGACTGGGTGTTTGTGTTGTCCTCATCATTTCATCATCATTCATGAAAGTTGTGAGTTTGGACTAAGCAAGGGTTGGGAATTTCTATGGGCACTAATAACCGCGCCCCAAAATCCAAACATCATCATCATCTGCGTATGTAGTGACACCTCCTCCTTTTTACGGTAATTATAATGTTACATGAATATTCCAGACAAGAAACCATCACGAGATTCACCAAGGTTTCGCTAGTGATGAGCTCTGACGATAGTAAAAAATTGTGCATGGAAAGTTAAAACAGAATCGAGGTAGTATACAATCTGCATTGAGTAAGATTATATGTTCTCACTGGTACATATATTGCCGACTGTTAAAGGTGACCAACATCATGGAAACTATAAGGGGCGATCAAAAAGTTCCAGTTCGAATGTCGAACTGTTCAGAATCCGTATGCCAAACAGGCAAAATCATCATGAGCATATAGGAAATCATGTCCCCGACGCAACAGGTTGAAAATATCATTTTGGTAAAACACTGTGACCAGCTGTGTGAAGAAGTGCGTAACTGCCTGATGCACACCCTCTTTCGACAGGAATCGTCGATCCTTCAAGATAATTTTTTTAAGGGACCCAAGGCTTGATAATGGCATGATAAGAGATAGAGTGCCTTAGGACGGGTGCCCAAATGTCCCACTTGGATTGGCGTAACTTCTGCATAAGGATTTTTGCAGTATGGAGTCTTGAGTTGGCTTGAAGCAGCAACACCCCTTGGTGCGTCATTCCACAACAGCGGATTTCGACAGACATATTGCCCCATACACATTCTTCATTCTCTCATGGGTCTCTTCTGGTGTTCGTCCTTCAGCAGCCAAGAAGAGAATAGTAGCACGCTGGTCCTGTTTGGACACACTTGGTAATGACGTCGCCATTGTCCATCTTTATGTGTTTACTGGAGTCGCTTCAGGAAGATTTCCCACCAATCCCTTGCCTTCACGTCGCTGTTTATGTACCCGCTTCGGCATCGCGCTACGTTGCATGTACGCTGCACCAACGGCCTCAACCGGAAATATTTTGATCGCCATGATATCAAAAGCTGATAATTCAGTACGTATATTTAACTACAGATGAAGATTGTTGGATTTCGTCACCAAGCACTGTTGCAAGTTATTCATCAGGCTCTGGACGAGTACATGACTGAAGAATTGTCTATAAACAAAATAGAGCAAAACATTTTATGGACGTATTGCTTCCATAGCAAAAGTGTCTATAGTGTGTTGATGTTTCAGAATACAGTGCTTCAACAACTTTTAGTAGGCTTCCAATAGAAGTGACCATGAAAGAGAAAAACTTCATTTTCACCGAAAACAAATGTTCAAATGTGTGTGATATCTCATGGGACTTAACTGCTAAGGTCATCAGTCCCTAAGCTTACACACTACTTATCCTAAATTATCCTAAGGACAAACACACACACCCATCCCGTGGGACGACTTGAACCTCCGCTGGTATCAGCCGCACAATCCATGGTTTTCACCGAAAATAAACACCGATGTCTACCTGTTGCTCTGAAGCAGTACTTTCCGGATACCTTTGGTATGCCCGGCCAAGCCAACTGAAGACCTGGCCAGGGTGACCCAACTGTCGTGTTTTCACCCACGAAACAGGTGCTCGAGGTAGTAGTAGTGTACCCTCCGATGGTATTACCAGAAGACTGCTGTCACATTCTACAGGTCCGTTCGCTAATGTTCAACATAGAACAACAACAAACCACTGATTTGCAATACTGTTTGAGAATATGCCTCGCACTCTGTCACTTTGACAACACATGTTATCGCGCAGGCCGGAACCGCGGGACTGCTACGGTCGCAGGTTCGAATCCTGCCTCGGGCATGGATGTGTGTGATGTCCTTAGGTTAGTTAGGTTTAAGTAGTTCTAAGTTCTAGGGGACTGATGACCACAGAAGTTAAGTCCCATTGTGCTCAGAGCCATTTGAACCATTTGTTAACGACGTAATGTTTATGTATCCGCGTTTCGTGTGAATAAAGCACCGTAAAAATCTAAGGTGGTACGATATTTTTGAAACTGTGATGTCTCGCCTGCAAATGATGATTCCTTTATGTGGGGTCTTCCAAGCTAAATCCCAACAATTCTTCTAAGCGTTGGCATGCTAGCCTAAAAGCCATTTCTGTGCGACGAAAACTATGAAATTTTCGCAAAATACACAGTCTGATAAAAGGAAAACATGAAGCACGCACAAGGGGAGAAGAAAACGAAATGAAACTTTACCGTCTGAGAGGATATGTGATGTTATTTCAAGTATTACAAAATAAAGTCAAATTTGCAAAGAACTAGGCCTCATGAGCCCACTTACAATTGTAGCGTTGTACCCCTGTCAGGCCTGATTGATTAGCAAGAGTGTCATAAAACCGCTGTATCTTATTTTGATAAATCAGTTCTCATACGAGTACGCGGCATCTCCGTGTCCTTCACATTGATAATTCAACATCTGACGAGATGGCGATCACGCCACTTATATACTCTATCATACCACCATGCCTGGTAACAATACTAAACACGAACACCGCTAATGCACTGTGGTGATGATCGTACCTGCCACAGAGAAATGCAACTAATCGTTTATATACCCGTCGACGGTATGAACATTTACTATTTTTACACACTATCTTGTAGGAGGGACAGCCATAGCCATAATTAGACATCTGGAATAATAGGCGCTTTGCTGCTCCTGTAAATAATTTATTTAACGATCGGTTTCGTAGTTTAGTAGCCACATTATCTGATTAAATATGGTAAATCATGACATTAAAGTTGCAACGTGGAAGAGGCCGAACACTTCTTGTCTGTGAAGAAACGAAGCGGACCATCAGGTAAGCGGAAAGTATGCTACCTGAAGAGTGTCATGAAGCCGAACGTAAGAGGCTGACAGTTAGATATAGGGGTACAATCCAACCACAGTGCCATAGATGCAGCAGATCGTCCATATATCTAATGGGTAACTGGTTAAGATCGGCCTACTGTTGTCCATTTGGATTCATGCAAGCTTGAGGAACTGTCATCCCATACTCTCCGCTTACCGACGATCCGCTAATTGCTTCATTTATTCATAGACAACGAATGTTCGGTACTGTCAATGTAGCAACTTTAATGTCATTTGTGATCATATGTAACCTGATGATGTGGCTTCTACGCTATGAAACCGGTCGTTAAATAAGTCATTTACTATAGTAGCCAAGTGGTTATTATTCAAGGGGTACATGACCTTACATTGAAAACTGACCATGTCTTCTGGATACTTCTCTATTTTGTCCTGCAGTGTATGTACAAGGGTTGTTTGGAAAGTAAGGAACGATCGGTCGCGAAATGGAAAATCTGATGAATCTTCGCACAGATATGTTGGGCACTGTGTCTAGTACGCCCATCGATCGCTTCATGTAGCCCTTTTCAGTTCTGAGCTCACAGTGAGAACATAAAGATGGCTAGAAATTAGCGTCTCCCGCAAAGTATGTGATACTGGCGAAAGATATCGCCTGAAGCTATGCAATCCACATAGCAAAACTGTCATGCACTTTGTTCTACACGACAATTCTCGGCCGAACTCTGCAGGGGCAATGAAGAAGCTCCTGCAGCGTTTTGGTGGAAAGCGTTTGATCACCCACAATACAGCCCGTAATTGGCTATCCCTGAGGTTCATCTCTGCTCAAATGAGCCACTGACTGTGAAGACAATATTTTGAGCCAGACAACGAGCTGCAGTCCAGGTTAGAATATTGTCCAAAGGCACTGGCGTCTGACTTCTATAACGAGGGAATTGAAAAGTTGGTACAACGCTACGACATATGTCGAAGCCTGAGCGTTGACTGTGTGGAGAAGTAGCAGGAAGGTGTAGCTAACTGTTGCAAATAAAACAGTTCTGATTTTCACTGCGGTTTCCATTTCGCGACCTGTCGTTCCTTACTTTCCGAATAGCCCTCGTATTTCTTTGTGTTACTCACACTATTTCATCAGTTGCTGCCTTGTATTATGCATATCGTAAGCCGAATATTTATTACATGTAGTTTTTTTCAAATGGTTCAAGTGGCTCTGAGCACTATGGGACTTACATTTGAGGTCATCAGTCCCCTAGGACTTAGAACTAGTTAAACCTAACTAACCTAAGGACATCACGCACATGTCCTTAGGTTAGTTAGGTTTAAGTAGTTCTAAGTCCTAGGGGACTAATGACCTCAGAAGTTAAGTCCCATAGTGCTCAGAGCCATTTTTTGTTTTTGACAACACACACATCCGTGCCCGAGGCAGGATTCGAATTTGCGACTGTAGCAGCAGCGCGGTTCCGGACTGAAGTGCCTAGAACCGCTCGGCCACAGCGGCCGGATACTTTTTTTCCATCTTCTATGGATATATATTTGAATACCATTCCACTGAGCATCGTGTACCTTCTGCCACACCGAGCGAGGTGGCGCAGTGGTTAGCACACTGGACTCGCATTCGGGAGGACGACGGTTCAATCCCGTCTCCAACCATCCTGATTTAGGTTTTCCGTGGTTTCCCTAAATCGTTTCAGGCAAATGCCGGGATGGTTCCTTTGAAAGGGCACGGCCGATTTCGTTCCCAATCCTTCCCTAAACCGAGCTTGGGCTCCGTCTCTAATGACCTCGTTGTCGACGGGACGTTAAACACTAACGACCTACCTACCTACCTTCTGCCACAATTTGCACAAAATCGAGTTTACAGATTTTAAAATTTGCCGTTTTTCACCTTTCCCGTTTACCGTTGTCAACCCTCTCTCCGCCTCATCATGAATAAAATTATTCACGTTAGCAGCAAGCCATCGAGGTTGCCCGAAATTGAAATTTCCCGGAATCGCTTTCCGCGCTAGTTCCGCAAGCTAACCAGCGCGTTCTAGTTTGAATTGGAAACCGGCTGACGAACTTAGTTCCCACCGCGACCGCACTGACGGTTCGCTCGGCAGAGTAATATCTGCCCAATTGACGTGCTGTTGTTTGCTTATTATTATACAAAACCAATAACGGCCGTTTCTGCAGGTGGATGTTCCCCAGAGGCATTGAATTTCGGCGGCGCCCGCCGACGCTTGACACCGCACCTGCGGAGGCAACACATTTCTGCGGCTGTTTTCGGCGCTCATCACGGCGCACCCGACGAACAAAGCGACAGCAACAACAGCGCCAGCCGCGGGCAAACAGAGCTCGAATCAGCAACGCAGGACGCGCTGCAACCTGGCGGCCCGCCCCATTGTGCGCCGCCCAGCACCTCTCCCCAGAGCGCGCCGCGCAGACGCCGGAGAGTGCGTGCAAACTGGCGTGCGTTGTTCCTCCGGGGACATCATCGAGTAGGGCCTTTGATCAGGTCACGCCTTTGTACGGCCATTGTTACCTGAAACACCGTAGCTGCACGGTAGCCTACACCGCCGTATCGAGCTGAGCGGGGACCTGGGCCCGGAACAACGAGAGCAGCGTCACCACCATCCGCGACTGTGGTGTATCTCTCTATTACGTCACAACAAGTGAAAGAAGTGCTTAAGGGGCTCCGGAAAGGCTCAAAATCATGAAAAGTTCAATTTTTACGTTTTTGCGTTTTCTGAATCCGCAGACTATTACCTTTTAATAGATATATAATTTATTCAATTCCGAAGACTACAACTATTTTTAAATTTTTTTTGAAATGTGTTCTACATGGGCGTGACCCACTGTGGCGATGTTAAACCGCTGTCAAATTGTGTTATTATTAACCAATTATTAATAATAATTATTAATAATAATTAATAATAATAATAATAATAATAATAACTGAACTGTTGAAAAAGTGTATTCACGGAAAAACTCAAAACCCCAATGAAAGTGTAAATAGTGTTATATGGTCGAGAATCCCCAAGACTGTATTTGTTGGAATAGAAACACTTCACTTTGGTGTGTATGATGCTGTTGCGACTTTCAATGATGGCAACATTGTAAGGTGGAAGGTATTTAGAAATATGGGAATGAAGATAGGTTCTAACATGGTACGAGCGATGCTTGCTTTAGACAAGGAACGCCTTCGGGCTGCAGACAGGGCTGTAAAGAGTAAAGAAATACAAGCAAGAGTAAACAGGAGGAGGAACAAGAGGAAGCTGGAGGAGGAGTTTGCAGAGGATGAAGATAATCCATCCTATGGACCTGGAATGCACTAAAAAGTTAATCCAATCTTTGTCGCTCGATTCCCAAAACTTTTATTTTCTCATACTAATTACATGTTTTCTAAGGATCTTCGAAACATATTTGTTTCAAAGTTTCAGTAAATGTTACACAGTACCTTCTGCATAATTTAACACAGCCTTTTTCAAAAAAAAACTGTATATTTTTGAATATATAAATAAAAAATTGCAAAAAAAATGTTGTGAATTTTCATTACAATTGAAAAAAAATCATCTTTAATAACTGAACTAAAATTTTGTAAAATCCCTGTGTTAAGTTGTAGCCCATATTCCAATAAATAATCTGTAAAAAGTTCAACTTCTTACCTCAAATACTTTGTGAGGAAAAATGTAATTTATAAGCGTTAATTTAACATTGCAAGTGTATGGCGTTCCGGAGTCCCTTAAGACGGGCGCACTAAATTCATCCCTCATGCTTCTGGAATGCCTGCAACGGTATCGATGATTATAATAACAGAAAAGCGCTCCTCGTCCAGATCGTGAAGCCCCAAAGGATGTCGACCGACCGCCGTGTCATCCCCTTCCTCGCGGTGTCATGCGGATGCTATACGAAGTGGTCTGTGGCCAGCATACAGCTCAATTCGTGGAATCAATACTAGAAATAACAATAATCTTCACAAGGATTTGAAGTCACTTACTCTTGTACAAAAACGTGTGCATTATTCAGGAACACACATTTTCAATAACTTGCCAACAGCCCTAAAAATCTTAACAACCAATGAAATTCAGTTTAAGAGAAGCCTAAAGGATTTATTGGTGGCCAACTCCTTCTGCTCCATTGATGAATTTCTCAGTAGAACCAACTGATTTGTGTGTGTCTGTGTGTGTGTGTGTGTGTGTGTGTGTGTGTGTGTGTAAGTACAATATGACTTCTGCACCATTTCAGTGCAGTAATGTGTTCATTGTAAATAAGTATTATAGTAGTTCTATTACACGTTTATTACCTTATAAGAGAAAAAAAAAACTTTTTTATTTGAAATTCAGTGCATTAGTGTTTGTAAAATGATTCTTTCACGTAGTGTTCATTAAAAATGACGATCATTCCACTTGGGACGTGTGGAATTGTACATTAGCTTATTTGTTTCAGTTGTAAATATCTGTCATGTAGTATTGTTTTTATGACATGTTCTACATCCTGGAGGACCTCCTCACTACGGATCAATTGGAATGAACGTAAATCTAATGTAACCTCTCGGCCGTTTTGCAGACTTTCTTGATTGTGGAACTGCTGCTATTCGCTCATGTAGCTACAGTGTAGCGTTTCTGAATGAGGTATCGAATATATTACTTCCCCCTAGTTATAACTCCCGAGGAGATCACGAATGTAAAATTAGAGAGATTCGAGCGCGCACGGAGGCTTTCCGGCAGTTGTTCTTCTCGCGAACCACACGCGACTGGAACAGGAAAGGGAGGTAGTGACAGTGGCATGTAAAGTGACCTCCGCCACACACCATTGGGTGGCTTGCGGAGTATAAATGTAGATGTACTCAGTTGGCATCACGAGGCTGAGTGGTCCCCGTACCTCCCACCAAGGCAGAACCCTTGGCAGTATCGGGAATCGTCCACGGTTCCTGACCTTGGCAGCTGCCTATGCTGACCACTCAGCTGCGGAGGGTGACTACAGCAAAAATATTTTCCACTCCATTAGCTGACTGCTACAGCAACTGTTACGAATTATTTTAAAAAAAGAAAACTGTTTTGGTTGCGTAATAACGATTTACGAACTTGCAGCAAGCTGCAGGTGAAAAATAGGTCCCCAACTTCCTTTTTATAAAACTAAACTCTGCCCTAGCACGCCATGAAGGTATGCCGTTAGCGACCGGCCGCCGTGTCATCCTCAGAGCACAGGCGTCACTGGATGCGGATATGGAGGCGCATGTGGTCAGCACACCGCACCACTCTAACGGCCGTTTTTTCAGTTTACGAGACCGGAGCCGCTACTTCTCAATCAAGTAGCTCCTCACAAGGGAACATCCCCATCGCACTCCCCTCAGATTTAGTTATAAGTTGGCACAGTGGATAGGCCTTGAAAACCTGAACACAGATCGATCGAGAAAACAGGAAGAAGTTGTGTGGAACTATGAAAAAATAAGCAAAATATACAAACTGGGTCGTCCATGCGTAAGATAGGCAATATTAAGGGCAATGTGAGGCGAGGAGCTCCGTGGTCCTGTGGTTAGCGTGAACAGCTGGGGAACGAGAGGTCCTTGGTTCTAATCTTCCCTCGACCGAAAATTTTAACTTTTTATTTTCAGTTTATGTGAAAAACTCTTATGTCTTCATCATTTTTTTTGGAGTGATTATTACATCCACAAGAAAACCTAAATCGGGCAAGGTAGAAGAAACTTTTCACCCATTTGCCAAGTGTACTAGTTAGGTGGGTCGACAACATATTCCTGTCATGTGACGCACATGCTGTCACCAGTGTCATATACAAAATATCAGACGTGTTTTCCTGTGGAGGAATTGGTTGACCTATGACCTTGCGATCAAATGTTTTCGGTTCCCATTGGAGAGGCACGTCCTTTCGTCAACTAATCACACGGTTTTGTGGTGCGGTCGCAAAACACAGACACTAAACTTATTACAGTGAACAGAGACGTCAATGAACGAACGGACAGATCGTAACTTTGCGAAAATAAAGAAAGCAATATTTTCAGTGGAGGGCAGATTTGAACCAAGGACCTCTCGTTCCACAGCTGTTCACGTTAACCAAGGGACCACGGCGCTCCTCGCCTCACATTGCCCTTAATATTGCCTATCTTTCGCATGGACGATCCAGTTTGTATATTTTGCTTATTTTTTCATAGTTCCACACAACTTCTTCCTGTTTTCTCGATTGATCTGTGTTCAGTTTTTCAAGGCCTATCCATTGTGCCAACTTATAACTAAATCTGAGGGGGGTGCGATGGGGATGTTCCCTTGTCAGTTTGCCTCACAAGGGCTGAGTACACTCCGCTTGCCCACAGCGCACAGCAGACCGGTTGGTCATCTATCCAAGTGCTTGCCCAGCCCGACGGCGCATAACTTCAGTGATCTGACGGGTACCAGTTTTGGAACTGCGGCAAGGCCGTTGGCAAACTTTTTGCTATAATTGAAATAAAATGTGTGAAATCTTATGGGACTTAACTACTAAGGTCATCAGTCCCTAAGCTTACGCACTACTTAACCTAAATTATCCAAAGGAGAAACACGCACACACACACCCATGCCCGAGGGAGGACTCGAACCTCCGCGGGGACCAGCCGTAATTGAAATAAATTTATTTCAGTAAGAATGATTATTTAATAAACATTTAACCGTTTTGGTGCATCAGATTACGTAGTGTTGTGCCAACAAGCATTGGGTCTATGCCGCACGTTTTGACGAATACTTATTCGCAGAATACTACATAATCTGATGATATCCCAAAAGTGTGATACGTTTTATTAAACAATTAGTAACTAGTGACCAAGACTGTTTTCTTTTTGAAGTTGTTATAATAGGGATAAAAACAAATGCGTGTGACGTGACTGGATGACAAGAGGAGAGCGCCGACACTTCACCACTGATCTTGTCCAAAATTATAGTATATGCGTGGCTTGGTGAGAAATGAAAGTAACAGAAGTGGGAACTACAGACGGTGAAGCGTCTCGAAAAAAATAGCCTCTTTGGCACGGGTGGGCCGACACGTGAGCCATTTATGTTAGCTTATATTCTACATCTACATCTACATTTATACTCCGCAAGGCACCCAACGGTGTGTGGCGGAGGGCACTTTACGTGCCACTGTCATTACCTCCCTTTCCTGTTCCAGTCGCGCATGGTTCGCGGGAAGAACGACTGCCGGAAAGCCTCCGTGCGCGCTCGAATCTCTAATTTTACATTCAGTGACGACGTGTAGGCGCGATCGCCTTGTTAAAGTACATCAAGAGGGATGTTTAGCCGCTTGGTGCAAGTACTTTCAATTGGATGGTTGGTTGGTTGGTTTCGGGGAAAGAGACCAAACAGCGAGGTCATCGGTCTCATCGGATTAGGGAAGGAAGTCGGCCGTGCCCTTTCAGAGGAACCATCCCGGCATTTGCCTGGAGCGATTTAGGGAAATTACGGAAAACTTAAATCAGGACGGCCGGACGCAGGATTGAACCGTCGTCCTCCCGAATGCGAGTCCAGTGTGCTAACCACTGCGCCACCTCGCTCGGTTTCAATTGGACGCTGCATCGGCGACTAGCGTGTCCTTACCCTACACCAGTAATCCTACCAGGGAAAGTGGACCTACAGTTTAGTGTGAAATCCAAAACACGTGTCGTTCCCAGCAGATCTTCACGTATTTCATAGTTGAAGGCTAACGTCACAGGCAGACTGAAACAATCCGATTCCACGAATTTACGATTTTCAGGTTCGCGCTAAACACTACGTCACAAGTGCGGACATAGTGGAGGTGAAAAGAAATCGAGTGTAATGGAAACTGAGAGAAGTAGATTAGGGTAATAGACTCTTAGAAATAATATATTAATTTTGAAATTTGGCAGGAAATTAACTGGCGATAGTCGAAGTAAAGTGCGTATGTAGACTATCAACAGCAAGGAAAACGTTTCTCAGAAAGAAAATTCTGTTCACATCGACTATAAATTCAAATGCTAGGAAGTCTTTTCTGAAACTATGTGCCTCGAGTGTAGCCTTATAAGAAAGTGAAACTTCGATGTCAACCAGTCAGAGAGGAAGAGAACTCAGTAGAAGCCTTTGAAACATGTAGTTACAAAATTATTCGGAAAAGTCGCTCGTATTACTAATGAGGAAGTACTTAGGAGAACTAGGTAGGAAAAGAAAATGTGGCATAAGATGACTATAAGAAGATGTACTTGACAGGACACATCCTGACGCATTAAGGAATTGCTAATTCGTTAATGGAAAGAAGTGTGAGGGTTAAAATGGTAAAATAAAGAAGTTCAAATGAACGTAGGTTGCAGTAGTTACGTGAAAATTAAGGCTGTACAGGACAGTCTAGCGCGATGAGCTGTATTTAACCAATCTTCGGACTGAAGACAACAGAAACAACACTATAGTTATTGCACCAGTTACGTATTTCCAGGTGTAGTGTGGTTCAAATGGCTCTGAGCACTGTGGGACTTAACATCTGAGGTCATCAGTCCCCTAGAACTTAGAACTACTTAAACCTAAGTAACCTAAGGACATCACACACATCCATGCCCGAGGCAGGATTCGAACCTGCAACCGTAGCAGCAGCGCGGTTCCGGACTGCAGCGCCTAGAACCGCGTGGCCACCGCGGTCGGCTCCAGGTGTAGTACCACGACATGATTTGTTAACTGATTCCCACAACGCTACGTATGGAAGAACCGTAACTCATACAGTAATTCTATTAATGCAATTATTAAGACATATGTAGCTGATTTTCTTTTTATGTATATGCTGCAGAGAAACAAATTCTTTATGTTGGACGAAGGAAATCCTTCGAAATTTGTGATCAAACGCACAATGATATGGAGTTTCTTGAAGCCATGACCTTACTTGTAGATGCTGTGTAATAGTTGAAGTGTACTGGTAAGATTCCATACTTCTCAAATATCGCAGGAATACAATTTGTTCAATCAGAGATGGATACCATCTCGAAATGGGTAAATCCCAGGTAAAGATTCATCTGAAACTCAATTTTTGAAGTAGATGTCAAATTTCTGATTGTCCGTTTGACAACTAAAACTACAATTTTCTAGCCCTGATGGCCTGACATTCATTTTCGCGGTTTAGCGAGAATCTGCTTCCGCTATCGGGTATCATTTCCTTACAGAAAACGTCTTTGAGTTAATTAAATTGTTGTTGTTATATTTATTGGACCTGTAAAAGAGATCAATAATCACACAATGAATCTGTCAGAGTAGCAAAGAAAGACCAAAAGATTGCGATGGATAGCGCATGTCACTAGAACACCAGCAGACAGCGCCATCAAAGCAAAACGGAAGAGCTTACCACTCTTTGGTGCCAACGTAAAATGCAGGTTATCAGTTATTAAAGTATTTTGCAAGAATTTAGACAGACTAGAGACTCGAAAATAATTTTTTGGGACAGATCTCAAGATTTTCCATTCAACATCGAAGAAACATCATGGCTTTTACAAACCTAATAATAACAATAATAATAATAATAATAACACCTACCACCAAATAATTTAGTACTAGATATTGTCCAAGTAGGACAAGTAAAACAGTTCAGTAATAATCCAACAAAGACAAGTAAAACAATTCAGTAATAATTAAAACAAATTATCAGTCCTAAAAACAGGAAAGATCCCGTAAGATAAAAAGAGCTTCTAGTATCGCGAAGAACGTTCACAACACTTAATGTTCGTCTAAGTACCTTGAAAGAAAGTACTATAATAAAAGTGGTACATGTGGAATGCCAGTGAATTATGAGTTGAATGAACAAGAAACATTGGAGAGAAGGATTATAAGCAAAATACTGAGTTAACTGAAAACGACTTATCCTTGAACATTAAGAAGTAATGGGGATATTTATCAGAAATGCATAGAAAACATGTCAGAAACAATAAGAAAGACTGATGCTCTTTGGTCATTTGTGCAGCATCAAAGACAAATCAAATAGACGTCATCGAATACCTTTGTGCACAAAAGGTCAACTACAAGCTGGATTGAAGAGGTCAAGAAAGATTTACAAAGAAAATAAGAAGAAACAGGAGATAGGGGCAGTTTTAAAAGACGAGTGTTACAAACAAAAGAATTCTGGAAGGCAAAGACTACAGGTTCAAAATGAACTGAGGAGAGGAAAAAGCAACACAATAACAGAATGAAGGAATATGGGGAGAAAAGATAGAGAGAGATATGAAGGACTGAGATTAGGCCGGGGTATTCTGTACGCCTAGACTAGAGGGAAATATTTGCAACAATACTTGAAACTTGCGAAGTTAAAAACGTAGGCCTCGTGATCTGCAACTGCCTTAACGCCTATTTCAGCGTAAAGTATATTGCAGGTGATTACTTTATGGAAATTCTCTTTAATCTTGTTAATCTTCTACGGAGTGCAGGCTGCTCTCAGCATGGACAGCAGGTTAATAAGCTGCGAGGCGCCGCGGTTAGGAAGCGCCGGTGAACTTTGGAAAGAGTCTGGCCTTCCTGCTTTCACTTGCACTGCATGCAGTCGTGATGGGCCATCTCAGGATCGGGGACCACCCCAAGTTTCTCCGCGGTATTCGTGGAACTTGACGACCATGGAGCCTTTCATCGTACCTCAAATGCGCCCAGAATAATGCCGATAAACCCAGAAACTTGCAGGTACTTCGGAGTATGTATTACACAACTGTTTTGAAACAATAAGAAAGAATGTAAGGGTTTATTGTATCAGCGATGGAGAAGTCGTACAGGCGGATTACTAACTCGGAATGGACAAGCATAACGAAAGCAATCTGTCATCTCCTCATCAAGGCAAAGACCAAGGCGTTTGCCTCAAGCAATGTAAAAAAAAACCACGAAAAACCTAGAGCAGGATGCAAAGGCGGGTATTAGATCCGCGTTTCCTCCGAAAGGTTGTCAAGCATTTAATCATGGTCCCACCTCGCTAGCTGACGTTTGAGTTGGCTGGAACTTTATCGGACTGAATATTTTGTCGATGAATATGGAAAAATCCAATTAGTAAAGTCGAAGATTTTGCAGGGAAGACAATATAATAAGTGTGGCAGAAAATTCAGATATCCCTACTGCGGAGTATTGATTGAACCATAACTAACTGTCACATTACAGCTTTTCAGCTGGTTAGTAACTACCGTCCTTAATGTTTCCAACTTCTGAAATAATAGGAGACTAAGAGACGGGCATTGGAATCGTTACGTAATGCAAGTTGATAGTGGTGGACTGGGTTAAATGAGGAAGTGAACTGAGTGATGAGATAGTTTGGTGACACACTGCTTTGTTTGTCCACCGAACCGTCGTAACTAATCGTTTAAACATATTTTGTGTAGGCGGTGTTGATCAGCTTTTAGGAAGGTTAAAAACTGCATTAGGATTGCATTTGTTGTTAGTGTTCATAGTGTTATGGCATTGCTTTTTGGACATCACTTATATTTTCTTACATTCACTAACTTGTGAAGATATAGGATTGTATCTGTACAACACAGATACATCCGTGTTATTCAAAATAACTATAAAGCAATTTGTACAGTATGACAAAAAACTTTGACGCATCTGTCACCTTATAAAATCGGAAGTTTTATTTAATTAGTAATAGTTACGCTTATTTGTTTCAAACAGTTTTTATCAACGCTATTTAGTTACCATAAAAAAAGGTTCATTTTTTCATTACTCGAATTATGAGTATTAGTGGCCATCTGTGATATAGTGACAGCTCGACTGGATCAGTTATCGTTATGTCTCCGGAATTTAAAGCTTACGACGTAAGATCTTTGGCGTATTCATCTCAGAACATGATAACAGGGCGCACACAACTACATCTGTTGTTAACTGGACGTAAAGGTTACGTACAGGCAGTTAATGATAGTTAACGTAACAGTCTGCAAATTACGGTTGGTATTTCAACTATGAGAATACGTAGCTGAGTTGCTTTTGTAAGTACTCTTTGCGTTTGTACACGATGGTCTACATGCAATGTATAGACACATAATTATTACGGACTACAACTGTGCACATTTGTCGTCTGGTTTCCTCCTTTTGGTGCAGAAAACATTAGGACCGCCTGTAGTTGGACCAACATCGATACTCTTCAATAAAAATAATTAGTGGTACAGTTGCCTGTTTCATAATACATTTTTTAATATTTTATAGTTGCAGTGTTTTATAATTATATCGTCGTCGCCTTTGGTTGTTAAAATTAATTATTTACAGAACTCACTACCGCCATTTCGACCATTAAGTTGTTTTCAAGTATAATACCGCCAAGTTTTTGCTTTAGTATATGTGAAAATTTTTATGATACCAGACATTTATACATGGTGTCATCAGATCCTTATGCTGATTATATAATTTTGTAATATTTATCGTAGCGGCGCTGTATGCTGCCATCATAAGGGGCTAAACAGTTATTTTTGCTTTGTATGGTTGTTTTCTGTGTGAGGTTGTTTTCTGGAATGTTTCTTGGCAGTACAACAACGTTTCGGAACATAATCTCGCCGTCACACACAGCGTATAAGCAAACGTTAGGTACCTGATGATGGTAGTACGCTGTCGAAACACGTCGTTCCAATAATATTAAAAAGCAAACGTGACCGCAGATGATAAAACGTTATTTTACGAATTTAGCAGAACAGTCGACAACGTGATCGAAATTATTGCAACTTGGACAAATTTATGGACGTTTGGTGTTGTTGGCATTATTAGCGTAAATAATGTCAAACAGCTCCACATGTCCATTTTTTGTGGCTTTAAGTGCTTATTACCATGCTAAGTCTCTGTATGACGAACAGGTGATTGAAGAGATGTCTGTATTCCGAAGTGTTAAATATCTAATTCCAGTGAAATATTACGAGATGTAACTCCCAAGGACAAGCAAGTGCATTCGTAGCCTATTGCCGTCTAATGCCGCATACACAATCTACGTAATGGTGTCATATTTCCGTCACTCCATTCATGTTGATTTTTCAATTTGATCTCTACACTATGAGAAATGTGGAGGGCCACATACTTTCAGTAGAGGTACCACAAATTTCCTACACATTTCTCGTCGTCATCAACCCCAGTTGCCGGCCGCGGTGGCCGTGCGGTTCTGGCGCTGCAGTCCGGAACCGCGGGACTGCTACGGTCGCAGGTTCGAATCCTGCCTCGGGCATGGGTGTGTGTGATGTCCTTAGGTTAGTTAGGTTTAAGTAGTTCTAAGTTCTATTGGACTTATGACCTAAGATGTTGAGTCCCATAGTGCTCAGAGGCATTTGAACCATACAACCCCAGTTGTTCCTACTCGGAAGGAAAAGAAAAGAGAAGAACGAAGAAACCAGTGGCAATAGACATCACATTGTAGTGGACGTGGGTGAGGACTGAGATATTTCGAATTGCACACGACAGTGGCTTCATTCCCGTCTTCTGTTTGACCTATACGCGAGTCCAACTGGGCAGCTGGCACCAAGGCTCTCGCACCCTCCATCCGATTCACGCGATCTCTGCAGCAAGCCGCTTCCTCTTTAAGAGGTCGTAAGCCGTCGCTCAGGGTCACAGAAAGCGTTCCGTGTGGCAGAGTAATGACAGTCTGTCGTAATTACTGTTTCCATGCACCGTGGAAGCTTAAAGGCATAACTGTAGCCGGCAAATTTCTTGTATGAGCAAAGTAATAAAACAGTCAATAACAAAGGAAGGCGACCCGAATATGACTCATTTGACTTACAATCGTGTTGTCTTCCCCGTACAATTAAACTAGTGCGTAGTACTCATTTTTCTTGGCTGGTAAGCATGTCGAAAAGGCGCAGCGTGCTGATGAACGTCACACTCATTGTTGTCTGGGATGTTGGTTGCACTACGCCAAAAGGTGATAATAGTGACATTCATCGCAAATGTTATGTCTTTTCTGCGCGCTTAACCTGCTAGAACTCCGAGAACTACATAGAGTGGTACGAATATGATTCGAATTCCTTTACGCCCCGGGGTAAAACTAACTTTCCAGTGTCTGTGAATTAATTATAAAATTACATAAATGCAACAATAATGCAAAAAAAGGTGCAGTGTATCGTACGTCGTTTCTACACCTCAAATATTTCTTAAATGGTGTGGTTTATTTTCGAAGAATATCAGGAAAAAACTTAAAGTTTGTGACATATTGATTGCCTTGGCAACGTCCTGAGCCATTCAGTATTACGGTTTCTTTGCTGATGCATCAGCGCAATGTACGTGATCACATATCGGCTTTTGAGAAGGCTGTCTTCGAAAAAGAATTCGCAAAATTGGGCGAAGAAATTCTTTTAGCATGCCCTGACCTCAACAAAAAACATACTGCAAAGATAATTCCATCGGACGAAACGGTCTTCTACATCGTAAACAAGAGAAACACAGTGTCAGACACAAATCTGATGAGATACCCTAAGTAAAGATAGAATGTCGCTGGATAAAATACGGCGAGCGACATAGGGTTTATGTTGGAAACGTCGTTGTAGTTTCTGAAAAAAAAATTGCTTACGCATCTTCTCACTCCACTTAAAAGACAATATTGTCGACTGAACAGTGTCAAATTAAAACGTCCCCTTTGAACAATTATACAAGACTGTGCTTAACCTGACAGACTGTGCTTAACCTGACACACAATATTTTTAGCGCAACGCAATCTGACTTCCAATAATCCCTACAAAAGAATGGCCCTGACTAACATTAATCTATACCTTTCACAAATCACTTACCTCACAAAAATCTTCGTTACTGGAACTACTGCAATACAGCGGGCGCCACTACTGCCAGCTAAATAAAAGATTCAAACTACGGAAGGCACTAACTACTGATAGGCATAGTTAGCAAATGAAAGATTTTAATAGAGAACAAACAATGTATTTACCTTAATATCATCAAAAGTCATAATATATGTAATATCAAAACTCCGCCATTTCCTTCCACACATCCACCATTGCTGGCGGTTCACCTCTAACTGCGCAACGCTACGCGCTGTTAACATCCAGCTGCCCCTCTACAATGGCAGACAGCAATGCAAACTAGCCACAGACTGCAAACAGCACAGCCAGTGATTTTCATACAGAGCGCTACGTGCCATTACCAATATAAAAATCTAAACAGCCTACTTACAAAATAAACAAGCGGAAACTAGTGTACCGTGCTATACAACACGATATTTTATGAACATACGTATGTCACTAGGGTGGTAGTGTTACTTAAATCGTTGACGACTGTGGAAGATTGTTCTCGTTCGAATATACAACGTCTGCAGTTACATATTTCAATGACACACGCACATTGTATACACCGATATAGGGTGACTATCTACTATTGCGTGGATACGGGTAAGGACTTGAAAATCACAGACGTCAAAAACAGCTGATCAGAAGAAATAAATATGGTCCTAATCCAGTCACGGTGTAAAATAGAATTGCCTTTTAATAAATATGTTGCTGTTGCACTCGATATAAAAAAAACTTATTAGCACACAATGCTCGTGGTTTTGATGTATATAGAAAGGCCGATTCTTCATGATAAAGAAACACAGCAGCCCGGAGTTACTGAAATGCTTTCTTGGCGCAATGTTAGTGAAAGTGCTCTCCCTCTCGTTTCTTCTGACCAGCGGGTCATTCATCACGTTCTGAAGTGTCAGCGTTGATGAATCAGCATTTGTGTGGATGAGTGTGGACTGAAAGTAAGGAAGAGAGAGAAATGCTGCGTCATCTCATAAGCACATACGCTGAGAAAAAAATCAAGCCAGACAGTGTTTAACGCCCATTTTCGACGAACGCGCCAAGCTTGACAATTCTGTCGTGTAACAGGGCCGAGATGTTTGAAATAGTCATAAATGTAAATGCCGTATGACTACGGCCTCCCGTCGGGTAGACCGTTCGCCGGGTGCAAGTCTTTCAATTTGACGCCACTTCGGATCAAGTGATGAAGATTAGGACAACACAACACCCAGTCGCTGAGCAGAGAAAATCTCCGACTCAGCGGGGAATTGAACCCCGGCCCTTAGGATTGACATTCTGTCACGCTGACCACGCAGCAACCGGGGGCGGACTGAAATAGCCATTAGAGCTTCAAACAGTTTGGTAACTAACAGCTAACTTTTCAAGTTAGTTGACTCTCGGCTAGTTTTACGCTATTTTTTGTCTTTTCCTATCTTGGATTGTTTTTTTTCAAACGTATATGTTTACTACAACCAACATCCTGTATCTATAACCTGTTTTGCATATACTAGTCCCTATCAACCCCTTCATTCCCCCCCCCCCCCCCATAGAAAACAGACTATAAACGTGTCCTTTATTCAGTTATGTGTGTTCTTACTTGCACGTCTTCATTTCTTACTTTATCTCTCCCATTAATTTGGAACATTCGGTGAGGGGAGATTGGTAACAATGATTAGTTAAATTGGTTGTCCTGTATGTTACCACATGCGTATAAGCAGACAAGATATCTTACCTGCGGATCGTCTGTCCCGTGGCCATGGCAGCATCGGAAGTCGACCCTGCACTAGATGTTTCCTCTAGAAGAATTTATATTCTAAGAAGCAGGAGGAAGACCTCAAACACCCAACAGATAAGCAGTAAATCAATGAAATAAATGTACAGGGTGGTCTATTGATCGTGACCGGGCCAAATGACTAACGAAATAAGCGTCAAACGAAAAAACTACAAAGAACGAAACTTGTCTAGCTTGAAGGGAGAAACCAGATGGCGCTATGGTTGGTACGCTAGATGGCGCTGCCCTGGGTCAAACGGAAATCAACTGCGTTTTTCTTTAATAGGTACCCCCATTTTTTATTACATATTTGTGTAGTACGCAAAGAAATATGAATGTTTTAGTTGGACCACTTTTTTCATTTTGTGATAGATGGCGATGTAATAGTCACAAACATATGGCTCACAATCTTGGACGAACAGTTGGTAACAGATAGGTTTTTTAAATTAAAATACAGAACGTAGGTACGTTTGAAAATTTTATTTCGGTTGTTCCAATGTGATACATGTACCTCTTTGTGAACTTATCATTTCTGAGAACGCATGCTGTTACAGCGTGATTACCTGTAAATACCACAGTAACGCAACAAATGCTCAATATTATGTCCGTCAACCTCAGTGCATTTGGCAATACGTGTAACGACATTCCTCTCAACAGAGAGTAGTTCGCCTTCCGTAATGTTCGCACATGCATTGACAATGCGCTGACGCATATTGTCAGGCGTTGTCGGTGGATCACGATAGCAAATATCCTTGAACCTTCCCCACAGAAAGAAATCCGGGGACGTCAGATCCGGTCAACGTGCGGGCCAATCCACCTGTCATGAAATACGCTATTCAATATCGCTTCAACAGCACGCAACCTATGTGCCGGACATCCATCATGTTGGAAGTACTTCGCCATTCTGTCATGCAGTGAAACATCTTGTAGTAACATCGGTAGATCATTACGCAGAAAATCAGAGTACATTGCACCATTTAGATTGCCATCGATAAAACGGGGGCCAATTATCCTTCCTCCCATAATGTCGCACCATATAGTAACCCGCCAAGGTCGCTGATGTTCCACTTGTCGCAACCATCGCGGATTTTTCGTTGCACAGTAGTGCGTATTATGCCGGTTTACGTTACCGCTGTTGGTGGATGACGCTTCGTCGCTAAATTGAACGCGTGCAAAAAATGTGTCATCGTCCCGTAATTTCTCTTGTGCTCAGTGGCAGAACTGTACACGACGTTCAAAGTCGTCGCCATGCAATTTCTTTTGCATAGAAATATGGTTCGGGTGCAATCGATGTTGATGTAGCATTCTCAACACCGACGTTTTTGAGATTCCCGATTCTCGCGCAATTTGTCTGCTACTGATGTGCGGATTAGCCGCGACAGCAGTTAAAACACCTACTTCGGCATCATCATTTGTTGAAGGTCGTGGTTGTCGTTTCACATGTGGCTGAACACTTCCTGTTTCCTTAAATAACGTAACTATCCGGCGAACGGTCCAGACACTTGGATGATGTCGTCCAGGATACCGAGCAGCGTACATAGCACACGCCCGTTGGGCATTTTTATCACAATAGCCATACATCAATACGACATCGGCCTTTTCTGCAATTGGTAAACGGTCAATTTTAACACGGGTAATGTATCACGAAGCAAATACCGTCCGCACTGGTGGAATGTTATGTGATACCACGTACTTATACGTTTGTGACTATTACAGCGCCATCTATCATAAAGCGAAAAAAGTGGTCCAACTAAAACATTTATATTTCTTTATGTACTATACGAATACGTAATAAAAAATAGGTGTTCCTATCTAAAAAAACGCAGTCGATATCCGTTTGACCTATGGCAGCGCCATCTAATGGGCCAACCATAGCGCCACCTGGTTTCCCCCTTCAAACTAGATGATTTTCACTCCTTGTAGTTTTTTCGTTTGGTTCTTTGTAGTTTTTTCGTTTGATGCTTATTTCGTGAGATATTTGGCCCGGTCACTATCAATGGACCACCCTGTGTATTTATTATTAAAAACACAGTTGAATGAGAGGTAGCCTTGTTGGAACATAGGATGACATCAAACCACAGTTCGGCACTGTTCGTTGGATGGCCAGTGCTCTGCAGTAATTAAAAGTTACAAACAGTCGAACAAGAAACGAAGTTCGTCCAGACCGTAGATATTCCTGGTTGTTGAAATATGGGAAAGCATCATAAGAAACAGATAGGAGATATTTTTGTTGACAATGAGAGGTAAGAAATTCCAATATAAAGGTCGGTGAACACGGAAATTCTTACCTCAACAACGTTGATGAGTGGTGTGCAGACAGCTCGCAAAGGAAACTGCGTGCACGCGTAATTACGGCGGCCGAGGAAGTTGCGTGCATATTCCGCCGCGTGAGTGGATTTCTAACCGTGTGATTCCAAACTAATGCTAGCCAATTGATGTTAACTAAAGATGGTAGCGGCTTCCACACTAATAATTTAACACACTTTCGTGAACATGCTTCTAAATTGGCTGCGCCTGAAATCTGCAATCGAAGTATAGCTGGAGAGTGGCTGTCTAATGTTTTTTTTTTTTTTTTTTTTTTGCCTAGGAAGAACGAGCGGAGTCCCTGCTCTGGAAAGTTCTTGTAGCTAACCTTAGTGTGAGGGGGACGGGGAAGGAGACCACTTACCATTGTGTGGCCTGTAGCTTTTTGGCCGTAGGTGGAGAGAAAACTCCCTGGGATTTAAGTTGGTCATTCTGTGGTGGCTCCAGAAGCGCGACGTTCGTGGAAAATGAAAGAAACGCCCTTTTCCGTTCTGGTGCGTTTGTAACTTCAAGTTGAGCGTAATGGATCCTTTCTTTATGAATTTACGACACCTTGGGACTTTGTTAACCTATTTGTTCGACTGGTATAAAAATTAATTCACCTTCACCATCTGACGGTCCTATATCTAGGCAACACATTGGTGGATCTAGAAAACTGAAAAATATTAATATTTTAATAGAAATTTGGAATTACGATATTCACACAGTTGGCCCACAATCACGGTCAATGCATTTTTTATTGTATCTCTCCTATGAATGCATGATTGGAAATAATGTGAAACGAATAATTAAGTACGCTTTTCTTGTAAGGGCTGTACGACGCAACTGCGGTGGCCTCCATACTTGGGGGCGATATATCACGCAAGGGTCCCCGGTTTACAGTTTGTAGCACCGTTTTGCACATCCTTCCATCCTCTTATCAGTATTTCCGATGGTCTACGTTCCAGGTCCGTAGAATGCTGTGTTACTTTCAGGAACTTTTTCTTCATTTCTGTTACAGTATCTGGTACCAGTAGAGCTGTTTTCTTGAAGAAAACTTTATTTACCTGTGCCGTTCTACATCCGATCTCGTCATTGTTTTGGTCTCGCCTTTTAACAGCGCTTCTTAGCTAGGATAACTCGTTTTACCCCTTCCACCTCGAAATAACCAGCCAAATTTCTGAACGTATAAACTTCTTTCCATACCTAAATTAGAATCGCAGTAGCGTCTCGCCACACTGTTTTTCTTCACTATTCCACAAGGTGCGGACCAAAAACTGGGCTCAAAATAAATAGATGTAATTTCCGGTGACACTCTATTGAGTAGGTACCACTTGAATGTCCTTTTTGATCAGTCTTCTCACTGGTTTGTTGCGAAAATGGTTAAAATATCTGTGAGCACTATGGGACTGAACATCTGTGGTCATCAGTCCCCTAGAACTTAGAACTACTTAAACCTAACTAACCTAAGGACATCACACACATCCATGCCCGAGGCAGGATTCGAACCTGCGACCGTAGCAGCCGCGCGGTTCCGGACTGCGCGCCTAGAACCGCTAGACCACCGCGGCCGGCAAGTTTGTTGCGGTTCACCATGACTTCTTCTACTGTGCCAACGTCTTCACCCCATATTAGCACTTCACCTTACGTCGTTACGTGCAATGTAAAAAGTAATAATATAAAATCAAAATAAAACAAATAAAAAAGCACAAGTGCTAGTAAGACTCGTGTAAACTCAATTATGTATATAGATAATAGTAATAATTTCATATGGCGCAGTGACCTGGTTAAAGCCTTTCAATTGGATCCCACTTCGGACCTAGCCCAGTTATCCAGCTGGGGAAAGAAGACCTACCGTTTAACGAGGAATTCGAACCACGTCTTGTTACTGGCGACTCCTCATATCGTTGAAAGATGGAGAGTGTGCTAAAACGAAGGCTGGAAAATTTGTGGCCTCATGGAAATTCTGTCCTGCGACCTCTCGGTTTCCGGGCACAAGCTTCACTGCTAGACCACCAGACCTGACAGGTGTGTATATAATTCACGCGCGGGTTTTAATGAGATAGCCTGCGGATATCAAAATAACTTACATATCTTTCCACTGTATTGACTAAGAGGCTTGAATTATTTACTTCGACATGGGACTATAGATGTTAGTCTATCTATCTATATCCGCATCCCGCTCCAGCTACTGCCGGGTCTGGGTGTTGACGAGTCCTCTCCATGTTCGTGCCGAGACTCGTCTGTGATTTGAAAGCAATATGTGAAAACTTTCCTACTGGCTTGCTAGGCATAACGCAAGAAAGGATTTTCTGTTGGGGTTTTCTCCCTTAGCCTTTGGAGTTTCTCCTCCACCACAAGGAAGTGGTTCCCTTCTCATTTAATCCCCAGAAAGGAGGGTAGCCTCATCTGCCAGCTACGCCGTTACAAACTCTTCCTTCTCCGCCGTCGTTGGCATTAAGGTCTTCACCCGTAACCCTGGGCAAGGGTTCCGTGTTACACCCCACGGGATTGGGTCCTTGCCTGAACTCAGCCATCCTAGCACTCCGGCCTACTGAAGTGTATCTACATCTACATCTACATCCATACTCCGCAAGCCACCTGACGGTGTGTGGCGGAGGGTACCTTGAGTACCTCTATCGGTTCTCCCTTCTATTCCAGTCTCGTATTGTTCGCGGAAAGAAGGATTGTCGGTATGCCTCTGTGTGGGCTCTAATCTCTCTGATTTTATCCTCATGGTCTCTTCGCGAGATATACGTAGGAGGGAGCATTATACTGCTAGACTCTTCGGTGAAGATATGTTCTCGAAACTTTGACAAAAGCCCCTACCGAGCTACTGAGCGTCTCTCCTGTAGAGTCTTCCACTGGAGTTTATCTATCACCTCCGTAACGCTTTCGCGATTACTAAATGATCCTGTAACGAAGCGCGCTGCTCTCCGTTGGATCTTCTCTATATCTTCTATCAATCCTATCTGGTACGGATCCCACACTGCTGAGCAGTATTCAAGCAGTGGGCGAACAAGCGTACTGTAACCTACTTCCTTTGTTTTCGGATTGCATTTCCTTAGGATTCTTCCAATGAATCTCAGTCTGGCATCTGCTTTACCGACATCAACACGGCATCTACCTGTGAGCCCGTGTCTATGGCCCTCTGAGTCTCGTGGACGAATAGCGCGAGCTGGGTTTCACATGACCGTCTTTTTCGAAACCCATGCTGATTCCTACAGAGTAGATTTCTAGTCTCCAGAAAAGTCATTACACTCGAACACAATACGTGTTCCAAAATTCTACAACTTATCGACGTGAGAGATGTAGGTCTATAGTTCTGCACATCTGTTCGACGTCCCTTCTTGAAAACGGGGATTCCCACCCCCGCGACGTGGACGCGCCAGACAGGAATTACTCCAGTGAAGGAATAGCGAAGGGCACCCTACCTCCCTGGAGCCGGGTTAATGATTGTGTATGGTGCCACAATCAAGGATGTTAGTATTTGACGAAAATTTCAAGAAAAAATGGTTCAAATGGCTGTAAGCACTATGGAACTTAACATCTGAGGTCATCAGTCTCCTAGAGTTAGAGCTATTTAAACTTAACTAACCTAAGGACATCACACACATTCATGCCCGAGGCAGGATTCGAACCTGCGACCGTAGCAGCAGCGCGGTTCCGAACTGAAGCCCCTAGAACCGCTCGGTCACAGCGGCCGGCGTAAATTTCAACTTGATACCTCTCCTTGTAAATAAATAAATGGGGTCTCAACAGACATGCAACAATGTGTTCCTACCAGGACTCCGTTTTTCCCAATTGAATACTAAAAGAGGTAATACACATACGTAATCCAAACAAAAACATCTGATGTCAACATATTCCTTACTTAAAATGTAGATGTATACAGTGTGTTAAGAAAGAAATATTCCGTATTTTCAGAGGTGTGACTATGTGCCAAAACAAGTGAGAAATTGCCGGTAAACATGGGCCATAAGATGCATAATTTAAGATCAATGAGCGCTTGCGCATCTTCGTTACTGGGAAACACGTCTCTTCTACTGAACAAGTGCTCATATGTCTTAAGGTATGCATTTTAGAGCCCATGTTTATCGGACATTTTTGTTTTGGTTCATACTAGCATCTCTCAAAATATGAAATACCTTTTACAAACCTGAATATTTCGGTAACAGTAAAAGAAAAATCCACTGAAGTTTCCCTAATTGTGATGAAACATGTTTGGGGATTAAACAAAAGAAAAGTATTCTTGCAAGAAATCTGGCCCTCTTTAACTTATTATTCCTTCATGTCTGAACACGTTCTATCCTCTGGTTAGCGTTTTCCATTAGTGTTTTCTATATATTCCTTTCCTCGCCAATTCTGTGGAGAACTTCCTCATTTCTGGTCTTAGCACTCCATCTAACTTTTAACATCTTTCTACGACACCCAATTTCAAAAGCTTCTATTTTTTCTTTCCTGTTCTTCTACAATCTACAATTTACTTCCATTCGGTGTTAAGTTCTATTTTCCCAGAAATTTCTTCACCAAACTAAGACCTGTGTTTGACACTAGCACACTTCTACAAGCGAGGAATGATTTCTTTGTCGGTGCTAGTTTTTGTATTCTCCATACTTCGTCAGCCATGCGTCGGCTTCACCTGCTGCTGGTTAGTCTACAATATTAGGTCAAGTGTGCTACTTCTTCTTTACCTTTAGTATTGTTACATGTTGCCCTCATATAGTACATAAATTGGCCCTCGATAGTGCTATAGTTCTAAAAATTTTCTACAAGCAACTGTGTAGCTTGAATCTGAGTGAAGTAGTTGCTTCTGTTGAAAGCCATATTGGCTGTTAGGCTGTTATTCGATCATGACTGGTTGTTAAAAATTACAAACAGTGTTTTCTAAGGCCACATAACCACACAATTCTTTGTTCACTTGCTTGAATTAATTAATATTTCATCATGTTCCGAACCGTGACCGCACAACCAGGGAAACATGCAAATGGCATAATTTCCCGCCTTTGCTTGTGTTATAGTCATCTTTGTTAATCAAAAATGGTTGTCTTCTTGTGGTGCATTCATTTTCTATCACTCGTGCAACTGTATGGTTTTTTTGTAGCCCGTTGTTTACAAACATGTGAATAACGTGTAAGGAAAGGCTAGCTCAGGAGTGGAGCGACGGGTATCTTAGGGACCACGAGCGAAGTACCGCTGCATTTCCTCTACGTCTACCGAGCGAGGTGGCGCAGTGGTTAGCCACTGGACTCGCATTCGGGAGGACGATGGTTCAAACCCGCGTCCGGCCATCCTGATTTAGGCAAATACCGGGGTGGTTCCTTTGAAAGGGCACGGCCGACTTCCTTCCCAATCCTTCCCTAATCGGATGCGACCAATGACCTCGCTGTTTGGTCCCCTCCTACGGATCAACGAACCAATGTCGATATCTTGGACGACCACACATGTGCTACACGGGGATTTCCTCTTACATAAAGAGCCAGGATCTTCAAACATATTGCCCCATTGCCGAATTTTATGAGCTGGATGAGGTGCAGATCTTACCATCGGCTAAACTTACACCGCACTGCCTTAACCAAATTGAACCTGTTGAAACAGGAGAACGCCAAATGCCTTTTGTTGTTACGTTATAGCAAGTTATGCCAAACAGACTGGCTGTGAAGATGCAACTCAGTGGCATTTCGAATCTGCGCCTCAGCGCACATATGGGGATGAAAGATTAAGGAAGCTGCCTGCACCAAGGAAAACTCTTAACCACATGGACTGGGAACTTCACCACTTGGCACCACAATACACACATAATTCTGTGTCAGACAACCAGTATTTCTACCTGAGAATGACTGAATGCACAAAGGGGCCTCCTCCGTCTATTCAGAATAACACTTGTAGTTATGTTTGCTGTCTGCTGTGTATGTACGGAATGTTGGGCAGGATTAGTTAATGAATGGACCGCCCCAAGTGCACCATGAAAATTTTTCGAAAGATCTGTGACCAGTATGAGAACTTCACCATAATGTCTGTTGAATATTCCTCTTGCTAAATATTTATCGACCAGTTATTCCCATAATTTTATCGAATTGCTCTTGTTTTAATGCACACATTCAGCCTTTGACCGATTTGCGAAGCTTATTGTAGCTGCCCCAGTATTACTGGTAACGAGTCAGTTTGAGTGTTCACAAGTATTTCCTTCCGAGAAGAATGCTTTTTGGGCCCTATGCCGGTGGCCACGCTTCACAAGTTTCCATGCCAATGCATGTCCACCAGTCTGCTGTTACATGAAATTCGTATCCTCCTTACTGGATGTCTCGCTAAGTATCGTTTTAGCATACGATAACTTTTTTCCCTCTCGATAACTATTCTGTTGCTTAACTGAGCCTTACCTTTACTTCGGGTCACAAAATACTAAGAATCCATTTGTGTATGAAAGCTTTATTACAGCGTTTAGGGTGTTGACCATCTTCAGAATCAGAAAGGAACGTGATGCAAGTAACATACCGGTTCTCCATAGTTGTCCAACGCCGCTAATAGCTCGCTCCATGAAAGATAAGTACCTAATGGTTAGAAATTGGCACAGATGATGCCAGTACGCAAGGAAGGAAATAGAGGTAATCCGGTGAACTGCAGACCCACATCACTGACACGAATTCTCAGTAGGGCTTTGGAACATATTGCGTTTGATCATAAGGGACGATCAAAAAGTTTCTGTCTGAGGTCGATGCCGCAGCGTATGTGGAACCCATCGTGTCTCCGATGTGGGTGTATAAACACCGATATGATTGCTTCAATGATAACGGCGATATTGCCTGAATGGCTTACCGATTCTGGTCTGTACGACCTTCGAACGGAAACTTTTTGCTCGCCGCTTACACATCCCGCAAAACTCTCACAAGCGGCTTCTGGTCAGATTACGTGCCTCCTGAATATCTTCGCAGTTGTGAGAGTGTATTCGCGATTTCTTGTCAGAAAGGTAATTGACGGAAAGTCATTAAGTGAAACAGAAGATAAATCTGGCGTTTCCCGAGTAAGTGTTATAGGCCTTCAGCTGCTCATAATCTGCATAAACGATTTAGGAGACAATCTCAGCAACCCTCTTAGACTGTTTGCAGTTGATGTTGTCATTTACAGCTTGTATTGTATTGAATTGTATGTTAACCGGAGACCTAGAAACGACGCAGAGGCTCCGTCCCCGCCGCAGCCGCAGTAGTCCACAACCCCTCGACGACTACCGCAGTCCATTTCACCCCTCCGCCGCCACACACCGGACCAATATTTCTGTGTTATTGTGCGGTTCGGCCCCCGATGGACCCCTCCCCCCCTCCCCCCTCCAGGGAATGTCTCACACCAGACGAGTATAGCCCCTATTTTTGCATGGTAGCGTAATGATGGTGTACGCGTACGTGGAGAACTTGTTTGCGCAGCAATCGCCGACATAATGTAGCTGAGGCGGAATAAGGGGAATCAACCCGCATTCGCCGAGGCAGATGGAAAACCGCCTAAAAACGATCCACTGACTGGCCCGGCCAGCCGCTGTGGCCGAGCGGTTCTAGGCGCTTCAGTCTGGAACCACGCTGCTGTTACGGTCGCAGGTTCGAATCCTGCCTCGGGCATGGATGTGTGTGATGTTCTTGGATTAGTTAGGTTTAAGTAGTTCTAAGTCAAGGGGACTGATGACCTCAGATGTTAAGTCCCGTAGTGCTTGGAGCCATTTGATTTTTGAACAGACTGGCCGGCTCACCGGACCTCGACACAAGTCCGCCGGGCGGCTTCGTGCCGGGGACCAGGCGCTCCTTCCCACTCCGGAAAGCCGTGCGTTAGACCGCACGGCTAACCGGGCTGGCCCATTTACAGCTTACTAGGGAACCTCCCCATCGCACCCCCCTCAGATTTAGTTATAAGTTGGAACAGTGGATAGGCCTTGAAAAACTGATCACAGATCTATCGAGAAAACGGGAAGAAGTTGTGTGGAACTATGAAAAAAATAAGCAAAATATGCAAACTGAGTAGTCCACGTGTAACAT
Organism: Schistocerca cancellata; assembly: GCF_023864275.1. NCBI lineage: Eukaryota > Metazoa > Arthropoda > Insecta > Orthoptera > Acrididae > Schistocerca > Schistocerca cancellata. The sequence continues at coordinate 46,055,252 of NC_064632.1, forward strand.
CAAGGATACGCCGAGCTCAGGAACGCCGTGGTCCCGTGGTTAGCGTGAGCAGCTGCGGAACGAGAGGTCCTTGGTTCAAGTCTTCCCTCGAGTGAGAATTGTAATTTTTTTTTCTAGACAATTATCAAAGTTCAGGCATTCACACACAATCAACTTCGCTCTCCAAAATTCCAGGACATGTTCAGATTTGCTTGGACATATGCAGGAATTGACGGTCTACACACGGAAAAATTTGAAAACGTTAAAAAAGTATGTTGTGACAGAGCACAGGGAAACTGTGCGACTGTGAAACTGTTGCATTCATTTGTTGCAGTTTGTGTGACAAACTCTTATGTTTTCATCACTTTTTTGGCAGTGATTATCACATCCACAAGAAAACCTAAATCGGGCAAGGTAGAAGAATCTTTTTACCCATTCGCCAAGTGTACGAGTTAGGTGGGTCGACAACATATTCCTGTCATGTGACGCACATGACGTCACCAGTGTTGTATAGAATATATCAGACGTGTTTTCCTGTGGAGGAATCGGTTGACCTATGACCTTACGATCAAATGTTTTCTGTTCCCAATGGAGAGGCACGTCCTTTCGTCTACTAATCGCACGGTTTTGCGGTGCGGTAGCGAAACACAGACACTAAGCACAGAGACGTCAATGAACGAACTGACAGATCATAACTTTTCGAAAATAAAGAAAATAAACTTTGCACTCGAGGGAATACTTGAACCAAGGACCTCTTGTTCCGCAGCTTCTCACGCCAACCACGGGACCACGGCGCTCCTGAGCTCACACTGTCCTTGATGTTGCCTACGTTACGCATGGACTACTCAGTGTACATTTTGCTTATTTTTTTATAGTTCCACACAACTTCTTCCTGTTTTCTCGATTGATCTGTGTTCAGTTTTTCAAGGCCTATCCACTGTGCCAACTTATAACTACATCTGAGAGGGGTGCGATGGGGAGGTCCCCTTGTTAGTATAATCATCAGAAGATCAAAACCAGTTGAAAAATATGTAGACAAATTACGTCTATGGTGCGAAAAGTTGCAATTTACTCTCAATAATAAAATCTACGAGGTTCTCTAGAGGAATCCGCTAAATTTCGGTTCCACGACAAATGACACAAATTTAAAGGTGTTGATTCAGCTAAATACCTACGGATCACGAGTAGGAACTTAAGTTGAAGTCATCACAAAGAAATTGTAGTGCGGATGGTGAACCGAAGACTGTATCTTAGTGTCAGAACACTTCTACCGAAGGGACCGTCTATACTGCGCTTATTGGTCCTCTTCTGAGGCACTGCTGCACGATATGGGATCCTCAATAGTTAGGGTTAATGGAGGACATAGAAAAAGTTCAGTGAAGGAATGCATTTTCAAGAAACAGTGGGGGCGGGGGGAGGGAGTCACGAATGTGATACGCGAACAGTGGTGCAATCATTAAAATAACGTGGTTTTTGTTGCAGCGGCATCTTCTCACAAAAGTTCAGTCATAATAGTCCTTCTTCTTCTTCTGCTTTTACGGCCTCATTGGACCACTTCAGTCAATCATTTCTGGTCCTCTTCTTTAGTATTTTCCCCTTCCGAGTGGCCCAGTATCTCTTCATTCGTTCCGCTGCTTTTCGTCGTTCCTCATCTGTAAATACCCTTTTCATTGTATGTCGTTTGTCAATTTTTGGTTTAAATCTTATTTCTGTGTCCCTCAACTTCTTTAAATTTGGCGTTTTGTTCTGCAAATCATCCAGAGCTATTTCCAGTTCTTCCATATCATCTCTTATTTCCTTAAGCCATCCTCCTTGTTGTTTCAAATTCCAGAGTTTCTCAATAATTTTCCTTGATAATCTGGTTTCTGGTGTCCTCAGAATGTGACGAGATCCTTTTCTTTCGTATAGTATCGGTGATGGGCTCCAGTTCTCTGTATACCACTTCATTTGGAACTATCCGCCATTGCCCAGCTTTTTGATATTTCTTATTTATGCATGTTCTAGCAATTCTTCTCTCTAATTTTAAAATTTTGTCAATTCTGTTTTTCTGGGTGACTTTAAAAAGAGTTTCACTTCCGTATGTAACCTCTGGTTGAACCACCGTCTTGTAATGTTTTAATTTTGTTTAATTGATAGACATTTTTTATTTTACGTAGACCATGTTAGTTTTTGAGCTTTTATCATTTTATTAGTTCTTGCTCGCCATGCAGGTTTCTCGTCCAATTTATGTGTTATAATTTCACCCAGGTATTTAAATTGTTTCACTATTTTAATTTCCCTATTGTTCACTGTGATGTGATCTATTACAAGTGGATCCGTTACCATTATTTCAGTCTTTTCAAATGATATCTGGAGTCCTAATTTTTGTGCTATATTTTGTAAGCTTGTTATTTGTTTCGTGGCTTCCTGAATATTATTAGCTAGTAATGCTAGGTCATCAGCAAATCCCAAGCAATTAAGGTTTATTTTATCTTTCTTAGTTCCAATTTTAATATTCATAGGATTTTCCTTGTACCATTCTCTCATTACATATTCAAGAGCACAATTGAATAGCAATGGTGATAAACAATCTCCCTGTCTCAACCCTGTTTTAATCGTAAATGGTTCAGATATTTCTCCTCTAAATTTTACTTTGGATTTGGTGTTTGTTTAGGTTAACTGTATCATTTTTATTAATTTAGGATGAAGTCCAAAATTCCTTAATATTTTCATCATTGAAGATCTATGGATGCCATCATACGCCTTTTTGAAATCTACAAAGGTTATGACTAGTTGTTTTTGCCTTCTTTTGTAGATATCCATAACTAACTTCAAGGTGATTATCTGTTCTTCATTGTAGTAAAGTAAGGAAAATCTCAAGCTCGCGCCTAAAGATTTAGGTGTTTGCTTTCCCACTTGCTACTCGAGAGTGTAAAGGTTGAGAAATTTTCTGACAGTGGTTCGATGAACCCTCTGCGAAGTACTTGAGTGTGAATTGCAGAGTAATCGTCTAGTCGTATGCAGATTTACCAATTCTCAGAATACTCTGTATTAGATTTGTACACTAACGACGTTCATATCAGAGGTGGATTATTGTTTTTTTAGCGGCCCGAAGCAATGCAAAGAGCGTTCTCAGGTAATCGCGTAAGTGTTACGACATTGTGTTGCTAGCTATCGTGAGTAGGTCTTTGGGATTCGCTATAGCTCCGAGGAGAGCATCCTCGGGAAATGTTGCAACCGCAAACTTCACGGCGGAAGAAATTTCCGAGTCGCATCTGGTGGCTTCCCGCGGCTTGCGATGAGATTGCTTCGGGTGTGGCTGAAAAATGGAGTCCGCAGTGTCCGCTGATAGCGGCAGCCTTCTCCGGACAGGCTGGAAGCGCTGGAGCGCCATCATAATGCGTGGTGCCGACCTGCGGGAAGAGGGCGCAAAGAAGACGGATGGAAAGAGATGTGCGGCCGGCCGCGGGCAGCGTGGTCCTCCCGTGATTTATGAAGACAGCTCCCTGCGCACGAGCGCTAAAACACGTCCGGCGTGCGCATGCGCGGCCGAGGAAGAGCCCAATCCGAGACTTAGGTCGCGACAGAAGAAGGCGCTGGCCACTGCTTGGCCTACGTTCCTGGCGCATTTATCACGTGTCTGCCTTCTTCTATATCTTCCACAGACGGCAAACTAGGCATTTACTTGACGTCTTTATCTCAAAACGTCGCTCCGGTAATCCACTTCATCTCCTCAAGACCTATTCAAAAACGTATCACAGTGTACAGGGCTATTACAAATGATTGAAGCGATTTCATAAATTCACTGTAGCTCCATTCATTGACATATGGTCACGACACACTACAGATAACGTAGAAAAACTCATAAAGTTTTGTTCGGCTGAAGCCGCACTTCAGGTTTACTGCCGCCAGAGCGCTCGAGAGCGCAGTGAAACAAAATGGGGACAGGAGCCGAGAAAGCGTATGTCGTGCTTGAAATGCACTCACGTCAATCAGTCATAACAGTGCAACGACACTTCAGGACGAAGTTCAACAAAGATCCACCAACTGCTAACTCCATTCGGCGATGGTATGCGCAGTTTAAAGTTTCTGGATGCCTCTGTAAGGGGAAATCAACGGGTCGGCCTGCAGTGAGCGAAGAAACGGTTGAACGCGTGCGGGCAAGTTTCACGCGTAGCCCGCGGAAGTCGACGAATAAAGCAAGCATGGAGCTAAACGTACCACAGCCGACGGTTTGGAAAATCTTACGGAAAAGGCTATTGCAGAAGCCTTACCGTTTACAATTGCTACAAGCCCTGACACCCGATGACAAAGTCAAACGCTTTGAATATGTAATACAAAATGGGGGTTCCTATTTTTAAAAAAACGCAGTTGATATCCGTTTGACCTATGGCAGCACCATCTAGCGGGCCAACCATAGCGCCATCTGGTTTCCCCCTTCAAGCTAGACGAGTTTCGTTCTTTGTAGGTTTTTCGTTCTATGGTTATTTCGTGAGATATTTGACCCGGTCACTATCAGTGTACCACCCTATATATACCTCCTGATCAGCTGATTTTGACGTTTGTGCTTACTCGTATTCTAGATAGTCACCCTGTGTGGATGTATACAATGTGCGTTTGTCATCTAAATATGTACCTGCAGACTTTGTAGATTCGAAGGAGCACAATCTTCCACAGTCGTCGACATAAATAACAATACTGCCGTAGTGACAAACGTACACTATGTGATCCGAAGTATCCGGACACCTGGCTGAAAATGACATACATGTTCGTGGCGTCCTCCATCGGTAATGCTGAAATTCAATATACACTCCTGGAAATTGAAATAAGAACACCGTGAATTCATTGTCCCAGGAAGGGGAAACTTTATTGACACATTCCTGGGGTCAGATACATCACATGATCACACTGACAGAACCACAGGCACATAGACACAGGCAACAGAGCATGCACAATGTCGGCACTAGTACAGTGTATATCCACCTTTCGCAGCAATGCAGGCTGCTATTCTCCCATGGAGACGATCGTAGAGATGCTGGCTGTGTAACGGCTTGGCATGCCATTTCCACCTGGCGCCTCAGTTGGACCAGCGTTCGTGCTGGACGTGCAGACCGCGTGAGACGACGCTTCATCCAGTCCCAAACATGCTCAATGGCGACAGATCCGGAGATCTTGCTGGCCAGGGTAGTTGACTTACACCTTCTAGAGCACGTTGGGTGGCACGGGATACATGCGGACGTGCATTGTCCTGTTGGAACAGCAATTTCCCTTGCCGGTCTAGGAATGGTAGAACGATGGGTTCGATGACGGTTTGGATATACCGTGCACTATTCAGTGTCCCCTCGACGATCACCAGTGGTGTACGGCCAGTGTAGGAGATCGCTCCCCACACCATGATGCCGGGTGTTGGCCGTGTGTGCCTCGGTCGTATGCAGTCCTGATTGTGGCGCTCAGATGCACGGCGCCAAACACGCATACGACCATCATTGGCACCAAGGCAGAAGAGACTCTCATCGCTGAAGACGACACGTCTCCATTCGTCCCTCCATTCACGCCTGTCGCGACACCACTGGAGGCGGGCTGCACGATGTTGGGGCGTGAGCGGAAGACGGCCTAACGGTGTGCGGGACCGTAGCCCAGCTTCATGGAGACGGTTGCGAATGGTCCTCGCCGATACCCCAGGAGCAACAGTGTCCCTAATTTGCTGGGAAGTGGCGGTGCGGTCCCCTACGGCACTGCGTAGGATCCTACGGTCTTGGCGTGCATCCGTGCGTCGCTGCGGTCTGGTCCCAGGTCGACGGGCACGTGCACCTTCCGCCGACCACTGGCGACAACATCGATGTACTGTGGAGACCTCACGCCCCACGTGTTGAGCAATTCGGCGGTACGTCCACCCGGCCTCCCGCATGCCCACTATACACCCTCGCTCAAAGTCCGTCAACTGCACATACGGTTCACGTCCACGCTGTCACGGCATGCTACCAGTGTTAAATACTGCGATGGAGCTCCGTATGCCACGGCAAACTGCCTGACACTGACGGCGGCGGTGCACAAATGCGCCATTCGACGGCCAACACCGCGGTTCCTGGTGTGTCCGCTGTGCCGTGCGTGTGATCATTGCTTGTACAGCCCTCTCGCAGTGTCCGGAGCAAGTATGGTGGGTCTGACACACCGGTGTCAATGTGTTCTTTTTTCCATTTCCAGGAGTGTAGTTTTGGCCCAACCTTCGTCTTGATGACAGCTTCCACTCTCGCAGGCATACATTCAGATGCTGGAAGGTTTCTTGGGGAAGGGCAGCCCATTCTTCGCGCAGTGCTGCACTGAGGAGAGGTATCGATATCGGTCGGTGAGGCCTGGCATGAAGTCGCTGTTCCTAAACATTCCAAGGGTGTTCTCTACGATTCAGGTCAGGACTCTGTGCAGGCCAGTCCATTACAGGGATGTCATTGACGTGTAACCACTCCGCCACAGACCGTGCATTATGAACAGGGGCTCGATCGTGTTGAAAGATGCAATCACCATCCCCGAATTTCTCTTCACAGTGGGAAGCAAGACGGTGCTTAAAGCATCAATGTAGTCCTGTGCTATGATAGTGCCACGCAAAACAACAAGGGCTGCAAGCCTCCTCCATGAGAAACAGGACCACACAATAACACCACCGCCTCCGAATTTTACTGTTGGCACTACACACGCTGCAGATGGCGTTCGCCGGATATTCGCCTAGGCCACACACGGCCATCGGATCGCCAGATTGTGTACCATGATTCGTCACTCCACACAACGTTTTCCACTGTTCGATCGTCCAATGTTTACGCTCCTTACACCAAGCGAGGCGTCGTTTGGCATTACCAGCGTGGTGTGTGGCTTATAAGCAGCCGCTCGAACATGAAATGCAAATTTTCTCACCTACCGTCTAACTGTCATAATACTTGCAATGGATCCTGATGCAGTTTGGAATTCCTGTGTGATGGTCTGGATAGGTGTCTGCCTATTACACATTACGATCCTCTTCAACTGTCGGCGGTCTGTGTCAGTCAACGGGCGAGGTCGGCCTGTACGCTTTTGTGGTGTACGTGCCCCTTCACGTTTCCACTTTACTATGACATGGGAAGCAATGGACCTAGGGACGCTTGGCAGCGTGCAAACCTCGCGTAGAGACGTATGACACAAGTGAAACCCGGTAACCTGACCACGTTCAAAGTCCGTGAGTTCCGCGGAGAGCCACATTCTGCTCTCTCACGATGTCTAATGACTAATGAGGTCGCTGATATGGAGTATCTGGCAGTAGGTGGCAGCACTATGCGCCTAATATGAAAAACGTATGTTTTTGGTGGTGTCCAGATACTTTGGGTCACATAGTGTAGTGTATTTGTATGGAGTGTAGCCATGTATGGAAGTGAAACATGGACGATAACTAGTTTGGACAAGAAGAGAATAGAAGCTTTCGAAATGTGGTGCTACAGAAGAATGCTGAAGATAAGGTGGGTAGATCACGTAACTAATGAGGTGTTATTGAATAGGATTGGGGAGAAGAGAAGTTTGTGGCACAACTTGACTAGAAGAAGGGATCGGTTGGTAGGACATGTTGTGAGGCATCAAGGGATCACAAATTTAGCATTGGAGGGCAGCGTGGAGGGTAAAAATAGTAGAGGGAGACCAAGAGATGAATACACTAAGCAGATTCAGAAGGATGTAGGTTGCAGTAGATATTGGGAGATGAAGAAGCTTGCACAGGATAGAGTAGCATGGAGAGCTGCATCAAACCAGTCTCAGGACTGAAGACCACAACAACAACAACAGTGTAGTTCAACTGGATTACTCTTCTCCACTGCGGCGCTTGCTTCACGTGCACCCTACAACCCCATTTACAACAAAATTAAAATGCGTGCACTATAGTTACTGTTCGTAACTTACTTGATTGCAGCACTCCTTACTTCAGTACTGGCAGAGCTGAAAGACTTCAGGCTGTTAATGCCTTGTGTTGACAAAAGCCGCTAATAGCAATAATAATAATAATAATAATACAGGGTTATTACAAATGATTGAAGTGATTTCACAGCTCTACAATAACTTTATTATTTGAGATATTTTCACAATGATTTGCACACACATGCAAAAACTCAAAAAGTTTTTTTAGGCATTCACAAATGTTCGATATGTGCCCCTTTAGTGATTCGGCAGACATCAAGCCGATAATCAAGTTCCTCCCACACTCGGCGCAGCATGTCCCCATCAATGAGTTCGAAAGCATCGTTGATGCGAGCTCGCAGTTCTGGCACGTTTCTTGGTAGAGGAGGTTTAAACACTGAATATTTCACATAACCCCACAGAAAGAAATCGCATGGCGTTAATTCGGGAGGGCGTGGAGGCCATGACATGAATTGCTGATCGTGATCTCCACCACGACCGATCCATCGGTTTTCCAATCTCCTGTTTAAGAAATGCCGAACATAATGATGGAAGTGCGGTGGAGCACCATCCTGTTGAAAGATGAAGTCGGCGCTGTCGGTCTCAAGTTGTGGCATGAGCCAATTTTCCGCGGGCTACGCGTGAAACTTGCCCGCACGCGTACAACCGTTTCTTCGCTCACTCCAGGCCGACCCGTTGATTTCCCCTTACAGAGGCATCCAGAAGCTTTAAACTGCGCATACCATCGCCGAATGGAGTTAGCAGTTGGTGGATCTTTGTTGAACTTCGTCCTGAAGTGTCGTTGCACTGTTATGACTGACTGATGTGAGCGCATTTGAAGCACGGCATACGCTTTCTCGGCTCCTGTCGCCATTTTGTCTCACTGCGCTCTCGAGCGCTCTGGCGGCAGAAACCTGAAGTGCGGCTTCAGCCGAACAAAACTTTATGAGTTTTTCTACGGATCTGTAGTGTGTCGTGACCATATGTCAATGAATGGAGCTGCAGTGAATTTATGAAATCGCTTCAATCATTTGTAATAGCCCTGTACTGTGTACAACACTATAGTAGCTCTTCCGCAGTTACTGCTGTGTCTTGCTGTCAATTAATTCATTTATCTGATTCGAAGCGAGTAATGAAGCAAGTTCTGGGCTACTGTAGGCACTATCTATAACTCGGAGAAGACGTTTTCTTGAGATATTAGCATTTGTTACGTATATGTCTCACTTTTATCATCAACCATATACGGGACAAAGCCTAACATATGTATGTAGTGGGTGGACTATGTTAGGAAGTTGTAACCTCCATCAAATTAATGCTACTAATTGAGAAAAAGTTATTATCGACAACTTATACAATCATCATTAGAGTCTTACAATGACTGACTGAAACAGAATCGAATAGTTTGGTTTTTAACCCTCAAAAAATTTCATTTTACCCCTCAGGGGGTAATTACCCCCAGGTAGGGAACTACTGTACAAGACTGCTAAGAAATGAATGTACTTAATAACAAACAAAATAACAGCTGTCCGAAATGAACATATTTAATAACAAACAAGTTATCAGATATCCACCATGTTTTGAGTGATGATTCCTCAGCTCTGTTAGCACCCACACGCTCAGAACTACCCAGCACAGTGGGCGGCGTCCAGAGAGGTCGCCAGAATCAAATGAAAGGCTATTGGGCTCAAGTGACGGACGGCGTGAACGTGCCGTGTCAGAACAGCCGCGCCTCGGGTTAACCCGCCTGCTCCCGGCGGCGGGGTCGAAGGAGGGGACGGCCGCTGCTCTTTCTGGGAGCACCTCCCTCCTTCTCTTGGATAAATCTAAAGAAAATACGTCCTCCAGAATGGCTCGCGCGCCTTTAGCGTCCTACGGTCCATCAGTCACCTTCGAGAAGTAGGTAATTATATTGAAAACCTGACACTTAAGAAAATGGCGTAGTGATGAGGACAGTGAAGTAAATAAATTTACACAGTGTATGCGTCAATATGAGACAAACTATGGACGGTGATACAAAATGAAACAGGGGTAATGCAGGAGTAGGTTTAATAATGAATAAAAACAATAGGTGTACGGGTAAGCTACTAAAAACAGCATAGTGAACGCATTATTGTAGCCAAGACAGACACGAAGCCCACGCCTACTACAGTAGTACAAGATTATAAGCCAACTAGCTCTGCAAATGACGAAGAAATTGAAGAAATGTATGATGAGATAAAAGAAATTATTCAGAATGTGAAGGGAGACGAAAATGTAATAGTCATGGGTGACTGGAATTCGTCAGTAGGAAAAGGGAGAGAAGGAAACATAGTAGGTGAATATGGATAAGGGCTAAGAAATGAAAGAGGAAGCCGCCCGGTAGAATTTTGCACAGAGCATAACTTTATCATAGCTAATACTTGGTTTAAGAATCATGAAAGAAGGTTGTATACATGGAAGAACCCTGCAGATACTAAAAGGTATCAGATAGATTATATAATGGTAAGACAGAGATTTAGGAACCAGGTTTTAAATTGTAAGACATTTCCAGGGACAGATGTGGGCTCTGACCACAATCTATTGGTTATGAACTGTAGATTAAAACTGAAGAAACTGCAAAATGGTGGGAAATTAAGGAGATGGGACCTGGATAAAATGAAAGAACCAGAGAATGTACAGAGTTTCAGGGAGAGCATAAGGGAACAATTGACAGAAGTGGGGGAAAGAAATACAGTAGAAGAAGAATGGGTAGCTTTGAGGGATGAAATAGTGAAGGCAGCAGATGATCAAATAGGTAAAAAGACGAGGGATAGTAGAAACCCTTGGGTAACAGAAGAGATACTGAATTTAATTGATGAAAGGAGAAAATATAAAAACGCAGTAAATGAAGCAGACAAAAAGGAATACAAACGTCTCAAAAATGAGATCGACAGGAAGTGCAAAATGGCTAAGCAGGGATGGCTAGAGGACAAATGTAAGGATGTAGAGGATTATCTCACTAGGGGTAAGATAGATACTGCCTACAGGAAAATTAAAGAGACCTTCGGAGAAAGGAGAACCACTTGCATGAATATCAAGAGCTTTGATGGAAACCCATTTCTAAGCAAAGAAGGGAAAGCAGAAAGGTGGAAGGAGTATATAGAGGGCCTATACAAGGGTGATGTACTTGAGGACAATATTATGGAAATGGAAGAGGATGTAGATGAAGATGAAATGGGAGATATGATATTGCGTGAAGGGTTTGACAGAGCACTGAAAGACCTGAGTCGAAACAAGGCCCCCGGAGTAGACAACATTCCATTAGAACTACTGACAACCTTGGGAGAGCCAGTCCTGACAAAATGTATGAGACAGACGAAATAACCTCAGACTTCAAGAAGAATATAATAATCCCAATCCCGAAGAAAGCAGGTGTTGACAGATGTGAAAATTACCGAACTATCAGTGTAATAAGCCACTGCTGCAAAATACTAACGCGAATTATTTACAGACGAATGGAAAAAGTGATAGATGTCGACCTCGGGGAAGATCAGTTTGGATTCCGTAGAAATACTGGAACACTTGAGGCAATACTGACCCTACGACTTATCTTACAAGAAAGATTAAGGAAAGGCAAACCTACGTTTCTAGCATTTGTAGACTTAGTGAAAGCATGCAAATGTTGATTGGAATACTCTCTTTCAAATTCTAAAGGTGGCAGGGGTAAAATACAGGGAGCGAAAGGCTATTTACAATATGTACAGAAAACAGATGGCAGTTATAAGAGTCGAGGGACATGAAAGGGAAGCAGTGGTTGGGAAGGGAGTGAGACAGGGTTGTAGCCTATCCCCGGTGTTATTCAATCTGTATATTGAGCAAGTAGTAAAGGAAACAAGAGAAAAGTTCGGAGTAGGTATTAAAATCCACGGAGAAGAAATAAAAACTTTGAGGTTCGCCGATGACTTTGTAATTCTGTCAGAGACAGCAAAGGACTTGGAAGAGCAGTTGAACGGAATGGACAGTGTCTTGAAAGGAGGGTATAAGATGAACATCAACAAAAGCAGAACGAGGTTAATGGAATGTAGTCGAATTAAGTCGGGTGATGCTGAGGGAATTAGATTAGGAAATGAGACACTTAAAGTAGTAAAGGAGTTTTGCTACTTGGGGAGCAAAATAACTTATGATGGTCGAAGTAGAGAAGATATAAAATGTAGACTGGCAATGGCAAGGAAAGCGTTTCTGAAGAAGAAAAATTTGTTAACATCGAGTATAGTTTTAAATGTCAGGAAGTCGTTTCTGAAAGTATTTGTATGGAGTGTAGCCATGTGTGGAAGTGAAACGTGGACGATAAATAGCTTAGACAATAAGAGAATAGAAGCTTTCGAAATTTGGTGCTACAGAAGAATGCTGAAGATTAGATGGGTTGATCACATAACTAATGAGGAGGTATTGAATAGAATTGGGGAGAATAGGAGCTTGTGGCACAACTTGACTAGAAGAAGGGATTGTTTGGTAGGACATGTTCTGAGACATCGAGGGATCACCAATTTAGTATTGGAGGGCAGCGTGGAGGGTAAAAATCGTAGAGGGAGACCAAGAGATGAATACACTAAGCAGATTCAGAAAGATGTAAGCTGCAGTAGGTACTGTGAGATGAAGAAGTTTGCACAGGATAGAGTACCATGGAGAGCTGCTTCAAACCAGTCTCAGGACTGAAGACCACAACAACAACAACATGGACGGTAATGGAGAATGTCAAAAGTAACAACTTGCCGCTGACTAGGCAGCAGTGGCCTAGAAATATGGTTCAACTGCTCTGTGCACTATGGGACTTAACTCCTAAGGTCATCAGTCCCCTAGAACGTAGAGCTACTTAAACCTAACTAACCTAAGTACATCACACACATCCATGCCCGAGGCAGGATTCGAACCTGCGACCGTAGCTGTCGCGTGGTTCCAGACTGTAGCGCCTAGAACCGCTCAGCCACCCCGGCCGGCGGCCTAGAAAAGACTTAGTTAAAAGGTGTAAGTGAAAAATGGCAAACTTTCAGTTTTATCTTTGGTCTGCTGAAGTAGAAAAGTTATTAGTCTTTTTTGTTGCAGTAATTTAATTCATCGACCCAGCTTTCTCCAGCTGATTCTTCACAATAGATCAAAGTGGTGGCCCCAGCTTTCGTGTAGTTGAGGTATCTCCGCTCAAAATTCTGCCGCACCCTTGAGATTAGGCACAGAGTTTAGTGCGTAAGCTTCCGCGTGCAGTTTCAGTTAGAGTAAAATCATTTTGAGCAATAGCAAGCTACATTTTAAAACGTTGAGTGGCCAAGACGCCTTGAAAAGGACCTCTGTAAAGACAACAGATTGATTGATTGAGGGGAGATATGCGACTAAATTGCGAGGTGATAAGTCGGACACCCGAAATGTCGATTTTGATACAATGCCGGCCCAAAAAAGTGAAGCACACAGGTGAGATGGGCCGATGGCACTGTAACTATGGCACTGTAACTTTGTACCCGTATACGCCATTGGCTGCTCCGTAAATGATTATAGAGTTACAATTTTCTGTGACACGTAGAATGGACGAAAGGTTAGAACAGGACGATGAAGTATTCTCGTGTGAGGTAGCGTTATCAGCAGCTGACAGAGTTAGAAACAGGCCTCATCATGAGACTCCATTTGGATTTGTGGGGCAATTGAAGGTGACAGTTGTCCGATACTGGGTGAATGGGAACTTGGCAGACGAAGCTTCCTGTCGACCAAGTCTCACCACCACAGTGTAGGGTGACCGTATTCTGCTCCAAGCCCTTCTTAGGCCGATCGTGTCTGTGCGTATCATCCGAGAACAAAGAAAGGGCTCCCAGAAACATTCTGTGTCATTCTTCACTACTAGTAGGAGACTGTCAGCAGCCGGTCTAAGCTTCAAAAGGTTCAAATGGCTCTGAGCAATATGGGACTTAAAACATCTGAGGTCACCAGTACTCTAGACTTAGAACTACTTAAACCTAACTAACCTAAGGACATCACACACATCCATGCCCGAGGCAGGATTTGAACCTGCGACCGTAGCAGCAGTGCGGTTCCAGAGTGAAGCGCCTAGAACCGCTCGACCACACGGCCGGCACAGTCTAAGTAATTAACGTCCAGTGAATAGGGTACTGTTAACACCACCAACAAACGGCTGCGTTTGGAGTGGTGCACTGAATACCGATGAATGATGTCGCTCTTTGTTGACCGCTAAATCGAGGTTTGCATGTTCTGAAAATATTTGAGCTTCGGAAATAAATAGAGAGCGCCTGTTCCATTCGTCTCTTCCTGGGAAACTATCACGCTGTAGAATTTTAGTGACTACACTCTGACTGTCTCCGTCGCTCGGGAGTTCAACATCGAGAATTCCGCAGATAATTCCTGATTACTGAGCAGGATATGAAATAACAACACGCCCCTCGCAGCGGACGGACTCTCTCGTGTCAGTAACTGCACACAACGCAAGCAGGCGCGGCGCGTGTTCGCACGTGTGCTTCACGTGGGTAGCCATCTGCATATCTAATCACACGACGCCGGCCGGCAACGCGTGCGTTATGCGGACAGTGGCCTGCGGACATCCTGCAGTGGATGGGTGCGTTCCCCCTTCTCTCTCGCAACGCCGCAAGCACCAGACCCCTTCAGTCAGGAATTATCACCACATTTCCACACTGCCATACAGTATCTTAGAAGTCCTCCTTGATGTATCGGGTCACACTATCAGATACGTTACGTAACAGGTGCTTCACTGTTTCGAAACTGAAGCAAACTTATAACACTTTGCTCGAATCTTTGAAAAAGGAAGGAAATCCAAAGGTCGAATCGCCATATTCTAGCGAGCGTTTTAGTATACTTCTGGAGTCCTTATTTAACGCTGGTTCTTGAAACTTTCTAAGTGGGATTTTGCGGGATATTTTGCGTCTTTCTGCAAGTGTCTGTCAGTTCAGTTCTTTTAACGTCTCTGTGACTCACAACCACGGGTCAGACAAACCTGTGACCATTCGTGCTGCCCTTCTCTGTACGAGTTCAGCACCACTGTTATTCCTATTTGGTGCGGGTCTCACACACTTGAACTGCATTCTAGGTTAGGTATTTGTAAGTAATCTTCTTTGGAGACTGACTGAATTTTGCTAGAATTCTATCGATGAACTGAAGTCTGCTACCTGCCTTCCCCGTGTCTGAGCTTACGTGATCGTTCTATTTCATGTACCGCGCGAGGTGGCGCAGTGGTTAGCATGATCGACTCCCATTCGGGAGGACGAAGGTTCAAACCCGCGTCCGGCCATCCCGATTTAGGTTTTCCGTGATTTCCCTAAATCGCTTCAGGCAAATTCGGGTATGTTTCCTTCGAAAGGGCACGGCTGACTTCCTTCACCATCCTTCTCTAATACGATGGGACAGATAACCTCGATGTTTGGTCCCTGCCCCATATAAATAACCAACCAACCATTTCATGTTCCTACAAGGTGTTAACACTCAGGTTTTTGTATGAGTTAAACGAGTCCAAATGCAACCGCACAAAGTTAACTTCGCTTATCGTTCATCCGTTACTTTGTGACTAACGTTGCGGTACACAGATATGTTACAGAACCGCATCGCCCCTAGCCTATGGGATAAATACCTGTTGGCATGTACGAGTTAATGCAGGAAGGCAGCAGACCGTATTATTCGTTTCGGACCTCTTGATAAGTATGGAAGTGTGATTACGCATGTCAATCACATCGCGATTACGGGCAGCATGGGGTTCACGCCTGAACCTCAGGACGTGCGCTAGCAGCGCATGTCGGGTGTTTCAAGCGTCAACTTCGCGTCTTAATATCTCGGGATGTAATGGGAATATTGCGATGCAGTCAACGCCATTGTGTATGTGCTTTGTCATGCTATGGATTGCTGCAGAAAAAGTATAGGAGGTCCATTTAAAAAGACATAAGTTTGTGTTAAAAAACACATATGCTTTCGTTTTAGAATGTTTCCAAATATGTACATTCATGGGCCCCAGCCCTACATTGATACCGGTTAAAGTCGTTTTCCAGTAGCTGTTATTGTTGCAGAGATATTTTGGGTGGACAAGATAGCTGGGACACCCTGTATATATATATATATATATATATATATATATATATATATATATATATATATATATATATATATTCATTTTTATAACATAGTATGTATCGACTAGGGAACATTTGTACAAGCGAACTAAGGTTTTCTCGAAAGTTTCCGGCTGCATCAGGAAGTGAACCTGGTGGTCAATAGAACGATCCAATTATAATTTTATGCCCGCAGTTGACACTTAGTATCGTACAAACGATCTCACATCGCTTCGATTTCTGTCTCGGTGGGTTTACGTTTTTTGTCTATTGCGACAAACACAAGACCTCTGTTTGCCATTTCCCTATCCTTTCGGCGACGCTTAAATTTTTCCCAGAGATTTCACTACTCTCAATTTCAGGTTTTAACCAGCTTTCTGCACCAAGTATTACGTGAGCTTCACTGTTTCTAGGGCGCTTCAAATTCTGGGCCTTTGTTGTGAAAGCTTCGGCAGTTAACCACTAGGATTATAATACTGTCATCTTAGAATTGAATTTAACATGCCGTGGCGACGTAGTAAAATTTTTCAGAACGGTCATGCTTACCATGCAGTTAGCTTTAGACATAAAAGTAACTTCGGTCGTAACCCTTGGGAGTGTTACAGCACCATTAGTTTTCACAATATATATGTAAATGACCTAGTGGGTAAAGTCAGAAGTTCCTTGAGACTACTCTTGGATGACGCAGCTGTATAAGAAAAGTCACAGTTCTAGGAAACTGTAAGGAAATGCAGAAAGACCTCCAAAGCTTGGAGAAGTGACTGGTAGTTAAGCTAAAAGGCAGATGTTACGTATTACGCATAAATAGATGGAAATAAGCATTAATGAATGCTTACACGTTTGCAAAACAATCGTCACATCCATTATACACCTGGGAGTATGCTTTCGGAGCTATTTAATTGGAAATACCACATAAAATTAATCAAAAGATAAGCAGATGGCAGACTGAAGTTCACTGAAATACCGTCAGAAGTGTACTCCACCCACGAAGGAGGTAGCTTACAAAGGGTTTGTTTGACGATTACCTGAATGTTTTTCGGCGATCTGCCAGATGCGACCGACAGAGGAAATAGAGAAGCTACAAAAATGAGTAGCACGTTTCGTAAAAGGTACATTTGGTAAGTGAGAAAGCGTCAAGGAAATTTTCAACCAACTACAACGCTACAGGAGAGGCGTTTCGCACCATGGCGTGATTTACTGTTGGAATTCAGAGAACGTAAGGTTCTAGACGTGCCAACTAATACATTGTTTTCTTCTACGTCTGTCATGCCAAAACACCATTAAATCAAAATTAGAGATTTTCAGGATAACACAGAGACTTACAGACAACCGCTTTTCACGCTCACCGTTCGCTACTGTTGTAGAAAATGTGGGTTCGGGGGACCAGGGACCACGGCTGGAGAGGGGGGGAGGGGAGGGGAAGTGACATTGGTACACGAAGTGTCTATACCACACACAATAAGTTGGCTTGCGAAGTATACAGGGTGGTCCATTGATCGTGACCAGGCCAAATATCTCACGAAATAAGCGTCAAACGAAAAAACTACAAAGAACGAAACTTGTCTGCCTTGAAGGGGGAAACCAGATGGCGCTATGGTTGGCCCTCTAGATGGCGCTGCCATAGGTCAAACGGATATCAACTACCATTTTTTAAATAGGAACCCCCATTTTTTATTACATATTCGTGTAGCACATAGAGAAATATGATTGTTTTAGTTGGACTACTTTATTCGCTTTGTGATAGATGGCGCTGTAATAATCATTAACACATGGCTCACAATTTTAGACGAACAGTTGGTAACAGGTAGGTTTCTTTAAATTAAAATACAGAACGCAGGTACGTTTGAACATTTTATTTCGGTTGTTCCAATGTCATACTTGTACCTTTGTGAACTTAACATTCCTGAGCACGGATGCTGTTACACCGTGATTACCTATAAATACCACATTAATGCAATAAATGCTCAGAACGATGTCCGTCAACCTAATTGCATTTGGCAATACGTGTAACGACATTCCTCTCAACAGCAAGTAGTTCGAATTGCGTAATGTTCGCACATGCATTGACAATGCGCTGACGCATGTTGTCAGGTGTTGTCGGTGGACCACTATAGCAAATATCCTTCAACTTTCCCCACAGAAAGAAATCCGGGGACGTCAGATCCGGTCAACGTGCGGGCCATGGTATGGTGCTACGACGACCAATCCACCTGTCATGAAATATGCTATTCAATACCGCTTCAACCGCACGCGAGCTATGTGCCGGACATCCATCATGTTGGAAGTACATCGCCACTCTGTCATGCAGTGAAACATCTTGTAGTAACACCGGGGGAACATTGCGTAGTAAATCAGCATACATTGCACCAGTTAGATTGCCATCGATAAAATGGGGGCCAAATATCCTTCCTCCCATAATGCCGCACCATACATTAACCCGCTGAGGTCGCTGATGTTCCACTTGTCGCAGCCATCGTGGATTTTCCGTTGCCCAATAGTGCATATTATGCCGCTTTACATTACCGTTGTTGGTGAATGACGCTTCGTCGCTAAATAGAACGCGTGCAAAAAATCTGTCATCGTCCCGTAATTTCTCTTGTGCCCAGTGGCAGAACTGTACACGACGTTTAAAGTCGTTGCCGTGCAATTCCTGGTGCCTAGAAAAATGGTACGGTTGCAATCGATGTTGATGTAGCATTCTAAACACCGAAGTTTTTGAGATTCCCGATTCTCGCGCAATTTGTCTGCTACTGATGTGCGGATTAGCCGCGACGGCAGCTACAACACCTACTTGGGCATTATCATTTGTTGCAGGTCGTGGTTGACGTTTCACATGTGGCTGAACACTTCTTGTTTCCTTAAATAACATAACTATCCGGCGAACGGTCCGGACACTTGGATGATGTCGTCAAGGATACCAAGCAGCATACATAGCACACGCCTGTTGGGCATTTTGATCACAGTAGCCATACATCAACACGATATCGACCTTTTGCGCAATTGGTAAACGGTCCATTGTAACACGGGTAATGTATCACGAAGCAAATACCGTCCGCACTGACAGAATGTTACGTGATAACACGTATTTATACGTTTGTGACTATTACAGCGCCATCTATCACAAATCGAAAAGAGTGGTCCATCTAAAACATTCATATTTCCTTACGTACTACACGAATATATAGTATAAATGGGGGTTCCTATTTAAAAAAAAACGCAGTTTGACCTATGGCAGCGCAATCTAGCGGGCCAGCATAGCGCCATCTGGTTTCCCCCTTCATGCTAGACGAGTTTCATTCTTTGTAGTTGTTTCGTTTGATGATTATTTTGTGAGGTATTTGGCCCGGTCACTATCAATGGACCGCCCTGGAGATATCGACGTTAAAGGTTTTCCCTGATGGTTGGCTCTCACTATTGCGCATATAGTGTTGTTATTGGAACTTACGAGGGATAGGGGTTATCGCTCAAACAACCGGTTTACGGTACATCGATTTTCTTCCATGCCAGTTTAACCCGACTGTTGAAACCGCTCAATATAACCGGTTTCTAAAATAACCGATATTCGGCTTTTTATTCCTGTTATTTCCTGTAATAAACGTAGAAATCGAACAAAGATCGAAAAATTTTGACTCTCTCAGTTTAAAGATACACACAATGAAAATAATAAATTATATATTCAAACAAAACAAAACTTAGTCCGTAAACGGTACGTTGCTTGTCTCGAAAAATGATAAGTGGTTTAATACCACAAAAAGTCACCAGTATTCTCCTATTCATTCTAATTTATCAAAACTTAGCTAGAAAAATCATGTTGTAAATGTGGATCACATCATTATTTCGGCATTACGAATAGCCAGTGGTAAAGAATGTGCACTGAGGTTGATGCACTCTATTTTTCGTGTTACTTTGTCCTTTTTCAAGGGCTAAAGCAGATTGTACACACACGCGCAACAGATGACTTTTAGTTTTATTGGATACTGTGAACAAATTGCTGTTAACTTTGTAATTTATTACTGTTACTATAGTTTCCTTCCTCTTTTATTAGAAATGACAAACAAAGATTTACTCCTCTAAAGCAAATGATGGCGTTGTACTTCGTTACTACCTCTCTTGCTAAAAATATTTCCCGAATAGAGTTGGTACCATTCTACACTCCTGGAAATTGAAATAAGAACACCGCGAATTCATTGTCCCAGGAAGGGGAAACTTTATTGACACATTCCTGGGGTCAGATACATCACATGATCACACTGACAGAACCACAGGCACATAGACACAGGCAACAGAGCATGCACAATGTCGGCACTAGTACACTGTATATCCACCTTTCGCAGCAATGCAGGCTGCTATTCTCCCATGGAGACGATTGTAGAGATGCTGGATGTAGTCCTGTGGAACGGCTTGCCATGCCATTTCCACCTGGCGCCTCAGTTGGACCAGCGTTCGTGCTGGACGTGCAGACCGCGTGAGACGACGCTTCATCCAGTCCCAAACATGCTCAATGGGGGACAGATCCGGAGATCTTGCTGGCCAGGGTAGTTGACTTACACCTTCTAGAGCACGTTGGGTGGCACGGGATACATGCGGACGTGCATTGTCCTGTTGGAACAGCAAGTTCCCTTGCCGGTCTAGGAATGGTAGAACGATGGGTTCGATGACGGTTTGGATGTGTACCGTGCACTATTCAGTGTCCCCTCGACGATCACCAGTGGTGTACGGCCAGTGTAGGAGATCGCTCCCCACACCATGATGCCGGGTGTTGGCCCTGTGTGACTCGGTCGTAAGCAGTCCTGATTGTGGCGCTCACCTGCACGGCGCCAAACACGCATACGACCATCATTGGCACCAAGGCAGAAGCGACTCTCATCGCTGAAGACGACACGTCTCCATTCGTCCCTCCATTCACGCCTGTCGCGACACCACTGGAGGCGGGCTGCACGATGTTGGGGCGTGAGCGGAAGACGGCCTAACGGTGTGCGGGACCGTAGCCCAGCTTCATGGAGACGGTTGCGAATGGTCCTCGCCGATACCCCAGGAGCAACAGTGTCCCTAATTTGCTGGGAAGTGGCGGTGCGGTCCCCTACGGCACTGCGTAGGATCCTACGGTCTTGGCGTGCATCCGTGCGTCGCTGCGGTCCGGTCCCAGGTCGACGGGCACGTGCACCTTCCGCCGACCACTGGCGACAACATCGATGTACTGTGGAGACCTCACGCCCCACGTGTTGAGCAAGTCGGCGGTACGTCCACCCGGCCTCCCGCATGCCCACTATACGCCCTCGCTCAAAGTCCGTCAACTGCACATACGGTTCACGTCCACGCTGTCGCGGCATGCTACCAGTGTTAAAGACTGCGATGGAGCTCCGTATGCCACGGCAAACTGGCTGACACTGACGGCGGCGGTGCACAAATGCTGCGCAGCTAGCGCCATTCGACGGCCAACACCGCGGTTCCTGGTGTGTCCGCTGTGCCGTGCGTGTGATCATTGCTTGTACAGCCCTCTCGCAGTGTCCGGAGCAAGTATGGTGGGTCTGACACACCGGTGCCAATGTGTTCTTTTTTCCATTTCCAGGAGAGTACAATGCAACGGATGTTCGGTGACGACAGCGAGAAACTGCCGTATAGACCAAGTAGGGGCAAGCCCTGCACGCTGCACAGACACGCGTAATTTATGGCACGACACACAGAAACATGAATATCATCGTCTCAGCAATACTGTACCAATTTTTATGCCGTAAGTTCGTTGTCGTTTCTGTCGAAATTGTTATTAAAATAGCACTCATCGCTTTTGTCGTGTTCTATAATAACGCATTATTCCAAACCAGTGCAAATTTTACGAATATAAGTTACACCTTTTTAAGAAATGGCTTATTTAGAAACGAAAAATTTTAGCACTGCTGCTGTGGCTAAATGATATTGGGGTATTTCTATTCGCATATTTCTAAAAAATGAAAAACACCTGTTTTAACCGAGACCACATAAACATCTAATATTCCGATTATTCAGAACTAAAATACCAGTATCGGTTGTAAATACTTGAAAATAATATAAAGGACACTTATCCCACCCGTCTCATAGGAGGAGTATCACAATTCCGAGGACTAATAACAAATAAAAATGGTTTTAAAATACGGATAAGTGTTTCCTACCACGGGTCAGGGTTATGTGATTTTGAAATGCCGCATTTATGTACAATAGATGCTGAAGGTTTACAACTCTGAAGATATCCTAACACGGGTCGCTGAAGAAATAGCACCCCTTAGCAGACAGTTACGACCAGCAGATTCAGAAGAGTCGTAAATGAAGTATTACTTGGGAAGAAACTAAACGTATATTTCAAATAACACATGTTAACTCATGCAGTAATTAATAGTTCGTGTGTTGTCGTACGTCCTTCACTTCATCGAAGTGCAAAGTGATTAAAACACAGTGGAATGAAAAGTGTTAAATTGAAGTTCTACGTTTATGGAGCTTCATAGGTTCTGAGCTTCCATCCGAATATGATCTTACTTAGAAAGACATGACAAAGCGGAATGACCGACATAGAGCATCTTCTGTCTACAGCTTCTTTCACGGCAGGAATTTGTGTCATAAGCGCGTTGGAGACGATGGGTTGAAGTGAACGTAACGCCGCCTTTATTTAAGGGCTATGTCGACTTCATCATGTGAACTGAAGTTAGCCTAATAAGAACAATACACATTTTCGCGCAAGATGTTTGTGCCAAGGCTACTGTCGTAACTACGAGCCGTGCAGGAGAATGATTCAAATACCCAGTTTCCTACTTGTGTGAAGGCAACATTGCTTAAATGAGGAAGACCTTTTAGAGTCGTGATAGCATTAGGAAATATAGATTCGCTTTCTTTGAAGTTGAATGTGAATGAGTGAATGTTCGACGTGTTACCCTTCAAGGAAGTTTCATAATAGCAACCTAGCATCTCATCTAGAGTCTCTCTCTCTCTCTCTCTCTCTCTCTCTCTCTCTCTCTCTTTCTCTCGCTCACACGCTCTCTCTCTCTCTCTCTCTCTCTCTCTCTCTCTCTCTCTCTCTTACTCTCTTTCTTTCTCTCTCTCTCTCTGTCTCTCTCAGTTTCAAATTTTCAGCAATTCTTCGCTTGTGAAATTATATAGGAAAATCATTTGCACCTGCAGACTGATCCACTAACAGCCTCTCCATCCGAACAACTGTTCTTCAGTACCCCAGGAAACAACGAACTCGATCGTAGTGAACACTAACTTGACCTCGTTATGAGGCATAGGTATGTTCGAGTTCAAAGAAGTGCGCACTGTTACTTTACAGTAAAGAAAGCCTTGTGACCAGGCGCCACGGCTTGCTGCAGTAGTTACTAAACCTGTTGATAGTTAGAGGAATATAAGCACGAGGGTGGCAAAGGACGAAGTGATGAACAGACTTGAAAAATATTTCTGTTGAGTGGATAAGATATACAAGTGACAGGAGTGACACGACTTAGGAGGAAATGTGATTCCAGTTCAGAAGGTATAGAAAAGGAAGAAATCAGCCCATTCCGTTTGGAAGGTGTCTAAACGGCCTCACTTTCGGCAGGTGCGATGTTCAAATCCCCGTCCGGCTATTTTGGCTATGGCGTCCCTAAACAGACTAATAAAAAATACCGAGTTGGTTCCTTTAAAAATATGCTACTGATTTCCACTTCCTTTCCGAGCTTGTACTCCCTCTCTAATGACACTGTCGTCGAGGCAACGTTGAACCCTAACGTATATAGCGCTGATGCTCATAAGTACAGGGCTATTACAAATGATTGAAGCGATTTCATAAATTCGCTGTAGCTCCATTCATTGACATATGGTCACGACACACTACAGATACGTAGAAAAACTCATAAAGTTTTGTTCGGCTGAAGCCGCACTTCAGGTTTCTGCCGTCAGAGCGCTCGAGAGCGCAGTGAGACAAAATGGCGACAGGAGCCGAGAAAGCGTATGTCGTGCTTGAAATGCACACACATCAGTCAGTCATAACAGTGCAACGACACTTCAGGACGAAGTTCAACAAAGATCCACCAACTGCTAACTCCATTCGGCGATGGTATGCGCAGTTTAAAGCTTCTGGATGCCTCTGTAAGGGGAAATCAACGGGTCGGCCTGCAGTGAGCGAAGAAACGGTTGAACGCGTGCGGGCAAGTTTCACGTGTAGCCCGCGGAAAATTGGCTCATGTCACAACTGGAGACCGACAGCGCCCACTTCATCTTTCAACAGGATGGTGCTCCACCGCACTTCCATCATGATGTTCGGCATTTCTTAAACAGGAGATTGGAAAACCGATGGATCGGTCGTGGCGGAGATCACGATCAGCAATTCATGTCGTGGCCTCCACGCTCTCCCGACTTAACCCCATGCGATTTCTTTCTGTGGGGTTATGTGAAAGATTCAGTGTTTAAACCTCCTCTAGCAAGAAACGTGCCAGAACTTTGAGCTCGCATCAACGATGCTTTCGAACTCATTGGTGGGGACACGCTGCGCCGAGTGTGGCAGGAACTTGATTATCGGTTTGATGTCTGCCGAATCACTAAAGGGGCACATATCGAACATTTGTGAATGCCTAAAAAAACTTTTTGAGTTTTTGTATGTGTGTGCAAAGCATTTTCAAAATATCTCAAATAATAAAGTTATTGTAGAGCTGTGAAATCGCTTCAATCATTTGTAATAACCCTGTATATTATTAGGAGCAACTCGAAAGAAAGTGCTGACGAACATCTAATTGTCAAGAGTTGTTTATCAGGTTACAGAGCTCTCCGCATGCAAGAATACTGAAGTGTGTGCTGGTTCTAACCCCTTCTGTTGCCCGTGCGTAAAAACGACGGTGCTGTCATATTGTAGCGGACTTGTTTCCCTTCTAGGTTGTTAGGCTTTATGTAGTTAATTTGCAGCTACGAAGACGACAGCCGGCCGCGGTGGCCGTGCGGTTCTAGGCGCTGCAGTCCGGAACCGCGGGACTGCTACGGTCGCAGGTTCGAATCCTGCCTCGGGCATGGATGTGTGTGATGTCCTTAGGTTAGTTAGGTTTAAGTAGTTCTAAGTTCTAGGGCACTGATGACCTAAGATGTTAAGTTCCATAGTGCTCAGAGCCATTTGAACCAGCTATGCAAAAGGTGATATTCTTCGGTCAATAACAAACGTTCCCGTGAAATTCAGTATTACTCCTTGTGCCACACATGTATACGACTGGGAAGTCTAGCAGTCAATGTCGGACTTCCACACGGTTAACCTGATTTCGATACCTGATATTGCTTAGCAAGTTTATCTTATGGAAGTACCGTAACCGGGTTCTCTTGTTGTCATATGGACAATTAAAACAAGGAAAACTACCTGGAGGCTGTAATTTAACAGACTGTGTTCTGAGTGCTGCACTGCAGGTGTACACATCGTAGGACGCTGAAACATCGAGGGTATATTCTTTAATCGATATGGTGAATAAAATAACAGTTCCACTTTCCGCCACCAGGTGAAAGTATGGCGCTGTAAGCAGTAAGATGGTGGCACGGGTGCAGCAAAAGAGGAGGAACTAGCGAACACATGATAACGGCGGTTCTGGCACAAGTCACAACATGTGTTCGATATGGTCTTCCGACTGAGCAAGACGCTGCATTCGTAACACGGCATGGTCGACAGCTGCTCGCAGCATACGCGGTGTAATCAGAGCGATACGTCGTCGTATGCTGTTCTTCAGATCATGAAGCGGCCGGGTACATCACTGATGGACACGATCTTTCAGATATCCTTACAACCAAAAGTCAAATGAACTTAGGTAACGAAATCTGGAAGTCCACACGTCTTGAAATTTCCTAGAGATGATGCCGTCGTTACCGAAGTTTTCTCTAAGCAAATCTTTCACTTGGTAAACGACACTGGGGGTCTCCCCATTTTGCAAGAAAATAGCGGTGTGGACACAGTTAGGTTCTTGCAAAGCTACAGGGTGTGTCAAAAAAGACCGGTATATTTGAAACGGCAATAAAAACTAAACGAGCAGCGATAGAAATACACCGTTTGTTGCAATATGCTTGGGACAACAGTACATTTTCAGGCGGACAAACTTTCGGAATTACAGTAGTTACAATTTTCAACAACAGATGGCGCTGCAAGTGATGTGAAAGATATAGAAGAAAACGCAGTCTGTGGGTGCGCCATTCTGTACGTCGTCTTTCTGCTGTAAGCGTGTGCTGTTCACAACGTGCAAGTGTGCTGTGGACAACATGGTTTATTCCTTAGAACAGAGGATTTTTCTGGTGTTGGAATTCCACCGCCTAGAACACAGTGTTGTTGCAACAAGACGAAGTTTTCAACGGAGGTTTAATGTAACCAAAGGATCGAAAAGCGATACAATAAAGGATCTGTTTGAAAAATTTCAACGGACTGGGAACGTGAGGGATGTACGTGCTGGAAAGGTAGGGCGACCGCGTACGGCAACCACAGAGGGCAACGCGCAGCTAGTGCAGCAGGTGATCCAACAGCGGCCTCGGGTTTCCATTCGCCGTGTTGCAGCTGCGGTCCAAATGACGCCAACGTCCACGTATCGTCTCATGCGCCAGAGTTTACACCTCTATCCATACAAAATTCAAATGCGGCAACCCCTCAGCGCCGCTACCATTGCTGCACGAGAGACATTCGCTAACGATATAGTGCACAGGATTGATGACGGCGATATGCATGTGGGCAGCATTTGGTTTACTGACGAAGCTTATTTTTACCTGGACGGCTTCGTCAATAAACAGAACTGGCGCATATGGGGAACCGAAAAGCCCCATGTTGCAGTCCCATCGTCCCTGCATCCTCAAAAAGTACTGGTCTGGGCCGCCATTTCTTGCAAAGGAATCATTGGCCTATTTTTCAGATCCGCTATCTGGACATTCTTCGTGAATTTGTGGCGGTACAAACTGCCTTAGACGACACTGCGGACACCTCGTGGTTTATGCAAGATGGTGCCCGGCCACATCGCACGGCCGACGTCTTTAATTTCCTGAATGAATATTTCGATGATCGTGTGATTGCTTTGGGCTATCCGAAACATACAGGAGGCGGCGTGGATTGGCCTCCCTATTCGCCAGACATGAACCCCTGTGACTTCTTTCTGTGGGGACACTTGAAAGACCAGGTGTACCGCCAGATTCCAGAAACAATTGAACAGCTGAAGCAGTACATCTCATCTGCATGTGAAGCCATTCCGCCAGACACGTTGTCAAAGGTTTCGGGTAATTTCATTCAGAGACTACGCCATATTATTGCTACGCATGGTGGATATGTGGAAAATATCGTACTATAGAGTTTCCCAGACCGCAGCGCCATCTGTTGTTGAAAATTGTAACTACTGTAATTTCGAAAGTTTGTCTGCCTGAAAATGTACTGTTGTCCCAAGCATATTGCAACTAATGGTGTATTTCTATCGCTGCTCGTTTAGTTTTTATTGCCGTTTCAAATATACCGGTCATTTTTGAAACACCCTGTAGAAACACATATTGCCCAAGGAGGTCGTTATAAAGTGCAGAAGTCACTGTACACCTAACAGGCCCGTGACGTGTCTTCTCGTCGCAGAAAGACGAACCCAGAATGAAGGATCTTGTGAAACCACACCCCACCGTCACATAAGCTGAGTGCAGTGGACGCTCCTGCACAATAGGTGGTGGATTAGAACCCTATACGCAACAGTCCTGTGCGTAAACGACACCATGCCGAGTAATGTGCCTCGTCCGTCCAAAGAATATTTCCTGAGCACGTGTCATACTGTTCCATGCTTACCAAAAAATGAAGGGCAAAGCCATGGTGTTGTAGGCTACCTTGAGCTTCAATTGGCTTATATTCTCAATCCTGTAGAGATACCAGTGTAAAATGCGCCGCAAAATCTTTCTAACTGTTCACAACAGGAGAGACAGTTCCCGTAACACAGCTCGAGCACTGGCTGCAGAATCTGAGGCATGTGTTGCACAGTCGCGTGTAGTTACACCAACTTCATCAGCAACTACCATAGGATTGGGCCGCCTCCCTTTCTTTGTTGCACCAGCTGATTCACCTGTTACTTCAAATTTCTTGGTTATATTTCTTAGCTCGTTTTTTAACGTGGGGCCTCTTCGCAGCTGATTCTAATGGCGACATTCCTTCAGTGCCTACTATTAATGCCGTTCTGATTAAAAGAATTACCTGCAATGTACGGTTTTCCTTCTCAATAACCACTGCGTTTCGTAAGGAAACTCCAACTTTCTTAACCCTTTACAGTCACTTCACAGAAGAACTCAACACGTATTGCCAGGTGACAAACAGGATACTGACGTCAAAACAGAAAAACGTTTCACATTCTGGTTGCCTAAATCGCCATATTCCTACCTGGTGATATAAAGTGGTACTATTATTTTTATTATTTTTTTCAGCTTATTTCACGAGTGCTCCTATTAATGAACACACCTACTATGTTTCAGCCCCCTGCGACGTATACATCCCACATTGAAACACTCGGAGCGCCGTCAGTTTAATTATAACGCCGGGTAGTTTAATCAGTTGCAACAACCGGTATAACCGCCAGAGCGGTAAACACAAGCCACTCACGAGACGATTTATGGCACAAAACTAAACAACCTTAAGGCAGCACCGGTTCCTTAGGCCTGATTGTGCAATTAATTTCATAGTTACTGCCCCAGTTGGTAGGCAAATCGACAGAAGTATCTGTGATATCAGCTTTGGAAGAAGACGCGAGGAACTGATGGTAGAAGACAACGTGATGTGATACATACTGCAAATAAATAAACAGAAAATAAAACACAGATGTGCTTGACGAAAATGATTAGTAATACTACTACCTCTAAAAATAATAATAATAATACAAATACACACTGTCGTACTTCCGGAGGCACTGTATGCGTCTGAAACAACACAAATAGGTGAGCAAACTAAAATCAAAGAAATAGAGAAACAAGAAAGGAAAATTCTCAGGAACATTTTTGGCCCGATACAAGAGTAAGGAATCTGGAAGAAGACACCAACATCAGAATTATATAAATACACAGACAAGATTACTGATACAATAAGGAAAAGAAGAACGCTGTTCTACGGACATATCCACAGGATGAATGAAAACAGAATTTCAAAACGAATTCTTAAAGTTATCAACTCAGGCAGGGGAAGAACAAAATGGATAAAAGAAGTTGAAGAGGACCTCAGACAAACACACATAACAGTAAACGATGCAGAAAATAGAACTGAATTCAGGAACATCATCAAAAAACATAAATTTGACACCACTACACAGAAGAGACCAGGATACAAATGGACAGCGGAACGAAAGAAACAACACAGTGAACACATGAAGAATATTTGGGCTCAGAAAAAAACATAAACAATCATCATAAAGGAATTCAAGTGCAAACGCTCTCTTTAAATGGGAATAATCGAAAATAATAATAATAATAATAATAATAAAAAAACGCAGCAGATACACTAATTGGTGAATACCAGGCCGGATCCAGAAAAGGACGGCCATGTGCGGAACAGATCTGGTGCTTAAAGACAATATTACAAATGGGGAAATGCAGAAACACAGTAGTTACATTCATCGACTTCAGGAAAGCATATGATTCAGTGGACCGTGGAACCCTGTTTAAAATCATGGAAGAATTTGGGATCGACCGGAAGACACGAAAAATCACAGAACAGACACAGGAACAACGGCCAAAGTGAAATTCATGGGCGAAGTATCAGAACCCTTCTAAATCAAATCTGGAGTCCGACAGGGGGACGGACTATCCCCAATCCTTTTCAATATTGTTCTAGAAAAGATAATCAGGGAATGGGAACCTCACGTAAAGGGTATCCAAATTGGTATCAAGAAAGAGAACCGAATTAAAGTCATGTGCCTTGCTTTCGCTGACGATATTGCAATTATCACCAATAACAGAACAGAAGCGATTCACGCAGTGGAAAAACTACATGGAATTTCACAAAAAACCGGACTACAGATATCTTATGAAAAAACCCAATATATGGAAAGGCAGCCAGAAAATAAATCCCCTTTAATAACAAAATATGGTAAAATTGCACAAGTCTGCCATTTTAAATACCTCGGTGAAACTATACAGTCCTCAGGATTAAACCGAATTGCCAATGAACAAAGAATCACCAAGCTCCAGAAAGCCTACAAGCTAACATGGACGCATTACAACAAGAAGTGCATTTCGACAGACGCAAAATTAAGGTACTATACAACAGTGATTCTTCCAGAAGCAATCTATGCAGCTGAAACAATGGTGATTGACGGTCATTCTAAAATTAAGGAAATAGAAAAGCAAGAAAGAAAAATTCTCAGGAAGATTTACGGTCCAATCAACAAAAATGGCATTTGGATGAAGAGACCACAAAACGAGCTCTATAGAAAGATCAACATAGTAACAGATGAAATCAGAAAGCGCCGAGCCAAATTTTATACACACATCTACAGGATGGAAGACTCCAGAACAGCAAAGAAATTATTCAATATAATAACAAGGAGTAAATGTGGCACAGAATGGCTGAAAGAAGTCCAGAGGGATCTACAGCAGATCGACATAAAAAATCTCGAAGATCGCACCGAGTGCCGGCATAAAATCGCAAGTGTGAAGTTTGGGGAAAGAACATCGCGTCAGCCTGGTAAAAAATGGACAGAGGAACGGAAGAAGGAGGATTCTGAGAGGATGAGGAGGTTTTGGGAAGCAAAGAAGAAAAACATCCAAAGATGAAATTATGAATTCAAGTTCAATCGCTCTCCTAAAGGGGAACAATCGTTATAATAATAATAATAATAATAATAAAAGAACGGATAGTGAATGAACTAAAGTGATATTTACAACATTCTGGTTCGAATCGTGGCAGCGAGTACCCATAGTAAAGTTACTCGCAGCACCTCAACAAAACGATTGTGTAATTCGTCGAAATATCGTGCGGGAAATCGGAATCAACGCCTCTCGTGAATGTTTAAAAGCACATCATTAATCAATTACTTCGAGAAAACCCGAGAGATAGCCTTCCTGAACCCTGTTTTACCGTTTTGGATTCCTGTGTGTAGAACTGAAGACCATCGCATGGATGCACTGATACGCTCAAGACCGATTTTAGTGAGCACCAGACAGACATTCGGCAGCGAGTACTTGCAGAATGGTCAGAAATATGAAAGTGTAGTTATTGAATTACCGTACCTTATGCCATGCAGTTATCTGCATATTTCTAAGACAAGAAGCGCATCAATATACTTCTCCACCTACCCTGAAGAAAACTACTTTCGCGACACAGAAATCTAGATCTGTTGCAAGTATCTAATATCCAGTTATAAGATCGCCCTGTATTTATTTTCCACTAACCCCATATGTAATTCGTGCAAATGAACCTTCACAGAATTCCTCCAACTACAGAATTTTGGTCGCAGAAAGCAATCACGTCTTGCAGCATAAATCAAAGGGTTTCGACGGTGTACTTTTGTCATTGAGTAAGACAAAAATTATGCAGGAGAGCAAACTTTTTAACAAAATCGGAAGTTTTCACTCGCTGGTCGTAAAGACTGCTAACTTGAAATTTCAAGTATAGGAATATCGATTAGAAGAATCCTTTATTCATGAACTAGTGAATGAAATTTGTAGTTAAATTCAATTTGAGACCAGCTCTCTGATGATAATGCCCAACACAGACCTTACTCCTTAGCCTGTCATACCTGCTGCTGCTCCAATCAACTCGTCTGCGACTACAAACAACATGTATCAAATACTTTATCAATTTTTAAAACATTTAGTATCCATTATTATCATACCTAATAAGAACATTGCTATAAGAGTGTAACAGTTGTTTTCATTTCTCAGTGGTGTTCCCAGAACGGAATAATTTCTCCTGTTTTTTGGAGTCATAATCATGTAGAATTTTCTAAATTAAGTGCTTTCTTCATTTACCTGTTCTTTTATTTATTTTGGACAATTTCGACAATTTCGACTCTGTAGCCATTACATAGTTACTCATTATTATCCAGTCGCAGTTAGTCACACTGGGCGCCACAGCACATATCACGAATATCATATGCAACATTTGACCATACAGCGCCACTAAAATGGTCAGACCAACATTAGTTCCCAATCCAACATCAGTCCAACTGAAAACTTTAACCTCAGGCACAACTATTGACATATTTCATCACTGACACAGTTTTAAGTGAAGGTATGGTGTAGGTTGTCCACAACTCCGCATGATACCTACAAGATACATTAACAATATACTGTGTCAGCGATGTTATACTTGTATAGAATTCTGAAATAACAAAACATATATCAGATTTATTGAAGGTGCAAGGCATTGACAATATTATTTTGAAGGCTCTCAGCAGGCCGGAGTGGCCGTCCGGTTCTAGGCGCTACAGTCTGGAACCGAGCGATCGCTACGGTCGCAGGTTCGAATCCTGCCTAGGGCATGGATGTGTGTGATGTTCTTAGGTTAGTTAGGTTTAATTAGTTCTAAGTTCTAGGCGACTGATGACCTCAGAAGTTATGTCGCATAGTGCTCAGAGCCATTTGAACCATTTCAAGGCTCTCACTGTTCATTCATTCTGCAAATGCGCCTCGTATTACGTTGTAACTCGTACCGTTGCTGGATTGGGGAGCCAATGCTGGTTTCACATAGCATATAAGTGGGTTCTACATGGTGTTCCCTACATGTTCAGGTGTTGCATATGGTGTCAATGACAAGCGCTGGGACATTTATGTGACTAATTACCATAGGATGATAATGAAGCACTTGAAAATGGCTGCAGTCTTCAAAATGAAATGACAGGATAGTTAGTTCAGTGGCAAAAGTATCATAATTTAGACCATCACAAATATGTAATCTTAATTAGGGGTTTCAATTAATTATAATAATCGCTAGATCGTGCAGTTACAAAGCACCTGTTGCCACAACAATAAGTCAGTATTTGATGCACAACTTTCTCCGTTAGATGATGTGAAGCGTCTCGATTATCATTTCAGTTATTTTCTCCTATTCGTGAGAGTTACTGTTTGATTTCCAATATAGTTACGATTTTAACATTATATTGAATATAGATCTATGGAAACAATAAGTGACACAAAATATCAGGAAGTTCTCGGAATAATTACATTTGTTTTAACTTATATCGGTACAATGTGGCGACGGCCGCGGTGGCCGAGCGGTTACAGGTGCTTCAGTTTGGAACCACGTGGCTGCTACGGTCGCAGGTTTGAATCCTGCCTCGGGCACGGATGTGTGTGATGTCCTTAGGTTAGTTAGGTTTCAGTAGTTCTAAGTTCTAGGGGACTGATGACCTCAGATGTTAAGTCCGATATTGCTCAGAGCCATTTGAACCATTTTACAATGTGGCGATCGTGCTGTGGCCGTAGGTATTATGGAAAGCAGCTTCAATTTTCATCGCAGTGCTTTGACAGAGCTGTGAACAATTCGCTTCGTTTTTCAGGAGAATTATAGTTTAAATAGTAATAGGCATATTTCTCACTGGTAGAGCGAATACTCCGACGCTAATTTATTTGTTGGTAGTTTACAAGAGGGCTGGCTCTGAGCACTATGGGACTTAACTGCAGTGGTCGTCAGTCTCCTAGAACTTAGAACTACTTAAACCTAACTAACCCAAGGACATCACACACATCCATACCCGAGTCAGGATTCGAACCTGCGACCGTAGCGGTCACGCGGTTCCACACTTTAGCGCCTAGAACCGCTCGACCACTAAGGCTGGCTTTACAAGATGCACTTAATGCTAAAAGTTGGAGTAGTAAGGGGTTTATTTATGCGACTGCAGTCTTTCTCGGCGTCTTGCAATGATGGATTCTTCTCGGGTTATCAGCCGAGTGGTGGCGTCGTCTCGTCGTAACGTTTCGATAAGTTTCGTACCCATCATCTTCTGGTGAAGATAATGGGTAAGAACTTATCGAAAAGTTGCGTAAAGACGACGCCACCACTCGGCTGATAACTCGAGAAGATTCACCAAGGAATCTATTCTATCAGAAATAACAACATATTTATCAGATATATTGCAGCCGCAAGGCATTAGCAATATTAATTTGAAGGCTTTTACTGTTCATTTACAAGAGACAATAGATTCGTATTGGTTCTATAGATGGAGACTTGAGAAACTAATGCCGTGTGGTAAATATGCACAATTTGTGGATTCTGGCCACTTTCCCATGGATTTGTTATTGTCACAGAAGCAGTATGGACGTTTTAAATTTTTTACTTAGAACTATACTGTCTAATTGTTTGTTTAATAACTGCTGTGTTAGTGGTGTTACTGGAGTAGAAACGGTTGTACATCATGCTGGGTCCAATTGTAAGCAGATAGCCACGATGTATGTGGTAGAACTGAGCGTGTGTTATGGTCACGAAAATTCCTTTTTATGGTCAATAATCGGGTTCCTGGAAGAAGCACGTTAATGGTTTTCAAGCCACGTTGGCGAGAAAGCACACGAACTGCAGATGGGCTTCCGTACAGTAGAGTTGTACGCTGAATAAGTAAATAGGAGTACTCCTAGCAAGCGAATTTACTTCTAAATGTTGCGACGGGATACTGAGTTTTACAGTCATATTCTTTGTGCAGCTATATCTTCTGCATGCTGTAGTCTAGCGACCTACACAAATAAACGGACTTTTCTACATTATTAGAAGTTCGATAGCGGTAAGGCAAGAGATATATCTCCCCGTAGTTGCTAGAGCACTAGTATTGAAATTGTGGCTTAAAGGATTTCTGTTCCTCCGTTAAAAATAAACGACTTTTGCCCGTGTGTCGTACCATGTTCGATCCATACCCTTTAGCAGAGAGATGATAGAACTTCAAAGTATAAAGATATAAAGGTATCAACGTTGGCTTCCTATAGACAGAGATACAACTTACTGTAAGATAATCAATTTGACACGAACGGGAACTGAAATACACTTAGGTGTATTTCCATGAGATTTTTTGTCTATTTCCTGCTAAAAAGAGGTTTCTAATATTGATGAAGCTTGTTGCGCACTTTCTTCGTTATGTCAGTCTTGGTGTGTCTTCACTTGAATTCTTCGTTAATTTATCGGTTAGTTCCCTTTACGATCTATTTCGAGTCCTCCACACTTTATCTCCGAGTAGCATCGTTGTCTGCGAAATTTAGCAAAGGTATCCGCCACGCATACCATTTTATACTTATTCTGACACTAATCCAGCAGAAGACGTGTTCGATATCAAATTATGCTGTCTGTCCTCTCTCTCTCCCCCCCCCCCCCCCCTCTCTCTCTCTCTCTCTCTCTGTGTGTGTGTGTGTGTGTGTGTGAGTGTGTGTGTGTGCGTGCGTGCGTGCGCGCGCTATTTTCACCTCCAACCTTGTTCCACCCTTCATCCTCCCACTATCAGCCAGTCCACTCCGAATCTTTCGTGAAGATCGGTTTCATATTCCGCGTGCATCACTGTCAACTTAACCATCCTGCCTTGGACTTACTTCAATAAGTATTTTATTTCTGCTTTCTACAGCTGGTGGTTTCGCTCTTTATGGATACATTAAATTAAATGTTATTAGGAAATTAGGTCCTTA
This sequence comes from Schistocerca cancellata, assembly GCF_023864275.1. Taxonomy (NCBI): domain Eukaryota; kingdom Metazoa; phylum Arthropoda; class Insecta; order Orthoptera; family Acrididae; genus Schistocerca; species Schistocerca cancellata. Next base: position 46,090,738 of record NC_064632.1, read on the forward strand.
GGTTGTATTCTGTGGCTAGATGAATATTTAATTTTGTCTGTAAGTGGCTAGTGCTCTAATAATTACATCTAATGTGTTACTGTTTATAAATGTCACAGTGACTGACATGCACGATGTTTATTAGAAAAGTATTATAAATTTCCCTAGACCTGCATGAATTTCAACTCATGAAGGAAGTGATAGGATTCTGTTACTTGCATCAGAAGAGTTTCAGAAACTATTGGGAGAACGCTCCTAGTAGAAAGGGCCCAGCTAGAAAACGTAGAGCAGCTTTCAGCTTGACATAAGGCGTAAAAACTGTTCGCGAGAGGTGGGTAGCTGGGAGTAATGGAGTGGCTGTGTATTTGTTGAGAGTATTGCCGTCAAGAAGTGCCCAAGGCAAGCAAACAAAGAGAATGCGATAACAAACAGACGCTGAAAAAAGGTGCGGTAAGAGAAGTATAAATTCGTTGCGCTCAGGCTCCTCGAAAGAAGGAGGGATATGAACATCACAGAGAATGTGATATCACACGTGCTCATACCGAACATGTTAAGTCCATTTCTTTCACTTTGTCTCCTTTCTGTAGCAATTAATCGATCCGTTTCAGTGTCTTGTAATACAGATCAGTAACTATATATACATTATCTGTATTAAAAAAATACTAAAAGTTAAAAAAGGATTATTTCGATTTTACGCTAAGATGCAACGACTTTGAAGTACTTGCATATCGTCTATTTACTTACATATGTAGCCAAGTTTATTATGTAAGGTGTATTGTGTTAGGCTACACATAGACTCGTTACTACGACAGTGAAATACAGCTCTCCTAGATATTCAGTTCAGGAGAATTTCCGAATATTTGAGTAAACAGCAACTGGTTGCGGATGGAGTCGGTCTTTCTATGCTGTCCGACGGAAATACATCGTATTTTACCATGATCCGCTTGAAAACCTGCGTGAATTAAACCAGCTCTGAATTTAAAGACCGTTAATTTTTACCTTTATACATACAATGTACAACTCTACAGTGCTTCTCTCGCGAACTGCTTCTTCTAGAGACGATTTACACTCCTGGAAATGGAAAAAAGAACACATTGACACCGGTGTGTCAGACCCACCATACTTGCTCCGGACACTGCGAGAGGGCTGTACAAGCAATGATCACACGCACGGCACAGCGGACACACCAGGAACCGCGGTGTTGGCCGTCGAATGGCGCTAGCTGCGCAGCATTTGTGCACCGCCGCCGTCAGTGTCAGCCAGTTTGCCGTGGCATACGGAGCTCCATCGCAGTCTTTAACACTGGTAGCATGCCGCGACAGCGTGGACGTGAACCGTATGTGCAGTTGACGGACTTTGAGCGAGGGCGTATAGTGGGCATGCGGGAGGCCGGGTGGACGTACCGCCGACTTGCTCAACACGTGGGGCGTGAGGTCTCCACAGTACATCGATGTTGTCGCCAGTGGTCGGCGGAAGGTGCACGTGCCCGTCGACGTGGGACCGGACCGCAGCGACGCACGGATGCACGCCAAGACCGTAGGATCCTACGCAGTGCCGTAGGGGACCGCACCGCCACTTCCCAGCAAATTAGGGACACTGTTGCTCCTGGGGTATCGGCGAGGACCATTCGCAACCGTCTCCATGAAGCTGGGCTACGGTCCCGCACACCGTTAGGCCGTATTCCGCTCACGCCCCAACATCGTGCAGCCCGCCTCCAGTGGTGTCGCGACAGGCGTGAATGGAGGGACGAATGGAGACGTGCCGTCTTCAGCGATGAGAGTCGCTTCTGCCTTGGTGCCAATGATGGTCGTATGTGTGTTTGGCGCCGTGCAGGTGAGCGCCACAATCAGGACTGCATACGACCGAGGCACACAGGGCCAACACCCGGCATCATGGTGTGGGGAGCGATCTCCTACACTGGCCGTACACCACTGGTGATCGTCGAGGGGACACTGAATAGTGCACGGTACATCCAAACCGTCATCGAACCCATCGTTCTACCATTCCTAGACCGGCAAGGGAACTTGCTGTTCCAACAGGACAATGCACGTCCGCATGTATCCCGTGCCACCCAACGTGCTCTAGAAGGTGTAAGTCAACTACCCTGGCCAGCAAGATCTCCGGATCTGTCCCCCATTGAGCATGTCTGGGACTGGATGAAGGGTCGTCTCACGCGGTCTGCACGTCCAGCACGTACGCTGGTCCAACTGAGGCGCCAGGTGGAAATGGCATGGCAAGCCGCTCCACAGGACTACATCCAGCATCTCTACGATCGTCTCCATGGGAGAATAGCAGCCTGCATTGCTGCGAAAGGTGGATATACACTGTACTAGTGCCGACATTGTGAATGCTCTGTTGCCTGTGTCTATGTGCCTGTGGTTCTGTCTGACCCCAGGAATGTGTCAATAAAGTTTCCCCTTCGTGGGACAATGAATTCACGGTGTTCTTATTTCAATTTCCAGGAGTGTATATTTCGTAGAATAAAACATGTGAAACCATGACTGAGTCATTGGAGACAAAACGACTGAACTCCTGTGATAAAATTAAACGACTTTCATCACTTTTACATTCTGATAGAAAAATAACTTTTGTGGCATCGCCGGCCGGAGTAGACGAGCGGTTCTAGGCGCTACAGTCTGGAACCGCGCGACCGCTACGGTCGCAGGTTCGAATCCTGCCTCGGGCATGGATGTGTGTGATGTGCTTAGGTTAGTTAGGTTTACGTAGTTCCAAGTTCTAGGGGACTGATGACCTCAGAAGTTAAATCCCATAGTGCGGAGAGCCATTTGAACCATTTGTGGCATCACTGACACTGCAAAGTGAACAATTTCTGTTCAAACAGAGCCTGGTTGTGGCTCTCTTCTTTATCTTTGTTCTCACATTTCCCTTGTTTCTCAGATGATACGCTTGGAGGAGCCAGTTACCGAGAGAGAGAGAGAGAGAGAGTATATTTTGACAGTTGTGCCAGCGCCACCTTCGACCGGCTGTTTTGTTTAAATAATGTCATCAAAATTTCTGAATTTGTGGCATAAAATACCATAAGGCTTAACGTGACGTTGCGCTTGTTACTAATCACACTGGGTAGTAAAAACAGGGAAGCACCCATACTGTAAGGAGGAACGAAATAAAACTTCACAGGCTGAGACGACACTTGATGTTACTCCCGTAATTACAAGCTCCAGTGATATTTACGCAGAAGCTGACAGTATGAGCCCACTAATCAGTATGATATTGCACATACTTCGTGCTGCATGCAGGCACTGCTCCGGTTGAGAATGGTGTCACAAAGGCGTTGTGTTCTGTCCTGGAGCAAACTGGCCCGTAACTGTTAAAACCGGCCCTTGATATCGCGTATAATGGCAACTGGTCCCACACATGCTGTGTCCGGGACGCGGGTACCTCAACGTCACGTAGATTTTTCATGGACACAATTACTATATGTGGACGAGCGTTGTCCTGTTGGAAAATGGTACCACGGAACTGTCGCATTGAATGTAACACGTGACGACGTGGCATGACCGTGTATATAGTTGTTCCCTCAATCTCTACCAGCCGCGAAGTCATACCCGACGGCTTCCCACACCATGACGCCACGGGGAACACTGCTGTGGTTCTCAAAAACATTTCAAGAATGCGACTGCCCCATGTCGCCGCCATACTAGCTGGCCACGGGCATCAAGAACAGCGCAGAGCCACGATTCACCGCTGAAAAATTCTACGGCTTTCTTCGGAGGTCCATCCTTCCCGGTCGTAGAACGACTCCGAACGCTGCAGTTTGTGGAGGCAGCCTGCGCTTGGGGCAGTAACTGCCTAGGCCGACGGTGGCTCGTCTCCGACCAATTGTGCCGGTTTTCTTAAAATACTGTAGAGAGTTCACTGTTCCGGGATTTCAGGCGCAGATGGGAGGAGGCTATGTAATCAACCTGAGCCTGGTTATGAAAAAGCCTACCCTCACGTCTCCAAGCACACATCCGAATGCTCCACAAATCTGAATGTTGCGCTGTTCGACCAGCCGACCAGCCGGCCAAATGTAATTTCACAATATTTCGCCAGGTGCTTTTAACGCACTCCCATAAGGAGACGTTACATCTCTTTGTACATCTAACGCTGTTCAAGGGTGTAATAGCCCTACCAGCTCTGGCAACAACACCAAACAGGAACAACACCAGTGTACTATGTTGGCCGTTCTACCTGTCACAGAACATTGCAACTCTGTAATCATTTACATACCCGCCGATGGTGTGTACGTGTGCGACATTACATTGATACCTGACCACGTATTCTGGGTGCCTGACTCCTCTTTGTCAGCAGTGTATATACGAATCCTCTTTACAAATATTACTGCTTGCAACATGTGACATCAATTTCGTGTTCTACGAGGGCAGTTCAATAAGTAATGCAACACATTTTTTTCCTGAAACAGGGGTTGTTTTATTCAGCATTGAAATACACCAGGTTATTCCCCAATCTTTTAGCTACACAACACTATTTTTCTACGTAATCTCCATTCAATGCTACCTCCTTACGCCACCTTGAAATGACGGCCTGTATGCCTGCACGGTACCATTCCACTGGTCGATGTCGGAGCCAACGTCGTACTGCATCAATAACTTCTTCATCATCCGCGTAGTGCCTCCCACGGATTGCGTCCTTCATTGGGCCAAACATATGGAAATCCGACGGTGCGAGATCGGGGCTGTAGGGTGCATGAGGAAGAACAGTCCACTGAAGTTTTGTGAGCTCCTCTCGGGTGCGAATACTTGTGTGAGGTCTTGCGTTGTCATGAAGAAGGAGAAGTTCGTTCATATTTTTGTGCCTACGAACACGCTGAATTCGTTTCTTCAATTTCTGAAGAGTAGCACAATACACTTCAGAGTTGATCGTTTGACCATGGGGAAGGACATCGAACAGAATAACCCTTTCAGCGTCCCAGAAGACTGTAACCATGACTTTACCGGCTGAGGGTATGGCTTTAAACTTTTTCTAGGTAGGGGAGTGGGTGTGGCGCCACTCCATTGATTGCCGTTTTGTTTCAGGTTCGAAGTGATGAACCCATGTTTCATCGCCTGTAACAATCTTTGACAAGAAATTGTCACCCTCAGCCACATGACGAGCAAGCAATTCCGCACAGATGGTTCTCCTTTGCTCTTTATGGTGTTCGGTTAGACAACGAGGGACCCAGTGGGAACAAACCTTTGAATATCCCAACTGGTGAACAATTGTGACAGCACTACCAACAGAGATGTCAAGTTGAGCACTGAGTTGTTTGATGGTGATCCGTCGATCATCTCGAACGAGTGTGTTCGCACGCTCCGCCATTGCAGGAGTCACAGCTGTGCACGGCCGGCCCGCACGCGGGAGATCAGACAGTCTTGCTTGACCTTGCGGCGATGATGACACACGCTTTGCCCAACGACTCACCGTGCTTTTGTCCACTGCCAGATCACCGTAGACATTCTGCAAGCGCCTATGAATATCTGAGATGCCCTGGTTTTCCGCCAAAAGAAACTCGATCACTGCCCGTTGTTTGCAACGCACATCCGTTACAGACGCCATTTTAACAGCTCCGTACAGCGCTGGCACCTGTCGGAAGTCAATGAAACTATACGAGACGAAGCGGGAATGTTTGAAAATATTCCACAAGAAATTTCCGGTTTTTTCAACCAAAATTGGCCGAGAAAAAAAAATGTGTTGCATTACTTATTGAACTGCCCTCGTATTAACATTTTTTCTCGATTGAGAAATCTATGATCAAAGCTTTCCAAGGCAATTCATTTCCAGTAACAGACAATTTTTTGAACCTCTTTTGGTTGGCGTTAACAGTCATGTAAATTTAACGCACCAATTTTTCGTAAAATCCATTATTGCAATTAGGGCCGTTTGGCTCTTACGAAGTACTGCGAAAACGTCCTTCAGCAAATGTCAAAATCTTTTCATTTATCTGATATTTATACGTACAAGGCACCGTTAATTCCTTAGCATTTAACATTGTTATCATGTTTTTGTACAAATAATTATACCTCACGGTACACGTTTGTTGCATAAATGCATTAATAAAGTGAACACGCTTTTGCCTGGTGTTGCACTGCGTGTTGCATATAAAATATTTAACTGCCCGAGCGGCATCCAGGTATAGCGCCTATCGTCCGTGCCGTACATTATGTACGACAATAGCAAATGAGTCAATGTCAGTTACAAATTCTCTATGATATCAAAATCGATGTTGATCTCACAGTACATAGGCGGTCGTGTCAAAAGTTAAAGGGTGATATTTGCTGAACCATCTGTGCACGATCAACATCGATTTTGACATCATAAATAATGTACAATTGACACGCACGTAATTTGATGTGGAGGTACACAAAATATGTCACTGGCGATGGACTCCAATGCCCGCTTACCGGCCTGGCAATTAAATATTTCATATGAAACACACGGTGTTAAAGACATCTTTGTTAACAGTGAAAATCTGTAGTGGTTTAATGTTATTTCTGTAAGAGAATAGAGCAAGGATAAGTGTCGACGATCTCTTTTACTAAAGGCAGTTTTTTAAAACGCAGATAGATACACAGAAAAATCGTCAATCTTGGAAAACGCGCGTCTCTGTAGAACGCATAATTCTCGTTTGGTTAACTTTCTTCTTCGTGACACAATAACCAGATACAGGTTTTTTTTAGATGTGTGGATCAAATATTGAACCGAACTAGTTGGTATAACTTTCAAACTATTTTATTAACTCTCTGCTTGTTTACTTCATCACGTTTTCTTGACTGAAGGGTAATTTCACATCTGTGTCTGTAGTCTATAGACTGTTAAGCGTTCGCCGCATTCGCATAATACATTCTTCTTCCGTACACAATCAGTAATACTCTGTGTGGATTTCTGCGTAAGCTGTATGCTCATTTTATTACTGTGACTCTCACACGTGTACGACAGATTGGGAAGAAGTTGGAGGAAAGTGAAAAGCAGTTACAGGAATTTTAAGAAGTGCTCGGTGGTGCCATTCTTCCAGGATACCCTGTGTGAACGATGTATGGGAGGCGACTTCGAATAATTCCGCGTCAAGTTAATTTCGTAGTTTTTGAATACACCTGGAAATATTTATTGTCGTCCTTGCTCCATTATTACGTAGGTCATTCAGAGGTTCTCGTGCACAGACAGCTAGAATGACGCCCATGGGAGGAAGTTTGTTTCTAAAATGAATCGTTCATTCAGTAGCGCAGTGAATACCGTTATGAAACCCACTAAAAGATTAAAAATTCGCGCCACTACAGCCTTAAATTCTTAACCCACTCTTTTTCCGTGAAATTCACTAACCACTTCATTTCTCCTAGAGGGTGTAACTAACTAAATTTTTATTAGTCTGGTTATGCGCTAGAATCTCTTTAAATTTAAGTATTTCTCCTAGAGGGTGTAACTAACTAAATTTTTATTAGTCTGGTTATGCGCTAGAATCTCTTTAAATTTAAGTATCATAAAAATCAAACGTGACCACACAAGATGTCAACTAGTCACAAATTCACATGATTTTTAATTTATGTTACAGCTTTTGGCGAGTTTTGTTAGCGGCACACAGAATGTTATAGACGGAAATACATCGCAGACATGGTAGTAGGATATAATTTGTCTACTCTGAGCAACTACACTCCTGGAAATGGAAAAAAGAACACATTGACACCGGTGTGTCAGACCCACCATACTTGCTCCGGACACTGCGAGAGGGCTGTACAAGCAATGATCACACGGACGGCACAGCGGACACACCAGGAACCGCGGTGTTGGCCGTCGAATGGCACTAGCTGCGCAGCATTTGTGCAACGCCGCCGTCAGTGTCAGCCAGTTTGCCGTGGCATACGGAGCTCCATCGCAGTCTTTAACACTGGTAGCATGCCGCGACAGCGTGGACGTGAACCGTATGTGCAGTTGACGGACTTTGAGCGAGGGCGTATAGTGGGCATGCGGGAGGCCGGGTGGACGTACCGCCGAATTGCTCAACACGTGGGGCGTGAGGTCTCCACAGTACATCGATGTTGTCGCCAGTGGTCGGCGGAAGGTGCACGGGCCCGTCGACGTGGGACCGGACCGCAGCGACGCACGGATGCACGCCAAGACCGTAGGATCCTACGCAGTGCCGTAGGGGACCGCACCGCCACTTCCCAGCACATTAGGGACACTGTTGCTCCTGGGGTATCGGCGAGGACCATTCGCAACCGTCTCCATGAAGCTGGGCTACGGTCCCGCACACCGTTAGGCCGTCTTCCGCTCACGCCCCAACATCGTGCAGCCCGCCTCCAGTGGTGTCGCGACAGGCGTGAATGGAGGGACGAATGGAGACGTGTCGTCTTCAGCAATGAGAGTCGCTTCTGCCTTGGTGCCAATGATGGTCGTATGCGTGTTTGGCGCCGTGCAGGTGAGCGCCACAATCAGGACTGCATACGACCGAGGCATACAGGGCCAACACCCGGCATCATGGTGTGGGGAGCGATCTCCTACACTGGCCGTACACCACTGGTGATCGTCGAGGGGACACTGAATAGTGCACGGTACATCCAAACCGTCATCGAACCCATCGTTCTACCATTCCTAGACCAGCAAGGGAACTTGCTGTTCCAACAGGACAATGCACGTCCGCATGTATCCCGTGCCACCCAACGTGCTCTAGAAGGTGTAAGTCAACTACCCTGGCCAGCAAGATCTCCGGATCTGTCCCCCATTGAGCATGTTTGGGACTGGATGAAGCGTCGTCTCACGCGGTCTGCACGTCCAGCACGAACGCTGGTCCAACTGAGGCGCCAGGTGGAAATGGCATGGCAAGCCGTTCCACAGGACTACATCCAGCATCTCTACGATCGTCTCCATGGGAGAATAGCAGCCTGCATTGCTGCGAAAGGTGGATATACACTGTACTAGTGCCGACATTGTGCATGCTCTGTTGCCTGTGTCTATGTGCCTGTGGTTCTGTCAGTGTGATCATGTGATGTATCTGACCCCAGGAATGTGTCAATAAAGTTTCCGCTTCCTGGGACAATGAATTCACGGTGTTCTTATTTCAATTTCCAGGAGTGTATCTTGAATAAAGTCTGCTGTAAAACCTGATTGACTCTCTGCTTGTATGTTTATGTTTCCGTTGCAGTCTGATGGCGACTTGTCAGCACGAAGTCGTCAGACGATCATTAACACATATTAAAAACGATTACATTGGTGTCTCTTAGCATGAAAGGGCAAGAAAATTTCTTTTGTGAGCATAGAGCACAAAAATTCCCGTCTGCGATCAGTTCAGTCACCACAAGAAACACCAGTGTGATCCCCCCAAGTTACACCGTTTACCACAGAGCAGATGGAACATCGTTTACTGCGTCTTAATAAAATATTTACATATTCAGTTAGTGTCCAAGTGCAGGCTGATGGCCGAACAATATGGCATGAGAACCACTAAGGACGTTAAAATACACGATAAAGATTCTGGCGGTATGAACTGTGTAAACTATGATGCGTGCTTGAATAGTCTCTGGTAACAAACGTATTGCCAATGAATGCCAAGTGCCAGAATTGAAATTCCAGCTCAGTACAATTTTACACTACTGGCCATTAAAATTGCTACACCAAGAAGAAACGCAGATGATAAACGGCTATTCATTGACAAATGTATTATACTAGAACTGACATGTGGTTACATTTTCACGCAGTTTGGGCGCATAGATCCTGAGAAATAACTAACCAGAACAACCACCTCTGGCCGTAATAACGGCCTTAATACGCCTGGGCATTGAGTCAAACCGAGCTTGGATGGCGTGTACAGGTACAACTGCCCATGCAGCTTGAACACGATACCACAGTCCTTGAAGAGTAGTGACTGGCGTATTGTGACGAGCCAGTTGCTCGGCCACCATTGACCAGACGTTTTCAATTGGTGAGACATCTGGAGAATGTGCTGGCCAGGTCAGCAGTCGAACATTTTCTGTATCCAGAAAGGCCCGTACAGGACCTGCAACATGCGGTCGTGCATTATCCTGCTGAAATGTAGGGTTTCGCAGGGATAGAATGAAGGATAGAGCCACGCGTCGTAACGCATCTAAAATGTAATGTCCACTGTTCAAAGTGACGTCAATGCGAACAAGAGGTGACCGAGACGTTTAACCAGTGGCACCCCATACCATCACGCTAGGTGATACGCCAGTATGGCGAAGACGAATACACGCTCCTAATGTGCGTTCACCGCAATGTCGCCAAACACTGATGCGACCATCATGATGCTTGCAAACAGAACCTGGAGTCATTCGAAAAAATGACGTTTTGCCATTCGTGCACCCAGGTTTGTCGTTGGGTACACCATTTCAGGCGCTCCTGTCTGTGATACAGCGTCAAGGGTAACTCCAGTCATGGTCTCCGAGCTGATAGTTCATGCTGCTGCAAACGTTGTCGAACTGTTCGTGCAGATGGTTGTCTTTCTAACGTCCCCATCTGTTGACTCAGGGATCGAGACGTGGCTGCACGATCCGTTACAGCCATGCGGATAAGATGCCTGTCATCTCGACTGCTAGTGATGCGAGGCCGTTGGGATCCAGCACGGCGTTCCGTATTACCCTCCTGAACCCACCGATTTCATATTCTGGTAATAGTCATTGGATCTCGATAAACGCGGCAGCAATGTCGCGATACGACAAACCGCAATCGCGATAGGCTACAATGCGACCTTTATCAAAGTCGGAAACCTGATGGTACGCATTTCTCCTCCTTACACGAGGCATCAAAACAACGTTTCACCAGGCAACGCCGCTCAACTGCTGTTTGTATATGAGGAATCGGTTATAAACTCTCCTCATGTCAGCACGTTGTAGGTGTCACCACCGGCGCCAACCTTGTGTGAATGTTCTGAAAAGTTAATCATTTGCATATCACAGCATCTTCTTCCTGTCAGTTAAATTTAGCATCTGTAGCATGTCATCTTCGTGGTGTAGCAGTTTTAATGGCCTGTAGTGTAATCTGTCTCGAAGTTCCGTAACAGATAAATTACGCAAAATCTGCATATGCACTGCGCAAGTCGCCGTAATGTGCATGGCGAAGCGTACATCGCGCCAATAAAATCGATTTCCTTTTTTTATTCCTCACACTTCTGACTCTCTCTCTCTCTCTCTCTCTCTCTCTCTCTCTCTCTCTCTCTCCCTCCCTCCCTCTCCCCCCCTCCCCCCTCTCACTACCTCCCTTCCACCCTCCCTCCCTCCCGCTGTCTTTATCGCTCGCTCTATTATTTATTTATTTTTGCAGCTCTTTGGGCCGTTTCTCAAAAGCTCTTGTCCTAGCTTCTCGATCTATGTATAGCTTTTTTTTCAAATTCCTTTATTGCGTATCCTCCTCCACTTGATTTTGCGATCTGCACATGGTCTGTCTTTTTCTCTCGCGTGTCGGTTGCGGCATAGTACTTTATTCGATCACCGTTTATCCTATTATCTCATCACGTACCCATACAAATTTAAAGCATCATCGTGCTGTCGTTTTGAGCCTGAACAAAATAACTGCCTGTATCCCTCCCAACTTATTCTTATTATCCCTACGAGAGATATGCGATGGTGGGAGAAGATCTGTAGCACAGTCTCCTTCGAATACAAACTGTCTTCATCTAACGACAAATCGTTCCCTGTTTTCACGAACCATTCTATTACACTTTTGTATGAGCTATACCGATTCGTTGGGATCGGAGCAGCGCGTCACTGAAATACACTCCTGGAAATTGAAATAAGAACACCGTGAATTCATTGTCCCAGGAAGGGGAAACTTTATTGACACATTCCTGGGGTCAGATACATCACATGATCACACTGACAGAACCACAGGCACATAGACACAGGCAACAGAGCATGCACAATGTCGGCACTAGTACAGTGTATATCCACCTTTCGCAGCAATGCAGCTCCATACAGGTCCCTTTCAAGGACATTAAGGGGTTGGTATGTGGTTCCTGGTTCGCGCCAGATGAAAACCCGGCTAGAATCACTGTTCAGACTATACCTGGACTCGTCCGTGAACATAACCAGGACGACTGTTCCTATGACGATGTACTGTGTTCGTGACACCAGGCTTTACGTGCTCTCCTGTGACCAGGGGTCAGTTGAATGCACCGTGCAGGTCTCCGGGCGAATAAACCATGTCTGTTCAGTCGTCTGTAGACAGTGTGTCTGGAGTCAACTATTCCATTGGCTGCGATAAAGTCCCGGGCAAGGCTACCTGTAGTACTCCGTGGCCTTCTGCGGGCACTGATGGTGAGATATAGGTCTTCTTGTGGTATTGTATAGTGTGGACATCCCGTACTGTATCGCCTGGTCACGTTTCCTGTCTGCTGGAATCGTTGCCATAGTCTTGAGATCACACTCTGTGACACACGGAGGGCCCTTGCTACGACCTGCTGTGTTTGAGCAGCCTCCAGTCGCCCTAGTATTCTACCCCTCATAACGTCATCAATATGTGTTCTTTGAGCCATTTTCAACACACAGTCACCATTAGCACTTCTGAAAACGTCTGCACACTTACTCGCTGCACCGTACTCTGACATGCACCAACACACCTCTGCGTATGTGACTGCTGCCAGCGCCACCGAGCGATGACCGCAGGTCAAATGCACCGCATGGTCATACCCTGAGGTGATTTAAAATCGCAAACTGCCCACCAGAGCATTGTTTCACCATGCATCAGCATCATCCTTAATTTATGAGCGTGAGTGTAGTTAAAAGAGAGCAAAGTTCTCTGAAATCTGGATTGAATTGGCACAAAAATGACGCTAACACTGCAGGAGGAACCTAATAATGTTCGAAACTGCTTGGTGACAACGCAGTGAGTTATCCTTGTCTGAGCTGCTCGCAAACTCAAAATGTGACAAAATCATAAATTATGATCAAATGGGCAACACAAGTTCCATGCTAGAACAAGTAAGTAGCTAGCAATTATGCATCACACTGCCGCAGATTGCGAAACTTACATTTCCCCAGAGTGCGGAAAGTGTGCACCCATGTACATCACGCCGTGGCCAGGAATCAAAAGGCCAGAATGTAAACGCCATGAAGCATGCTTCTCCGTCCTGAGCTCCCTGCTTTCACAGAACTCTACATGGAGGGGATGAATCAATTCTAGTGCCAATGTGACATACCAGAACATGGCTTATTTCATAAAAAAACAGGGGGATGCTTGGCGAATAAAATCCATATTAAGAGAAACGAAGTTGGTACTTAACTATCAAGTGTCCCTCGCTTGGTTGGCCTCTTTGCGCCGAGCATGACGGTGGGGTTGCTTAGTTTCACTGAATGCACAAATTTTGGATCGAAAACGACAGTTTTTATCAGCCAGCTAGGCAGCGCTGCAGCGTCGCGACCTCAGATGTTTATGGAGAAAAGACAAAGATGTCGTGCTCTATCATTCTCTGGGAACAGCAGTGTTGTCAAGGCATCCCTTGCCCTCCGACAGGCCAGGTGTCGGCTCTAGCCACGAAAGCACTAACGAGGGAACCTCCCCATCTCACCCCCCTCAGATTTAGTTATAAGTTGGCACGGTGGATAGGCCTTGAAAAACTGAACACACATCAATCGGGAAAACAGGAAGAAGTTGTGTGTAACTATGAAAAAAATAAGCAAAATAGACAAACTGAGTAGTCCATGTGCAAGATAGGCAACATCAAGGATGATATGCGGTCCTTGGTTCAAGTCTTCCCCCCCCCCCCCCCCCGAGTGCAAATTTTATTTTCGCAAAGGTATGATCTGTCGTTCGTTCATTGACGTCTCTGTTCGCTGTAATAAGTTTAGTGTCTGTGTTTTGCGACCGTACCACAAAACCGTGCGATTAGTAAACGAAAGGACGTGCCTATCCAATGGGAACCGAAAAAATTTGATCGCAAGGTCATAGGTCAACCGATTCCTCCACAGGAAAACACGTCTGACATATTCTATACGACACTGGTGACGGCATGTGCGTCACAGGAATATGTTGTCGACCCACCTAACTTGTACACTTGGCGAATGGGTAAAAAGATTCTTCTACCTTCCCCGATTTAGGTTTTCTCGTGGATGTGATAATCACTCCCAAAAAAGTGATGAAAACATAAGAGTTTGTCACATAAACTGCAACAAATGAATGCAACAGTTTCACAGTCTCTGTGCTCTGCCAAAACATGTTTTTAAAGTTTTCAAATTTTTCCGTGTGTAGACCGTCAAATCCTACATATGTCCAAGCAAATCTGAACATGTCCTGGAATTTTGGAGAGCGAAGTTGATTATGTGTGAGTGCTTGAAATTTGATAATTGACTGAAAATAAAAAAAATAAACTTTCACTCAAGGGAAGACTTGAACCCAGGACCTCTCGTTCCGCAGTTGCTCACGCTAACCAGGGACCACGGTGCTCCTCAGCTCATATTAACCTTGATGTTGCTGATGTTGCACATGGACTACTCAGTTTGTGTATTTTACTTATTTTTTCATAGTTCCACACCACTTCTTCCTGTTTTCTCGATTGATGTGTGTTCAGTTTTTCAAGGCCTATCCACTGTGCCAACTTATAACTAAATCTGAGGGGGGGTGCAATGGGAAGGTTCCCTTGTAAGCAGGACGTAGTCTCACTGTTGTGCGAACTGCTCGTCTCTTTGGGATAACTCGCCTCCCCTAATGAGATTCCCTGACTGCTTTCTGCAGGCAATAGGGCCGTGAGACCATACCAGGAGTGCACATTCCCAGCGCAAAGCGTTCCTCGCAAGCTCGCCATCCCAGTAATCGCAATAAAATAACGACGAGATAATGGCAGAAAATGAAACAATATTGCTTAGTGTTATGTGATAGTAATGTCACAACTAGCTCAGGGTAAAAAATTGGCTGGGGATACATAGCTACCTGTACACAATTCCGGAACTGGTGACGTACGTGGCATTTGTATGAGACTACAATGAAGTTGCAGCTTCAGGCAGGGTATCTGGCCAGAGAAACAAGTGGAAAATGTTAGTCGAGCAAAAACTCAACCGACAGAAGTGGCGCAGTGGTTAGGACACTGGACTCGCATTCGGGAGGAAAACGATTACAACCTGCGTCCGGCCATCCTGCTACAGGTGTCCCGTGATTTCCATAGATAGCTTCAGGTAAATGCCGGGATGGTTCCTTTGGAAGGGCACGGCCAACTTCCTTCCCATCGTTTCCTAATCCGATGGGACCGATGACCTCGCTCTAAAAATTATGGAGCACTGTAATCAGTCGTCCTTTTCTTTCAGGTTTTAATAAGGAAATCTGGATTTCGGCTAGTGTCTAGCTACTATCAGTGCACTATTTCATAGTAGTAATGCATGTCCTAATATGTCAGTCCCCTGTTGATCGGGCTTCGGTCACAGTTCTTTCAAGACTCTCACGCACCGATACTACGAAATATTTATTTTAATTTTAAACCAACAGCCTCAGTTGCAAGGATTACCTAGATTGACCTAGGTTTCCGTGGGGATAACCCAACCTTCTTCAGAATAAAAGTAACTACCCTTTGTTCATAGCGGACGTCGTCAAGCTAAAACTACAAATCCATAAATTATCGTCAGACTGTTAAAACGTATCTGAAACTGCCTCGGCCCCACTTCGCTACCGAGATGTGGCAGCTACGAGTGCTGCACTGAGTTCCAGTACAGAACTAGAGGCTGCCGCATCTCGGTAGCGAAGTGGGGCCGAGGCAGTTTCAGATACGTTTTAACAGTCTGACGATAATTTATGGATTTGTAGTTTTAGCTTGACGATGTCCACTATGCACAAACGGTAGTTACGTTTATTCTGAAGAAGGTTGGGTTATCCCGACTGAAACCAAGGTAAATTTAGGTAATCCTTGCAACTGAGGCTGTTGGTTTGAAATTGAAATAAATAATTTTACAGTTGCTGACAGGGCCGCAAAATGTTGAAAATACAGGGTGATTCGAAAAGAATACCACAACTTTAAAAATGTGTATTTAATGAAAGAAACATAATATAACCTTCTGTTATACATCATTACAAAGAGTATTTAAAAAGGGTTTTTTTTTCACTCAAAAACAAGTTCAGAGATGTTCAATATGGCCCCCTCCAGACACTCGAGCAATATCAACCCGATACTCTAACTCGTTCCACACTCTCTGTGGCATATCAGGCGTAACAGCTTGGATAGCTGCTGTTATTTCTCGTTTCAAATCATCAATGGTGGCTGGGAGAGGTGGCCGAAACACCATATCCTTAACATACCCCCATAAGAAAAAATCGCAGGGGGTAAGATCAGGGCTTCTTGGAGGCCAGTGATGAAGTGCTCTGTCACGGGCTGCCTGGCGGCCGATCCATCGCCTCGGGTAGTTGACGTTTAGGTTTCATAACTAAACTTTTTCGTAGGACTCTCCATACAGTTGATTGTGGAATTTGCAGCTCTCTGCTAGCTCTGCGAGTCGATTTTCCTGCGCTGCGAACAAATGCTTGCTGGATGCGTGCTACATTTTCATCACTCTTTCTCGGCCGTCCAGAACTTTTCTCTTTGCACAAACACCCATTCTCTGTAAACTGTTTATACCAACGTTTAATACACCACCTATCAGGAGGTTTAACACCATACTTCGTTCGAAATGCACGCTGAACAACTGTCGTCGATTCACTTCTGCCGTACTCAATAACACAAAAAGCTTTCTGTTGAGCGGTCGCCATCTTAGCATCAACTGACGCTGACGCCTAGTCAACAGCGCCTCAAGCGAACAAATGTACAACTAAATGAAACTTTATAGCTCCCTTAATTCGCCGACAGATAGTGCTTAGCTCTGCCTTTTGTCGTTGCAGAGTTTTAAATTCCTAAAGTTGTGGTATTCCTTTTGAATCACCCTGTACTATGAAATGTGCATTTATAATGGCTAGGCAAGAGCCGAAATCTAGATATGCTTAATGAACGAAAGAAAATAACGACTCATTGCTGTGCTCCACCATTTTGAAAGTCATATCACAGTCGTTGAGTGCATCCGCATTCTTAATCAGCCAACCAACCACTCACCAAAGACTCAGCCGGCCGGGGCGGCCGAGCGGTTCTAGGCGCTACAGTCTGGAACCGCGCGACCGCTACGGTCACAGGTTCGAATCCTGCCTCGGGCATGGACGTGTGTGATGTCCTTAGGTTACTTAGGTTTAAGTAGCTCTAAGTTCTAGGGGAATAATGACCTCAGAAGTTAAGTCCCATAGGGCTCAGAGCCATTTTTAAACAAAAGACTCATCAGTACCGTGCCGTGCTACGAAAGAGCGTTTTTTTGGCAGCATGGAATTTTGTTTTACCCGGAGGGATGCGCTGTAAAGCGGGTGCTGAAGTGTGTGAGTATCCACTCCAGCGTTGCGGTAGCAACTGAAGCACAGGTAACAAAATCGCTCCTCTGCCGCTTTGACGCAGTCCTGGCACGGTCGCCAAGCCAGGGCAAAGTGTTTACAGGCGACGTCTCGCCGCTGCGTGGCGCGCACAGGCGCTGCGCAGCGTGAGGTGGAGGTGCAGGCGGCGGTGTAGGCGGGAGGCGGTGGCTGCGAGACCGCCGCACTCGTCTGCGTGGAGTGCCGGCCCGTAAGCAGGGCCCTCCAGCCGCAATGAATGGCCGCCGCGACGCCGCTAGGCCGCTCGAGGGCCGCCGAGGACGGCTCCGGCCGCAGCCCGCGGCAGCGCCGCTCGGCCCCACGTGCCGCTGCTGCGAGACCTGCCCGCCGGTCCGCAGGCTGGCCACCTGAGCAGAGCAAAAAACGTGAATTCCAGCTTAAAATTACGTACAAAACAACGGAAACACCGCGAGGAACGCATGTTTGAACATACAGGGTGACAATTATTGAACTACACTCCGGGCCATTAAAATTGCTTCACCACGAAGATGACGTGCTACAGACGCTAAATTTAACCGCTAGGACGAAGATGCTGTGATATGCAAATTATTAGCTTTTCAGAGCATTCACACAAGGTTGGCGCCGGTGGCGACACCTACAACGTGCTGACATGTGGAGAGTTTACAACCGGTTTCTCATACACAAACAGCAGTTGGCCGGCGATGCCTGGTGAAACGTTGTTGTGATGCCTCGTGTAAGGAGGAGAAATGCGTACCATCACGTTTCCGACTTTGATAAAGGTCGCATTGTAGCCTATCGCGATTGGGTTTATCGTATCGCGACATTGCTGAACGCGTTGGTCGAGATTCTGTTAGCAGAATATGGAATCGGTGGGTTCAGCAGGGTAATACGGAACGCCGTGCTGGATCCCAACGGCCTCGTATCACTAGCAGTCGAGATGACAGGCATGTTATCCGCGTGGCTGTAACGGATCGTGCAGCCACGTCTCGATCCCTGAGTCAACAGATGGGGACGTTTGCAAGACAACAACCATCTGCACGAACAGTTCAACGACGTTTGCAGCAGCATGGACTATCAGCTCGGAGACCGTGGCTGCGGTTACCCTCGACGCTGCATCACAGACAGGAGCGCCTGCGACGGTGTAGTCAACGACGAACCTGGCTGCACGAATGGCAAAACGTCATCTTTTCGGATGAATCCAGGTTCTGTTTACAGCATTATGATGGTCGCATCCGTGTTTGGCGACATTGCGGTGAACGCACGTTGGAAGCGTGTATTCGTCGTCGCCATACTGGCGTATCACCCAGCGTGATGGTATGGAGTGCCATTGGTTACACGTCTCGGTCACCTCTTGTTCGCATTGACGGCACTTTGAACAGTGGACGTTGGATTTCAGATGTTTTACCACCCGTGGCTCTACCCTTCATTCCATTCCTGCGAAACCCTACATTTCAGCAGGATAATGCACGACCGCATGTTTCAGGTCCTGTACAGGCCTTTCTGGATACAGAAAATGTTCGACTGATGCCCTGGCCAGCACATTCTCCAGATCTCTCACCAATTGAAAACGTCTGGTCAGTGGTGGCCGAGCAACTGGCTCGTCACAATACGCCAGTCACTACTCTTGATGAACTGTGGTATCGTGTTGAAGCTGCATGGGCAGCCGTACCTGTACATGCGATCCAAGCTCTGTTTGACTCAATGCCGTTATTACGGCCAGAGGTGGTTGTTCTGGGTACTGATTTCTCAGGTCTATGCACCCAAATTGCGTGAAAATGTAATCATATGTCAGTTCTAGTATAATATATTGGTCCAGTGAATACCCGTTTATCATCTGCATTTCTTCTTGGTGTAGCAATTTTAATGGCCAGTAGTGTATATTAAATGAAATTATCGCAACTTCTGAACGGTTTGCGCTAGGACGTTCAAACTTCATGTTAACCGTGGGGCATGATGGGAATTAGTATTTGTAGCGTTTAGGCTTTAGCCATGAAGCCCACTTTCATTTGGATGGAAATTACACGATCGAGAAGTCCTCTCAACCTCAGCGGGTGAATGTATGGTGTGCATTGTCCAGTTACGGGATAATCGGTACGATATTCCTTGATAGCGTGGTGACTGCTAAGCGGCAAGTGAAGAGTCTACAAGATGGTTTCATCCCCATTATCGAAAGTGACAGTGATTTCGACAAGTTGTGGGTAATGCAAGAAGCAGCACGACCTCAACGAAGCTGGAAAGTGTTTGATGTTCTGGAGGAGCACTTTGGGGGCCGCGTTCTGTCTCTGGATTACCGAGAGGTAACTGGCAGGGGTCTCGATTGGCCGCCATATTCTCCGGATCTAAACACATGCGACTTCTTTTTGTGGGACTGTATTAAAGACAAAGTGTGCAGCAATAATTCCAAAACCATTGCTGGGCTGAAAACAGCCATTCAGGAGGTCATCAACAACATGGATGTTCCGACACTTCAGCGAGTCATGCAGAATTTCGCCATTCGTCTGCGCCACATCATCGCCAATTATGGCTGGCATATCGAACATTTCATAACCTAAATCCAAAAATCTATAGCGACGTTTATATGTTGAATAAAACGTGTGCACGCCATAGTTTGTAGCCAATTTACATTTTCTTCGTATAGTTCAAAAATTGTCACACTCTAAATGCAGATACTAAACAAGCCTTTGGGTTTCGCTGTTGTGTTTGTCCACGAACGGCACCTGTATTATGTCCTCAATACGTTGCAAGAAATGGTAGCTCGTAAATATACATTCTGGGTGTTCGGAAATTTTTGGAATTCAAATAAATAATGAAAGTGTAAATGTAGCAGCATCTGCAATGTAACTGTTAGGCAAATCAACATACTTGTCAACTAAAGCTAATAATAATAATAATAATAATAATAATAATAATAATAATAATAATTTGCATAATTTGTCTGAATAAGAATTGTTTATGTGGAATTTTGTTGTTTTGTACATAATTAAGTACAGTTTAGGGAAGGAACGAAATAATGTTTATGCTTTCGCTACTCCCCGTTTTACATTTTAGTGAAAGTCGGAGTTTCCGTGCTTTTTATTTTTTCGGAAATGTAAAAGATGCCTAAAACCTGTATTAGTTGACGAATTAACTTGCGGGCTGAAAATCAGACCTTCTGACATTGCACCCACACAACTTACACTTATTATGCACTTGTTTGTTAAATGTTCGCTTGCAGTCACACATATTTCGTCACTTTCTCAGTGACTGGATCTGGTTTGGGAGGCCCTAGGTCCTTAGGTGCTAACTTTTCCTGACCTTTTCTTTTCTGTTAGCACTTAAAACATATTCAATTGAGTTCATGTTGATATTGCACTCGAAAGCCGATTCATGCGCAGTAAAAAATCACTTGCAAACACAAACTGCCGTTTCTGGAAATGATTAAACTGAAGTAGTGCTGTCTACCAATATGATCACTTGACTGGAATCTAAACAATGTTTTGAGCGCCAAAAGCACTACTTCTTCGGTTCCACATTTAAGTGAATATTAGAGAAACTTGCTTGACAGCTTTTCGTGAAAGTTCGTATATACATTGTGTGCCTAGAGCACAGATAAACATGGCCCACTATAAGATCAACAGGTGTCAGATGCATGAATAAATACTAGAGTCTCACATTCGACGATGATGTGCTTAATGGTTCTCAGCGACTTAAATGGATTACTGTTTGATAAAACCCAAGACGTTTTATCTCGAATCTTCCTGGCAGATTAAAACTGTGTGCCGAACCTAGACTCGTACTCGGGACCTTTGCCTTTATCGGGCAAGTGCTCTACAATTTTTCTTTTTCTATGTATTGTTCGTTGAACTTGTTCTTGGCTGACGTCCAATGACACTCGTTTAGGTTGTTCGTTGATCCGTTTACTCAGTTTTTTTTTTTATTACAGAGGGTAAATAAACCCTCTGACCGAACACGCTGAGCTACTGTGTCGGCAAAATGCGAATTGACTTACATTTTCGTGAAACATGGACAATAGATGATGATGAAGTCCTATACTCCTTGACAGAGCGTAGGGGAACGATGCGGGAGACCAAGTGGAGGTGGTTTGCCATTGCCTTCCTCCGACCGTAATGGGGATGAATGATAATGATGAAGACGACACAACAACACCCAGTCATCTCGAGGCAGGCGAAAATCCCTGACCATGTCGCGAATCGAACCCGACCATCTGAGCTACCCAAGCACGACTCACGACCCGTCCTCTTAGCTCCAGTTCTGCCGCTACCCCGTCTCCTACCTTCCAAACATTTATGTCATTCAGAATCTCACAGTATAAGTTTATATGCTACTATAACAATAACATATACTGACGTTGGGCCTAATTTTACTACACAGTGAGTGAATTGGCATATCTGAGGAGCGTGCAACGGTCTAGCGGGATTTATGCCAAGTGAACCGGGATAAAGCCTGCTGCAGTGTGCTATCACCTGGTGGCACTGATGTAAACTTGTAGCTGAGTGGTGAGCTGTGCAATCCTAGAACCGTGCACATTGTTTATCAATTCCGTATGTTTAAACTGAAGGAGAGGGAAGGGAGAGAATGGAAAGGGTTTGGTGATATCACCTGCATCTGGACATCACATGGAATCAGTGGTCACAGGGATTCGAACCCGGGCTACCTTGCTTACTAGTCAGTTACGTTAACCTCTGATCCAGCCTGGACACAGTGTTTATCGCACATGCGCGGACTGTCTTTGCACGTGTCACGGTCGACCCACACTCCCACGGAGGGCCCCTGTCCGCAGTCCCTGTCCATTTCCTCGAAGCTCGCATCTCTGAGATTCCTTCAGGAGGTCGAACGTCTTGTGCAGCCGCACTGAAGAAGGTGGATCCGTTGCCCATGTAGACGTATCACTTATATGAACGCTTGTTGTCTGTTCTTCTGGACTTGTCCGAACTGAAAGTGTGCTCGCAACCCTTATGCCAAGTTTCATTGAGTCTAGAGGAGTAGCAGTGTACGAAATCGTGGTAGATTTAGTGCCGTGTATTCCACATTATCCCATCTACATTACGTTTAACAGCATTCAAAGAAAAATAACCAATAAATCCGCAAGGCGTCGAAACTTAAGGTGTTCATGAGCTGTTGTGCTGTTACACAACAGCCACCACTGGTTGCACGTGTCACTGGTGGTCAGAACAGTATTCTGCATAGTTGTGAGTGTATTATGCTGGAGCGACGTGAATTCAAACGTGGGCGAGCTTTAAGTGCTCGTATGGTAATGGTGGGCATCTCCAGAACCAAGGGAACTGAAGTCTTTCATGATTCAAGAGGCACCGTATCGAAGATTTATACCGCGTGTAACGCAGCAAGTTATACTGTGTTATTATAAGTGCAGTAATGTATGGAACTGTGAGCGCCTCTGATCCACTAGCTGCAGGAGATTTGCTCTTTTTTTTTTTAGTCAGAACGCAACTCATGCATTTGTATCAGATGCCGCCTGTGGCAGTGACCAAGCCTGCCAGTCGAACGCTACAAATATTTGTTCACCCTATGAATCTACAGGGTGTTTCAAAAATGACCGGTATATTTGAAACGGCAATAAAAATTAAACGAGCAGCGATAGAAATACACCGTTTGTTGCAATATACTTGGGACAACAGTACATTTTCAGGCATACAAACTTTCGAAATTACAGAAGTTACAATTTTCAACAACAGATGCCGCTGCGGTCTGGGAAACTCTATAGTACGATATTTTCCACATATCCACCATGCGTAGCAATAATATGGCGTAGTCTCTGAATGAAATTACCCGAAACCTTTGACAACGTGTCTGGCGGAATGGCTTCACATGCAGATGAGATGTACTGCTTCAGCTGTTCAATTGTTTCTGGATTCTGGCGGTACACCTGGTCTTTCAGGTGTCGCCACAGAAAGAAGTCACAGGGGTTCATGTTGGCGAATAGGGAGGCCAATCCACGCCGCCTCCTGTATGTTTCGGATAGCCCAAAGCAATCACACGATCATCGAAATATTCATTCAGGAAATTAAAGACGTCGGCCGTGCGATGTGGCTGGGCACCATCTTGCATAAACCACGAGGTGTTCGCAGTGTCGTCTAAGGCAGTTTGTACCGCCACAAATTCAGGAAGAATGTCCAGATAGCGTGATGCAGTAATCGTTTCGGATCTGAAAAATGGGCCAATGATTCCTTTGGAAGAAATGGCGGCCCAGACCAGTACTTTTTGAGGATGCAGGGACGATGGGACTGCAACATGGGGCTTTTCAGTTCCCCATATGCGCCAGTTCTGTTTATTGACGAAGCCGTCCAGGTAAAAATAAGCTTCGTCAGTAAACCAAATGCTGCCCACATGCATATCGCTGTCATCAATCCTTTGCACTATATCGTTAGCGAATGTCTCTCGTGCAGCAATGGTAGCGGCGCTGAGGGGTTGCCGCGTTTGAATTTTGTACGGATAGAGGTGTAAACTCTGGCGCATGAGACGATACGTGGACGTTGGCGTCATTTGGACCGCAGCTGCAACACGGTGAAGGGAAACCCGAGGCCGCTGTCGGATGACCTGCTGCACTAGCTGCGCATTGCCCTCTGTGGTTGCCGTACGTGGTCTCCCTACCTTTCCAGCACGTTCATCCGTCACGTTCCCTGTCCGTTGAAATTTTTCAAACAGATCCTTTATTGTATCGCTTTTCGGTCCTTTGGTTACATTAAACCTCCGTTGAAAACTTCGTCTTGTTGCAACAACACTGTGTTCTAGGCAGTGGAAAAATCCTCTGTTCTGAGGAATAAACCATGTTGTCTACAGCACACTTGCACGTTGTGAACAGCACACGCTTACAGCAGAAAGACGACGTACAGAATGGCGCACCCACAGACTGCGTTGTCTTCTATATCTTTCACATCACTTGCAGCGCCATCTGTTGTTGAAAATGGTAACTACTGTAATTTCGAAAGTTTGTCCGCCTGAAAATGTACTGTTGTCCCAAGCATATTGCAAAAAACGGTGTATTTCTATCGCTGCTCGTTTAGTTTTTATTGCCGTTTCAAATATACCGGTCATTTTTGAAACACCCTGTAAATATCCAAAGACATTGCCGCAGTGGTAACACCTGTTATCATCTGACCCTCAAACTTAAGCGTGTCGGGCTTGGCTAGCACTTGTGTCACCGTCCGGATCTGCCGAGTGTTGTTGGCAAGTGGGGTGTCCTCAGCCCCTGTGAGGCCAATTGGAGTATTTACTTGACTGAGAAGTAGCGGCTCCATCACGAAAACTGATAACGGCCGGGAGAGCTGTGTGCTGACCACGTGTCCCTCCGTATCCGCATCCAGTGATGCCTAAGGGCTCAGGACGACACAGTGGCCGATCGGCTTCGTTGGGCCTTCAAGGCCTGGTCGGATGGTTTTTGGCTTAATTAATCTAAATAAACTATGTTAGTTATTCTCCGATTTTGTCGAAACTTTACACACTGCTTTTTGTTATTCGTAAAATAATACTGTTCAAATTTCATTTTAATATTTATCATAGTTTCGAAGATAGAAAACATGGCTCAAATGGCTCTGAGCACTATGGGAATTAACATCTATGGTCATTAGTCCCCTAGAACTTAGAACTACTTAAACCTAACACAACACCCAGTCATCACGAGGCAGAGAAAATCCCTGAAAAAAAAAAATGGTTCAAATGGCTCTGAGCACTATGGGACTCAACATCTTAGGTCATAAGTCCCCTAGAACTTAGAACTACTTAAACCTAACTAACCTAAGGACATCACACACACCCATGCCCGAGGCAGGATTCGAACGTGCGACCGTAGCAGTCCCGCGGTTTCGGACTGCAGCGCCAGAACCGCTAGACCACCGCGGCCGGCAAAATCCCTGACCCTGCTGGGAATGAAGATAGAAAATTTTACCTACAAATAACAAAAACCCATTCTGGTATTTCATAAATGATTTAGTAACAGCAATAGATTAGCTTCCAACGTCATTAGGAGTTCAGTTCCTAAAAATCGACTAACTAGAATCTTTCACTTTACAACATTTGTAATTTTATAATATTGGAACCTTTTAAAATCAATATTCAGTTAAATTTTGTTATTTGAGCGCGTAGGAGTGATTGGGAGAGTGAATGATGGACATATGAACATTCTAAATCTTTTATTTGTGAAGATCTATGTGAAATCGAAACCGTGGCAAAAATTCCTGGGAACAACGACGAGTCACATCACGTATAGGCAGTCAGTAAAGAAGTTAGGAACGGAATAAATTCTTTATTTAATTTTGGAATTATTTGATACTTTATTTGGTTTCTAATTAAATCTAATATAATAAATTGAAGTTTTGTTTGCTCAAAATTAGTTTTTAAATTGTGATTGGATAAGAGAGGACTTTGCCGTGAGAATTATCTAGAACGAATGTTTTGGTTGATCATCCAGATCGATAGCCAATCAGAATTGAGAGCTTTCCGTGGGGAGAGAGGAGTGTTGTCTGTACGAGGACACTACCTGGGGGATTCGCTTCCGAACCACCAAGTTAGAGGACTCTTCGGAAATAGTATGCAAAATGAAGAATTCGAAACGTAAATTCGGTTCAGTTATCGCTAACAGAGAGTGACTGGAGTGGGAAGCATTTTAGTGAAGCTTTGAATTTTATGCACTTCCGCGTGAAAGGTAATCGCTTGTGAAATACTCTGGTCTAACTTAGAAAATTCACGTGCATGTTTTGCATTCGTGACGAAATAGTATGACGACCACTTCTGTTAAGGATGGCCCCTGAATCGACCGAACATTTAACTTGCGTGAAGTTGAACCGAACTTGCAAAATTCTGGTTACTTTCGTACGACTATGTGAAATACATCTTTATAACTGTGAACTTACAGATACAATATTAGTGCAGAAGTAAATACGGACTTGAGAGCCATTTCATGAGTCTTAGTGGCAATAAAGAGTCAACAGAACTTTAAATATTGTGTAACTATGTTTTGGTGAAGTGCAAAGTGCTTTTACGACCTTATTTGTGAAAATACGTGCTATATTTAAGTGTGCATCACGACACCTCACCATGATGCTGAGAATAAAAGGGCTTGCCACACGAAAACATGACAAGCTACCCGTAATAAATAACACACAAGTGGTCCTGAAAAAACAAGCACACCAAGTGTAAAGATTAAGTAAAACGGAAACCCACTGATGATGCAACAGTGGTGCTGAAACATATTTGGATACTCGAAAAAAAAGTGTTTTGCATAACTGGTGGACCTCACATCCTACGATTTTAACTGCAAACACGGGAAACACAAGGAGCTGCAAATCCAAATGATGAAAACCCAAAATTGTTTTGAAGAGCAACAAAAGGAGCATTTGTTTGACAGTGAAACACATTCATCAGAGTTACGCTATGATCTCAGATTTTGCTATTAGTGAGATGGCTTAGATTTTGCGTTAGCCTTTAATACTTACTCCGTAGTACCCTAAAACAACACTAAAGATTTGTGGGTGGCAGAGAACGCAGTCTTTGCTAATGTATTGTTTAACTTTCCGTATTTCTGCACACAGAAAACGCAGTCTAATGAAAGATCGAGCCATATTTTGCTCTTATGTAGATGCGAATCTCTGGAATTAGAGCTGGTAACTGTGCCATATAGGATTTTCCGTGTATTACTTAAGATTAGTGCCGGAGCACTTTCAGCCGTCTGTGTGAGTGCTAGCCGTCACTCCTTTGTTGCTGTGTAACATTTATTTACGCTGGAACAGCAAACTGTATGCCGTCCTAGGACGATCCAGTCGGTGAGGGCGGCGTAGGGGTAGCTGGAGGTATCTTTTTATTTGCATCTGTTATTTGCGTACAACTCGGAATAATAGGCGCTCCTGCTCTCTTTGTCTTGAAATCTAGCTGCGGATGCCACTGCGAGAGCAGAGCCGAGTAATTTACTGCGGACGCAAATAGAAAAGCGTTCTCGTCCACGTGACGTCTGCAACGCGGCCGCGGGTTGTCACTCATTCCAGCAGCAGCTGCGCGCTATTAGAGAGCCAGTCAGACGAGGCCTATCGTCGTCACAACAGAGGAAGAAACTTGACGGCGCTGGCTGGCGCACACACACACACAGAAAGACAAAATGCGTGGGTGCGTGTGTGTTTGTGTGTGTGGGTATCTCTTCACCCAACCAGTCCACCTATCCTTCCTCCCTCCCACCCCCCGCCCTCCCTCCCTCCCTCCCTGATCTCTCTACCTTGCACGCACATGTTAACGTCATGGCCGAGCGGTTCTAGGCGCTACAGCCTGTAACCGCGCGACCACTACGGTCGCAGGTTCGAATCCTGCCTCGGGCATGGTCGTGTGTGATGTCCGCCGGCCGGAGTGGCCGTGCGGTTCTAGCCGCTACAGTCTGGAACCGAGCGACCGCTACGGTCGCAGGTTCGAGTCCTGCCTCGGGCATGGATGTGTGTGATGGCCTTAGGTTAGTTAGGTTTAATTAGTTCTAAGTTCTAGGCGACTGATGACCTCAGAAGTTAAGTCGCATAGTGCTCAGAGCCATTTTGTGTGATGTCCTTTGGTTAGTTATGTTTAAGTAGTTCTAAGTTCTAGGGGACTGATGACTTCAGAAGTTAAGTCCCATAGTGCTCAGAGCCATTAACGTCATGGAAACAACATTGACTCATGTGAAGTCATATGTGGGTGCAGGCTTTCTCGGCGAATTTCATGTATGCAGTCTTCACGGGTGGTCAGCCGAGTAGCGTCGTCGTCTCGTAGCAACGTTTCGATGGAATGCGTCTCCATCATCTTCAGGCAAAGATGATTGAGACGCATTCCACCGAAACCTTACTACGATACGACGACGCTACTCGGCTGACAACCCGTGAAGACTTCATATATCATTTCAAGTCGCTTCCGCTGACTTTATGCAAGAAAAACTGAATGGTGAAAAGGAAGTGCATGACAGAAAAAAACGGGGTAAGTCTGAATAGGATTCGCCCACTGAGGGTTCTGTACAAGCTTAATTATGTGTACAGGCAGTTTATTCATTATGGGAACTGAGAATCTCGACCATTTTCACCTGTTATTGACATTCATATTGGCAAGATACGGGTTCGAGGGATTCCAAGATTATCGAGAATGTTTCAATGTCTCTAACACACTGGAGAGCCAAAGAAACTGGTATAGGCATGCGTATTCAAAAACAATGTAAACAGGCAAAATAGGGCGCTGCGGTAGGTAATGCCTATAAACGTCAAGTGTCAGGCGCAGTTGTTAGATAGGTTATTGCTGCTGCAATGCCAGGATATGAAGATTTAAGTGAGTTTGAACTTCGTGTCATAGTCGGTGCACGAGCGGTGGGCCACAGCGTCTCAGAGGTAGTGATGGAGCGAGGATTTTCCCGTACGACCAGTTGGGGTTGGGGGTTGATATGGGGGAGGAGACCAAACAGCGAACTCATTGGTTTCATCGGATTAGAGAAGGAAGTCGGCCGTGCCCTTTCAAAGGAACCATCCCGGCATTTGCCTGAAGTGATTTAGGGAAATCACGGAAAACCTAAATCAGGATGGCCGGACGCGGGATCGAACCGTCATCCTCCCGAAGGCGAGTCCAGTGTGCTAACCAGTGTGCCACCTCGCTCGGTGTATGACCAATTCACGAGTGTACCATGGATATCAGGGATCCGGAAAAACATCAAATCTCCGACATCGCTGCGGCCAGAAAAAGATCCTGCAAGAACGGGTCCAACGACGAGTGAAGAAAATCGTTCAACGTGACAGAAGTGGAACCCTTCCGCAAATAGCTGCGGATTTCAATGCTGGGCCAGCGTGATAACTACACTCCTGGAAATGGAAAAAAGAACACATTGACACCGGTGTGTCAGACCCACCATACTTGCTCCGGACACTGCGAGAGGGCTGTACAAGCAATGATCACACGCACGGCACAGCGGACACACCAGGAACCGCGGTGTTGGCCGTCGAATGGCGCTAGCTGCGCAGCATTTGTGCACCGCCGCCGTCAGTGTCAGCCAGTTTGCCGTGGCATACGGAGCTCCATCGCAGTCTTTAACACTGGTAGCATGCCGCGACAGCGTGGACGTGAACCGTATGTGCAGTTGACGGACTTTGAGCGAGGGCGTATAGTGGGCATGCGGGAGGCCGGGTGGACGTACCGCCGAATTGCTCAACACGTGGGGCGTGAGGTCTCCACAGTACATCGATGTTGTCGCCAGTGGTCGGCGGAAGGTGCACGTGCCCGTCGACCTGCGACCGGACCGCAGCGACGCACGGATGCACGCCAAGACCGTAGGATCCTACGCAGTGCCGTAGGGGACCGCACCGCCACTTCCCAGCAAATTAGGGACACTGTTGCTCCTGGGGTATCGGCGAGGACCATTCGCAACCGTCTCCATGAAGCTGGGCTACGGTCCCGCACACCGTTAGGCCGTCTTCCGCTCACGCCCCAACATCGTGCAGCCCGCCTCCAGTGGTGTCGCGACAGGCGTGAATGGAGGGACGAATGGAGACGTGTCGTCTTCAGCGATGAGAGTCGCTTCTGCCTTGGTGCCAATGACGGTCGTATGCGTGTTTGGCGCCGTGCAGGTGAGCGCCACAACCAGGACTGCATACGACCGAGGCACACAGGGCCGACACCCGGCATCATGGTGTGGGGAGCGAGCTCCTACACTGGCCGTACACCACTGGTGATCGTCGAGGGGACACTGAATAGTGCACGGTACATCCAAACCGTCATCGAACCCATCGTTCTACCATTCCTAGACCGGCAAGGGAACTTGCTGTTCCAACAGGACAATGCAAGTCCGCATGTATCCCGTGCCACCCAACGTGCTCTAGAAGGTGTAAGTCAACTACCCTGGCCAGCAATATCTCCGGATCTGTCCCCCATTGAGCATGTTTGGGACTGGATGAAGCGTCGTCTCACGCGGTCTGCACGTCCAGCACGAACGCTGGTCCAACTGAGGAGCCAGGTGGAAATGGCATGGAAAGCAGTTCCACAGGACTACATCCAGCATCTCTACGATCGTCTCCATGGGAGAATAGCAGCCTGCATTGCTGCGAAAGGTGGATATACAGTGTACTAGTGCCGACATTGTGCATGCTCTGTTGCCTGTGTCTATGTGCCTGTGGTTCTGTCAGTGTGATCATGTGATGTATCTGACCCCAGGAATGTGTCAATAAAGTTTCCCCTTCCTGGGACAATGAATTCACGGTGTTCTTATTTCAATTTCCAGGAGTGTATTAAACGAAACATCTTCGATATGGGCTTTCGGAGCCGACGTCCCATTCGTGTACCTTTAATGCCTGCACGTGACAAAGCTTGACGTGGACTGTTGGTGACTAGAAACATGTTGCCTGGTCGGACGATTCTCCTTACCAGTTGTATCGAATGGATGGACGTGCACGGATGTGGAAACAACCTCATGAATCTATGGACCCTGCATGTCAGCAGGGGACTGTTTCAAGCTGGTGAAGGCTCTGTAATGGTGTGGGGTGTATGCAGTTGGAGTGATATGGGATCCCAGATACGTCTAGATACGACTCTGACAGGTGAAACGTGCGTAAGCGTCCTGTCTGATCACCTGCATCCATTCACGTGCATTGTGTATTTCGACGGACTCTTACAATTCCAGCAGGTCAATGCGATATACCACCCGTGTTGAATTGTTACTTGTAGAAATTATTACTGGCAGTTGGTTAACTGAGTTCACTTGCTCAAAGCTGAGAGAAAGACCACCCCACCTCCCTCAGTCATGCATTAAGATATCAAATCGACAAGCTGTTTCATTTTTATAGAAACTCTCCGTTAACATTGTATCGTCTTTAAATCATTGTCCACTTCGTTAAGCATAGTATTCTTCAGACCAAGGTCATGTGTGAAGATCACATGACGTTTTACTCAGTCTTTTTGAATACCTACTTCATTCTAAAATCGTTGTCTTGGAATATCATTTCATAGGAATGATTATTCTCCCCATCCAGCTATTTGTCATTACACATTACCGCATTGCCACCATGTGGTATGCAAAAGTTTGAATATGGTTTGGAAATTTTATTAAGTTATAGAAATCTAGATTAGCCGTTGCCTGCTTGCTGTTTGCTATCGTGCCTTCGACAACTCTGCAACTATGTTGTCAAAATGGGAGGTAAGCGGAAATTTTGATTGGGGCCAAATTATTGTTTTACTTCAGTTGCACACTTAATACAAAGAGAAGTTATATTGAGACAAGTTAAAGTTCAATTCAAATTAGGTTCTCTTTAGTCAAGGGTTAGCATATGAGTTTAGGTTGGATAACAGTTTGTGAGTGCACTGTTTTGCTAATACGAAGATCTTTTGTAGAGCGGGAAGCAAAACTTTGCTAAATCTCATACTGAAACAAATATAATGGAAGGTTACAATTTTTCTTAGTCATAAATACCTGTTTTGCCAATGCAATCCTTGTCTTCATTTCATTAAGCATCTATTGTCCTCTGCGATTATAGTACCGTGATAGCAAAATTGTTTCACCTCATCAATTCTGACGTCAACAATGTTCATATTTCACCTTTGGCTTTTATTCCCTTAGTCTTTTCCTTCATGGGATGAATAGCTACCTCTATGAAAATATTAATTAAATGTGGGGGAAGGGGACATTTGTATCTAACTTCTTTTCTAACCCTGGCCTCTGCCTCCATCTTATTGATGTTTATTTTTGTGCTTTGGTTCTGATACAATTGTTTAAGCATTCTTCTATCCTTCCAGTCAAGTTCTATTTTTCATGAGAATAAGTATGTCTCTTCGAGGTATTTAAATATCAGACTAAACCTTTGGTTTGTATCCTACATCTTCCTGCTCCTTTTAAGTACTTCTGGGTAAGCCGTGGCATGTATGTAAGAAGTCCTGTGTCGAGAAACGCTTTTGAATCTGTTCCACTCAACATTTATCACAGCAGTGCAAAATCTGTCTCTGACACATTACAGAGACTTTTACTTGCAGCTGTGAGCCCAGCTTACTGCAGTAGCTGCGCTGCAAGACGTAACGAGGTCACTTTTGGAAGTAATCGATACGACGCCTTTATTTTGCGGCCCGGCGCCCCCACGTGTTCCGAGTACATATTCATGCGGGCAACGTCTTAATGCGGGCGGAATCTTATCGGCCAGTGTTCCCGTGGTGGTGCTCTCACCACGGTGTCCCCGTTTGGTGTTAACGTGTGTGTGTGTGTATGTGTATACACCGCACCAGCCCCAGTACGGTCTCTGCTTGCACTCTACAGTCTCGACGGCGCGCCTCAGAATTTTACACCTGGATGTGAACCACAAAGTGTAATTTCGAGTAACAGAGAAGAAAGCTAATACAGCTGTCTAGTTTAGTATTCTGTTTCCAGACGCGAACTTTACTTGGGGTTCTCTGACCATGTTTCCAGACGCGGGGTTCTCTGACCGCAGCATATTACATGTTGTGCAGCCCTGGGAACGTGCCAGTATCTCCGCTATAGTAACTTGTTTCTTTTATACATTATTAGCAAAGTAAATGGTTTTTACGCCAGGGAGAATCCCAGGATTGGTCTGAATTTGTACTCGTACCATTCGAGTAAGGACGCTCAGAGAAACGTAAAATCAAGCCGTTTCTCACCACACAGTGTTTAAGTCTTGAACTGTAATTACCGCTGTGATCGCACCAGTTTATGCACCATCCAGTGTTAGTAATTAGCGTCAAGGCTGATCATGTTTGCCGTGTTACTTGCAGAGAACAACAAGGAACAAATTTCTTTAAACAATAACGTTTATTGCAGTCAAATACCTGCAGAAAGTGGCTAAACCAGTTCGTCACTTTTCAGTTTCCAAGTATAATTATTTTCCTAAGGCTCGTGAGAGACCCAGTTGTGTGAGGCTCGTACGAAATGAATGGCAGGAGGTTTCGGTCCCCTTCACTGGCCTAATAGTAGTGATGAAAAACTGTTCCACCTCCCGAATTTTAACGAACTACCTAATGTCAGACACCTACGCAAGGCTATGGCCAGCTATGGGTATGGAGCTTCCAGATGCGACGAGTATTTGCTGCCATTAGTAGGCCCAAGTGGTAAATAGTTGCAGTCGGGTGGTATTCTATTTGTGGAGGATAAGCCAATTGTTACAACGAAATAAATATTACTGCAGAGTCTGAAGGCACGAGTGGACCACCCGACCGCAACCTGCTAACAATGCAAGCCGTGCATCAAATGCGGGGCGGTTGCGTCAGTCCACCACGGGTGTCGACATCCCTACAGCAGTTCCCGAGACTAGACCGTACATACAGACAGGAGCGAGCTGGGAACTTCAGTTTATATACGCAGAGAAGGGAAGAGACGCATATAGCAACTAGCAGCCGATTCCAGACACACACAGACTTACGAGGATGATTTGAAAAGTTCTCGGAACGGAAAAAGTACTTACATCTCTGAAACTTTTTTTTATTTTTCAATGTAGTCTCCTTGTATATTAATGCACTTGGCCCAACGATTTTCCAGTGCCTTGATCCCATCTCGAAAGCGAGTTTCCTCCAGGCCTGTGAAATAGTTGTCAAATCCGGCTATCAATTCTTCTTTTGAAGTGAATCAGCTTCATCTTCGCTTCACTTTTGGGAAGCGATGGAACTCTGACGGAGCCAAATCAGGTGAATCAGGCGGGTGTGGCAATAATTCATACCCTAGTTCATGTAATTTTGCGATGGTGACGGCACATGTGTGTGGGCGCTCATTGTCTTGATGGAAGATGACATTCTTCGTTGCTAAACCTGGCCTTTTTTTCGCGTATCTTTTGTTGTAATTTGTTCAGGAGGTTAGCAGAGTATTCTCCACGAATTGTTTGGCCAGTGTGGAGGTAATCTACTAACAGAATTCCCTCCGCATCCCAGAACACTGATGCCACGACCTTTCCCGCCGAAGGATTGTCTTTCCTTTGTTTGGTGGCCGAGAATCAGCATGTTTCCACTGCTCTGATTGTTGTTTTGTCTCTGGTGTATATTAGTGCACCCAAGTTTTATCTGTGGTCACAAACCGGTGCAAAAAATCTTGTTCGTTTCTCCAAAACCTGGCTAAACATTGTTCCGATATGTCCGTTTTTGATCCAGCATCTAGAGTCGCGGCACCCATCTTGCAGATAATTTGCCGGCCGAAGTGGCCGTGCGGTTAAAGGCGCTGCAGTCTGGAACCGCAAGACCGCTACGGTCGCAGGCTCGAATCCTGTCTAGGGCGTGGATGTTTGTGATGTCCTTAGGTTAGTTAGGTTTAACTAGTTCTAAGTTCTAGGGGACTAATGACCTCAGAAGTTGAGTCCCATAGTGCTCAGAGCCATTTGAACCATTTTTTGCAGATAATTTTTTTTTCCATTTCTAATTTTTCAGTTAAAATGTGATATACCCTTTCAGGTGACATCTTGCAAGTTTGAGCAATTTCACGCACTTTCATCGGCGATCGTCCATAATTCTTTTTGTGCACTTTTGCAATGATTTCTGGAGTAGTGACACATCTTGGCCCATCACTGCGCGTATCGTCATCCAATCTCTCCCGATCAGATTTAAATTCATTTGTTCACTTGGCAACAGTTTAATATGAAGGAGCAGAGTCCGCCAGTGTATTGTGGAAATCGGCATGAATGTTCTTTGCTTTAATACTCTTCTTTATGATGTACTTAATCAATGCTCGAATCTTGATTTTTTCCATCTTCGCAAATCACTACACGGGAACAACAACAACAGAGCCACGTCACCGCCATAGCTCTCGTCCAAGAACACTGACATGGCACGGGTTTACAGGCAATAGTCCAATGAATATCACGTGAACAACTAGTTGCGCTGGCGCTGACCTCTTGCGGTGATACAGATAACTTTTTAAACCACTCTCGTAAAACAGAACGGTGTCTTTCACTTGTAGCATACATAGAAGGAGAATGTATGTATATATGTTCATATTTTGGTAATAATAATAATAATATCAGGTGGCTCAAAATCCTTGTGCAAGTCTTTCAGTCGGACGTCACTTCGGTGATTTGCGTCTCCTTACCCAGTTATCCAAGGGGGAAAATGTGACCTGCAGCTGAAAGCGGAACGTGAAACACATTTCTTGCAAATCTCCACCGTCATTGAGGAGTGTTCGGACGAGAATTCGATCCCACAACTTCCCAGTTGTCAGTCACGCGTTAGACACCCAGGAGGTCCAACTCGGTTTCTCGTCAAGCTTCGCGGCTGTCTGGAGTTGGGACAGCTGTACCGCTAGATGGTAAAGTCCTCGGTGTCACAGCGGTAGCGGAATTTAATTCATCGTGGTTGACCCAGTTGTCACGAAAGATTCACAAATTGTGTACCAAGCCTCTCTCCTGAATCAGTGTCAAAAGCGGATCAAAATCCCTACAACAGGTTCTGAGATACTGAAAGAAGCGCGGAAGGAACTTCAAATAATATCAACAAACATTAAGAGCTTCCTACTTACGTAGACAGTAATATTTTAAGACGTGCTTAATTTTAACTGACGTTGGTGAATTCGGCCGTAGGCCGTAGGTGGCCGCTTACCTCTGCGGCAGAGGGGTAACTACTAACAAACGGTTCAAATGGCTCTGAGTAGTATGGGACTTAACATC
The DNA here is from genome assembly GCF_023864275.1 of Schistocerca cancellata. NCBI lineage: Eukaryota > Metazoa > Arthropoda > Insecta > Orthoptera > Acrididae > Schistocerca > Schistocerca cancellata. The sequence continues at coordinate 46,126,620 of NC_064632.1, forward strand.
TGAGGTCATCAGTCAGTTAGATTTAGAGTTACTTAAACCTAACTAACCTAAGGACATCACACACATCCATGCCCGAAGCAGGATTCGAACCGGCGACCGTTGCAGCAGCGCGGTTCCAGACTGAAGCGCCAAGAAACCCTCGGTCACAGCGGCCGGATAACTGACAAGAAGGCAAACTCCCCATCGCAACCGCTCTCAGATTTAGTGGAAAAGTGGCCCAGTGGATGGTCCGTCATATGCTGAACACAGATCAAGCATGAAAACAGGAAGAAGATATACTGAACAGAAGAAGTAAAACAGAAAAAGGAAAAGGTCCAAGCCATAAATGTGCAACATTGAGGGAACTGTTTGAGACAGGGCGTCGTGCTTATGTGGTCACGATGTTGCACTGCCAACCGGGATATCCGTATTCGAAGCTCTCTACAGCCCTTTTTCTCACAAAATTATGAACTGCCCGTCAGGTCATTGACGGGTCCATTCACTGTGTTCAGATTTGGGTCTGTGTCGTGGTGTAACGTCCATTTGCAACAGCGAGGTGTAAGGGAGTGACCTCCAGACGTACGTACCTCCTGTTCTACGTAAGTACCACATGTTATGATTCTTGCGTTTCGTTTTGGAAGTTTTGACTCTTGAATTCCTTTGTTGTAACATAGTTTATACCCATTTATTTGTTGTTTTCATTTCTGTGAGGGGTCTATGCGGCAGCTCGCCTGCTCCCACTATTCATCACATTTACTTCCGACGGTAATATCTTCTTATCACGTGACTCATATCCTGTAACCAGTGTATAATATGACGATTGAGAGGACTACAGAAGGAGAACCGACACGTCAGTGCCAGGATGGAAAGTTCACAATTTTGTAAAAACAAAAGGAGGGGGGGGGGCATAAGGGAGGTTTGAACACGGACCTCCGGCTTTGCAACACAACACCGTGACCATACAACCAGGATCCGCAAGTCCTGTACTTCTCTCGATGTTGCTCATCTTGAAGTTGGACCGATCACTGTTTACATTTTGCTTGTTTTTTTCACTATTTACGAGGGCAGTTTAATAAGTAATGCAACACCTTTTTTTTTCTGAAACAGGGGTTGTTTTATTCAGCATTGAAATACACCAGGTTATTCCCCAATCTCTTAGCTACACAACACTATTTTTCGACGTAATCTCCATTCAATGCTACGGCCTTACGCCACCTTGAAATGAGGGCCTGTATGCCTGCACGGTACCATTCCACTGGTCGATGTCGGAGCCAACGTCGTACTGCATCAATAACTTCTTCATCATCCGCGTAGTGCCTCCCACGGATTGCGTCCTTCATTGGGCCAAACATATGGAAATCCGACGGTGCGAGATCGGGGCTGTAGGGTGCATGAGGAAGAACAGTCCACTGAAGTTTTGTGAGCTCCTCTCGGGTGCGAAGACTTGTGTGAGGTCTTGCGTTGTCATGAAGAAGGAGAAGTTCGTTCAGATTTTTGTGCCTACGAACACGCTGAAGTCGTTTCTTCAATTTCTGAAGAGTAGCACAATACACTTCAGAGTTGATCGTTTGACCATGGGGAAGGACATCGAACAGAATAACCCCTTCAGCGTCCCAGAAGACTGTAACCATGACTTTACCGGCTGAGGGTATGGCTTTAAACTTTTTCTTGGTAGGGGAGTGGGTGTGGCGCCACTCCATTGATTGCCGTTTTGTTTCAGGTTCGAAGTGATGAACCCATGTTTCATCGCCTGTAACAATCTTTGACAAGAAATTGTCACCCTCAGCCACATGACGAGCAAGCAATTCCGCACAGATGGTTCTCCTTTGCTCTTTATGGTGTTCGGTTAGACAACGAGGTACCCAGCGGGAACAAACCTTTGAATATCCCAACTGGTGAACAATTGTGACAGCACTACCAACAGAGATGTCAAGTTGAGCACTGAGTTGTTTGATGGTGATCCGTCGATCATCTCGAACGAGTGTGTTCGCACGCTCCACCATTGCAGGAGTCACAGCTGTGCACGGCCGGCCCGCACGCGGGAGATCAGACAGTCTTGCTTGACCTTGTGGCGATGATGACACACGCTTTGCCCAACGACTCACCGTGCTTTTGTCCACTGCCAGATCACCGTAGACATTCTGCAAGCGCCTATGAATATCTGAGATGCCCTGGTTTTCCGCCAAAAGAAACTCGATCACTGCCCGTTGTTTGCAACGCACATCCGTTACAGACGCCATTTTAACAGCTCCGTACAGCGGTGCCACCTGTCAGAAGTCAATGACACTATACGAGACGAAGCGGGAATGTTTGAAAATATTCCACAAGAAATTTCCGGTTTTTTCAACCAAAATTGGCCGAGAAAGAAAATGTGTTGCATTACTTATTGAACTGCCCTCGTAGTATACCTTCTTCCTGTTTTCGTGTTCAGTATCTGACTGACTATCCACTGTGTCATCTTACCACTAGATCTGAGGGGGGTGCGATGGGGATTTTCCCATTTTAGGAGGACGGCCAGTGCAGGGATAGAGGATGTGAGAGGGAGGAATATTTTATTGGTTGTTTTCCAGTACTGACAACTCACAGGCATGCGTTGCTCGTACGGATCAGCTGCTGTGGAATAAATTTTTCACAAGGATGTAACATGGATTCGTGAAGGTGCATTACAGAGACGGTCATTTGCAAATGCAGTACATATTTGTAGCAAGGGGTATGCTTAAAAGTAAAGCTTTTTAGAACAATGCAATGAATGGAAGAAAAATGACATTCAAAACATTTAGTAAACATTTGTGATCGTATGACATGTTGCGTAATGCTTTTAAATAAATTACAGTTACTATTACTAATCAATTAATCATCAGTTCACAAAGACGATACGACAATCCTTCGTCAGGCAATCACAGTGTCTTAGTATTGGGGTCGGTGAGGCAGGTAATCACCTAGAACAGAGGGAAGTCAGCACGAAGTGTGCCGAATGGTGTCGACATTTAAGCACAGACGTAGGGCAAAATGCATTCGTGTACGTAAACATATGTATCTTCAAAACTACTACACTAAAGTAGTAAAAAATGGTTCAAATGGCTCTGAGCCCTATGGGACTTAACATCTGAGGCCATCAGTCCCCTAGAGCTTAGAACTACTTAAACCTAACCAACCTAAGGACATCACACACATCCATGCCCAAGGCAGGATTCGAACCTGCGACCGTAGCGGTCGTGCGGTTCCAGACTGAAGCGCCTAGAGCCGCTCGGCCACACCGGCCGGCAAAATAGTGAGACTTAAGGCTTTTGTGTACAATATAATGCTTGATATTCTGTGCAATTTTTGTTTGAAAATGGGCATCGACATACATTTTACAAGGATTTGAATTTTTAATTACCTTTGTTTCTATACTGTACCTTTTCTTGTAAACTAATCAAGAGATAAAACTGGAATTTCACAGGTTACATCTGCACAAGAGGCTAACAAAACGTGTGGGACACATTTTTGTTTAAGGTCATAGTTGCTTTGAAATTAATTTATCAGTTCTGTGCTACCCGGGACTGCCCTATTTTTTTATCAAATTTTAAAAGCAGAACTTTTCTCAAAGAAAAATAACGAGAAGTGCTGCACAGGATCATTCAGTAATAAGTTCTTATGAGCTATGCCAAATTTCAGGTTGTTAGTTTTATAGTTCCTGAGAAATGGTTACATTATAGCTCAAAAAAGTCAGTTTATAGCAATTCACATTTAAAGTTTTTATTTCAGTTTTCGAGATTATTGCTATAAATCTAGTGATTAATGTGGCCCATATTCACAATCTTTATTTTCTTCCTCGTCTTCCTGGAATAATGTCTTCCCCTGCTTCCTTTGCCTAGCCAACTTTTGCAGTTTTTCTTCTGCTGCTTGAGCTTTGTCCAGACGCGCTTTATCGATGCTTTTCAGCATCTTCAGTGTGAATGCAGCTAAATGGAAGCATAGTTTCTGCAGGCACTTAATCCTATTTACATTTCCACTATTGAACACTTGACAGGCATGACATGGAGCTATCTTCACGACAATTGAGGACACACATACTGTTTTCGTATCAGGTGACTGTAGCTCTCATTTGTATTCTGTGTTTTCCCACGTACACATTTTTTCAGCAGTTCCGGTTTGGCTAGGTGCCTGATAGTTGGTTTCATAACATCTAAAACAGAAAGTGACAAACATGGTTTTGGGTGTATGGCTTTCCGCTGGCTTCTGCCTGGAGAGATTTGAACCACGATATGTCATAAAGGGAATGTTGAGGATAATCGTATGTGGAAAGTTTGTGAAAGAATATTGCCCAAATAGCTTACTGCATTGTTTTCACACTAATCCCTGATAGCTTTTCGGTAATACATTTCTAAACATGTTTATATATGCAAAATAAAAATTGAAATAGGTTTGTAGGACGTAGAACCATTTGAACCAAAAAAATCATGTTGTAAAAAAAGGAAGTAACAAAGATATCCTTTCTCACAGCCTTCTAGACATATCTGCAGTTCGTTTCAATTGTGTGAACGAAAAATTAACGAAAAAAAGAGGGAGTGTACCAGGCGTAGACGCCCAAGCGTACTTTCTTAAAACGTATTTCTAGCCAGAATTCGATTATGAAACTTTACGATGTTATTCTTAAAGAAACAATCTAATAAATTACATAGAAAAAATTCAATTTTTTTCACGAATTTTGCCCTACATCTGCCCTTAGTGATTAGTACACTTCGGTAAGCGGTAAAGGTATTGCTCGCTTACTATAGCTTGCCTGCTCGGGGCTCATAACACACTAATTTATGTTGATTACCAATTATAGATAATAAGATCGGGGCATATATGGCCAGGTGTGCCGCTCCACGATGTCAATATCAGCACTTGAGCAAACTGGTCTCAAGTATGGCATCGTGGCGAGGAGAGCTCCGCCGTTACTGCCCACGGGGAGAAGCGCTCCTGCGGCGCCTGCCCCCCGCTGGGATCGGCGCAGAACGGAACAGAACAGAACAGAAGGGCTCAACTCAGCACGCAGCGCGCCACGTCACGCGCCGCATTGGCCTTTCCATTGAGCACAATTTGTTACTTAACCCGCCGCTCTGCCGGCCTTCGCCTGCGGAATTTACGCCGCATCCGAACCATTGTCCGACGAGAGGCGAGAACGAGAGCGGCTAGCAAGTTGTTGCGCCAAACAAAGTACTCGCCACGTCCGCCGCTTTGTTCAGAGTGCAATTTATTCGACCGGAGAAGTGCAGTCGTCGTTACACGCAGGAACACGGAGGGTAACGCACAAACCTTGTTTGAATGACGCACCACAGCCCAGTGGCAGCGTAAAGAATGAAACGCTTCAGTACAGAAGGCAGCATACATAAAGGAATTTGGATGTATTACTTTTTCCACTCTTCATTCGCTGCTCCAACGGACAGAGCGGGCTATCTGTGCAATATGTATGGCTAATACACCCTACGCTGAGATCTGCCAAATCTTAAATACACTCCTGGAAATGGAAAAAAGAACACATTGACACCGGTGTGTCAGACCCACCATACTTGCTCCGGACACTGCGAGAGGGCTGTACAAGCAATGAACACACGCACGGCACAGCGGATACACCAGGAACCGCGGTGTTGGCCCTCGAATGGCGCTAGCTGCGCAGCATTTGTGCACCGCCGCCGTCAGTGTCAGCCAGTTTGCCGTGGCATACGGATATCCATCGCAGTCTTTAACACTGGTAGCATGCCGCGACAGCGTGGACGTGAACCGTATGTGCAGTTGACGGACTTTGAGCGAGGGCGTATAGTGGGCATGCGGGAGGCCGGGTGGACGTACCGCCAAATTGCTCAACACGTGGTGCGTGAGGTCTCCACAGTACATCGATGTTGTCGCCAGTGGTCGGCGGAAGGTGCACGTGCCCGTCGACCTGGGACCGGACCGCAGCGACGCACGGATGCACGCCAAGACCGTAGGATCCTACGCAGTGCCGTAGGGGACCGCACCGCCACTTCCCAGCAAATTAGGGACACTGTTGCTCCTGGGGTATCGGCGAGGACCATTCGCAACCGTCTCCATGAAGCTGGGCTACGGTCCCGCACACCGTTAGGCCGTCTTCCGCTCACGCCCCAACATCGTGCAGCCCACCTCCAGTGGTGTCGCGACAGGCGTGAATGGAGGGACGAATGGAGACGCGTCGTCTTCAGCGATGAGAGTTGCTTCTGCCTTGGTGCCAATGATGGTCGTATGCGTGTTTGGCGCCGTGCAGGTGAGCGCCACAATCAGGACTGCATACGACCGAGGCACACAGGGCCAACACCCGGCATCATGGTGTGGGGAGCGATCTCCTACACTAGCCATACACCACTGGTGATCGTCGAGGGGACACTGAATAGTGCACGGTACATCCAAACCGTCATCGAACCCATCGTTCTACCATTCCTAGACCGGCAAGGGAACTTGCTGTTCCAACAGGACAATGCACGTCCGCATGTATCCCGTGCCACCCAACGTGCTCTAGAAGGTGTAAGTCAACTACCCTGGCCAGCAAGATCTCCGGATCTGTCTCCCATTGAGCATGTTTGGGACTGGATGAAGCGTCGTCTCACGCGGTCTGCACGTCCAGCACGAACGCTGGTCCAACTGAGGCGCCAGGTGGAAATGGCATGGCAAGCCGTTCCACAGGACTACATCCAGCATCTCTACGATCGTCTCCATGGGAGAATAGCAGCCTGCATTGCTGCGAAAGGTGGATATACACTGTACTAGTGCCGACATTGTGCATGCTCTGTTGCCTGTGTCTATGTGCCTGTGGTTCTGTCAGTGTGATCATGTGATGTATCTGACCCCAGGAATGTGTCAATAAAGTTTCCCCTTCCTGGGACAATGAATTCACGGTGTTCTTATTTCAATTTCCAGGAGTGTATGATGTTCGTTTACCACGCGACCGCTACGGTTGCAGGTTCGAATCCTTCCTAGGGCATGTTTGTGTGTGATGTCCTTAGATTAGTTAGGTTTAAGTAGTTCTAAGCCTAGGGGACTGATGACCTCAGTGCTTGGAGCCATTTTTGATGTTCGTTTATTTGGAGACAGTTACTCCAGCCGAAAGAATGCGGTATATGGAGAGGCTAATGTTGTCCAATGTGGGATAAACAGAGCACTGCGTCCAGATCACGGGCTGGGTGCTTCGATCCAATGAAACAACTGTAAAATATGTTTCCACGTCTCCATATGCCGTCCAGAATACGCCCATATAAATAAGCGTTGCCCTTTGTGTCCTCTGACTAATTTCTGAGAACAGAGACTGCAGAATAGCGTGGCGTGAAAGGTCGGCTTCAGCCTGAGGGTGTACGTGCATTCATAAGAATGAACATACTGCAAGATTATACTTCGTTCTGTTTCAGCTGTGTGTCATTGTTTCCGACGAACCAGTGATTACAGGTGATTTCACAGCAGTAGTTCTTGCGACGAATAAAAAGCATCATGCTGCCCCTAAAAAAATTATTTAAAAGTGAGTTGCCAATTGTAGTGATTCTCATTGCAGTTAACGTTTGTGCTATCAGTGGAGCTATGATCATTGACACGTTTTCTACATAAAGGACGCAGTTCTATGCTACACAAGATCTAGCAGATCACGTATTGATTGCGCTATAAATTATTCTGGATGATTGGCTTTGCAGTTTACAACATCCATACGAACTTGGATGCACCTAGCTAGTGTCATCGGTCAAGGAGACTCTGTAGTATTACGTAACATTACCAACCCACAGGTATTTCAAACGTTGGCAGTGGAATTGCAAATTTCCGTCAGCTGCCGAAAGCTGTGGTGTGGAATTTGGCGGACCCAATGGGGCGTGCCTGCTGAGCCATATCTCCCGCAGCTCAGAACCACGAGCGCCCTCTGCCACCACCAGATGGGATGTCCGCGGCAGCCACACAGCCCACTCACACTCGGAGGAACTTCGCTGTGAGACGCTATACCAACGCTGCCCAATAATGGCTCTGACACCATCGTTCATGCTGCAGCTCAGAGAGCCTCTTCGTTATTGATACTGTTTTAGCTAGACCGAGCGAGGTGGCGCAGTGGTTAGACACTGGACTCGCATTCGGGAGGACGACGGTTCAATCCCGCGTCCGGCCATCCTGATTTAGGTTTTCCGTGATTTCCCTAAATCACTCCTGGCAAGTGCCGGGGTGGTTCCTTTGAAAGGGCACGGCCGACTTCCTTCCCCGTCCTTCCCTAATCCGATGAGACAGATGACCTCGCAGTTTGGTCTCTTCCCCCAAACAACCCAGCCCAACCCATCCACTGTCGCAATTCTGACTTCTGATGAAGCCATTCAACATCTCAGCAAGTACCAAAGAGATAATTTTCAGCTGGCGGTAGGCTAAAATATAATAGGCTGCTGTGCGTTCTGCGACAGCGCAGAACACAAAATCCATAAATTCTCACCATGCAACACACGTAAAGTCATCTGTCAGGTCACTATATGGTAGGTATAGTTTTCAAAACTCAATTAAAAGTGGCAGACTCTAATGTTTTTCCGAAGAAAATCACCGCCCCACAATGAAAAAAGTCTTTCTCACAGCATATGGACAAGGCGTTAAATGAAAATGCGGTGACGTCGATAAAATACATTTTTAGACTGTACGCAACAGTTTGTTCCCTTTCATGTTGCTTCCTTCGTGCTCGTGAAAGGGAACAGAAATTCATTTTGCCTGAATCAATGAACGGTTCTCACTACTTGTAGCTGCACTTCTTTACATAAAAATTTGTAAAACAGGAATGATACACACGCAATACGGGATTATCCCGCCACACGACTGTGAGACAGGAAAACGTTGGCATACGCTCACGTCCACAAAATGATCGGCGAGGTGCGTCGAGCTCCAACGCCCTACTGATTTTGTTCTATGTATTATCATTCCTCACTGTTGACTGTTGGATTGTTGAACTAACAGAATAATCGACCCCCAAAGGATATGAAAGTACAAACTATCTGAACTAGAAATAGAATATCAAAATTCACATCAAATCTTACTGTTACATAAAATCAGGAACATATTTCCAATTTTTAAAGGTGTGACGGGACACGACCGTGGCCACGCCACTCTGTAGTCCACCTCTCCTTAACTTTATGTATGAAGTTGTACACAACACATTCCCCATAAAGCGTCCAAAACGTTATCTCCTGGTAATTGCTAACTGTCTCAGTTAACAACCCCTGAATATTTTTCGAATTACCGTACTTAAATGCGGAGAGTACTCGTAACTGTCATGATTGCAAAATTCGCAATTTCCATAGTGTATCTAACCTCTCTGAAGAGAAAATAAACAGTCACTTCGTCTTGATGATTCTAAATCACAAATGAACTCGAATTGCTTAAACCTAACTTCCACACAGTATACACAGTAGTCAAGTCACTTCAGTAAAGCAATCACAAGTCACCAAATTATACATAATGACGGATTTTTCCAATTCTATACATACATAGCTCCATTTCTGTCCCTAGCTGTCATGAGGTAGTATAAATGTAAGTAGCAATCAAATGAAAACGACATGGATGCACAAAAGGTAAGTAAACTGTTTATTATTTCAATAGCAATTATAGTAACTTAATGAATTATTCCACTTTAAGACAAGATGGCCAATCCTTTCCTCAAAACATGTGTGCGGTTGCCTGTCGAACCATGACTGATCCCAGGCATGCACCTCTTCGTTGGATGCAAATCGACGGCCACGAATGTCTTTCTTCAGGGTTCCAAAATGTGGATATCGCCTGGGGAGAGATTGGGACAGTATGGAGGAGCGTAAATGACTTCCAAGGACACTTCTGCAGTCGAAATGAAGAATTGCGATCCAGGATAATGCCCGCCCAAATACTGCCAAGGTTGTTTCGATACGCTGCAGAAGTTCAGTTGGGAAGGCCTTACACATCCTCCCCACCGAATGTCCTCATTTTTGGATCCCTGAAGAACGACATTCGAATCCGTCGTTGTGTTTCGAACTTAGAGGTGCAAGCCTGGATACAACCACGGTTCCGTAGGCAACCGCAAATATTTTTCCATGAAGGCATTGTCCGTCTTGCCGCACAGTGAGATAAATTCTGTTAACAGTTATGGCGTTTACGTTCGAAATAACGAACAGTTTACTTATTCTTTTATATATCTGTCCCACTTTCATTTGACTGACCCCTATATATTCAAAGGTGATATTAATCAAATGTGGCTATGGTCTGAGTAGTTTTCAGTACCGAAGGTCGTACAGAACAGAACCGACAGCATGGTAATGATTCGTGAAGTCTCCCACGTTATCACCATGATGTCGTTGCCCGCTGCCAGGAATCGGCGCAGCTTGTAGGCGCTACAGTCTGGAACCGCGCGGCCGCTACGGTCGTAGGTTCGAATCCTGCCTCGGGCATGGATGTGTGTGATGTCCTTAGGTTAGTTAGGTTTAAGTAGTTCTAAGTTTTAGGGGACTGATGACCTAAGATGTTGAGTCCCATAGTGCTCAGAGCCACTTTGAACCATTTTTTTAATCGGCGCAGCAGTGGCAGCAGAGCCCAGTCACTTGAAGTATTCTGTAGCATTCTCTGAAGGTGGCAGGGGTAAAATACAGGGTGCGAAAGGCTATCCACAACTTGTACAGAAACCAGATGGCACTTACAAAGAGTCGAGGGGCATGAAATGGAAGCATTGGTTGGAAGGGAGTTAGACAGGGTTGTAGCCTGTCGCCGATGTTATTCAATCTGTATATTGACAAGCAGTAAAGGTAACAAAAGAAAAATTCGGAGTAGGAACTAAAATCCATGGAAATGAAATGAAACTCTGAGGTTTGCCGATTACATTGTAATTCTGTCAGTGACAGCAAAGGACTTGGAAGAGCAGTTGAACGGAATGGACAGTGTCTTGAAAGGAGGATATAAGATGAACATCAATAAAAGCAAAGCGAGGCTAATGGAATGTAGTCGAATTAAATCGGGTGATGCTGAGAGAATTAGATTAGGAAATGAGACACTTAAAGTAGTAAAATTGGGGAGCAAAATAACTGATGATGGTCGAAGCAGAGATGATATAAAATGTAGACTGGCAATGGCAAGGAAAGGGTTTCTGAAGAAGAGAAATTTTTTAACATCGAGTATAGATTTAAGTGTCAGGAAGTCGTTTCTGAAAGTATTTGTATGGAGTGTAGCCACGTATGGAAGAGAATCGTGGACGATAAATAGTTTCGACAAGAAGATAATAGAATTTTTTGAAATGAGGTGCTACAGAAGAATGCTGAAAATTAAACGAATAGATCACACAGCTAATGAGGAGGTATTGAATAGAATTGGGGAGAAGAGAAGTTTGTGACACAACTTGACTAGAAAAAGGGATCGGTTGGGGTTGGTTGGACATATTCGGAGGCATCACCAATTTAGTATTGGAGGGCAGTATGGAGGGTAAACATCGTAGAGGGAGACGGGGAGATGAATACACTAAGTGGATTCAGAAGGATGTAGATTGCAGTAGGTACAGGGAGATGAAGAAGCTCGCACAGGACAGAGTAGCATGGAGAGCTGCATCTAACCAGTCTCTGGACTGATGATCACAACATTTTCACAACTACATCTGCATCTAAACGATACTTCGAATCACACTTAAGTGCCTGACATGGGGTTCATGGAACGGAGTGTTCGTCGAACTACCTTCATACTAATTCTCTATTATTCGTCTTCCGAACACCGCGCAGAGAAAAGGAACACCTATATCTTTCGAGCTCTGATTTCCTTTATTTTATTATGGTGATCGTTTCTCCCTATGTAGCTCGGCGTCAGAAAATTATTTTCGCATTCGGAGGAGAAAATTATTGATTCAAATTTCGTGAGAAGATGGAGCCGCAACGTGAAACGCCTTTGTTTTTATGATGTCCACCCCAAATCCTGTATGATGTCCGTGACACTCTCTCCGCTATTTCGCGATAATACAAAAAGTGATGCTCTTGCCTGAACTTTCTCGATGTACTTCGCTAATCCTGGCTGGCAAGGTTCCCACTCCACGCAGCAATACACCAAAAGAGGACGGACAAGCGTAATGTAAGCATTTTCTTTACTAGATCTGTTGCCTCTACTAAGCTTTCTGCCAATAAATCGCAGTCTTTTGTTCGGCTTCCCCATAATATTTTCTATTGATCCTTCCGATTGAAGCTGTTCGTAGTTGTGATTCCTAGGTATTTAGTTGCACGTACGGCCTTTAGATTTGACTGATTTCTCGTGTTACCGAAGTTTAACAGATACCTTGTGTGGAGACTTGACACTTTTCATTATTTAGGGTCAGTTGCAATTTTTGCACCATGCAGAGATCTTTTTGCAATTTTTTTGATCTTGTTTTGATGACTACTAGACGATAAACGACTGCATTACCTGCAAATAACCCAAGACGACTGCTCAGATTGTCTTTTAAAACGTTTACATAGATAAGCAACAGCAGAGAACCTACCTTGAGGAACGCCAGAAATCGCTCCTGTTTTACTCGATGACTTTCCGTCAGTTACCACGAGCAGCTACCTCTACGACAGTAAATGACGAATCCAGTCACATAACTGAGACGATATTCCATAAACATGTAATTTGATTACAATCAAATTGTGAGGTACAGTGTCAAAAGAGTTCAGGAAATCTACGGAATAAATTTCAAATACCTTTTCAATAGGAATCAACATTTCGTGTGAATAAAGAGCTAGTTGTGTTTCACAAGAACGATGCTTCCTAAGTCCGTATTAACTGTATGTCAATAGACCGTTCTCTTGTAGGTAATGCACAATGTTCGAACATAATATGTGTTCCAAATTCCTGCCACATATTACGTTAATGATAGTGGCCTGTAATTTATTGTATTACTGCTGTTGCCTTTCTAGAATATTGATGTGAGGCCTGAAACTTTTCAGTTTTTGGTTACGGATCTTTTGCCGAGCGAGTGGTTGTATGTGATTGTCAAGTATGGTGCCATTGCATCGGCATACTCTGAAAGGAACCTAAGGAATTTACTTCATACACAAAATGTTCGCCAGGCGGAAAATTTGGTGATGGTGAGGACAGCTATCAGAATAAATCAAGACTGTCGTATTAGGCGATTCGTCACAAAGAAGAGAGTAAAGAAAATTCGTGAATTTTATCCATAGTGGATACTGTTGAAATCCGTGACTGTTTCTTTATAGGGTTTCGAAAGGTTTCCGCTACCAGTCACAATAAAATATTATTTATTCATTCGTCACACTATCGGTTTCGGGCTTGTGCCCATCCTCAGGTGTTTATACGTACATGCAAATTCGTGATGCCTGCCTGCAGTGGGCATGTGCACCTGCAACACCGGTGTGATCTGTCTGGCTCTTACACCCAGCCCACATCATCTCGTTTTGCCAATAAGGACGAGTGCAGATGTTGTAAAAATGTACAAAAAGGCATTTAGATGTAACTCTTTTTTTCGTTTTGCATTCTCTACCCAAGGGATAGAACGGGCTGTCCGAGATCCGGTGCAAAGTAGAACTATGGTTCTTTTCAGCCAAATACACTGTACAGACACATTAATGCGATCGTCGCTTATGTTCGACGTCAGCGTACAATAACCTCTCACAGACGGCAGATGGCAGCAATAGTGGTGAAGGGCATGGGAAACGTGTCGGGGAACGCGGAAATCAGTGCAGTCATTGTCGTAATGCGCAAACGGAGAGATTCATCTAACGTCCAGAAGAGCACGATCATCGCCTTTCTGGCCAAGAGTGGAAGCATTTATGAAACGACTAAGTTGGAAGCTGTTCGTGTGCCGTTGTGGTTAAAGTACCCGTGCATTGCAAAATGGCGGGCGCTATCCAAAACTGGCGCCGAGGTACTTTGGTGAACCATGGACCATAGATAACAGGGGTGAACGACTGCTGCGTAGATGTGTACTAGGGAACAGACATGCAAATGTTGAGCAGTTGACCTCCCAGATGAACGAAGGGGCTACCAGCAGCGTCTCCTCTACGACCGTCCAGCGAACGTTGCTGCGATAGGACTCTTCAGTAGGCGCCTTGCCAATGCACCTGTGCTGACTGCTACGTATCGGCGACGAAGGCTGGAATTTACACGCCACTACCGCAGCTTGACGTCCACTGAGTGCCGACGTGTGGCCTTTCTTATATAAGTCACGTTTCATGCTCCATCGACGTGAAACGTCTGAACGCAAACGCCCCACAAAAACTATCGTAGCCGGCCGGGGTGGCCGAGCGGTTCTAGGCGCTACAGTCTGGAACGGCGCGATCGCTACGGTCGCAGGTTCGAATCCTGCCTCGGGCATGGATGTGTGTGATGTCCTTAGGTTAGTTAGGTTTAAGTAGTTCTAAGTTCTAGGGGACTGATGACCTAAGAAATTAAGTCCCATAGTGCTCAGAGCCATTTGAACCATTTTGAACAACTATCGTAAAAGTCCAGGCTTGGGTGAGGGGCAGTGAGCGCTGTTGTCTACGGAATCTTTTTGTGGCGTTGCCTGGGTGACCTCTTCATTCTGGAAGGCGCAATGGATCAACAAAAGTACGCATCCAATCTTGGGGACTATGCCCATCCACAAGTACACTTCGTTTTCTTCAGGAAGATGGCATCTGCCGGGAGGAAAATGCAACGTGTCACACAGGTCGCAGGATACGTATGTGGTTCGAAGAGCACCAGGATAAATTTACCATACTCTCCTGGCCACCTCTCGGTATATGCGGAATGTTATTAGACCTTTTCTTTTGCCGTTCTTGCTACGGGAAGGTGATGTGTTGTTCCAACAGGATAACGCTCGCCCGCACACTGCCCGGGAAATTCAACGTGCTCTGCATGACTCTCCCACCGGAGGTTCGAGTCCTCCCTCGGGCATGGGTGTGTGTATTGTTCTTACCATAAGTTACTTTAAGCTAGTTTAAGTAGTGTGTAAGTCTAGGGACTGATGACCTAAGCAGTTTGGTCCCTTAGGAATTCACACACATTTGATCATTTCTGCACGACTTGTGGCAACTTCCCTGCCCAGCATGATCTTCGGACTTGTCTCCGATCGAGCATGTTCAAATGGTTAAAATGGCTCTGAGCACTATGGGACTTAACATCTAAGGTCATCAGTCCCCTAGAACTTAGAACTACTTAAACCTAACTAACCTAAGGACATCACACACATCCATGTCCGAGGCAGGATTCGAACCTGCGACCGTAGCGGTCGCGCGGTTCCAGACTGTAGCGCCTAGAACCACTCGGCCACCCCGGCCGGCGACCGAGCATGTGTGGGATATAATTGGACGAGAAGTTGCTCGTACGACTCGCCAACCAACAACTCTTACAGGACTGCAAGAACAGATAGAGCAGGCTTGGTTTAACGTGGATGATACACTGCGTCCTAATATGGCCTTTCAGCGTGGTAGATACCTGGCACCTCAGAACCGCTTGTGCTATTGATCTGTAAATGTAATTATTTCATGTAATCCGTAAGCAGTGTTGCAACAATAAATCTTGAATAAATTGGGCACTGTGTTTTGTTTCGAAGACAATGCTATCAGTTGTGTCAGACAAAAATTAAAATTCAGTGTGTGTGTGTGAATTTTAGTATTTACACTCAGATATATGAATTAAAGTAATTTAATTTATCTTTCATTCTGTGATTACATAAAACATAACCGGTTTCTGCCACTCAGGGTCAGATTTAGAATATACCCAGACCTCCCCAAACCGGTGGTGTTACATTTGCGAGCACTCTTAAAGCAGCGTGCTATGTCGACAGGATAAGCTCTAATCCTCTCTTTATCGTTTTTCGTTTTTAAACAGCTAATAAAAACGTCACATCCGGTATGCACTGAGAAGAGAACGTCCGTCTGTGGTTGCACGGCTGGAGAACGTCTCATGGCGCTGACTCCGTTTCTGAATACAATGGAGACGTTCACGCCAGCTTTCTAAAGGGCCGGACCCATTGTTTGTTGGCTGGTTAAGTGAAGACAGACTTTTAAAGTCTCGTTTCCTTAGTAGGCTAAACGCACAAAGCGTATCTGGATTTTAATATAATAGCTGACGAGATGGCAGACGTTTAGGAGGAAGACATAAGAGGATTGTTGTAATTTTCCATTGCAGACTGAGGATAGGACGTGCGGAAATATTAACATGCGCACGATGTGAAGCATAGGAGCAGGTAAGCGACACTACATGTAGGTTTTCACGCAAATATGTAAAACCAGAATGATACTGATATCTTCGAGGCTTTCTATGAACTAATGCATTTTTCTTGAGGAATTTAGGCATAATCTCCAAAGTTTGATTCTCAACCTCTTTCAGGGTCCTTGTTTGCAGACAAAATTACTATATTTCACATCCGCCTGTTATGCAAACAGCTGTTTTTTACATAACACAAACATGTTTCAGCAGATTTGTGGCATTGTCAGTCACAGGAGCACTGTGTTTCTAAAAGTGAAAAAGTGTTACTTGAGAATGAAATTCGGCAAAAATAACATATGATGTGTTTGTGCATTTCAACAACAGATGACAATGCACATGAGAACGGACATCTAGAAACTATCTTACACAAGCTGTCAGTGTACAATGATGCACGGAAGGTCTTACAAAACGCCGCAACGTAGGAAAATTAAAACTGAATAAAGAGACTTAATTATGTTCATCATATCAGATGTTTCGGGAAAGAAAACAAAAACAACAGGCACAGTTTCAAAATATATAGAGAAATAAACCTCTAACAACACAAACCCTGCCACGTCATGTCACCCACATGTCCACAAGAAAGCTGCATACAAAACGAAGATACACAGAGCAACTAAAATCCCAACGAACAAAGAGAGAAAGAATTAGACGCCATTAAGCAAATTGCAGTGGCCAATGACTTCCACAGCTCAATTGTAGACACTATTCAAAGACGAATAACAAAAAAGAAAGAAATCCCTGGCTCTTCAGAAGGAATCAATAATGCAATCAAATGTATGGCTAGCATACCTTACGTAGGTAACATTTCTATAAAAAAAAAAAAAAAACCTACTTATGTCACATAAAGTGAAAGTAGCTTTCTCCACAAAAAATAAACAAACAGAAATTAGTCGACACCTCAAACAATAAAAAAGATAAATTCTCAAATGTAACAAAATAACATGTAACAGATACTACGTGGGACAAACTGACAGGAATTTTCAAATTAAATGCACTGAAAACATCAACTGACACGCACACAACCAGTTTACAAAATCGGCAACAGGAACACACATAAAAAACTCTGGACACTCATTCGAAAGCATAGAAGAAGATCTGAAAGATATACAATCACTACCAAAAATCTCATACAATGGATTTAATGAAGGAGCTTGAAATTCATTCAAACAAATGCACAAATGCACTTGAAAATGGGAATAAACTTTCGAAACGCGTTGTGCTAAGCATTAACTGGTGCAGTTTTCATTATTTAAATAATGAATAAATGGATGACACAAATATGCCGAACTATGTTTGGGTTTAGTAACAACAGTTTGCATAGCAGCCGGAACTGAAATGCGGTACCTTCAGCATGTTCTTAGTTTGAGAACGTATCAGTTATCAGCGATAATAGCTGATAGTAATGTACGTTAATCGTTGCACTGAACTTTACTTGAGAGTATAACATGCGACTTTGCTAGTTATGTAGGAGAATGTTTGTAAAGTTTGGAAAGTAGGTGACAGATACTGGCAGAACAGAAACTGTGTGGCCAGGTAGTGAGTGATGCTTGGATAGTTCAGCTGGTAAGAGAAGTGCCTGTAAAATGACAAGTTACGTGTTCAAGTCTCAGTCGGGCCGAAAGTTTTAGCCCATCAGGAAGTTTCAAGGTTCCGTCTTGTCCTGCAGAGAAATAAGATAGTTTGTGTGTATTGCCAAAGCCCGTCCCCAACCTAACTACAAATATTGAAAAGCCAGCGTCAAATCCGCAGTCGTAGTGAATATGCATCGAAAGTGCAGTTGGAGCACAGCACTAACACTACCTGACAACGGCTGTCTGTTGACACAGTTTGATGGTCAGCAGGTTTGTCCATGAGACACAACGGTGCAGTTGTGTGTTATATACTCGCGACGCCCTAAGAACCCTACCGATATCTGTGTATACTTCTATGCAGGCTGCCTGACAAGACTGAAGTACCCAGAAGTGGAGGAGGAAACAAAACTAAAATTCACGGGTTGACACGGAATGTGATGTAATAGTACCGGGTGATTAAATTTTCCCTATTTAAAACGATATAACACGGAAACTAATTACCTTACGAGTACCAAACTTGATACTGTTAATGTCAGGGACGTGGGTAAGAAAATTTGTAGTAAGATCCCATGGGACCAAACTGCTGAGGTCATCGGTCCCTAAGCCTACACACTACTTAATCTAACTTAAACTAAGTTAGACACACGTAACCATGCCCAAGGGGGGACTCGAACCTCCGATTGGGGAAGCCGCGCAGGACATGGGTAAGAGAAATAATGCGGAATCAATTCAGCTGAACACTTTTAACTTGCAGAAACGAAATAGCTCTAAGCACTATGGGACGTATCATCTGAGGTCATCAGTCTCCTAGACTTAGAACTACTTAAACCTAACTAACCTAAGGATACCACACACATCCATGCCAGAGGCAGGATTCGAACCCGCGGCCGTAGCAGCCGCGTGGTTCCGGACTGATGCTCCTAGAACCGCTCGACCACAGCGGCCGGCTTAACTTGCTGCTACGGTACATTATACCATTACATACCGCTACCATTGCCGCTACAAAAGAGGTCAATATGGCGCCCATCGGTGTCCAGAATAGTCTGAAAGCGCAGGATTGCATTCTGCACAGAAGAACGAAGCGTGTGCGTAAGTATGGTGGCTACCTCTCTTGATATGCTGCGCTTCAGGTCAGCACATGTGTGAATGTCCCCCTGGTGAACCCTGTCCTTCAGGTAGCCCCACAATCAAAAATCACAGGGAATGAGATTAGGTGATCGTGCTGCTCAAGCATTTGGAAACGATCGGCTGATAAGTCGATCGTTTCCGAACGCGTTTCGGAGAAGCAGGTGAACTTCACCAGCTATGTGGGGTGGGGCTCCATCTTGCATGAAAACTTTTGATTTCAGTGCTTCTCTCTCCTGTACAAGATATATGAACAGGCTGTTACAGACAGGCTGCTGTGAAGATGATATTCCGCTGCGGGTTTGCCGGCTTCGACGTCGGATGACAATCAGTGTAAGAGGCATGGGTCGCAGCATATCCAAAATTATACAATAATTAATGTCTCCTTGCCATACGATTAAATTAAGCAAATAAATTACAATAGTCGTTACTTTTATCTTCAAGTTGTAATTTTTTGCTCTAAAAGCATCTGTTCAAAATGCCGGTGCGTTTCCTTGAGACCCGTGTGACATTCCATGATCTAACGCCATATCATGAACGACCTCGAAGTCGAGGGGCCATTTAATTTTTACCTTCGTTCTGTAGTTTGCACTCACTTTACGCCTTCGTAATGGAAGCATACGTACAGCTGTCTTAAATCTCCGCCCTTTGTCTACTCCAACATCGATGCTCCGTCGCACGAAGCAGTCATTAACCACTCCTCCTACTGGTTGTGTGAATCGTTTTCAGCTGTAGTCGATTTGCCGGGTGAGCGTCGTTAGTGAAACTGCTACCGGAGGGACTGCGAAAGCCGCATCCCGCATCGAGTAACGGTGCCACAGCCGGATTTACTGATCCGGCGGAGCAGTGCTGCGGTCGTGAGAAGCGAAATGCTCCGCAGCGCGCTCGTGCCTCTGAAGTTTCACAAGCCAGAGCGTGAACCATGAGAAATAGAGAGAGAGAGAGAGAGAGAGAGAAAGAGAGAGAGAGATGAAACGACCAGCTGAACCTCCCAGCAAGTCGTCGCACGGATCTCGGGCGCACTTTGCCGCTAGTTTTCACACAATTACAACGGCGCACAGCAGCGTTTCCTGCGATCCGTTAACCAAGTTCCATTAAGTTGCTAACTGCTCTCTCACAGAATGGAATATACTTTCGTACCTGCTGCGTTACTGTCAAAAAGCTGATGGTTTCTGTCCGTACATATGTTTTTCGCTCCGAAACTTACAGTAGATCAGAGCGATCACCGCCGTCATCAGTGTTCTGCCCAAGGGCAGGTCTTCACATATAGCTGTCGGACACAGTCCTGTCATTTCCTACACTCTTCGTTTTCTCAGAATTATTTTCTGTCCTTATGCTACACAGCAACTGGTATCTTGTGCGTTTCTTCTTATTCTTCTTTTTATTCTTCTCTTCTCACTCATCGTTCCTTCCACAGCATCCATCAGTAAACTTTCTCATCTCGTGTCCAAGTCAATTGTGTTTCCTCTTCCTGATAACTTTTAAAATTTCTCTCTCCTCCCCCACTCCTCTCAACATCTCATTTCTCACTTTATCTACCCATTTCATCCCTTCCTCAAAATTCACATCCCAAATGCTTCTATTCTTCTTTCTTCCTCTTCCCTGCGTCTGTGTCTCAGCTCCATATAATGCAACGCTCCATATAAAGCACTTCGCAAGTAATTTCCTCATGCCACTGTCCATGTACCCACATAGCCTTCTTTGCAACTCCTATACCCGTTTTCACCTTCTTACTTCTCATGTAGTCCGCTATTGTACTTCCCAGATGTCTGAAAGCACTAACTTATGCTGTGTCTTTCCGTACAAACATCATAGTGTTCTTTACTTTTCTTGCACTTCTCGCCATACTCTTTGTCCTTCTCTTATTAATCGGAGAGAAACATGAGTAAATGTTCCTTATTAGATTGTAAGGAACGACTGACCATCACTTCCCTGTATTTTAGTCATTTCGCTTTGTCGTTTGATACTTCCGAAATCAGCTTTATTGTAGCAGTGCACATTGATATTTTTCATTCCAGTAACGATTTTGTAAATTTTCCGCCTATTCCTCGACTGCTACTTTTACATCTACATCTACATTTATACTCCGCAAGCCACCCAACGGTGTGTGGTGGAGGGCACTTTACGTGCCACTGTCATTACCTCCCTTTCCTGTTCCACTCGCGTATGGTTCGCAGGAAGAACGACTGCCGGAAACCCTCCGTGCGCGCTCGAATCTCTCTAATTTTACATTGGTGATCTCCTCGGGAGGTATAAGTAAGGGGAAGAAATATATTCGATACCTCATCCAGAAACGCACCCTCTCGAAACCTGTACAGCAAGCTACACCACGAAGCAGAGCGCCTCTCTTGAAGAGTCTGCCACTTGAGTTTGCTAAACATCTCCGTAACGCTATCACGGTTACCAAATAACCCTGTGACGAAACGCGCCGCTCTTCTTTGGATCTTCTATGTCTCCTCCGTCAACCCGACCTGGTTCGGATCTCACACTGATGAGCAATACTCAAGTATAGGTCAAACGAGTGTTTTGTAAGCCAACTCCTTCGTTGATGGACTACATTTTCTAAGGGCTCTCCCAATGAATCTCAACCTGGCACCCGCCATACCAACAATTAATTTTATATGATCATTCCACTTCAAATCGTTCCGTACGCATATTCCCAGATATTTTACAGAAGTAACTGCTACCAGTGTTTGTTCCGCTATCATATAATCATGCAATAAAGGATCCTTCTTTCTATGTATTCGCAATACATTACATTTGTCTATGTTATAGGTCAGTTGCCACTCCCTGCATCAAGTAAGTGCCTATCCTCTGCAGATCTTCCTGCATTTCACTGCAATTTTCTAATGCTGCAACTTTTCTGTATACTACAGCATCATCCGCGAAAAGCCGCCTGGAACTTCCGACACTGTCTACTAGGTCATTTATATATATTGTGAAAAGCAACAGTCCCATAACACTCCCCTGTGGTACGCTAGAGGTTACTTTAATGTCTATAGACGTCTCTCCATTGAGAACAACATGCTGTGTTTTGTTTGTTAAAAACTCTTCAATCCATTCCGTAGGCTCTTACGTTGTTTATCAGGCGACAGTGCAGAACTGTATCGAACGCCTTCCGGAAGCCAAGGAAAATGGAATCTACCTGGGAGCCTGTATCTACTTTTTCTGCGTCTCATGAACAAATAAAGCGAGTTGGGTCTCACACGATCGCTGTTTCCGGAATCCATGTTGATTCCTACACAATAGATTCTGGGTTTCAAGAAATGACATCATATGCGAGCAGAAAACATGTTCTAAAATTCTACAACGGATCGATGTCAGAGATATAGGCCTATAGTTTTGCGCATCTGCTCGACGACCCTTCTTGAAAACTGGGACTACCTGTGCTCTTTTCAAATCATCTGGAACCTTCCATTCCTCTAGAGACTTGTGGTACACGGCTGTTGGAAGGGGGGCAAGTTCTTTCGCGTACTCTGTGTAGAATCGAATTGGTATCCAGTCAGGTCCAGTGGACTTTCCACTGTTGAGTGATTTCAGTTGCTTTTCTATTCCTTGGACACTTATTTCGAGGTCAGCAATTTTTTCATTCGTGCGAGGATTTAGAGAAGGAGTTGGAATGCGGTCTTCCTCTGTGAAACAGCTTTGGAAAACTGTGTTTAGTATTTCAGCTTTACGCGTGTCATCCTCTGTTTCAATGCCATCATCATCATCCCAGAGTGTCTGGATATGCTGTTTCGAGCCACTTACTGATTTAACGTAAGATCAGATCTACCTAGGATTTTCTGTCAAGTCGGTACATAGAATTTTACTTTCGAATTCACTGAACGCTTCACGCATAGCCCGCCTTACGCTAACTTTGGCATCGTTTAGTTTCTGTTTGTCTGAGAGGTTTTGGTTGCGTTTAAACTTGCAGTGAAGCTCTCTTTGCTTTCGCAGTAGTTTCCTAACTTTGTTGTTAAACCACGGTGGGTTTTTTCCGTCCCTCACAGTTTTACTCGGCACGTACCTGTCTAAATCGCATTTTACGATTGCCTTGAACTTTTTCCATTAACACTCAACATTGTCAGTGTCGGACACACACAGGGTGGTTTTACTAAAGGGAACAAACTGTAGGAAACGAATCCTGACAGGATAATGAGTAAAACGGGTCATACGACCACATGGTGTTCCAAGAGAGATATACCAGCTTGAAGGTGAATGTGAAAGTCCTTTGGCACTGTGTGTTTCAATGATAAACACCGCGCTTGAGAACGCACCAGGCGATTGGAAATGCTCTGTCTATACTAGCGTTTTAGCTCAAGAGGACAGTGAGCTACAGTACCATCATGTATTAGCCACCTTATCCTCTGTATCACAAAAGGGACGTCTTCCAGCAGGGGAGGCGGAGTCACCCGCAGGAAGTATAGATATGCTTCGACTGTGAAGTGGTGTGGAAGGATGACTGGTCCCACGAGGTGGTCGCCAATAATCCCCATCCACACACTGAGGTTGAACCAGTGTTGATGGTTCACTGCCACCATACATGTGGGTGTTTTCGAGGTTAGCGGTACCGCCACCAACGGAGATTGTTTCACGTGTGAATAGGGTGGATGACAGAAATCCTAGCGCAGTGGCAGGTCTGCTGGTAACAATGTCTGCACACCGCAAGTGATACGGAAGGTCTCAGCTGTCAGAGAATGTTGCACATGGTCGTCTGAATTCTCCACTGTCTCCAAGCAAAAATACCACACTTGGGACACCATATGTCGGTAAGACCTTCTGTTGCTCCATTTCTTCTCGGGGATTGTTTAATAAAGTTTGTGCCCATTTAGCAAAATCATCCTGTATCTTATCGTTTCTCATTTTGATCGGAGTACTATTTCGAAAGCTATAAACATGAAAAATTACTGCCGGCAAGGGTGGCCGAGCGGCTCTAGGCGCTACAGTCTGGAACCGCGCGACCGCTACGGTCGCAGGTTCGAATCCTGCCTCGGGCATGGATGTGTGTGATGTCCTTAGGTTATTTAGCTTTAAGTAGTTCTAAGTTCTAGGGGACTGATGACCTCAGAAGTTAAAGTCCCATAGCGCTCAGAGCCATTTGAACCATTTTTTGAAAAATTACTTCCCTTCACCATAAAATTCATTGCATTATCTGCTATAATGTAGCGAATACTACAGTCCGAAATATTTTCTCATTCTGCGTACATCTGGGGGTAGCATGCCTTAGGCTGTCTCACCCAGCGTATTCATTTTTGACTCTTCTGTTCACGCATAATAAACAACGCTTGCGAGCCTGCTGTGTACCAGCTGGACAATAGCTTTCCCAAGTGACATCCGCAATGTAACATGATTTAGCCAAATCGCTGGGATGCAGGGGGTGAGTCAGCGGCATCCGCTGTTAGCTGGACAATAGAGATCAGAAAAAAGAGCGAGTATGAGTCCTTCATTGCGGGTTGCATACAAAAAGGATTCAAAATGCCACTTTTATATCAGCCTTCCTTCGTTTCCGTTGTGGTACTGCAAATATGAGGAGTCTCAAAACAGAGGGGTTGCGATAGCCTCCAGTTCATCGACTCGTTTCCTCTTATTAAACCTAGCATGTGAATAACACCGTAACCAAACGCATAGTCTGGTTTTTGTAGTGTAGCACAGACAAAACGAAAATGATATACTTTGGAATCGGATGGCTTCTATTGAAGCTGTGTTTTGAGTAGGTGTAAAACGAAACTTAAATAATGCAGCGTATACAATTCAATATTTTCTCTTAAGGGGCTCCGGAAAGGCTCAAAATCATGAAAAGTTCAATTTTTACTTTTTTGCGTTTTCTGAATCTGCAGACTATTACCTTTTAATAGATATATAATTTATTCAATTCCGAAGACTACAACTATTTTTTAATTTTTTTTTGAAATGTGTTCTACATGGGCGTGACCCACTGTGGCGCTGTTAAACTGCTGTCAAATGGTGTTATTATTAACGTCCGTGTTCATCAGGTACAGTTTAGTGATGTGGGATAAAGTATGTGTTTTGGCTAACCTGTGATGGTTCAATATATATCGCTGGTGCGATTGTCGATTGTTTCATGTTTATTTACTCTGTCGTTATCTCGAAAATATTCGTAATTAATTCAGTTTCTTGAGTCTCTGTTTTGTTGAAGTATAATAATGAGTAAAAGTAAAGTTGCTGTTGCGACTTTCAGTGATGGCAACATTGTAAGGTGCAAGGTATTTAGAAATATGGGAATGAAGATAGGTTCTAACATGGTACGAGCGATGCTTGCTTTAGACAAGGAACGCCTTCGGGCTGCAGACAGGGCTGTAAAGAGTCTAGAAATACAAGCAAGAGTAAACAGGA
Source organism: Schistocerca cancellata (assembly GCF_023864275.1). Lineage (NCBI taxonomy): Eukaryota > Metazoa > Arthropoda > Insecta > Orthoptera > Acrididae > Schistocerca > Schistocerca cancellata. The sequence goes on from NC_064632.1 coordinate 46,151,801, forward strand.
GGAGGAACAAGAGGAAGCTGGAGGAGGAGTTTGCAGAGGATGAAGATAATCCATCCTATGGACCTGGAATGCGCTAAAAAGTTAATCCAATCTTTGTCGCTCGATTCCAAAAACTTTTATTTGCTCATACTAATTACATGTTTTCTAAGGATCTTCCAAACATATTTGTTTCAAACTTTCAGTAAATGTTACACAGTACCTTCTGCATAATTTAACACAGCCTTTTTCCAAAAAACTGTATATTTTTGAATATACAAATAAAAAATTGCAAAAAAATGTTGTGAATTTTCATTACAATTGAAAAAAAATCATCTTTAATAACTGAACTAAAATTTTGTAAAATCCTTGTGTTAAGTTGTAGCCCATATTCCAATAAATAATCTGTAAAAAGTTCAACTTCCTACCTTAAATACTTTGTGAGGAAAGATGTAATTTATAAGCGTTATTTTAACATTGCAAGTATAGGGCGTTCCGGAGCCCCTTAAAAAGGAAGAGTGATGTCTCAAAATGGTCACACTTCGGAAGAAAACCATAAAATTTGTCCAGTGCAATGGTTGTACCCTCTTTTACTAAATTTGCGACTGTCTCCGAAATTTTCACACAGTCACACACTCCTAAGGGTCGCCAGGCGAATTTTCTCTGGTGTTTCAGCAGATACTTGCAGTTTGGTTCCGGTATTGTGCAGCTGGAGTCAGTTGAAACAAACAACAATTGTCAAGTCCTTCACGCGACTCCCGTTGTCGACGGACAGCGCCGGTATGTTTACCATTACACTCGAAATGGTTTTTAAAGATGAATTTTACGTGCCCATTCAACAGAGTGATCCCAGATTAGTCTAGTGTGATATTTGTTTTATCGATATGTACCGGGTGTTCAAAAATTCTCTCCGCAGTGCCGTATGATTGTTAGCCGCTCGTGTCGTATGGCACAGTTGTAACGTTGTTGCTTTAATTTGCTATGTAAGCGGTGCTGCTATTCAAGACCATAAAAGTGGGTTAAAAGCTGTGAGCTGCCTGGGGAAGTTAACCTTGCATTACTGCGCAACTGTTTCACCAGGTATCAAGTCTAGCTTACCAAATTCCCAACCAGACTAACATAATTATAATCTTTTGATAGTCATACGACAACCGGTGATTATATATATATATATATATATATATATATATATATATATATATATATATATATATATATATATATATATATATATATATATATATATATATAAAAGAGAGAATTTAAATGAAAAGAAATAAATCAGTTTATATTTGGAAATTTATTTTAACATTGATCATTGAAATTTCCGCATATTAAATTTGATTCATAAATAAACTGGTGCCTTAGTTAGGATTGTGAAAATGTGAGATTGTAATCTTACAGAACACATCAAATATGAAGCCAAGATTGGGAGACTGCATACAACACTGCATTCATAAAACAACACACAAAGAACGTTGAAACATATGCAAGAGAAAATTAACCACTACCAACCGATTCAATTTTCACCCAAAGAAGTTACGTTCGTAGCACAATCCTGTCATTCATGTAATTACCACACACTGGTATACTAAATTCATACTAACTCTCTGTGAAATCATCCCGAAAAGAATAGCTGAGGGCTACTTTGATGATTGCACCACATGCTTCACGTGGTCAACTTGGTTTACACAAAGAGTGTAACTCCACAATAATTTTGATAATTAAAATAAATTAGATCGAAAAGCAATTTACGAAAGAAAAACCTCGAACTGGTTACTAACGTCTTACTATTAACCTGATGGGTCAAACAATTGTATAAGCACGTGGTACTGGTCTCACAAAGTACACCCCACGTGGGTTGAACATAAAGAAAAGTTGCTATATTGAAAAATACTGTCAAGACGAGACGTTATAATCTCACGCACATTCGCATTCAAGATTGATGATCTTAGTTAGAGTTACTGATCAACACGTGGTTCCACTTTACTCACAAAGTTGTGACAAAGCAACAACCGGAAAATAATCTGAAATTCACACGCGAATTACACTGCGTTGCAATTTAAGATAACATTAGATATTTTAGAGCTAAACCTGAAATAAAGGTGATTAAATTTTCAGTTAGGCTGAACTTAAGAAATCCATTGTCCTACGGACTTAGCAGACACGCGCTTAGCCGGAGATCTTACCACTTCAGACGCTCGCCACAGACAGACTGACTGGTCCCTTTCTGAGGGTGGCTCACAAATACAAACGGAAGTAGCCAGAGGGGCAGCTTCCTATACCAACATGACAAGAGACGGACAGGACCATACTAAGGATAGAAACCTCTTTGCTTTTAGAAAGCGTAGCTACCTGTTCCGACTTTGGTCCTACTGTTGTCTAGCAGACAGGCTTGTCTGCTACCCTGAGGCATGCAACTAGAAATACATTTGCTCATTCATCCTCTCACACAGAAGGGAATGGGGATGACAGTATCTTATCATATACAGTATATAAAAGAAAGCGGATGTAGGTTCCGTATGAGACTGTGTGACATGAATTACATATAAACTGTGTTTTAAAGTGTAGTAGTGTGACAGATCGTTCTTGTTTATGTGTAAAAGTAACACGTTCCACTACTCAGTCTCCTCCCAGATAGTCAGAAACACCGCAGTAAATTTAGAAGAGGAATTTATGCCGTAAATGACAACAGATCTAAGAAATTAACATGAAACGAATCCAACAGAGATCTTTCACAGTGAATATACCGAAATGAAACTCAGTGAAATACAAGTTATTAATTTATTGAATATTCATTTTTTCTGATACATTTTCGCATTAAATGTTGAAAGTGTCCCCCCTGTTGTTGTATACACAATTCAATTCGTGTAATCATGTTTCCAAACACAAGCTGTAACATTTGCTCTGTAACAGTAGCAGTGAAAGTGGATATTGCAGTTTTCAATTCACCGACGGAATTTGGATGGTTTTTATAGACAGTTACTTTCGGGTGCACCCCAGAAGAAAAAGTCAGGAGTTGTTAGGTAAGGCGATCGTGGAGGCCAAAGTCCCTGTGAAATTATGTGATCACCAAAAACATCAGCAAGCAGTGACATTGAAACGCGAGCTGTATGTGCGGTTGTACCATCTTGTTGAAAATAACCGTTCAGCATTTCACTTAACACGCGTTCTCCTGTGAATGGGTACAGAATATCACATCAGTATCGTTGTGGGTTTATTGTTTCGTTGATAAATATGGGACCCACAATCCGACGTCTAGAAATTGCAATCCAGACTCCAAATATCGAGTAGTTTATCCTCAGACAAAACGCTAGGACGACCACTTCTCGTTTCATCTGTCACTGAATCCGTACTTCGAAATTTGTTAATCAACTCTCGCACAGTATCGCGAGTGTTGCCTCTGGGAAAACTGAATTAAATGTTTGACGAACTGAAACTGTGTATTTGCCGCCAGCTAGAACACTTGTTCGACTAAAAACTCACGTTCTTCAACGGTTAGCATTTTAACAGTGACAAAAACGAAACAGACGAACAAAGAACTTAAACGTTCACGTCAACACGTAACGACACACACCAACGATACTACTGACGCTGGCTGAGATAAACGCAACAGTGGAATGCTGGGAGAGTCCACTTGAAGGAAAGTAACCCAGGCAGGCGAACAATCATACTGCACTGCGGAGAGACTTCTTGAACACCCCGTATTAACAGAGACAGCAAAACTCGAAGACTACCCAGTACTCCAGGAGCGACAACACTGTCCTGTACCGCGCCGACTGCTATCTCCAAGTATGGAGCGATGCTTAATCGCTGCTGGATTGCTGTTTATTCTTTGTGTTTACTGTCCCTGTTAACAAATATTGATAAAGCAAATATTGGGACTACACTAATCTGTTACTACTCTGCCGAATGCACACGTAAATTTCAGCTTTAAAAATCATTTTGTGTGTAGTGGGAAACACACTGAAGCTTTTCGTCATTAATGGGCATCGCATGGAAGAGCTGATGAGCACTGTTTGATAGGGCTGACTCCTTCAAATATCCGTTGAAACACCAGAAACAAGCAGGCTAACTTGTGAGGAAAAATAATTGAGAGAAAAGAATGCTATACGTTGCGCCGATTCCGAGTTAATTAACATTGAAGTTAGACAGTCTGGCCGTGGCGAGCGCAAATTCAAGCCTGCCCGTCACAGACAGTGTTGCCAAACGTGTTCTTTATTTGGCTCCCTAAGACCAGACAAGAGAGCAATACTAAAATTTGATGGGACGGTAGTAAGGATCGAACCCGAGCCAAAGGCTGAGCTGTCTCTGGCACTCTAACGTTCTCTGTGAGAACAACTGACGGTAACTGTATCTGGAGCGCCGCTTGAATTTGCCCACCCAACGGCCTGGTTGTATAACTTTAATGCTAATTATCTCGGAAACGGTGCAACGTCTCGAATTTTTTCTTTAAATTCTAAGTACAACCTACCCTGTAATTTCCTTAAATGTATTTCTCAAACACACACACACACACACACACACACACACACACACACACACACACACACACATATATATATATATATATATATATATATATATATACTCCTGGAAATTGAAATAAGAACACCGTGAATTCATTGTCCCAGGAAGGGGAAACTTTATTGACACATTCCTGGGGTCAGATACATCACATGATCACACTGACAGAACCACAGGCACATAGGCACAGGCAACAGAGCATGCACAATGTCGGCACTAGTACAGTGTGTATCCACCTTTGGCAGCAATGCAGGCTGCTATTCTCCCATGGAGACGATCGTAGAGATGCTGGATGTAGTCCTGTGGAACGGCTTGCCATGCCATTTCCACCTGGCGCCTCAGTTGGACCAGCGTTCGTGCTGGACGTGCAGACCGCGTGAGACGACGCTTCATCCAGTCCCAAACATGCTCAATGGGGGACAGATCCGGAGATCTTGCTGGCCAGGGTAGTTGACTTACACCTTCTAGAGCACGTTGGGTGGCACGGGATACATGCGGACGTGCATTGTCCTGTTGGAACAGCAAGTTCCCTTGCCGGTCTAGGAATGGTAGAACGATGGGTTCGATGACGGTTTGGATGTACCGTGCACTATTCAGTGTCCCCTCGACGATCACCAGTGGTGTACGGCCAGTGTAGGAGATCGCTCCCCACACCATGATGCCGGGTGTTGGCCCTGTGTGCCTCGGTCGTATGCAGTCCTGATTGTGGCGCTCACCTGCACGGCGCCAAACACGCATACGACCATCATTGGCACCAAGGCAGAAGCGACTCTCATCGCTGAAGACGACACGTCTCCATTCGTCCCTCCATTCACGCCTGTCGCGACACCACTGGAGGCGGGCTGCACGATGTTGGGGCGTGAGCGGAAGACGGCCTAACGGTGTGCGGGACCGTAGCCCAGCTTCATGGAGACGGTTGCGAATGGTCCTCGCCGATACCCCAGGAGCAACAGTGTCCCTAATATGCTGGGAAGTGGCGGTGCGGTCCCCTACGGCACTGCGCAGGATCCTACGGTCTTGGCGTGCATCCGTGCGTCGCTGCGGTCCGGTCCCAGGTCGACGGGCACGTGCACCTTCCGCCGACCACTGGCGACAACATCGATGTACTGTGGAGACCTCACGCCCCACGTGTTGAGCAATTCGGCGGTACGTCCACCCGGCCTCCCGCATGCCCACTATACGCCCTCGCTCAAAGTCCGTCAACTGCACATACGGTTCACGTCCACGCTGTCGCGGCATGCTGCCAGTGTTAAAGACTGCGATGGAGCTCCGTATGCCACGGCAAACTGGCTGACACTGACGGCGGCGGTGCACAAATGCTGCGCAGCTAGCGCCATTCGACGGCCAACACCGCGGTTCCTGGTGTGTCCGCTGTGCCGTGCGTGTGATCATTGCTTGTACAGCCCTCTCGCAGTGTCCGGAGCAAGTATGGTGGGTCTGACACACCGGTGTCAATGTGTTCTTTTTTCCATTTCCATGAGTATATATATATATATATATATATATATATATATATATATATATATATATGTCTCTGTGTGTGTGTGTGTGTGTGTGTTTGATATATATATATATATATAGGTCAGACTCGTTCATCCTGTTACCGATAGGATAAAACAGTTTAGCCTAGGTCGAGTCGGTTTATCCTAGTCAGAATTTATCTGCTTTAGGATAAAATGGTACGTCCTAGTTTAACTAATTTCACCTAGTTTGTATCTTCTATAAGCTTTTCAAAGTAAACTGAATAAAGGAATAGCAATAAAATAGTCAATATAATTCAATAAAGTTATTTAATTTCATATCTATCACTAGATCAACTTACACATATCCATCCATAGAAATTACCTTATGTACAGTTAGCTTATTTACTTATTTTTCCTAGGTTAACTTTGGTGGCTCTTAGAATTGCAGAGTACTTTGTTTATCTTGCAACTGCATTTGTTTGTTGTACAGTTTTTCATGCAACTGCATTTCATGAAGCCTTATCCTGATCCAACAGAATGTTTTGTCGCTGCAGCCCTTAAAGATATTCAAATACCCTGGTTAATATCTCCCATATCTAAAAATTTCTGAATGCAGGCGTCGAAATCACATCCAAAAAAATAAAAAAAGATGTTAAAACAAATACTTTTTAATATTTTATTACAAAAAATTATGGAAAATTTTAACAAAATTGTACCTGCAATAATATTTTTGAAGTACACCATGTTTGGTGCCAACTTTGTAGAGGCCCTCATCAGTCTTTTGAACTATTACTCCAATTATGTTTCGAAAGTCACCCCTGCCTTTATCTGCATCTGGAATAGGTGTGGTTACGTTGTCCCCAATGTCAGCTTGTAGATGGGATTTGTCAGAGGAAGCTTTCATTCTTTTAGCTTGTTTTTTAAATTTTCTGTCGCAATTTTTGTAGCATTTTGAATGCCGTTTGTGTCAATTTTCACCATGTTATCAACATCACTGTTTTCTACTGTTCAGTACTGCTGTCATCTTCGATTGCTTTCCTTAGGTCACCTTCATCCTGAGTGACATTTATTATTTCTTGAGACAACGAGGAAGTGGAAAGTCCTACTCTAGGTTCGATTCCGAATAATGTTTTGTAAGGTGATTGTTTTATGATAGAGTGGTAAGCTCGATTTTTCATGAACTGGACATACCTTCCAACCACTTCGTCGAATTGTTGTCCTTTAACCAACAACTTATATTTTCAATGTCTTGGTTGGCATGTTCAACAGAACCCTGACTTTGGCTGTGCCTTGGTTTTCCATGCACAGTTTTCAGTTCCCACCAAAGATTTCCGAGTTCACTTATAACATTATTCACAAATTCGCCATTATCAGATTGAAGAATGCACGGCACCCCTACAGTAAGGAATATGTCATTCAAATGATACGCCACTTTTTCAGCCTTCTTTGATGTTACCGAACGAAGAAGAACAAATTTTCTGAGATGGTCTTCTTAAACTACCAGAATGAATTTTAGTTTCCCGTCTGGTTGTGTTTGGAAATCAATTAAATCGACTTGGCATCTGCTATTCATTTCAGAATGGAGAATTGGCTTTGAAACTAGCCCTCTTTTCTTTTTTGTCTTATTTTATTGACAAACATCACACAATGATAAATAGAGGCATATCATTTCCTTTCTGGTATTGGCCTATTTTTTTGATGTCTCGGCTAACATCCTATCGCGACCGCCATGACCCACAGCTACATGAGCTGCGTTAATCACATCATAAAGTTCATCAGCTGGAACAAAGTATTGTTATATGCTCTTCATACCATGCAATGAGTTTTTTCACATCACCAATTTTCAAATTATCAAATCGTTTCAGTCTTCTTTTTTGTAATGATGTTCTTTTTTACAGCTTTTCCGCGTCTTCTACTTGTTTAACCAAATCCGCGTCTTCGTCTACTGATAACGCATTATAATGATAACTCTTTTTGGCTTTACTCTGCAGAATTTCCTCCAGAAACTTTTCTCTCCACAGGTTTTCATTGGCTTGTCTACTACGAAAGACGCATCCATGATGAAATGCCTCACAGTAATTATACTAGGATTATAATAAAATCTTTTAAACGCAACCAACAACTTAACACGCGCACTCGTCGATGCAAAATACAGTTCAAAACAAAGATCAGTGCTAGCAAAGAGCGGTTGAGGGGTGCAAGGGGCGAGCCAGAGATGATTTGGGGATTTCCCGTTCGTACAGACACAGACATGGGTTCCGAACAAAAGAAAAAAAAAGGGAGAAAGAGAGAGAGAAAACAATCACATAATACGAGGCCTATTCGGAAAGTCCGGTCAAACCGGTCGCAAAATATAGACCACTGTGAAAATCACAAATGTTTTATTTGAAACAGTTAGCTCTGTCTTCAGCTGCTTCTGTATATAGTCGCCGCTCCGATTTGGACATTGGTCGTAGCCTTGTACTAACTTCCCAATACCTTCGTCATAGAAGGCAGCCTCCTGTGCTTCCTTCCAATTCTCCACGCTGGTCTACAGCTCGTTGTCTGCGCCAGACTATTGTCTTCATAGCCAGTGGTTTATGTGAGCAGAGATGAAACTCAGAGAGAGTCAGTTGCAGGCTCTATTGTGGGCGATCAAACACTTCCCACCGAACACACTGCAGGAGCATCTTCATTGCCCCTGCAGAGTGTGGCTGAGAATTGTCATCCAAAAGGAAACGCATGACAGCTATGTTATGTGGGCTGCATGACTTCAGGCGAAATCTCACATCAGGCTCTCATACTTCATGGGAGACACTAAGACACTATTGTTCTAAGTATCTGTACATGATCACTGTGTGCTCAGACCTAAAAAGAGTGACATGACGCGATCGACAGGCATACTAGAGGCACTGGCCAACGCATCTGTGCAAAGCTTCATCGGATTTTTCGCACCCCATGAGACGTTACTTCCTGAATAATCCTCATATACACTCCTCGAAATGGAAAAAAGAACACATTGACACCGGTGTGTCAGACCCACCATACTTGCTCCGGACACTGCGAGAGGGCTGTACAAGCAATGATCACACGCACGGCACAGCGGACACACCAGGAACCGCGGTGTTGGCCGTCGAATGGCGCTAGCTGCGCAGCATTTGTGCACCGCCGCCGTCAGTGTCAGCCAGTTTGCCGTGGCATACGGAGCTCCATCGCAGTCTTTAACACTGGTAGCATGCCGCGACAGCGTGGACGTGAACCGTATGTGCAGTTGACGGACTTTGAGCGAGGGCGTATAGTGGGCATGCGGGAGGCCGGGTGGACGTACCGCCGAATTGCTCAACACGTGGGGCGTGAGGTCTCCACAGTACATCGATGTTGTCGCCAGTGGTCGGCGGAAGGTGCACGTGCCCGTCGACCTGGGACCGGACCGCAGCGACGCACGGATGCACGCCAAGACCGTAGGATCCTACGCAGTGCCTTAGGGGACCGCACCGCCACTTCCCAGCAAATTAGGGACACTGTTGCTTCTGGGGTATCGGCGAGGACCATTCGCAACCGTCTCCATGAAGCTGGGCTACGGTCCCGCACACCGTTAGGCCGTCTTCCGCTCACGCCCCAACATCGTGCAGCCCGCCTCCAGTGGTGTCGCGACAGGCGTGAATGGAGGGACGAATGGAGACGTGTCGTCTTCAGCGATGAGAGTCGCTTCTGCCTTGGTGCCAATGATGGTCGTATGCGTGTTTGGCGCCGTGCAGGTGAGCGCCACAATCAGGACTGCATACGACCGAGGCACACAGGGCCAACACCCGGCGTCATGGTGTGGGGAGCGATCTCCTACACTGGCCGTACACCACTGGTGATCGTCGAGGGGACACTGAATAGTGCACAGTACATCCAAACCGTCATCGAACCCATCGTTCTACCATTCCTAGACCGGCAAGGGAACTTGCTGTTCCAACAGGACAATGCACGTCCGCATGTATCCCGTGCTACCCAACGTGCTCTAGAAGGTGTAAGTCAACTACCCTGGCCAGCAAGATCTCCGGATCTGTCCCCCATTGAGCATGTTTGGGACTGGATGAAGCGTCGTCTCACGCGGTCTGCACGTCCAGCACGAACGCTGGTCCAACTGAGGCGCCAGGTGGAAATGGCATGGCAAGCCGTTCCACAGGACTACATCCAGCATCTCTACGATCGTCTCCATGACAGAATAGCAGCCTGCATTGCTGCGAAAGGTGGATATACACTGTACTAGTGCCGACATTGTGCATGCTCTGTTGCCTGTGTCTATGTGCCTGTGGTTCTGTTAGTGTGATCATGTGATGTATCTGACCCCAGGAATGTGTCAATAAAGTTTCCCCTTCCTGGGACAATGAATTCACGGTGTTCTTATTTCAATTTCCAGGAGTGTATATACAGAGTGTCCCAGCTATCTTGTCCACCCGATATATCTCTGGAACAATAACAGCTATTGGAAAACGACTTTCACCGGTATCAATGTACGGCTGGGGCCCATGAATGTACATATTTGGAAACATTCTAAAACGAAAGCATATGTGACTTTAACACAAAATTATGTTTTTTTAAATGTACCCCCTATATTTTTTTCTTCGGCAATCCATAGCATGACAAAGCACATACACAATGGCGTTGACTGCATCGCAATATTCCCATTACATCCCGACATATTGAGACGCGGTTGACGCTTGAAACACCCGACATGCGCTGTTAGCGCACGTCCTGAGGCTCAGGCGTGAACCCCATGCTGCCCGTAATCGCGATGTGATTGAAATGTGTAATCACACCTCCATACTTATCAAGAGGATGGCAGCAGATCGTATTATTCGCTTCGGACCATCGCGATTACGAGCAGCACGGGGTTCACGCCAGAGCCTCAGACGGTGCGCTAGCAGCGCATGTCGGGTGTTTCAAGCGTCAACTTCGCGTCTCAATATCTCGGGATGTAATGGGAATATTGCGATGCAATCAACGCCATTGTGTATGTGCTTTGTCATGCTATGGATTGCTGAAGAAAAAATATAGGAGGTCCATTTAAAAAAGCATAAGTTGGTCGTAAAAAACACATGTGTTTTCGTTTTAGAATGTTTCCAAATACACTCCTGGAAATGTAAAAAAGAACACATTGACACCGGTGTGTCAGACCCACCATACTTGCTCCGGACACTGCGAGAGGGCTGTACAAGCAATGATCACACGCACGGCACAGCGGACACACCAGGAACCGCGGTGTTGGCCGTCGAATGGCGCTAGCTGCGCAGCATTTGTGCACCGCCGCCGTCAGTGTCAGCCAGTTTGCCGTGGCATACGGAGCTCCATCGCAGTCTTTAACACTGGTAGCATGCCGCGACAGCGTGGACGTGAACCGTATGTGCAGTTGACGGACTTTGAGCGAGGGCGTATAGTGGGCATGCGGGAGGCCGGGTGGACGTACCGCCGAATTGCTCAACAAGTGGGGCGTGAGGTCTCCACAGTACACCGATGTTGTCGCCAGTGGTCGGCGGAAGGTGCACGTGCCCGTCGACCTGGGACCGGACCGCAGCGACGCACGGATGCACGCCAAGACCGTAGGATCCTACGCAGTGCCGCAGGGGACCGCACCGTCACTTCCCAGCAAATTAGGGACACTGTTGCTCCTGGGGTATCGGCGAGGACCATTCGCAACCGTCTCCATGAAGCTGGGCTACGGTCCCGCACACCGTTAGGCCGTCTTCCGCTCACGCCCCAACATCGTGCAGCCCGCCTCCAGTGGTGTCGCGACAGGCGTGAATGGAGGGACGAATGGAGACGTGTCGTCTTCAGCGATGAGAGTCGCTTCTGCCTTGGTGCCAATGATGGTCGTATGCGTGTTTGGCACCATGCAGGTGAGCGCCACAATCAGGACTGCATACGACCGAGGCACACAGGGCCAACACCCGGCATCATGGTGTGGGGAGCGATCTCCTACACTGGCTGTACACCACTGGTGATCGTCGAGGGGGCACTAAATAGTGCACGGTACATCCAAACCGTCATCGAACCCATCGTTCTACCATTCCTAGACCGGCAAGGGAACTTGCTGTTCCAACAGGACAATGCACGTCCGCATGTATCCCGTGCCACCCAACGTGCTCTAGAAGGTGTAAGTCAACTACCCTGGCCAGCAAGATCTCCGGATCTGTTCCCCATTGAGCATGTTTGGGACTGGATGAAGCGTCGTCTCACGCGGTCTGCACGTCCAGCACGAACGCTGGTCCAACTGAGGCGCCAGGTGGAAATGGCATGGCAAGCCGTTCCACAGGACTACATCCAGCATCTTTACGATCGCCTCCATGGGAGAATAGCAGCCTGCATTGCTGCGAAAGGTGGATATACACTGTACTAGTGCCAACATTGTGCATGCTCTGTTGCCTGTGTCTATGTGCCTGTGGTTCTGTCAGTGTGATCATGTGATGTATCTGACCCCAGGAATGTGTCAATAAAGTTTCCCCTTCCTGGGACAATGAATTCACGGTGTTCTTATTTCAATTTCCAGGAGTGTATGTATATTCATGGGACCCAGCCCTACATTGATACCGGTGAAAGTCGTTTTCCAATAGCTGTTATTGTTCCAGAGATATTTTGTGTGGACAAGATAGCTGGGACACCCTGTATATTGACCCATCCATATAGCATAGGGTGGCTCCTGCAACACAGGGAGTTGCACAAGCCCCAGATCGAGTCTGCCCAGTGAATTAACAACAACGGTCATGGTGTCAGCCGGCCTGTATGTAGTGTTTAGATGGTTTCCCAGGTCCCACAAGGTGAATACCGGTCTGGTACCGATATCCCATCTCATTTACACGATTCGCAAACATTTAGAAAACACCATCCCAGGGGGAAGTGGTTGCATCACCAAGGGCGTCCGGCCTTGTTTTCAGTTAAATGGTCAGCGATGGAGACCGGCGAGTGGAATTTCCGAGTACGGAGACAGCGAGTTTGGAGAGAATGTCGTAGGACTCGCTGGCGCGTTTAAGACGGATACACGGAGCTCATTTCTGACCTGCCGCGTACAGACCCTGAGAGACGTCAGGTCGTGTCACACTGGAACAGACGGTAGACGTCACGGGAGGGATGGCCGCTGGTTCTGCAGTCGGGTCACGCGCCGGACGGCCGGCGGCTTCCGACCTCAAATATTTACATCGGATGTTGCCGGCAGAAGGATGGCGGGGGGAGGGGGGGGCGGCGAGGGAAAGCCCCCCCTCCTGTCCCCCTCCACCAAGAAGAGCACTGGGCGCCCCTCCGTGGCCTGTCCTTTGCGAAGCGAATGCGTGCTGCATAATTAACTCGTCCACCTAGCCCAGCTTCTTGTGCTGGCTCCCGAAGTCGTACGCTCGTGTGCATATCCTTCGGAGTTTTACACAACGGACGTAAAGCACAGGTGACGTACGTACTTGCTGTACGGCCGCGCCGAGCTGCTACGTCGTTTTCGTTGCCGCAAGAACGTCATTATTCTTTCATTCTGTTTTGCAGTATGTATCACACTCGAGGTACTCCCCCGGTACAGAAGAACCAATAGCGTAGCAGCTTTCACGTTTAAAGCAAGCACTGTCTCCGTTGGCGCGCGAGGAAACTTGCCACGCAAAACCGCAGTTGCGTTGCTGGTCAGGAGCTCTTCGAGCGTCCTGCATAGAAAAACCGTAGGTCTTCTCATTACTTTTTATAATCTGAAGGTTGCAGTACCTTGTTTCCACAAATATTAAAAGTTGTCTTTGATGGAAATGGCCGGTCCAGTATTTCGTGTTGGACTAACTGCTCACCGTACTCGTCTTTCCATTTCATTCAAAGGCTCTTAGTGTAACTGGTGAGAATTTTGAATTACCGAATATCAGTTTACGCTGCCTGACAAAGCTAGTGAAACACACAAAAGACATGGTCGGATGTCAACATAAATCATCATCATCATCATCATCATCATCATTTAAGACTGATTATGCCTTTCAGCGTTCAGTCTGGAGCATAGCCCCCCTTATACAGTTCCTCCATGATCCCCTATTCAGTGCTAACTTTGGTGCCTCTTCTGATGTTAAACCTATTACTTCGAAATCATTCTTAACCGAATCCAGGTACCTTCTCCTCGGTCTGCCCCGACTCCTCTTACCCTCTACTGCTGAATCCATGAGTCTCTTGGGTAACCTTGCTTCTCCCATGCGCGTAACATGACCCCACCATCTAAGCCTGTTCGCCCTGACTGCTACATCTATAGAGTTCATTCCCAGTTTTTCTTTGATTTCCTCATTGTGGACACCCTCCTGCCATTGTTCCCATCTACTAGTACCTGCAATCATCGTAGCTACTTTCATTTCCGTAACCTCAACCTTGTTGATAAGGTAACCTGAATCCACCCAGCTTTCGCTTCCATACAACAAAGTTGGTCGAAAGATTGAACGGTGCACAGATAACTTAGTCTTGGTACTGACTTCCTTCTTGCAGAAGAGAGTAGATCGTAGCTGAGCGCTCACTGCATTAGCTTTGCTACACCTCGCTTCCAGTTCTTTCACTATGTTGCCATCCTGTGAGAATATGCATCCTAAGTACTTGAAACCGTCCACCTGTTCTAACTTTGTTCCTCATATTTGGCACTCAATCCGTTTATATTTCTTTCCCACTGACATTACTTTCGTTTTGGAGATGCTAATCTTCATACCATAGTTCTTACATTCCTGACCTAGCTCTGAAATATTACTTTGCAAACTTTCAATCGAATCTGTCATCACAACTAAGTCATCCGCATATGCAAGACTGCTTATTTTGTGTTCACATATCTTAATCTCACCCAGCCAGTCTATTGTTTTCAACATATGATCCATAAATAATATGAACAACAGTGGAGACAGGTTGCAGCCTTGTCTTACCCCTGAAACTCCTCTGAACCATGAACTCAATTTACCGTCAACTCTAACTGCTGCCTGACTATCCATGTAAAGACCTTAAATTGCTTGCAAAAGTTTGCCTCCTATTCCATAATCTTGTAGAACAGACAATAACTTCCTCCTAGGAACCCGGTCATATGCCTTTTCTAGATCTATGAAGCATAGATACAATTCCCTGTTCCACTCATAACACTTCTCCATTATTTGCCGTAAGCTAAAGATCTGGTCCTGACAACCTCTAAGAGGCCTAAACCCACACTGATTTTCATCCAATTGGTCCTCAACTAATACTCGCACTTTCCTTTCAACAATACCTGCGAAGATTTTACCCACAACGCTGATTAAAGAGATACCTCTGTAGTTGTTACAATCTTTTCTGTTTCCATGTTTAAAGATTGGTGTGATTACTGCTTTTGTCCAGTCTGATGGAACCTGTCCCGACTCCCAGGCCATTTCAATTATCCTGTGTAGCCATTTAAGACCTGACATTCCACTGTATTTGATGAGTTCCGACTTAATTTCATCCACCCCGGCCTCTTTATTGCACTGCACTCTATTGACCATTTTTTCCACTTCCACGAATGTGATCCTATTTCAACATAAATGTGTGTGTGAATTCCTAAGGGACCAAACTGCTGAGGTCACAGGTCTCTAGACTGAAATGCTACTTAAACTAATTTATGTTAAGAACAAAACACACACACACACACACCCATGCCCGAGAGAGGACTGGAACCTCAGGCGAAATCCGTGACATGGAGCCTCTAACCGCGAGGCGGGTATCAACGTAAGTTCCCACTCGTACACACCATCGGCGGATATGTCAATGATTAGTGTTGCAGCTGTCTGTGACAAGCAGAAGTTCAACCAGAGTGCATCAGCGTTGTTCACAGGCCTATAAGGGTACATAAATGGCGGTAACAGCGTCAGATGCTGAGATCCCACGTACTTGTTAGAGACAGCTTCATCATCATTTGACAGTTGGAGGTTGCCTCTCTGTGTATCTCCTTTTAGTCGGCTGGCCAAATCGCGCAGTATCCAGATTTGTGGGACATTCGAAGGCCTGATGTTACACTGCGTGAGAACCGGCGTACTCGTATTCAAGGTGGTGGGGATCACCGTATTGTGCACCAAGCACACGTTAACCTTTTCACAACTGCACCTGTCTTCTGGGAACAAGTAATGACTCTACACAACATTTTGAGGTGTCCCACGCCGTTGTTCTGGCAGCCGGACGAAGGAATTACCACACTTTGTGTAGCTTCGACAGCAGGTTAGCACAAGCGGCTGTGTCTGGAGTGGTGCTGTGACTTGGAAGCAGGGACTGTTGATTAATGGCGACGCATTCATTTTAGCGATGAATCTTGGTTGTGCACTACCAATCATAACCACCGTCCCAGACTATGGTGGCGACTGGAAGAAAGGTTCCATTCGTCCAGTCTTTTGGACAAGTACAGTGCTGTTACTCCTGTCGTCATAGTGTGTGTGTGTGTGTGTGGGGGGCATATTTTCATAGGTGTTATTTATTAACTACTTTAACCCAAATAGAACATTGTCGCGGGACTGGTATTCATGCACATTTGTGCATTCCTTACAAAGTGGTACATGGTTACTGCATATGTGAGATGCCATGCAGCTCCTGTTGTTTACGCATTTTCAGGCAGGGCAGCCTAAACCAAGCACCGAACGGCAAAACCCTAACTGAACCTCATTTACAGGGTGATTCCGTATTGATGTTATAGACTTTCAGGGGTGGTGGAAAAAGGTAACTGTATCATTTTGAACTAAGGGGCCCTTTACCAGAAAGACAGAGTCGAAAGTTTACGAAAACTGTTCTGATACCTCTGACAGTGAACATTTTCTGCTGGAAGCTTTCTGCTTTCCATCTTTTAGGAGCAGGTAGCATGGACTAAAACAAGAAAGAAATTATCAATTAAACATGGGCTCCAAAATGTATATCTTAATGGCTACGAACCTTTGTTTTAAGAGATATGTTTACAGTAGCAAAGATGAAGCTGATCACAGTTTCAGGACTTAAAATTTACTAAATATTTTAAGAATTAAAAGCATTATTGGTAAGCCGCAGTATATGTGCGCTTATACACTATCCGATCAAAAGTATACGGACATCTGTTAGTGGACATTAATATGCAGTACATCCTCCCCTCGTCTTTATGACTCCTTCATCTATGCTGGGGACACTTTTCCCGAATGTCTGTGGAATAATGTAAGCCCAATCTCCTTCAAGACTCGAAACAGGGAAAGTACTCACGTTTGTCACAGGGGCCTAAAACGAAGATGACGCTCTAAGTGATCCCGAAGGTGTTCTATTGGGAAGATATCGAGGCACTGGCTAGACCAGTCCATTTCAAGATACTTATTGTCCACAGATAATAGCCTCACAGAAAATGACAGGGCGCATTCTCAGGCTGAAACCAACCGTCATCTTCGAGTTGTTTCTCTACTGTACACAGTACAAAATGCTGTACAAAGTGTTCATATCCTTCCGCATTTAACGTTTCCTTAGGTGCAATAAGGGGACCACAGCCTAACCATGAAAAACACTCCCATACCGAAACACCACCTCCTCTGTACTTCAAATGGTTCAAATGGCTCTGAGCACTACGGGACTTAACACCTGGGTTATCAGTCCCCTAGAACTTAGAACTACTTAAACCTAACTAACCTAAGGACGTCACACACATCCATGCCCGAGGCAGGATTCGAACCTGCGGCCGTAGCGGTCGCACGGTTCTTGACTGAAGCGGCTTCTGTACTTCATTGTTGCCGCTACATATGACGGCAGGCAATGGTCTCCAGGGATTGGCCAGGGGCGGGCACATACGTCTGATTTCTACTGGTTACAGGGTAATTCATCAGATTACTCGCTTCCAGTCATCCAATCCAGTGGTGTCGATCTATACACTGCCTCTAGCTTGTCTTAGCACTGACTTCAGAAACAGGAGAGGAAATTATTAGTGTTGCAACGTACCATACCCCGTGCACCGCACTTTGGTTTGCGGTGCATGTATTTATGTGCAGTACCTGATCATTTTTAAAACCCTATGCAGACTCATTGTACTAACTGGACTACTGGGGCACCGTGGACCTCACAACTGGTTTCTTTCGCTCATTTCAAGCGAAACAATCACCCTCGACAGTCTCGGCGGTCCGTGTGCGTCAGAGCATGATGTCTGTTTGGTCTTGGTTTCCTTTCCTTGTTCATTTGCGCTTAGACTCCACGTCATATCAGCAAAAATCGACTTGGGTGGCGTTAAAAGAGCTGAAATGTCTGTGATGGATTTGTAACCGAGATGACATACAGTGACTACTCCACTTTCGAAGCCATTGAGCTATCCTGTCCGACCCATCTGCTGTTTCTGCTTGCGTACTGACAAGACAGTAATCCCCGCCACCTTCTACTCTGGCGGGCCCTCCCCTCTTATCATCTAGAGGTCAATTCTGCATAATATAGTGGTGTGCAGATGATTTTGTTCGGGTAGTGTACATTCTAAGCGTCGATGTAGTTACGAGATGGAGCAGTCCTGCAGTTGTACCTCTCTCCGTGCTAGTACGACTTCCGTATTAATCGACATCAGCGTTCAGAGGTAAAGTGACGTCAGACAACTAATATAAGTGTAACTTTCATCTGATGAAAACTATTTGAGCGCTTATTAGTGGGAATTACCATGGTCTGTGTCCATTCTTCGCCTTGGTGATGGCTTGAACTGTGCTGAGGAAACTTTTCATAAAGTTTGTGAATGTGTGTATATAGAGGGTCTATACAAGGGCGATGTACTTGAGGATAATATTATGGAAATGGAAAAGGATGTAGATGAAGATGAAATGGGAGATATGATACTGCGTGAAGAGTTTGACAGAGCACTGAAAGACCTAAGTCGAAACAAGGCCCCGGGAGTAGGGAACATTCCATTACAACTACTGACAGCCTTGGGAATGCCAGTCCTGACAAACCTGTACGATCTGGTGAGCAAGATGTATGAGACAGGCGAAATACCCTCAGACTTCAAGAAGAATATAATAATTCCAATCCCAAAGAAAGCAGGTGTTGACAGATGTGAAAATTACCGAACTATCAGTGTAATAAGTCACTGCTGCAAAATACTAACGCGAATTCCTTACAGTCGAATGGAAAAACTAGTAGAAACTGACCTCAGGGAAGATCAGTTTGGATTCCGTAGAAATATCGGAACACGTGAGGCAATACTGACCATACGACTTATCTGAGAAGCTAGATTAAGGAAAGACAAACCTACGTTGCTAGCATTTGTAGACTTAAAGAAAAGCTTTTGACAATGTTGACTGGAATACTCTCTTTCAAATTCTGAAGGTGGCATGGATAAAATACAGGGAGCGAAAGGCTATTTACAATTTGTACAGAAACCAGATGGCAGTTATAAGAGTCGAGGGACATGAAAGGGAATCAGTGGTTGGGAAGGGAGTGAGACAGGGTTGTAGCCTCTCCCCGATGTTATTCAATCTGTATATTGAGCAAGCAGTGAAGGAAACAAAAGAAAAATTCGAAGTAGGTATTAAAATACATGGAGAAGAAATAAATACTTTTAGGTTCGCCGATGACAGTGTAATTCAGTCAGAGACAGCAAAGGACTTGGAAGAGCAGTTGAACGGAATGGATAGTGTCTTTAAAGGATGATATAAGATGAGCATCAACAAATGCAAAACAAGAATAATGGAATGTAGTCGAATTAAGTCGGGTGAAGCTGAGGGAATTAGATTAGGAAATGAGACACTTGAAGTAGTAAAGGAGTTTTGCTATTTTGGGAGCAAAATAACTGATGATGGTCGAAGTAGAGAGGGTATAAAATGTAGGCTGGCAATGGCAAGGAAAGCATTTCTGAAGAGGAGAAATTTGTTAACATCGAGTATAGATTTAATTGTCAGGAAGTCGTTTCTGAAAGTAATTGTTTGAAGTGTAGCCATGTATGGAAGTGAAACATGGACGATAAATAGTTTAGACAAGAAGAGAATAGAAGCTTTCGAAATGTGGTGCTACAGAAGAATTCTGAAGATTAGATGGGTTGGTCACATAACTAATGAGAAAGTATTGAATAGGATTGGGGAGAAGAGAAGTTTGTGGCACAACTTGACCAGAAGAAGGGATCGGTTGGTAGGACATGTTCTGAGGCATCAAGGGATCACCAATTTAGTATTGGAGGGCAGCGTGGAGGGTAAAAATCGTAGAGGGAGACCAAGAGATGAATATACTAAGCAGATTCAGAAGGATGTAGGTTGCAGTAGGTACTGGGAGATGAAGAAACTTGATCAGGATAGAGTAGCATGGAGAGCTGCATCAAACCATTCTCAGGACTGAAGACCACAACAACAACAACAATGGAGGCACAGAAACCCCTTTTTCCCCAATAGCCGAAACCAGGGAAGGTAGTGATGCTGGAGGCCAGGGTCTGTAGTCGACATCCTAACTCATCCCAGAGGTGTTCCACTGGGTCCAGGTCGGCACTCTGAACAGATCAGTCAAAAGATATCAGTAAATGACTGTGGCATTGCGCAGCAATTCGTGACCAGAAGCATACACGGATGTGGTTGGTTCTCTACATTCCTCGTACAACTGATTATTGTAATGGTTATTTTTGATGTTTTCGGTAATATTGTTACCCACGAGCCACGTGTCCGCGTCTGAAAACGCTGTCCCGTGAATGCAAGAGGGAGCGCCGTTTTCGACAGTCGTGATAGAAATCGCCCGAACGCTGCCGCCCATGACGTGGCCCTAGCCGGCTGCGGGTGGGCGGCGCCTGTGGGCGACACCTGAGGGGAACAACCTGCTCGCTGCCTGCCACGCGCACGTCGCCCGGCGTCTTTTCTCGCTCGGTGGGACGTTACAACGGCGCCGTGTGTGTGCGCTGGCAAATTCAGGCCGTCCACGTTTCTGGAACGAACCTGGGAAAGTATTGTGTAAGCTGCGACATGGCGCTGTGCAGTTCTTACTGCGGCTTTACGGTAAGCGGAAGCCATTCCACCGTGACTGTGATTTACACCGAAGGAACATCTGAGGTGTCGAATGTTTCTGACAACGATCCGAACCATAAGTAGCACCTAAATCATTGCTTTATCATGTAAGATTCGAGGAAGAACTTCACAAGATATACTTGAAAAAAGAGACAGCATTGGTCGTATATTTTTTGAAACGTCCCCTTAGAACAAATTATACAAGACTGTGCTTAAACTGACACACAATATTTTTAGCGCAACGCAATTTGACTTTCAAAAATCCCTACAAAAGAATGGCCCTGACTAACATTAACCTATACCTTTCACAAATCACTTACCTCACAAAAATCTTCGTTACTCAAGCTACAGCAAAACAGCGAGCGCCACTACTGCGAGCTAAATAACAGATTCAAACTACGGAAGGCACTAACTACTAGTAGGCATAGTTAGCAAATGAAAGATTTTAATAGAGAACAAACAATGTATTTACCTTAATATTCATCAAAAGTCATAATATATACAGTAGTTCATGACATCCATTTTTACAAATTTCAAAACTCCGCCATCTCTCTCCCCACATCCACCACTGCTGGCGGCTCACCTCCAACTGCGCAACGCTACGCGCTGTTCACATCCAGCTGCCGCTGCCCAACACTACAATGGCAGACAACAATGCAAACTAGCCACAGACTGCACACAGCACAGCCAGTGATATTCATACAGAGAGCGCTACGTGGCGGCGGCGTTACCAATATAAGAACCTAAACAGCCAACTTACATTTTTACTATCGCAAAATCGATTTTCTGTCACTGAGTGATCATCCTAAGTGCTAGAAGTTAAAATTTTTTCACATTACGATCAGAGAGTGCAGGTAAACAGCGACCTCAGTCTATGTGATTGCCGCAAGCTTAGTGACAACAGTGCATCCTAATTTAAGTTATACAATATAGGTTTGTTTCTAACAAGTGTTATGCTCATATGCAGATGTAATTGTGATTTTCTATGTTATACTCTCTGATCGTAATGTGAAAAATTTTTAACTTCTAGCACTGAAGATGGTCACTCAGTGACAGAAAATCGATTTTGCGATAGTAAAAAATATACGACCAATGCTGTCTCTTTTTTCAAGTATACCTGTTATCTGGACGTAGTGCACAGGACAACATGGAGTCGCCAATCAACTTCACAAGATGTTCGCCATTATATTTGAATGAAAATTACTTTATTTATCTTTCGTTCTCAGCGATTACTTTCGGTGTTAGTAATCACTTCTGCCCTCACCCAAGCAGTAAGACTGGAACCACGCATAACCACTAGTCACAGCCAAACTAAATCTCTTGGAAGTGAAGAACTCTGTACTGGATGAAAATGTCCCCTGCTTCGAATATCATTGTATTAAATTATACCCAGTACGACTGTATTGAGACAGACACTGACTGAGAATGTGTACGCCTTTGTAAAATGATATGCCGTAGACTACACATGACGTGCATGTTCTCGCTGGCCAGTTTAGCTGATTGCTTGTTATTCTGAATCATACATGCGGCAGCCCCTTACGATGTTCAACCAGTCAATGTAGCCATGAAAATGTATTAACGCTTTCAGACCTGGAGGAAGGAAAATTTTTCTTTATGTGACCCCTTTTTTAATGATTTATACAAAATATATACCTGTTTTCAAAACATACTTTGTACACTTGGCCTCATTTTTTATAGACTAAAATAACTAATTACGGAATATTCTCAGTTGTAATAAACAGTAAAATGATCATTCAATAATTACCATGCAGAATAGCAATGGTTCAAATGGCTCTGAGCACTATGGGACTTAAGTCATCTATGGTCATCAGTCACCTAGAACTTAGAACTAATTAAACCTAACTAACCTAAGGACATCACACACATCCATGCCCGAGGCAGGATTCGAACCTGCGACCGTAGCGATCGCGCGGCTCCGGACTGAGCGCCTAGAACCGCTGGACCACCGCGGCCGGCGCAGTACAGCAATAACAATATTTAGTTGTACGTGAAATATAGCGAACCAAGCATATCCGTGTATTCTGGGGGTCACTAACTGCTGCGCAGTGCTACATTGACTTAGTGATGTTTTCATAGTGATGCCTAACAGTTGTTATCACTTGATCCTGGTGAAAAGGTTGAACATCCACAAATGTGTACCTCAGGCAAAAATACTTTCCTTGCAACTAAGATACAGTAAAAGTTAATGTAAATGATTGTAGTCACACGGACTGAAAGGGTTAAGAGATGCCTTAGAACTGATGTACGGCAGTATACAGACGATGTTACATAGTCGTTCTTAAGCCTCTTTATTCTACACTTCAGTTATTTCCATAGATTTTCTAGTTACGTGGAAATGAAGGTAACTGTGTTTAATTTTCACCAAAGCAATTTTTGTGATCGATTTTTTCCCTCGATTGCTCAACCTCGTCATATGTGGGTATGAAATTCTAGTTTCCACTTGGGATGCACGGTTGTTGTTAACTATGTTGTTGAACTGTGTACATGATGCTACTTTATTATTACTTAGAACAGATCATCCTCGCACCTGCTGCTAGTTACCACACATGGCTGAAATCACACAAAGATGATTATACTGGACACGCACAGTTTTATTCTGGTATCTATTTCTTTGTAAATATTTGTGTTTATTCTATGGCAGGATTCAAATTATCGTCCGTCATGTCATTATTAAAATCTACTTCTGTTATTTTTCCTTGATTCTCTCATGAGAGTTTCTCAATAATAGGTACAAGACATTCTCATCTTTATCGCATCTGCAGTTTACCTTTCATTATTCCCTCTATATTCGGTTAACTATCTTTGGATGCCGTTGCATACGTACTACAGATTTACTCCTATTATTTACACAAGTATTACATTCAGCAAGTTTTTATCTACTGTCTGGGATTTGTTTCATCCTTTGCTTTGTTTTCTTAATTCATAATGTGAATTATGTATTGAATAGTCTTTTTATTCAATTTGAGTAATGTTTGACATAAGGGTACCACCATATTCGAAACATAGGGTTACGATTTGTTTCCTGTGTACTTTTACTCTGATTCTAGGGGTTTTTCTGTTGCCACTTCAACATAGCTGTGAAAAATAATTGTTACGAGGTGCATTCAAGTTCTAAGGCCTCCGATTTGTTTTCTAATTAACTACTCACCCGAATTCGATGAAACTGGCGTTACTTCTCGACGTAATCGCCCTGCAGCGTACACATTTTTCACAACGCTGACGCCATGATTCCATGGCAGCGGCGAAGGCTTCTTTAGGAGTCTGTTTTGACCACTGGAAAATCGCTGAGGCAATAGCAGCACGGCTGGTGAATGTGCGGCCACGGAGAGTGTCTTTCATTGTTGGAAAAAGCCAAAAGTCACTAGGATCCAGGTCAGGTGAGTAGGGAGCATGAGGAGTCACTTCAAAGTTGTTATCACGAAGAAACTGTTGCGTAACGTTAGCTCAATGTGCGGGTGCGTTGTCTTGGTGAAACAGCACACGCGCAGCCCTTCCCGGACGTTTCTGTTGCAGTGCAGGAAGGAATTTGTTCTTCAAAACATTTTCGTAGGATACACCTGTTACCGTAGTGCCCTTTGGAACGCAATGGGTAAGGATTACGCCCTCGCTGTCCCAGAACATGGACACCATCATTTTTTCAGCACTGGCGGTTACCCGAAATTTTTTTGGTGGCGGTGAATCTGTGTGCTTCCATTGAGCTGACTGGCGCTTTGTTTCTGGATTGAAAAATGGCATCAACGTCTCAACGTCACAACCGACGAAAAGTAAGTCCCATTTATGCTGTCGTTGCGCGTCAACATTGCTTGGCAACATGCCACACGGGCAGCCATGTGGTCGTCCGTCAGCATTCGTGGCACCCACCTGGATGACACTTTTCGCATTTTCAGGTCGTCATGCAGGATTGTGTGCACAGAACCCACAGAAATGCCAACTCTGGAGGCGATCTGTTCAACAGTCATTCGGCGATCCCCCAAAACAATTCTCTCCACTTTCTCGGTCATGTCGTCAGACCGGCTTGTGCGAGCCCGAGGTTGTTTCGGTTTGTTGTCACACGATGTTCTGCCTTCATTAAACTGTCGCACCCACGAACGCACTTTCAACACATCCATAACTCCATCACCACATGTCTCCTTCAACTGTCGATGAATTTCAATTGGTTTCACACCACGCAAATTCAGAAAACGAATGATTGCACGCTGTTCAAGTAAGGAAAACTTCGCCATTTTAAGTATTTAAAACAGTTCTCATTCTCGCCGCTGGCGGTAAAATTCCATCTGCCGTACGGTGCTGCCATCTCTGGGACGTATTGACAATGAACGCGGCCTCATTTTAAAACAATGCGCATGTTTCTATCTCTTTCCAGTCCGGAGAAAAAAAATCGGAGGCCTTAGAACTTGAATGCACCTCGTATTCTACCATAGGATTGGACTATAATTAGTACAGGATCTCACAGTTCTGTTTTTATTCCTGTTGTGGAATGCTTCTTCTAAAGCAATGACGCTGTAATCTGTGTATCAAGGATGTTTTTTCTCCTTTTCTATGGTGTTAACTGGTTGTGAGTTGCGAGCACTCTGCCACAAGACGGCCCCGAGTTGTAACGTTCAGCCTTGGTTTTACTGTCATCGATCGTCCTCCATAAAGTCCCGCCTTGGACTCATCTGATTTTTATCTGTTTCCCAAACTTAAAAAACATTTTACTTACGTTGTGATGAAGCGGTGCAAACAGAGATGAGACTGTGGCTCCATCAACAGAGTAAAACATTGTACAGTGAGGGCGTCAGTAAGCTGGTCTCTCGTTAGGAGAAATGTGTTCGTCGCCAGGGCGATTATGGTGAGACATAAATATGAAGAACAAAGAAGTACAATATTAATAACATTTGTTTTATTTAAAAAGCTTGAAGGTTTTTCACATGAAAAATTCAGAGGCACTACATTTCACGCCCTCGTATACTGCGTCTTCTTGATGCAATTCTGTAAACTTTCTATAGTAACTTCTTTGATTAGGAATGGCTTAGTTCAAAATTCAAATGGCCCTGAGCACTATGGGACTTAACTGCTGTGGTCATCAGTCCCCTTGAACTTAGAACTATTTAAATCTAACTAACCTAAGGACATCACACACATCCATGCCCGAGGCAGGATTAGAACCTGCGACCGTAGCGGTCGCGCGGTTCCAGACTGTAGCGCCTAGAACCGCTCGGCCACTCCGGCCGGTTATGGTTTAGTAAATCTCCTTTCGGCTTATGTAACTATTCTACACCACTTTTCTGTATTATGTTTAACTTCTTTTTTTCCCTCATAGAAACGCGTGGCTTATTATATTCGTATTTCCTTTTGTTAATATTCCCCCCTTTCTCCATTTTCTGTTTGGTACAAATCAGTTCCGCTCTCGATAGAATGCTTCCCAAACTGCAGAAGTACAAAATCTCGATGAACATGTGTAAATCGCTAACATAGTGCAGCAGATATTACAGTAGATTCCATCGTTTGTAAGGCATCTTACACTACTTCTTAGCGATCCCTGACAGTTTTACAGCTGCAGTTAAGTGTGTCCAGTGTTTGTGAAGAGACTTAAATCTACAGCAAAATAATGAGGCGAGTCGTGCAAATGAATGACAGAGAATGTTGCTGACCTGTAGAAGTATTGAATATAACAGTTGTTAATATCCATGATACTGAGTGGCTCCCATGAACAAAATTTAAAAAAAAAATCATTTTGCCTTAAGTGGATCTTAACATTAAGTATTATTCTTTTCCATGGGAATGTTTGCTATGGTCCCACTGTTTCCGTTATTGTAATAATTAGCGTATTGCATTGGTGGCCGGGAGACCCTTCGCGGGGCGGTTCTGCCGCCGCTCCACAAGTTCTTTAACGCCACTACAGCGACTTGCGAGTGAATGAGGATGAAATGGTGATGAAAGAGACACAACACCCAGTCATCTGGAGGCAGAGAAAATCCCTGACCCCGCCGGGAATCGAACCCGGGACCCCGTGCGCGGGAAGCGAGCCGCGGACTCCGTTAAGGTAGTGAATTATTTGTAAAAATATTTGCATTTTTAACTGAAATACTACGTCATTTACTATTCCACTTAAGTAATGCAAATGATGGGCGATGTGCCTGCTCTATGTTCTGAGCGTGTATTAGGACTCGAGGATACGCAGTTGTCTGTGCTCACATAGACGGTGCTCCTGTTACTATGTAATGGAAGCTACTCTACTATCTCTGCCGGCCGCGGTGGCCATGCGGTTCTAGGCGCTGCAGTACGGAACCGCGGGATTGCTACGGTCGCAGGTTCTAATCCTGCCTCGGGCATTGATGGGTGTGATGTCCTTAGGTTAGTTAGGTTTAAGTAGTTCTAAGTTCTAGGGGACTGATGACCTAAGATGTTAAGTCCCATAGTGCTCAGAGCCGTTTGAACCATTTGAATCTATTATCTCTGACTCTCGTGTAAACAGAGCTGGAAGGCTATACCCGTGTACTGAGAATACATTGTCTGTGACAAGTGGCGTACTTTACGTCGTCGATGTCGTAGGTCGCACTGCGGATGGACTACGCGATGCAAGGAACCGGATTTTCCAGCAATCAGCTTGACGCTGTGTGTGTAGTATCACTTTGTTATACCATTATCTGTTATGCAGAATACATAAAACAACACTATAAAACTACTGAACTATTTATCACAACAAAAATATTAAACTGAACACGTTCACAATATAAATAAAACACAGCTACAAAATGCTCGGCTAGGCATTTGGTTAAGGGGCTCCGGAACGCCCTATACTTGCAATGTTAAAATAACGCTTATAAATTACATCTTTCCTCACAAAGTATTTGAGGTAGGAAGTTGAACTTTTTACAGATTATTTATTGGAATATGGGCTACAACTTAACACAGGGATTTTACAAAATTTTAGTTCAGTTATTAAAGATGATTTTTTTTCAATTGTAATTAAAATTCACAACATTTTTTCCAATTTTTTATTTATATATTCAAAAATATACAGTTTTTTGGAAAAAGGCTGTGTTAAATTATGCAGAAGGTACTGTGTAACATTTACTGAAAGTTTTAAACAAATATGTTTGGAAGATCCTTAGAAAACATGTAATTAGTATGAGAAAATAAAAGTTTTGGGAATCGAGCGACAAAGATTGGATTAACTTTTTAGTGCATTCCAGGTCCATAGGATGGATTATCTTCATCCTCTGCAAACTCCTCCTCCAGCTTCCTCTTGTTCCTCCTCCTGTTTACTCTTGCTTGTATTTCTAGACTCTTTACAGCCCTGTCTGCAGCCCGAAGGCGTTCCTTGTCTAAAGCAAGCATCGCTCGTACCATGTTAGAACCTATCTTCATTCCCATATTTCTAAATACCTTGCACCTTACCATGTTGCCATCATTGAAAGTCGCAACAGTAACTTTACTTTTACTCATTATTATACTTCAACAAAACAGAGACTCAAGAAACAGAATTAATTACGAATATTTTCGAGATAACGACAGAGTAAATAAACATGAAACAATCAACAATCACACCAGCGATATATATTGAACCATCACAGGTTAGCCACAACACATACTTTATCTCACATCATTAAAATGTACCTGATGAACACGGACGTTAATAATAACACCATTTGACAGCAGTTTAACAGCGCCACAGTGGGTCACGCGCATGTAGGACACATTTAAAAAAAATTTAAATAGTTGTAGTCTTCGGAATTGAATAAATTATATATCTATTAAAAGGTAATAGTCTGCAGATTCAGAAAACGCAAAAAAGTAAAAATTGAACTTTTCATGATTTTGAGCCTTTCCGGAGCCCCTTAACTAGTGATCCAACGTAGCTCCAACAGTTGCAGGTCCAAAGATCCCCTGAGGTGTAAAAATAGTAATAATAAAAGCGTTTATGTGACTTGCGATCTGTATGTAATGGGATACGTCACATTATCCCCCACTCTTTCGTTTAAAAAACCCTATTTTTTCAACATAATCTCTGTTCTATGCGACGGTGTTACGTCACGATACTGGGAGGGTTTGTATGCCGGCACGGTATCACTCTACTGGTCGAGGTCGGAGCCAATGTCTTGCTGTATCAATAACCTCCATATCGTCCATGCACTGTTTCCAGCGGGGCGCACCCATCATTGGGCCAAACACGTGGAAGTTCGGAGGTGCCGTATCCGGGCTGTAGGATGGATGCGGCAGGTCTGCGCGACCTTGTTGCTATGATAATAGACGCCTCGCCCAACGACTCTCCGTGCTTTTGTCCACTGCCAGGTCTGCGTAAACATTTTTGTGAATATCTGCGATGCTACGATTTTTCGCCAAAAGAAACTGAATGACAACTCTTTGCTTGGAAACCATTTTCCTTAGAGGACAATTAGTAAGGCTGTTTTACACTTATTCTTGTTAATTAGTGAAGCTCCGTAGGCTAAAATAATATGCATACCGGTACCATATGTTGCACTTTCCTAATATAACGATACGAAACGCATATTGCACGAGTTACATAATTTACTTAATATAATCTCATCGTAACCATCAACCTCTATCATTATCACCGTAATGGATAGCATATTTTCCAGAGGCAGTGCCTTACTACTGCAACGATTCACTTCTTGTCTTGTGTCTGAACTTTCCCTACATTCCTTCGTTTCTCCACATGTTCTCCAATGATGTTCTTTATTGCTTTTCGCTTTCCTTACTTTCCATGAACCATGTCCATAAAATGCTTGTTAAGCTTAGTGGGTTTTTGTCCGAACTGCGATAATTTTCCAGTTTAAATTGTTTTAAGGAGGTTTACCTCTGAATTTATTTCCTTGTTACCCTGTGGGAAATGATTTCGTCACTTCCCTTTTCACGCCGGTCATTCTCAATAAACCAAATATTCCATTATTCGAGAAAGTGTTTTGCTGTTTTTGCATAATACTGCCTCAGAATGCCTTGACATTGTTAAATTATTGCCGGCCGCAGTGACCGAGCGGTTCTAGGCGCTTCAGACCGGAATCCGCACGACTACTACGGTCGCAGGTTAGAGTCCTGCCTCGGGCATGGATGTGTGTGATATCCTTAGGTTAGTTAGGTTTAAGTAGTTCTAAGTTCTAGGGGACTTATGACCTCAGATGTTAAGTCCCATAGCGCTCAGAGCCATTTGAACCATGTGTTAAACAATTTCTTCGTAAACAATAATCTGTGAATCCTTAAATAGATCCGTTTCCGACCAGTTGGATGAAGCACTACGAATTTTCTTATTCAGTGACTCTAGTGGACGTCAAGTTTTGTCACAAACATTACAGATAAGAAACGGCTTCGTTCTTTCTTCTGTGTGTTGAATAAAACGCCTTCTGTCTCACTTCAAATCGTATGCGACGTTACTTTTTCATGCGTTATCGATGCTCAGAAGTTGAACTTGTGAATGGCGTAATGAACTGAGAAATGAGGCATGCTTACTGTGTGCTTTCTGTTCTTGACAGTAAAAACCTAGAATGGCATGCATATAATATTCCTGACGTTGTCACTTAGGTATTTGCCTTTCGGCATTACGGCTCCTTATCGCCCTCACTAAGAAGCAGCAGATTCCCGTACGCCACTAAACCTTTGTACTGTCATACACCACGTTTTCGACTTTCACTTACTCGTATACCAAAGAGGTTAGCATACCATCTACAAATTTTGCATCGAAGTCGCTTTGGATTTATGCTGTTGTTTTATGACTTGCTATGACACCGCAGACGTTCAGTGACTGCACTGCAGCGACTTGAAATAACCTCAGTGTCTTAGACTGGTTACTCAAATGATTTACATTAATCTTTTCACTTTTAGAATTTTTGAATGACTGATGGCTTGGAGGTCATTAACGTCGTACTTCAGTAACAGATAACTTGTAGATTTTTTATGTCATATCACATTAAAATCTGCTGTTGTAAACTCAAGTTGTCCTAAATTGGTAAAAACAGACTCACATTTGCAGTAACACTTCACCGTCGTAAGCATGAGTATAAAGTACGTTTTGTAGACCACTTTCTTACACTTCATTGGCACCTCCCTTTCTCAGACAGACCTCATCACACAGTGGTAAAATCGACACTCTTCTGTACCATTTTCCTAATACCTGCCTCCATTCTTGCTTTCTCCATTACCACACTTTGTGGCGCAGTGGTTAGACACTGGACTCGCATTCGGGAGGACGACGGTTCAATCCCACGTCCGGCCATCCTGATTTAGGTTTTCCGTGATTTCCCTAAATCGCTCCAGGCAAATGCCGGGATGGTTCCTCTGAAAGGGCACGGCCGACTTCCTTCCCAATCCTTCCCTAATCCGATGAGACCGATGACCACGCTGTCTGGTCTCCTTCCTCAAACCAACCAACCATTACCACACTTTCTAAATATTTAGAATTATTCACAATTTCGACACCCTGTGACCCATGCTGACAGTCGGAGACCTGGATAATGACGAGGAGGTGAGAGTAGAATCCAACCCTGTGAAATGAAATTCGTCAGATGTATGTTATGGAAATGGAGGGGAAAAAGAGTGGGAAATAAACGTGTTGGGAAAGAAATAGGAGCAGTAAAGCTGATTTAGAAAAGGAAGAAGAGGGTCAAATGTTCTTAACACGTAAAGAGAATGTACGAATATCAAAACGAATGATGGAGGATAAGTATAAAAAGACAACAAAATATTTTTAGAAGAGTCGTAGAAAGACAGAGAGAAGTGAAGAAGCATCATAAATTCCCCAACCGGGGCTGAGGTTGGCTGAAGGGGAAACAAAAACGACGGCAACGACTTCAGCAGCGTATTTTTAATAGATTTTTATAGTCAGTACTGTCAAAAGCACGAACAATTATTTCTTCAGTAGACAGTTTTCAAGTATTTTAGGTAAAATGTGTCCATAAAATATAATCACACAACAACAGCGCAAATTTTAACTATTCCAATAATTTTATTGCTGAGTGGCAGTATGCAGCCTAGTTGTCAGTAATGTGCAGTCGCTAAAGAACTGATACAACAATAACCAGCGGCTTGTTGTCGCAGCTAAACTCTTCTGCTTGTGACAAATGCATTCCGAATCGGCAATAATTTGTCGCCCATCTCGAATTCTACTAACCACGCAAGAAGATCCGTTCGTCGATGCCATGGCCCACGTTGGACATTAAAGAAAAAGAAAAACACAAACATTTTCTATTATTTTGAAATGAACATTTGCTATTTCAAAATTATTTACTTTCTTTTGGACAGGAATTCCTTCAAAAATGGTTCAAATGGCTCTGAGTCCTATGGGACTTACCAGCTGAGGTCATCAGTCCCCTACAACTTAGAACTAGTTAAACCTAACCTAACCTAAGGACATCACACACATCCGTGGCGGAGGTAGGATTCGAACCTGCGACCATAGCGGTCGCGCGATTCCAGAATGAAGCGCCTAGGAATTCCTTTAGGGCGTCTACTACGACCATGTTTGCCTCAGATATATTTATTGTCTGCGGCGCAAAGTTTCTTTATTTTCCTCTCCTTATGACGCGTTTCGCTTTACAGCATCATCAGATCTGATCGTCAGATACAAAGAGTGCAAGGTTTTGTTAGACATTTATGTACTCTCAGTATGCAAGGAATGTAGTATGCCAAGATTGGCAAAGTTTTACAAAAGTTCGAAATATGGCGCGTACTGCAATGCGAGATGCTTTTAATAATTTCCACAACGAAATTGTGTCTCGAAATTTGGCAGAAAACCCAAAGAGATTCTGGTCATACATAAGGCACACCTGTGGCAAGACGCAACCAGTACCTTCACTGCGCGATAACAACGGTGAAGTCACTGATGACAGTGCCACTAAAGCAGAGTTATTAAACACGGTTTTCCGAAACTCCTTCATCAAAGAATACGAAGTAAATATTCCTGAATTCCAATCAAGAACAACTGCCAAGATGAGAAACATAGAAGTAGATATCCTCGGAGTAATAAAGCGGCGTAAATCACTTAAAGGCAAGGCCTCCGGTCCAGATTGTGTACCAGTCAGGTTCCTCTCAGAGTATGCTGATAAAATAGCTCCATATTTAGCAATTATATACAACCACTCGCTCACAGAAAGACTCGTACCTAACGACTGGAAAATTTCTCAAGTCACACCAATACCCAAAATGGGAAGCAGGAGTAATCCGCTGAATTACAGTCTTATATCACTAAAGTCGATTTGCAGTAGGGTTTTGGAACATATACTGTATTCGAACATTATGAAGAACCTCGAAGAAAACCATTTATTGACATATAGTCAGCACGGTTTCAGAAAATATCGTTCTTGTGAAACACAACTAGCTCTAATAAGTGCTATCGACAGGGGATGTCAAATTGATTCCATACTTTTAGATTTCCAGAAGGCTTTCGACACCGTTCCTCACACGGGTCTTCTAACCAAACTGCGTGCCTTCAGAGTATCGCACAGTTGTGCGACTGGATTCGTGATTTCCTGTCAGTAAGGTCACAGTTCGTAGTAATTGACGGAAAGTCATCGAGTAAAACAGAAATAATATCCGGCGTTCCCCAAGGAAGTGTTATAGGCCGTCTATTGTTCCTGATCTATATTAACGACATAGGAGACAATCTGAGTAGCCGTCTTTGATTGTTTGCATGTGATGCTGTCATTTACCGTCTTGTAAAGTCATCAGATGATCAAAACGACTTGCAAAATGATTTAGATAAGATATCTGTATGATGCGAAATGTGGCAATTTACCCTGTATAAGGAAAAGTGTGAAGTTATTCACATGAGTACTAAACGAAATCAGCTAAATTTCGATTACGCGGTAAGTCCCACAAATCTGAAGGCTGTAAATTCAACTAAATACTTAGGGATTACAATTACAAATAACCTAAATTGGAACGATCACATAGATAACATTGTGGGTAGAGCAAACCAAAGACTGCGATTCATTGGCAGAACACTTCGAAGGTGCTACAGGTCTACTAAAGAGACTGTACACCACGCTTGTCCGCCCTGTTCTGGAGTACTGCTGTGCGGTGTGGGATCTGCATCAGGTGGGGATGACATCGAAAAAGTACAAAGAAGGGCATCTCGTTTTGTATTATCGCGAAATAGGGCAGATTGTGTCACAGACATGATACGTCAACTAGAGTGGCAACCATCAAAACAAAGGCGTTTTTCGTTGCGAGGGGATCTTCTCATGAAATTTCAATCACCAGTTTTCTCCTCCGATTGCGAATTCTGTTGGTACCCACCTACATAGGGAGAAATGATCATAACGATAAAATGAGCGAAATCAGGGCTCGCACAGAAAAATTTAAGTGCTCATTTTTCCCGCTTGCCGTTCGAGAATGGAACGGTAGAGAGACAGAATGAGATTTTCACTCTGCAGCGGAGTGTGCGCTGATATGAAACTTTCTGGCAGATTAAAACTGTGTGCCCGACCGAGATTCGAACTCGGGACCTTTGCCTTTCGCGGGCAAGTGCTCTACCATCTGAGCTACCGAAGCACGACTCACGCCCGGTACTCACAGCTTTACTTCTGCCTTATACAAGGTCAATTGCCACATTTCGCACCAGTAGAGAGACAGCTTGAAGGTGGTTCATTGAACCCTCCGCCAGGCACTTTATGAACAGCAGAGTAATCACGTAGATGTAGAACCGCGGTGTGGCGCCCTCGTAAGCCAGTTATGGACCGAACCAAACACCTGGTCTCCCTGCCCCCCTCCGCTCGCCCCCCCCCCCGCCCCACACTTCCGCCCCCGTAGACAATACCGGACGGTGTGTCCACGCATCGGCGGCTGCACCAGCGTGCCCGACGCGGCTTACAGCCCGTCCGCCCCCGCATCGGCTGTCCTTGATCTTTGGGTGCCAGAGGCCCTCCGCGTCACCGCGCAAGTTTTTGCTGGTCCCTGCCGTTGCGGCGCATCCGTCGGCGCTCATTAACCAGCGCCATCCAGAGTTATTAATGACGATCCGTTGCGGCCCTTCCCACCGTTGCTCGCCGCCGACAGTAACGACCGCCGTCAAGTCCGCTATTCTGCGCCGTAAGAAGCCGACGCGCCTTCTGCGCTCACGGGCCGCAGCAACTCGCCGCTCAAGGGACGCGCTACGCTCAACGAGGCTCACTTTTATTTTAATTATAGAGCCGCCAAATTCCAGAGTCTCTCCTCTGTTTTTCTCCCCGTTCTTATCGTACGTCACACAGGCATTTCGTGTATTTCAACACACTCCGAAGAGCACCTTGCGTGCCAGTTTGTAACCTCCCCCTCACTTATCGACCTTAATGACTGTGAGAAATTAAACCGCGTGTACCTAATGGAAATTTGGGAAAAGCAATCGTCACCGAGGTTAATCTGTCGGTAAAGAGGGAGGAAAGGGTTACATCTAAATGAAAGGAAAAATGCTAATGAAACTGGTGGAAATTAATTTTGAAATAGGGGTAAAGTTAATAAAGAAAGTAAATGTGCGGCCGTTACGTTAACAATCAACTAGCAGTAATCAGATATTTGAGATTTGGGGGAAATTACGGTCGCCAGTCCTAAGGACAATTACTATAGTAACTGAAAAAGGAAGATTATTACACATATAATTAGCACTAGAAGCGTGGCAACTGAAGGTTGACAAGTGTAGTGTGAAAACTGAAAGTTTGTCAGAAGTAATAAATTTCGCTACACTCTGACTTAATTTAGCAAAAGAATTAATAAAACCGGAAAATCGAAAGTTAATTTAGTGACTGAAGTTAATAGCGAGCTTTCTTTCTGAAGCACATCGAAATTCAGTAAAATACGGTTAGTCTTGGACTACCTCAACAATCATTTCAAAAGCTACTTGAATCTACGCAGTTTAGAAATAAGAGATTTAACTTTGAACTTGAATTAAATTATTCTGAACAATTAACAATAGAAAAATTTATTACGTACCAAGCTGAGCTGCAGTCACAGGTAAGCTAAAATACGGTAACAAAACTCGCACTCTTAATTTGTGCTTGTGTAATCTGAATATTGTAGCCAGCTATGAATACTTTAACTGAACTTTGAAATTAAAGTAGTGAAGTGGAATGATGCTGGCGTTTGCATTTCAACGACACTCGGGTTCATTCCGGAAAAGGAAGGAACCCTGCTTGGTAATGCAATTGGGACAATGAGCAACAAAGATTCATGCTACGTTGCTGTAATTTTGTGATTTGAACAGTTTTAAAAGTTTGAAAAACTGAGGTCTGCCATACAGTTCTAAAACTTTACGTGCTTCCAGTCTTCCTTTTTGGTTGATTGAAGGTTTGAAGCCGTCGATCGAGGAGGTGGCGACAGTCACTCATTGTCGGCCGTCGCTGTTGCAGAAGCTGGATGTCGGCGCGCCTTCTTCTCGACACGGTCACCAGACGAAACGGGCTCTTGATGTGCGCCAGCTAATGCTTCCCGTCCGCGACACCATGTCAGAAACTATCATCGCAAGTCGAGCGCAATTACATGCTGCCAAACCCCGAAAGCGCGGCAACTCGCGGGAGCTTCACACAGCACACCTGCTCCACTCGCTAATCCAGCCAGACTCCCTCTGCCCGCGCTCCACGCGGCAGAGTTAACACTACCAAAGATCCTACACACTTTGATTCTTCACACGACCTATCGATGTAATCGTTTGATAGCAGTTTTCCCTAGGCAAGACCCAGCGTAAATATACAAATAATATTTACGAAACAAACCAATTATACATCGACATAAATGCATTAATATATATATACAAATAGTAAAACAATTACAATATGTAAAGACACAGAAATGTCATATATTCAGGTAACAAAATTAAGGAACACAAATTTATAGTACAATAGATGGAAATAGGAGGATATGCATTTCTGGCGTTACGAGTTTTTATTAGTAAACAGTCGCAACGGTAACGGTTTGAATGGAAATGTGCTTGCGCAATCTTTCACAGTATCAACTCGCCAAAATTAAAGTTTAACAAGCCACGGCTGCAAAATACTAACACGGATTCTTTACAGACGAATGGAAGAACTGGTAGAGGCCGACCTCGAGGAAGATCAGTTTGGATTCCGTAGAAATGTTGGAACACGTGAGGCAATACTGACCGTACGACTTATCTTAGAAAGAAGATTAAGGAAAGGCAAACCTACGTTTCTGGCATTTGTAGACTTAGAGAAAGCTTTTGACAATGTTGACTGGAATACTCTCTTTCAAATTCTGAAGGTGACAGCGGTAAAATACAGGGTGCGAAAGGCTATTTACAATTTGTACAGAAACCAAATGCCAGTTATAAGAGTCGAGGGACATGAAAGGGAAGCAGTGGTTGGGAAGGGAGTGAGACATGGTTGTAGCCTATCCCCGATGTTATTCAATCTTTATATTGAGCAAGCAGTAAAGGAAACAAAAGAAAAATTCGGAGTAGGTATTAAAATCCATGGAGAAGAAATAAAAACTTTTATGTTCGCCGAAGACATTGTAATTCTATCAGAGACAGCAAAGGACTTGGAAGAGCAGTTGAACGGAATGGACAGTGTCTTGAAAGGAGGATATAAGATGAACATCAACAAAAGCAAAACGAGGATAATGAAATGCAGTGGAATTAAATAAGGTGATGCTGAGGGATTAGGGAATGAGACACTTAAAGTGGTAGATGAGTTTTGCTATTTGGGGAGCAAAATAACTGATGATGGTCGAAGTAGAGATGATATAAAATGTAGAGTGTCAATGGCAAAGAAAGTGTTTCTGAAGAAGAGAAATTTGCTAACATCGAGTATAGATTTCAGTGTCAGGAAGTCTTTTCTGAAAGTATTTGTATGGAGTGTAGCGATGTATGGAAGTGAAACGTGGACGATAAATAGTTTAGACAAGAAGATAATAGAAGCTTTCGAAATGTGGTGCTACAGAAGAATGCTGAAGATTAGACAGGTTGATCACATAACTAATGAGGAGGTATTGAATAGACTTGGAGAGAAGAGGAGATTGTGGCACGACTAGGAGAAGGGATCGGTTGGTGGGCAATATTCTGAGGCATCAATGGGTCACCAATTTAGTATTGGAGGGCAGCGTGGAGGGAGACCAAGAGATGAACACACTAAACAGATTCAGAATGATGTAGGTTGCAGCAGGTACTGGGAGATGAAGAAGCTTGCTCATGATAGAGTAGCATGGAGATTTTCATCAAACCAGTCTCAAGACTGAAGACCACAACAACAAGAACACTGTTGACAACTTCCGTATCAGCACGAAGCTACCACGTTCTTACTCATCAGTCTTCTGACTGATTTGATGCGGCCCGCCACGAATTTCTCTCCTGTACCGAACTCTTCATCTCAGAGTACCACTTGGAACCTACGCCCTCAACTATCTGCTCAATGTATTCCAATCAAAATGTTTTTACCCCCTACAGCTCCCCCTCGTGCCGTGGAAGTCATTCCCTGATGTCTGAACAGGTGTCCTATCATCCTTTCCTTCTCCTTGTGAGTGTGTTCCACACGTTCATTTCCTCTCCGATCCTGTGCAGGATCTCCTCATTCCTTACCTTTTCAGTCCACCTAATTTTCAATATTCTTAGGTAGCACCACATCTCAAATGCTTCGATTGACTTCTGTTCCGGTTTTCCCTCACTCCATTTTCACTACCATACAATTCTGTGCTCCAAATGTACATTCTCAGAAATGTCTTCCTCAAATTACGACCTATATGTTTGATACTAGCAGACTTCTGTTGGCGAGGAATGCCCTTTCTTCCAGTGCTAGTCTGTTTCTGATATCCTCCCTGCTCCGACCGTCATTGGTTATTTTGATGCCTAGGTAGTAGAATTTCGTAAGTTCATCCATTTCGTGACCATCAGTCCTGACGTTAAGTTTTTCGTTGTTCGCATTTCTATTGCTTCTCATTACTTTCGTCTTTCTTCGATTTCCATCTGTTTCCAAAACTTAAAAAATAAAAATTACCTTCGTGTACTTCACTTTGATGGTCGTGAAGCGGTGCAAGCAGAGGTGAGGTTGTGGTTCTGTCAACAATAGCAAGCGTTCAACACTGACAGTCTCAAACTGGTCTATTATTGAGAGAAATGTGTTCACGCCAGGGTGACTTAGTTGAGAAATAGATATGTCGACATGAGGAATAAAGATGTAGAAAGTTAATAACGTTTCTTTTATTGAAAGAGCATAGTGAGTTTATACATAAAAAATGCGGAGGCAATACTCTTCAGTAAGCCCTCGTAAGGTACAGACTGGTTTGGCAACTGTCGTCGTAGAAAATCTGAACAGGAGCAGAAACGATTAGCGAACAAGTAACACAGCAAGTAGAAGATTTACTTGCACTTTTCCAAACGTACTAATACTCACTATAAGTAACACAGCAAGAAACGGAGTGCCGCTACCAGAATGAACACAAAGAATAGACATTTCTGAGAATGTACATTTGGAGCACAGAATTGTATGGTAGTGAAAATGGAGTGAGGGAAAACCGGAATAGAAGACAATCGAAGCATTTGAGATGTGGTGCTACGTAAGAGTATTGAAAATTAGGTGGACTGAAAAGGTAAGGAGTGAGGAGATCCTGCACAGAATCGGAGAGGAAATGAACGTGTGGAACACACTCACAAGGAGAAGGAAAGGATGATAGGACACCTGTTCAGACATCAGGGAATGACTTCCACGGCACGAGGGGGAGCTGTAGGGGGTAAAAACATTTTGATTGGAATACATTGAGCAGATAGTTGAGGGCGTAGGTTCCAAGTGGTACTCTGAGATGAAGAGTTCGGTACAGGAGAGAAATTCGTGGCGGGCCGCATCAAATCAGTCAGAAGAACGTGGTAGCGTCGAGCTGATATGGAAGTTGTCAACAGTGTTCTTGTTGTTGTTGTCTTCAGTCTTGAGACTGGTTTGATGCAAATCTCCATGCTACTCTATCATGAGCAAGCTTCTTCATCTCCCAGTACCTGCTGCAACCTACATCATTCTGAATCTGTTTAGTGTGTTCATCTCTTGGTCTCCCTCCACGCTGCCCTCCAATACTAAATTGGTGACCCCTTGATGCCTCAGAATATTGCCCACCAATCGATCCCTTCTCCTAGTCGTGCCACAATCTCCTCTTCTCTCCAAGTTTATTCAATACCTCCTCATTAGTTATGTGATCAACCCGTCTAATCTTCAGCATTCTTCTGTAGCACCACATTTCGAAAGCTTCTATTATCTTCTTGTCTAAACTATTTATCGTCCACGTTTCACTTCCATACATCGCTACACTCCATACAAATACTTTTAGAAAAGACTTCCTGACACTTAAATCTATACTCGATGTTAACAAATTTCTCTTCTTCAGAAACACTTTCTTTGCCATTGACACTCTACATTTTATATCGTCTCTACTTCGACCATCATCAGTTATTTTGCTCCCCAAATAGCAAAACTCATCTACCACTTTAAGTGTCTCATTCCCTAATCCCTCAGCATCACCTTATTTAATTCGACTACATTTCATTATCCTCGTTTTGCTTTTGTTGATGTTCATCTTATATCCTCCTTTCAAGACACTGTCCATTCCGTTCAACTGCTCTTCCAAGTCCTTTGCTGTCTCAAAGTATTTATTTCTTCTCCATGGATTTATATACCTACTCCGAACTTTCCTCTTGTTTCCTTTACTGCTTGCTCAGTATACAGATTGAATAACATAATAGAATTGGGGAGAAGAGTAATTTGTGGCACAACTTGACTAGAAGAAGGGATCGCTTGGTAGGACATATTCCGAGGCATCAAGGGATCACCAATTTAGTACTGAAGGGCAGCGTGGAGGGTAAAAATCGTAGAGGGAGACCAAGAGATGAATATACTAAACAGATTCAGAAGGATGTAGGTTGCAGTAAGTACTGGGAGATGAAGCAGCTTGCACAGGATAGAGTAGCATTCAGAGATGCATCAAACCAGTCTCTGGACTGAAGACCACAAGAAAAACTTTTTCTGATTTCGGGTTTTGAGGAAGTTGGTATGGAGTTCCTGCACAGATGTTCAGAAACCTCACTGGAAGTGTCGCCAGCGGATCTCAAGCCACCATAAAAGCGAACGGTGGATACCCACCACATTTATATACTTTAATAGGTGTGTGGATATATAACATAATGATGTGCTGTTTTCCAACGGAATACTACCATTTCTCATATGAGGGCAGTTATTTGCAAGAAAAAACAAGTTGGGAAGTTCACAAGCAGGTGCTTCACACGCAATTTCGACGCAGCACTTCGTAGCAGCTGCTCCTTCCTTACCTCCTTACCCTAGAATCGTCTACTGTCTGTACAACTTTGAAGTTATAAAATTAAAGTTCCCTGCATACAGAAATCAACACTGTAACGG
The DNA here is from genome assembly GCF_023864275.1 of Schistocerca cancellata. Classification (NCBI taxonomy): domain Eukaryota; kingdom Metazoa; phylum Arthropoda; class Insecta; order Orthoptera; family Acrididae; genus Schistocerca; species Schistocerca cancellata. Next base: position 46,193,000 of record NC_064632.1, read on the forward strand.
TACAATGTTGAACGAGGGAACCACAATCCTGTGTTGGAGAGACGTGCACACCTGCTATCTGGGAACGGAGGCGCCGTTTTAATAAATTCGACCCAGTACTGAGCTACAGGCAGAAAAATAAGACGTAAAAACGAAGTCAGAGATCGTGCTAACGGCGCCAACAGCCGGATCCGCTAGACCGTAATGAAAGGAGGCGTCACCCCAGCTTCGGTTCCGGTGCCGCGTCTGAGGCGATTACGTCGTTCAGAAGGCGTTACCGCGCAGATCGGGCCTGACCCATTTCCCTGGAGAGTACCGGGTTTGCATTCTCGACGTAGCGGAAGAGTGGCCTAGGACAGACCGAGGCAGTGTGCGTTAATAGACTCAAAATTTGGGCAAGGTTCAATATTTTCAACGGTTACCGTAAAATACGGGGAGCTATTTACGACTTGTACAGAAATCCTACTGCAGTTATAAAGAGTCAAAGGACATAAAAAGGAAGCCGTGGTTAAGAAAGGAGTGAGATAGATTTGTAGCCTCAGTCTTATTTTATCCAATCTGTACACTGAGCATGCAAACATGCAAGAAGAAATTAAGATCTGTGAAAAGAAATAGAAACGTTGAGACTTGCCGAAGACAAAATATTTGTCAGACACGGCAAAGGACGTGGAGGAGCAGTTTAACGGAATGGATATTGTCTTGAAACGAGATTGTAAGATCAACATCAACAGAAGTGAAACAAATCAGGCGATACTGAGGGAATTAGTTTAGTAAATGAGACTCTAAGAGTAATAGTTACGTTTTGTTATTTAGGCATCAAAATAACTGATGAAGCCCGAAGTCGAAACGATATAAAATGCAAAAGGAGAAATTTGTTAACACTGAAAATAAATTTGTGTGTTACGAAGAATTTACTGAAGATATTTCTATAGAGAGTAGCAGAGCAGAAGTGAAATGTGGACGATAAGCAGTTCGGACAAAAATAGAACAGAAGATTTTCAGACGTGGCGCAAGAGAAGAGTTCTGAAGGGTTACATGGGTAACCGAGTAACAAATGGCACAGAATCGAATTGGGGAAAAAGAAATTTAAGGCACTACTTGACCAAACGAAGGGTTCCCTTGACAGGACACATCCCGAGGCATGAATTAATAGCCACTTTCGCATTGAAGTGTAGTGAGTTAAAATTGCAGATAGAGGCAAGACTTGACAATAATAAGCAGCCTGAAGAAGTTGTAAGTTTGAGTTGCAATGTAGCGATGAAGAGGCTTGCTCAAGATAGACTAGAGAAGAGTGGTGTATCAAACCAATCTTTGGACTGAGGACCATAGCAATTGAGGAGAAATACGAAAAGTATAGAAAAGAATTATTTTCTTCTTTGGATTTTTTTTCGGTACAGCCACACACAATTTCAATAAGAAATTACTGGTTACGTCTGCCATTACCCTTCTTCATATCGTAAGACGTATTCAGTAATCCACTGCAACGACAGAGAAACCAGGTAACAGAAAAAACCGATAATTCCTTGTTTATATTTTGTGTAATTGTGGTGGAAAAATGAAGCATTTTCGAAACAAGCATTTGAACGAATAGTGATGTCTCAGTACGACCGAAATGACAGCTTACTGCCCGCATCTCGTGGTCGTGCGGTAGCGTTCTCGCTTCCCACGCCCGGGTTCCCGGGTTCGATTCCCGGCGGGGTCGGGAATTTTCTCTGCCTCGTGATGGCTGGGTGTTGCGTGCTGTCCTTAGGTTAGTTAGGTTTAAGTAGTTCTAAGTTCTAGGGGACTGATGACCATAGATGTTAAGTCCCATAGTGCTCAGAGCCATTTGAACCATTTGACAGCCTACTAAAAAAAAAAGTTTCGAAGATAAGAGCTTATGTGCTGGCGGAAATAAAGCTACGAGGGCGGGTCGTGAATCGTGTTTGGGTAGCTCACTGGGTGGACCACTTGCTCGCGAAAGGTAAACGTGCCGTGTTCGAGTTCCGGTCCGACAGAGTTTTAATCTTGTCAGGCAGGAAGTAGCACGTTGGCCCACACTCTGCTGCAGAGTGAAAGTTTGTTCTGGAAGAAAATAAATATTTTTAAAATTTAGGGAATATAGTGGAAATGGCTGTATTATTTCAGTATGTCGATTATTATTTAACCTATTGTGTTTTCAGTTTTGCATTGCTTAATCTCCATAGGAAGTGACTATCGCTTCCCCTTACTAAACTGCTTACTTTGTGGCGAACAAGACTGCCAGGAACATCACAAATACAGCCTTTATGCTGCAGATCTTGGGGAGAAGCCGTCCTCTCCATGCAGCATATTGTGTTCCGTTTAGGATATTAGTCATGTGTGGTGGAGTGTCGATCAGTGATTGCACTGGCGTAAGGAATTATATGCGTAATAAGGATTCGTATCTACACTCCTGGAAATTGAAATAAGAACACCGTGAATTCATTGTCCCAGGAAGGGGAAACTTTATTGACACATTCCTGGGGTCAGATACATCACATGATCACACTGACAGAACCACAGGCACATAGACACAGGCAACAGACCATGCACAATGTCGGCACTAGTACAGTGTATATCCACCTTTCGCAGCAATGCAGGCTGCTATTCTCCCATGGAGACGATCGTAGAGATGCTGGATGTAGTCCTGTGGAACGGCTTGCCATGCCATTTCCACCTGGCGCCTCAGTTGGACCAGCGTTCGTGCTGGACGTGCAGACCGCGTGAGACGACGCTTCATCCAGTCCCAAACATGCTCAATGGGGGACAGATCCGGAGATCTTGCTGGCCAGAGTAGTTGACTTACACCTTCTAGAGCACGTTGGGTGGCACGGGATACATGCGGACATGCATTGTCCTGTTGGAACAGCAAGTTCCCTTGCCGGTCTAGGAATGGTAGAACGATGGGTTCGATGACGGTTTGGATGTACCGTGCACTATTCAGTGTCCCCTCGACGATCACCAGTGGTGTACGGCCAGTGTAGGAGATTGCTCCCCACACCATGATGCCGGGTGTTGGCCCTGTGTGCCTCGGTCGTATGCAGTCCTGATTGTGGCGCTCACCTGCACGGCGCCAAACACGCATACGACCATCACTGGCACCAAGGCAGAAGCGACTCTCATCGCTGAAGACGACACGACTCCATTCGTCCCTCCATTCACGCCTGTCGCGACACCACTGGAGGCGGGCTGCACGATGTTGGGACGTGAGCGGAAGACGGCCTAACGGTGTGCGGGACCGTAGCCTAGCTTCACGGAGACGGTTGCGAATGGTCCTCGCCGATACCCCAGGAGCAACAGTGTCCCTAATTTGCTGGGAAGTGGCGGTGCGGTCCCCTACGGCACTGCGTAGGATCCTACGGTCTTTGGGTGCATCCGTGCGTCGCTGCGGTCCGGTCCCAGGTCGACGGGCACGTGCACCTTCCGCCGACCGCTGGCGACAACATCGATGTACTGTGAAGACCTCACGCCCCACGTGTTGAGCAATTCGGCGGTACGTCCACCCGGCCTCCCGCATGCCCACTATACGCCCTCGCTCAAAGTCCGTCAACTGCACATACGGTTCACGTCCACGCTGTCGCGGCATGCTACCAGTGTTAAAGGCTGCGATGGAGCTCCGTATGCCACGGCAAACTGGCTGACACTGACGGCGGCGGTGCACAAATGCTGCGCAGCTAGCGCCATTCGACGGCCAACACCGCGGTTCCTGGTGTGTCCACTGTGCCGTGCGTGTGATCATTGCTTGTACAGCCCTCTCGCAGTGTCCGGAGCAAGTATGGTGGGTCTGACACACCGGTGTCAATGTGTTCTTTTTACCATTTCCAGGAGTGTGTATCTTACTTCCCCCCACTGTGCGAAGTTCATCCTGGGTGAAGCCACTACGTAGGCGCCTCTAGTAATTAATGCCATATCGGTATTGTTTATTATTATAATATTTGATGGCGTAGCCTATACCTGAACAGGCGCAATACGAAATAAAAGCGTGCTTCGTGCATTTGTATATTCGCTATTGGCCAACCGGAGCACGACACAGTTTGTTGCAGTCACTCACCTTTCGGTGGCACACTGGTTGCATACTCCCATTGTCCACACACTGTTAAACCATAGATGAAAAGTTTTAAATATGTAGTGATGCGTGGTACTTAGTGGAATCAAGGAAAACGGGGTGGGGGGGGGGACCCACAAATATAACTTCCCTTTCACACAACCTGTTTAATTAACAATATAGAAACTGTGTTTTACAGATAATCGAAGCATTTAACCATAAAATTTTCTTCAACAAAATGAACAACTTTGCAAAAGTCTGTTGACCTTAAACCTTAAGTCGAATAAGCTTTTAATCTTTGCAAATGAAATCTAAAGTGTTGTATTGCAAAACAGAAAACAATATGACAGTGATTACAAGACGGTCGGACCTGCAGCTCACCCGTTATCGGGTGAAACGGCGGTGTTCGCTATCGCGCTGGACACAGTCTACAATGCCTTTCTGCAACGCATGAAAACTACATAAGCACCATTGATGACAAGAGTGATTCAGTTACTCAAAACAGATGACTTAACTTTTAATTTGAAAGCTGTATGTCGAAAGAATCGGGAGTAAAGATGCGCACCTGTGCTTCAAGGTTAAACAGATTAGCAAACAATATGACAATGATAAGGCTTAATTCAAAGCAACCAACCTTTTAAAGTCAATCGGCAACCAAGGTGCGACTGGACCCCAACCCCTCCCTTCTGACAAATAACTAAAGCCCCGGTCACAGTGAGCAGTTAATACAGGGTGTTTCAAAAATGACCGGTATATTTGAAACGGCAATACAAACTAAACGAGCAGCGATAGAAATACACCGTTTGTTGCAATATGCTTGGGACAACAGTACATTTTCAGGCAGACAAACTTTCGAAATTACAGTAGTTACAATTGTCAACAACAGATGGCGCTGCGGTCTGGGAAACTCTATAGTACGATATTTTCCACATATCCACCATGCGTAGCAATAATATGGCGTAGTCTCTGAATGAAATTACCCGAAACCTTTGACAACGTGTCTGGCGGAATGGCTTCACATGCAGATGAGATGTACTGCTTCAGCTGTTCAATTGTTTCTGGATTCTGGCGGTACACCTGGTCTTTCAAGTGTCCCCACAGAAAGAAGTCACAGGGGTTCATGTCTGGCGAATAGGGAGGCCAATCCACGCCGCCTCCTGTATGTTTCGGATAGCCCAAAGCAATCACACGATCATCGAAATATTCATTCAGGAAATTAAAGACGTCGGCCGTGCGATGTGGCCGGGCACCATCTTGCATAAACCACGAGGTGTTCGCAGTGTCGTCTAAGGCAGTTTGTACCGCCACAAATTCACGAAGAATGTCCAGATAGCGTGATGCAGTAATCGTTTCGGATCTGAAAAATGGGCCAATGATTCCTTTGGAAGAAATGGTGGCCCAGACCAGTACTTTTTGATGATGCAGGGACGATAGGACTGCAACATGGGGCTTTTCGGTTCCCCAAATGCGCCAGTTCTGTTTATTGACGAAGCCGTCCAGGTAAAAATAAGCTTCGTCAGTAAACCAAATGCTGCCCACATGCATATCGCCGTCATCAATCCTGTGCACTACATCGTTAGCGAATGTCTCTCGTGCAGCAATGGTAGCGGCGCTGAGGGGTTGCCACGTTTGAATTTTGTATGGATAGAGGTGTAAACTCTGGCGCATGAGACGATACGTGGACGTTGGCGTCATTTGGACCGCAGCTGCAACACGGCGAACGGAAACCCGAGGCCGCTGTCGGATCACCTGCTGCACTAGCTGCGCGTTGCCCTCTGTGGTTGCCGTACGCGGTCGCCCTACCTTTCCAGCACGTTCATCCGTCACGTTCCCAGTCCGTTGAAATTTTTCAAACAGATCCTTTATTGTATCGCTTTTCGGTCCTTTGGTTACATTAAACCTCCGTTGAAAACTTCGTCTTGTTGCAGCAACACTGTGTTCAAGGCGGTGGAATTCCAACACCAGAAAAATCCTCTGTTCTAAGGAATAAACCATGTTGTCCACAGCACACTTGCACGTTGTGAACAGCACACGCTTACAGCAGAAAGACGACGTACAGAATGGCGCACCCACAGACTGCGTTGTCTTCTATATCTTTCACATCACTTGCAGCGCCATCTGTTGTTGAAAATTGTAACTACTGTAATTTCGAAAGTTTGTCCGCCTGAAAATGTACTGTTGTCCCAAGCATATTGCAACAAACGGTGTATTTCTATCGCTGCTCGTTTAGTTTTTATTGCCGTTTCAAATATACCGGTCATTTTTGAAACACCCTAATTTTCAAAGTTAAACTGATAGTTACTTATTAAGACCGCTGTGAAGGAACGTCTTAAAACATTACTTGTAAATCTAAATGTCGTGTGACTAGGGCCCCCCGTCGGGTAGACCGTTCGCCGGGTGCAAGTCTTTCGATTTGACGCCACTTCGGTGACTTGCACGTCGATGGGTATGAAATGATGATGATCAGGACAACACAACACCCAGTCCCTGAGCGGAGAAAATCCGCGACCCAGCCGGTAAACATTACTCGTGAACACTTATTACAAGAGAACTCACTCGGCGGAGCCTAAGATCCAGCTAAAATACACCAATAATGAACTGGTCTTTCAAACAAAGAAACGAACTGCTTGTTACAACAGGTTTTTCAGATTATAGATAATGGCTGAGAAATGCAATGACAATCAAAGAACTGAACCGTTTAAGAGCTAAATCTAACCGCAAGGTCCCTCTTTGTTTAAAGGCAACCTGTTCCTTAGTACAATTGTTCCGGCTGTATTTACGACCAAGAGCTGATTAATTATGACATTAATCTACATCTACATCTACATCTATACTCCGCGAGCCACCTTACGGTGTGTGGCGGAGGGTACTTATTGTACCACTATCTGATCCCCCCTTCCCTGTTCCATTCACGAATTGTGCGTGGGAAGAACGACTGCTTGTAAGTCTCCGTATTTGCTCTAATTTCTCGGATCTTTTCGTTGTGATCATTACGCGAGATATATGTGGGCGGTAGTAATATGTTGCCCATCTCTTCCCGGAATGTGCTCTCTCGTAATTTCGATAATAAACCTCTCCGTATTGCGTAACGCCTTTCTTGAAGTGTCCGCCACTGGAGCTTGTTCAGCATCTCCGTAACGCTCTCGCGCTGACTAAATGTCCCCATGACGAATCGCGCTGCTTTTCGCTGGATCATGTCTATCTCTTCTATTAATCCAACCTGGTAAGGGTCCCATACTGATGAGCAATACTCAAGAATCGGACGAACAAGCGTTTTGTAAGCTACTTCCTTCGTCGATGAGTCACATTTTCTTAGAATTCTTCCTATGAATCTCAACCTGGCGCCTGCTTTTCCCACTATTTGTTTTATGTGATCATTCCACTTCAGATCGCTCCGGATAGTAACCCCTAAGTATTTTACGGTCGTTACCACTTCCAATGATTTACCACCTATGGCATAATCGTACTGGAATGGATTTCTGCCCCTATGTATGCGCATTATATTACATTTATCTACATTTAGGGAAAGCTGCCAGCTGTCGCACCATGCATTAATCCTCTGCAGGTCTTCCTGATGATGATGATGTTTGGTTTGTGGGGCGCTCAACTGCGTGGTTATCAGCGCCCGAGCAGGTCTTCCTGGAGTACGTACGAGTCTTCTGATGTTGCTACTTTCTTGTAGACAACCGTGTCATCTGCAAATAGCCTCACGGAGCTACCGATGTTGTCAACTAAGTCATTTATGTATATTGTAAACAATAAAGGTCCTATCACGCTTCCTTGCGGTACTCCCGAAATTACCTCTACATCCGCAGATTTTGAACCGTTAAGAATGACATGTTGTGTTCTTTCTTCTAGGAAATCCTGAATCCAATCACAAACCTGGTCCGATATTCCGTAAGCTCGTATTTTTTTCACTAAACGTAAGTGCGGAACCGTATCAAATGCCTTCCTGAAGTCCAGGAATACGGCATCAATCTGCTCGCCAGTGTCTACGGCACTGTGAATTTCTTGGGCAAATAGGGCGAGCTGAGTTTCACATGATCTCTGTTTGCGGAATCCATGTTGGTTATGATGAAGGAGATTTGTATTATCTAAGAACGTCATAATACGAGAACACAAAACATGTTCCATTATTCTACAACAGATTGACGTAAGCGAAATAGGCCTATAATTATTCGCATCTGATTTATAACCCTTCTTGAAAATGGGAACGACCTGCGCTTTCTTCCAGTCGCTAGGTACTTTACGTTCTTCCAGCGATCTACGATAAATTGCTGATAGAAAGGGGGCAAGTTCTTTAGCATAATCGCTGTAGAATCTTAAGGGTATCTCGTCTGGTCCGGATGCTTTTCCGCTACTAAGTGATAGCAGTTGTTTTTCAATTCCGATATCGTTTACTTCAATATTTTCCATTTTGGCGTCCGTGCGACGGCTGAAGTCAGGGACCGTGTTACGATTTTCCGCAGTGAAACAGTTTCGGAACACTGAATTCAGTATTTCTGCATTTCTTCGGTCGTCCTCTGTTTCGGTGCCATCGTGGTCAACGAGTGACTGAATAGGGGATTTAGATCCGCTTACCGATTTTACATATGACCAAAACTTTTTAGGGTTCTTGTTTAGATTGTTTGCCAATGTTTTATGTTCGAATTCGTTGAATGCTTCTCTCATTGCTCTCTTTACGCTCTTTTTCGCTTCGTTCAGCTTTTCCTTATCAGCTATGATTCGACTACTCTTAAACCTATGATGAAGCTTTCTTTGTTTCCGTAGTACCTTTCGTACATGATTGTTATACCACGGTGGATCTTTCCCCTCGCTTTGGACCTTAGTCGGTACGAACTTATCTAAGGCGAGAGGGAAACCAGAGAGGGAAGAAAATACAATACCGGGACAAATTTTTAAACGACAACTTAGTACATACTACTGCCTATATTTACCATCAAATAGCCGACAGAGTAAAACTCTGAGGGTTGGGTTCAAACCAGAAAATAATAAGGGCGGCTGGTCTAGGCGGAGGTTCGAGTCCTCCCTCGGGCATAGCTGTGTGTGTTTGTCCTTAGGATAATTTAGGTTGAGTAGTGTGTAAGCTTAGGGACTGATGACCTTAGCATTTAAGTCCCATAAGATTTCACACACATTTTGAACAAATAATAAGGAGGGCAGGTAGAATATGGAACAAATCACCACGAGGATTACAGAATGTTACTCTCCTTTATCAGCAAGCAGTTCCATGGATCCACGGTGCGTCGCAGCGGTTACTGAGCGGTGCCGATGAAAGCCAGGTAGAAGAGGGCAGCCAGGCCACGAGCGGCCGTACAGCACGATTGTTGCCAACCAACCGACGGGATGTCGGCCCGCTGCTTGTAGTCGACGCTGACCCCGGTGAAGCACTCCGGTTTCTTCGCTCTGCGCAGGCCCTCCTTGGGCAGCTCGTGGCTTCGGCCGCTCGGGCCTCGTGGCCACCTCTTGTCGCCACGCTACCGCCATCCCCAAACTCCGTGCCTACCCCCATGGGCTTTTTATTTTTCTTTTCTTTATTGAATTTCGGGCTGGCAGCAGTTTAGTATGCCGCTCTTCAGCCTACAGACTGTGTATTAAAAAAAGGAGAAGGTAATATATAATAAAAAACAGGCGACAAAATCAGAGACGAAGGGTAACATGGCGAAAAAATCGTGGAACTTAAAACAGAGAACAAAGGGATGATGATGGTAATAAAATAAAATATGAAGCAGACAGGTAAAATAATAGACCGACAATTAAAAAACACGGCGAAAGTGTGGTTTCTGTTCGCAAAAGACATGAAATTCACACCCAGCGACAGCATTGTTTCTGTTCGCAACTCGGGAAAAGACAAAACAGCACTGAACAGTCACTACTTAAACCTAACTAACCTAAGGACATCACACACATCCATGCCCGAGGCAGGATTCGAACCTGCGACCGTAGTGGTCGTGCGGTTCCAGACTGTAGCGCCTTTAACCGCTCGGCCACTCCGGTCGGCAGTACATCACACCCTTTCTGTTCCACCAGATGCGTAACACTATCTTTTGTGAACCCGTGAAGGCCTTTGTACGAGGAGTTGCTGCTTTGCTTGGGTTCAGCCATTCCTTTTTTTTTCATGTTAGGACAAAGGCACCATTTCTCGTCACCATTAACGATACAGAATACGTATTGTTCACGAGTCAACTGATGACGTATAAGCAGAGTAAGCAGAGATGCACTTGTGGACACCCACTGAAGATTGTGATTTTGGCTTTGAGCATGCGGTACCGAAACACTCTATTATTGAACCTTCCCCATTGCATAAAACCATTTTCTTGACGTGCTCTATCCAGTGTCATTATCCCCATACACTTCGCAAATGTTTCTGGCTATCTCCGCTGTTGTCACCCCGCTGCTGAACTCAGAAGAGTATGTCGGAAATGTTCCGATTTCTCCAGTTGGCATTCCATTTTCTGGCATCGACAGCTCCACTCTCTGTCTCCAAATGACAAAATTACAATACCCATGTCTAATGGTAACAGTGAACTACAAATAAAAATTACGATCAATAAATAAACTCATAACAACCAGAATACCGAATGGTTCAAATGACTCTGAGCACTATGGGACTTAACTTCTGAGGTTATCAGTCGCCTAGAACTTAGAACTAATTAAACCTAACCAACCTATGGACATCACACACATCCATGCCCGAGGCAGGATTCGAACCTGCGACCGTAGTGGTCGCTCGGCTCCAGACTGTAGCGCCTAGTACCGCACGGCCACTCCGGCCGGCTCAGAATACCAACATGCAAAATAAAAACGCTTCTGTATTACGCATCTGCCTAATACATGAGAGTTGGATTCTTTAGAGAATCAGGGGTTTACGGATGAAGTTTATAAGTACTCGTTACCTGTTGGCGGTAAACACGTTTGTACACAAAAAGCGAATTTCAGTTTGGTAGCGTTCAACTTCTCATTTGTTAGCGAGTGGGGGACACTTCTATTAATACATTTTCCCCCGATTCTTCAAATTTTCGAACCACATTGTAACAAAACATTAGTAAAAGGATTGCCACGTTCCGTAAAATGCAATGTACTTCACGATACGGAACGGTGTAGCTGGTTACGTGGGTACCGACAAACACTGACTCTTTTCTTGTAGAGGGGAGATTGTTTCGTCTGAAAATTACCTCAAAATGACGTGTATTTGTCTACCACATGGCTGACTGCCATCGAGTTTTAAAGAAGTAAGGTATGTGAGGGGATCCTCGACAGTCGCGACAGATTCGCAAGAACAGGCGAAATATTTGTGCCAAGCAGGAATATAATTGTCACAAGCAAGAAAAAATATGTGATTGCTACTCGTTCCAGTCTCAGCAATTTAATCATATGTTTTTTAATCGGACTGAAGTCACAAAGTCATACGAAGTCCTCATCCTGAAAGAGATCGCACGTACTCGTATGTACAAATAATATCGAATATTGCAGAGTTAGAAAGTCTCATGATCTTTTACAAACGCGAAAATGTTCAAAACGTTATTAGAACATAGCACGCCTGAAAAACATTTCATTCAAATTTGTTACTCCGTGTCTCTCTAATCATTGCAGCTTTCAACAACAGTGTCTGTCATCTTACGATCTCCTGAAGGCTTTTGCTACCGATGCGTCATTAACTGACTTTTCGTTGTAACAAGTAGCATCGAGAGTGACGTGTTTGTGACATAGCTTCGACGTGTCGCTGTCTTGAAACGACACACAGTCATAATACTCAAGTTATATAATAGTACGAAAACAGCGAAATCCAATATGCCATCACTCAAGTTCTTCGTTATTCGACTACTATTGAGTTTTGTGGTCGTATCGATCTTTATGGAAGACTCGTCATTTCAAACTAAACGACGAGTGAAACTAGCTTTTCCCAGTTCTCGTCTGGGTTAAAGTGGAAGAAAAGAGCCTCGCGATGACTGCCGAATGCGCCATTAGAAAGCGCTCGTAAAACAGTTTAAGAAAACACATCGCTTGAAGGACGCCCAGCACAGTACCTCTTGAACCTCGAGATAATTACGTGTAAAGAACATTTTCTCTCTGTTGTGACGTGGCAGGGTTGTTTAGTGGCCGTGCGGAGTGAGTTACATTCTCCACACTCGTGTGCGACGTTTGTGAGAGGCACGTGGCAAATCACTGCTCGCAAATATTACTACTCTTTTTATTGGATTCCCGAGCTGGAAACTGTTTGTGTAGAAAAGCAGAGGAAATACCTAGACTATGAATTCATTAACATAAACAGTCAATACACCTAAGTAATTTTTTACCCATATCTACTCACCTGTCAAGAGCCTCGCGAAAGTTCCATTAATGCAAAGGATTGTTAGGAAAACACTGTGCAGTACTTGGACCATTAAACACATCGGTAAAAATAATGAGAGCATGTTTCTGAGATTATAGATTTAACGTTGTCTTAGCACTGTTGAGAATACAATACAAGTATTATCATACAGATGTAAAAATTACATAAAGAGTTCCGTTGTTGCCGGAACAAAAGGCAGCGGTAATGGCGCACCACCAAATTTTGCAGGCAAGATCGAAGTTTTGGAAAAAAAAAATGACCCTTTGCCCATCGTTCTAAAATTGGAAGGGGGGACTCAGGGTTACAATAACTACATTAAAGTGAAAACACATTAGTAAAAGGACCTGTTGAATCGAAATAACAGATCATAGCAAATAAATAAACGCAATAATAGAAACAGATGGAGAATCAGTAACTTTCAACTTTCTTTCTGAACAGTCGGAACCGACAGAATGAAGACGTAGTGCGTCCCATAGATTTCCGTTGCTTATATAGTAGCTTCGTACTTCAATAATGTAAAGATGATGACTAGTTTTATAGCAGTTTGTTGTACTATACATACTGTTGTTGTTGTTATGGTCTTCAGGCCGAAGACTGGTTTGATGCAGTTCTTCGTGCTACGGTATGCAGTGGAAGCCTCTCTGAGTAACTACTGCAACCTACATCCTTCTGAATCTGCTTAGTGTATTCATCTCTGGTCTCCCTCTGCGATTTTTACCCCGACGCTGCCCTCCAATACTAAATTGGTGATCCCTTGATTCTCAGACTGCGTCCTACCAACCGATCCCTTCATCTAGTCAGATTCTGCCACAAACTTTTTTCTCCTCGATTTTATTCAGTACCTCCTCATTAGTTACTTAATACACATGTAATCTTCAGCATTCCTATGTAGCACCACATTTCATAAACTACGATTCTATTCTTGCGTAAACTGTTTATCGACCGTATTTCACTTCCATGCGTGTCTATACTCCACACAAATAATTTCAGAAAAGCCTGGAGGGCACCGTTCAGTATCGGAAGGGAATACATAATAATGATCTTCGTTAATGAGGTTCTACAGTTGAGTACGTGGAGTTTTAGAAGTTCTGAAGTCAAAAACCTGAAGAGGAAGTTGGGTGAATTAGAGAAAGAACGGTAATTAGGATGTAGAGAGAAAAAAATGGACCCTCTGTCATGGCAATTTCAGGATAATTTCTGCAGCCCCAATGATTGACGAACTTATTCTCGAAAGGGTACGAAAATGGTGGTAACTAAGAAAACGAGCTACTACAACGGGCACAGTATTTTCTCTGTGTAGCCTTTCATGTTTATGTCGTAAGATTATGGTGACAAAATAGCGTACGCGAGAAAATTCAGAAATTAATAAAATATGCAGACGTTTGAAAGTCGAGAGGGAGTGGGATACGCTAGGGGAAATAATACGAATTGTACCACAGAATATGTTGGAAAACGTAGCAACTTAACTAATACAATTTAAGGGCAACAAGAGGTACTAGATTACCATAAAAATGAAGAGTAAGCAGAAATGAGAGAAAAAAAAGTTGTAACTGATTCCACGACTAGGAATAATTAAAGCTATTTCGGTAAAACACAACCGAAGTTGAAAAGCGCTTCTCTACACATAGGAAACACCTGTTGAATGAAGAGGAAACAAAGCGGAAATCTTAATGACACGTCCTGTAGGGCAGATTTTTCCTTTTCCCGAAGTTGCTTACTCCAGTTGACATCATGAGATTGTGATGACAAGACGCAAAGAATAATAGGCGTCAGAAATGGCAATCGTGATGATCACTGGAAATTCTTGAAGCATGGGAGACTGATATTTATAGAAACTCCAGAGGAAAATGCATCCTCACCTGCATTATAAAAACCACGTATTGTATTAGTTATTAGAATCATCTCTTTATCCGACCTTCGCATTAAGAAATCGAACAAGATAGCGCTTCAGAAGAGTCGCAGGTATTGTATTCAATGGCAGAAGATAAACCGATTTCATAAAGAAAACTAGAGTACACATTCAGATGGACGCAGTGATATTCCCTTTTGTATTATGTTCACGAACCAAAGAGATGGTTTCATGCACAACAGTCATGACTTCACAATACGACTATAAGAAAATTAGAATTTAGTGTGTTGCAGTGATGATGATGAAGTCCATTACTCCTTGACAGAGCGTAGGGGAACGGGGCGGGAGACCCGCACCTCCGTACTAGGCAAGGTCCTAGTGGAGGTGGTTTGCCATTGTCTCCCTCCGTCCGTAATGGGGATGAATGATGATAATGAAGACGACACAAGAACACCCAGTGATCTCGAGGGAGGTGAAAAATCCTTGACCCTGTCGGGAATCGAACCCGGGACCCCGTGCCCGGGAAGCGAGAACGCTACCGCAAGACCACGAGCTGTGGACGTGTGTTGTAAAACACATACAGAAATGTAAACGGACCTCATTTTGATTCATTTCCATACATGCGATATCCAAAGTTTGGGATGAAGTTTAATTTGGAAACGACGCCTGTTTTGCATCTCACAGTTACAGTGTGTTACTTTGTCAGCATATGGCGCAAGACGGTTGCTAAACTCGCACGTAGACGAGAAGCAAAATCTTCTGAATTAATCATGATCGTATGAAAACAATGCAAAAATTCCATCTTCCTATTCATTATTGCCAACGTGGTTGCAATGCGAATCATCATGACTGTGTGAAATTCGTGATTCATCCGTCACTAACCATAATCTTTGGTAAACGTTCATTTAGCATTGTACAGTGACAGCTATTATGTAAGGCACTGCACATTCACTCAGTTATTTAATCTTGATATTAGTAGTTAGTCAGGTTTCTTCTGTACACCCGGCGCTCTTCAGCCTGGACAACGTCATATGGTTCAAATGGCTCTGAGCAATATGAGACTTGGCATCTGAGGTCATCATTCCCCTAGAACTTAGAACTACTTAAACCTAACTAACCTAAGGACATCACACACACCCATGTCCGAGGCAGGATTCGAACCTGCGACCTTAGCGGTCGCGCGGTTCCAGACTGAAGCGCCTAGAACCGTTCGGGCACAACGGCCGGCCAACGTCATATGAATCTTATTAACAAGTAAGCCGGACCAGTATCGAATTAAATGCCAGTCTTCAGCATAAAACTTCATTATTTCGAAGCTACTTATGTTTTAGTGTGCACAATCCGTCACGTGATCTGGAACGATGTTCGACACCCATGCAAATCCTGATCACACACCGCGCTATGTATAGCATAAAACGTAAAAACTTTTATAATTTCAGCTGAAGATTGAGCTCTGTTCCACCACAATTCCGGTGAAATCATAAATAAATGGTTCAAATGGTTCAAAAAATGGTTCAAATGGCTTTGAGCACTATGGGACTCAACTTCTGAGGTCATCAGTCCCCTAGAACGTAGAACTACTTAAACCTAACTAACCTAAGGATATCTCACACATCCACGTCCGAGGCAGGATTCGAACCTGCGACCGTAGCGGTCTGGCGGTTCCAGACTGTAGCGCCTAGAACCGCACGGCCAGTCCGGCCGGCTATAAATAAATAAACTGAAGTGCAGCTTTTGCCGAAATTTGGATCGCATTGACATAGTCTAAGATAGATTTTTTTTTTTTTGCTGCCGTGTTGTATGAGACATCTTTATATGCTTTTTCTTCCAAAAGTACACGAATAATAATCTATATGTAAAGCTATATACAGATTGTTACAAGTTCTGTCCACTTATCGAGCAAATTTTCCTTAAAAACTTGCGGCCATTCGAATCAGAAAGTATGTGGTACTCTACAACTCTACAAAATATGTACAGAATGCTTCCATTCAACATCCAGACGATTATTTTGAGCATATTCAGCGACGGTGAAGAAGAATTGACAGTAAAAATTCTGTGAAGGTTGTGCTATTTCTTAAATGCTATATCATTGACCTTTCGGAGAAATTGTGTGATCTATGCAGTTACTTTCATTTATTTGACCAGCTGACAATCGAAGCCTATAAGCAAATCAGATTCTAAACGCAATCGAGTTTTTAAAAAAGTAACACACCTGTTGTAAGTTTATTGTTGTTACGTTAGTTTTTCTTAGTTTCACTTATTGTGTTCATAGATCTGAAACTCGCTGTAGTTGATATTTGACGGCGTGACTCAAAAGCACTAAAATTTTTGTTAGTGCTGGTGTAATCTGTTCACTGCAGAACCGAGTTTCGTATGTTTAGAATCTAGTTGCGTAAATAAGGAGCAATGAATCTTCGTGTGCAATTACTCATCATATACTCTGCCCTCCGTGGCCTATCGCGTTGACGAACAGCCGTATCGGGTTCTTGTTTTACGCCAAGAGCCAAGTAATTAGCGCTGCGGCTTTTCTTGCAGTCTTTCTTCCTTCTATTTTTTCGTCTGAGACGAAGCACGAAGACCAAGAGCGTCGTCAGCGGAGTGCTGATTGGATCTACACCGAACCGGCATCCAGTAACACCAAGAATTCAGTTACCCCAGAGAAGATTTTCTGCTTTCCTGGCTCCTACGGAAAAAGTCTTTACGTGCCGCGTTTCTCTCAGTTTGTACGTGGACTCAAGCGCAAGTGCAGTGCTTTTTAGAACTCGTTTGAACGTTTTTATTTAATTTTTGGACGACATCTAGCTTTTACACGTTTTTCGACTTGCTCTGCTCATACTTCCTCACCGCGCTCGCATTAGTGAAACCTCAGAACCCGATGCTCCGTTCTACATTCGCAGGTGTTTGTGGGATGTGTCGAAATATCTACATCTAAATTTATACTCCGCAAACCACCCAACGGGGTGTGGCGGAGGGCACTTTACGTGCCACTGTCATTACCTCCCTTTCCTGTTCCAGTCGCGTATGGTTCGCGGGAAGAACGACTGCCGGAAACCCTCCGTGCGCGCTCGAATCTCTCTAATTTTACATTCGTGATCTCCTCGGGAGGTATAAGTAGGGGGAAGCAATATATTCGATACCTCATCCAGAAACGCACCCTCTCGAAACCTGGACAGCATGCTACACCGCGATGCAGAGCGCCTCTCTTGCAGAGTCTGCCACTTGAGTTTGCTAAAGATCTCCGTAACTCTATCACGCTTACCAAATAACCCTGTGACGAAACGCGCCGCTCTTCTTTGGATCTTCTATATCTCCTCCGTCAACCCGACCTGGTTCCGATCCCACACTGATGAGCAATACTCAAGTATAGGTCGAACGAGTGTTTTGTTAGCCACCTCCTTTGTTGATGGACTACATTTTCTAAGGACTCTCCCAATGAATCTCAACCTGACACCCGCCTTACCAACAATTAATTTTATCTGATCATTTCACTTCAAATCGATCCGTACTCATACTCCCAGATATTTTACAGAAGTAACTGCTACCAGTGTTTGTTTCGCTATCATATAAAGGATCCTTTTGTCAATGTATTTGCAATACATTACATTTGTCTGTTAAGGGTCAATTGCCACTCCCTGCACCAAGTGCCTATGCGCTACAAATCTTCCTGCATTTCGCAGTAATTTTCTAATGCTGCAACTTCTCCGTATATTACAGCATCATCAGCGAAATGCCGCATGGAACTTCCGACACTATCTACTAGTTCATTTATATATATTGTGAAAAGCAATGGTCCCATAATACTCCCCTGTGGCACGCCAGAGGTTACTTTAACTTTTGTAAACGTCTCTCCATTGAGAACAACATGCTGTGTTCTGTTTGCTAAAAACTCTTCAATCCAGCCACACAGCTGGTCTGATATTCCGTAAGCTCTTACTTTTTTTATCAGGCGACAGTGCGGAACTGTATCGAAGGCCTTCCGGAAGTCAAGGAAAATGGCATCTACCTGGGAGCCTGTATCTAATATTTTCTGGGTCTCATGAACAAATAAAGCGACTTGGGTCTCACACGATCGCTGTTTCCGGAATCCATATTGATTCCTACAGAGTAGATTCTGGGTTTCCAGAAATGACATGATACGCGAGCAAAAAACATGTCTAAAATTCTACAACAGATCGATGTCAGAGATATAGGCCAATAGTTTTGCGCATCTGCTCGACGACCCTTCTTGAAGACTGGAACTACCTGTGTAATATTGACGAATTAATTCCTACTGTGTCACGCGTGTATATAAGTCTTGGCGACTATTGTTGTTAGTTTTTAAGATGGTTGCTATTTGGCTTTTGACACTGTGGCTGACTGCGAAGTTGAAAGTAAACATATCATGTGGCAATGGGAAACCTATTCCGCTCAAATAAAATTTCATAATCAGCGATGTTGTATGACCTCAGTCAAAAAGAGAGTACGAAGACATACGGTATTAGCTCAAGACCTTGATGACAGCGAAGTGTTCGTCTCGAAGTTTTTCTCCGTTCCTTGTCTAATCTAGGGTCGAAAATTTCTTCTACTAGGGAAATTCGAACCAGTTAGCGCAAGACATTGCTGACAGCGAAGCGTTCATCTCGAAATTTTCTCCTTTCCTTGTGTAATCTAGGGCTGAAAATTTCTTCTGCTACGGGGATTCGAACCGTATATTTCAGGAGAGAAGGAAGGAAGCAAGCAGGGATACAAAACGTCGTCAGGGGCAGTTTGGGAGAGAGATTTACCTATGTTGAGAAAAGGATGGAGCAAAAAAGCGGTCAACGTCTTATGAACGAACCACCTGGCATTCGCCTACAATGATACAGGGAAACCTAAAATGTCCTGAATACGACGTTACGTACTGAGAATGAAAGGGAATGTACTTGTTTAGTAAAAAGGTAACAAGTTTCCCTCTTATGCTGAAAATCACAGGTTCTCGCTCCTCGATTATCACAGCTGGTGAAAAATACAAGGGGCGATCAAAAAGTTTCCATTTGAGGGCTTTGGTGCAGCACATATGCAACACAGCGGGACTTCGGTGCGGGTATATAAGCAGCGACGTGTAGGAAAAAGATTACAGCGACATTCGTGTCTTTTCGAAGTGCATGCAGTAAATGCAGAAACGTGGACTATGACGACGTAATTACCAGATGCGTTGAAACGGGACCAATGTGCTGTTATTTCTGTTCTTGGCAGCTGAAGCACAAACGTCGGTGGGCATCCATTGGAGAATGAAGAATGTATCTGTCAAACATCACCGTTGTGGAATGATGCGTCATGTTTCCAAGGGTTTCTACAGCTTCATAATAATGCTCTTCCCAATATCACAAATGTCGTAACACAGAAATTATGCCAACTCAAGTGGGAAAACTTTTAATCTGCTTCTGACAGGTCACCAAAAGTAGGTATTAGACGATAAAGCAACTCCTTTTGTAACCTCCCCATAGATAAATAATAGGTCTAATAACCTCCCAACAGTTAAAGATATAAGTATATGATTCACATTCAGCGTAACCTTCCAACAGATACATCCCAACAGTAAAATTTCGTAACCTACCAATAATACAATGTGACTAACTTCTCAATAAAATTGTCGCTCAGTTATTACCTTTCAATAATTGACTGTGAATTTAAACTGGTAAATTTTGGACGTCAGCAGTGCTGCGTCATGGCCCTGAAAGATCATTCTGAATAAATTGAAAATTCTTTCCTCATTAAGGTCGCCGGATAACGCGTATATATCTGCTCCTATACGAAATTTTTCTGGCACAGCCCTGTGCAATGCTGCCCGATAGATTTGTGATGTATAAAAAGAAACAACTGATTTTTCTTTACAATAATCGGGATGACCATGGATTGGAGAAATTAGTAAGTTCTTTAAACTGAGATGAATGATTATCAAAAGTTAATTTTTTATAAGAAAGATTATTATTAAGAGATTTTTTAAAAACATTTACATGGGGCTTGACATAACAATACTACATATGTGCGAGGCTGCTTGTACCCTATATTATATCGCTCAGGCTCCGCCATCGCTCCACCACGACCGGCCCAGCCAACACGATACACCAGACCAGACTGCTCGCTAGCAACTACTTACTCCTACTGCTACACAGTTCCTACTGCAGTCAACACTGCTCTCTGGTCTGAGATTCTCTTACAGCTTACATATCGCAGGCAGCGCGTGAGCAATCCATCGAAATTACATCTGCTCGAGTGCGCTAGCAACAAATTCCTTAATCATGCACCTCTTACACTTTATTTTCGTAACTCGTTTCCGCCGTTATTCATGATCAGATGCCCTGCACGATGCAATAAGACCACATTGCTGCGACAAAGAGTTTCTACGACATATTGGACACGAAGTTACTCTATTCGTAGAAGAACAGAAATACTGATATGACATATAGACAGCAAACGATGTGGTAACTTCGCGTCTTGTAATTCGAAAGACCTCTTTGTCACAGAATAGCCGGCCGGTGTGGCCGAGCGGTTCTAGGCGCGTCAGTCTGGAACCAAGCGGCCGCTACGGTCGCAGGTTCGAATCCTGCCTCGGGCATGGATTTGTGTGATGTCCTTAGGTTAGTTAGGTTTAAGTAGTTCTAAGTTCTAGGGGACTGATGACCACAGATGTTAAATCCCATGGTGCTCAGAACCATTTGAACTATTTTTTGTCACAGAATTTTACTCATATTGCAGTGTGTGCAGGTCATCTGATGATGGGTCACGCCCGAAACGCGTTATGAAAATAAGGGAGTACCTTTAACATCTAGTGACCACTTTACGCGACCTATCACCTTTCTCAGATTCATAATAAAAATCAATAAAAATAGTCGCACGCCTAACTCACGACTTTGAGTCGCACTTACAGTATCACGTGGTAGGCACTCGAGCACCAGTTCTACACTTTTTTATCTCTCCTTATACGGATATGATGCATTGGGTACCTTAAAAAAGGCCTTGCAGGATCGGACGAGGATATGCAGGAGGCAGTTATGCACTTCTTCACGCAGCAAGACACGGTCTTTCACCAAACGGTTATCTTCAACCTGGTGTGTCTGTGGAATAAGTGCCTTAACGCTCATGGCAGTTTTGCCAGATAGGCATACAAATCCTGGACTACACGGCTTTCTAACAGATTCTTCTTAATCCCCCGTTATATTACTGAAGAGAACCTGGCGTGTTAGTCTTCATACTTGCGACAACCGCAGTAGGGTTTTATAAGATACCGCCGCGGCGTTTCGTGCAGTGACGCTCGTCAGTCGTGGTGTGCGGAGAATCGTTTGTTACCCTCCTGAGATACAATCTTCCTTTCTGCAGCAGCTACTGCCGGCTGCTAGTGTGGGAACCCGGTGGTTGCCGCTAAGACATAGCGGAAACCGTCACGCGATGTTGCTTGCGCTTGAGGAAAAGCGCACGAGAATAATGGAGCGGATAATGAAGAGTAATTAAGTGAGTTATTAAAGATGTTACTCCAACTGCGAATGACTCCAACTGTGAAGACAGGCGGGCAGAACATGTGTTGAATATTTGTACAAATGAAGCAGAAAGAGAAAGAGAAGGGGAAAAAAAGATGTAAATAAAATTTGGTGCTGGAGGCAGCGCTCAAATGATTGAAAACATTACGGTATTTGGCAGATGAACTTCATAGCTTCTTGGAAGAATCAGCTTGTACAGCTTGAATATCTTATGACGTGCGACCAACAGCAATTGACATAAGCAATCACAATTTTAGATTAATGCATCTATTCCTGTTCCTGCAGTGGCCTTCAGTTCGAAAACTGGCTTGATGCAAATCTCCACGCTAAGTCTGCGCTATGACAGCCTTTTCATTTCTGCGTAACTAGTGAAGCCTACATACTTTAGCAAATAAAAAAAAATTAAAATAATAATAATAATGTAATAATAATAATAATTTGTAATAATAATAATAATAATAATACTTGTTTGTTTGGTTGAGTAAGTAATTGAGAGATTAAAATTTACGCCGTGAATTTATCGAGCTTCGCACGTCCGAAGATGTACGGAACGTAGCCAGGGCTCATTGTATATTTTTTGTAGACAAAGTCTGATATCTGACCTCAGCATCAATCATGAAAATGGAGTGACTAAAACTACTAAAACAAAGCAAAGCATACGATTAAATAAAGATATATTCATTTTAACATATACATTACGATATAAATTACACTAACGTGAAATTCT
This sequence comes from Schistocerca cancellata, assembly GCF_023864275.1. Lineage (NCBI taxonomy): Eukaryota > Metazoa > Arthropoda > Insecta > Orthoptera > Acrididae > Schistocerca > Schistocerca cancellata. The sequence continues at coordinate 46,215,428 of NC_064632.1, forward strand.
AGATAAATAATGGCAGATAATTCAAAAATGAGAGCGACTTATTAATTCTGCGCCTCTTTTCTGCAAATAAGTATGAAATGGCTAACTGTGGAGCCACACAAAATATTACGTCCTTCTAGGACAACGAATGACATAAAAGTGTGCTGATGCCTACTGGCTGTGACAAGAGAGCGGTGTTAATTGCTTTATTTTGCATTCTCTTGTCTTAAAAAATCGACACATATAATCTAAGTTAACTAAATTAAATATTGTCTGTGCTCGAGTGCAAATGGTTCCTTAAAATACATTTGAACCTGTTTCGAATAATTAAGCTTTGGTCGCTTCCACAATGTTTACCCTTATACTTAACGGGAGACTTCACCCAAATATATAACTTTTCTTCTGTTTTGACGATTTCAACCGAATTATATCATGTCTATTACGTAAAGATGTTGCAGTACCCAACCTTTCAATTCCAGTACTTCATTGGTCTTTGAGTTTCGATATTTCATATGAATTTAAACAGTAAATAGCTTCAACATTTCGCGGCCCTGTCAGCAACTGTATAAATATTAATTTTAATTTTAATAATCAACAACCTCAGTTGCACCGTTTCCCTAGAATTTACCTAGGTTTCAGTCGGGATAACCCGACCTTCTTCAGTTCCAATACAGCACTTATGGCTGCCGCATCGCGGTCGCGAAGTGGGGCCGAGGCAGTTTCAGATAAGTTTCTACAGTCTGACGATAATTTATGGATTTGTAGCTTTAGCTTGACGATCTCCACTATGGACAAACTGTAATTACTGTTATTCTGAAGAAGGTTGGGCTATCCCGACTGATACCTAGGTAAATTCTAGGGAAACGGTGCAAATGAGGCTGTTGATTATTAAAATTAAAATCAGTTTCAACAGTATTTTTGAGCTTTTGATACTCGCACCTAGTTTTCATGTTCCAGATTTTTAAATACATTCAGAAGATATTGTTCATCAGTTCTATGTATTCATTTTATGGGAAATGTTATTAGTTCATTTTCAGCACATTTTCCGAGTTTCAAACTTAAATTTTTTTTTAAGTATCGGTACATAAATGTGATAATAGCAAAACCACGTTACCGGTATATTAATGGAAAGGGGTATGCAAATACACCAAGACTACTTCCTGCAAAAATTTCATTGAGATTGGTTAATATTTAAGATAACATAGTTAGTAAAACAAATTCACGCAATATGGATTTAAAAATTTTGTTAAATATGAATACTAGCACACGATAAATATCCATTAAAATTCACCAGCACCATACATTTTCCACTACTGCTCCTGTAGGGCTTCGTTTTCTTGTAATTTTGAGCCTAGGTTAGCCCTTTAATGAATTTTTACTTCCCCAGGCAGCATCTTGTGGATTACCTGGTTTGTCATTGATCTCCTTTTGTGATTGTAATAAAGGAGTGCTGGACTCGTGCTTTCTTCACTCTTCAAACAGTCGATATTGAACTGAGAAACGGCTTCTGCTACACCCAAAGGACCTTTGTTTCCTTTGGGACACTTGAGGCAAATGAAATTATGCAAACTTTCATTTGAATTTTGTGTCCTGCTATCAGAGCGTCTTGTCAGTAGTGCATAAGATGCACGTCTCTGACAAATGGTGCCATCTTAATCACTTTGTCAGCTGTCAGTGCCGCAGCCCCTGGTGCAATCCATTTTGCTACTATCTCTTAGACGTACTTGTAACAGCCAAATCGTTTTGGGATCCGAATCTAAACACTCCAAAGATGTGAAATAGTTATTACACTCTGTTTTGAAAAAAAATGAGGTTTTAGGCTAGAGTCTACTCCAACCGTATTACTTAATGCGTCAAACTGCCTCCTGTGAACTATTACCCGCTATTATTCAAGTTGTGTCATAAATTTCTTTTCTCCACAATTTCATTCAGTACCTTTTAATTTGTCTTTCGATCTACTGATATAATCTTCAGCATTCATCTGTAGCGCCCAAATACTTGTATTCTCATCTTGGATGGAACTGTTTATCTTCCACTTTTCACTTCTGCGCAAGGTTGCACTCCAAAAAAATGTACTCGGTGAAGGGATCATAAGATTTACACTGATATTTTATGTTAACAAATTTATGTTTTTCAGAAACGCTCATCTTTCTATTGCCAGTCCCAGTCCTCTTCGGCCATAGTGATGTATCTTGCTGCCCAAATAGCAATACCGTTTTTAAGGACACATTTCTTAGTATAGTCCCATCAGCATAGCCTGATTCAGTTTGCGTATATTCCATTACTCTTATTTTAATACTACTGATAATCGTCTTTAACCTCCTTCCAAGGCACTATCTTCTCTTTGCTTTGCCGTCTCTAACTTAAGTTGTGGCGGTTCTCCCGTCCTTGAAACGCTTACTGTACTTGGGTGGCAGATATCTGATCCACTAATTAGCTCACTGCATCTAGACGCACCATGTACGAGTCATGGACCCAGGGAAATGCCACACAATAAAGGGACTTGCACAAATCCCATGCACAAATTCTACCTAATAACAGGAAACTCAGTCTTGAATTAATCAAAATCTGTCTGTGTACTCTGGGTCGAAGGATAAGAGAGCCTATAGCTGCACTATCAAAGGTCATCAAAACCACCGACTAACAGTCTTCCACAGAATAAACAGCTTCTCACTTACATAAAAAACTTTCAAATATTTCGACTCCCTATTGAAAAGGCACTCATCCCATGAATTCATCTAAACTATTTTCTAAATTTAGAATACGAATGAAAGTCGACACTAGTTTAAATACACATCACTATATTCTCTTTTATTTATGCAGCAGTGCGCCGTTACTATTCTCTAACGTGAACTCACTCAGAAGTTACAATTAGAAATCACTTCGTACTTGGTACTTACGTATGTCCCTACAAGACCACGTACAACAGAGGAGTTTTATTTTACAGTATTTTGTATAAACTCATTCTACGAGCCGCGAAGTAATGTTTTGTTTGACGGCTGCCTCATTCTCGCCGCGACGTCGGCTGCACGCTTTTAGTGGCCTGGTCCACTAGACCGGCCGACGGGGTGAACGCACACAGCGGTGCCGATTTATAAATCGCTCTTTGTGAAACGTTTTCTTCTTTTATTTTTATTTTTACTGCTACGATCTGAGACAGAAATTTCCCTTCATTATAGACCATCGTTGCTTTCTCAGCTACCTAAGGACATCACACACATCCATGCCCGAGGCGGGATTCGAACCTGCGACCGTAGTAGTTGCGCGGTTCCGGACTGAAACGCCTAGAATCGCTCGTCCACAACGTTATGTAACCGGAGTAGGATTCATTATGAATAGGAAGGTAGGGCACAGAGTGTGTTAATGTGAACAGTTAAATGATAGAGTTATTCTTATCAGAATCAACAGAAAACCAACACCGTTAACGACTGGGTAGCAAAGTAAATTAATGCGGTATGTATAAGCAGACCATTGTAAAATACAATATCTTCGGTTCACCTGAAAGCTTTTATTTCTTCTCCCTTCACTTTAATTCCCGTTCCACGTAAATTCTAGGTTTCGTTTAACGCTTGCCCAATGTAATATTGAATAACATCCGGGATATGCTGCCACCCCGTCTCACTTTCATATTAAGTGTTGCTTTCCGTTCGTGTTCTTCGACTCTTGTAAATGCAGCCTCGTTAAACCTTCGCTCTCTGCACTTTATACCTGCTAGTATTAGAATTTTAGAGACTGTATTCGACTTAAGAGCTTTGTCTAAATTTAGCAGTTCTGTAAGGCACTGAATAATAGAGCAAATGTGATGCCAATGAGCTGTCAGCAGCATTCCTCTACCGTGACAAATTTATTCAAGAAGGTGTTGAATAGGTAACAGGGACATTGTCCGTTTTTATTTTCTTACTCCTTTTTACCAGAGTTCAGACTGTGTCAGCTGTGACCGCATACACAGTGGAGTGTTGATAGGTGACAAATACACTCCTGGAAATTGAAATAAGAACACCGTGAATTCATTGTCCCAGGAAGGGGAAACTTTATTGACACATTCCTGGGGTCAGATACATCACATGATCATACTGACAGAACCACAGGCACATAGACACAGGCAACAGAGCATGCACAATGTCGGCACTAGTACAGTGTATATCCACCTTTCGCAGCAATGCAGGCTGCTATTCTCCCATGGAGACGACCGTAGAGATGCTGGATGTAGTCCTGTGGAACGGCTTGCCATGCCATTTCCACCTGGCGCCTGGACCAGCGTTCGTGCTGGACGTGCAGACCGCGTGAGATGACGCTTCATCCAGTCCCAAACATGCTCAATGGGGGACAGATCCGGAGATCTTGCTGGCCAGGGTAGTTGACTTACACCTTCTAGAGCACGTTGGGTGGCACGGGATACATGCGGACGTGCATTGTCTTGTTGGAACAGCAAGTTCCCTTGCCGGTCTAGGAATGGTAGAACGATGGGTTCGATGACGGTTAGGATGTACCGTGCACTATTCAGTGTCCCCTCGACGATCACCAGTGGTGTACGGCCAGTGTAGGAGATCGCTCCCCACACCATGATGCCGGGTGTTGGCCCTGTGTGCCTCGGTCGTATGCAGTCCTGATTGTGGCGCTCACCTGCACGGCGACAAACACGCATACGACCATCATTGGCACCAAGGCAGAAGCGACTCTCATCGCTGAAGACGACACGTCTCCATTGGTCCCTCCATTCACGCCTGTCGCGACACCACTGGAGGCGGGCTGCACGATGTTGGGGCGTGAGCTGAAGACGGCCTAACGGTGTGCGGGACCGTAGCCCAGCTTCATGGAGACGGTTGCGAATGGTCCTCGCCGATACCCCAGGAGCAACAGTGTCCCTAATTTGCTGGGAAGTGGCGGTGCGGTCCCCTACGGCACTGCGTAGCATCCTACGGTCTTGGCGTGCATCCGTGCGTCGCTGCGGTCCGGTCCCAGGTCGACGGGCACGTGCACCTTCCGCCGACCACTGGCGACAACATCGATGTACTGTGGAGACCTCACGCCCCACGTGTTGAGCAATTCGGCGGTACGTCCACCCGGCCTCCCGCATGCCCACTATACGCCCTCGCTCAAAGTCCGTCAACTGCACATACGGTTCACGTCCACGCTGTCGCGGCATGCTACCAGTGTTAAAGACTGCGATGGAGCTCCGTATGCCACGGCAAACTGGCTGACACTGACGGCGGCGGTGCACAAATGCTGCGCAGCTAGCGCCATTCGACGGGCAACACCGCGGTTCCTGGTGTGTCCGCTGTGCCGTGCGTGTGATCATTGCTTGTACAGCCCTCTTGCAGTGTCCGGAGCAAGTATGGTGGGGCTGACACACCGGTGTCAATGTGTTCTTTTTTCCATTTCCAGGAGTGTACATTAGATTACTACGCGTCTTGAATGTCGAACAGAACATGGAAAAGTTGTTTTTAGCTTCTGTAATTTTTAACGTTGCAAATCCAGTCAAAACGTAGGAAAAACTATTTTTAATTGTACTACCTGTTAGAATTGGCTCTTAATCCTCTCATGTAAGGAGTTCCAATAGGATATCTGCGTAAGTGACAACGTACAAGTTATGTGTCTGACATTTGCCTCACTGTTACTTTGGATCTATCTGTGCCGAACTTTGTTAATTGTACAAGTCACCGTGACAACAGTTTCTTAGTCTTTTCTAACTATTTCCTCGAGAGATTCTATGCTTATTGTACCCAATTTCTGGTTCTTCAGATTTAATCCCATGACCACTCGCTCCACGCTTGTACGTGTACTCTAGGCGTCTGCTGTTGGTCCCATGTTGTATCGGTCACGCATACTTCAGCAATATTTCCCAATCGCCTGTACAAGAGTTAGTAATCAATCTCTTCTCCAAAAGAGAAACTGTAGTTTACCAATGTCCTGCCATCAGTTCAATGCTTGATAAAATTCAAATGAAAGAACTGACAGACTTCGTTTCGGAAAGTATAGTGGTATTATGATGAAATGTTAGAAATAAGCAAGCCTTTTTCCAGAATCGCACGATACGTAGGCAATAAAACCAATGGGCGAAATCATATAAAGGAACGTTAGTTCTGTGTACCAATCAAATGACGGTGTCGAGAATCAGATTACCAGTGAACACAGTTTGGAATTAAAAATAGCAATGGATTCAGTACAAGATGAAGAATAATATCGTGACAGTGGTGATAATTAGGACGGGAACTGAAAATCAGTGCCAACTTCAAGCACTAGTGTTGAACTTAGAGACGACTCAACATGAGTTGAGGGATGCTAGTTGGGAACCGACTTCAGGCTACCTTTTCTGTTCGTTTCTTCTTATCAATTTGTGGTTGAGTTTAAAACTTACTAATGTTCCATCTGTCTTATTTACGGTGGTCGGGACTTCACTGTGGATTCAGTCTCGTGTAACTCGAATTTTTTGGTTCAGCGATCGTCGAGTCTTGTCATAAAAGGCTTCGGAGGAAAGTCCCGGTGTAGACGAAAGGCAAACTTAAGGCGAAACCATCCTACGTACCACTATTTATATTCCCACACAACTCTTGAGTATTGCAACGTGATTCGGAGCAGTGCTAGGAACCTCCCAGGTGTAACGTTACATCGGACGTCGGATTAAGCTCCTGAAGAGGGAATGACCAAAGGTAAACTTGTGTTGGACTGTTGTTGCTGTTGTGGTCTTCAGTCCTGAGACTGTTTTGATGCAGCTCTCCATGCTACTCTATCCTGTGCAAGCTTTTTCATCTCCCAGTGCCTACTGCAACCTACATCCTTTTGAATCAGCCTAGTGTATTCATCTCTTGGTCTCCCTCTACGATTTTTACCCTCCACGCTGCCCTCCAATACTAAATTGGTGATCCCTTGATGCCTCGGAACATGTCCTACCAACCGATCCCTTCTTCTAGTCAAGTTGTGCCACAAACTTCTCTTCTCCCCAATCCTATTCAATACCTCCTCATTAGTTATGTGATCTACCCATCTAATCTTCAGCATTCTTCTGTAGTACCACATTTCGAAAGCTTCTATTCTCTTCTTGTCCAAACTATTTATCGTCCATGTTCACATCCATATATGGCCACACTCCATACAAATACTTTCAGAAATGATTTCCTGACACTTAACTCTATATTCGATGTTAACAAATTTCTCTTTTTCAGAAACGCTTTCCTTGCCATTACCAGTCTGCATTTTATATCCTCTCTACTTCGACCATCATCAATTATTTTGCTTCCCAAATAGCAAAACTCCTTTACTACTTTAACTGTCTCATTTCCTAATCTAATTCCCGCAGCATCACCCGACTTAATTCGACTACATTCGATTATCCTCGTTTTGCTTCTGTTGATGTTCATCTTATATCCTCCTTTCAAGACACTATCCACTCCGTTCAACTGCTCTTCCAAGTCCTTTGCTGTCACTGACAGAATTACAATGTCATCGGCGAACCTCAAAGTTTTTATTTCTTCTCCATGGATTTTAATACCTACTCCGAATTTTTCTTTTGTTTCCTTCACTGCTTGCTCAATATAAAGATTGAATAACATCGGGGATAGGCTACAACCCTGTCTCACTCCCTTCCCAACCACTGCTTCCCTTTCATGTCCCTCGAATTTTATAACTGCCATCTGGTTTCTGTACAAATTTTAAATAGCCTTTCGCTCCCTGTATTTTACCCCTGCCACCTTCAGAATTTGAAAGAGAGTATTTCAGTCAACATTGTCAAAAGCTTTCTCTAAGTCTACAAATGCTAGAAACGTAGGTTTGCCTTTCCTTAATATAGCTTCTAAGAAAAGTCGTAGGGGCAGTATTGCCTCACGTGTTCCAATATTTCTACGGAATCCAAACTGATCTTCCCTGAGGTCAGCTTCTACTAGTTTTTCCCTTCGTCTGTAAAGAATTCGCGTTAGGATTTTGCAGCTGTGGCTTATTAAACTGATTGTTGGGTAATTTTCACATTTGTCAACACCTGCTTTCTTTGGGATTAGAATTATTATATTCTTCTTGAAGTCTGAGGGGATTTCGCCTGTCTCATACATCTTGCTCACCAGATGGTAGAGTTTCGTCAGGACTGGCTCTCCCAAGGCAGTCAGTAGTTCTAATGGAATGTTGTCTACTCCCGGGGCCTTGTTTTGACTCAGATGTTTCAGTGCTGTGTCAAACTCTTCACGCAATATCATATCTCTCATTTCATCTTCATCTACATCCTCTTCCATTTCCATAATATTGTCCTCAAGTACATCGCCCTTGTATAGACCCTCTATATACTCCTTCCACCTTTCTGCTTTCCCTTCTTTGCTTAGAACTGGGTTTCCATCGGAGCTCTTGATAGTCATACAAGTGGTTCTCTTTTCTCCAAAGGTCTCTTTAATTTTTCCTATAGGCAGTATCTATCCTACCCCTAGTGAGATAAGCCTCTACATCCTTACATTTGTCCTCTAGCCATCCCTGCGCAGCCATTTTGCTCTTCCTGTCGATCTCATTTTTGAGACGTTTGTACTCCTTTTTGCCTGCTTCATTTACTGCATTTTTATATTTTCACCTTTCATCAATTAAATTCAATATTTCTTCTGTTACCCAAAGAGTTCTACTAGCCCTCGTCTTTTTACCTACTTGATCCTCTGCTGCCTTCACTACTTCATCCCTCAAAGCTACCCATTCTTCTTCTACTTTCTTTCCCCCATTCCTGTCAATTGTTCCGTTATGCTCTCCCTGAAACTCTGTATAACCTCTGGTTTATTCAGTTTATCCAGGTCCCATCTCCTTAAATTCCCACCTTTTTGCAGTTACTTCAGTTTTAATCTACAGTTCACAACCAATAGATTGTGGTCAGAGTCCACATCTGCCCCTGGAAATGTCTTACATTTAAAACCTGGTTCCTAAATCTCTGTCTTACCATTATATAATCTATCTGAAACCTGTCAGTATCTCCAGGGTTCTTCCATGTATACAACCTTATTTCATGATTCTTGAACCAAGTGTTAGCTATGATTAAGTTGTGCTCTGTGCAAAATTCTACCAAGCGGCTTACTCTTTCATTTCTTAGCCCCAATCGACATTCTCCTACTACGATTCATTCTCTCCTTTTTCCTACTACGGAATTCCAGTCACCCATGCCTTCACTAACTGAATAATTTCTTTTATTACATCATACATTTCTTCAATTTCTTTGTCATCTGCAGAGCTAGTTGGCATATAAACTTGTACTACTGTAGTAGGCGTGGGCTCCGTGTCTATCTTGGCCACAATAATGCGTTCACTATGCTGTTTGTAGTAGCTTACCCGTACTCCTATTTTCCTATTCATTATTAAAGCTACTCCTGCATTACCCCTATTTGATTTTGTATTTATGATCCTGTATTCGCCTGACCAAAAGTCTTGTTCCTCCTGCCATCGTACTTCACTAATTCCCACTATATCTAACTTTAACCTATCCATTTCTCTTTTTAAATTCTCTAACCTACCTGCGCGATTAAGTGATCTGACATTCCACGCTCCGATCCGTAGAACGCCAGTTTTCTTTCTCCTTATAACGATGTCCTCCTGAGTAGTTCCCACCCGGAGATCCGAATGGGGGACTATTTTACTTCCGGAACAATTTACCCAAGAGGACTCCATCATCATTTTACCATACAGTAAAGCTGCATGCCCTCGGGAAAAATTACGGCCGTAGTTTCCCCTTGCTTTTAGCCTTTGTTGGACTGTGTAGTCGCCGTAATTGTTTGTCCATTATTTTTATCTACCTCTTGCACTCCATGTGGATGTATCTCGCCAAGCAAAAGTTTGGCGACGTTCTTCAGCGGATGAAACAGGAAACACTCAGTGTTATGGTGTTTCACTCACGACAAAGAAAGGAGCCTGTGATACTTGTACACAGTGTCACAGTTTATTCCAGATTCGTAACACATCACGTATATGCCACATTTCTCCACGTAAATCCACTTGCGTTATGGAAATACGGAAATTATTACTGGTTACAGTAAATCTGTTGTTTCATTCGGTATCAACAACAGTCACGATAAAGTCTAACTCAAAAGTTTTCGCATTTAAGTATATTGCTCATAAACTAAAAGCCAGTCGCACTCGCAGGGCTATTTTTACTATTTCCACCTCCTTCTAGGTATCTTCAGCTACCACGCTGGCATCAGACACCTCAGTCGGGGAACGAAACCAGGACCACTAGGGAGTGATCAGCATAATTTGTCGCCGCGTTCGTAAATGTCACTTGCCTTGGCTACGACACCACATCGTTCAACACGAGAATGTGGGCGGCAGTAACTGTTGCGGAATAGCACCGCGCCACTGCTTTCAGCCGCCTGGTTCGGAATAAGTTGCCACTGCTTGCTGTTAGGCAAATTTCTCAACGGTACGGCAGAAGACAACCACGGCGTGCGCGTTGATGGTGAGGATGGACACAGAGGTTGTTTATGACTGATCACAGTCAGCAGTTATTACGAGTTCGCAGTCGTTTGAATTGAGAACAAGAAAAATAAATGTAAGTGATACGGAGGTTGGTGCAGCATATCGACAGTCGTTGAATGCTGCCTTAAAAATAACGCTATTGACTGTCTGTAACGCCGATATTTTGACTAGATGTGGTCTAATGTCAGTATTGACTAGATACGGCTTAATATCATTCCTTTACTGTTCCACAGCCGCATAAGACCCCATACAGTAGATTGCACAGCGAGCTAAAAACTACATCATACAGCAAGGGAGACATTTCTTACAGAGAACAACGATCGCCTTAGTGTTTCAGTTTACTATCTGCAATGAGGAATTATTTCCACAACCAGTTTCAGCATGACAGTTTAATGGAATGAAAGCTCCCTTTTATCATAAGTCCGTTACCCTGGTTTTAGGTTTGAGCTGAAGCCTCAGAACAGGCGTGCAAAAACATACATCTATTACCAAAGACATCAAATCACACATTTTGTACAAACACATGATTATTACTTTACGGGAACATGGGTTTACCATCAGCGGTCGTAAGGTGCTAAGATCGGTGCACTTGTGTCTTAAATCGGGAAAGGAGCTCATCTGATATACAGTTCGATTTTTCTTCTCTTACGATATTCTGCAAATAGTAGTACTTTTTTCCCTTCCAGATTTACAAAACACCCTTACACATTAATGACTAGTAACCGATACTGTTCTTGGGAAGTATCCTAACAAATTTGTCACCAGTTTGAATCCGAATTGAAGCAGCTTGAAAAGAGAAAATATTTCATTTAGAAGCTAATGTTTCCAAGGAAGAATAATTGGGAATCTAATGTTCTTAAAAAACCCTTATTTTATATTCATATCTCTGACTTATTCTCTAATTTTGCTCTCTACAGTTCTTCCAGATATTATGTCAGTTATTCCCATACGTCTTAAAATATGTTCTATCAGCTGTCTCCTTAAGTAAGTATGTTCCAATTGTGCCTTTCTTTGCCGATTCTGAAGATATACTGGATTATCGAAAGGAGGAGGAGAACTATTTAGGCTAGTACTTCCCCTTAGTGTACTAAATAAGAGCTTTTTAAATTTGGATGCATGTAATATTACACACGTATCGATGAGGAAAAATCGATTTCTGCAAAGGAACTGATTTTCTCGGGGATTCCCCTTCGCCATCACACACAGTCCCGCTCCATAGCTAGGCGGCCGACGCATCTGAGTGTCATGCAGTAGACCCCACTAAGCTCCTAATATTGCTACGGACATTGGTTTTGTTAGAAGGACTATAATTCTCTAGATTCAGCTTCGAGAGACCAGGTGAGGAGATGCTTGCGTGTGAAGTAGCAGAGATGGTAGTAGTTACTAGCTCTACTGTTGTATGAAACGCATTTAATTTTACATTTGGAATATCGCGCAGCATGGGAAAGAGTTGTATCTTTCGAGACTTCCGCCCTGTATTAGAAGTTCACTATACTTTCACATTCCATATTTTAATAATGTTATCAATTTTTAATGTGCTGGAGCCTTTTCTGAAATTATAAAAATTACTACGCAATATTAAGTTTTTCGCATATGTGAAAACGTGTTCCAAGCTGCAATATTATCAAGTACCTAGGAACAAATATTCTATTGCCATATAAAAGCGTTGCCGTTGCAAAAATCTTGTCAGTATTGTATGTAATCGTTTGTCTGATGTACTACTACTCTGCTACACATCAGTAATCAGTAATTGCAGTGAAATTAGGCATAAGTATTGTCAAAAACGGCCTAGAAGTAAAATACATTTTAAGATAGAAACTACTCGATATCAGAACTAATTTCTGTTTTTAAGACAGCTAAAACTGTTAAAGAAACTCAGTTTTCTTGCATGTATCGCGTGTTCCATGATAAAAGACATTCTGTTTCAAGGTACAAAATGGTGCATGACCGATGAAGGATGACTTAACGGTTCACGTGTTATCAGGTTACCATCCATACAGAACGCTGTTGCACGCAGCGACTGTTATATTGACTTGTAAATAATAGATTTCAGCTATCCGGCGTACTTTTGAAATTTTATTGGCAGATCTAGATTTCAGCTAGAAAATAGCCATTCTCAATGCACTATCGTTTTTGAACAACGCTTTTAATGACTGTTGGTCGGGCTTCATCCACAGTTCATTGAATACTGATGAACTGTGGATGAAGCCCGATCAGCAGGCATTACATGCATTGATCAAAAATGATAGTGCATTGAGAATGGCTATTTTCTAGCTGAAATATAGATCTGGCAATAAAATTTCAAAACGACGACGGATAGCTGAAATCTATTATTTACATGTTCACGTGTTATATAAACAATTCTAAAATATATAGAATTTTACTCACCATAAAATTCCGCACCTGAAGAATTAACAATATATTGGAAATAGCTTTAATAATATTATGCAACGCTTAAAAGCTTTTAACGAGAAATAATTACAACTGGTCCACAAAATATAACCTCATGTCTAACAGCACCGAAAACTGTGGAAAATGGCGGTAACTGCTTATGGCGGTTTCTAGTGCGCATTCCTTCATGCGATTCTAATATCAGTCAGTAGACTGCTGTACCGACCAAACAACATTATGTGCCCCTAACTACATTATCCTCTAAGTACAACTATCTCCCCTACTCATATCTATGAGCCATTTCTAATATTGTTATACATTATTCATTAATACGACACCCCGTGTTCCCTCTCTTTCTTCCTTACTAGTAGCGATGAAAATACTGTGACTTTGAGGTACCCCTTCACAAACCGGGAGTCGCTAGTTCAATTATTAGTGAACCACATGACTTATAAAATCTGCGTGCGCAAAGCAGAGAAATCAAAGGAAAAGAAAAGAGTACAATAGCAATATTCGACGTATGCCTTTCTCAGGAAGTAACATCAGGTACGTTTCCGCCAAATTACAAGTTAATCAATAGAATCTTTGTAGTGGACTGACAAGACAGCCAGTCCACAGTGACGGGTAACCGAAAGGCACGCGTTTACACACGCCGGCTGGCGTTAGGTCTGAAACAGGATACGTAATGAATGCTATAAAGAAAAGTACGTAGCTGCTGGAATACTTAACTTTAATCCATCATTTGTATATAGCATTCTGGATGATACAAGTGAGACTCTCTCTAGAAATGGTTAATGGGGCCTTGCTATGTCGTAGCCATGGACTTAGCTGAAGGCTATTCTAACTATCACTCGGCAAATGAGAGAAAGGCTTCGTCAGTGTAGTCGCTAGCAAAGTCGTCCGTACAACTGGGGCGAGTGCTAGTACGTCTCTCTAGACCTGCCGTGTGGTGGCGCTCGGTCTGCCATCACTGACAGCGGCGACACGCGGGTCCGACATGTACTAATGGACCGCGGCCGATTTGAAGCTACCACCTAGCAAGTGTGGTGTCTGGCGGTGACACCACAATCTTAATACCATAAAAACAGTCGTATGGTATGAGAGTCCCCTCTAGAGGGATTTTCAGCCGCCTTTCAATTGGGCTTCAGTTCGGCGACTCAAATGTCCCTAACTGACTCAAGTTATCCAAATGGGAAAGAGGATGTACAGTTAAACGTCGAATCTGAATCACGTGTCGTTCCTGACGTATCTTCACTGACTGACATGGTAAAGACAGACTGAAAAGTTTCCTGTTCTAAACGGCATTCGATCTTGCGACCTTTCGGCTTCCAAACATGCGCCTCATCAGTAGACCACCAAGCCCGAATAATCAGTGTCCTTTGTGGTTCCTAAAATTATAAATCTTTTTCGTACGTTTACTGAATTTTAAACAACTTTTTGTGTTATCTTAGAGCACCACACAAGTGACGAGCACTAAGAGACTCCCAGCATAACAGCTGGCAATGGATTTTTAAGAAATTCGATACCTGTAACGGTTAAATGTGAAGTCCATAATTGTGGCTGATTGCTGTACTGATGTTACAATGTTTATAAAAAATAAAGTACTCGCAGTGAATTCTTCCATGTGTGGTCTGTGATGGGAGATATTAGGACAAACTTTCACTCTACCTCTGCTAGCTATCATTTCTGACTGGTAACGAGAAAATTTATATATAGTTTCAAAATTTAATCGATAGCTCGACCCAGTTTCAAGTCCATCCTCTTGTTGAATGGGATTACCCGACTGATTGTCGTTATGCTTGAAAGAACGATGTGAAAGATTACTGTTTCTCAACCAAGAATCTGTTTGGATAAAGAAAAAAGAAGATATCATCTAACGAACGGTCGATGACAAGATATTAAAGAATCTAGTGCTTCAGTCTTGTAACCATCAGTCTCGGTGATTACACTGGAGATAGCAAAAACCCCAAGCGGTAGTAACTGTACTGAACAATGCCATTATTATCAAGAATTATGAGATTATATAGCGAGGAGTTGGGAGTTAATCAAAGCAAAGAACGTTAATATACACGATACCACTAAACAGTGGGGTAAATGAACAGAAGAAGAGAATGTTCGTCGTTTTTTACACATTATGCCATCAAAAGAAAATAATTTAAGTTTTCGGTCTGGTAACTGCCAACTATTGTAAGAGGTACACTCCAGTATATTCCAGCTTCCTCTTTACTCTAGATGTGAAACGTAAGACGACAGCCATTAAGGTAATTAAATTAGACATCCAATAACAAACGCGTTTGTCGCTCTGTCTCTCAAAGAGACGTTTCAAATCAGCGGCGTCCCTGTGGTTACTTAGCGACTACACTCTTGTCATCACTTTGAAAGAAAATGGGACGCTATATGACTTCCCGTCAGTAATAGCTTCAATTTAATTAAGGTTACCATTGAAATATTTGCTTAACGACGGGATCCTTGGTCGTAGCTTTATTCAAGAACAGGAGGGACAGCCGTACAAAGTAAAAAGGAAAAAAAGAAAAAAGAAACAAGCTAAACGACATAAAACATCACAGGCTCTTTCTGGTTGGCAGACACTCCCTTTTGTGACGTTGAGTGTTGAAGGGTGTAATTTAATTCAGTAGGGCAAATGAGCTTCTGGCTTTAATCACTGTTCTAATAATTAAATGTCACAACTTACTTGCTGAGCAATTAAGTTGTATTTTTACAGAAAAACAGCACACTAAATGAATTTCGAAGGCGACAGTTACCATTGTAAATTTTATGAGAAATAACTCATGTCAAGTGTGTGAAAGTCGTTATTTTTGCTCATGAGTTAAATAATGAATACTGTATCAGTTATTTACTTTCCGATGCGGAGCAAGACGCGTTTCGAGAATTTATTCTCATTTTCAAGTGCTTTTGCGCATTTTTGTACATAAATATGTTTGGTGATGTTTGCATGTGTGATTTTCTGCCTCACTTGCGTCTTCTTGAAGTCAGACTGCAATCGGAAAATTAGGCAGTGTTTACAAAATGTGACTGGACTACGTATTTCGAGTCCTACCTTTCATACTACCATAGAACAACAACAAAATCCTCTGTTTTCAATGTATTTTTACTGCGTAGTTGCTTATGAGGCCTATAGGAGAGTACATCTCTGAATTTGTACCACCGATACCGGCTACTCTGATGTCAAAGAAGACTCGACAGAGGCAGAAAATCACACATGCAAACATCACCAAACATTCTCACGTAAACAAGTGTTTAAATGCACTTGAAAATGAGAATAAATTATCGAAACGGGTTTTGTTAACCTTCAGAAAATAAGTAACTGGTACAGTTTTCATTATTTAAATTATGAATGACACAGTTTCAGGCTTTCCTGAAACATGTAATATGGAGACAGGTATTAAGTACATTTCTGTAGCGACTCAGATTACATCGTAGATATTTTCACTTAATTATGGTTCCTAGTGAAGCAATTCAAATGGTTCAAATGGCTCTGAGCATTATGGGAATTAACTTCTGAGGTCATGAGTCCCCTAGAACTTAGAACCACTTAAACCTAACTAACCTAAGGACATCACGCACATCCATGCCCGAGGCAGGATTCGAACCTGCGACCGTAGCAGTTCCAGTCTGTAGCGCCTAGAAGCGCTGGGATGGGGGGGGGGGGGCGTTGGAGATCTGAGATTTCTATACATATTTGTGTGTCATACATACATGTGATACGTATCTGGCGTAACTACGTATCTACCAGCACCCTCAATGCTGAAAGGTGTCGTAATGAAGTACCAAAAAGAATGTCACACAGTAGATGAACAGAGACCAGGGACTGATAACATGAGAACAAACGCGGTTTCGTAGCTTTATTAAGTATCCTGATGAAGACAATAACCGTTTTCGACATCAGAATAGGAGGTACCGATGGGTAAAACTCGGTGATGTCTCTCATGGCCGGCCGTGGTGGCCGAGCGCTTCTAGGCGCCTCAGTCCGGAACCGCGCGACCGCTACGTAAGTCTGCTGCCCCTATCTATGCGTTTTATGCAACCTGCAATGCCTTCTGAAATCAGATACGAGATTTTCGTATTCTCTTACTCGCTACACGCGAGCTATTAGTCATACAGGAAAAATGGACAGAACCATTTTGTAGGAAATGTAATTTAATTAATTTTTTACTAGGAAATGTCTTCGCCAGAGCCCACAGTTTTCGTGTTACAAAAAAAAAAAAAAAAAAAAATACAGCTTTTAGAGAAATCATATCCAGCAAAAAATTTAATAACATTAAATTTACTACAGAAATGTGTTCATTTTTTCTGCAGTGCTGGTAGTTCGTGCATAGCGAGAGGGAGAATACGATAACATTGCTCGTGGTATTTGAATGTGTTGTAGGTTGCATGAAACACATAGGTAGGAGTAAAGTATATCCATCATTCACATACACATGTTTGAAAATATAGCTGTACTATTGAATGAGTTCGCCGGCCGCGGTGGTCTAGCGGTTCTGGCGCTGCAGTCCGGAACCGCGGGACTGCTACGGTCGCAGGTTCGAATCCTGCCTCGGGCATGGGTGTGTGTGATGTCCTTAGGTTAGTTAGGTTTAAGTAGTTCTAAGTTCTAGGGGACTTATGACCTAAGATGTTGAGTCCCATAGTGCTCAGAGCCATTTGAACCATTTTTTTTATTGAATGAGTTTCCTCTGTATACCAGACATGTGGACTATATCATCCTTCGAACGCTAGATCAGTCGCAAGTGTTGCATTCTTAAGTTACTCCACTCTGATTATTTTACATCAGTATAAACTGCTATGCCGGCCGTGGTGGGCGAGCGGTTCTAGGCGCTTCAGTCCGGACCCGCGCGACCGCTAAGTCGCAGGTTCCAATCCTGCCTCTGGCATGGACGTGTGTGATGTCCTTAGGTTAGTTAGGTTTAAGTAGTTCTAAGTTCTAGTGGACTGATGACCTCAGAAGTTGAGTCCCATAGTGCACAGAGCCATTTGAACCATTTGTCTCTTATGTAGGTCTTATTACGTAGTAAACATACATTGACAACAGCTTTAACGAGCAATAACCACTCACAGACAGCAAGTGGTAGCCCTAGCAATGGAGGGTATGTAAAGCGTTTGGGGTGCGGCCAGTTGGCAGTGTAGTCTTGTCGTAACGGGAAAACGGAGCGATTTATCTGACATCGAAAAGGTTACTATCACTGGCTTTGAGGCCAGGGGCGGAGGCATTTCCGAAAGGGCTAAGTTTGTAAACGGTTCTCATGCCGCCGTGCGTAAAGCGCACCATGCATGACAAAATGGCGCTTCAGTCCGGAACCACGCGGCTGCTACGGTCGCAGGTTCGAATCCTGTCTCAGGCATGGATGTGTGTGATGTCATTAGGATAGTTAGTTTTACGTAGTCCTACGTTCTAGGGGGCTGATGACCTCAGATGTTAAGTCCCATAGTGGTGGTGGTGGTGGTTAGTGTTTAACGGCCCGTCGACAATGAGGTCATTAGAGACGGAGCGCAAACTCGGGTTAGAGAAGGACTGGGAAGGAAATCGGTCGAGCCCTTTCAAAGGAACCACCCCGGTATGTGCCTGAAACGATTTAGGGAAATCACGGAAAAACCTAAATCGGGATGGCTGGAGACTGGATTGAACCGTCGTCCTCCCGAATGCGAGTCCAGTGTGCAAGTGACATAGTGCTTAGAGCCATTTGCACCATTTGGCAAAATGGCGCTATCCAAAAACGGCGCCGTGGCACCTGTGATGCATCACAGGACATAGATGACAGGGATGAACCGTGGCTGCACAGTTGTGTACTAGCAAATAGGCGTGCAACTGTGAACAACTGGCAGTCGAGATGAACCAAATGGCTTCCAACAGTGCCTCCTCGACGTCCGTCGCTGCGTATAAACCTCTGCAGCAAGCACCTGTTCCATGCAACCTTGCTGACCGCTCTTCATTGGCGACGAAGACTGGAATTTGCTCACCAGAACCGCAACTGAACGTCCACTGATGGTGACAGCTGGCTATTTCAAACAAGTGAATCATATTTTACGCTTCGTTGGCGTGGAAAGTCTGAAAACAAGCGCCCTGCACCAATCGTCGGAAGGGACCAGGCCGGAGGAAGAACGGTTATCGTCTTTAGAACGTTTTCGTGGCATTCCCTGGGTCACCTCGTCATCCAGGATGGGGCAATGGATCAACACGTAGGCCTCTGTCGTTAGGGACCATGTGCGCACCTACATGCAGGTTTTTTTCCTCGGCATGCTGTCATCTACCAGCAGGACAATGCAACGTGTCACACAGCTCATAATTTACGAGCGTTGTTCGAAGAGTACCAGGGTGAGTTAACCGTTCTCGCGTGGCCACCAAACCCTTGTACCCAATCGAAAATTTATGGAACCACCCCGATCGAGCAGTGGATTCTCAACCGAGAAACCTAGCGCAGGTGGCCACAGCACTCGCGTCGGCATTGTTCCACTTCCCAGTCGGTTCCTTCTAGAAGGTCTGGCAGCGATCCTCGTTGCAGTAGGTGGTTGTTCAGTATTTTGACAGGTGGTCCCATTAACGTGACTGGACAGTGTATTTTATGCCAGTCGCTACGAAAACTTGTGCCGAAGAGCGTTCTTAGTAATGAACAAAATTTTGCGAGACACCTGGCGTCACTAATCTGGAGTATTCATTTTACGAGTCCACAGTTACTCTTTATCTACGTTAAAAGAGATTACAAATATCCTTAACTAGTCAAAATTTACTTGAGATTACGTCATTAAGCACCTAGCCCTATAGCAATATTTACTTAATGTGAGCGTAATGTGAGTTACAAACGGTTCTGATGAAGTGGTGAACATATACATACATAATTAGCAACACTGTAAAATTGTTCAGTTACGACGTTTGAATCCTCAAAGAGTGCGATCGAGATCTACAATCACCGCTTCTGAATACAGTGAAATGTATTTCTCAGCCATTTGAGTCATCGAAAGTGCGAATCTCGTGTTATGTCTGTTGCTAATCACAATAATATGCTTAGATCAAGTTACAAAGTCAGATCTGTGCCTGGCGACGACAACGCTAATATGCCATCTCTCTCACTCTCTCTCTCTCTCTCTCTCTCTCTCTCTCTCTCTCTCTCTCTCTCTCTATATATATATATATATATATATATATATATATATAGGGTGGTCCACTGATCGTGACCGGACCAAATATCTCACAAAATAAGCGTCAAACGAAAAAACTACAAAGAACGAAACGTATCTAGCTTGAAGGGGAAACCGGATGGCGCTACGGTTAGCCCGCTAGATGTCGCTGCCATAGGTCAAACGGATATCAAATGCGTTTTTGTAAATAGGAACCCCTACTTTTTTCCATATTCGTGTAGTACGTAAAGAAATATGAATGTTTTAGTTGGACCACTTTTATCGCTTTGTGATAGATGACGCTGTAATAGTCACAAACATGTGGCTCACAATCTTAGACGAACAGTTGGTAGCACATAGGTATTCTAAATCATAATACAGAACGTAGGTACATTTGAACATTTCATTTGGGTTGTCCTAGTGTGATACTTGTACCTTTGTGAACTTATCATTTCTGAGAACGCAGCCGGCCGCGGTGGCCGTGCGGTTCTAGGCGCTGCAGTCCGTAACCGCGGGACTGCTGCGGTCGCAGGTTCGAATCCTGCCTCGGGCATGGATGTGTGTGATGTCTTTAGGTTAGTTAGGTTTAAGTAGTTCTAAGTTCTAAGGGACTGATGGCCAAAGATGTTAAGTCCCATTGTGCTCAGAGCCATTTGAACCATTTTTTTGAGAACGCATGTTGTTACAGCGTGGCTACGGGTAAATGCCAAATTCATGCAATAAATGCTCAAAATGATGTCCGTCAGCCTCGATGCATTTGGCAATACGTGTCACGACATTCCTCTCAACAGCGTGTAGTTCGCCTTCCGTAATGTTCGCGCATGCGTTGACAATGCGCTGACGCATATTGTCAGGCGTTGTCGGTGGATCTCGATAGCAAATATCCTTCAACTTTCCCCACAGAAAGAAATCCGGGGACGTCAGATCCGGTGAACGTGCGGGCCATGATATGGTGCTTCGACGACCAATCCACCTGTCATGAAATATGCTATTCAATACCGCTTCAACCGCACGCGAATTAAGTGCCGGACATCCATCATGTTGGAAGTACATCGCCATTCTGTGAAACATCTTGTAGTAACATCGGTAGGGCATTACGTAGGAAATCAGCATACATTGCACCATTTAGATTGCCATTGATAAAATGGGTGCCAATTATCCTTCCTCCCATAATGCCGCACCATACATTAACCCGTCAAGGTCGCTGATGTTCCACTTATCGCAGCCACCGTAGATTTTCCGTTGCCCAGTAGTGCATATAATGCCGGTTTACGTTACCGCTGTTGGTGAAAGGCGCTCCCTCGCTAAATAGAACGCGTGCAAAAAATCTGTCATCGTTCCGCAATTTCTCTTGTGCCCAGAGGCAGAACTGTACACGACGTTCAAAGTCGTCGCCATGCAATTCCTGGTGCACAGAAATATGATACGGGTGCAATCGATGTTGACGTAGCATTGTCAACACCGACGTTTTTGAGATTCGCGATTCTCGCCCAATTTGTCTGCTACTGATGTGCGGATTAGCCGCGACAGCAGCTAAAACAAAACACTTACTTGAGCATCATCATTTGTTGCAGGCCTTGGTTGACGTTTCACATGTGGCTGAACACTTCCTGTTTCCTTAAATAACTAACTATCCGGCGAGCGGTTCGGACACTTGGATAATCTCGTCAAGAATACTGAGCAGCATACACAGCACACGCTCTTTGGGCATTCTGATCACAATAGCCATACATCAACACTATATCGACCTTTTCCGCAATTGGTAAACGGTCCATTTTAACACGGGTAATCTATCACGAAGCAAATACCGTCCGCACTGGCGTAATGTTACGTGACACCACGTACTTACACGTTTGTGACGCTTACAGAGCCATCTATGACAAAGCGAAAAAAGTGGTCCAACTAAAACATTCATATTTCTTTACATACTACACGAAAATGTAATAAAAAAATGGGGGTTCCTATTTTTTAAAAAACGCAGTTGATATCCGTTTGACCTATGGCAGCGTCATCTAGCGGGCTAACCATAGCGCCATCTGTTTTCCCCCTTCAAGCTAGCCGAGTTTTGTTCTTTGTAGTTTTTTCGTTAGATGCTTATTTCGTGAGATATTTCGCCCGGTCACTATCAATGGAGAGAGAGAGAGAGAGAGAGAGCGAGAGAGAGAGAGAGAGAGAGAGAGAGAGAGAGAATCATGAATCTACTTACCTATACCATTCGTCTGATTTGATCCATGATCTAATGGACATAAATCATTAATCGAAATTCAGGATTCATGAAAAATGTGCCTAATAATAGTTGTAGTTATTCTCATGACAGCAAACTCATTGACTTGGCCGGCTCACAAGCAGACTGCCAGCTCCCAACCTAGCCTAACTGCTACAAGTCAGGGTGTTCCTACTAGCTACATGCTAAATAATAATAGAGAAGCAAAATACATATTATCAGTGTTCTGTTTGATTCTCGCACCATATCATCATTACGTCACGGATTCTAATAAGTTTTAATAACGACAATTTTGAAATTAAAGTAATATTTGGCAAACCTCACTTTCCACATTGAAGAGGCTCAAGAGAATGCTCTACAGTGGCAGAAGAAGAAATATCCATGTCCATTACAGCTTTTTCGTATTCTTGATACAGCTAGTCTGGCGGCATGATGATTTCTGATTGAAGAAAAAAATCTTGGGTTGTATTTGCTGATATGTATTAATATTTTTAATAAAGCGTTAAAAGCCTTTTTAGTAATTTTCTCCATTTTAATACGCTCCTTTCAATAACTGTTCACAAAGAACATTTACTTGAAATAACGTAAATCTTTCGGAAAATCGTGTCTACCTCAAGACAATAACAGCTTATTCAAAATTTGATTCGGCCACACCACGCGCAAAACGTGAACAAAGATCACTTAGAAAAAGATAATATTTAACAATATGATCGGTACATGCAAACGTAATTATCTTTGGATATTTGTAATTCACAATCTGTTATTTCGATTTCAACAGTTTTAAATTCAATGTTATCATAATGATAATTATGAATAATAATAATAGATATCACCGGTTTTTAGAAAATGCAAATCTATGGGAGACAAATTAGTAGTACGACATTTCACTGAAAATAAAATGGTAATTCAGTAGCTCCTAGCGACGGGTTTTATGCAGTCTGCAACACCTTCAAATACCACACGGAAGGTTTACATATTCTTTCTCTCGCTATGCACAAGATATTAGTTATACAGGGAAAGAAACAGGACACGTCTGTAGAAAATTCAATGTTAAATTTTGAATTGCAATACTTTTTCATTAGAGACCGTAGTTTTCGAGTTATTCAAGATAAAACTACAAACGTGAACTTGAAATATACCCCCACTCCCACACTCAGCCCCAACTGGTCAGGATTTCTAGTCTATTGTTCAAGGGACTCTCTTCTGCCAGTGCACAAAAGTCTGCGACTCACGAATTATTTCCCACATTCACCATTTTTTTATGTCCATTGGCTGGCCTCATTATGCCACCAGCTGCGTCGAGCACTTACCAGTTGTAAATTTGACGTTTGCGTAAGTTTCTTGTCGGAATTTTGTGAATTGTCGCAGCATGAAATAAACAATTACATCGTTATATTCTTCAGGTCATCTGATTACGTAACTACCTTGCTTGTAAGGCTAAGTTTGAGTCGAATTGCCACCGTAATTAGTTTTAGCATAACGTTTTCAGAACTCATTTTTCCTTCATTACCCTCAAGGGCACATGTAAATTAATAATGTTGACGTAATAGGCGGCTATGTTGTTGGGTAACAGCTAAAACAATAGAGACTAAAATCAGGTCAAATATCTATAATAGCTCGTACAGTCGTAATGTTTTGTACAGTGGTAGGAGAGAGGGCCCTGAACAGCATACTAGAAAATCCCATTGATATGAGATGAGTGGGGAGGGGTGGGGGGGGGGGTGGAGGAACATTTGAAGGGCACATTTGTACGTTCGTCTTTAATAACTCGAAAACCTTATTCTCCAGCGAAACGTATCGCAGTACAAAATTTAAGTACATTAAATTTCCTAAAAAGACGTTCTGTTCATATTTCTGTATTTATTTACTTATTTATTGTTCCGTGGGACCAAATTAAGGAGAAGTCTCCATGGTCATGGAACGAGCCAATACATGAAATTTTAACACAATATTAGAAACAGATAAAATGAAATGTAAAAACCATATTTCATTAACTACATTATTTGATACTGTTTCAATATTACACACAAGATCCTTCACTACCAAGCTGGTGTCATCATCAAACAGAAATATTTTTGAATCACCTGTAATACTAGAAGGCATATCATTTATATAAATAAGAAACAGCAGTGGCCCCAGCACCGACCCTTGGGGAACGCCCCACTTAACAGTGCCCCATTGGGACTGAACATCACTACCACTTTCAATATTGCGGAGAATTACCTTCTGCTTTCTGTTCTTAAAGTAAGAGGCGAACCAATTGTAAGCTACTCCACTTACTCCATAATGGTCCAGCTTCTGCAGTAACATTTTGTGGTCAACACAGTCAAAATCCTTCGTTAAATCGAGGAAAACACCTAGCGTTCGCAACCTTTTATTTAATCCGTCCAAAATCTCACAGAGAAAAGAGAATATAGCATTTTCAGTTGTTAAATCATTTCTAAAACCAAACTGAACATTTGACAGCAAATTATGTGAATTTAAATGCTCCAGTAACCTTGTATATACGAGGACTGTACGACTAATAGTTCACGCACAGCGACCAAGAGCGACCAGTAGAATACGAATACCTCGTACCTGAATTTTGAAGATGTTGCGGGTTGCACAATATATCGGTAGGGGCAGTTCTATCAAATCAAAAATTAATGTAGTGTGAAAAATGTTACTGTATCATGTGGTGAAGTTATTGTATGTATAACTCTGAGACTTGCGTTTTACGGACAAATTCAACGTTCTTTATCGGCAGGATCATTCCAACCCGATAAAAGAAGCACTAGTAAAATTAATATAGGTACCTGGGCTATTTTACATTTACTGTGTGATCAAAAAGTCAGTATGAATTTGAAAACTGAATAAATCACGGAATAATGTAGATAGAGAGGTACAAATTGACACCCATGCTTGGGATGACATGGGGTTTTATTAGAACCAAAAAAATACAAACGTTCAAAAAATGTCCGACAGATGGCGCTTCATCTGATCAGAATAGCAATAATTAGCATAACAAAGTAAGACAAAGCAAATATGATGTTCTTTACAGGAAACGCTCAATATGTCCACCATCATTCCTCAAATATAGCTGTAGTCGAAATATTGTGAACAGCACTGTAAAGCATGTCCGGAGTTATGGTGAGTAAATGGCGACGGATGTTGAATTTCAGCATCGCTAGAGATGTCTGTCGACTTGCGACTTCGGGTAATCTTAAAGCCAATAATCGCACGGACTGAGGTATGGGGACCCGGAAGGCCAAGCATGACGAAAGTGGCGGCTGAGCACACGATCATCGCCAAACGACGCGCGCAAGAGACCTTTCACGCGTCTAGCAATACTTTTTTTATTTTGTCTAATAAAACCCCATGTCATTCCAAGTATGTGTGTCAATTTTTACCTCTCTATCTACATTATTCCGTGGTTTGTTCAGTTTTCAAATTTATACTGACTATTTAATCACCCGGTACATTGGTACACAATATCAGAACACAAGTTTCTCATAGGCCATTTGTGTTATTCTGCATTGCAGGGTATGGATATTTTCCAATAATAACGACTGCTGATGTATATTTCTAATTTCATCTGACACTTCACTGATAGAACGACCTATAAAATGAAACTGAAGAACGAACCCCTATCATGGCAGGCGTTTCCGTGGAAACATTCGGATGGCCGGTTCTCCACAACACTTGGCAGCTCCAGACGGCTATCTAAGTGAGCGCGTGGTGTGGTTGCAGGTGCTGCCATGATGGAGGAGAGCGCCTCCGCGGTGCCCGCCGCGTCCCCAGCTGACATGGACACGTACGTGCAGCAGCTGCGGGCCGAGAAGACGCGCCTGGACTCGAACCCCGACCTGTCGCTCACGCAGCGCCTCGTCGCCACAGGTGAGTGCATCTTAGCCTTCCAGCAGTTTGACGCCGTGGCGGGTAGCGTAGGTGAGTCACCTATCTGGGTGGTCACATTATAATGAAGGCTGCCGTACGTTTTAATTTATCATTATTAGATCCAAGTTCTTTCTATAACTTGAAAGGTGGCTACACTGAGTCACAGCGCCAGAGATTGCGCCAAAGATTATTATTCCGCCGCCTCCACTGGTGCAGTAGTAGTTTAGAGGTTTCCTTGGGCAGTGCTTGTTGAGAGGATGTCGAGAGCAGAACTTCTTCAGAGCATGTCGTGTGCAGTTGTTGTTCTGTTGGGCGAGAGAGTAGATGCTGTTCGGTTGGTGTAATGTATAGATGGAAGATGATGCAATGGTCACAGTGTATTTTTCGTCTATATATATATGGAGGTAACAAAAAAAATTTATTTCACATTTCCTTAATGATTCAAATGGCTCTGAGCACTATGGGACTTAACATCTATGGTCATCAGTCCCCTAGAACTTAGAACTACTTAAACCTAACTAAGCTAAGAACAGCACACAACACCCAGCCATCACGAGGCAGAGAAGATCCCCGACCCCGCCGGGAATCGAACCCGGGTACCCGGGCGTGGGAAGCGAGAACGCTACCACACGACCACGAGATGCGGGCTTTCCTTAATGACAATGCCTCTTGGTCACAGGTTCAGTCAACAAAGCATCTGGCTCGTGTTCATGTATTAGACTTGCAATTCTGGTTTCTATGTGCAATTATAGTATTTCTGGTTTTTCAATTAGTTCATTATAAATGGTGTTTAAAATATCTTGTCGTACTGAGGAAGAACCGTGCCAGATACATGTACGTTGAATCACACAACCACACACAATAATAATCTTTGGCGCAATCTCTGGCGCTGTGACTCAGTGTAGCCTACTTTCAAACTCTCATCACAAAAACAAATTCAGTACATGGCTTATGAATTTAACTGCGAATTGACCTTGAACAGCTCTGTTCACATAGTGCGCGAACGAGAATCTCCAGAACGATAACACGTTGTGACGTCTCCTATTGCTGCCTACTGGCACTTCCACGATCAACGAAAGTGTATCGACCTTTTTCTGTGCCCAGCCAGTATTCTTCACTTCGTCGATATATGTGAAAGCACTATCTGTCATTGCAGTCAGCGTTTGTTGATTAGGTCGGCTCCTTGCTCTAATTTCATTAATAAGTTTACATTCAAATTACACTCCTGGAAATGGAAAAAAGAACACATTGACACCGGTGTGTCAGACCCACCATACTTGCTCCGGACACTGCGAGAGGGCTGTACAAGCAATGATCACACGCATGGCACAGCAGACACACCAGGAACCGCGGTGTTGGCCGTCGAATGGCGCTAGCTGCACAGCATTTGTGCACCGCCGCCGTCAGTGTCAGCCAGTTTGCCGTGGCATACGGAGCTCCATCGCAGTCTTTAACACTGGTAGCATGCCGCGACAGCGTGGACGTGAACCGTATGTGCAGTTGACGGACTTTGAGCGAGGGCGTATAGTGGGCATGCGGGAGGCCGGGTGGAAGTACCGCCGAATTGCTCAACACGTGGGGCGTGAGGTCTCCACAGTACATCGATGTTGTCGCCAGTGGTCGGCGGAAGGTGCACGTGCCCGTCGACCTGGGACCGGATCGCAGCGACGCACGGATGCACGCCAAGACCGTAGGATGCTACGCAGTGCCGTAGGGGACCGCACCGCCACTTCCCGGCAAATTAGGGACACTGTTGCTCCTGGGGTATCGGCGAGGACCATTCGCAACCGTCTCCATGAAGCTGGGCTACGGTCCCGCACACCGTTAGGCCGTCTTCCGCTCACGCCCCAACATCGTGCAGCCCGCCTCCAGTGGTGTCGCGACAGGCGTGAATGGAGGGACGAATGGAGACGTGTCGTCTTCAGCGATGAGAGTCGCTTCTGCCTTGGTGCCAATGATGGTCGTATGCGTGTTTGGCGCCGTGCGGGTGAGCGCCACAATCAGGACTGCATACGACCGAGGCACACAGGGCCAACACCCGGCATCATGGTGTGGGGAGCGATCTCCTACACTGGACGTACACCACTGGTGATCGTCGAGGGGACACTGAGTAGTGCACGGTACATCCAAACCGTCATCGAACCCATCGTTCTACCATTCCTAGACCGGCAAGGGAACTTGCTGTTCCAACAGGACAATGCACGTCCGCATGTATCCCGTGCCACCCAACGTGCTCTAGAAGGTGTAAGTCAACTACCCTGGCCAGCAAGATCTCCGGATCTGTCCCCCATTGGGCATGTTTGGGACTGGATGAAGCGTCGTCTCACGCGGTCTGCACGTCCAGCACGAACGCTGGTCCAACTGAGGCGCCAGGTGGAAATGGCATGGCAAGCCGTTCCACAGGACTACATCCAGCATCTCTACGATCGTCACGATGGGAGAATAGCAGCCTGCATTGCTGCGAAAGGTGGATATACACTGTACTAGTGCCGACATTGTGCATGCTCTGTTGCCTGTGTCTATGTGCCTGTGGTTCTGTCAGTGTGATCATGTGATGTATCTGACCCCAGGAATGTGTCAATAAAGTTTCCCCCTTCCTGGGACAATGAATTCATGGTGTTCTTATTTCAATTTCCAGGAGTGTATGTGAAAGCACTATCTGTCATTGCAGTCAGCGTTTGTTGATTAGGTCTGCTCCTTGCTCTAATTTCATTAATAAGTTTAGATTCAAATTATTACTATCGGCTAGCTTCGCTCTTTAGTGGTTGCCGCCATAGATGCTCATTAACATTTACTAAGTGGCCGGTTCGCGTTTCAAAATGGATTGACAGCCATGATTTGCGTAGCGGATAAGCACCGACTTAATTTCTTCAAAAGTTACTGTGGTGTCACCGCCAGACACGACACATGCTAGGTGGTAGCCTTTAAATCGGCCGCGGTCCGTTAGTATACGTCGGACCCGCGTGTCGCCACTATCAGTGATTGCAGGCCGGGCACCGCCACACGGAAGGTCTAGAGAGACTTTCTAGCACTCGCCCCAGTGGTACAACCGACATTGCTAGCGATGGTTCACTGACAAAATACGCTCTCATTTGCCGAGAGGACAGTTAGCATAGCCCTCAGCTACGTCATTTGCTACGACCTAGCAAGGCGCCATTACCAGTTACTGTTGAGATTATGAATAATGTACCATCAAGAGCGATGTTCACCATTTATGGATTAAAGTTAAGTATTCCAGCAGCAACGTACGTTTTTTTTGCTAAAGTCTAATTTATTTGACCTGTTCCAGACCTCACGCCAGTCTGCGTGAGCTAAAACGCGTGCCTTTCGGCTTCCTCTAATAACACGGGGTTGGCTCTCCTGTCAATCCACAACAGTTACAGCGTTCGTTTAACATAGCGCGATGTTTTGTCCGTTGACAATTATTCCCTTTAATATTAATGTGGAATAAACTACTATTGTTACTATTGTCCAGAGATAATCCAATGTATGATTCATGTAAACAGCTGCCACCATCCAGCGCAGAGGAACGGCGTCCTCAAAACATTGGCTCACAGGGCCCGTACCCTGCCTGACAAAGAGAGCCTTAACCAACAACTTGAACATCTGAGGTCGGTTTTCCAGAAAAAAACAGCTACTCAGACAGGCAAATTCGGAGAGCTTTACGTCTCACACCGACTGCATAATCGGAGGAAACAGAAGAGGAACCTCAGCAGGATGGGGGCATAGCATTTATCCCGTTCTGTGGCGCTTTATCGGGAATTCTTCAAATACATCAAGTGAAGACTGTATTCCGCCCACCAATTAAGACACAGGTACTGCTTGGTAATGTCAAGGACGATCTAGGACTACGGAAATCCCTGAGTCTACCAGAACCTCTGCAAATGTGTCATGACGTACATAGGTCCAACGGTGCGTACTATCGGAGATCGACGCCAAGAACATCAACGGCACACCTGGCTGCAGCAGCCTAAAAAGTCGGCGGCTGCTGATCATTGCCTCTCGGAATTACACACAATGAATTACGACCAGACCAACGTTCTGACACAGACGTCCAAATACTGGGACTGTCTCATTAAAGAATTAAAGAATCCATCGAGATTCGAGTACGGGAAAAGCTGATCAATCGAGATAGCGTTTACATCGTTAATAAGACGTGGGAACCATCTTTGAGTCTGATTAAAAATCTGGGCGCGGACCGCGTACGGAACACCTGATGGGAAGGGGGGGGGGAGGAGATAAAAGCCCGGCGCCGGCGCCCCGGCGCTCAGTTCTTCAGCGCACATGTTGCTGGCAACGTGGTCGCTTGCCGAAATACTGTGCCCGTTGGACACCAAGACCCGGCTGTTCACCCGTGAAATCTTTCGTCAAGTCCAAGAATGCTTTTATGCGAGTTGTCTGGTTGGCGGCCGGAATTGGCGGCCGGAATTGGATGCGTCGGACACGTCGGATGTGGAAACCCCGGAGGAAGTTGTTTGCATATCGTCGGATGAGGATGTACCGCAGGGTTCGCGCTGCACGCCCGAGGCGTTGGATACGCCGACGGACGAATCTGAGTAGGCCTTACTTCGGTCGTATGTGCAGATGGCGTACAGAATATACACAGGCAGATGGTGTTAGGTTCGAGTATGGAAAAATGGGCGCTGTTGAGAAGCATGATGAAACTGCTATGAACTTATCAAAATTACAACACTACGATATTACAGATGAATTTAAGTTTTTCTCTAACAAGTATTCCTCAGTAATAATTAATAAAGTTGTTACGTATGTGTATAGGATTAATGTTAGAATAGAACGATTGACATTGGATGATAGAGCTAATAAAAAAATATTTGAGGATCAAGGTGCTTTGGAGAAAGTGCGTATAGCATGTAGTAATACGATTGGTGGATTTAGTCTTAATCCCGAACGTTCCTCTGGTGTACCATGGAGTAGATATAGTAGAAAAAATAGATTTAAGTTTGTAACGTATTCCAAGCCGGAGACAAGTGCTGATATATCAAAAGTAAAATCGTGGACCGATTTGGAAACCCAATGTCGAGCTAAAAATAAGTTGTTTCAAGGTATTAATCCTTTTTATATTGGCCTTCAAATTGCCGGTGATGAACCTGCGAAGAATGATGCAGTACAGAGTGAAGTTAAATATGTAACATTTGTTGTTAGAAATAGAGTTTATATGACTTTTTGTAAAATGAAGGGTACTGTTACTTTCTGAATAAAGCTTGTTGTTTACAGCTAATGTGTGCGTTGGAGTTTTTTTATGGCAACTGGGACCATATCAGAAATTATCCGGACGACCTGCGCCTCGCCTTGCTTGTTCCTGCCAACCAAGAAAGGATTGATGAATTAGCTATTACCTTTTATGGAAACAAAATAAATTATTCAGCAGCCATTATTGTACTTGAAGAACTTTGGTATTATAAGCCAAATCTTAACGATTTAATTCGTCAATTCAGGGATGCATATAGAGAGTTACCAATACCGATGAACCAACCCAAGGTATGCAACATCACGCAGCTGATCCTTCTGCGGGCCGAAGATCTCGAACCCAAAATCAATAGGACACTAACAATCGTCACACAGTGGTGCCACAACACGAGAATGACCATTGCGCCTAACAAGTCGACGTACCTTTAACTGAAAGGCCAATTGGCCAGAAATTCAACAGTAAGAATTGAGAGCTCACCAGTAATTCGGCATCGCGAGGACCGGTATCTGGGAGTGATAATTGATAGCAGCCCGCCTTCAGGCCACAAGTGGCCCATCGGGACCATCCGACCGCCGTGTCATCCTCAGTTGATGATGCGGATAGGAGGGGCGTGTGGTCAGCACACCGCTCTCCCGGTCGTGACGATGGTTTTCTTTGACCGGAGCCGCTGCTATTCGGTCGAGTAGCTCCTCAATTGGCATCACGAGGCTGAGTGCACCCCGAAAAATGGCAACAGCGCATGGCGGCCAGGATGGTCACCCATCCAAGGGTCGGCCACACCCAACAGCGCTTAACTTCGGTGATCTCATGGGAACCGGTGTATCCACTGCTGCAAGGCCGTCGCCAGTGATAATTGATGAAAGGTGGAATTTCGCCAAACACATCGAAACTGCAACTCAGAGATCATTAGAAGCTCTGAACAGTCTTATGATGATAGGGCACAGCAGATTTCATCTTCCACCGGAACCCATTAAACTGTACCACAACACCATTCTTGCTTCCATCGTAGGTTACGGATCAAGCGTCTGGGCACACAGGCTCACGGGGGTCTTGCCTGCTATGGCTGTGAGGAGGGTGCAACGCAACATGCTTCTATGCTCCATTGGAGCATACAGAACATCTACGGGAGGGGCACTACTAACACTCATGGGGTGTGTCCCCTGGACATCAAAATCCGGGAACAGGCGGCCTGGTATTGGTTGAAAAGAGGAGATGTAGAAAAAACTGAGAGCATTTTGGGAGTGCGGGTGGGGGACATCTACATCTACATTTATACTCCGCAAGCCACCCAACGGTGTGTGGCCGAGGGCACTTTACGTGCCACTGTCATTACCTCCCTTTCCTGTTCCAGTCGCGTATGCTTCGCGGGAAAAACGACTGTCTGAAAGCCTCCGTGCGCGCTCTAATCTCTCTAATTTTACATTCGTGATCTCCTCGGGAGGTATAAGTAGGGGGAAGCAATATATTCGATACCTCATCCAGAAACGCACCCTCTCGAAACCTGGCGAGCAAGCTACACCGCGATGCAGAGTGCCTCTCTTGCAGAGTCTGCCACTTGAGTTTGTTAAACATCTCCGTAACGCTATCACGCTTACCAAATAACCCTGTGACGAAACGCGCCGCTCTTCTTTGGATCTTCTCTATCTCCTCCGTCAACCCGATCTGGTACGGATCCCACATTGATGAGCAATACTCAAGTATAGGTCGAACGGGTGTTTTGTAAGCCACCTCCTTTGTTGATGTACTACATTTTCTAAGGACTCTCCCAATGAATCTCAACCTGGTACCCGCCTTACCAACAATTAATTTTATATGATCATTCCACTTCAAATCGTTCCGGACGCATACTCCCAGATATTTTACAGATGTAACTGCTACCAGTGTTTGTTCCGCTATCATATAATCATACAATAAAGGATCCTTCTTTCAATGTATTCGCAATACATTACATTTGTCTTTGTTAAAGGTCAGTTGCCACTCCCTGCACCAAGTGCCTATCCGCTGCAGATCTTCCTGCATTTCGCTATAATTTTCTAATGCTGCAACTTCTCTGTATATTACAGCATCATCCGCGAAAAGCCGCATGGAACTTCCGACACTATCTACTAGGTCATTTATATATATTGTGAAAAGCAATGGTCCCATAACAAAAAAATGGCTCTGAGCACTATGGGACTCAACATCTTAGGTCAT
This sequence comes from Schistocerca cancellata, assembly GCF_023864275.1. Classification (NCBI taxonomy): domain Eukaryota; kingdom Metazoa; phylum Arthropoda; class Insecta; order Orthoptera; family Acrididae; genus Schistocerca; species Schistocerca cancellata. Next base: position 46,248,856 of record NC_064632.1, read on the forward strand.
AAGTCCCCTAGAACTTAGAACTACTTAAACCTAACTAACATAAGGACATCACACACACCCATGCCCGAGGCAGGATTCGAACCTGCGACCGTAGCAGTCCCGCGGTTCCGGACTGCAGCGCCAGAACCGCTAGACGACCGCGGCCGGCGGTCCCATATCTTTGCCGGTTCGGGAAAAGGGCTACCCCCCTCGCGTGACTGCGGAGCCGAACAGGGTACTCCGGGTCACGTGATCTACGAGTGCCCTGTCTTCGATGATGTAGCCAGCGACTTAAGAAACCAGCTACCAAACAACGACACCTATCAGCTAATCAGAAACCCGACCACATTCGACATAATAAACCGCCTTGCCAGCGGGGTATCAGCAAAGGTGCTGCGAGAGTATCGAAGGGAAAATACATGAACCACTAAACATGACATGAGTCAATGCGACCCATCCCATTCCGCCAGGCCGTGGACTGGCCAATCGCCGTGACGGTAGGGATCCGCCACGCTCTGGAATAGGGGGAAGGTGCGCTAACAGCCGAATTCGACAACTGCACACTGATAGTGACCTAGCAGTTAGTTAATTTCTCAGTAGATAGTAGAAACGACATCCCTAAACAGAGCCATTTCTTCTATTCGATAACTGGGGCCGCCGATATGGCCCAGCGGTTCTAGGCGCTTCAGTCTGGAACCGCGTGACCGCTACGATCGCAGGTTCGAATCTTGCTTCGGGCGTGGATGTGTGTGATGTCTTTAGGTTCGTTAGGTTTAAGTAGCTCTAAGTTCCCGGGCACTGATGACCTCAGATGTTAAGTCCCATAGTGCTCAGAGCCATTTGAGCCATTTGAAACCACGAGAGACTACTCCCACACACACACACACACACACACACACACACACACAGACAGAACCTGCAGCGATTTTCCAAAGGGCCAGTCCGGTGCCAGGGGCATGCCTACTGGGATTAGCTCGGTGGGCACAGCTACATAGTAGGTTTATATTACAACTGGTACGCCTGTAACGCTGCAGGAAGTAGCCTTTATAATAGTTAGTTAAGAGTAGACAGTAGATCTTACCCATTAAGAAACTAACCCATTATTTCCTGTAGCATGTGAGCATACTAAAACTAGAATTAAAAAGTAAAAATGCTGCTAACATCACTAAAATGTGTTGCTGTGGTCTTTAGTCCTGAAACTGGTTTGATGCAGCTCTCCATGCTAATCTATCCTGTGCAAGCTCCTTCATCTCCCAGTACCTACTGCAACCTACATCCTTCTGAATCTGTTTAGTGTATTCATCTCTTGGTCTCCCTCTACGATTTTTACCCTCCACGCTGCCCTCCAATGCTAAATTTGTGATCCCTTGATGCCTCAGGACATGTCCTACCAACCGATCCCTTCTTCTAGTCAAGTTGTGCCACAAACTTCTCTTCTCCCCAATCCTATTCAACACCTCCTCATTAGTTACGTGATCTACACACCTAATCTTCAACATTCTTCTGTAGCACCACATTTCGAAAGCTTCTATTCTCTTCTTGTCCAAACTATTTATTGTCCATATTTCACTTCCATACATGGCTACACTCCATACAAATGCTTTCAGAAACGACTTCCTGACACTTAAATCTATATTCGATGTTAACAAATTTCTCTTCTTCAGAAACGCTTTCGTTGCCATTGCCAGTCTACATTTTATATCCTCTCCACTTCGACCATCACAGTTATTTTGCTCCCCAAATAGCAAACCTCCTTTACTACTTTAAGCGTCTCATTTCCTAACCTAATTCCCGCAGCATCACCCGACTTAATTCGACTACATTCCATTATCCTCGTTTTGCTTTTGTTGATGTTCATCTTATACCCCCTTTCAAGACACTGTCCATTCCGTTCAACTGCTCTTCCAAGTCCTTTGCTGTCGCTGACAGAATTACAATGTCATCGGCGAACCTCAAAGTTTTTATTTCTTCTCCCTGGATTTTAATACATACTCCAAATTTTTCTTTTGTATTGTAGATATTAAGGTGGTGGGTTGTGATGTATGATATTATTGGATTGAATAAAGAAATTAAAAAAAAGAAGTGAGTAGCCTCGAAAAATTTCTTTCTAATCTCCACGTGCGTGCTGCTCGCCAAAACAGTAGCGGAAGATGAAGTGGGAGGGGGAGTCCTGGGTTTCGCTGTTTTGCTTTCCTCGACGCTGCTGTTCCTCTTGTGGAAGGAGGCGGGCGGAGTCTGTACTTTTCCAAATTCCTCTCGTCCTGGCGAACGCGCAGACCGCAAGAGGCATCGATGCGGCGACGCGGCCCTCCGGAACTGGGCCGGTCCCATTCGCCTTGCTGACTGCAGCTCGTCCGCGTCCAGGACTTGATGCGCTTGGCTGCTGCGCAGACAAAGGCGGCAGCCGCTGAGGCGTTGCAGGGACAGCACGAGCGCCCAAACACACAGACACAGATACAGGCGCGTGCGCGTGTGCGCTCGTACCACTGCTGCTATCTCGTTTCTTCAACTGACATTTCGTTATCTTGAAAAGCCCGTGTGAAAGGCAAACTACAAATACACAAAGTGCCTTAAGGGGCTCCGGAAAGGCTCAAAATCATGAAAAGTTCAATTTTTACTTTTTTGCGTTTTCTGAATCTGCAGACTATTACCTTTTAATAGATATATAATTTATTCAATTCCGAAGACTACAACTATTTTTAAATTTTTTTTGAAATGTGTTCTACATGGGCGTGACCCACTGTGGCACTGTGCGATATGTTAATTTCCTTGGCGACGGTGATTTTAAAAGTTTCAAACATGTTCAAGGACTGAAGCCCTATGGTGATGATGTTGTAGTGCAGAAATTTGAGTGTATTGGACACGTACAGAAGCGAATGGGAACAAGACTTCGGCGACTGAAAGCTTCGTACAAAAAACAAAAACTCAGTGATGGTAAAGGGTTGGATGGGAAGGGAAGGTTAACTGACAGTGTAATTGACAAAATACAGAACTATTATGGAATGGCTGTTACGCAACATACACAAAGTGTCGACGAAATGAAGAAGGCTGTTTGGGCTCTTTTTTTTTTCATACTTCTTCAACCGATGAAAATCCCCAACATAGCTTGTGTCCCAAAGAAGAAGACAGTTGGTGTAAATATAACAAAGGACTGCTAACTGGTGAAGTGTACACTCATAAGCATAGTCTGCCTCATGCAATAATGGAGGTGATAAAACCTATTTTCAGAGACTTAGCAGTGTGAACGATGCTGTTGCGACTTTCAATGATGGCAACATTGTAAGGTGCAAGGTATTTAGAAATATGGGAATGAAGATAGGTTCTAACATGGTACGAGCGATGCTTGCTTTAGACAAGGAACGCCTTCGGGCTGCAGACAGGGCTGTAAAGAGTCTAGAAATACAAGCAAGAGTAAACAGGAGGAGGAACAAGAGGAAGCTGGAGGAGGAGTTTGCAGAGGATGAAGATAATCCATCCTATGGACCTGGAATGCACTAAAAAGTTAATCCAATCTTTGTCGCTCGATTCCCAAAACTTTTATTTTCTCATACTAATTACATGTTTTCTAAGGATCTTCCAAACATATTTGTTTCAAACTTTCAGTAAATGTTACACAGTACCTTCTGCATAATTTGACAAGCCTTTTTCCAAAAAACTGTATATTTTTGAATATATAAATAAGAAATTGCAAAAAAATGTTGTGAATTTTCATTACAATTGAAAAGAATCATCTTTAATAACTGAACTAAAATTTTGTAAAATCCCTGTGTTAAGTTGTAGCCTATACACCAATAAATAATCTTTAAAAAGTTCAACTTCCTACCTCAAATACTTTGTGAGGAAAGATGTAATTTATAAGCGTTATTTTAACATTGCAAGTATAGGGCGTTCCGGAGCCCCTTAATAGCTTCTCCTGTGGTCTAAGAACAATATTCTGCCAGCCTTCGAGGTCTCGAGATCACGTTGTTAGTTCGTGAAGCAAATTTCGTGAGTTCCAAAGGGTGTAGGTTTTAAGTGTAGTATGAGAATGTGTATGATTCGCAGAGTGTGTATGTGTGTGTTCTACAATCGTAAGGTGTTCCAGTGCTTACGAGCGTGCATGGAAACAAAGATGTTACGGGACCCAGTACTGGTCAGATCATGAAAATTTGGTATGCACTGCACCTTTCAACGATGTGAGGAGTCACCAGGACGACTTTAAACTGTAGGGGGCCCTTTCTTTTATTCGATAACTGGGGCCGGCCGATGTGACCGAGCAGTTCTATGCGCTTCATTCTGGAACCGCGCGACAGCTACGGTCGCAGGTTCGAATCCTGCTTCGGGCGTGGATGTGTGTGATGTCTTTAGGTTAGATAGGTTTAAGTAGTTCTAAGTTCCAGGGGACTGATGACCTCAGATGTTAAGTTCCACAGTGCTCAGAGCCATTTGAACAATTTTTAGATAACTGGGGAAGGATAGCGGTACGAAAGGCGCCGAAATGGCGTTGAGTTGAAAGATTTGCACCTGGAATTTGAGCCTCAAGAAATTATTGTTGTATACCAACAACACTCAAACGTGTGCATCGAGCGAGACGGTGCATTTTTTTTAAGACACTGGGCACGCGTTCGAGAGGACAGTGGTTCATATCCGAGTCCTGGAATCTAGATTTCGATTTCCCTAATTGCCTAAGGCAAATACCGGGATTATTCTCTTTAAAAGAACGCGTCCGATTGCCTCCTCTTTCTATCCTGGAATTCTTTCATTTATCCGTCTCTACTGATGTTAGATTAGTTAATATCTTGGTCACATGATACTTTATTGATAACCGGTTCTGTCTTTGCAGTCATCATCAGATCTGAGAAGCAGAACGGCGTAGTCAAATGATCTTGTCCTCGTCGGCATTTAAATCGTAATCTTCCTTCCGTTTCGATCTTATGGCGTGATCACTGGATACGAAATGAGGAAGAAAACACACCAGTACGCTAGAATAACTAAAATAGGCTTGCAAAAAAAATGGCTCTGAGCACTATGGGACTTACATCTACGGTCATCAGTCCCCTAGAACTTAGAAATACTTAAACCCAACTAACCTAAGGACATCACACAACACCCAGTGATCACGAGGCAGAGGAAATTGGCTTGCAAAAGAAAGGTAACTTTTGACTTACGTAACTACATGCCTGACTGTATGAAAGGAATGACGTTGGTTATCATCCAGTCGACGACGAAGTAATTACACAATAAAGCCATGTTTGGATCGGAGAAGGATGGATTGGCCGTATCCGTTTGTCTGGAGCCTTCCCCACTTTGCCTGAAGTGATTTAGAAAATCACTGGACAATCTAAATCTCATTGGTGAGAATTAGGTTTGGGCTGCGTTTCTCATGAACTCCTCATTAACAACTGCGCCACTTTGCTTGGTTAGCTACGTGTAGGTTCGAGAGAACGAGTGCCATTTTAATACGAGGACACTGTGCAATATCTCTCTTCACAAGAAGTATCTGTAAAAGGTCGAAGTAACTTCCCGAACTGTTAATTGTCGTGAATATGACTATCAGAGTCACATTCTGGATCTTGGAGCCAACACGTGGTGCAAAACACTCTAAACATATGCCAGATTTAGTGAATCTTCCTTCCTTCCGTCATGTCTCTTAATTAAATATATTATATACAGGGTGTGTCGACCGCGCGAGGTGGCGCAGTGGTAGCACACTGGACTCGCATTCGGGAGGACGACGGTTCAATCCCGTCTCCAGCCATCCTGATTTAGGTTTTCCGTGATTTCCCTAAATCGTTTCAGGCAAATGCCGGGATGGTTCCTTTGAAAGGGCACGGACGATTTCCTTCCCAATCCTTCCCTAACCCGAGCTTGCGCTCCGTCTCTAATGACCTCGTTGTCGACGGGACGTTAAACACTAACCTAACCGAACCTAACCTAACAGGGTGTGTCACCTAAAGTTACCGCTGGAAACACCTCCCAAACTACAAGAAACACTGAATAACCAATTCCGCAGACCGAAAGTGAGGAGAGGGGCTGATGTGAAGCTGTTATTATTTTTAGCACAACTCAAAACAGAAAAAATACTTAATCAATGCCATTTCCTACATTGTAAAATGTTAATTACATCCAGAGTAATTTGTAACGTAAGGTTGACGCTTGAGTAACTCCTCAGCAGTTCAATCGTGTGTATCAGAGAGAACCGAATTATTAAAGATATAGAAAGAACAGTTATGTAACCTAGATACAGAAGAGAGATGAATAGCACCTTACGTCCACATGCTAGCATTTTTATTAGTCGTCTTCTCTAAAGAATACTAAACGGCACTGATGTGTTAGAAGAAAATGTACATTAACATCCGAATGTAGATGAACTTACAAATTTGTTTCTTGTTTTCAATTACAGAATGTAAAAGAGTGGGTCCTGACATTTCAGGCCGATAAATGTTCAAAGTGGTGCCCGTCATTTTCTGCACACATGTGCTATCTACCGCGCAATGAATGTATTACACGACGCAGTATATCTGGTGTGATGTTGCCACAGGCTGCTTCAATACGATGTTTCATATCTTCTGGGGTAGTAGGCACATCACGGTACACGTTCTCCTTTAAAGTACCCCACAGCAGAAAGTCTAAAGGCGTAAGATGAGGAGAACGGGCTGGCCAATTTATTCGTCCGCCATGTTCTATGAAACGCTCGTCGAACATTCTGTCAAGGGTCAGCCTAGTGTTCATTGCAGAATGTGCAGGAGCACCATCATGTTGATACCACATACGTCTAAGCGTTTCCAGCGTGACATTTTCTAGCAATATTGGCAGATCATTTTGTAGAAACTCGAAGTATTTGGCATCTATTTGGGTGTCTTCAATGACGTGAGGACCAATAAGATGGTCACCAATTACTCCACACCATCCATTTACATTCCATGGTCGCTGCCGCTCTACCTGTCGAAGCCAGCGAGGATTGTCCACGGACCAGTAATGCACGTTTCGTAAATTCACTGCACCGTGGTTTGTGAAACCGGCTTAATCGGTAAACAGGTAGAACTAAAACGAATTCTATTTTAATGGCCATTGACAGAAATTCACTCGATAACTAAAGTCAAAAAATGGTTCAAATGGCTCTGAGAACTATGGGACTTAACATCTGAGGTCATCAGTTCCCTAGAACTTAGAACTACTTAAACCTAACTAACCTAATGACATCACACGCATCCATGCCCAAGGCAGGATTCGAAACTGCGACCGTAGTGGTCGCGAGATTCCAGACTGAAGCTCCTGGAACCGCTCGGCCACACGGGCCGGCAACTAAAGTCATCTCCATGTAATTGCTTATGCAGCGACACATGACGCGGGTGAAATTTGCGACGATGAAGTATGCGCATTACATTACTTTGACTTACTGCACTGCCTCTAGCGATGTCACGTGAACTCCTGTGTGGATTCACGCCAACAGCAGCTAACACGCCAACGGTACCTGCTTCTCCTGTGATGGGTTTGTTACGGACCCGTTAGCGCGTTCACACCATACCTGTTGCATACAATTGTTTGTAAATACTTTCAAATGTGCGGCTCGTTGGACAATCTCTGTCTAGGTACCTTTCTGCATACAACCTGCACGCTGCAGCTGGATTTTGTCTACACTCGCCAAAGATGAGTATCATGTCTGCCTTTTTAGAGTTAAAATAAACCATTTTCACAGTTCTTGCAACACTGTACACAGTGTTGTACTTGCGACCTTCCCACGTTTATACTGGGCGTACTTCTGTTCTCACTTGTGTACAGTACAATATCACAGACGTCCGGTAACACAGTGTACTACAGTCACTCTGAGTACAAGAACTAATTCAGCAATCGCTACATGCAGACACTGAGACAGCCAAACTCGTAAACATCGTAGTCTTCGTAAACATACCCCTACAGATTTTCTTCATTACAACACGCGACTGAACGACTGGGGTTTCAAGCGTCAACTGTACGTTACAAATTACTCCGGGTGTACTTAAAATTTTACAATGTAACAAACCGCATTGATTAAGTATTTGTTTCTATTTTCAGCTGTGCTACAAATAATCATAGGGTTCCATTTAAAAAAAACATAAGTATGTGTTGAAAAACATACTTCCGTGCATTTCTCAGTAGTTTGTATTAACCAATTACACCAGTCCCTCTCCGCACTTTCGGTCTGTGGAATTTATTATTCAGTGTTGGTTGTGGTTTGGGAGATGTTTCCAGTGGTAATGTTAGGTGACTAACCCTGTATACAAACATATACACGCATCAAAACAAGGTTTGCGTCACCCCGGTTTCCAGAACTCCGGAAGAGAGACGTTGACTGTGGATATTGTATCACAGACACAGTCCTTTTTACTGTTCAGAGATGCCACTAAACCCGCCCAAAGATGTAAACAAGCATGCATGAAAAGCGCCTATAAGACGGAGGGGGTCCGACAGCCGATCAGTTCCAGTCATTCCACCAGGAAGTAGCCACGCCGCTCGTGTTGTCTGCAGTTCGATCGTCTCCGTACTTTGTGCCAGGAAGGGCTCTCAACAAGTGAAGTGTCCAGGCGTTTCGAAGTGAACCAAAGCGATGTTGTTCGGACATGAAGGAGATACACAGAGACAGGAACTGTCGATGACATGCCTTGGTCACGCTGCCCAAGGGCTATTACTGCAGTGGATGACCGCTACCTACGGATTATGGCTCCGAGAACCCTGCCAACAACGCCACCATGTTGAATAATGCTTTTGGTGCAGCCACAGGAAGTCGTGTTACGACTCAGACTGTGCGCAATAGGCTGCATGATGAGCAACTCAACTCTCGACGTCCATGGCGAGGTCCATCTTTGGAACCATGACACCATGCAGCGCGATACAGATGGGCCCTGCAACGTGCCGATTTGATCACTTAGGTTTGGCATTATATTCTCTTCACCGATGAGTGTCGCATATACTTTCAACCAGACAACCGTCGGAGACGTATTTGGAGGCAACCCGGTCAGGCTGAACGCCTTAGACACACTGTCCAGCCGGCCGGAGTGGCCGTGCGGTTCTAGGCGCTACAGTCTGGAGCCTAGCGACCGCTACGGTCGCAGCTTAGAATCCTACCTCGGGCGGGGATGTGTGTGATGTTCTTAGTTTAGTTAGGTTTAATTAGTTCTAAGTTCTAGGCGACTCGTGAACTCAGAAGTTCAGTCGCATAGTGCTCAGAGCCATATTTGAACACACTGTCCAACGAGTGCAGCTAGGTGGAGGTTCCCTGCTGTTTTGGGGTGGCATTATGTGGGGCCGACGTACGCCGCTGGTGGTCATGGAAGGCGCCGGAAAGGCTGTAATATACGTGAATGCCATCCCCCGACCGATAGTGTAACCATATTGGCAGCGTATTGGAGAGGAATTCGTCTTCATGGCGACCATTCACAACCCCATCGTGCACATCTTCCTTCAGTATACCGACATCGCTCGACTAGAATGGCCAGCATGTTCTCCATACATGAAGCCTATCGAAAATGCTTGGGATGGATCGAAAAGGGCTGTTTATGGGCGACGTGACCCACCAGCCACGCGGGGATCTACGCCGAATCGCTGTTGAGGAGTGGGATAGTCTGGACCAACAGTGCCTTGATGAACTTGTGGATAGTTTTCTACGATGACTACAAGCAAATATCAATGAAAGAGGACGTGCTACTGGGTATTAGAGGTCACGGTGTGTACATCCATCTGGACGACCACCTCTGCAGGTCTCGCTGTATGGTAATACAACATGCAATGTGTGGTTTTCGTGAGCAATAAAAATGGCGGAAATGATGTTTATGTTGATTTCTACTCGAATTTTCTGCACACGTTCTGGAACTCTCGGAACCGATTTGACGAAAACTTTTTATGTGTTTGGAAATATATAGAATATACAGGGTGGTCCATTGATAGTGACCGGGCCAAATATCTCGCGAAAGAAGCATCAAACGAAAAAACTACAAAGAACGAAACTCGTCTAGCTTGAAGGGGGAAACCTGATGGCGCTATGGTTGGCGTGCCAGATGGCGCTGCCATAGGTCAAACGAATATCAACTGCATTTTTTAAAATAGGAACCGCCATTTTTATTACATATTCGTGAAGTACATAAGAAATACGAATGTTTTAGTTTGTCCACTTTTTCCTCTTTGTTATAGATGGCGCTGTAATAGTCACAAACGTATAAGTACGTGGTATTGCGTAATATTCCGCCAGTGCGGACGCTATTTGCTTCTTGATACATTAGCCGTGTTAAAATGGAACGTTTACCAATTGCGGAAAAGGTCGATATCGTGTTGATGTATGGCTATTATGATCAAAATTGTATGCTGCTATGTATGCTGCTCGGTACCCTGGACGACATAATTCAAGTGTCCGGACCGTTCGCCGGATAGTTACGTTATTTAAGGAAATAGGAAGTGTTCAGCCACATGTGAAACGTCAACCATGACCTGCAGCAAATGATGATCCCCAAGTAGGTGTTTTAGCTGTTTTCGCGGCTAATCCGCACATCAGTAGCAGACAAATTGCCCGGGAATCGGGAATCTCAAAAACGTCGGTGTTGAGAACGCTACATCAACATCGATTGCACACGTACTATATTTCTATGCACCAGGAATTGCATGGCGACGGCTTTGAACGTCGTGTATATTTCATCCACTGGGCACAAGATAAATTACGGGATGTTGGCAGACTTTTTGCACGTGTCCTATTTAGCGACGAAGCGTCATTCACCAACAGCGGTAACGTAAACCGGCATAATATGCACTATTGGGCAACGGAAAATTCACGATGGCTGCGACAAGTGGGACATCAGCGACCTTGGCGTGTTAACGTATGGTGCGGCATTATGGGAGGAAGGATAATTGGCAGTGTATGCTGATATCCTACATAACGTTCTAACGATGTTACTAGAAGATGTTTCCCTGCATGACAGAATGGCGACGTAATTCCAACATGATGGATGTCCGGCGCATAGCTCGCGTGCGGTTGAAGCGGTATTGAATAGCATATTTCATGACAGGTGGATTGGTCGTCGAAGCACGTTCACCGGATCTGATGTCCCTGGATTTCTTTCTGTGAGGAAAGTTGAAGGATATTTGCTATCGTGATCCACCGACAACGCCTGACAACATGCGTCAGCGCATTGTCAATGCATGTGCGAACATTACGAAAGGCGAACTACTCGCTGTTGAGAGTTATTACACGTATTACCAAATGCATTGAGGTTGACGGACATAATTTTGAGCATTTATTGCGTTAATGTGGTATTTACAGGTAATCACGCTGTAACAGCATGCGTTCTCAGAAATTATAAGTTCACAAAGTTACATGTATCACATTGGAACAACCGAAATAAAATGGTTAAATGTACCTACGTTCTGTATTTTAATTTAAAAGACCTAAATGTTACCAACTGTTCGTCTAAAATTGTGAGCCATGTGACTATTACAGCGCCATCTACCACAAAGCGAAAAAAGTGGTCCAACTAAAACATTCATACATCTTTACGTTCTGCACGAATATGCATTAAAAATGGGGTTTCCTATTTAAAAAAACGCAGTTGGTATCTGTTTGACCTATGGCAGCGCCATCTAGCGGGCCAACCATAGCGCCATCTAGTTTCCCCCTTCAAGCTAGACAAGTTTCGTTCTTTGTAGTTTTTTCGTTTAGCGCATATTTCGTGAGATTTTTACCACGGTCACGTTCAACCTGAATAAATATATTATTTTAAATAAATTAGAAAATGGCAGGTGAGTTTATACATATCCTGTAAACATTTTTTAGTCATCACTCATTCGATTTGTTGGAGGCGTCCCGTCACGGCTTTCTTCTTGTTCCAACAACTTCATTTGCGTGCACCACTTGCAGTCATCTTATTATGACTTGTGTTGTCAAAACTTCCATACGTTTATATCGATGAACGAGTTCTGTCTAGTGGACACCCTGATATGCATACAGTCTATCAGACTGCTGACATTATACTACCCTATACTGTGAGGTGTCAGGCTATTTGAATAAAATACTCTACTGCTGTGTGGTTCTTGTTATTGACTGTTTGAAGAAAGCAACAAAATTTTGTCTTCGAATCAACCTAAAGCATGACAGTTTATACTGATGTAAGACAATCAGAGTGGATTAACTTAAGAACGCAACACTTGCGACTGATCTAGCGTTCGAAGGACGATATAGTCCACATGTCTGGTATACAGAGGAAAATTATTCAATAGTACAGCTCATTTTTCAAACAAGTATATGTGAAGGGTGCATGTACTTTACTCCTACCTATGGGTTTTATGCAACCTACAACATACTCCAATACCATGAGCAAGATTATCATATTCTCCCCCTCGCTATGCACGAACTACCAGCACTACAGAAAAAATGAACACATTTCTATAGGAAATTTAATAGCATTAAATTTTTTACTGGATATGTTTCCGCTGAAAGCTGTAGTTTTTTTTTTTTTTTTTTTTTTTTTGGTAACACGAGAACTGTGGCCTCCGGCAAAGACATTTTCTAGTACAAAAATAATTAAATTGCATTTCCTACAAAATGGTTCTGTTCATTTTTCCTGTATGACTAATAGCTCGCGTGTAGCGTGTAAGAGAAAACGAAAATCTCGTACTTGATTTCGGAAGGCATTGCAGGTTGCATAAAACGCATAGATAGGGGCAGCTGACTCAACCTGCGTGTAAACTGGAAGACATCATTCGCTTGTTGTCCGTCACAATGACGACATACGTTTATCTTTAGTCATTGCTTACAATGCGACTGAATAATATCAGCTGACCTTCAGCTGCACAAATAATAAGTTTCTCGTTTTCTTAACGCTGTACGACTGAATGTTTTCTTATCAACGAACAGCATTAATGTAATAATCTGCTGCTATTTAATACTCTTCATAAATATTTCTGCCGTCCGGCAGTGTGGGATACTAGCATCTAAACTGTAACTCCTCTTTCGAAGAATTTTTTTCTGGCAAGCATTTAACATCTGCTATTTCAAGTAAGAGATTTATTGGATATTTCATTTAAAAATCAATGTCACCAGCCGGAACGTGAGAACATTGGCCTGATAACACTTAAAACTGTTGCTCCTAGAAAGGCATACGTGGCAAAGACTGGAACGTGTTTAATTTTAATTTTTGACTTGAGCATATCTGCTCCAAATTTTGAACATTACTTTCTTGCATTGTAGCTTTACGGTTTCCTAAAATTTCATTCTGATGAAGACATTCATAGAGGCGTCGTACCTAGGTCAATACAGCAACTAGTTATTTACAACAGGTTGGCTGTATGATTCCTATATTGAAACTTAAAAATAACATTGAAACCATCAGCGTAAGAAATCTTCATTCAGTCTAAATAGGCTAAGAGAAGCGTCGTAACAAATTGTATTCCATCTGAGGGAAAGTGGGTGACAGCGGTGAAGAGAAATGCCACAGTTTCGGTGTTGCCCGAATCAGCGCCAGAGACGGCAAAGTGGACAGGCGGCATTTTTTAAAACCTCATCTGTTTGGTGCGTATCGCGCAGTTACACCAGGTAATCCAATTTTCTCCACGGGAGGTACAAAGTGAAAGCTTTCAGCAACGATGTATTTGAATGAGTCCAATTGACTGCTCTCTGCAGCAAGCGTATAACCTATACGCTCAATTTCCGCGCACGGTTTTAATTGGACTCTTTGGACAAAAAAGCCCAGTTTCGGATTTTAATTACTATGCATTGGTCGGGAGAGCTGTGACCGTTTCGAGCCACTCTTTCTACGCACTTGTGGTTACTGCCACTTTGGTCGGAGGGGTTGTCTTCTGCAGACGACGTTGTTTACAGTCGCTACAGTTAAAGCAAGTCTCGTTAGAAATGAAAGACAAGACTACGAGTGAATAACCAGCAGTATTCTTGCATGTAATGCACTAATATTCATACTCTGTGGAAGAAACAGAAATGAGAATGTAAAGTGGAAACGTCTTGTACTTTAAACCGAATAAACTTTACGTATATCGTGTGATGTAAAGCTTTGTTGAAAAACTATCATTCTTTGTTAAGAAATATTTGCGGAGTGATATGACATAAGGAATAGGTGGTCCTCAAATGTTTGTTGCCGAGATACATCAGATCCTGAGTGATTTAACTATTTATCTACGAAACGGTAGAACGAAAAAAAAATAAGAAATGGGTAAAGAGAGAAAGAAATTATGACGTGCTTAAACGAGTAAAGGAAACAACAGATTTCCTGAAATACACACATCAAGAAAAGTTTTGAATCACCTCGGTTCCCAAAACTCCTGAAGATAAACATTAGCCGGCTGGGGTGGCCGAGCGGTTCTAGGCGTTACAGTCTGGAACCGCGTGACCGCTACGGTCACAGTTCCGAATCCTGCCTCGGGCATGGATATGTGTGATGTTCATAGATTAGTTAGTTTTAAGTAGTTCTAAGTCCTAGGGGACTGATGACGTCAGAAGTTAAGTCCCATAGTGCTCAGAGCCATTTGAACCATAGACGTTTACTGTGGATATTGTATCACAGACACAGTGCCTTTGACTGTTCATAGATGTCACTAAATCCGCCGAAAAATGTAAACAACCATGCATGAGCAGCTCCTATTAGACAGAGGGGGTCCGACAGCCGATCAGTTCCAGTCATTCAACCGGGAAGGAGGTATACGGCTCGTGATCTCTGTAGTTCTACAATGCCTAGATGGTTAATACCGCGGTGCGGTCGCGTTCGCGTTGTTACTTTGTGCCAGGAAGGGCTCTCAACAAGCGAAGTAACAAGGCGTCTCGGAGTGAACCAAAACGATGTTGTCCGGACATGGAGGAGATACAGAGAGACAGGAACTGCCGATGACATGCCTCGCTCAGACCGCCCAAAGGCCACTACTGCAGTGGATGACCGCTACCTACGGATTATGGCTCGGAGGAACCCTCACAGCAACGCCGCAATGTTGAATAATGCTTTTGGTGCAGCCACAGGAAGTCGTGTTACGATCCAAACTGTGTTCAGTAGGCTGCATGATGAACTTCACTCCCGACGTTCATGGCGAGGTCCATCTTCGCAACCACGACACCATGCAGTGCGGTACAGATGGGCCCAACAACATGCCGAATGGACCACTCAGGATTGGCATCACGTTCTCTTCACCGATGAGTGTCGCATATGCCTTTAACCAGACAATCGTCGGAGATGAGTTTGGAGGGAACACGGTCACGCTGAATGCCTTAGACACACTGTCCAGCGAGTGCAGCAAGGTGGAGGTTCCCTGCTGTTTTGGGGTGGCATTATGTGAGGCCGACGTACGCCGCTAGGGGTCATGGAAGGGACCGTAGTGGCTGTACGATACATGAATGCCATCCACAGACCGATAGTGGATCCATATCGACAGTGTGTAGGCGAGGCATTCGTCTTTATTGACGACAATTCGCGCCTCCATCGTGCACATCTTGGGAAAGACTTCCTTCAAGATAACGACATCGCCCGACTAGAGTCGCCAGCATGTTCTTGAGGCATGAACCCTATCGAACATGCCTGGGATAGATTGGAAAGGGCTGTTTGTGGACGACCTGACCCACCAGCCACTCTGCAGGATCTACGCTGAATCGCCGTTGAGGAGTGGGACAGTCTGGACCAACCGTGCCTTGATGAACTTGTGGACGACGAGTACAGGCGTGCATCAGTGCAAGAGGTCATCCTACTGCTATTAGAGGAACCGGTGTTTACAGCAATCATTACCACCACCTCTTAAGGTCACGCTGTATGCTGGTACAACATGCAGTGTGTGGTTCTCATGAGCAATAAAAAGGGCGGAAATGATCTGTATTCCAATTTTATGTACAGGTTCCGGAACTCTGGCAATCGATGTGATGGAAAACTTTTTTTTGGTGTGTGTATCACGAAGTCGGAAGGGAAACAGTGAGGTGGCAACACTCATGGTGTATCTCCTAAAGTCGTCTTCGTCCTTCTATTGTCCAGCGTAATGCAGCAATTCGAAGTGGAACGATTCAACAAGTAGTTGGAAGCCCCTGCAGAAATATTGAGCCATGCTGCCTCTGTAGCCGTCCGTAACTGCGAAAGTATTAGCTGCTGGTAAATTTATCGGGATATGAGATCGTGGTCCATGAAACGTTTCGTTCAAGAGTGTGGTGGACATCCTCAGAGGCGCTTCTCCGCTGAGTCTGAGCGTCTCTGAGGATGTCCAGCGCAGTCCTGCACGAAACGTCAGGAACAGAAGAGTCATGTTCAGCCTGGTGTCCGGATTCTTATGATCACATAGTGTGTTAACATTTAAAAGTTATACATGTTTACATTACTCCAAAACAGAAAAGAATCCAGATACTGTATGTACGGAACAGTAGTGATGCATTACAACAGCGGCACGATGTGGCGACCACCAACGTTGCTAAAGACATTGTACCTACGAAGCATGTTCTCGTACATACTTTCCCTCCCACCTGGTGGTGTCTGTTCGGTTTATAGTGCAGTGGGCAGTACTCATGCCAGCAGATATTCCTCTGTCTCTACAGGAGTGTCGTATATTTAATTTCTCATACGACGTTAAGTGACAGCAGGCGACCGTCTGACGTATTACACGTCATCCTGTCTACCTTGTTGCACACCAGGACAAGCAACTACGAGACTTTACTCTTTCCCTCAGCACACGTGGACGCGTTACACTTCTGAAGTAAAACCACCATTTAATGGATACGGCACTTTTCCGGACATGGGCTCCTATTCACAATATTATGTACTCACTCCTCCGCAGCCAGATAACCTTCTCCTCTTCGGTATTTTAAACCACGATCTTTTTCCCGTTTCGATCGTAAGCTTGCCCACTGGAAACGAATTGATGAAGACACATCAGTACGCTAGGATAATGAAAGAGAGATTGCAAAAGAAAGGTGACTTTTGACTTACATAACTATAGAAGTATGTAACGGTTATTTCCAAACACTCTGTGTAATGTGAATCTTCAGGATTTGGAGGCGCAAAGACTGTTCCATTAAGTTTCGGGTGTGCAGCCGCAAGAAATCTCCTCCTTCTTCTAATATTTCGGTTGTATATCGTTCATCCATCTTCAGAGTGAGCCGCAAGAGTCTTACGGCCCACTCTGAAGATGGCTGTACGTCACACAGCCGAAATATTAGAAAAAGAAGAAGATTTCTTGCGGCTGCGCATCCGAAACTTAATGGAACACTCTGTGTAATAAATGCCACCTACACTGACGGGCCAAAGAAACTGGTTTAGGCATGCGTGTTCAAATACGGAGATATGTAAACAGGCAGAATAGGGTTCTGCGGTGGGCAACGCCTATATAAGACAACAAGTGTCTGGCGCAGTTATTACATGGGTTACTGTTGCTTCAGTGGCAGGTTATCAAGATTTAAGTGAGTTTGAACGTAGAGTTACAGCCAGTGCACGAGCGATGGGACACAGTATCTCCGAAGTAGCAATGAAGTGGGGAGTTTCCCGTGCGACCATTTCACGAGTGTACTGTGAATATCAGGGATCTGGTGGAACATCAAATCTCCGACATCGCTGCGGCTGGAAAAATATCTTGCAAGAACTGGAACAATGACGACGAAAGAGAATCGTTCATCGTGACAGCAGTGCAACCGATCCGCAGATTACTGCAGACTTCAGTGCTGGGCCATCAACAAGTGTCAGTGCAAGAACCATTCAACGAAACATCATCGATATAGGCTGTCGGAGCCGAAGGGCCACTCGTGTATCCCTGATGACTGCACTACACAAAGCTTTACGCCACGCCTGGGCCCCTCAATGCCGACGTCGGACTGTTGATGACTGTAAACATATTGCCTGGTGAGGCGAGTCTCGTTTCGCATTGTATTGAGCGGATGGACGTGTACGAATATGGAAACAACCTAATAAATCCATGGACCCTGCATGTCAGCAGGGGACTGTTCAAGCTGGTGGAGGCTCAGTAATGATGTGTGGCGTGCGCAGTTATTGTGTGGGGGGGGGGGAGGGGGAACCCTGATACGTCTAGATACGACTCTGACAGGTGACACGTACGTAAGCACTGTCTGATCACCTGCATCCATTCACGCCCACTGTGAATTCCGACAAACTTGGGCAATTCCAGCAGGACAATGCGACGTCCCACACGTCCAGAATTGCTACTGACTGGCTCCAGGAACAACCTTCTGAGTTCAAACACTTCCGCTGACCGACAAACTTCCCTGACATATACATTATTGAGCGTATCTGGAATGCCTTGCAACGTGCTGTTCAGTAGAGATTTCCACTCCCTCGTACTCCTATGGATTTATGTACAGTCCTGCAGAATTCATTGTGTCAGTCCATCACTACTTAAGATAGTTGCGTTGTGTTACGGTACTTCTGCGTGGTGGCGGGGGCCCTACACGATATTAGGCAGGTGTACTGGTTTCTCTGGCTCTTTATTGTATTTTGTAGCTGTCGCGAGATAACTATTTAGCTACCCGTATCGCTAAGATGAAGCAGGCAAAAAGGAATACAAACGTCTCAAAAATGAGATCGACAGGAAGTGCAAAATGGCTAAGCAGGGATGGCTAGAGGACAAATGTAAGGATGTAGAGGCTTATCTCACTAGGGGTAAGATCGATACTGCCTACAGGAAAATTAAAGAGACCTTTGGAGATAAGAGAACCACTTGTATGAACATCAAGAGCTCAGATGGAAACCCAGTTCTAAGCAAACAAGGGAAAGCAGAAAGGTGGAAGGAGTATATAGAGGGTCTATTCAAGGGCGATGTACTTGAGGACAATATTATGGAAATGGAAGAGGATGTAGATGAAGATGAAATGGGAGATACGATACTGCGTGAAGAGTTTGACAGAGCACTGAAAGACCTGAGTCGAAACAAGGCCCCCGGAGTAGACAACATTCCATCAGAACTACTGACAGCCTTGGGAGAGCCAGTCCTGACAAAACTCTACCATCTGGTGAGCAAGATGTATGAAACAGGCGAAATACCCTCAGACTTCAAGAAGAATATAATAATTCCAATCCCAAAGAAAGCAGGTGTTGACAGATGTGAAAATTACCGAACAATCAGTTTAATAAGCCACAGCTGCAAAATACTAACACGAATTCTTTACAGACGAATGGAAAAACTAATAGAAGCTGACCTCGGGGAAGATGTTTGGATTCCGTAGAAATACTGGAACACGTGAGGCAATACTGACCTTACGACTTATCTTAGAAGAAAGATTAAGGAAAGGCAAACCTACGTTTCTAGCATTTGTGGACTTAGAGAAAGCTTTTGACAATGTTGACTGGAATACTCTCTTTCAAATTCTAAAGGTGGCAGGGGTAAAATATAGGGAGCGAAAGGCTATTTACAATTTGTACAGAAACCAGATGGCAGTTATAAGAGTCGAGGGACATGAAAGGGAAGCAGTGGTTGGGAAGGGAGTAAGACAGGGTTGTAGCCTCTCCCCGATGTTATTCAATCTGTATATTGAGCAAGCAGTAAAGGAAACAAAAGAAAAATTCGGAGTAGGTATTAAAGTCCATGGAGAAGAAATAAAAACTTTGAGGTTCGCCGATGACATTCTAATTCTGTCAGAGACAGCAAAGGACTTGGAAGAGCAGTTGAATGGAATGAATGGTGTCTTGAGGGGAGGATATAAGATGAACATCAACAAAAGCAAAACGAGGATAATGGAATGTAGTCGAATTAAGTCGGGTGATGCTGAGGGAATTAGATTAGGAAATGAGACACTTAAAGTAGTAAAGGAGTTTTGCTATTTGGGGAGTAAAATAACTGATGATGGTCGATGTAGAGAGGATATAAAATGTAGACTGGCAATGGCAAGGAAAACGTTTCTGAAGAAGAGAAATTTGTTAACATCGAGTATAGATTTAAGTGTCAGGAAGTCGTGTCTGAAAGTATTTGTATGGAGTGTAGCCATGTATGGAAGTGAAACATGGACGGTAAATAGTTTGGACAAGAAGAGAATAGAAGCTTTCGAAATGTGGTGCTACAGAAGAATGCTGAAGATTAGATGGGTAGATCACATAACTAATGAGGAAGTATTGAATAGGATTGGGGAGAAGAGAAGTTTGTGGCACAACTTGACCAGAAGAAGGGATCGGTTGGTAGGACATGTTCTGAGGCATCAAGGAATCACCAATTTAGTATTGGGGGGCAGTGTGGAGGGTAAAAATCGTAGGGGGAGACCAAGAGATGAATACACTAAGCAGATTCAGAAGGATGTAGGTTGCAGTAGGTACTGGGAGATGAAGAAGCTTGCACAGGATAGAGTAGCATGGAGAGCTGCATCAAACCAGTCTCAGGACTGAAGACCACAACAACAACAACATCGCTAAGGTGTGTGGCTACTTCATGAGGACTGTACTTTAGCCACACATCGTTCCTTCGGTTCTCAACGCTCGTGCTGCCAAATCATATCTGGCTACTGAACACTCACTCCGCAGCAACTCTAACCCTCCGAGTTACTTTACGCCCTACATTGCTAGGAGCGCTTTGCATGTCCCATACTATGAACAACAGCTTTGTTGTATGGATGGGGGGGAAGGGGCGTGGGTTGCATGAGGAGGAAGAGTCTTTCCGAGTTCCTTCTATTCCAGCCCAACGCCGTTGATATTTCGCGCGAGGCCGCTGATATTTCCAGGCGAGGGGAAAAACCGAGCTCAACTTCCTTCAAAGAGAGGTGCAGCCTTTGTTGCAGTGCGCTCCGGGGTGTCATTTCTTCTTAAAGAAGAAGCTGCGTTAAAGCGGACGTCTTGCACGGGGGTATTTACGCGGTGGCATTCTGCTGCACGCAGCTACTGCCTGACGCATGAGAAACGGCCGACGGCTTCGCATGTAAGTGATCCATACCTTACAACTCTTCCATCTAAGTTAGCGAACCCTGTACGTGCGCATCACTTTGAACATTACAGTTCGTACTGTTTCCGATAATACGCCGTAATGGCCGTTTTTCTCGATTTTATTTAAAAAACAGCGACTTGCAAGCTATGAAAGTCAAATGATTTGTTAACCACTTCCATGTACTTGGTGGTATGAAGTTTTTCGGCTTATTCAAAAAGACCTGCTATGTAAGTGTGGGTTATATATATGCAGGTATTGAGGTTTTACGTCTGTTAAGGTTGGGTGAGACAGTGACTATCAAATTGCAATCTTCAACGAAAATTGGGTGTAAGCGTTGTGTGTAGCGTGCTTATCCTTACTACAAACTATTATTTAAATAAAAACTTTTTAATGTAACACGTTTTTAAAAAGGACTAAAACGTATAAAATAATTTCTTCTAATACCATACAGATTCCTAACCTCATTGAGATTGCAAATTATTGAGAAAGCGAATTAAAAAAGGTGTTACAGAATGGTACCATCTATCTTAATTTAATGGAAGGAAGGAAAATACATGAAATGAAGCAGGTTAAACAGAATACAGAAACTGACAGAGAGTGCTAAATGGTAAAGCAGGAATGAAGGAAGAAGAAGCGCAAAGTTTTAGAAGCGTGCTCGAGTCTGGGAAAGACAGATGCCACTAATAGGAAAAATGAAGAGGCCTTTCGAAGAGAGAGAAGTAGCTCTACGAATATTAGCTCAGCTGGCAAGCTACGAAGGTTGCCCAGGAAGTAATGTTTCGCATTCCTTTTTCCAACAATTCTTTATTACACATAATGAGAATTACACACACGAAAGAATGGTGTTTTATCTACTCACCCTGTTTTTTCACGTAATCTCCATCACATTCTATGGGGTCTTACTCCAGCGCGAAACAAGGGAGTGTATGCCCTGTTGATAGCAATCCTTGTCCCTGCTGGAGGTGTAGCCAGTGATTCACTGTATGAATCACACCCTCATCATCCTCAAAGTGTCTCCACGAATAGCACCCTTTAATGGCCCAAACAAGTGGAAGTCAGAGGAGGCCAGGTCAGGTGTGTCAAGTGTGACAGCCGTTGATGGTCTCACCGACCGCTGCAAATCGTGGAGCTCCGCCAATCCGCCTTCTGATGACCTCACCCTCCGTGGCCAGCGACTAACTGTACTTCTGTAGACAGCAGATGCTCCATAGACTTTGCACACGCGTTTGTGAGTATATCCCACAGTTTCTTTCTCTGCAGTGATAAATTCAATGACGGTACGTTTCTTGTAACGTAAATCACCTATAGACGCCATTTTGCAACTGTCCTACAGCTACACTATCAGTCGGAAGTGACGGTAAGTTTTCGGCTGAGTAATAGAATGAGGTCCATTACTTTCTGGGCACCCCTCGTAGAACTAAAGATAGAAGGGGTAGCTGAAAGGTGGAAGTAATATATCTAAAGACTGTACAAGAGAAATGAATCCGCAAACAGGTTTGTGGAAATGGAACAAAAAGGAGATGAAGATGACATGGGAAATATGATATTGTGAATTTAACAAACCACTGAAATAATTACATCGAAACAAGGCACCTGTATCACACGACATTTCCTCGCGATCACTGAGGTCCTTCCGAGAACATGCCATTACAAAACTGTTGCGTCTGGTATACAAGACGTGTGAGACGGGTATAATAGACTTCAAGAAGAATGTAGGATTTGCATTTCCAAACAGATTTGATGTTCCGTCGCTTGCCTCTAGGGACCTGTTGTCAATTCTAGCGGTTAGTAGCGTGTCAGCAGAACGAATTACACACAGCTTATTCCATTGCATTTCTTTTCTAAGGCATTTTTGATGCTTTCATCAATCGAAGTGGCCCTTATTCCTCAGAAAGCTACTCATATCTGGCTCCAGTTTATGCTGTTACTTATAACTAAAACAAGGAGTACATCTTCATAGCTACGAAACACAACGAAACCCTACCGCGAATACGTTCAACGTCTGGTACCTATGAAACAGAAGAGCATGAGATATATTCAAAACACTTAACTAAGTACGAGCTAGTCAGGACTTCATGTAACTACATTAGTGTAATTTTCTATTATGAAGTAAACAAATTTTGGAAAGATAATTGTGGATGATTCATTCCAAGTCTTATTGTGTACACTTATTGTATACTGGAAATGAACGGAAGTCCTTAGGAACATTGTAGTGCTTTGGAGTAATCTACGTTCAGCGAAAAAGGCCACTATAGTGTGCAGTATAATATAATTTATCAAATAATGAGAACTGATAGAGGAAAGTACAAAAATACTGAAACAATTAAGTGAAAGAGAAATAATAAAATAGGACAACAGTAAAGATTATGATATAAACGACAAATGGTGTAGCCTCAGTTATTACAGTTTTACGATCGTTAAACAAAGAAAACAGTGACGAGTTGAAATGAAATGTTTTTAATTTATTGTTTCAGGAGGGGCGAAAAATTAGATAGGTCCGAACGAAAGATACAGGAGCGAGAATAGGAACAGAGAGGCTACTTTATATGACAACGAAACATAAATAGATTTCAGTTATACCATACCAGTGGATATCCAATAAGATGCTCGTGTTATCTAGAACATTGGGTGGATACGGATACAGAGATAACTTTAAGTTACGTACCTTCCAACAAAATCTATGTATTTCCGAACGGTATATTTTTGGCCAAAAATCAGAAATACACAATCTTATTGGTATATGGAAAAGGACAACTTAAACTTTTTACGTTGACAATTTTACCACATCTCTTATCTGCGGCAAACGTGGATTTTGCTGTTGGTTTTGTAACCAATGGATGGCAGTTAGTGTATAATATACGCGAAGACACAACTTTATTGAGTTCGATGTGGATACAGACGACAGTTTAAATAACTTATACAAATATGTAAGATTCCGCAGACGGTGAAAATCACATGAAACTACTTCTGGGTGTGCAGGCGCGTCATTTTATAAAATACTTACAATACTAAAGTAGTACTTCTTCAGAGAAAAATATTTGTGCGAAGAAGGCCGCTAAAACTGGGACAAAATGTCGGTTTATTTTAATATTCTAAGTATTTTATAAGATGGCACGTCAGTATATCCGGCAGGATTTAAACGGGATTCACACCGGCCGCGAAATCCTGACGCCTCAGGATGAGTTTTATCAATAGATCTCTCTGTTTAATCGATCTGAGACACAATTTTTACTTCAGTCATCTTCATTAGTTATTCAATTTATCCATATACTCTTCATTCGTCATCTGAAACACCAGATTTCAAAAACGTCTATTTTCTATCTGCTCATGCTGTTTATAAGCCACTTTTCACATTCGTATAAGACTGTGTTCCAGCAGATCTTTTCGGAAAAGATTTACCAACGCTTGAATTTTTATTAAACGTCAACAGGCTCTGAGCACTATGGGACTTAACTTCTGAGGTCATAACTTCCCTAGAACTTATAACTACTTAAAACTATCTAACCTAAGGACATCACACACATCCATACCTGAGGCAGGATTCGGACCAGCGACCGTAGCGGTCGCGCTGTTCCAAACTGTAGCGCCTAGAACCGCTCGGCCACCCCGGCCGGCAAAACGCCAACAGAATTCTCATTTTCACAGAATATTGAATCGCTGTAGCCAGGCAGCATTTTATATCACCTTTACTTCTTGTGTCACTGGTTATTTTAGCTGACCAAATTACTAAACATTCTACTACTTTTGATGTTTCGTTTCGTAAAAAAATTCACCCAGCATAGCTTGATTTAATTCGATTACATTCTTGCTTTTGTTGGTTGATGTTCATCTTTCGCCCGAGGTGCACCGGCCTACCTTAGCAAAAAGACTTTGCCCTGAGGCAGGGCCCTGTAAGTAGGCCTAAACGTCGGTTTATTCTATTACTTTAAGCATTTTGTAACGTGATGAGCCAGTACAATAAAAATGATTTTAATGAGATTAAATTCTTTAGTTTACCAGTGATGCCAGTCTCAAGGTGTTGCAAATAGCTTCTCGCACGGGACGCACTCAGCATCAAGGAAAGTATTCGCTCGGAGGTCACGTTGAGAGAAAATACCGTTGACAAATTGTGTGAAAGTTTCCTACGTAGCCCGCAGTGGTCACTGCGGTGGCACAGCCATCAGCTAGACTTTCTAGCATCGTCTGTGGAGAAGGTTTAACTTAACCATTGTGCGGAAGTCTATAAAATGTCGGATAGTACACACATTACTACCTAATGATCCAGTAGAGGGGCAGACATTTCTTCCAAGTTTTATATTCACTACCATTTAAGACATTGGTCCACCAAAAAACAAAGAATATCAGTGATAAGGCTACTAAGCTCATCAATGATAAAATAACATTCCGTATCACCATAAATCATTTTGTCTGCTGTGGACTGTGTGCTGGTTTGCAGCTGCATGATCATTAAAATTGTGACAGTCTGGGACTCAAACTCAGAACGTTGCCTTTCATCATAAATGTCCTACTGACTGAAATGTCTCGGCATAACACTTCTAAATACATTGCTAGACAAGTACTCCTGGAAGGAAGAACAATTCCGAGAAATGCGTTAGCCAGAAACCAGTTTTTGATTCCAGGAAAAAAAAAAATCCGGCGAGAAGCGCCGTGAGGAAAGAAGCGGTTAGGGCTGATCGTCTGTCGTTCCAGGATACCGCGACCGGTAAAGGCATTTCCCTCGAAAGCCAATGGTCCAGAGTCCGGTTCAAAGTTATAATCGAAATTTACCTTATCCATTCTGGACGATAAACTCCACGACAGTGGATAAAATAGCGTATGATATTCAGCCACTGCACGCACATAACAAGATGATGATGAATAACTAATCCACTAAATTACAGGTCCTTATTAAAGTCGATATGCAACAGGATTTTGAAACATACATTGTGTTAGAACATTATGACTTATCTCGAAGAGAACGATCTGTTGCCATACTGTCAACACGGATTTAGAAAACATCGATCTTGTGAAACAAAACTAGCTCCTTGCTCATATGAAGCGTTGAGTGTTATTGACAAGGGATTTCAAATTAATTTCGTATTTCTAGATTTCCAGAAGGTAATCACGAAAGCGGCTTGTAGTTAAATTGCATGCTTATGGATTTATCGTCTCAGTTGTGTGCCTGGGTTTGTGATTTCCAGTCAGAGAGATCAGAGTTCGTAGTAATTGACGGAAAGTCATCGAGTAAAGCGCAAGTGATCTCTGGCGTTCCCCAAGGTTGTGTTATAGGCAATCTGCTGGTCCTTATCTATATGAAAGATTTAGGAGACAATCTAACCAGCAATCTTAGATTATTTGCAGATGATGCTGTCGTCTATCGTCTAGTAAACAAATTGCAAAACGACTTAGAAGAGACATCTGTATGGTGCGAAAATTGGCAGTTGATCCCAAATAATTAAGTGTGTGGTCAGCCACTTGACTGCTAAAAGGAATCCTTTAAACTTCGAATACACGTAAATCAATAAAACCTAAAGGTTGTAAATTCAACTAGATACCTAGGAATTACAATTACGAACAACTTAAATTGGAGAGAACACGTAGAAAATGTTGTGGTGAAGACTAACCAAAGACTACGATTTATTGGCAGAACACTCAGAACATGCAACAGATCTACAAAAGAGACTGCCTACAGTACATTTGTCCGTCGTCTTTTGGGGTCCTGCTGCGTAGTCTGGGATCCTTACCAGATAGGATTGATGGAGTACATCGAGAAAGTTTAAAGAAGAGCAGCACGTTTTGTATTATCCGGAAATAGGGAAGAGAGTGTCACTTACACGATAGAGGATTTGGGGTGGAAATCATTAAAAGAAAGGCGTTTGGGCGTTTTTCGTTGTGGCGGGACCTTCTCACGAATTTTCAGTCTCCAACTTTCTCGTCCGAATGCGAAAACATTTTGTTGACACCGACTTACTTAGGGGGAAACGATGATCATAGTAAAATAAGGGAAATCAGAGCTCGCACGGAAAGGTACAGAAATTCATTTTTCCACGCGCTGTTCGAGAATGAAATAATGGAGAATTAGTCTGAAGGTGGTTCAATGAACTCTCTGCCAGGCACGTAAGTGTGATTTGCAGAGTATTGATGTAGATGTAGATGTAGAATTCTATACTATACACGATGTGAACTTATCCACTGAGATTATGGTGCTGGTGGAAACAACTGTATGTAGGTTCAGTCTACCGAATTACGCACTAGTAAGTTAATCTACCAGTTCTGATCTGCCGAATACCATAGCAACAAGACTAGGTCCACTGCAGTCTGAAAGATTCATTCAGAAAAACCTTCATCCTGACAGTGATGCTAATCCTGCAAGATATGAAGCAGAATTTCTGTTAAGTTTGGAGAGCATGGGATTGATAAAATAAAAATGGCCCGCAAATTATATCATGCACGTTAAGATAGACAACACAACTTTCATGCCGCACACAAGGGACTGATGATGAAAGCTGCCTATTTTAAGGTGCATTAATTTCTACTTTCTCCTAAGTCATTTAATAAATGAAGACACTAGGAAAATGCACACCAGTCATTCAGTCAACTGTTTTCAGTTTAATGTTTGAATGAGTACAGTGTACATCAGCGAAGAAAATGCAAGAACTGATACTCACCTATGGAGAATGTAAATTAGCAGAGCAGTAATTGGAATAATGCGTACATTATCCTTGAGCTTCCATTTTTTTAATGTTAGCTCCAGCAAGTGAACGAGTTACGTTACTAGAATACTATCCTTGTGCGTCAGAACAGAAGAGTCAAACTGAATCTTCTGTTAAGTTTTCAATTACGTCATGTTCACGTAAATGTGCGCCGTGATATGTTTTTGAGCAGGTCATAGTTATTTACTTAATTCCATGTTCCAAGGATCATGTTGCACGATAAATCGTAATGATGTGGTACGAGTATTTTATACTCTCGTGGCATATGGTTACCTGCTGAAAATTTTTAAGTTTTTTCTAACAACATTTGCTTGATACCTTTTTTATTTGGCTTCTGGACAAAAATTTATTAGGCGTGGTAAATACGAATGAGACACCCTGGGTAGAATTCGACGTATAGTGAAGAAGAGTGTAGTAGTGTTATGTGTTGGGTGATAAAAAACCCTTTCCGATCACCAACAGATTGCACTGTCAGCCAGAACATTATGACGACTAAAATTTTCTATCGATATAAACCCGTCCAGGCGGTAGCAGCGTCGCCTGGAGAGGAATGGCTATTAGTCAATACACGCACGGTTCTTGTAGTGTCAGTGGGCGTGCTGTCCCTGTGTAGAATGGTTCAAATGGCTCTGAGCACTATGGGACTTAACTTCTCAGGTCATCACTCCCCTAGAACTTAGAACTACTTAAACCTAACTAACCTAAGGACATCACACACATCCATGCCCGAGGCAGGATTCGAACCTGCGACCGTAGCGGTCGCGCGGTTCCAGACTGAAGCGCCTAGAACCGCTCGGCCACCCCGGCCGGCCCCTGTGTAGAGCGTCGAAGGTGCGCGATCTATCTAAGTTTGGCTACGGGCAGAATGTGATGGCGCCATCACAATTCAGAAGTCGTGAGACTGGGCGGCCACTCTTCATTACAAATGTCGCACTTCGTGCACAGGGCGGACTGGTAAAACAGGACAGGCGGGGAACTGTGCTGGAACTAACATCATGGTGGGCAGGGTGCAAGTGTGTCTGAACACACAGTGCACCCAACACTCCAAACGATTGTCTTCCGCAGCCGACGACCCACGCATATAGAAATGGCAACAGCGCGATACGGGCAACTGTGACTGGAATAGGCACGTGACCATCGGCACTGAACGATGGCGCATGGTCTGATGAATCCCGATACCTTCTTCATCATGGCGACTGAAGGGCGCGAATCCGCCATCTTCCAGGGGAGCAGCTCCTTCATGTCTGTACAGCGGAACGGAGAAAAACTGGCGGTGGCTCCGTTATGCTCTGGCGAACATTCACGTGGGCATTCCATAGGTCCAGTTGAACTCTTGCAAGGCTCTATGACGGCCAAGGAGTATCATACACTGCTTGCAGACCATATACAGGGCTATTACAAATGATTGAAGCGATTTCATAAATTCACTGTAGCTCCATTCATTGACATATGGTCACGACACACTACAGATACGTAGAAAAACTCATAAAGTTTTGTTCGGCTGAAGCCGCACTTCAGGTTTCTGCCGCCAGAGCGCTCGAGAGCACAGTGAGACAAAATGGCGACAGGAGCCGAGAAAGAGTATGTCGTGCTTGAAATGCACTCACAACAGTCAGTCATAACAGTGCAACGACACGTCAGGACAAAGTTCAACAAAGATCCACCGACTGATAACTCCATTCGGCGATGGTATGCGCAGTTTAAAGCTTCTGGATGCCTCTGTAAGGGGAAATCAACGGGTCGGCCTGCAGTGAGCGAAGAAACGGTTGAACGCGTGCGGGCAAGTTTCACGCGTAGCCCGCGGAAGTCGACGAATAAAGCAAGCAGGGAGCTAAACGTACCACAGCCGACGGTTTGGAAAATCTTACGGAAAAGGCATTTCTTAAACAGGAGATTGGAAAACCGATGGATCGGTCGTGGTGGAGATCATGATCAGCAATTCATGTCATGGCCTCCACGCTCTGCCGACTTAACCCCATGCGATTTCTTTCTGTGGGGTTATGTGAAAGATTCAGTGTTTAAACCTCCTCTACCAAGAAACGTGCCAGAACTGCGAGCTCGCATCAACGATGCTTTCGAACTCATTGATGGGGACATGCTGCGCCGAGTGTGGGAGGAACTTGAGTGTCGGCTTGATGTCTGCCGAATCACTAAAGGGGCACATATCGAACATTTGTGAATGCCTAAAAAAACTTTTTGAGTTTTTGTATGTGTGTGCAAAGCATTGTGAAAATATCTGAAATAATAAAGTTATTGTAGAGCTGTGAAATCGCTTCAATCATTTGTAATAGCCCTGTACATCCCTTCATGACGATCGTGTTTCCCCGATAGCAGTGGCATTTTTCAACAAGATAACACACCATGTCACAAGGCCAGGAGTTCGATGGAGTGGTTCAGGCAACTGAGTAGCGAGTTCCAATTGATGTGCTGACCCCCCCCCCCCCAACCCTAATTCGCCATATCTGAACCCGATCGAACGCATCTGGGATGTGATTGAATGTGACGCCAGAGAGCTCATCGCCCCCCCCCCCTCTCCCCGGAATTTAGGGGGGATTAGGTGACTCGTGTGTGCAGATGTGGTGCCAGCTACGTCCGGCAATCTACCAAGGCCTCTTTCCTTCCATGCTACGACTCGTCGCCGCTGTTGTCCGTGCCAAAGTTGGACATACCGGCTGTTAGGTATGTTGTCATCATGTTCTGGCTGATCAGTGTATAACCAAAGCGCCGGTCAGAATAGAAGTGCGTGACACTTCCGCGCCGTGGATCCGATGCCTAGTCGTGGTGTGGCGTGCACGAAGGGTCAGACCCCAACGTCGATGCTGAGACGGGCGCAGCGTTACGCTGTCTCGTAACCTCCCCCTCACTTATCGACCTTAATGACAGTGAAAAATTAAACCGCGTGTACCTAATGGAAACTTGGGAAAAGCAATCGTCACCGAAGTTAATTTGTCGGTAAAGAGGGAGGAAAGGGTTACATCTAAATGAAAGGAAAAATGCTAATGAAACTGGTGGGAATTAATTCTGAAAAGGGGTAAAGTTAATAAAGAAAGTAAATGTGCGGTCGTTACGTTAACAATCAACTAGCGGTAATTAGATATTTGAGATTTGGGGGAAATTACGGTCGCCAGTCCTAAGGACAATTACTATAGTTACTGAAAAAGAAAGATTATTACACATATAATTAGCAGTAGAAGCGTGGCAACTGAAGGTTGACACGTGTAGTGTGAAAACTGAAAGTTTGTCAGAAGTAATAAATTTCGCTACACTCTGACTTAATTTAGCAAAAGAATAAATAAAACCGGAAAATCGAAGTTAATTTAGTGGCTGAAGTTAATAGTGAGCTTTCTTTCTGAAGCACTTCGAAATTCAGTAAAATACGGTTAGTCTTGGACTACCTCAACAATCATTTCAAAAGCTACTTGAATCTACGCAATTTAGAAATAAGAGATTTAACTTTGAACTTGAATTAAATGATTCTGAACAATTAACAATAGTAAAATTTAGTACGTACCACGCTGAGCTGCAGTCACAGGTAAGCTAAAATACGGTAACAAAACTCGCACTCTTAATTCGTGCGTCTGTAATCTAAGTATTGTAGCCAGCTATGAATACTTTAACTGAACTTTGAAATTAAAGCAGTGAAATGCTATAATGTTACTTTATTGCTGGCGTTTGAATTTCAACGACACTCGGGTTCATTTCGAAAAAGGGAGGGAACCTGCTTGGCAATGCAATTGGGACAATGAGCAACAAAGGTTCATGCTACATTGCTGTAATTTTGTGATTCAACAATTTTAAAAGTTTGAAAAGCTGGGGTCTGCCATACAGTTCTAAAAATTTACGTGCTTCCAGTCTTCCTTGTTGGTTGATTGAAGGTTTGAAGCCGTCGATCGAGGAGGTGGCGACAGTCACTCATTGTCGGCCGTCGCTGTTGCAGAAGCTGGATGTTGGCGCGCCTTCTTCTCGACACGGTCACCAGACGAAACGGGCTCTTGATGTGCGCCAGCTAATGCTTCCCGTCCGCGACACCATCTCAGAAACTATCATCGCAAGTCGAGCGCAATTACATGCTGCCAAACCCCGAAAGCGCGGCAACTCGCGGCAGCCTCACACAACACACCTACTCAACCGCACTACTCCAGCCAGACTCCCTCTCCGCTCAGCCCGCGCTCCACGCGGCAGAGTTCACACTACCAAAGATCCTAAACACTTTCGTTCTCCACACGACCTATCGATGTATTCGTTCGATAGTATAGTTTTCCCTAGGCCAGACCCAGCGTATAAATACAAATAATATTCACAAAACAAACCAATTATACATCAACATAAATGCATATATATATATACAAATAGTAAAACAATTACAATATATAAAGACACAGAAATGTCATATCTTAAGGTAACAAAACAAGGAAAAAAATTTGCAGCGCAATAGATGGAAATAGGAGGATATGCATTTCCGGCGTTACAGTCTCTGTGCGTCGCCGGAGGCACGAATGTCTCACTGCGGCGACGTGAGGGGACGTGACGAGCGGAGACGAGAAGCGGCGGGCGGCAAAGGCCGCGGCCCCCGTGCCCGCTGACGTCACCTTAATTGTGCCTCCTCTAACTCTCACTTAGTCCACTTTAGGCGGACACGCCGGCTGTAAACACTAATTATGCGCCGGCGGCCAGAGGAAGGAGTCTCCACCGCCAGCGGCGGGCTGTCCCTGGAGGGTGCTTCTCAAATCGCGACTTTTGGTTAGAAAATTGCAAAACACTTTTACTCGTAACTTTTTATTCTTTATTTCATTCTTTCCTACGGTCCATAGACCATCTACGTGTACAATAAAGCAAAGCACCGTACGCTGTGTGACGGACGGAATTTTCTGTACCACGGTCACTTCCTTTCCCGCTCCCGTCCGCACCGAAGGTGGTGGCTATAGCCGTCGGCACACGGACGAGTTGGTTAAAGCTGGTGTGGCACTCTACAAGTTTTGTGACGTCACTTCCTACTATTTCGTGTTGAGAAGCCATTTAGTTACGTGAAACACAAAATAAGTTCTGCGTTATTTCGGCGACGTGTCACGTAAAGTAAAGAACTCCATATGTCACAAGAAGAAAGCTCGAGGTCCGCAGAGCAAGACTCCATATTGTATTTGTTGCGTTCAGTAGAAGCCCATGCTCAGTGGGGCTTCAGTTATACCTCATACCCCATGAATAAATTTTGGAAATTTGTGGTAAGGACGACGGGTCCAAACTGCTGCGGTCTTCGGTCCGTAGGATTACACACTACTTACTCTAACTTAAACTTACGCTAAGGACAACACACACACCCATGCCCCAGGGAGGACTTGAACCTCCGACGGGGACAGCCGCGCGAACCGTGACAAGGTGCCCAAGACCGCACGGCTTCCCCGCGCGGCCTCCCCATGAATATATGCTGTATCCTGAACACCAGCAAATTGAATGTCTCTAGAGCCAGCCGTAATTGGTACGATTCGTTGTAATAAAACGACAGGAAACGTCACATTGGTGGTTAAGGAATTTGCGTATTTCGTTGTTACCGCGTTATAGTTCGCATGTTATGAGAGTAAGTGGTTCTAAGTCAACGGCGCATCCAAAATTCATGTGAAATCTGTCTTTCTTGTTAGACTTATTACAGTCAAATGTAAACCTGTAGCATTTCGGCGATTAAAGCCTATAAAACACATATTAAATTCAAAGGCACTTACCGAGACGCTATAGCCTAGCGTAGTGGGAACAGGTATCACTTTTCTAGAAACGAAGGTAGGTCGTCTGACGGTTCGAATTTTGCTGTATACATTTTTTTAAATCTTAATGTTTTCTAAAATCTTGTCGGGCATTCTTACGAAATTAATAGGAATAATTCCTGCAATACTTGATATTATGTAAATATAAATACGTTTCTACCAGGAATAAGTTTGTTCGAGTTGGTAAACAGATGTTCAGCTAGATGGAGATGTATATTTCCTTTTTGTCTTATTACATCTTTACTGATATCAGAGTTTTTATTTATGCATACCAGAGCAGAACAGCATGACCAGCATATGGACAAGGGAGGAAATGTGCGTTTTAACAGAGCTAGCGTAGGAAATACTTGCCCGTCCAGTTCCGTGACCAAATTGAATTGTTTCAGAGCTAAATGAAGCCGACAACTGTCGCTGGAAAGAGCTGAGAGCGCCAAATCACGTTAACCAGATCGTTTCGTTTGCCGACGGAGCATGTCTCGTGACTTTGGGTATTCCACTACGTGCACGTCGACGTTTGCTGCTTCGTCCGTGGAAAGCCTCATGGGTTGTACGATGTTATCCACTGTTGTTTATACATGTTGTGAAAAGTGCCGTAACACCCCCTTTGGGTACACCCCAAATGTCCCAAGTTGCGTTTACGTTGAGAATTACTTGCTGTGTTCTGTCTGCTGCTTAACTCTTCGGTGTAATCACACAGCAGGTGTCACATTCCGAAAACTTGCACTTTATTCTTTAGGCCGCATTAAGGAATTCTACCGAATGCCTTCTGGAACTCAACGAAGACTTCGTCATCCTGGGCTCCCGTATCTACTGGTCAAGGGATGGGTTAATGTAAATACATACTTCCCAGATACTGATAAAAAAATGAAAAGATGAAGACAAGATATTTGCGTCGGTAAACAGCGTGTCACAGTTTATTTCATGACTAGTTCCAGATACCGAAACGAGGTTTTCGACATACGATAGCTCGCAATGAGAGCTGATCGGAAGCTATGAAACGCTTGCTCACGAAGTGGAAACCACAGTAGATATATTGAACTGCTTTATTTGCAACAGTTTACCTTGCAGCGACTTCTCTGCGTAGTCGCCGCTTCGACTTAGACATTTTTCGTAGTGCTGTTCTAACTTTCCAATACCCTCGTCATAGAATGCAGCATCTTGTGCTTTCCAACAATTTTCTACCCTGGACTGCAGTTTGTTGTCTGTGTCTAAATGTTGTCTTCATAACCAGCGGTTCATTTGTATGGTGGATGAGCGAATACTCCTGTCGAAAACGCTGCAAGAGCTGCTTTATTGCCCCGACGTGGCAGAGGAGTGACATAAAGAAGGAACTGCTTGACAGTTACGTTATGCGGGATTGCATGAAATCAGGCGAAATCTCTCGGCAGGCACCCACACATGGTGGGAGACACTATGTTGTGGTCATCTATATTCGCTCTTTGTGCGCTCTGAACTGCGACGTGGGCAAACTAGAGACCCTGCACAACACATCTGTCCAAAGCTTCATCGGATTTTCACTGTTGTTTTCATTTCGCCACCGATCGTTCCTTACTTTCCGAATAGCACTCGTGATTTTCGCCTGTATTTAATCCTCTTAACTCTTGTATCAATAGAGATACTGAAGTTAGCATGGTTAATTTAACTCGAACGATATACATTTTTAACAGCATTCGAAGCCCTTTCAGAAGACGAGTACAGAGATGTATCTGTGGCTGATGTTGATCTAGAAGCTTTTCACAAAAATAGCTGACAAATGCGCGAATATTGGAAGACAAGGTTGCCAGAAGCAGGTGCTGCAGTGTAATGGATGCTGTGTGGGCGTCTCATGTCCGAATAAGTCGTTGAATTTGAACATTTACTTTTTTGAGAGAAGCTGTTCACTTAAACATGAGTACGAACATACATGTAGGATAACATTTACGGTATATTTCCTCGGTTCTTGGAGGATCATCGACGGATTAAAAAGTGAAATACACAGCATTACGGTTCGTGACCCGCGCGTGTTAGCACTCAACTTCCGGATTTGGGCAGGCCGCGCCTGCTTCGGATGGAATCCGCCTGATGGATTAACGACGAGGGCAGGTGTGCTAGACAGCCTGTATGTGATTTTTAGGCGGTTTCTCGCATCCGACTATGCTAATACTGGGCTGGTACTCACGTACCGCCTCAGTTACGCGTTTCGCAAACATGTAGAAAACATCCACGCGCATTTAAATGGGTAAAGTCGCACACAGAGAATTCGGGTGCGCAAATTCTGCCCTTGGAGGAGGTGGGTAGCGGAGAGGGGATGAGGGAGGAAGGCAGGCCGTAAGAGGGTGGCAACAGGGTACGAGGGGTGTAGGTACGAGATGAAGACAAAAGACAAACAAGACTGTATTAATGTCGCATAATATAATACAGTGTGTCCATAAATTATCTTTTCAGCTTAAGATTTTAATACCTTTGAAACAATACAAAATATTAACAAATGGTTTTCATATATGTGATAAGCTAACTCGTAAAATTTTCTTTCCTCATTCAAAGACATCAGTGTGTGGACCCTCAGTGCCACGGACAACGTCTGGTCAGAATTCTTTTCTCACCACGTACGACTCAAGATCTTCACGGTGACACGTTCAAATGCGTTGTGAATGTGTGTCTTCAAGTCCTGTGGGTCCCTACCCTTGGTTACGTACACCAGATCCTTTACAAAAGCCAACAGGAAGAAGTCTGGTGTGTGAGGTCAGGAGATCGTGGCGGCCATCGAATTGGACGATCTCGTCCAATCCCCCTACTCGGAAACTTATCATCTAAACACTGAGAGACACTTTGGGACCAGTGGTGTGGTGCCCTATCCTGCTGTAATATGTCATCATGCAGGTGTTCGAATAGTGGCATACCAGACTCTTGTAAAATGTCCAGGTAAATAACACCGTTGATGGCAGACTCGATGAAAAAAATGGATGAATTATATAGCCGTGCATCAGTCTGCACCAAACATTGACTTTGGCACTGTCTCTTTCCGTTTCACCCGTAACATGAGGATGCTGTGAACCCCATATACGACCGTTATGACGATTCAGTTTGCTGCATACTGAAAACGTTGCCTCATCCGTGAATCAAATCTTTTCCAAAACGAAACCTGTTTCCATAAATGACGTATGCCAGACTTGAATAGTTGGCCGGGGCGGCGGTTGCCTTTCATATCGTGTTCGAATGTTTTGTTGCACTTGGGTGTCGGACGTGATCTTTATGAAGGAGACCACACACTGAGCTTCCTTCTGTGGTGTCCAATTTTTTCAGGTTTTCAAGTTCAATTTTCCATCAAAATTACTTCTCATGGGACGTAAAAAGCTTTGTGAGTTTCCATATAATCCATATAACGTGTTGAAAATTATTTGTTAACATTTAGTATAGTTTTAAAGTTATTGAAGTCGTAAGTTGTAAAGATTAACTATGGGAAACCTCTATATAAAACATCTGTGGCCGAGCGGTTCTAGGCGCTTCAGTTCTGAACCGCGCTGATGCTACGGTCGCAGGTTCGAATCCTGCCTCGGGCATGGATGTGTGTGATGTCCTTAGGTTGGTTAGGTTTAAGTAGTTCTAAGTCTAGGGCACTGATGACATCAGATGTTAAGTCCCGTAGTGCTTAGTGCCATTCTATATAAAATAAATATTCTAGTGGAACCTTAGTGCTGAATATTTCAGTTTCTATCTTTTCGATTGGAGTTCCTAAGCCTTTTCTGATGTATTATTAGTTAACATGTGGTTCTCTTTATAGTTACCGTAACGGGTTACGTATCTTGGCCGCATAAAGTAACGCCAAGGGGCAGTATGCGTAGTCTTAATAACGCACGCCTGTCTTCTGGCTACGTGTATCGACGGAGCCTGGTGTGAGGGCTCTTCGTGGCGTTGTTCACACCGCAACAGCCGACTCCGTCAAGCCTTGATTTTCAATTTTAGCTCGTTTTAGGGTACTCTTAGGTAGACTTTCAATGCTAACGGCGTTCGTGTCGTATCATGTTACGTGTCAAATGGAGAGAGACAGTGCCAAAGTCAATGTTTGGTGGGGACTGATGCACAATCATATAGTTGATCAATCTTTTTCATCCAGTCTGCCATGAACGGTGGTACTCTTCAAGAACTTTCGGATTTAAAACAAGAAGAAGAAGAAGAAGAAGAAGAAGAAGAAGACTGTGCAGTCACTTTAAAAGAAACTATGCCTTTCAATAACTTGAGTACACAGGTTTGCCTATATTTGTGATGTTTCTGCGCAACTGATGGCGTGTTCCACTGCTTCACATGTGTTAATTATGGCATGATGTGTTTATTTATGTCGGACGTAGTTTACATTTCTTAATGGATGCGTACTACAAAACCGCAATAATATTGTATAAACTAAAGTCTAAGGTGAAAATATTGCCTTTCAATAAATTTGTTGAAACGTTGCCACCGAAAACAGAATCTTCAATTTTGTTGGGCATATTGCAACATAATTTTTTTTATTAATCACGTAGAGAAGAAAGGAAAAATTACTGATTTACGAGGGGTGATTAATAAGTAACAGAACACATTTTTTGTGAGAGTAGGTTGGTTTTATTCAGGATTCCAATACATCATATTAATCCCCTCTCTTTTGAATACAAAACCCTATTATTCAACATAACCTCAGTTCAGTGCGACGGCCTTGCGCTACTTTACGTGTTACCACTCTACTGACCGAAGTCGAGGCCAATGTCTTGCTGCATCAATAGCCACCTCATCATCCACGTACTGCTTTCCGCAGAAAGCATCCTTCAGTGGGCCAAACAGAAGGAAATCGGAAGGTGCGACATCCGGACTATAGGGTGGATGATGATGAACAGTGCAATGAAGTGTTGTGAACTGCTCTCGGGTGGATAGACTTGTGCGAAGCCTTGAGTGGTCATGGAGAAGGAGTAGTTGGTTTGCATTTTTGTGGCGACGAATACGCTTAAGTCGTTTCTTCAATTTCCTTAGCGTGTGTACGGCCAGTCGGCCTACAGGAGATCGGTCTGGTTTGCCCGACATTGTTGGGATGATGTGACCTTCACCGTGCTTTTGCTCACTGCCAGGTCTCCTTTGACATTCTGCAAGCGCCTGTGAATATCTGCGATGTGTCTGCTATCCATGACTTCTCTCTGCCCTTGGCTGTGACGCCAATTCCGTTGTCTTTTCTGGGTCTCAAGTTATGTGAGCATCCCAGGGAATGAACTGTCTGACCGTCTGGCTAGAGAAGCAGATACTTAACCCCTTTCCTTTCAAGATTCCAGCTGTGGATATGCGGATCTACGTCAAATCTCTCTTTGCCCAAACATGGAAAGACATCCGGTCCGCTACTCCTCACAGCAGTAAACTCCGCAAAATCAAGAAGTCTACTGCAGTTTGGCGCTCTTGCTTTCGCTCCTCTCTGTTTTATGCCGTCTACGCATTGGTCATACCAGACCCACCTATTGTTTCCTCCTACGTAACGACCCACCCGCACAATGTGGTTGTGCAGTCAGACTGACGGTATCCCACATATTGGCAGAATGTCCCATTCTTCCGGCCCTTCGTGCTAAGTATCGTCTTCCCGATTCGTTAAATTTAATACTAGCAGACGATTCACGGACGATTGAACTGGTCCTCAGATTCCTCCGTGAAAGTGGTTTTTATTTCCAGGTATAAGGTTCTAGTTTAGTGTTGAAGCAGGGGCAGTGAGGTAGATTATTCCTACACGTCCATCAGGGACCTGAAGATGGCGTAGTAAAACGCTGAAACTAGTAGGTCAATAAAATAAGGTTGAAAACTGGTGACCGAAAGGCGTTTACTTTGCCATCCTCTGGTTGTGGTTGGGACTTCTTTCACAATCTTCTCGGTCTGTGACCCCATGACCGCCCCTTTCTTCCAGTTTTTAGATTTGGTTTCACCTTTTATGCCTTTTACTGTGTGTGTTTAATGTTTATTATTTTATGATTTAGCACCCCTGACTGGACCTGTCCACTTTTAGCTTTCTTCTGTGACCGCCGCGCGGGGTTAGCCGAGCGATCTAAGGCGTTGCAGTCATGGACTGTGCGGCTGGTCCCGGCGGAGGTTCGAGTCCTCCCTCGGGCATGGGTGTGTGTGTGTCTGTCCTTAGGATAATTTAGGTTAAGTAGTGTGTAAGCTTAGGGACTGATGACCTTAGCAGTTAGGCCCCATAAGATTTCACACACATTTGAACATTTCTGTGACTGACTTCGGAACCGCGGAACTGTTAACCCTGCCACATGGTCCCATAATCCCTCTCAGTCAGTCAATCAACCAATCTGCGATGCTCTGTTTTTCCACCAAAGGGAACTCAATGGGATCTCTGCTTGGAACGTACCTCGGTTGCAGAAGCCATTTTTAAAGCTATGTATAACCACGACCTGTTGGAACTTCTTGAAATTACAGAGGTTGAAGCGGAAATATTCCACAATGTGCCATAACAAATTCAGCATTTTTCTTCAGTCGAAATTGGCCCAGACATAAAATGTGTTGAATTAAGTACTGAACCCCCTTTTACCTAACTGTAGTTCCTTTCCGATGGTCGGGACTGAACCGTGACTGAATTGTCGCTCTACGCTATTCCTTATGAAAGTAATGATTAAAGCTACTCCAAGAAAAGAGTTTGTATGTGTTAAATGTGCACTTGATGGTGTACGACTTGCCCGTGTCACGCAGATATTTTTGAGTTATTTTCCTTGGTGCTACTACAAATCCAACTTTCCACTTTGCTATTTACTCTTCAATCCGCGCCGGTCCTGCATTAATAACGCCTGCTGTAGGGTAACTGGCTGCCCTCTGCAATGAAAAAAACCCCTAATTTTGGAACCGGCATCTCTGCGGCAGTCACGCTGCCTTACGCCCGACGGCAGGGAATTATGTCCGCGTTTTCCACTGCAGTCACGGCGGGAAGCGTTTCTGTTCCTCCGCCCACGACGCTGAAATAGAGATCCGCCTCCTCTCTTTCTCATTTGCGTTCATTATGCGCTACTTACGACTACGCTACTCGCTTCCGCGTTTTGCAGGTCAACAGTAGCCGGCGTCTCCGAGCGCAGGTGACGTTTCCATTCAAGCTGAGGAAAATTTCTTTCACTGGCTCGAAACTACCGGAAGGAATGCAACGCGTCCCTACTGGTATTCCACGACCATAATTTAGCGAGAAAAGTTTTGCAATATTCGACTCAGAAATTCTAAGAATGGAATTGCATTAATAAAACAAAATGCTTCTGAGTAGTCATTTATGGCGAAACCGAGACAGGGTAACGAATGTAAAGCTTAATAATAGAGGCTGTGGAAAGAAGATTATAATAATAAGCTGCTGACAAGAAAAGTCAAGCACCCAGAAGGGGAGAAGCAAACTTCACTGGTTGAGAATGTGGTGATGTAACTTCAGTCATTAGAGAATCGAGTCAGATTTACAAATAACTTGGCAATATAATCTAAAGGAACACATCGCCATTTGAGTGTTTTATTGTGCATTAAGTACGACCCAGGTTTCACCCTTTTATACTATTTTCAAGTATTTTATTTTGTGTCTTTAACATATATTGCAAGACATGAAACATGTTGTCAAGCGTAAAGTTGGCCACAAATTAAGAAAAATATTGGCTCCCCGCGAAATGCTGGACGTAAAAACACCATCTTGTGTCAGATCAGTAAATAATCGTGGGGGCACGTCGTATTTAGTAAGAACAGGCTTGCGTTGGTAAATAACAGGTGAGCACTTGCCCTTAAAGCGAAAAAAAAGGAATTTAAAGTTATTCTTTCGTCTAGATTTACAGTTTTAGACATTAATGCTTTTGAAACTCGGTGAATTGTTTACAATAAATTAAGGAATATGTAGCTGCAGTAAAGTCAAACTCGTTAAAAGTGCTGTAACATGTAATAGGGACCTAAGTATCGGTTCATTGAAATAGTCGCCTTGTTGGCCTATTGTGGTATACTGGACTGACTTCGTTTTTGACAACGTCGTGGTGAACGTTTATGGAGCTTTTAGGGCGTTGAGCCATGTCCCACCGACCGATTCGACCATGTTATTACCAGATGATAAACAGCAATATGACGACAATTAGGCATGCCTGCCAGCACCAGTCACCGTACAGAAGCTGTAAAATGCTTGATCTAGTACTGATCAAGAATCTACCCACGCAGACAAGCGGAATGGAACACATTTACAGTTCACAGGCGGAATGGAACACATTTACAGTTCACACAACAAACGGCAAACAGGATCCAAGCAGTTAAAAAAGGCTTCATAATTTATGGTCAACTGTGAGCTTGACAACATGTTAAGTGTCCTGCAATATATTTTAAAGACATCAGATACTTTAAAATGGCATAAAAGGCCGAAACCCAAGTTGTACTTAAATAAACGATAAAACGGCGTGTTCCATTAAAAAATATGTGTGATTTCGTTGACAACGATGTCATACAGTTCTTAATTCCTCTTCTGAGGCTATCTGGTCGTCAGTTGCTCCAACCGGTTATTTATGTCCCATCTATTGGCACTACGGCAGAACTGGGGCGCTTACTGGCCACTGGGATACCTCAACATAACACAGACGGTTATATAGCTTGCCATTTCTAAACTGGCACTGTCCTATTGAAATATGATACCTCGATATTGTCACATGATATGTAACATAAGAAGACGCAAGATCTCCATCATGTATGCTTGTGCCTTTAGAGTTCTATCACACAAGGCTAGCCGTAACCTGAAATCATACCCGATGCATCCCCACACCAAGGCGCCAGAAATAACAACCGAGCGAGGTGGCGCAGTGGTTAGCACACTGGACTCGCATTCGGAAGGACGACGGTTCAATCCCGTCTCCGGCCATCCTGATTTAGGTTTTCCGTGATTTCCCTAAATCGTTTCAGGCAAATGCCGAGATGGTTCCTCTGAAAGGGCACGGCCGATTTCCTTCCACATCCTTCCGTAACCCGAGCTTGCGCTCCGTCTCTAATGACCTCGTTGTCGACGGGACGTTAAACACCACCACCACCACCACCAGAAATAACACCACTACTCTCCAAAACAGTGGAAGAATGAAACCTCTTCCTAGGTCGCCACCGTATTCGTCGACAACGGCAAACCAAGGTAGTGCAGAACCTCGAATCATGGCTGAACAGAATGCGACTCGATTCATCAGCAGTCCATCTTTCCGGTCACGGTACTTCTCCAAGCCCAGCGGTTTGTGTTGTGATGGTAACAGCCGCCTGCTGTTGGGAGAGTAATTCCCTGTTAGCCTCGAGTCTCTGGTGCAGGATGGGACAGGACATTGTATTGAGTCCGTTGCTTGTCCGCTGATAGCAAGCGCCGATATGAATCGCTGTGCTTGATGCACAATATGGTGATCCTCCAGTGTGGCGGTCAGACTTGGTTGACTGGAACATTCATGATGAGTGTGCTTGCACTCAGGTTCCCATGCAGCCCAATATCGGACCATCGTCACATCTGAATGGCCCCATAAATCTGTATACTGTACAATTCGACCGGACGCCCAAACTCATACCCACAATGAGGTCCCTTCCAGACGCTGCCAGTTGCTGATAACAATGTTCCACATGCGTACGCGTCATCTCTACGTCATTCACAGTGAACATTCAACACCTGACACCATTCACACCTATTGTATATCATCCTAGGCCTGGCAACAGCACCAAAGATGAAGAGCATCAAGGTACTCTGTTCTACTGGTCACAGAGAAGTAAATCTAATCATTTACATACACTATGTGATCAAAAGTATCCGGACACCCCCAAAAACATACGTTTATCATATTAGGTGCATTATGCTGCCACCTACTGCCAGGTACTCCATATCAGCGACCTCAGAAGTCATTAGACATCGTGAGAGAGCAGAATCGGGCGCTCTGCGGAATTCACGGACTTCGAACGTGGTCAGGTGATTGGGTGTCACTTGCGTCATACGTCTGTACGCGACATTTCCACACTCCTAAATATCCCTAGGTCCACTGTTTCCGATGCGATAGTGAAGTGTAAACGTAAAGGGACACGTACAGTGCTAAAGCGTACAGGTGGACCTCTTCTGTTGACTGACAGAGACCACCGGCAATCGAAGAGGGTTGCATTGTGTAATAGGCTGACATCTGTGCAGACCATCACACAGGAATTCCAAACTGCCTCAGGATAAAAAAAAAAAAAAAAAAATGGTTCAAATGGCCCTGAGCACTATGGGACTCAACTTATGAGGTCATTAGTCCCCTAGAACTTAGAACTAGTTACACTTAACTAACCTAAGGACATCACACACATCCATGCCCGCAGCAGGATTCGAACCTGCGACCGTAGCGGTCTCGCGGTTCCAGACTGCAGCGCCTAGAACCGCACGGCCACTTCGGCCGGCTGCATCAAGATCCACTGCAAGTATTATAATAGTTACGGGGGTGGTGAGAACACTTGGATATCATGGTCGAGCGGCTGCTCATAAGCCACAAACCACGCTGGTAAAAGCCAAATGACGCCGCGCTTGGTATAAGGAGAGTAAACATTGGACGATTGCACAGTGGAATAACGTTGTGTGGATTGATGAGTCATGGTAGAGAATGTGACGATCCGATGGTAGGGTGTGGGTGAACGTCATCTGCCGGCGTATTACTGCCAACGGTAAAATTCGGAGGCGGTGGTGATATGGTGTGGTCGTGTTTTTCATGGAGGGGACTTTCACCCCCTATTGTTTTGCGTGGCACCATCACAGCACACGCCTACATTGATGTTTTAAGCACCTTCTTGCTTCCCATTGTTGAAGAACAATACGGGGGTGGCGATAGCACCTTTCAACACGATCGAGCAGCTGTTCATAATGCACGGCCTGTCGCGGAGTGGTTACACGAAGATAACATCCCTGTAATGAACTGGCCTGCACAGAGTGCTGACCTGAATTCTATAGAACGCCTTTGGGATGTTTTGGAACGCCGACTTCGTGCCAGGCCTCACCCACCGACATCGATACCTCTCCTCACTGCAGCACTCCGTGAAGAATGGGCTGCCATTCCCCAAGAAACCTTGTAGCACCTGATTGAATGTTTGGCTTCGAGAGTGGAAGCTGTCATGAAGGCTAAGGGTGGACCAACACCATACTGAAATCCAGAATTACCGATGGAGGGCGCCACGAACTTTTAAGTCATTTCAGCCAGGTGTCTGGACACTTTTGATCACATAGTGTACCAGTCGATGGTGTGTGTACGTGTACGAAGTTACGTCGACGGTCATATCTTATTGAAAAGAGAGTAGACGGGTTTTACACTTCAGATCGTTTAGTTCTCTTTGTTCTCTTTTCTTGGTGCTTTAAGATGAGAGCAAAAACAGCCTGTAGAAGATGTGTCTTTGTGATCGTATACAACAGAAACCAGCAAAATTCATAGAAGCACGTTTCTGGCATGTGGACATCGTAATTAGGTCCTTCAAAACCCTTTAACGCCGTGATGTTCATGAACGAAGAAAATTTGCTATCGAAAAGAAAGTAGACGGAACTCATTATTAAATTTTCCAAAATAAAAATCTGTATTTGGAAAAGTTGAATATGGTCACGCTTAACACTATTATTTTAATTTGAA
The DNA here is from genome assembly GCF_023864275.1 of Schistocerca cancellata. Taxonomy (NCBI): domain Eukaryota; kingdom Metazoa; phylum Arthropoda; class Insecta; order Orthoptera; family Acrididae; genus Schistocerca; species Schistocerca cancellata. The sequence continues at coordinate 46,293,688 of NC_064632.1, forward strand.
AATGAATGCTTTTTTTTTTTACAAACAACTGGTTTATTGCAGTTTCATTTGCCTATCCTTGCACACACACACACACACACACACACACACACACTGTGATTCTCTCTATTTCCTAGGGGATAATCCGCTGCGTACATTGCTTTCTTTTAATTTCGAAGCCGGATGCACTTCCTGCCTCTAGAGTCGTCAATTAACTCAAGGAAGAAAACCATAGGCTTCATCTGTCTGAGAATCATCATTCAAACTTCTGGCACGACACATGTCTGTTAATCAGAAACGGTTCATAGACACAGAATGTCTTACACACTGAAAAAGTAAGCACAGTGTATCTAAAGCAATTTTACTAAAATACTGGAGGAATGGGAGACAAACATCCAAATCCTGGAAGGTACAACAGATCTGCCTTTAAATCATTCTCCGAATAAACATCAGCGAGTAGTTCCGCAAGTAGACTTACATGAGGAGCCTTCAATAATTATAGAAACACATTTTTTTTCTGAAAACAGGTTTCTTTTGTTGCGGATTCCAATACACCATATTATTCCCCAATCTTTTGGCTACAAATCCGTATTTTGCAACATACGAGGGCAGTTCAATAAGTAATGCAACACAATTTTTTTCTCGGCCAATTTTGGTTGAAAAAACCGGAAATTTCTTGTGGAATATTTTCAAACATTCCCGCTTCGTCTCGTATAGTTTCATTGACTTCCGACAGGTGGCAACGCTGTACGGAGCTGTTAAAATGGCGTCTGTAACGGATGTGCGTTGCAAACAAAGGGCAGTGATCGAGTTTCTTTTGGCGGAAAACCAGGGCATCTCAGAAATTCATAGGCGCTTGCAGAATGTCTACGGTGATCTGGCAGTGGACAAAAGCACGGTGAGTCGTTGGGCAAAGCGTGTGTAATCATCGCCGCAAGGTCAAGCAAGACTGTCTGATCTCCCGCGTGCGGGCCGGCCGTGCACAGCTGTGACTCCTGCAATGGCGGAGCGTGCGAACACACTCGTTCGAGATGATCGACGGTTCACCATCAAACAATTCAGTGCTCAACTTGACATCTCTGTTGGTAGTGCTGTCACAATTGTTCACCAGTTGGGATATTCAAAGGTTTGTTCCCGCTGGGTCCCTCGTTGTCTAACCGAACACCATAAAGAGCAAAGGAGAACCATCTGTGCGGAATTGCTTGCTCGTCATGTGGCTGAGGGTGACAATTTCTTGTCAAAGATTGTTACAGGCGATGAAACATGGGTTCATCACTTCGAACCCGAAACAAAACGGCAATCAATGGAGTGGCGCCACACCCACTCCCCTACCAAGAAAAAGTTTAAAGCCATACCCTCAGCCGGTAAAGCCATGGTTACAGTCTTCTGGGACGCTGAAGGGGTTATTCTGTTCGATGTCTTTCCCCATGGTCAAACGATCAACTCTGAAGTGTATTGTGCTACTCTTCAGAAATTGAAGAAACGACTTCAGCGTGTTCGTAGGCACAAAAATCTGAACGAACTTCTCCTTCTTCATGACAACGCAAGACCTCACACAAGTCTTCGCACCCGAGAGGACCTCACAAAACTTCAGTGGACTGTTCTTCCTCATGCACCCTACAGCCCCGATCTCGCACCGTCGGATTTCCATATGTTTGGCCCAATGAAGAACGCAATCCGTGGGAGGCACTACGCGGATGACGAAGAAGTTATTGATGCAGTACGACGTTGGCTCCGACATCGACCAGTGGAATGGTACCGTGCAGGCATACAGGCCCTCATTTCCAGGTGGCGTAAGGCCGTAGCATTGAATGGAGATTACGTTGAAAAATAGTGTTGTGTAGCAAAAAGATTGGGGAATAACCTGGTGTATTTCAATGCTGAATAAAACAACCCCTGTTTCCGAAAAAAAATGTGTTGCATTACTTATTGAACTGCCCTCGTAATTTCCGTTCAATACAACAGCCTTGTGGCACCTTACTGGGGCGGCACGTATCCTCCGACGAGTCAACGTCTTGCTACATCGGTATCCTCCCCACCATCCACGTACGACCGCCCGTGAAGTGCATCCTTCATTGGGCCAAACGGAAGTCGGAATGTGCGAGATACGGACTGTAGGGTTGATGAGGAAAGACGTTCCAATCAAGTTGTGTGAGCTTCTCGTGGGTGCACATACTTGTGTGCGGCCTTGCGTTGTCGTGGAGAAAGAGAAGTTCATTTGCTTTTCTGTGACATCGAGCACGCTGGAGACGTTTCTTCAACTTCCTCAGAATAGCATAGAGCACTTCAGAGTAGATCGTTGTACCATGAGGGAGGACATCAAACAGAATGAGCCCTACAAGAGTCCCAGAATACCGTCCCCATGACTTTAGCGGCTGAGGGCGCGTCTTTCAACTTTTCCTTCAGAGAGAAGTTGTGGTGTGGCGTCGCTCCATAGATTGCCGTTTTGTTTCTGGTTCGAAATGATACACCAATCTTTCGTCCCCTGTAACGATGTTCGGCAAAAATTGTCACGCTCAACCTCGTAACACGCAAGTAATTTCGCACATATGATCCTTTGTTGCTCTTCATGGTCTTCTGAAAGGCAGCGAGGAACCTAGCGGTCACACACCTCTGAGTACCCGAAATGGTGGACGAGTGTGCCAGCTCTTGTTAGTCCAGTTGAGAAGCGAGGCGTTTGACTGTGATCCGTCGATCACCTCGAATGAGAGTGTCCACACGTTCCAACGTTGCAGGAGACAGAGCTGTGTGCGTCCTGCGGCACGCGGGATTTCGGACGGGTTTGCGCGACATTGTTGCGATGCGATGATGACAGACACCTCGCCCAGCGATTCACAGTGCTTTTGTTTACAGGCAGGTCTCCGTAGCATTCTGCAAGTGCCTATGAATATTTTCGGAACTCTTTTTTTTCCGTCAAAATAAACTCTTCTCGGGACGCATCTCCGCTACAGACGCCATTTTGAAGGCTACGCATAGTGTCACCGCCTATCGTAACTTCATGAAACTATGGGGGTTGACGTGGGAATATTTCACGATGTCCCACAACAAATCCTGTAGCTTTTTCAACCGAAATTGGCGGAGAAAAAAAGTGTTGAATTACTTGAATACGAGATGCAAATAAACACAGCAAAAACAAAGAGCATGCTCATCAGTACAGGACGCAGACTGTCCAGTATTAAAATGGGACAATCTACCATTAGCCAAGTAAGTGAATTTAAATATCTCGGAAGCACAATAACTAAAGACTTGAGATGTCACCAGGAGATGAAAACTCGAATTGCCATAGCGAAGGAGGCATTCAACAGAAAGTGGCAAATTAGATAAAGGACTAAGGAAAAGGCTTGGCTAATATTTTGTCTGGAGTGTGGCACTATATGGGGCAGAAACATGGACGCTGAGACGAAACGATGAAAAAAGGTTAGAAGCATTTGAGGTGTGGATGTGGAGGAGAATGGAGAGAATAAGCTGGATGTAAAGAGTGAGTAATGAAAGAGTATTGTAAATGGTTCATGAGAGAAGATGTGTACTGAAGGTTGTAAGAGAAAGGAAAAATAACTGGTTGGGACATTCATTGAGAAGGGAGTGCTTGCTAGTAGATGATTGGGAAGGATTGGTTTGTGGGAGAAGACTGAGAGGAAGAAGGAGATACAAGATGACAGACGACATAAAGGGAAGAGGAAATTATGCAGACCTGAAGAGGATGGCAGAAGACCGGACAGCCCGGAGAACTAACATGTGAAAACCTGCAGAACACTGATGATGACTTATTGACTGCCATCGAATGTTGGTTTCTGCAGACAAATCAAAGCCAAATCCTTTCTAGAATATTTAAACTAAACTGCTGAAATCTCCCTGCACGTGTAGACGGAAGGACTCAAAGTATATAAAAAAAAGATAAGACGGGATGTGCCACATTTCGCCCTGGTTATAGTTATGTGGGATAACATGAATTATTTACTGACGAATGGGAAGACTGATATAAGACGATACCGGGGATGATCAGTTTTATTTCCGTGAAGGGTAGGAATACGCGTGACCATTCTGACTCTGCCACACATGAGAAGACAGTCTGAAAGATAGCAAACCTAAATTTGTAGATTTATAGGAAATTTTCAGTATCGTTGACTGCAATAAGACACTGAAATTCTCATAGGATAAAATGCAGAGAGCGAACTGTAATTCACAATTTATCTAGAAACCGTACAGCATGTGTGAGACTGGAATAGATGCACTACTGTCCCTTAAAATTGCTACACCACGAAGATGACGTGCTACGGACGCGAAATTTAACCGACAGGAAGAAGATGCTGCGATATGCAAATGATTAGCTTTTCAGACCATTCACACAAGGTTGGCGCCGGTGTCGACACCTACGACATGCTGACACGAGGAAAGTTTCCAACCGATGTCTCATACACAAACAGCAGTTGACCGGCGTTGCCTGGTGAAACGTTGTTGTGATGCCTTGTGTAAGGAGGAGAAATGCGTACCATCACGTTTCCGATTTTGATAAAGGTCGGATTGTAGGCTATCGCGATAGCGGTTTATCATATCGCGATATTTCTGCTCGCGTTGGTCGGGTTCCAATGACTAATAGCAGAATATGGAATCGGTGGGTTCAGGAGGGTAATACGGAACGCCGTGCTGGATCCCAACGGCCTCTTATCACTAGCAGTCGAGATGACAGACATCTTATCCGCATGGCTGTAGCGGATCGTGCAACCACGTCTCGATCCCTGAGTCAACAGATGGGGACGTTTGCAAGATAATAACCATCTGCACCAACAGTTCGACGACGTTTACAGCAGCATGGACTATCAGCTCGGAGACCATGGCTGCGGTTACCCTTGACGCTGCATCACAGACAGGAGCGCCTGCGATCGTGTACTCAACAACGAACCTGGGTGCACGAATTGAGAAACGTCATTTTTCCGGATGAATCCAGGTTCTGTTTACAGCATCTAGATGGTCGCATCGCGGTAAACGCACATTGGAAGCGTGTATTCGTCATCACCATACTGGTGTATCACCCGGCGTGATGGTATGGGGTGCCATTTGTTACATGTTTCGGTCACCTCTTGTTGGCACTGACGGCACTTTGAACAGTGGACGTTACATTTCAGATGTGTTACGATCCGTGGCTCTACCCTCCATTCGATCCCTGCGAAACCCTTCATTTCAGCAGGATAATGCACGACTGCATGTTGCAGGTCATGTACGGGCCTTTCTGAATACAGAAAATGTTCGACTGCTGCCCTGGCCAGCACATTCTCCAGATCTCTCACCAATTGAAAACGTCTAGTGAATGGTTGCCGAGCAACTGGCTCGTCACAATACGCCAGTCACTACTCTTGATGAACTGTGGCATCGTGTTGAAGCTGCATGGGCAGCTGTACCTGTACACGCCATCCAACCTTTATTTGACTCAATGCCCTGGCGTATCATGGTCGTTATTACGGCCAGAGGTGGTTGTTCTGGGTACTGATTTCTCAGGATCTATGCACCCAAATTGCGTGAAAATGTAATCACATGTCAGTTCTAGTATAATATATTTGTCCAATGAATACCCGTTTATCATCTGCATTTCTTCTTGGTGTAGCAATTTTAGTGGCCAGTAGTGTACATAGGTACTCCGCAAGCCACTGTACGGTGCGTGGTGAAGAGTACCTTGTGTCACTACCAGTCATTTTATTTCCATTTCCTCTCGCAAATAGAGCGATGGAAAAACAACTGATTTCTCTAATATTTGTGGTTCTAACGCGACATTTACGTTGGTGACAGTAGTTTCGTTCTCCGGTTAAATACCGGTTCTCTAAATTTTCTCAATATATTTTGCAGAAGGTATGTCAGTCGTTCCTCAAGGGATTCCAATTTGAGTTCACGAAGCATTTCCGTAATACTCGCCTTTTGATCGAATCTACCGGTAACAAATCTAGTAGCCCGTCTGTCAATTGCTTCATTGCCTTCCATTAACCCACCTGATGGAGATTACGAATATTCGAGCAATACTTACGAATGCGACACTCTAGTGTTCTATACGCGGTCTCCTTTGAAGAAGAGCCACGTTTACCTAAATTCTCCAAATACACCGGAGTGACCCACTCATCTTTCCTACTGGCCGCCCTTAAGTGCTCGTCTCATTTCATATCGCTTTGCAACATTACGCCCAGTTAATCAAACGACTGACTATGTCAAGAAGCATAATAGTAATGTTGTATTTGAATATAACGGGATTGTTTTTCGTACTCATCTTCATTACGTTAGCCGGTCGCGGTGGTCTAGCGGTTCTGGCGCTGCAGTCTGGAGCCACGGGACTGCTACGGTCGCAGATTCGAATCCTGCCTCGGGCATGGGTGTGTGTGATGTCCTTAGGTTAGTTAGGTTTAAGTAGTTCTAAGTTCTAGGGTACTCATGACCTAAGATGTTGAGTCCCATAGTGCTCAGAGCCATTTTTTTTGCATTAAGTTAAATTTTTCTGCATTTACTGCAGGCTGACATCCATCAGGGCAACTAGAAATTTCCTCGTACACTCACTCAACGACAACACAGCTCTCTTCCACCAGAGCGTCATCAGCGAACATCCACAGATTGCTGCCCACCCTCTCTGATATACCAGTCCGAGAGGCTAAACGGCGCAACAATTTTCTCGGACTTGTTTTCAGACACATAAATATTGGTTATTTCAAATCCTAACCAACTCTGCGTATTGTGAACAGTCACATCTCGACAACACGTTTCAAATTTCGACATAAAGCAAATACTTAGCATAAAATGAGAAAAAGAATCCAATTTTATTTTATCCCTTAAAATAGTTAGCTAGAGCCTGCGACTGTAAAAACAATGGGTTTGTTCGTTAATGCAAAAGTTTGGCTACCGCCAGTCACAGTTTTGTTATATTTATTTCATACGGGAACCGTTTCCGAAAATAATTCACTTTATCAAGTGCGCTCATCGTGTTTTACGATGTTTTCAATGTGTATAAGGACTCGCATATCGAAAAAAATCATACTAATTATTGCCGTAACACATGATAAACGTATTTGAGAGCAGGAATCGCTTCCCGACACTCCCCGTGAAAAAAAAAGAAATAAAAGGAAACCTTGGGTGGCTGCAGCAAAAACAAACATAACGTTTTCAGGTTTTTTGTTTTGTTTTTTCTTAATCATTTCACAGTATTTCATTTTCAGCTGTACGCAGAACTTGTTTTCCTCTAATATCGATATTCATGTCGAAATAAAAATAATATAAAAAGTAACAATCCTGAGCAAATAGGGAGCATCATGACGGATACAGGCATTAGTGACCACAAGATCACTGTATCGAGACTGACCAGCTTAACATCCAAATCCACCAAAAGGAAACGCAAAATGTATCTACTCATATTTAACAAAGCAGAAAAAGATTCGTTTGACGTCTTCCTAAGAGACAGTCTCCAGTCCTTCCCAACTAATTCTGTAAGTGTGGACGATATGTAACTTAAATGCAGAGAAATAGTATCTGGGGCATTTGGGAGATTTATACTAAATAAATAATGGTTACGATCCCCCAAGGTGCACAAAACAGGCCTGAACAATGTTACAGAAGCAAAAAAAAAGAAAGCATAATTTAAAATAACAGAAAATCTCCAAGACTCGTCGTGGTTACTGACGCTCGGACTTCAATGCGAGTCCGCAGCTCGTAGTCGTGCGGTAGCGTTCTCGCTTCCCACGCCCGGGTTCCCGGGTTCGATTCCCGACGGGGTCAGGGATTTTCTCTGCCTCGTGATGACTGGGTGTTGTGTGCTGTCCTTAGGTTAGTTAGGTTTAAGTAGTTCTAAGTTCTAGGGGACTGATGACCATTGATGTTAAGTCCCATAGTTCTCAGAGCCATTTGAACCATTTGAACTTCAATGCGAGATACTGTTAATAACTCTCACAGTGAAACTCTATCTCAAAATATAACACAAAATCGAAAGAGTTTCTGATCATATTTTAAAGACACGGCAAGGCACAATCAATACCTTCACCGCACAGTGCTAAAGGTAGTATTAGCGATGTTCAAACACAATCCATGTTCTGAAATCGTACTTCAAATCGACGTTAGTGATACCGGTCCGTAATCCAGTGTTTGGAACACTAAGACAGAGTTATTAAATACAGTTTTCCGAAATTCCTTCACCGAAGAAGACGAAAAAAATATTCCGGAATTCTAATTGAGAACAACTTTTTGCGGTAAGTTCCTATGGGACCAAACTGCTGACGTCATCGGTCCCTAGGTTTACACACTACTTAATCTAACTTAAACCTACTTACGCTAAGGACAACACACACACACCCATGGCCGAGGGAGGACTCGAACCTCCGAGGGGCGAGCCGCGCGAACTGTGGCAATGCGTCCAAGACCGCGCGGCTACCCCGCGCAGCGAGAATAGTTGTCAACATGATTAACTTACAAGCAGATATCTCGGTGTGGCGAAGCAATCAACTATCCACTCATAGTTGATAGTTGACGGTTGGAGAAACAACATCACAGTTACAGGTAGTCTGCGCAAACCAGTTACGTTGTCCACCGATGTATCGTGTATACAGCCGGTGTTAACCCTTTTAGCATCAGCTCTGGCCTAGTGCACTGAACCACCGAAACTGGTAGCCACACAATAAATGACATCATAAGACTGCAGTGTTTCATTATATTTTCATATCTAAATTGTGCGAAAAATGGCAGTTGTCACTCAATAAGGAAAAGTCTGAGGTCATCCACATAAGTACAAAAATAAATCCGTTACATTTCGATTAAATGATAACTCGTACAAATTTAATGGCTGTTCGAATGATCACATAGATAATCTTGTGCAGACGCAAACCAGAGACAACGTTTTATTGGCAGTGTTTCATTTCCTTTCATATCTGAATGGTGCGGAAAATGGCAGTTGTCACTCAATAAGAAAAAGTCTGAGTTCATCCACATGAGTACAAAAAGAAATCCGTTAAATTTCGATTAAATGATAAATCGTACAAATTTAATGGCTGTTGGAATGATAACATAGATAATCTTCTGCAGAGGCAAACCAAAGACAACGTTTTATTGGCAGAACACTTAGATGACGTTTACTAAAGCGTCTGCCAACAGTACGCTTGTTCGTCTTCAGCAAGAGTACTGCTGCGCTGGATGGAATCCCTGTTAGATCCAAGTGATGAAGGTCATCAAAAAAGTTCAAAGAAGGGCAGCTCGTTTTGTATTATCGCGAAATAGGAGAGAGAACATCACGGATTTGATAAGCCAGCTGGGATGGCAAACGTTAAAAGAAAGGCGTTTTTCACTGAGGCGAGTTCTTCTCACGAATGTCAGTCACCAGCTTTCTTCTAAGAGATTTACTATCTTTTGTTTCAAAAAATCGATTTTATTAAATTTCGTTTTTGGATCCATAAAAGTGGTTGGAATCCACCCCTGAAACGGTTTTTCCGAATACGGAACGCAAATGTTTGTTATTCGCGGTTGAAAAAAAAATGCACGTGCCTGAAATTGGCCTTTTTCAAGCACCAGGTTTTTTCTTTAGGAGGACGAGTTATTGTACAAGTGCTTGGGAGGAAACAAAGAAAATTCAAATGAAAGTTTGAACGCGTGTGTTTGGAAGTTAGCCCCCAAGCATTTGCATTCTGAGGCGAAGACTGTCGAGATTGCGACTTTCCTGGCAGTGAGCAGGTTCAACGAAGGGCATCCATCAATTCTCAAGACCATGACAGCGATGGACGTCACCCAGGGACTCTCCATTCGACGCAGTTCGGCAAGCATTCGGACGACCACCGGATTCAAGCGGTCGAAAACCGCTTGTCACCGGCCGTACTAGCGGCTCTGGAGCAGTGCAGGATGGCCCAAAAAAATGGTTCAAATGGCTCTGAGCACTATGGGACTCAACTGCTGTGGTCATCAGTCCCCTAGAACTTAGAACTACTTAAACCTAACGACCCTAAGGACATCACACACGTCCATGCCCGAGGCAGGATTCGAACCTGCGACCGTAGCAGCCGCGCGGAGGATGGCCCAGATCGATCAGAACACCCTCTACGAGGAAGAGGAAGGACTAGTTTATGGACCCGGAATAGCAGATTGAACGTACGTTGCGTAATATTGCATTTATATGTAGTCAAAACTTCAAAGGTGTTTTCTCGAAATGACTATTTTTTTAAGGCGCGGTATGGTAACTTCAAATATACTGAACCGATTCGCATGATTCTTTGTTTCTAAGGACTTGGAAGAGCAGTTGAACGGAATGGACAGTGTCTTGAAAGGAGGATATAAGATGAACATCAACAAAAGCAAAACGAGGATAATGGAATGTAGTCAAATTAAGTCGGGTGATGCTGAGGGAATTAGATTAGGAAATGAGACACATAAAGTAGTAAAGGAGTTTTGCTATTTAGGGAGTAAAATAACTGATGATGGTCGAAGTAGAGACGATATAAAATGTAGACTGGCAATGGCAAGGAAAGCGTTTCTCAAGAAGAGGAATTTGTTAACATCGAGTATAGATTTAAGTGTCAGGAAGTCGTTTCTGAAAGTATTTGTATGGAGTGTAGCCATGTATGGAAGTGAAACATGGACGATAACTAGTTTGGACAAGAAGAGAATAGAAGCTTTCGAAATGTGGTGCTACAGAAGAAAGCTGAAGATAAGTTGAGTAGATCACGTAACTAATGAGGAGGTATTGAATAGGATTGGGGAGAAGAGAAGTTTGTGGCACAACTTGACTAGAAGAAGGGATCGGTTGGTAGGACATGTTTTGAGGCATCAAGGGACCACAAATTTAGCATTGGAGGGCAGTGTGGAGGGTAAAAATCGTAGAGGGAGACCAAGAGATGAATACACTAAGCAGATTCAGAAGGATGTAGGTTGCAGTAGATACTGGGAGATGAAGAAACTTGCACAGGATAGAGTAGCATGGAGAGCTGCATCAAACCAGTCTCAGGACTGAAGACCACAACAACAACAAGGAAGATAACTAAATTGTCTAGGAGTTTTACCACTTTTATTCCGATCCACCAACTATAAATATTTTTGAAAGTTTCTTGGGAGATTAAAACTGTGTGTCGGACCGAGACTCGAAACCGGGACCTTTGCCTTTCGCGGGCAAGGTTCGCAAGAGAGCTTCTGTAAAGTTTGCAAGGTAGGAGACGAGGTACTGGCGGAAGTAAAGTTGCGAGGACGGGGCGTAAGAAGTGCTTGGGTAGCTCAGCTGGTAGAGCACTTGCCCGCGAAAGGCAAAGGTCCCGAGTTCGAGTCTCAGTCCGCCACACAGTTTTAATCTGCGAGGAAAGTTTCACATCAGCGCACACTCCGCTGCAGAGTGGAAATCTCATTCTGGATAAATATTTTTACTTGGCCGACGAAGTAGAAAAATCGTTGAAGAAAACCTTATTTTTTCAGATGGTCGCCATTTTGTTTCCTATGGTCGAAATAACATAAGTGAGGTACAACTTCTAAAGAATCTTATATACTTCGCTAACGTCAACTCTATTTTGATTTCAGACGAGCCGGCTGACGTGTTACATACCGCGCATGGAGGTCTACATCGAAATTTTGTTTCGTTCCGTCGATACTATCTCCTTTGCTCTTCGACATTTCTGGTCGAAAAAATTCCAGTTTGTAGAGGAAATATAAATAAACATGTTGAGCAAATTTGACATTGATATCTGTAACACATCACGAGAAAAAAATTCTCAAAGGACATGCTATTTTCGGGCCAAAGATAGTAAACCTCCCCTTAATAAGAAAACATTTTACCGTCGCCAAGCTTCATAGGGAGAAATTATCAGTTCAATAAAATAAGAGAAATCAGAGCTCGTACAGAAATATTTAAGCATTCATTTCCCGATACACTGTGAGAGAGTGGAACGGTAGAGAGATGGTCTGAAGATAGTTCGAAGAACCCTCTGCCAGGAACTTACGCTACGGTCGCAGGTTCGAATCCTGCCTCGGGCATGGATGTGTGTGGTGTCCTTAGGTTAGTTAGGTTTAAGTAGTTCTAAGTTCTAGGGGACTGATGACCTCAGATGTTAAGTCCCATAGTGCTCAGAGCCATTTGAACCAGGAACTTACACGTGAAATGCAGAGGGGTCATGTAGATGAAGATGTAGAGTCTGCTTAGAAGTGGTAATGCTGAGTTCCCGGCTCAGTTCCCGGCGAGGAATTTACAGGCGCGGGCTCTCAAGTTGTCCGAGGTTCAGTGCTGTGGGCCCACCGTACCAGGGAGCGACGGCTGGCGCGCAGCTACACCCCGACGTCGCTGTGGACGGCTACGAGGGCCTCAGCGCTCCGGCTGAGTAAAGCTGTGCTAAGGCTAGGCCCAAAAAATGGCATTTCCCCTGTCGTCGGCTGTCAAGATGGCGTATAGGCGGAAGCCCTAACAGTGACACGAAGGACAAGTCTGGAGGCAGTACCAGCACACAGCCGGTACGGCCATACTTACACTGCGTGGAACTGGCAGCGCAAATACCCTGCTCCCAAGGTGAGCAGATTGCAGATGGGTACATCAGTCCTTCAACCACAGATGATCGGCCCAGCCCTTGTCTCCCATCGGTCACCGTTGTAACCAAGAGTACAGCTCGCAGATTTGAAGTTGCCTCCAGCGCCAGATGACTGAGGACTCTTAGCAGTAGACTCCAAGCTGTCAGCAGATGTAGACACGTCATTAAATTCATCAGAGCATTCTGCATCTAGCAGAGCTGATGTTCCATCGGTATCCGTGATGCAGATGAAACAGCCCAACTCTGAGAGTGAGGAGGCCCAACGGTACCGACCGACCGCCATGTTGTCCTTCACCCATAGGCGTTACTGGATGCGCGTATGAAGGGCATGTAGTCAGTACACCGCTCTCCTGACCGTATGTCAGTTTACGAGACCGGAACCGCTACTTCTCAATGAAGTAGCTCCTCAGTTTGCCTCATAGCGGCTGAGTGCACTCCACTTGCCAACAGCGCGCGGCAGATCGAATGGTCACCCATCCAGGTGATAGCCCAGGCCGACAGCACTTAACTTCGGTGATCTGACGGGAACCAGTTTTACCACTGCGGCGAGTCCGTTGGCACAAGACAAGGGTTTTGCAGCAGTCAGTTACGTAATACGATTGACCGAATTTGTTTCTGTTTTCTGAACCTGTCAGCGCTCTTAACTGGCCTAATGTTTAACTCCATGGCTTCAGAGAGTTCCTTGTGCAAATTTTTCACCCTGAAAGGCGTTCTTGTGACATCCACAGGTAGAGTTACAGAAGAACGTTTTGTCTGCTCAGCACTGTTGTCACCGAGCGAGGTGGCGCAGTGGTTAGCACACTGGACTCGCATTCGGGAGGACGACGGTTCAATCCCGTCTCCGGCCATCCTGATTTAGGTTTTCCGTGATTTCCCTAAATCGCTTCAGACGAATGCTGGGATGGTTCCTTTGAAAGGGCACGGCCGATTTCCTTCCCCATCCTTCCCTCACCCGAGCTTGCGCTCCGTCTCTAATGACCTCGTTGGCGACGGGACGTTAAACACTAATATCCTCCTAATATCCTCCTCCTCAGCACTGTTGTCTAAGTGCTGAATCAGGGGATGCTGACGTCCTCTCTCGCACACTATGGGGCAATAAGCTCAGTCTCTGTACTTCATTTCCTGCGAGTGTTGACGATGACAAAGCTACCGTTGCGTACCCAACGGACGTGTTACACTTAGCGACATCCCTGTCGGTTGTAACAAAATTTTATTCCTGCACTTAACTACTATTCTTCTGTGTAACAGATTGTACTATGGAAGTATTACACTAACTGTTACATGAACAAACTACACTGAAGCGCCAAAGAAACTGGTATAGGCATACGTATTCAAATACAGAGATATGTAAACACGCAGAATACGGCGCTGCCGTCGGAAACGCCTATATAAGACAACAAATGTCTGGCTCAGTTGTTAGATCGGTTACTGCTTCTACAATAGAAGGTTATCAAGATTTAAGTGGGTTTGAACGGGTGTTATAGTCGTCGCACGAAAGGTGGGACACAGCATCTTCGAGGCAGCTATGAAGTACGGATTTTCCCGTACGACCATCTCACGGCACTCCTGATACGTCTAGATACGATTCTGACAGGTGACACGTACATAAGCGTCCTGTCCGATCTCCTTCATCCATTCATGTCCATTGTGCATTCTGACGGAGTCGGCCAATTCCAGCAGGACCACGTGACAACCCATACGTCCAAAATTGCTGCAGAGTGGCTCCAGGAACACTCTTCTGAATTGAAACACTTGCGCTGACCATCAAATTCCCCAGCCATGAAAGTTATTGAGGATATCTGGGATGCCTTGCACTGTGCTGTTCAGAAGAGGACTCTACTCCCTCCTACTCTTTCGGATTTATGGACAGCTGTGCAGCATTCATGATGTCAATCCCCTCATCACAACTTCAGCCGTGTTGCGGCACTTCGCCCGCATCTCGTGGTCGTGCGGTAGCGTTCTCGCTTCCCACGCCCGGGTTCCCGGGTTCGACTCCCGGCGGGGTCAGGGATTTTCTCTGCCTCGTTATGGCTGGGTGTTGTGTGCTGTCCTTAAGTTAGTTAGGTTTAAGTAGTTCTAAGTTCTAGGGGACTGATGACCGTAGCAGTTAAGTCCCATAGTGCTCAGAGTCATTTGAACCATTTTTTTTTTTTTTTTTTTTTTTTTTTTTTTTGTTTTGTTGCGGCACTTCAGCGTGCTCGCAGTGGCCCTGTACTATATTAGGCAGGTGTATCATTTTCTTTGGCTCCTCAGTGTAATTTACTTCCTGCAGTAAAATATAAGTCTTGAAAGGACACTGTAATTAAGGTTCCAGTATCACTGGTTAGAACATTTATTGATTATTACAACAGCTATTTCGGAAGATTTCCATTTTCAAGTACGTCTACGTTCTCCTGGCGTGTATATAACATTTGGTGTGGCTGTATCTGGCGACTGTTCTCTTTACAGTCCACGAAAAATCCTAAAATATCGATTTCACGTCGATTGTGTGCTGTGTTATACAGTGTGGCGTAATATTTTTGTATATTATTGTAGATATTTCCTGTAATTTTTTTACACTTCACACCAAGTGGCAAATATAGAACATCTATGATGTGTACTGTCAAAAGAGCAGTTCACATCATACATGTTTTATATTAACCACTGTGGTGTGAACGGTAGCTGGCCGCTGTGACCGAGTGGTTCTAGGCGCTTCAGTCTGGAACCGCGGGACCGCTACGGTCGCAGGTTCGAATCGTGCCTCGGGCATGGATGTTTGTGATCTCCTTAGGTTAGTTAGGTTTAAGTAGTTCTACGTTCTAGGGGACTGATGACCTCCGATGTTAAGTCCCATAGTACTCAGAGCCATTTGAACCATTTTGTGAACGGTAAAAAAATTACGGAAAACGTCTACAATATTGTATCAAAATAATACGCCAGACTGTATAAAACAGTACAAAATCGACGTGAAATCGATATTTTAGAATTTCACGTGAAATATAGCGAGAACAGTTACCAGATTCAGTCACACCAGATGTTATGATATATGTACGTAGATGTACTTGAAAATGGAAATCTTCCGAAAGAGTTATTGTATAATCAATAAATGTTTTATGCAGTGATATTGGAACCTTGCTTACAATATAAGTTACTTAGAACGGATTCCAGTTAAGAGCGAAAGGGACAAGGAGAAACGCAACGAAAAGTAGTATGATCGAGTGCGGCCATTGCTTAAACAACAAAAATCAGGAAAAATAATTTCATGTACTTGCAGCAGCAACACAGAAAATGAACGAAACAAGGGAAACAGAAGCAATAGCTGGGTTCTGCCAAAAATTGAAAACGACAAGTAAAGTGCGAAATAAATAGGCGGAGACGCAAGTGCATGAGAAACATCACATGATAAAGAAAGTGAATATGCGACTTGTATAATGTACTCAATAACTCTCTTCGGACATGTCCGAAAGAACAGATAACATATGGTGACCGTAAAGCTTGTTAGAATGAAATTACAGTGAAATGAATACCCCTAGCTGCATACAGGTGTTGATATAAGTCAACGGGGACAGTTGAAAATGTGTCCCCCCTACTGGGACTCGAACCCGGAATCTCCTGCTTACATGGCAGACGCTCTATCCATCTGAGCCAGAAAGAACAGATACCGTCTTAAGGTTCACCGGCCATTTGACCATCTTCTTCTGTGCGGATGCGCAAAAAGCGCCCGAACTCTTACAGGAATCGGCAGCAAGCCGCGAGTAATGAGTATAGTGGGCCAGGGGTGCTATGAATATAGCGCGGGTTGGGAATGTGGGTCTCACGGGAGGCGTACCAAAGATAAGTCCCTGCACTCGCACTATCCTCTGTGTCCTCGGTGGCTCAGATGGACGCCGGCACTGTAGCTCAGCGTGTTCGGTCAGAGGGCTGCGTGCTCTCTGTACTTAAAAAAACTGAGTCAAGGAATCAACGATCTACTTGAACGGATGTCTTGCGACGTCCACCCAGACCAAACGCAACGAAGTATACCGAAAAAAAAAACTGGAACAGCGTCTGCCATATAAGATCCCGGGTTCAAGTCCCGGTCGGGACACACATTTTCAACTCTCCCCAAGACTTATATCAACGCCTGTATGCAGCTACGGGTTTTCATTTCATTGTAATTTTATTCAATAACTGTTCATTAACTGACATATGTTGGGAATGTTGACGTAAGAAATTTAGGAGACGCACTGTGTCACTGTAAATGTAAAAACCTATTCGTTAAGGTGCCTGAGAAGATATGAATTAGCGCCGGCCAGACAAAACTAACGGACGGAGTAAAACCACGCGAAAAACTCGTGATGGAAAAAAAAACTAATTTTGCACATCGTTGACTTTCGTACAGTAGCTGAAATAATTTTTGCGAGGGAATATAGGAAGAGAGACGTAAGAACCGAAAGACGGGAAGATAGTGCGACGCATTCTCGTCGTGTTCAGCGTGTCAGTAGGCCAGCGAGTCAACTGCAGGGGCTTCGCGAGCCGTCAGCGGAGTGAAAGAATTACCCGCCTCTTGTGGCAGGTCCGTCGCAAGCGGTGACCCGTTATTACCCGCTCTTGTCTGTGTCCCCGCCCGAGACCGCAAAATATCCAGCCGGCGGCTCCGCCGCCAACCGCGGGAAATTACTTCATGCCGGCAGCCAGAGCGGGCTGTGGGGCACGGCAAGACAAGGGCCCGATTATACAGCGGAGACGTCGGCCTCCGCCAGTTAGCGCAGGCAACAGTAGCAGCAGCAGTAGCAAAGTCAGAACGCTCCGAACAAAAGAGGCGCCTGGTCAGAATACACGCACTTGAGTGAAACGTTATGACTTCTTAACATTTACACGCATGGATGCACTGCGAACAAGGACTTATCGTCTTGTTCGTGTTTCGCATTTCCACAGGTAAAAATCTTGCGAGACCACTGTAAGTGCTTCCCGTCGTTGTGCTGGGATAACTGGATTTGTTAATGCATTTTATGGCAGTGAGTAATTTTGTTCGTCGTCGTCTAGTAGATTCTGATTTACCTTTTCAGCAGTGTCCCTACATCCCTTCAGAATGAAACTCTGAACCGACCATGCATAATAAGGCCGCCTACATCTACATCTACATTTATACTTCGCAAGCCACCCAACGGTGCGTGGCGGAGGGCACTTTACGTGCCACTGTCATTACCTCCATTTCCTGTTCCAGTCGCGTATGGTTCGCGGGAAGAACGACAGCCTGAAAGCCTCCATGCGCGCTCTAATCTCTCTAATTTTACATTCGTGATCTCCTCGGGAGGTATAAGTAGGGGGAAGCAATATATTCGATACCTCATCCAGAAACGCACCCTCTCCAAAACTGGCGAGCAAGCTACACCGCGATGCAGAGCGCCTCTCTTGCAGAGTCTGCCACTTGAGTTCGTTAAACATCTCCGTAACGCTATCACGGTTACCAAATAACCCTGTGACGAAACGCGCCGCTCTTCTTTGGATCTTCTCTATCTCCTCCGTCAACCCGATCTGGTACGGATCCCACACTGATGAGCAATACTCAAGTATAGGTCGAACGAGTGTTTTGTAAGCCACCTCCTTTGTTGATGTACTACACTTTCTAAGGACTCTCCCAATGAATCTCAACCTGTTACCCGCCTTACCAACAATTAATTTTATATGATCATTCCACTGCAAATCGTTCCGCACGCATACTCCCAGATATTTTACAGAAGTAACTGCTACCAGTGTTTGTTCCGCTATCGTATAATCATACAATAAAGGATCCTTCTTTCTATGTATTCTCAATACATTACATTTGTCTATGTTAAGGGACAGTTGCCACTCCCTGCACCAAGTGCCTATCCGCTGCAGATTTTCCTGCATTTCGCTACAATTATCTAATGCTGCAACTTCTCTGTATACTACAGCATCATCCGCGAAAAGCCGCATGGAACTTCCGACACTATCTACTAGGTCATTTATATATATTGTGAAAAGCAATGGTCCCATAACACTCCCCTGTGGCACGCCAGAGGTTACTTTAACGTCTGTAGACGTCTCTCCATTGATAACAACATGCTGTGTTCTGTTTGCTAAAAACTCTTCAATCCAGTCACACAGCTGGTCTGATATTCCGTAGGCTCTTACTTTGTTTATCAGGCGACAGTGCGGAACTGTATCGAACGCCTTTCGGAAGTCAAGAAAAATAGCATCTAACTCGGAGCCTGTATCTAATATTTTCTGGGTCTCATGAACAAATAAAGCGAGTTGGGTCTCACACGATCGCTGTTTCCGGAATCCATGTTGATTCCTACATAGTAGATTCTGGGTTTCCAAAAACGACATGATACTCGAACAAAAAACATGTTCTAAAATTCTACAACAGATCGACGTCAGAGATATAGGTCTATAGTTTAGCGCATCTGCTCGACGACCCTTCTTGAAGACTGGGGCTACCTGTGCTCTTTTCCAATGATTTGGAACCTTCCGTTCCTCTAGGGACCCCATCTTACTCATCCTTCGGACGGGCAAGTCCCATTCGCTAGGTGACCGCGCTGAAGGCTGCGCCATGGTTTCGTCTGAAAGTACTAAAACTTCTTAGGTATATACGCCACAGATGTTAATTACAAATTACTAGGTGTAGTATTACAGTGTTAATTATCACATCGAAATACACTCATGTTCATAAAAAAAGCAGAACACCTTGAACGACTAGAGAAAGGACGTTCATATTTACAGGACATTTACATTAATATGTTCTGCAGAAATGATTAGAGTTTGACCCATCCCCTCCCATATCACATGTATCCCTCTTATTAAGTTTAAACTCGCCCCACTCGTTCCGGCTCGTCATTGCTCCCTCTCGTTCCCTTCCCCATATTTTCCCTACCCAGCTTTCTTTTCCGTTCCATCCTTCTTTCCCTAGCACCTTTCCATGATTAAATTTTAGCCTCACTAATAACCCTATACCCCAATGCATCTTGTATCCCAACAGCCACTCCTTCCCCATCGTTACATGCGCACCCGCCCTCCATCCATATAGCACCTATATTCACCCTCCTCGACGACCAACCTTTCCCTTTCAGCGTCAGGCTACCTACTCCAGGGCAGGTCTTTGAAGTGCTTCTTTTTAACATCGACGTTCTCCTTCAAAGTTCTTTTAATATTTTTAAATACCTGAACAATCATCAGCGACGTAAGGGAACGACGACTCTGAAAATTTGTTTCGGACCGGACGCGAACCCGGATTTCCCGCGTTACGGGAGTGGTCACTTTAACCGCTTTGGCTATCCATGCAGGACTTTCATTTAAAATCTCTTCTCCAGGACGAAAATTAGACAGTGTATCTACGAGAACGGGCTGTGACCCATAAACGACGACATATGGGAGTTTGTGTATGGTCGTGAGTCGTACAGCTGTTAAGGTGACGGCTCGCGTAGAGCGGGAGATCCCCGTTCGAGTTCCGGTCCAGAGCAAATTTTCATTACAATGGTTCCATCACACAGCTGTTGGTTATTCTTTCTTGCAACTGCGAATACATTTCACGTACAGGGTTATTACAAATGATTGAAGCGATTTCTCAGCTCAACAATAACTTTATTATTTGAGATA
Organism: Schistocerca cancellata; assembly: GCF_023864275.1. NCBI lineage: Eukaryota > Metazoa > Arthropoda > Insecta > Orthoptera > Acrididae > Schistocerca > Schistocerca cancellata. Next base: position 46,313,751 of record NC_064632.1, read on the forward strand.
TTTTCACAACGCTTTGCACACACATACAAAAACTCAAAAAGTTTTTTAGGCATTCACAAATGTTCGATATGTGCCCCTTTAGTGATTCGGCAGACATCAAGCCGATAATTAAGTTCCTCCCACACTCGGCGCAGCATGTCCCCATCAATGAGTTCGAAAGCATCGTTGATGCGAGCTCGCAGTTCTGGGACGTTTCTTTGTAGAGGAGGTTTAAACACTGAATCTTTCACATAAGCCCACAGAAAGAAATCGCATGGGGTTAAGTCGGGAGAGCGTGGAGGCCATGACACGAATTGCTGATCATGATCTCCACCACGACCGATCCATCGGTTTTCCAATCTCCTGTTTAAGAAATGCCGAACATCACGATGGAAGTGCGGTGCAGCACCATCCTGTTGAAAGATGAAGTCGGCGCTGTCAGTCTCCAGTTGTGGCATGAGCCAATTTTCCAGCATGTCCAGATAGACGTGTCCTGTAACTTTTTTTTCGCAGAAGAAAAAGGGGCCGTAAACTTTAAACCGTGAGATTGCACAAAACACGTTAACTTTTGGTGAATTGCGAATTTGCTGCACGAATGCGTGAGGATTCTCTACCGCCCAGGTTCGCACATTGTGTCTGTTCACTTCACCATTAAGAAAAAATGTTGCTTCATCACTGAAAACAAGTTTCGCACTGAACGCATCCTCTTCCATGAGCTGTTGCAACCGCGCCGAAAATTCAAAGCGTTTTACTTTATCATCGGGTGTCAGGGCTTGTAGCAATTGTAAACGGTAAGGCTTCTGCTTTAGCCTTTTCCGTAAGATTTTCCAAACCGTCGGCTGTGGTTCATTTAGCTCCCTGCTTGCTTTATTCGTCGACTTCCGCGGGCTACGCGTGAAACTTGCCCGCAAGCGTTCAACCGTTTCTTCGCTCACTGCAGGCCGACCTGTTGATTTTCCCTTACAGAGGCATCCAGAAGCTTTAAACTGCGCATACCATCGCCGAATGGAGTTAGCAGTTGGTGGATCTTTGTTGAACTTCGTCCTGAAGTGTCGTTGCACTGTTATGACTGACTGATGTGAGTGCATTTCAAGCACGACATAACTTTCTCGGCTCCTGTCGTCATTTTGTCACACTGCGCTCTCGAGCGCTCTGGCGGCAGAAACCTGAAGTGCGGCTTCAGCCGAACAAAACTTTATGAGTTTTTCTACGTATGTGTAGTGTGTCGTGACCATATGTCAATGAATGGAGCTACAGTGAATTTTTGAAATCGCTTCAATCATTTGTAATAGCCCTGTATTTCATAACAGTTATAGTCGTCGCAGTGCTTGTTCCTTGGAACTTACATGCATGCCCGAAGGAACATAATATCTTTCTTCATAACAACACAGGCATGTTTTAAATGTAATCGTCTAGTGTTTACGATTTTTTACAACTGTTTTTGACCAAAAATGAAGGAAGTCGTATCTGATGACTACCATTTCATTTTCGTCTTCGAAAAGTTTTAAATTAGTTGTAAATATATCACCTTCCTGTTTATTATTCTTTCATCTCATTTAGATTTTCTTGCCTATCGGGGGAAGAGCGGATTGACTGTACCGCAAACAGCCCATCCCCCGCCAATACGGGGCAAGGGTAGATGAAAAAACGGTAAAGGAAAAAAAGAACGGTCACCCATTTCTGTACTCTCGTCTGATACAGTCGGTTAATATCATATCTGTGCTACGGACTACTGGATAACAACCTCGCTTGGCACTTGGTCTTTCTGTGTGGTTGCGATTAGGATTGGCCTTTTGACATCGTTGTGGCACAGTTTTCCGCTTTGCACTTCGTTATTTATATAGGTTGCTTTGGTCTTGTCTGTATCCTGTCCGCCGACAGTTAGCTGTGTTTAGTTCCGCTACCGCTCGGTGTCGTGGTCTCTTCCGACGGCGACCCTTCCGCCTTGCGACTTCAGGTGTTTCTGTCCTGGGTTCTGACGGGTGCGCTGGTATCCCGTTGGTTGGCTGGTATGGGGGACGGGACCAAACCAAACGGCGAGGTCATCGGTCCCATCGGTTTAGGGAAGGATGGGGAAGGAAGTTAGCCGTGCCCTTCCAAAGGAACCATCCCGGCATTTGCCTGAAACGATTTAGGGAAATCACGGGAAACGTGAGAGCATGTGGACGATGTGTAAGGGTAGGGTTGGTAGAGGTGTGGCAGCGCGCAAGGGGAACCAATGGGATTATTGGAGTCGAGTCTGCAGATGGTATAGATTGTTGAACGGTATTCAGTATGAGCGAGGAGAGGTGGGAATATTATGAGTTAGTAAGGGATGCATGTGGGGAAAAGTAGAAATATGTAGAAGGGGCGAGGCGGAGTGCACAACATTCAAGGATCTGCAACGATTTACAGAATTTAGTGGGCGGGAGGGAGGGTGGTGGGGTGGATATCCATGCAAAGTTGGCATAGCAGAGGATGGGCCACCTCAAGGTATTATAGGTGTGGAGGAGTTGGGAGGAGGAGACCAAACTGTGAGGTCATCGGTCTCATCAGATGAGGGAAGGAAGTCGGCCGTGCCTTTTCAAAGGAACCATCCCGGTATTTGCCTGAAGCGATTTAGGAAAATCACGGAAAACCTAAATCAGGATGGCCGGACGCAGGATTGAACCGTCGTCCTCCCGAATACGAGTCCAGTGTGCTAACCACTGTGCTACCTCGCTCGGTAGTACGGAGGACAGTGGAGGGATGCAATCCACAGGTTCGGCCATGTAGTAGTTTTAGTCTGTTGTGGGGTTTCAATTGGATGGTTAGCGGATGAGGTTTTCACGTTAGCTGCCGGACTGAACGTTCACTGGGCGGCTGTATTTAGACCAGCCTCGAGGACCGCTAATGGCCGTCATATTCGCTTGGCGAGACGATTGGCACGCTGACGTTGGAGCGCAGCTCTGCGGTGAGACCATGCCCTCTAGAGGCCATCTAGGTGTATTACCTCCGGTGGGTTTCCATCTTCTGCAGAACCGGTTGCCAGAACAACCTCTGTGTGATTCGACGGTTGCCATAAACTTCCCACAACGCAACATTAAATGTTGCACTGCTGTTCCCTTCAAATGCAGAGAACGAATGGAGCACGATGTTCCACTTTATCGGTGGGCTGGCCACATAGTTTCTGCTCCTCTTACGACGAGCGACGTTACTGAGGAGCAGGAATTTCAGTATGTACCCTGTCTGCAGACATGTACCTACGACAAACAGAAATTGATGACTTAATTTCTACTTTTTTCGAGGTAATAAACGTAATAGCTATCCATTTATTTCTTCCTAAAACTGGGCTACGTTGGAGCCACATTCGGGAACGTACTGTAGAACGGTGCTCAAATGCTTCGCCAATAGTTCCTCTGCTGTGACACGTTTCCACTTAAACAACAGAATAGCTAACCACAAATTTGCGTTACGTTTCATATCTGCATTATTCTCTGCAAAAGGGCTCCAACACACGCTGGAGTGAACCTGAAGCTATTGCTAACACATAATGTAGGCCGTGGCGGAACTCCGATACAGGAGTGACAGCACACGAGGTTCCCGTGACTCTCCTCTCCGAATTTCAGCTCCGAGTCTGCTGTACTCTGCTGTAGAATACAGCGTTCTAAATGGTGCCTGTGCAGACAAAACCGACGTAGAACTAAAATGCTCGAAGTGGATAGGAATTATAACGATGTGTACACCTATCTATGGGCTACTGGCCCCAAATACGACGGGAAAGTTTTCTAGGTGTCGGAGAATACACCAAAATATAAAGGAATCCTTTACCCCAATACCTCAACTGTTGTGGAAATCAACAAGTTACATTCCTTAATGCACTAGGACTTAAAAATCAGGTAACTACAGGGTGTTTCAAAAATGACCGGTATATTTGAAACGGCAATAAAAACTAAACGAGCAGCGACAGAAATACACCGTTTGTTGCAATATGCTTGGGACAACAGTACATTTTCAGGCGGACAAACTTTCGAAATTACAGTAGTTACAATTTTCAACAACAGATGGCGCTGCAAGTGATGTGAAAGATATAGAAGACAACGCAGTCTGTTGGTGCGCTATTCTGTACGTCGTCTTTCTGCTGTAAGCGTGTGCTGTTCACAACGTGCAAGTGTGCTGTGGACAACATGGTTTATTCCTTAGAACAGAGGATTTTTCTGGTGTTGGAATTCCACCGCCTAGAACACAGTGTTGTTGCAACAAGACGAAGTTTTCAACGGAGGTTTAATGTAACCAAAGGACCGAAAAGCGATACAATAAAGGATCTGTTTGAAAAATTTCAACGGACTGGGAACGTGACGGATGAACGTGCTGGAAAGGTAGGGCGACCGCGTACGGCAACCACAGAGGGCAACGCGCAGCTAGTGCAGCAGGTGATCCAACAGCGGCCTCGGGTTTCCGTTCGCCGTGTTGCAGCTGCGGTCCAAATGCCCACAACGTCCACGTATCGTCTCATGCGCCAGAGTTTACACCTCTATCCGTACAAAATTCAAACGCGGCAACCCCTCAGCGCCGCTACCATTGCTGCACGAGAGACATTCGCTAACGATATAGTGCACAGGATTGATGACGGCGATATGCATGTGGGCAGCATTTGGTTTACTGACGAAGCTTATTTTTACCTGGACGGCTCCGTCAATAAACAGAACTGGCGCATATGGGGAACCAAAAAGCCCCATGTTGCAGTCCCATCGTCCCTGCATCCTCAAAAAGTACTGGTCTGGCCCGCCATTTCTTCCAAAGGAATCATTGGCCCATTTTTCAGATCCGAAACGATTACTGCATCACGCTATCTGGACATTCTTCGTTAATTTTTGGCGGTACAAACTGCCTTAGACGACACTGCGAACACCTCGTGGTTTATGCAAGATGGTGCCCGGCCACATCGCACGGCCGACGTCTTTAATTTCCTGAATGAATATTTAGATGCTCGTGTGATTGCTTTGGGCTATCCGAAACATACAGGACGCGGCGTGGATTGGCCTCCCTATTCGCCAGACATGAACCCCTGTGACTTCTTTCTGTGGGGACACTTGAAAGACCAGGTGTACCGCCAGAATCCAGAAACAGTTGAACAGCTGAAGCAGTACATCTCATCTGCATGTGAAGCCATTCCGCCAGACACGTTGTCAAAGGTTTCGGGTAATTTCATTCAGAGACTACGCCATATTATTGCTACGCATGGTGGATATGTGGAAAATATCGTACTATAGAGTTTCGCAGACCGCAGCGCCATCTGTTGTTGAAAATTGTAACTACTGTAATTTCGAAAGTTTGTCTGCCTGAAAATGTACTGTTGTACCAAGCATATTGCAACAAACGGTGTATTTCTATCGCTGCTCGTTTAGTTTTTATTGCCGTTTCAAATATACCGGTCATTTTTGAAACACCCTGTATCTACCAACAACTTCGATACATCCACAGCGTGTCAAAAACAGTGAAATGAGTCATCATCAGTATGTGCCTCAGATCTTCAATGTACTGCAGAAAAAGTCTGGGCCGTAAAATAAGGACTGACAGGGGGATAAGAACAAACAACAGTGGACGTGCGTAACTGTTGTACCGATGGGGAGAAAAAATACGTTTCACCTGGTTGCCCATGTTATATCAGTAGACAAACTATCTACCATATTCAAAACAGCTCGCACTTTATTGCAAATGTGGTGTCGTACATCATCGATACCACACCAGGCAGAACCCAATCCGAGGATGACAGTAGATCATGTGACGGCCTCGCCAATCCGCGCCTGGCTTTGAAGCCACACCTGCTGTATGGGAGAGCAGCGCCACTACCTAGACGGCTTAGGAAGACGCAGCACCGGTCTCGCTCAGTTTGATAACGGAATTTCTCGACTACATTATCAGTCTTTTTCGTAGCTTCTCTGCACTTTCATTGTTTATGACTACTTGGCTGCCGCGCGGTGTGGCCGAGAGGTTAGAGGCGTCATGTCACGGATTTCGCGGCCCCTCCCGCAGGAGGTTAGAGTCCTCCCTCGGCCATGAGTACGCGTGTTATTCTTAGCATAATTTAGTTTAAGCAGTGTGTAAGTATAGGGAACGATGACCTCAGCAGTTTGGTCCGTTAGGAACTCACACACACACTACTTGTCTCTGGCTAACTGATTTCTGGAATACAACTGCACTTGCTGACTGAAAGTTAAGTGAACACTAATACCACTCAGATTACGTGTACCTCTTAATATTTCTGCTTTCTGTCGAAGCACCCTTCTATTCCTCGGCACTCACCTATTCTTCGGCACCCATTTCAGCAGATAACAATGTAACCTCCAAGATGAAACCGCACACATGTAGAATCTGTTCGTTTGTGACCAGATTGTTGTCTTCCTCCTTTTTTAGATTTTTGTCATTACTTTTATTAAGTAATCTTCCTGCTTTAAGTATACTGTCGTCTGTACGGAGATGCTTCGGGAATTTAAATGGGAATCACTGAAGAGATGGCGACGTTCTTTTCCAGGAGCACTACTGAGAAAATTTAGAGAACCGACATTTGAGGCTGACTGCAGAACGTTTCTACTGCTGCCAACGTACATTTCGCGTAACGACCGTGAAGATAATATTAGAAAAATTAGAGCTCGTACTGAGGCATACAGACAGTCGTCTTTTCCTCGCCCTATTTGCGACTGAAATAGGAAAGGAAGTGACGGTTAGTGGTACAGGGCATCCTCCACCACGCAACGTACGGTGGCTTGCTGAGTAAGTATGTAAATGCACGCCTGTGATTTGTTGTGTCAAACGGAAAATGAATAAGCAACTAAACCTTCCGAAAAGTAAAGTGCAGTAACAGACATCCTGTCACGTATGCCGCTTTGGAGTGACGCGCTGTCAACAAGTCAAGTCGCATCGAAACCTCTGGGACGTGAGTGAAGCCTTACTTTGTTAGCTGTATCTCCTCAGTAGTACATAATCAAAAGGTACCGTCTGGGGGAAGTCAGGAAGTCAAATCTAGAAACAACGATTGTAGATACTAGGCTGGACATTGTAATACTGGATAACGTTTCTCTTAAGTCTCACACCTCAGCGTCTTCAGGAACTGTTATCTTGCCAGCACATTAGCTCGTTAGTACCGCCAGTGAGCGTAGAGAAACGTTTTGGAAGCTGTTGCCAAAGATCATAATACACCAACGGTATTACTTATGTGAAATGCGCTGTCGTTGACTGTCATTGTTTAGCCGTTTCTAAGTAACGGCTAAAGGACTAGAACTGCAGCTGTCTCACGCCTGTGAAGCACGAAAGCGTCATCAGAAAGCATTCAGTGCAGACGGCTTTCAGCTACGGCTCTAACATATCAGGTACGGTGGTGACTGCATTTTACAACTCGTTCCCTAAACGTCCATCGCCGACTAGAATTTAGTTCTAATTTCGGTATTACTGGTCGATATCCAAGGTGGTGAAGGTTCAGCTAATATTCTCACCATGCGAATGTAAATGAGTTTACCTTCCTCTTACCTCGATTCTTTGTCTTTATTTTGGTTTCAATTCTAAGAAAGATGCGAATCACGAATCACTAAATTTCGAACAACCTCGTATTTTTCCATGTAGCTAAAATTTCGTTGTGCGAATGTAGATGAATATGAGATACTGAGTTCAGCAACGGCTTAAACTAGGGAAATTTTCCTTATCTTGTGAAAAATGCTGTTTCATATCATTGGGTTTTAGTGTACGACTCGTCTACAATTATGGTGTTTTATATGTACTGCACGTTTGAACTCTAGTGTCAAGAATGTTACTTTTCTATAAGGTACCGGAGGAGATTTCAGTGGGACAGATAGAGAGAGAGAAAGATGAAACAGTTCTTTTGTAAGAATGTGTTCTACCCTTACTGTGCATTACCAACTGATGCTTGCGTGTAACTTTCTAGGTCCAGCGCGAACTATAATTGAGCTTAATGTTAAAGTTTACTGAGTTTAGAAGGACTGAAAAAGAACATCGGCGAATCCACGAGAATTTACTCAAAATGCAGACGTTCAACACTACAGTTCCTTTGCTGCAAATTATCGACATCTTAGAGAAACTAGGAGTCTACATCTGTTGTCAGTGTATGTTGCTATGTGACACCACCGAATTTAAAATAAATGTCAGTAGAAGAGATGACATTCCCACGGCTCTTGTCAGAAATTTAATGGACCATGGGTGCGAGAGTATTCTCATCCACATTTTTACAAGGTATACGCGTATGTTCACGGATCTCGTACATATACTTACACCGAAAGAAACGGCGAAGTAACTCAGGTGTTTGACTCATATTTACGATAGTTGGGGCTTAAACCCATGTCCAGCTATACTCAACTTGTTTCCCAGTAAGTGCACTAGTCACTGCAGTAAATGCTAGAATGTAACCTTCTCGCCTGTTCTTTTCCTACTGAACTATTGTTCCGTAACCAGCGACATCGTTGGCGACGAGAAAGTAAAATCCAACAATCTTCCTTAAAATGGAAGTGGAGCTGTGTTTGCTGAGACTGCTTTCATAAAATATTGCTACTCTAAAGTGATAACAATAGACACGTATTCGAAACCTTAGTCATTTCACTCCACTCTCATGTGCAGAAAGAAACAGAACACCTTGAACGACTACAGATAGGACGTTCATATTCACAGGACATGTACATTAGTACACTACTGGCCATTAAAATTGCCACACCAAAAAGAAATGCAGATGATAAACGGATATTCATTGGACAAATATATTATACTAGAACTGACATGTGATTACATTTTCACGCAATTTGAGTGCATAGATCCTGAGAAATCAGTAACCAGAACAACCACCTACGGCCGTAATAACGGCCTTGATACGCCTGGGGATTGGGTCAAATAGAGCTTGGATGGCATGTACAGGTATAGCTGCAGCTTCAACACGATACCACAGTTCATCAAGAGTAGTGACTGGCGTATAGTGACGATCCAGTTTCTCGGCCACCATTGACCAGAGGTTTTCCATTGGTGAGAGATCTGGAGAATATGCTGGCCAGGGCAGCAGTCGAACATTTTCTGTATCCGGAGAGGCCCATACAGCACCTGCAACATACGGTCGTGCATTATCCTGCTGAAATGTAGGGTTTCGCAGGGATCGAATGAAGGGTCGTAACACATCTGAAATGTAACGTCCACTGTTCAAAGTGCCGTCAATGCGAACAAGAGGTGACCGAGACGTGTAACCAATGGCACCCCATACCATCACGCCGGGTGATACACCAGTATGGTGATGACGAATACACGCTTCCAATGTGCGTTCACCGCGATGTCAACAAACACGGATGCGACCATCATGATGCTGTAAACCGAACCTGGATTCATCCGAAAAAATGACGTTTTGCCATTCGTGCACCAAGGTTCGTCGTTGAGTACACCACCGCAGGCGCTCCTGTCTGTGAAGCAGCGTCAAGGGTAACAGCAGCCATGGTCTCCGAGCTGATAGTCCATGCTGCTGCAAACGTCGTCGAACTGTTCGTGCAGATGGTTGTTGTCTTGCAAACGTCCCCATCTGTTGACTGAGGGATCGAGACGTGGCTGCACGATCCGTTACAGCCATGAGGATAAGATGCCTGTCATCTTGACTGCTAGTGATACGAGGCCGTTGAGATCCAGCACGGCGTTCCATATTACCCTCCTGAACCCACCGATTACATATTCTGCTAACAGTAATTGGATCTTGACCAACGCGAGCAGCAATGTCGCGATACGATAAACTGCAATCGCGATAGGCTACAATCCGACCTTTATCAAAGTCGCAAACGTGATGGTACGCATTTCTCCTCCTTACACGAAGCATCACAACAACGTTTCAGCAGGCAACGCCGGTCAACTGCTGTTTGTTTATGAGAAATCGGTTGGAAACTTTCCTCATTTCAGCACGTTGTAGGTGTCGCCACCGGCACCAACCTTGTGTGAATGCTCTGAAAAGTTAATCATTTGCATATCACAGCATCTTATTCTTGTCGGTTGAATTTCGCGTCTGTAGCACGTCGTCTTCGTGGTGTAGGAATTTTCATGGCCAGTAGTGTATGTTCTGGAGAAATGATTAGCATTTGAATCCTGTCGACCCGCGGGTTCAAGGTCAGCATCGATGTCGCTGCGCAAAACCACATACCGGTAAAATGTGCCTGCGCCCCACGTTGTCGCTGTAAACCGAAGATGATGGATCAGTGTGACTTTAGCAAACGTGCAGGATGTCTCACAGGCGTGAGCGCGAACCATACCGTCAAATCAGTGAGTTTGGAAGACGGGCGCATTATTGGCACGAGATAATGTCTTGCATCCACCCGGAATTGTTGCTCGTGTGGGACAAAGTTTTCGGCAGTGCAACCGGTGGTGTGCGGAATTGTTCACGGAAGGGCGTAGAACACGATGAGATGGAACAGGTCGCATCCCCCAGACCACCAGCCCGAGAAGATCCGCACATCATCCGAATGTCATTCCAGAACAGATCTGCGACCTCCTCAGGTCTGGTGCAACAGAGGAACGGTGTAACACAGCGTACAGTATCAAGGGTGACAGTGAAACGTCCCCTTTGAAAAATTATACAAGACTGTGCTTAAACTGCCACACAATATTTTTAGCGCAACGCAATCTGACTTTAAAAAATCCCTACAAAAGAATGGCCTTGACTAACATTAACCTATGCCTTTCACAAATCACTTACCTCATCAAAAATCTTCGTTACTCGAACTACTGCAATACAGCGAGCGCCACTACTGCCAGCTAAATAAAAGATTCAAACTACGGAAGGCACTAACTACTGATAGGCATAGTTAACAAATGAAAGATTTTAATAGAGAACAAACAATGTATTTACCTTAATAGTCATAATATATATAGCAGTTCATGACAAATTTCAAAACTCCGCCATCTCCCCCCCCCCCCCCCCCCCCCCCCCCCACATCCACCACTGCTGGCGGCTCACCTCCAACTGCGCAACGCTACGCGCTGTTAACATCCAGCTGCCCCTCTACAATGGCAGACAACAATGCAAACTAGCCACAGACTGCACACAGCACAGCTAGTTGGCATAGAGCTAGTTGGCATATAAACTTGTACTACTGTAGTAGGTGTGGGCTTCGTATCTATCTTGGCCACAAAAATGCGTTCACTATGCTGTTTGTAGTAGCTTACCCGCATTCCTATTTTTTTATTCATTATTAAACCTACTCCTGCATTACCTCTACTTGAATTTTTATTTATAACCCTGTATTCGCCTGACCAAAAGTCTTGTTCCTCCTGCCACCGAACTTCACTAATTCCCACTATATCTAACTTTCACCTATCCATTTCCCTTTTTAAATTTTCTAACCTACCTGCCCGATTAAGGGATCTGACATTCCACCTTCCGATCCGTAGGACGCCAGTTTTCTTTCTCCTAATAACGCCCGGAGATCCGAATGGGGGACTATTTTACCTCCGGAATATTTTACCCAAGAGGACGCCATCATCATTAACCACACAGTAAAGCTGCATGCCCTAGGGAAAAATTACGGCTGTAGTTTCCCCTTGATTTCCATCGTTTGCAGTACCAGCACAGAAAGGCTGTTTTGGTTAGTGTTACAACGCCAGATCAGTCAATCATCCAGACTGTTGCCCCTGCAACTACTGAAAAGGCTGCTGCCCCTCTTCAGGAACCACACGTTTGTCTGGCCTCTCAACAGATACCCCTCCGTTGTGGTTGCACCTACGGTACGGCCATGTGTATCGCTGAGGCACGCAAGCCTCCCCACCAACAGCAAGGTCTATGGTTCATGGGGACTGTAATTTATTTAATTCTCCATTCACATTTAATCTATTCGGTTTGTTCCGTTTATACGTAGGACTTTTGACACTCGAGGTAGTATTAATTGGAGACAATGCAAATACCGTCACTGACTTAATCATGGCTGTTGAATAGTTTCCTATTATCCGCATGGTCCGTAATTTGCAAGTCATTCACCTGTCAGCCAAGTTGCAGCCCTCCATCTGGCTAGCAGTTTTTTGCGCTTTATTGGGAACACAGTCCAACGGAACAAATAGCTAGTATTGTTCCGAATAATCGCTTTGTTGGCAAAAAGGGAAAAAAGGCTTAAATGCCCGTCGCAGTTGTTTTCCCTGCTGATTGGTCAGCGCGAAATTCGGTCCGCAATATTAAAGTTCTGCAACATGGCTTTCCTCACCAAAATCTGGCTCTGTATGCGCAAAGTCGTACAGATAAAAAATTAGCGCTTACGAATTCGCTTTTTGTCCATTAGCATTCGATTAACTGTTACAGTGGAATGGGCAACGGCGCACAGAAAGACCTGATTGGAAGGAAATAATGATATTAATGCGTTTGTTTCGGGCCCGTGCCGTTGAACGTCGGTGTAGGCAGTTCATTCACTGCACTTTGAAATGACAGTGAAATGCGCGTCGAAACTTTTGTTTTCCAAAACGTAGGTACCAAAATCAAACGTAGGTGGCGCAACGGATTTCGCCACGCCCGTGGCGAGTGAAATTTTTCTGCATTGCGTGGCAGCAATACTAGCATGTAGCTGCATTATGTAATGTGAATGTTGAAAATTCTTTCTTTGTATAGACCATAGCCTGTGATTACTATGAAATATTAAAATTCATCATCAAGTGTGATTATTTATCAAAACTAAATACGACTACGGGAAGAAACAGGAAGTAACTTTTTCATTGTTTACTCTCAGAACCCCACAGCAGGCTACTGTAGTCCACTCACCCCACAGTCGCCCCACACCGAACCCAAGGTTATTGTGCGGTTCGGCCACCAATGGATCCCCTCGGAAACGTCTCACACCAGACGAGTGTAACCCCAATGTTTGCGTGGTAGAGTAATTGTGGTGTGCGCGTACGTGGAGAAAGCGTTTGCGCAGTAATCGCCGACATAGTGTAACTGAGGCGGAATAAGGGGAACCAGACCGCATTCGCTGAGGCAGATGGAAAGCCGCCTTAAAAACCATCCACAGACTGGCCGGCACACCGGACCTCGACACTAGTCTGCCTGGCGGATTCGTGCCGGGGACCGGCACGCCTTCCCGCCCGGAAATCAGTGCGTTAGACCGCACGGCTAACCGGGCAGGCGGAGAGTGAGTTAATGTGAACAGTTAAGTGATACGGCTGTTCTCATCCAAATCGACGGCAAACCAACACCGGAAACTGTATTTCATGTAAATATTAGAGTGCTGCAACGCTCAGTGTTTGACCGGTCACGGCTCGCCTGTTGACGGGGGGGGGGGGGGGGGGGGGACGAGCCGAGCCGCTCGTGTTCGGCCCCACACCACTCGGCTCGGCCACGTACTCGACCCATGTCTGTTGCCCGGTTTCCGGACACGCGGATAACCGAGCATGACCGGTCACCGCTGACGTCTCGCCTCACCTCGCTGCTCTGTACTGTACTGTACAAATCCAACGCCTCTCTCACTCACTCACTCTCACACACACACACACACACACACACACACACACAGTGTATTTATCTCTCTCCCTCTCCCTCTCTCTCTCTCCCTCTCTCTCTCTTTTAATACAAAAGTAACATTTCCAAGAACGGGTACGTGAGACAGCTAAATTCATAAAGCATCAGGAAAGTAAAATGATATTTCAATACAATCGCGGACTGAAGACGAGTCTCATTTCCAAACAAAAGATATATTTTTCCTTTCATTTATAGGAAACATTAAATAAGTGCTTTCCCTGTAATCAAGAAGTCAACCATCTTCATAAAGAAAGCATACAAAGAACACTAAACATTTACAGACGTAAGTTACTTGTCATACTTTTCAAATGTTTGCAACATAAACAAAATTATAGTTATTGTTGATCAGCAGTAAATCACTAACGCGTTCCGGATTTAATTGGTTGCGGCAATTTGTTAGTAATATGCCGGCTTTACTAAAGCATCTTTCACTAGGTGCGCTTGTTGCTGGGATACATAAAATACGTCTTGCATCTGCAGCCAAACCTGGCAGATCTGTTTCATGTCTGCTCCACCACTTTAAGATGTCATCATCATCTCCGGAGTGCATTAAAATGTACAGATCTACTTCATCTGCTGCGGATGATTTGTTGTTCCTCCATTCCTTGAAACGATCTCTCTTTCTGGGTGGTGATGACACAGTACTTGAAGGATCTATGATAATAAACAAAAGAGACAAGTAATACAGAACTGATATGGAAATCGTCGAAAAGTTCCCGTAAGAGACTGAAGACCTCCCTTTTTGGTCTCTCCCCTAAACAACCCGACCCCCGTTCCCATAAAAACGAGATGTTTTACGTTAATGAAATATTATACGAGTCACAACATTCCCGTTTCTCTATAATACACTTTCCACTAACTATGCAAAAACGATTATGTTAATGATTGCATGTTGTACCTGAGTACGTAGCACACATTGTCGCACATTGCTAAGAATTTCTTGCTTTTCACTTATTTCAAGCATACTAAGATCACGGAAGGACGGCCAAAGAAACGATCTTTGTGAGGTTTCCTGCAACTGTGTTTCTTTAAATGAGTGGTTCCCGACTGAAAAACAGTAAAGTGGAGCAGTTTATGAACGATACGTACCCAGCAGATCCACTGTTTTCATCTACAACCAACAGAAATATACTCCTTACTTGGCTTTTTAGACCTTCCCGTTTCTTTAATGTGTAAACATTGGTTTCAATCTTACGTCTTACTACACTGGCTTCCTCGCGCTGCTTGATTACAGAGAGAGAGAGACACCACAAATGAGAAGCCCGTACTGGCTGCAGTGTCTCACGGATAATAACACGTGTAATGTGTTTGAAGTTATGTGCTACGTATTCGGTCACGGCTTCTATGCTCGGTAACCAGAACTAGTGCGGGTAGCCTATCTGGTTAGGGTGTGCTCGCCCCACCTCGTATTTTGTGCTCGCTTACTCGGTCATGCAAAACTCTAGTACATATGCAGACGTCGCCAGCTGAAGACGAAGAGACAAAGAAGGTATATGAGCATGTTGAACGAGTGATTCAGTAAGTAAAAGGAGATAAAAATCTAATAATCATTGAGGATTAGATTGTGGTTGAAGACGAAGTTGTAGAAGAAAGGGTTGCGGGAGAATATCGTATTTTTGACTAGAAATGAAGGGGGAGAAAGACTGATTGAGTTAATCAACAAATTTCAGCAAGTAAAAGCTACTACCCTGCTCAAGAATGACAATAAGCGGAGGTATACTTGGAAAAGAATGGGAAATACGGGAAGATTTCTGTTGGATTACATCATGGTCAGGCAGAGATTCCGAAATTAGATTCTCGATTGTAACGCGGTCCCAGGAACAGGTACGGACTCAGATAACAGTTTAATAGTGATGTAGAGTAGACTGAAATTTGAGAGACTAGTCAGGTAGAATCATTGCTCAAAGAAGTACGAAAGTAGGCTATGGAAGTAGTTACGCTTTAAGTTCTCTGAGAATACAGACACTGCGAGAAGGAAAAGTGCAGTAGGCAGCTCAGCTGAAGAGGAGTAGACATTTATGAGAAGGGCATTCATAGAAGTTGGGAAGGAAAGTATAGGTACAAGGACTATAATTGCGAAGAAACAATGGGTGGCAGGAAAAGTACTTCAGTTGATCGATGAAAGAAGCAAGTACAAAAATTTTCTGGGAAATTCAGGAATGCAGAAATACAAGACACTTAGGAACGAAACAAATAGGAAGAGCAGGGAAACTAAGGCGAAATGGCTGCTTGAACAATGTCAAGAAATCGCAAAGGAAATGGTTGTCAGAAGGACTGACTCAGCGTACAGAAAAGTGAAACAACCTTCGGTGAAATGAAAAGCAAGATTGGTCACATTAAGAGTGCCATGGGAATTCCACTGTTAAATCCAGACGATACAGCAGGTAGGAGTAAAAAGTACATTGAAGGGTTCTCTAAAGGGGGAGGCTTGTCTGATGACGTGAGAGAACAAGAAACAGGAAACGATATAGAAGAGATAGAGGATCCAGTATTTCAACCAGAATTTAGAAGAGCTTTAGACGACTTAAGCTCGAACACGGCAGAAGGGATAGATAACATTCCATCACAATTTCTAAAATCACTGGGGGAAGTGACAACGAAACGACTACTCACGCTGAAGTGTAGATTGTATGAGTATGGCCGCATACCATCTGACTTTCGGAATAGCATCATCAACACAATTCCGAAGACTGCAAGAGCCACTAAGTGTGTGACTTATCTCACATTCAGCTTAACCCACATGCATCCAAGCTGCTGAAAAGTATAATAAACAGAAGAATGGAAAAGAAAATTGAGGATGTAATAGATGACGATGAGTTTGGCTTTATGAAAGGTAACGGAACTAAAGGAACCAGAGAGGCAAATCTGATGTTGCGGTTGATAATGGAAGCAAGATTAAAGAAAAATCAAGAAATGTTAATAGGATTTGTCGACCTGAAAAAAGCGTTCGACAATGTTACAATACGTTCAAAATTCTGAGAAAAATAGGGGTAAGCTATACTGAAGGACCGGTAATATACAATATGTACAATAGCCAAGAGGGCATCAAGAACGAAGTGCGCAGATTAAAAAGGATGTAAGACAGGGATGTTGTCTTTCACTCCAAGTGTTCAACCCATATATCGAAAAAGCAATGATGGAAATAAAAGACACTTTCACGTGTGGGATTAAAATTCAGGACGATAGGATGTCAGTGGTAAGATTCACTGGTGACAATGCTATCCTCAGTGTAAGCGAAGAAGAATTACAAGGTTTGCCGAATGGAATGAACATTCTAATGAGTACAGAGTATAAATTGAGAGTAAATCGAAGAAAGACGAATGTAATGAGACGTAGTATAAATGAAAACAGCCTGAAACTTAACGTCAGGATTGGTAATCACGAAGTAGATGAAGGTAAGCAATTCTGCTATCTAGGCAGCAAAGTAACCCAGGACGGAAGGAGCAAGGAGGACATAGAAAGCAGACTAGCGTAAGCAATGAGGGCATTCCTGGCTATGAGAAGTCTACAAGTGAGAAACATAGTCCTTAATGTGAGGAAGAAATTTCTGAGAATGTTCGTTTGGAGCGAAGTATTGGATAGTAGTGAAACATGGACTGTGGAAAAACCGAAAAAGAAGAGAATCGAAGCGTTTGAGACGTGGCGCCACAGAAGAATGTTGAAAATTAGGCGGACTGACAAGGAAAGAATGAAAATGTTCTCCGGAGAATCGGCGAGCAAAGGAATATATGGAAAACTTCCATGCAACTAGATGGAGCTGTAGAGGGTAAAAACTGCAGAGGAAAACAGAGATTGGAATACATTCAACAAATAATTGAGGACATAGGGTACAAGCGCTACTTTAAGATGAAAAGGTTGTAACAGTAGAGGAATTCGTGACGGGCAGCATCAAACCAGAAGATTGATGACTTTTCTCGTAAATCGCTTTCTACCGCGAGGTGAATACATGACGTTTTGTCTGGCTCGTCAGCGAGTATGTGGGATATTTAGATGGTGTCCAACATCAAGTACCCTCCTCAGGAACACAATACAGATATAATTAAAAATGGAAACACGCTTGCGAAATTTTGTACTATTCACTGGCAGGCGGTGTACACAAATTTAAGACGCATGTTTTGGCAAATAATAGTGTGGCGGAATTGAATCCACCAAATTCCCGCCGTTGACACTCTTCTGTGGTAACAACCACACGGATCCCTTGAGTTCGTGAACCATTAATGACATGCGTCACTCATAACCGCCGAATTTAGAACGGAATGTTCCATAAAGAAAAGAGAAGGCAGTTCATCTGTATGCAACCTACTGGTCCTGAAAGTTAGATGTTGAGTTATGAAACTTCATGTATGTAGCAAATTTAAGGAAATATGAGCAATGTGTCTCAGAAGATCACCTGAACTCACTTAATTGGACGCAATATTACCACTATAGTTAAATTACTGGCTGAAGTTGACGACGAAATAACTGAGGACAGTGGCGTTAAACACGCAATTTGGCTAGCTTTCAGTTGGCTCTTCACGCAGGGAGGATCGGAGGTAAAGGTGTTTAACATGTTTCATCAACGCAGATTGGCTTGCCCCATGATGCCTTAAGAAGATATCTTTCATATATCTGCATGCGGACAAACTTTCCACTATGCTTGCATTATTTGAATGAAAATAATTCACAAAGTCAGACAGAAAACTGTCTTAAAATTAGGGAATTATCTTTCGAAGCAAATAATGAAAGAATTTCTAAATTTATTACTATGAATCATTGTTAAATGGTAGTAAGATATTGTCAATGAGACTCAACCATTTCCTCAACTGTACTGTTCCTGAAACAATGTACAGAAAAGATGGGTGGGCATTTGTTAAGAGATCGGTAAATAACTTCACTGGTGCTAGAGAGAAAAGTGCATATTATGGCTTATTTTCGAATACATTGAAACATAGCTAAAATTTGGTCTGTCTGACAAAACCACATAAGGTTATGACAGAGGTTAAGGCACATGAATCAAACCTTGAGGAATGGAGTTCCATTCTTCATAAGGTCTTGGACACTGTGGCATTTTCTATACTCTAGTTCAATAAACAATTAAATATAAGTCCACACGCTATTAAGTCACAAATCCATATTATGGATTTCATCGACAGTTAATGATGAAATACAGGGTGATTCAAAAAGAATACTACAACTTTAAAAATGTGTATTTAATGAAAGAAACATAATATAACCTTCTGTTATACATCATTACAAAGAGTATTTAAAAAGGTTTTTTTTCACTCAAAAACAAGTTCAGAGATGTTCAATATGGCCCCCTCCAGACACTCGAGCAATATCAACCCGATACTCCAACTCGTTCCACACTCTCTGTAGCATATCAGGCGTACCAGTTTGGATAGCTGCTGTTATTTCTCGTTTCAAATCATCAATGGTGGCTGGGAGAGGTGGCCGAAACACCATATTCTTAACATACACCCATAAGAAAAAATCGTAGGGGGTAAGATCAGGGCTTCTTGGAGGCCAGTGATGAAGTGCTCTGTCACAGGCTGCCTGGCGGCCGATCCATAGGTTTCATAACTAACCTTTTTCGTAGGACTCTCCATACAGTTGATTGTGGAATTTGCAGCTCTCTGCTAGCTCTGCGAGTCGATTTTCCTGGGCTGCGAACAAATGCTTGCTGGATGCGTGCTACATTTTCATCACTCGTTCTCGACCGTCCAGAACTTTTCCCTTTGCACCAACACCCATTCTCTGTAAACTGTTTATACCAACGTTTAATACACCACCTATCAGGAGGTTTAACACCATACTTCGTTCGAAATGCACGATGAACAACTGTCGTCGATTCACTTCTGCCGTACTCAGTAACACAAAAAGCTTTCTGTTGAGCGGTCGCCATCTTAGCATCAACTGACGCTGACGCCTAGTCAACAGTGTCTCAAGCGAACAAATGTACAACTAAATGAAACTTTATAGCTCCCTTAATTTGCCGAAAGATAGTGCTTAGCTCTGCCTTTTGTCGTTGCAGTGTTTTAAATTCCTAAAGTTGTGGTATTCTTTTTGAATCACCCTGTAGTTAAAGCGCTTGTAGTCCATTATAGGAGTTTGGGCCTAGGCCTGGCATTGAGTTCCTTGTATCAAGGAGTAAGTCAACGTACGTTTCTATACAATTACATTAGTTATGTACATACAGTTCACACATACAATAACAATCTCAAGAGACATATGCTGCGATTTCGCATAATTCCAAACTTAACTTTGGCAGACTTTCACAAAATTGCAGATACTGTCCGTCACAGTGACCTAGCTCAGCATCAACCTCCGCTGAACTGCCTGTGGCGTCTCTTAAGAACCTATATATAAAGATGCCCCTCCAGTCCAGTTTAAGGAATGTAAAGTCACAAAAACGAAGCATAAATATGTACTTCATACTAGAATTAAGCTGCCTCATAGCTAGCACTATGTTGTGTTAGTTTTTAAATCAAGAAGTTTGTTCCTTGTGTATAAATTAACTGAAAGGCTGTAGACGAAGTATTTCAGTCAGCTGTTCCCTCCACAACTGTTCCTGCCATCTTAGCAAAATAAAATAAATGTGGTTCTTACGTAATTTAAAATAATTGTAAATTGATATGCAAAAGTATCATCTTAGAGGAAATGTGGTGCTAGTCTTTATGATTTCCGAAATTGTGAGAGATTTAATATTACAGTCAACAATTTATTAATATTAATTCAAATGATATATGTGGGCTACAGTTGTGTGTGTAAAACATAATGTTTTGTCCTGTATCGTCAGTTGATTGAAACTAGCTTTTGAAAACAGTAGTTTAACTTAATTTCAGTATCGCATCTTAAGTTGTCTCGTTAATATCTGAGAAAGTTTTGCAACTAGCCAAACGAATATGTCCCCCCCCCCTCACCCCCACCCCGCTCTTATTGTGGACTTTAGTCGTCACAGATCTTCCAATTCACAATAGCCAAATTAGGGTTGATGTTTGTAACTGGTTTGAACATTCGTAATATAGAATTCTTACGTGAAACAAAAGCCTGAGCGAGGTGGTGCAGTGGGTAGTGTGCTGGACTCACATTCGGGAGGATGGCGGTTCGGAACCCCCATCCAGCTATTGAAATTTATTTTCGTGATTTTCCTAAATAGCGCCAGGAAAATGGACGAATGGTTCCTTCGTTATTGCCCGGCACCTGGGAAAGAGCATCTCTAAAAAAGTGGAGCCTCATCAGAGAGCATGGAGTTCAGAGGCTTTCCCAGTCTGTAACACAGGACAGCAGGCGGCCAGTGGCTGATCTGACGATACAGTACAATGCTTTTGCATTAATGTGTAGATGCAATAACAGCATCAGTGGTGTGTATTAGTTTTAGTTAATTGCGACCAGTCCCAGTGATGGAAATAAAGGTACCCTAGGCATTCCCGTGTTGACTCAATGACATAGTCACTTACGGTTGTAGTGTGCATGACATCACTGGGATTGGAACATGGAGCTGTGGAACTGTGTTGCCTGGTGACAAATCACATATCTTGTTACATCAATATGATGATCGTATCTGGATATATGGTCACCCAGATAAATGGCTGCTTGAAACATGCACCACACCATGGACATACTCCAATGAGAGATGTATTAAACAACTAGCCTTCTGCCCACAGCTTCACCTGCATATGCACTTGACACACATACTGAACACGTCACTTCCTCCCCCTCTCTGCATCTACCTATCCGGCCGTGATGGCCGAGCGATTATAGGCGCTACAGTCTGTAACCGCGTGACCGTTACGGTCGCAGATTCGAATCCTGCCTCGGGCATGGATGTGTGTGATGTCCTTAGGTTAGTTAGGTTTAAGTAGTTCTAAGTTCTAGTGGACTGATGACCTCAGAAGTTAAGTCCCATAATGCTCAGAGCCATTTGAACCATTTTTTTTTTGCATCCACCTCTTTGTCCCTCTGTCTATCCATCTTGTCCTCCCACCTTTGTCTATCTATCTCCTCCTCCCCACTCTCTGTCTCTTCATCTTCTCCTTGCCCTGACTTTGTCCATTTCCTCCACACCCTCTCTTTGACTATATATTCCCCGCATCTTTCCACTGACTATATCCTTCTCCTCCTCTCTCTTTCCACCTTGGTCTCCCCATCTTCCTTTTCCAACTGCCCAAAATCACTCTATACCTTACACCTGCCTCATGCACCTCCCTCTCTTCTCCTCCTCTATCCTTTGTCTCTTCCTTCTCACTCTGTCCACCTCAACCTTTATCCATTTTAACCTGTCCCCAGCTGTGATCATCAGTACCTGTAGACACTGCAAAACAGGTCAATAAAGCAGTCTAATACTATTACAACATAACATGTCTGTCATGCAGGGCAGCCTACATGTTGGGGCCAGGAAAATCATTTATTGGCCCTGACATGTAGGCTGCCTTGCAAAGCAGGTCTATTTGGCATGCCGATACTCTTATACTCTTCCCATGCAGCACACATGCAGAGGGCATTCACAAACACACACACACACACACACACACACACACACACACATATATATATATATATATATATATATATATATATATATATATATATATATTCATGGGATTACAGTGGTAATCAAAGGCAGCTTGACGGCTGTGACCAATGTGAACTTTATTGCAGGACCACCCATATTCCTTCATGCATGATGTCTTTTCTGAAGGTGATGGCATTTTGTTGCAGGATAACAGAATGGAACAAGGCCAGAATCGTCCCACTGTGACTCCAGGAGTGCATTAGTGAACTCATCTTGATGTTTTGCCCATCAAATTTTACTCGCCCTTGGTTGAGATTGAACACATCTGGAGCCATATCAGCCACCAGCTCCGCACCCACGAACGACAGTCCCATAATATACATAAATTGCGTGACATGTGCAATCTGGTAATATGTACCTCCAAAAACCTACCGAGGACATTTCGAATCCGTGCTGCGCAAGTATCATTGCTGTACTGCATTCAAAAGGTGGACCAGCATTCTGATAAGTAGGTGGTCATAAAGTTTTTGCTCATTACTGCATAAATTGTGTACGGAACCGGGAATGAAACCCCGGTTCCTTACCTTTTAGGGGGCAACGATCTTACCGACTGGGCAATTCAAAGATGTTTCACGACCAACTCTGGGAGCTTCATTTCTGGCAGTACCTATCTGGTACATTCCAATCTTCACAGAAGTTCTCCTCCGTACCTTTCTAGACTAGCATTCCTGGAAGGAAAGATTTTGCGGAAAAGTAGCTTAAACACAGCCTAGAGGCTAGATTCCAGAATGAATTTCTTACTCTTCAGTGGACGGTGAACTGTTTAGAGACTGGAAACAAATCCATAGAGAGCGTAGCGTTTGGAAAGCAGTAGAAAGTGGCTTGCAGAAGCTAAGCCACGAGGGCGGGTCGTTACTCACGTCTGGATAGCTCATGTGTGGACTGCATAATAAGTGAAAGTTAAAGTTCGCATTAACGACCCCGTCTGGTACACAGTTTTAATTTGCCAGGCAATTTCATATCAGTTTTACGTGAGCTAATGCTTTCATGTTTACCGGCCAGAGTGGCCGAACGGTTCTAGGCGCTACAGTCTGGAGCCGCGCGACCGCTACCGTCGCAGGTTCGAATTCTGCCTCGGGCATGGATGTGTGTGATGTCTTTAGGTTAGTTAGGTTTAAGTAGTTCTACGTTCTAGGGGACTGAAGACCTTAGAAGTTAAGTCCCATAGTGCTCAGAGCCATTTGAACCATTTTTGAGCTAAGCTTCCGTGTTTGAACTACTTATGCAAGTAGTAGCACTAATCCTTATTTCGTGAAGCTACGTATTGTTATGAACAAATTCATGACTTAGTAATCAACTGTGTAACGCTATCTGATTTCGAAAATTGAAAAAAAGGAAGGTAGACAAATAGGTACCACATACAAGAAATCGCGCAATTAATGGGGAACAGGCATAGCACGAATATATTTGAACACAGTGGAAAGTGAAAATCACTAGTAAGACCCTATCAACAAAATTATAAGTGTGTAATAGTGCTCAACTTATAACCGAACACTGTGCAGTGGTACCGTGGCCCCTGTTTGAGACCACAATACTCAAATAAGAAAGTTGACCAACTCCTGATCGTGGTTCAAATGGCTCAGAGAACTATGGGACTTAACATCTGAGGTCATCAGTCCCCTAGAACTCGGAACTACTTAAACCTAACTAATCTAAGGACATCACACACATCCATGCCCGAGGCAGGATTCGAACCTGCGACCGTTGCGGTCGCGCGGTTCCAGGCTGAAGCGCCTAGAACCGCTCGGCCACACCGGCCGGCTTCCTGATCGTGCTTCTCCAAATCATTTGAATGACGAGGCGGCATTGAATATGCATGAAGTATTATGTAAACCAGAACCCATCAATACAGCGTTTCGCGCATATTACCCACAGCAATTTCTCACTCAGCAACCGCTGATATCTTTCACAGCTGAAAATTTGCGTGCAAATAACTGGGTATTTATTACTAGAAATAATGAGAAACTACACAGCCGGAAAAAATACAGTAAACCTGCAAAGAGATGTTGATTTTGGTCCGATAACGGTGTATACCATCTAGGGGATAGTGGACGTATTGAAAACGGTTTAAACGTCGGTCACCAACAGATAGCGTAGTGGCATAACTGCAAGAGCGCCATCTGTATCTGCCCTTTAGTGGGGAATGCTCACAGCCAGAAGGATCAGTGTGGTGTTAATGTGCGAAACAAACAGGCATCCATACCACGAAGACGCAGTCTACATCTACATCTACATCCATACTCCGCAAGCCACCTGACGGTGTGTGGCGGAGGGTACCTTGAGTACCTCTATCGGTTCTCCCTTCTATTCCAGTCTCGTATTGTTCGTGGAAAGAAGGATTGTCGGTATGCCTCTGTGTGGACTCTAATCTCTCTGATTTTATCCTCATGGTCTCTTCGCGAGATATACGTAGGAGGGAGCAATATACTGCTTGACTCTTCGGTGAAGGTATGTTCTCGAAACTTTGACAAAAGCCCGTACCGAGCTACTGAGCGTCTCTCCTGCAGAGTCTTCCACTGGAGTTTATCTATCATCACCGTAACGCTTTCGCGATTACTAAATTATCCTGTAATGAAGCGCGCTGCTCTTCGTATGATCTTCTCTGTCTCTTCCATGAACCCTATCTGGTACGGATCCCACACTGGCGAGCAGTATTCAAGCAGTGGGCGAACAAGTGTACTGTAACCAACTTCCTTTGTTTTCGGATTACATTTCCTTAGGACTCTTCCAATGAATCTTGTAATGGTACTTGAATTACGTAACCATAATGGTACCTCACCTGAACCTCTCGATACCAGCAATATTTTACTGTGTTTATGTAAAGTAGTTGACAACATTCAGATTTGATTTCATTTGTGATACATCGATATTTATATATTGCAATGATATTATTCTTATGTGTATTCTTTCTTTTGTCACTATGATGTTTGACGTACTTGTAACTCTGATTTTTGGGCGCGTAAGCCATTATTAGTTAGTTGTCAGAGAGTCGGACCCTGAAAAAGTCAAATCTTGGACGTCATGTTGGAAAGACGCATATCGTAGTCAGCTTATAAAATGTGAAGTTTAACAGTGACTGTGAGGAAAATTTTTTCAAGTGTGTTTTGTATTGTGAAGTGATGTTTTGTGTGTTGCGTGATATTGCAACAAAAGCAATAAAAGGAAGTGTAACTTAAATTCGAAGCACTGATTATTTTTTTTACATCACTATTGTGCTAATTTTGAAAGGTTTAATCTTCAAGAATGGTTTGTGAAGCACATCTACAAAACTTTTGAATATAGCAGAATAAAACCTAGGCCGTTTTGCATCCGAGCTTGGAATCTTAACCACCTAGATTTTCGACGATTGAGCCATGACTTTACTACGAGACCAGCGTGGGAAACACGAAAAGATGAGTGCCTAGTTTTTTCATTATTACATGAAATGACTTTATTAAGTGTGCTCTAATGACACCTGCCACATAATAACCTAGTTGTTGCCCGAAAATGCTGTATTCAGCAGCGTGAACAACACCACAATCGTTATTAAATTTTGACCTTTGCTGTGGTAGCGTTGTTAGAATCTCAGTCTGGCATCTTCTTTACCGACGATCAACTTTATATGATCATTCCATTTTAAATCACTCCTAATGCGTACTCCCAGATAATTTATGGTATTAACTGCTTCCAGTTGCTGACCTGCTATTTTGTAGCTAAATGATAAAGGATCTATCTTTCTGTGTATTCGCAGCACATTACACTTGTCTACATTGAGATTCAATTGCCATTCCCTGCACCATGCGTCAATTCGCTGCAGTCGTGCTTCCTACAGCCAACTGAGCGGGTTTGAGAGGGGTCAGATTGTGTGTTTCCAAGTGACGGGATAGTCACTTCAGAGACCTGCCACACAGGTTGGATATGCTGTGTGAGTTGTGAAAAGATGCTGGTATCGGTGGTCACGTGATCATTCTCACACCTTTAGACGAGATTCTGGACATACGAGTAGAACAGACGTCCGTCAGGATCGTCGTAAGGGCAGCAGTGTCAGATCGTTCCGCTACGTCAGCACAGATAAGAGGATTTGCGAGCCCAAACGTATTAACACGAACTGTTGCGAGCCGGCTATTAGCAGCGGGACTATGGACAAGCACACCTCTATCCCAGCTTCCGCTCCATCCTACAGTTTCAACAAGCAGGCTTGTCTGGTGCCGTCAGGAAATCGCTTGGAAGAGAGAAAGGCGCGCCGTGGTCTTCAGCGATGCGAGGTAGGCCTGGTGAGTGCTGTCTCGTAGAGTACATCCGTCCAAAATACACTGACTCCATCCCAGACCTTATAGTCTACGGTTCTGTTAACTACAACTCTCTTTCACTTTTGGTTTTTCTTGTGGGGATGCTAACCAGAGCTCAATACGTGCAGAATGTTGTTAGACCTTTCCTTTTCCCGGTCTTGCAACAGGTAGCTTATGTGTTGTTCCAACAGGATAATGCTCGACCACTCACTGCCAGCGAAACTCAACGTGATTGCATGACCTGCAGCAACTTTGCTAGCCAATACGATCTCGGGCCTTGTCTCCAATCGAGCACGTGCGGAATACGATTGGACGAGAAGTGGGTCTCGTGCGACTCGTCAGCCAACAACTGTTACAGTAAGCGTCAATAGATCGAACAGGCGTGGTGTAATGATCCCAGTATTCGCCATCTGCACGATCGCGTTGATGCCAGAGTCAGGTCCCGCGCTGCCGCCTTAGGAGGCTACACCACATACTAATGTCGGTGTTTCAGCGTGGGTCGATACCTGGTATCTCAAATGGTTCAAATGGCTCTGAGCACTATGGGACTTAATGTCTGAGGTCATCAGGCCCGTAGAACTTAGAACTACTTAAACCTGACTATCCTAAGGACATCACACACATCCATGCCCGAGGCAGGATTCGAACCTGCGACCGTAGCGGTCGCGCGGTTCCGGACTGAAGCGCCTAGAACCGCTCGGCCACTACGGCCGGCCCTGGCATCTCACAAACGCTTGTACTACTGATCTGTAAATCTAATCATTTCATGTAATCCATTTGCACTGTTGCAACAATGTGTGTAGAGTGAATTGAAAACATCTAAAAAGATGCAGTAATTTTTTTCCGACAGTGCACCTTAGAACTGAATAACTTCGCTTGTTTTCCAAGCACAGCAATTAAGTAGACCTACAGTGCGTAACTAAGAAATGGCGTAAGACAGTGCACGCTCACGAAATACTCATAATACTAAATAAATGATATAGGAACATGGAACCGAGAAACAACAGGTGCAGTTAAGAGATATATTGACAACTCAAGCAAACAGAGAACACAAGCCGCTTGGCACTGAAAGTAGATGTGACTGCATAATATTTCTCACTTAATCACTAGAACACGATCCTGTAACCAACTTCAAGATCACGGAAAGCAGAAACACTCGTAAGTTTGTAATACCATGCCATAATGTCGGTACATTTTCGTAGCAAATTTAACGTGCAAACCTGCTCAAAATAAGTCGCAAGAGACAAACACCCTGCGACTGAACTGTTGGGAAAACCTTCCCTATGAACAACCATTTCGAATAATAGAAACGTTCTCATCAATAGCTGCGAACACGTCACACCGCATCTGACCTCCGGCTGTACGTAACAGGTATACCAGAACGTGTGTGTCTCGAAATTATCAGCAAACATGCCCTCTTAACCGCCACTACTGTGACTGGGCGAAAGGGTGCATAAGTGACCAAAAGGTGTCCATTTTTCCTCCACAACACCTCAGAGAAGGACAGGCACAGAACTCAAAGAACCCATTCAGAAATATCGATAGCTGGTTACAGAAAGTATTCGCAAAGTATCGGCAAAGACCTGTACGCGAATTATTGAAAGAAAAATTTTCGAAAAATTGAAAGTGCCGTTTAACAGACACGTTTCGCAGTGTCTTTCTCCTGCTTTCCTAGCTCCCCAAGGTTGTAACACGTATGGTGAAAGGAAACGATTCGGGTCCGACTCTCACTCTGGTACGAAATTTTAATCTCTTACGTACCACTATAAGTGCGTAATGGTTGCTGGCAGTCGTTATGGATTAAATGTCCGACGGAAGAAAGACCCAGTGTCCTTAAATCTGAACGGATGGAAAAGCTTTATCGTTCCTAGAATACCAATTTCGTGGAGTTCTCCAGCTCTCCTTCAGACTGCGACTCTCCTGGGAAATTTGTGCCTCTAGCCAGCAGATGTGCTGGAGGTTAGTCTCGCAGGACAGAACTCTGAGTGGAGGAAACCTGTTAGTGGCGGCAATACCCGTCTTAGTTTTCACGTATATAGTAGATAGGTACTGTATATTCTGTAGAACACGTTACGCCGCATAAATGTGCATATTAGCTCATAGACGATGTGGGACGGAGGGGAGGTATGGTAGAGGAGACAACAAGTATAGAAAGAGAGATGCCGAAAGCTTTTGATTTTTATCTCCCCATATATGTACCAGTACGCCAGCAGGAAATGGGTCTAAAGGTACACGGGGTGTGCAAAACTTAAGGACGAAAGTAACTTACGATGTGTCGCTGCCACGTACCATAGCTCGAAGAAACTTGGACCGTACACATAAAGAACTGTTACAGAGAAGATCTGTGCATCTGGTAACTGAAAGAAATACGCAAAGAGACGAACAGAAATGCCACTTTTATTCAATGACACTAATCGCGATTCATGATGGTCCTCTGGACATTAAAAACTGCGGGACATGCTTCTGAATAGGGTATGTGACCACCACGAACAGCAACACATGCTCTGCAACGTGTTCCCATGTCACAATGTTGATGAGGACTTCCTGTGGTAGCGCGTTCCATTCCTCCACCAATCCTGCCTAGGGCATGGATGTATGTGATGTCCGTAGGTTAGTTAGGTTTAAGTAGTTCTAAGTTCTAAGGGACTGGTGACCTCCGATGTTAAGTCCCATAGTGCTCAGAGCCATTTGAACCATTTTGAACCTCCACCAGCGCGGTTGGCAATTGCTGGACATTCGTTGGTGCATGTGGACTTGCTGCGGGATGTCTCCCGAATGCATCCCACATGTGCTGGATGGCATTTAAGACGGAGGAGAAGGGGCAGGCTAGTTTATTCGAAGAATATCCCCTCGTCCCAAGAGCTCCCTCACCATAGCCGTTCCATTCGGTCGCACATTGTCATCAATATAAATGTAGCCAGGACCGAAAGCACCGATGGAAAGAAGCACACAGAGAACGAACACTGTGTCAAAGTAACTGTGACTGGTAAATGTACCGTGTTCACCGATTTGAAGTCAGTACGCCCAGGCAACATCAAGCCTCCCCACGCCGTAGCACCACGACCAGTAAAATAATCATGTTCGAAAACGTTCCTGGGCGCATCGCGTGTTCCCATTTTTCGCCATATCAGAGCACGTCCAGAACTATCGAACATGGTCCTAGTTTACAAACTGCCTATTGGCTTCTGTCTCGGGTTCTTCGGCCGACGTTCATCTAATGATTTTTCTGATGTTTCTTCAGTACGAGTGGCTGGCATTGTCAAAGCTTCACCCTCCATTGCCGGCGGTGATCTGGAGGCGAGCTCGCGGCCGCAGACTATATGTACCCGGCGCGCCAACGTCCGAGGGCTTCTCCGCGGTCATTTCCGGTGCGGTTCTCCTCTTGCTACCTGCGACGGTCGTTCGCTGCAGTACGGGAAGCCAGGATCCGTTTACCTTAAGGCTTTCCTCCTTCTTGTTGAAACTGTTCGCGTGTTTTTGGATTTCTACAGCTTCTCTGAACAAGCGCGTGTGATAGTGCTTCTCTACAGCCAGAACTTCCGTGTCGGCGAATTTTATTACGTGGTCGGTCTCATTCAGTGCGTGCTCTGCCACGGCCGATTTCTTCACCTGCCCCAACCTGCAATGTCGCTTATGCTTTTTGATCCTGGTGTTAATGGATCGTCCAGTCATTCCGACATAAACTTTTCCGCATGTGCAAGGTATACGGTATATTCCCGACATTGCAAGTGGGTCTCTTTTCTCCTTCGCCGATCTAAGACACTCTTTGATCTTCCTTGTCGGTTTGAAAATCGTCTTTACGCCGTTTTTGCGCAATATACGGCCGATTCTGTCCGTCACTCTGGGAATGTATGGCAGAAAAGCCGTACCCGACATTTCTTTTTCTGGTTCCTTACTTCGCCGAGTGTTTGGCTCTGTTACACTTCTAATGTAATTTGTGGAGTACCCATTGCTCCTCAGAACAGTTTCCAGGTGTTGCATTTCTCGTTTGAGGTGTTGAGGCTCACATATTCGTCCTGCTCTCTTTACGAGCGTACTAATCATGCCTCTTTTCTGGCTCGGGTGGTGGTTTGACAGTTTGTGCAGGTATCGGTCCGTGTGTGTCGGTTTTCGATACACGCTGTGTCCCAGGTTTTCGCCGTCCCTGGTGACCAGCACATCTAGAAATGGCAGTTTCTTGTCCTTTTCTACTTCGATGGTAAACGTTATGTTGGCATGGAGGCTGTTCAAGTGTCTTAGGAAGTCACCGAGCTGTTCTTCACCATGGCTCCACACCACGAAAGTATCATCGACGTACCTGTACCACACCTTAGGTTTGCAAGTGCCGAGTCCAGTGCCTGTGCTTCGAATGAGACCGACCACGTAATAAAATTCGACGACACGGAAGTTCTGGCTGTAGAGAAGCACTATCACACGCGCTTGTTCAGAGAAGCTGTAGAAATCCAAAAACACGCGAACAGTTTCAACAAGAAGGAGGAAAGCCTTAAGGTAAACGGATCCTGGCTTCCTGTACTGCAGCGAACGACCGTCGCAGGTAGCAAGAGGAGAACCGCACCGGAAATGACCGGTGAGAAGCCCTCGGACGTTGGCGCGCCAGGTACATATAGTCTGCGGCCGCGAGCTCGCCTCCAGTTCACCACCGACAATGGACGGTGAAGCTTTGACAATGCCAGCCACTCGTGCTGGCGAAACGTCAGAAAAATCATTAGATGCACGTCGTCCGAAGAACCCGAGACAGAAGCCAATAGGCAGTTTGTCAACAAGTGGCCACGAAAGCCTGAACAATTTTGTATGGTCCTAGTTTCTTCGAACTATGGTACTCTGTAGAGACAGATAATGTGAAAGTTATTTTAGCCTTTGAGCTCTGCACACAACTGTACCAGTGTGAAACGACTGCCGTTTGCTTCGTTCGAATTATTGTCCGTTTCCTTCTCAGAAACGGTTCCGGAGTGCTATTGACAGGGGATTTCAGATCGATTCCGTATTTCTGGATTTCCGGAAGTCTTTTGACACTGTACCACACAAGCGACTCGTAGTGACATTGCGCGCTTATGGAATCTCGTCTCAGTTATGTGACTGGATTTATGATTTACTGTCAGAGAGGTCACAGTATGTAGTAATTGACGGAAAGTCATAGAGTAAAACAGAACTGATTTCTGGCGTTCCCCAAGGTAGTGTTATAGGCCCTTTGCTGTTCCTTATCTGTGTAAACGATTTGGGATACAATCTGAGCAGCCGTGTTAGGTTGTCTACAGATGACGCTGTCGTTTATCGA
Organism: Schistocerca cancellata; assembly: GCF_023864275.1. Lineage (NCBI taxonomy): Eukaryota > Metazoa > Arthropoda > Insecta > Orthoptera > Acrididae > Schistocerca > Schistocerca cancellata. The sequence goes on from NC_064632.1 coordinate 46,345,301, forward strand.
CTAATAAAGTCATCAGAAGATCAAAACAAATTGCAAAACGATTTAGAAAAGATATCTGAATGGTGCGAAAATAGGCAGTTGACCCTAAATAACGAAAAGTGTGAGGTCATCCACATGAGGGCTAAAAGGAATTCGTTAAACTTCGGTTACAAGACAAATCAGTCTGATCTAAAAGCCGTAAATTCAACTAAATACCTACGTTCAAAGAAGGGCAGAACGTTTAGTATTATCGCGAAGTATGGGATAGAGTGTCAGAGAAATGAAACAGGATTTGGGCAGGACATCATTAAGAGAAATGCGTTTCTCGTTGCGACGGAATCTTCTCACGAAATTCCAATCACCAACTTCCTCCTTCGAATGCGAAAATATTTTGTTGACACCGACCTACATAGGGAGAAACGATCACCACGATAAAATAAGGGAAATCAGAGCTCGTACGAAAATATATAGGTTTTCACTCTTTCCGCGCGCTATACGAGATTGAAATAATAGAGAATTGTGAAGGTGGTTCGATGAACCCACTGCCGGGCACTTTAAGTGGCTCCGGAACTCCCTATACTTGCAATGTTAAAATAACGCTTATAAATTACATCTTTCCTCACAAAGTATTTGAGGCAGGAAGTTGAACTTTTTACAGATTATTTATTGGAATATGGGCTACAACTTAACACAGGGATTTTACAAAATTTTAGTTCAGCTTTAAAGATTTTTTTCAATTGTAATGAAAATTCACAACATTTTTTTGCAATTTTTTATTTATATATTCAAAAATATACAGTTTTTTGGAAAAAGCCAGTGTTAAATCATGCAGAAGGTACTGTGTAACATTTACTGCAAGTTTGAAACAAATATGTTTGGAAGATCCTTAGAAAACATGTAATTAGTATGAGAAAATAAAAGTTTTGGGAATCGAGCGACAAAGATTGGATTAACTTTTTAGTGCATTCCAGGTCCATAGGAAGGATTATCTTCATCCTCTGCAAACTCCTCCTCCATCTTCCTCTTGTTCCTCCTCCTGTTTACTCTTGCTTGTATTTGTAGACTCTTTACAGCCCTGTCTGCAGCCCGAAGGCGTTCCTTGTCTAAAGCAAGCATCGCTCGTACCATGTTAGAATGTTATTATTTACAGTAATAACACATACCTTTGGCTTTCCAACATTTCTCCTTTTCTTAAAAGCTTTCAGAAGATTTATAATAACTTTACTTTTACTCATTATTATACTTCAACAAAACAGAGACTCAAGAAACAGAATTAATTACGAATATTTTCGAGATAACGACAGAGTAAATAAACATGAAACAATCGACAATGACACCAGCGATATATATTGAACCATCACAGGTTAGCCACAACACATACTTTATCTCACATCACTAAAATGTACCTGATGAACACGGACGTTAATAATAACACCATTTGACAGCAGTTTAACAGCGCCACAGTGGGTCACGCCCATGTAGAACACATTTCAAAAAAAATTTAAAAATAGTTGTAGTCTTCGGAATTGAATAAATTATATATCTATTAAAAGGTAATAGTCTGCAGATTCAGAAAACGCAAAAAAGTAAAAATCGAACTTTTCATGATTTTGAGCCTTTCCGGGGCCCCTTAATGTGATTTGCAGAGTATCCATGTAGATGTAGATAAGATATTTGAGTTTCGCATGGTGGTAGCGTGGTGTGCTCCAGGAATTTCTGATCATTTTATTTGAGCACTATACTGATCAGAAGTTCCAGTGGTCTCAGTGCATCAAGTTACGCGTACTAATCACCAACGAACTAGCTCTGCCGCCTAACGAACATGGCCATCTTTCTTTCATTCTCAGAAAATATATCTTTCTTATTGAATTACTGTGTACAACGAATTGTTATACATTACATATGATGACACGAAAATCGTAGAAATAGTGCCATCGTTAATACGTTAGTGAATGGAAATGAGCGAACGGTATTGGTAGCTGGGAGCCAACCATTCGGGAAAGTTCGACTGCCGAGGGCAACTACTTCCTGCATTCGACGCCACATGGGGCGACTTGTGCGTCGGAGATGGGGATGGAATGATGATGAGGACAACACAACAGCCAGTCCCTGAGCGGAGAAAATCTCCTGCCCCAGCTGGGAATCGAATCCGGGCCCCTTGGTGTGGCATTCCGCCGGGCTGACGACTAAGCTAACGGCGACGGACAACACGTTAGGAATCCTTGCCATTTACAAAAACTATACTTCCAGTCGGTCTGCCAACAATCGAGATCTCTCACTTTTACTTCAGAAATTAGTTAGATTTGTTATGGTAGCTATTACAGCACTGAAATTCTGTCGAAGTTGTCAATGCTTTCTAATTCGTAACCATCTCCATTATCGTCTGGTTTTTCAACTGTGATTGCCTATATTTCTGAAAAAAGCATGACGGAAAACAGTGTAAATTAATAAAAATGCAACCCGAAGCCAAATAGACTGAAACTTTACCATAGCATAGAAAGAACTGGAGGAGAGAATGCCTGCCACTGAGGTATAAAAATAAATATACCAAAGTCTAAAAACCACTGACCTGTCAGGTCGCGTAGTCCAATAATGTACACTACTACCCATTAAAATTAAAACACCAAGAAGAAATGCTGACGATAAACGGGTATTCATTGGACAAATATACACTCCTGGAAATGGAAAAAAGAACACATTGACACCGGTGTGTCAGACCCACCATACTTGCTCCGGACACTGCGAGAGGGCTGTACAAGCAATGATCACACGCACGGCACAGCGGACACACCAGGAACCGCGGTGTTGGCCGTCAAATGGCGCTAGCTGCGCAGCATTTGTGCACCGCCGCCGTCAATGTCAGCCAGTTTGCCGTGGCATACGGAGCTCCATCGCAGTCTTTAACACTGGTAGCATGCCGCGACAGCGTGGACGTGAACCGTATGTGCAGTTGACGGACTTTGAGCGAGGGCGCGTAGTGGGCATGCGGGAGGCCGGGTGGACGTACCGCCGAATTGCTCAACACGTGGAGCGTGAGGTCTCCACAGTACATTGATGTTGTCGCCAGTGGTCGGCGGAAGGTGCACGTGCCCGTCGACCTGGGACCGGACCGCAGCGACGCACGGATGCACGCCAAGACCGTAGGATCCTACGCAGTGCCGTAGGGGACCGCACCGCCACTTCCCAGCAAATTAGGGACACTGTTGCTCCTGGGGTATCGGCGAGGACCATTCGCAATCGTCTCCATAAAGCTGGGCTACGGTCCCGCACACCGTTAGGCCGTCTTCCGCTCACGCCCCAACATCGTGCAGCCCGCCTCCAGTGGTGTCGCGACAGGCGTGAATGGAGGGACGAATGGAGACGTGTCGACTTCAGCGATGAGAGTCGCTTCTGCCTTGGTGCCAATGATGGTCGTATGCGTGTTTGGCGCCGTGCAGGTGAGCGCCACAATCAGGACTGCATACGACCGAGGCACACGGGGCCAACACCCGGCATCATGGTGTGGTGAGCGATCTCCTACACTGGCCGTACACCACTGGTGATCGTCGAGGGGACACTGAATAGTGCACGGTACATCCAAACCGTCATCGAACCCATCGTTCTAACATTCCTAGACCGGCAAGGGAACGTGCTGTTCCAACAGGACAATGCACGTCCGCATGTATCCCGTGCCACCCAACGTGCTCTAGAAGGTGTAAGTCAACTACCCTGGCCAGCAAGATCTCCGGATCTGTCCCCCATTGAGCATGTTTGGGACTGGATGAAGCGTCGTCTCACGCGGTCTGCACGTCCAGCACGAACGCTGGTCCAACTGAGGCGCCAGGTGGAAATGGCATGGCAAGCCGTTCCACAGGACTACATCCAGCATCTCTACGATCGTCTCCATGGGAGAATAGCAGCCTGCATTGCTGCGAAAGGTGGATATACACTGTACTAGTGCCGACATTGTGCATGCTCTGTTGCCTGTGTCTATGTGCCTGTGGTTCTGTCAGTGTGATCATTTGATGTATCTGACACCAGGAATGTGTCAATAAAGTTTCCCCTTCCTGGGACAATGAATTCACGGTGTTCTTATTTCAATTTCCAGGAGTGTATTATACTAGGAATGACAAGTGATAACATTCGGTGCATAGATCCTGAGAAATCAGTACCCAGAACAACTACCACTGGCCGTCATAACGGCCTTGATACGCCTGGGCATTGAGTCAAACAGAGCTTGGATGGCGTGTACAGGTACAGCTGCCCATGCAACTTCAACACGATACCACAGTTCATCAAGAGTAGTGACTGGCGTATTGTGACGAGACAGTTGCTCGGCCACCATTGACCAGACGGTTTCAGTTGGTGAGAGATCTGGAGAATGTGCTGGCCAGGGCAGCAGTCGAACATTTTCTGTATCCAGAAAGACTCGTACAGGACCTGCAACATGCGGTCGTGCATTATCCTGCCGAACTGTAGGGTTTCGCAGGGATCGAATGAAGGGTAGAGCCACGGGTCGTAACACATCTGAAATGTGACGTCCACTGTTGAAAGTGCCGTCAATGCGAACAAGAGGTGACCGAGACGGCAGCCCATACCATCACGCCAGGTGATACGCTAGTATGGCGATGACGAATACACGCTTCCAATGTGCGTTCACTGCGATGTCGCCAAACACGGATGCGACCATCATGATGCTGTAAACAGAACCTAGATTCATCCGAAAAAATGACGTTTTGCCATTCGTGCACCCAGGTTCGTCGTTGAGTATACCATCGCAGGCGCTCCTATCTGTGATGCAGCGTCAAGGATAACCGCAGCCATGGTCTCTGAGCTGATAGTCCATGTTGCTGCAAAAGTTGTCGAACTGTTCGTGCAGATGGTTGTTGTCTTGCAAACGTCCCTATCTGTTGACTCAGGGATCGAGACGTGGCTGCACTATCCGTTACAGCTACGCAGATAAGATGCCTGTCATCTCGGCTGCTAGTGACACGAGGCCGTTGGGATGCAGCACGGCGTTCCGTATTACCCTCCTGGACCAACCGATTCCATATTCTGCTAACAGTCATTGGATCTCGACCAACGCGAGCAGCAATGTCGCGATACGATAAACCGCTATCACGATAGGCTACAATCCGACCTTTATCAAAGTCGGAAACGTGATTGTACGCATTTCTCCTCCTTACACGAGGCATCACAACAACGTTTCATCAGGCAACGCCAGTCAACTGCTGTTTGTGTATGAGACATCGGTTGGAAACTTTCCTCGTGTCAGCACGTTGTAGGCGTCGCCACCGGCGCCAACCTTGTGTGAATGGTCTGAAAAGCTAATCATTTGCATATCACAGCATCGTCTTCCTCTCGGTTAAATTTCGCGTCTGTAGCGCTTCATCTTCGTGGTGTTTGCAATTATAATGGCCAGTAGTGTACGAGGACGTGCTGGAAAGTAATGCCTCTTAATTTCTTTATGTGAAAACTCTTGATGCCTTTTAAATAAAACAAACATTACTAGCATCACACATGTTTATACTCCATGTCTTCATATTTGCAGCTCTCTGACGCTAGACGGCTCCGAACAGTATTGTGTAACATGGCGGTGTGTAACGTAACAATGTGGGTGTGGGAAGAAAACCGCATGTTGTGATCGAGTTTCTAACGGAAAGGGTTCGCCCACAAATGGAGTACCATCTCCTTCTGCATGACAGTACCAGACCACACACGAGCGCTACGACGTCAGCAGCAGTCCGACGCCTCCGTCTCAATGTCATCGATCGTTCTTCATGCAGCTCCGACTTCGTCCTATCCGAATATCATTTGTTTCCAAATCTTTAAGAACACCTTCGAGGACTTCACTTTGATTGTGATGAAACGGTGCAAGCACAGGTGAGGTTGTGGCTCCGTCAACAGCGTCAGATATTCTACGGCCACGGTCCCAACAAACTGGTTTCTCGTTGGGGGAACTGTGCTCGTCGCCAGGGTGACTATTATCAAGATTAGATACATGACTGAAGAATAAAGATTTAAAGTGTTAACTACGTCACTTTTATTTAAAATTGTGTAATAGTTTTCACGAAAAAAAAATCCGACGCATTACTTTTGAGCACGTCCTCGTACTCTTAATTCAACGTTTCGATCCAATGGTGGGGCTTATCTTCAACAATGCCACACTTGCGCGTCTCAAGACCGTCAAACAGTAGAGAAGGTTTCATACCAGATTTTTAAGGAAGTGGTCATTAAGGAATATTTAAAGTAACGAACTATAAACGTAAGTATCGATTGTTAAGTGAGGTTAATATTTGAATATGGCGTAAACACTAAAGCATGATGTACATAATTTTTGTAATTTATTGAAACAAAAGCGGAAGCATACAGAGCTAAAATATTGTTTCACGGATCATCAGCCACCTAAATCCGTTCTTTTCCGTACTAGTCTTGGTGTTCCCTTACAAAGAACAATTCATACACTAGAACCACCATTCACAACATAACGGTTGCAGTCGATAATTCACTGGAGACAAACATATGCAAAGAGCTGAAATTTAAAAAGAAATAGGCGTTGTGAGTCATTTACTAAACACGTAGAGGTTACAGAGTGGCAGACAACATGCCGTTGCACTAGGAGCTAAATTTAAGCGGCTTCTACAGCGCTCCAACCGGAAGCAGCTGCTCGCGTCACATTAAAACGGTAGCGCTTAACCGCGGGCGTGATTACGCCTTCCTTGTGCAAGGTTATTAACAGTAAAACTGCAACGAGGCTCTAGGCAGCAACTGCTTGGAGCCAAATGCGGTAACATCTAGCGTCTTCCGAACGTGTCATCTAACTGCAGCATATGCGTAGGCTGCCAAAGACGCCACGTAACAAACGGCTGCGTCCGGTACCGTGACAAGGAACCACAGACTGCAGGTGAATGAGATCCTAATGTGTTAACCGATTAATTGCGGTTCTGAGCTACCCCGGATGTCCGCCGGCCGCTGTGGCCGAGCGGTTCTACACGCTTCAGTCCGGAACCGCGTGCCTGCTACGGTCGCAGGTTTGAATCCTGCTACGGGCATGGGTGTTTGTAGTGTCCTTAGGTTAGTTGGGTTTAATTAGTTCTAAGTCTAGGCGGCTGATGACCTCAGATGTAAGCGGCGGCAGAGCCGTGGCGGCCCATGCATGCACGCGGAGAGCCGCAGTAGTGGTCGCGAGCACACAAAGCAATGGCACGCCGCAGCCGGCTTCTGGACAGCATGTCAACAGTGTGACGTCACAGCCATCACCTGTTCGATATTCGTCCGTCTCCTCCAATGGGGTGGATTAATATAAAGACCAATAGAAAACAGCTATTTCAGCCAATGACAGATAATAAAGGAAACACCAATAAAGCATACCTTTCAACCCTCCTCCTCCTCCTTTTACAGCCAATCAAGTAACGACACGGTTTTCTCGTGCAGCTATTTAAGGAACCAAGTGACGTAAGCGTAGGCTTCCGCGGCCGTTGTCATCTTCAATAAAATTCTTCAGGGTATCAGACCGCATCGTCATAATTTAAAATGCGCCAACGTTTCGGCCAGCGTTGCAGCTAGCCTTCATCAGGGCCTTACGTTAAACTGCTAAATGAAACTTACTTGGTTCCTTAAATAGCTGCACGAGAAAACCGTGTCGTTACTTGATTGGCTGTAAAAGGAGGAGGAGGAGGGGTGAAAGGTATGTTTTATTGGTGTTTCCTTTATTATCTGTCATTGGCTGAAATAGCTGTTTTCTATTGGTCTTTATATTAATCCACCCCATTGGAGGAGACGGACGAATATCGAAGAGGTGATGGCTGTGACGTCACACTGTTTACATGCTGTCCAGAAGCCGGCTGCGGCGTGCCATTGCTTTGTGTGCTCGCGACCGCTACTGCGGCTCTCCGCGTGTCTGCATGGGCCGCCACGGCTCTGCCGCCGCTCCGTAGCCCTGAGCCCTGCTATTGCAGGCAGCCAAGACCTCGGAAGCTTGTACCCGTCCTCTCTATTCATGTTGGCGGGTCTTTTGGCTAGTCCCATAGTGCTCAGAACCATTTGAACCGGATGACCATCATCGGCGAGTGTGGTGGCAATCCGCGGACAGGTACCATCTCTCCAATGTGTAACGGAGAAACAGCGGTATTGCTCCTGCCGTCTTCGCACGGAGAGCCATCAGGTATGACTGCAGGTATTGGATGGTAGTGACTGAGGTAACCATGATGGCTCAACGGTACCTCACGGACAGGTTGCCTCCTGGTGTCACCTCTCCTGCGACAGTAACGTGCTGTCACTTTTTAATAGGGAAGTGCTCGTTTCCAGACGGAACATCTCTATGCACTGCCTGCGTGATGTTAAGGTACTCCCATGGCCAACAACATCTCCAGATCGTCTCTGGTGGAACAGTGGAACATGTGTGGGAGCATCTCAGACATCGAGAGACCGTCCCTGTGCCAGTTTTCAGAATACCAGGGACCAGATACAACAGTTGTGGACCAGATATGCTGATGCGAGGATACAACGGCTTAATGAGACCCTTTCCAACCGAATAAGTGCATACACCGAGGCGAAACGGGTGACACGTCATACTGATGAGAGGGCCCATACTCTCAAGTCCCTTCTAAATTTGGCTCGACATTGTAATCACTGAAATGACGTCACAAACCCTCTCAACTCGTCAGGTTCCATTTTATTCGCTCTCCCCTTTCTGGGGCTTCCCTTTTCTTGTCAAGCAGTTTATTTTGTTTACCAAAAATTTACGCGCAACAAAATATTTTAATCTGAAATCGGAGGTTATGTGCGCTACCATTGATAATCAAGTTTCATTTGTTAACGAAGACTTCATCTGAAAGTAATTACGACATGAAAATCTTGTGATATTTAGTAGGTTTCTATTTGGGTCAGACGAGTGAGGGTGGGAGGGACAATTGCCAGCAATGAGAAGCATTAGTGTAACACTACGGCGTGTTAGCTAGCGTGTACTGGAAGGCAGCAGCGTTCGGGGGTTGTTGAGAACAGTAGTTAATCCCACCTTGATATCACAGTAAATCGAAGAATGCCTTTCTATACATAAAATGTAAATGTGAAGGTATTATAGTTTGCTCCAGTAGGATGGCAGCGTCCAGTTACTTGAGTGCGTAGGTGCCACGCTATTAATTACGCAGGGCAGATTGCGTGCCGATGACAATCTAACAGCTTTTAGCATGCCACGAGCCCCTCAGACACAGACAAATTAGAGTCTTGTGGATTCTGCACGCAACGTTAATACTGCTAATCCGCCCTCGTCACTACACGCTGTAATTGTTGGGAAGTAGGAGGTTAGTCGCAAATAAAAAGACCGAAACCGTAATGAACCATCAATTACAATTAAGAGGAGCAATGTCCTTTTTGAATCCGCATCTCGCGTTAGCAAGGGGTTGATCTCTTATTACAGTCGTGTTTGGTTCTGTTGTTTTTGACTATAGCACACGAAAGCGTCTCTCTCTAATTGGTCGCACATGCGTCGTGCATGGGATTTAATGTATAAATGGATTGCTCATTCCCAGAAAACTCCCAAAAAGGTTAACTCTTCCTATCGTTTTCATAGTACGAGGGCTTGGTGAAAAGTAATGCCTGCGAATTTATTAGCCTATTCCCAATATCGTTTGAGGTATTATATGCCATCGAAGTTACTCCGTCGACTTTCCTGCTTCACTGACGAAAGTTGGAACCCTCTGCCACTAGAGGCCTCAAAACAGCAGAGTGTAGCTTGCCAACATGTAACGTAGTTACGTCGGTGCGCGAGAAACAGCGAGCTGTAGCCGAGTTTCGAATTCGAAGAGGTTGTCCACACATGAAGCACCCTCTCTTTCAGCAGGACAATGCCAGACCACACACGTGCGCTGCGACAGCTGCAACAGTCCGACACCTTGGCTTCGCTATCTTCGATCATTCTCCATGCAGTCTCGACTTGGCCCCATCTGGTTTTCATATGTCTCCAAAAGGAGAAGACCTTCGACGACTTTGCTTTGACAGTGATGAAGCGCTGCAAGCAGAGGTGTGGTTGTTGCTCCGACATTAAAGTCAAACATTCGACAGTGATGCTATCATCAAACTGGTCTCGCGATGGGAGAAATGCTTTCGTCTCCAATGTGACAAAATTGAGAAATTTTATATCTAGACATGAAGAATAAATATGCAGAATGTTAATAAGATTAGTTTTATTTAAAAAGCTAAGAGTCTTCATGAAAATATTCGAGGCATTGCTTTCCAGCACTCCCTCGTGATTATTTTACGTGACTATACCATTTCATATCGCTTCTTTGTACTACCCGAAAAAGTTCACAAGGTGTAATATACTCAGAAGGTTCTCAGGTGATGTTCCACACATATACGAACATGTTGTTTCTCTTTGTGACAATAATTAAATTAGATATATGCACATTTTAAGGTATACTACTGGCCATTAAAATTACTACACCACGAAGGTGACGTGCTACAGGCTCGAAATTTAACCGCCAGGATGAGGATGCTGTGATATGCAAATTATTAGCTTTTCAGAGCATTCACACAAGGTTGGCGCCGGTGGCGACGCCTACAACGTGCTGACATGAGGAAAGTTTCCAACCGATTTCTCATACACAAACAGCAGTTGACTAGCGTTGCCTAGTGATATGTTGTTGTGATGCCTCGTGTAAGGGGGAGAAATGCGTACCATCACGTTTCCGACTTTGATAAAGGTCGAAATTTAGCCTTTCGCGATTGCGGTTGATCGTATCGCCACATTGCTGCTCGCTTTGCTCGAGAACCAATGACTGTTGGCAGATTATGGAATCAGTGGGATCAGAAGGGTAATACGGAACGCCGTGGTGGACCCCAACGGCCTCAAATCACTAGCAGTCGAGATGACAGGCATCTTATCCGCATGGCTGTAACGGATCGTGCAGCCACGTCTCGATCCCTGAGTCGTTTGAAAGACAACAACCACTGCACGAACAGTTCGACGACGTTTGCAGCAGCATGGACTATCAGCTCGGGACCATGGCTGCGGTTACCCTTGACGCTGTATCACAGAGAGGAGCGCCTGCGATGGTATACTCAACGACGAACCTGGGTGCACGAATGGCAAAACGTCATTTTTTCGGATGAATCCAGGTTCCGTTTACAGCATCATGATGGTCGCATCCGTGTTTGGTGATATCGTGGTGAACGCACATTGGAAGTGTGTATTCGTCATCGCCATACTGGTACATCACTCGGGGTGATGGTATGGGGTGCTATTGGTTACACGTCTCGGTCACCTCTTGTTCGCATTGACGGCACTTTGAACAGTGGACGTTACATTTCAGATGTGTTACGACCCGTGGCTCTACCCTTCATTCGATCCCTGCGAAACCCTACATTTCAGCAGGATAATGCACGACCGCATGTTGCAAGGCCTGTACGGGCCTTTCTGGATACAGAAAATGTTCGACTGCTGCCCTGGCCAGCACATTCTCCAGATCTTTCACCAATTGAAAACGTCTAGTGAATGGTTGCCGAGCAACTGGATCGTCACAATACGCCAGTCACTACCCTTGATGAACTGTGGTATCGTGTTGAAGCTGCATGGACAGCTGTACCTGTACACACCATCCAAGCTCTGTTTGACTCAATGCCCAGGCGTATTAAGGCCGTTATCACGGCCAGAGGTGGTTGTTCTTGGCACTGATTTCTCAAGATCTATGCACCCAAACTGCGTGAAAATGTAATCACATGTCAGTTCTAGTATAATATATTTGTCCAATGAATACCCGTTTATCATCTGGATTTCTTCTTGGTGTAGCAATTTTAATGGCCAGTAGTGTAGTTGCCATTGGTTACACTAAGTGAGAATGTTTTCAAGGTATTCCTGCATTTCCTTACCATCTTTTATAATACTGTGGCTTAACTTACTGTATGCAAACACGCAGGGATCTTGTGTAACACTCACTGCTGTCTTTTACTATATGCAAAATACATCAGCGTTATCCAATTTTACGCCGTTATTGTGTGTCTGAAGGGTGTAAGCGACTGGACTGTGAACTTGGTTTCCTAACATGGCATCGTATTAAGAAGATAGAGAGTGTACGACTAACGGGATTAGAACCAAGTCTTCTCACGGAATATTAATATTATAGGGCAAAATATATGAAAACGGCCGACGGCCCATATTGCTCAAATGGTCTCAGAAAAAATATTAGTAAATGAAACTTCCGGGCAGATTGAAACTGTGATTCAGAGCGAGGTCCGATGTGGAGACCTTTGCCTTTCGCGAGCAAGAGCTCTACCGACCTAGTTACCAAATCACGACTCACGACCCGTCTTCACCGCTTTACATCCGCCAGTACGTCATCTCCTACTTTCCAAACTTCACAGAAACGGTCCTGCGTAACTTGCGGGACAAGCACTCCTCAGTCCGTAGACCACATGCCCGTGTCCCGAGCTCGAGTCGCGGTCCGGCAAAAAGTTGTAACCTGCCAGGAAGTTTCATGTCACCGCATACTCCGCTGCAGAATAAAAAGTTCATTCTGGAAAATGTTAATAGCTTTCAAACTTCGAAAATGAAATTTAAAGCTTTAACGTTCTTTAAATTCAAAATGCATAATACATCTGGGATTAGATGAGACCATACTAGCCGCATCACTCAGTTACTGTCACCATAAGTTGTCTATGGTTAATGATGAGCGAAGCAACAAACCCTATCACACTGTAACATTTACTAGCTGGTGAGTCTAGTAAACAAATTGCTCTTTAATCAGAATTAATTTATTGCTGAATAGCACAGTGTGTGGCAAACTCTGGAAGCGTTTAACTATACTTTTATAAGCACTTTTCCAATTCACAAACAAACATACTACAAACATAATACTTGTGAATGAAAGTCGATTAATTGCTGACCCACAAAGCTTACAGAAAATGGGAACTCCGAAAGTGCTTTGGTTTTCAGTACTACTTTTAGGAGCACTTTTCCTATGCGTAATGGTTCATTATGAAAACACAATATTCTTTCGTGGAAAGTAATTAATTTCTGATGAACGCAGTGCATAGAATATGAAACCCCTAAATCTTATATGACTTTCAACAACTCTCTAAGCTTCACTTTCCTTACTTATAGACATAAAGCACATAAAAAATCCTTTTAATATTTATTTAAACAAAAGCAAACAAATTAATTATATTTTGAGCAGTTATTTAACTTTCAGTGGACGGGGTGTAGCTGACTGCATTACCTGTCAGATTGAAAGAATGATTTCATACAAGATTTTCAACACTTCAGCGCTTAATGTGATTAACTTCTCAAATAAAGACCTTCACTTTTACGTTCACTTGGAAATATTCATGGATTATGAACAGGACCCTGTCACAGGTAATGCGACGTAGGTCGATCATGTACACCTAGCACGTGTGGTTTAACTTTTTTCTTCCATTAATCAAATGCAATGAAACCATTGATTGACGCATTACTGCACTTCTGATAATTGATTAAGTTGCCTGCGATGGCGGCGGACAGGAATATGCAACTGTAGCTCTTCATACGATCTGCTTGTTGGTGACATCAGAATAATTTAGAGCATTCCACAAAACTCCACCTTACAAAATATATAGGTGATCTGATATTAGTAGACAATTTAGCCTCTCCTTCAACTCCAAATTGTGGCCCACTTGAATAGCTGGCCACAGGCTAATGGCCGTCATAGTGTGGACTCTCTCATTCACAACCATCCACCTTTCCCTCTCGCGTGTTTTCAGTTACCAAGCAGTGAGGGACTGTCCTCCATCTTTCCTATCGATTACAGTTCTGTGATTTCCTCTGCATGAATCAGCGAGCTTATACACTCCTGGAAATTGAAATAAGAACACCGTGAATTCATTGTCCCAGGAAGGGGAAACTTTATTGACACATTCCTGGGGTCAGGTACATCACATGATCACACTGACAGAACCACAGGCACATAGACACAGGCAACAGAGCACGCACAATGTCGGCACTAGTACAGTGTATAACCACCTTTCGCAGCAATGCAGGCTGCTATTCTCCCACGGAGACGATCGTAGAGATGCTGGATGTAGTCCTGTGGAACGGCTTGCCATGCCATTTCCACCTGGCGCCTCAGTTGGACCAGCGTTCGTGCTGGACGTGCAGACCGCGTGAGACGACGCTTCATCCAGTCCCAAACATGCTCAATGGGGGACAGATCCGGAGATCTTGCTGGCCAGGGTAGTTGACTTACACCTTCTAGAGCACGTTGGGTGGCACGGGATGCATGCGGACGTGCATTGTCCTGTTGGAACAGCAAGTTCCCTTACCGGTCTAGGAATGGTAGAACGATGGGTTCGATGACGGTTTGGATGTACCGTGCACTATTCAGTGTCCCCTCGGCGATCACCAGTGGTGTACGGCCAGTGTAGGAGATCGCTCCCCACACCATGATGCCGGGTGTTGGCCCTGTGTGCCTCGGTCGTATGCAGTCCTGATTGTGGCGCTCACCTGCACGGCGCCAAACACGCATACGACCATCATTGGCACCAAGGCAGAAGCGACTCTCATCGCTGAAGACGACACGTCTCCATTCGTCCCTCCATTCACGCCTGTCGCGACACCACTGGAGGCGGGCTGCACGATGTTGGGGCGTGAGCGGAAGACGGCCTAACGGTGTGCGGGACCGTTGCCCAGCTTCATGCAGACGGTTGCGAATGGTCCTCGCCGATACCCCAGGAGCAACAGTATCCCTAATTTGCTGGGAAGTGGCGGTGCGGTCCCCTACGGCACTGCGTAGGAACCTACGGTCTTGGCGTGCATCCGTGCGTCGCTGCGGTCCGGTCCCAGGTCGACGGGCACGTGCACCTTCCGCCGACCACTGGCGACAACATCGATGTACTGTGGAGACCTCACGCCCCACGTGTTGAGCAATTCGGCGGTACGTCCACCCGGCCTCCCGCATGCCCACTATACGCCCTCGCTCAAAGTCCGTCAACTGCACATACGGTTCACGTCCACGCTGTCGCGGCATGCTACCAGTGTTAAAGACTGCGATGGAGCTCCGTATGCTACGGCAAACTGGCTGACACTGACGGCGGCGGTGCACAAATGCTGCGCAGCTAGCGCCATTCGACGGCCAACACCGCGGTTCCTGGTGTGTCCGCTGTGCCGTGCGTGTGATCATTGCTTGTACAGCCCTCTCGCAGTGTCCGGAGCAAGTATGGTGGGTCTGACACACCGGTGTCAATGTGTTCTTTTTTCCATTTCTAGGAGTGTATAAAATGTTTCTCACATTTAAGATGCTAAAGGAAATACATCTCGTAATAACATTCAGTAATTGTGGTGTCACCGCCAGACACCACACTTGCTAGGTGGTAGCCTTTAAATCGGCCGCGGTCCGGTAGTATACGTCGGACCCGCGTGTCGCCACTGTCAGTGATTGCAGACCGAGTGCCGCCACACGGCAGGTCTAGAGAGACGTCCTAGCACTAGCCGCAGTTGTACAGCCGACTTTGCTAGCGAAGCTACATTTACAAATACGCTCTCATTTGCCGAGACGATAGTTAGCATATCCTTCAGCTACGTCATTTGCTACGACCTAGCAAGGCGCCATTACCAGTGTATATTGAGATTGCACTAATGTATCATCAAAAACGATGTGCAACAATTATTGATTAAAGTTAAGTATTCCAGAAGCTATGTACTATTTTTGGCTACTATAATTTATTGTCATTTTCCAGACCTCACGCCAGCCTGCGTGAGCTTTAACGCGTGCATTTCGGCCTCCTCTAGCTATACGGTGTTGGCTCTTCTGCCAACACATCAGTAATATGGATACATAAATATAAAAACCATCATAATTCACAGTATCCAGAATGAGATTTTCACTCTGCAGCGGAGTGTGCGCTGATATGAAACTTCCTGGCAGATTAAAACTGTGTGCCCGACCGAGACTCGAACTCGGGACCTTTGCCTTTCGCGGGCAAGTGCTCTACCAACTGAGCTACCGAAGCACGACTCACGTCCGGTACTCACAGCTTTACTTCTGCCAGTACCTCGTCTCCTACCTTCCAAACTTTACAGAAGCTCTCCTGCGAGAGGAGAGCTTCTGTAAAGTTTGGAAGGTAGGAGACGAGGTACTGGCAGAAGTAAAGCTGTGAGTACCGGACGTGAGTCGTGCTTCGGTAGCTCAGTTGGTAGAGCACTTGCCCGCGAAAGGCAAAGGTCCCGAGTTCGAGTCTCGGTCGGGCACACAGTTTTAATCTGCCAGAAAGTTTCATAATTCACAGTAAATTGTTATTTAAATAAATACAGTTTGAATGAAATTACATGATAATTGACACTTCACGCAATGGAGCTGATTTCCTCCAATCAGAGTGCTCAACATCACGCCCGAACGTTTGGCCGTTGCAGAATACCACAACAATTGGTCGGTTCACTTCCAGTTCCTCGTCCGGAATCGTTTCTTGGTGTTTTTGGATCCCTAATAATGGGTCTGGCACATTTATTTCATATTTTATCAAACATGATCATCGCACGAAAATCAACAAACGCACACAGTGATGCTAAGGAAGTACATATCATACTAAACACGAACCAAACATTACTAGATACTTCTGAATAAGACGCGATACAGCATTACATCTACTGTTATAATCACAGAGATCGGCTTACATTAGGTAAGCTTCGCACGACATTGCGTGAAGCCGAAACTTTGAAGGCTGCAATTCATCGTTGCGACTCGTCACCTCAGTCATAATACGAGTAACACGCATTCAACCCAGGGTTACGGCATCTCACAAGTTTCGAATCTAGTCAAATCTAGCGAATTTTTCTTTTCATTTCTATATCTAATCAAAACTTTAACAGTTTCTCAGCCTATGTCGAGACCTCACAATCCGTAGTGTTATAACCATGTAACTTACAATATTTTGTAGTTTAATTATTGTCTACTGGCTAAAGGTTAATTTGAACGTTAAGAAACAAGTTTGATGCAAATGGACTGTATCCTTGATTATAATGTTTGGTAACCTAAGAACTAGTGCCCCTTATACACGTTAGCCGGTTGTTTTCTGAAGATGGCTAATAAGCCAAAAACTAGTTTGAAATAAACAAAAATCAGTAGAACCTAAACACTGCCCTGCTTATTCAAGCTTAAGTATGGAATTGTTCTACCAACAAGTAACTGAAGATCCCATAAAAAAGGCTAATCCAAAGAGTTTGATTGTTATTTTCATTCAATTAATTGGTCTAAAGTATTTTTTTCTGATTCTTTACCGCGTCATTTTCATCATCATATTCACTTTTTTGTTTGCTCTCATTTTTCGACCTATTATTCTTTTTCTTTCTTGTAACTGCTTGCCTCGCCTATAATCTGCAGCCAAGTGGCGCCCAGGACTGGTCATCGGTTGGTAAAGCGGCAGCGCGTGTAGTGAGTGTGAGGATAGTCTTAGGCAACCAGTGATAGTGGGAAATCACAGTTTGACTTTAGCTGTGAAACTGACCTTTTTCTGACTTGATTTTGCTCGTAGAGGTTAGCCGCAATCGGCGCGAATAAAGCGATTGTGAATTTAGTTCCACCGTATATTGTTGACCGCCGTTTTCTGGTATACATTGCACATCACGAGGTTGTGGTTAGCTTAGGACATGAGTTTAAATTCAAGGCTACAAAATGCGTCATCGTCTGCGGCAGTTCAGTCATTGGTCACTTAAAAGCAGAAGTCAAAAGAGCATATCGCATTTCCGGCATATCGCGCAGCGACCACTTCCGACACTGGTCCGCGCTATACATTAACACCACATGCGAGGTGATACACCGTGATTGTGTCACCTTCCAAGATGCCACTCCAGGAGGGTGTAAAATAAATGTGCGCAACGGAAAATACTGAACGCGAAAAACGCGAAAACTAAGATTTGGCGCTGTCTGACAACCCTTTGAAGCAGATTTTAGGATCTCCTTCTTTCTCTTTAACATATAAATTACAACATAAACTTAAATGAATGATTAAGGGAACTAGTAACTACAAAATGAAAAATGCTGGTTCTGCTTATACATTAATTGTGGATTAAAAACCCTTTATATATTACAAATGTTTATATATTAATGTCCAATGGACATAAAGAGATACATATGAATTTCCTAACTAGTATTAGTGATCAATTGTCCAAATCTGTACCGTTTTATGGCTATGTGATCTAATATAAATAACGCGAAATATAGGTACGTGATGGTTCAAATGGTTCAAATGGCTCTGAGCACTATGGGACTTAACTTCTAAGGTCACCAGTCCC
The DNA here is from genome assembly GCF_023864275.1 of Schistocerca cancellata. Lineage (NCBI taxonomy): Eukaryota > Metazoa > Arthropoda > Insecta > Orthoptera > Acrididae > Schistocerca > Schistocerca cancellata. Next base: position 46,363,515 of record NC_064632.1, read on the forward strand.
CTAGAACTTAGAACTACTTAAACCTAACTAACCTAAGGACATCACACACATCAATGGCCCGAGGCAGGATTCGAACCTGCGACCGTAGCGGTCGTGCGGATCCAGACTGTAGCGCCTTTAACCGCTTGGCCACCACGGCCGGCTAGGTACGTGATCACAGCTGTTTAGCTTTATAGCACTAATAAGCCTAATAAGCTGAAGCAGTTAGCTATATCACCGTATCTACTGCGTCTGGTGCGTCGGAGTGCTGATTCTCGTACTCGTCTGCGTCGACAGAAAAACACCAGCCACAAAATATGTAAACAAGTCATTCAAACACTAGTACGGCAGAATACGATCCTCTGACTAGCATAATCTAATGCTGTCTTCTGCTCTCTGTATTCTACAGACGAGAAACGTAAACTCCCAGCCACAAGGACAGAGTTCAGGTAACGTCTCAACGTGAGTATAGGCAGAAGAAGTGCTCTCAGTCACTGAACGCTGCATACTCAACGATGACTTCCTACCTGGAGGCAAAGTCCAGAATCGTATAAGTTCGCAATGGTACTGTGCCCAACCGTTATAACTATAAAATCTCCTGAGACCAAAGACAGCAAGGCCGTCTGTAGCAATAAAGCTGATACTGGGCGACCGTCAGACACAGGCGCTCAAAACGGAGGACCCCTTTCTCTCCACCGCTGGCTTCCCAGCGAAGCACGGCTCCCCTCCCTCTTAACTGCAGAAGGCGTATCATCTTCTCAAAACCACCGAATATTCTCCCTCTCTACAGACTCTACCGAATGATGACCAGGGCGGAAAGGTTGCGAGGAAATACCTATCCTCGTCGATTAGGAATACGAGGTGCATTCAAGTTCTAAGGCCTCCGATTTTTTTTCTAATTAACTACTCACACGAAATCGATGAAACTGGCGTTACTTCTCGACATAATCGCCCTGCAGACGTACACATTTTTCACAACGCTGACGTCACGATTCCATGGCAGCGGCGAAGGCTTCTTTAGGAGTCTGTTTTGACCACTGGAAAACCGCTGAGGCAATAGCAGCACGGCTGGTGAATGTGCGGCCACGGAGAGTGTCTTTCATTGTTGGAAAAAGCCGAAAGTCACTAGGAGCCAGGTCAGTTGAGTAGGGAGCATGAGGAATCAGTTCAAAGTTGTTATCACGAAGAAACTGTTGCGTAACGTTAGCTCGATGTGCTGGTGCGTTGTCTTGGTGAAACAGCACACGCGCAGCCCTTCCCGGACGTTTTTGTTGCAGTGCAGGAAAGGATTTGTTCTTCAATACATTTTCGTAGGATGCACCTGTTACCGTAGTGCCCTTTGGAACGCAATGGGTAAGGATTACGCCCTCGCTGTCCCAGAACATGGACACCATCATTTTTTCAGCACTGGCGGTTACCCGAAATTTTTTTTTGGTGGCGGTGAATCTGTGTGCTTCCATTGAGCTGACTGGCGCTTTCTTTCTGGATTGAAAAATGGCATCCACGTCTCATCCATTGTCACAACCGACGAAAAGAAAGTCCCATTCATGCTGTCGTTGCGTGTCAACATTGCTTGGCTACATGCCACACGGGCAGCCATGTGGTCGTCCGTCAGCATTCGTGGCACCCACTTGGATGACACTTTTCGCATTTTCAGGTCGTCATGCAGGATTGTGTGCACAGAACCCACAGAAATGCCAACTCTGGAGGCGATCTGTTCAACAGTCATTCGGCGATCCCCCAAAACAATTCTCTCCACTTTCTCGATCGTGTCGTCAGAACGGCTTGTGCGAGCCTGAGGTTGTTTCGGTTTGTTGTCACACGATGTTCTGCCTTCATTAAACTGCCGCACCCACGAACGCACTTTCGACACATCCATAGCTCCATCAGCACATGTCTCCTTCAACTGTCGATGAATTTCAATTGGTTTTACACCACTCAAATTCAGAAAACGAATGAGTGCACGATGTTCAAGTAAGGAAAACGTCACCATTTTAAGTATTTAAAACAGTTCTAATTCTCGCCGCTGGCGGTAAAATTCCATCTGCTGTTCGGTGCTGCCATCTCTGGGACGTATTGACAATGAATGTGGCCTCACTTTAAAACAATGCGCGTGTTTCTATCTCTTTCCAGTCCGGAGAAAACAAATCGGAGGCCTTAGAACTTGAATGCACCTCGTATATATGATAGTACACTTCTCAGAGTAAAAATCCTTGGAAATAACCCAGCTTGCGTGATTTCCGAGGTGACGCTTCCTCGTTCCCCCCTGCTGCGTCCAAGATTTTCAGAGTTCCGAAGTATTATCCGGTTATCCTTTCGGCCCCGCTACAAAGCCGGCCGGCCGCCGCTGTATTGTGCTTCAGTGCCCAGGTGCCCCGACGGTCCGTCTTGGCTACTTCCTGTGTGAAGCAGTACCAAAACACCTGTACAGGCTTTTCCACCCAGGGTCTGCCGTTTCATTTGCACTGGCGTTCCCACCTCTACTAGTATAGGTAATCATTAATTACGCCATTTTGATTATAAAGACACTCCGTCACCTTTCATGCAATAAGTGTGATCAAGTATTTACAAAGTGTATGTGACAATGCCAGTCTTCTTTAAATATTCAAATATACGATGTACAGCCTATCAAATGGTTCCTAATTGTGATTGTGAATCACGGCAAAGTATGTAGATGAGTGCTCGCAAGGTGCGAAATTATAGCCTCCTTACAACCTACAACTGAACTTTAGCTAGAAGCTGATGTGGCAATACTGTATCGACAGGTGACAGACGTCAAATATCAAGTAATTTTAATCGGACTATAGTATACAATGTTGATGTAACACCATCTGGGTGGTATAAAACATTTGTGTTCCACATCCGCTGGCGGGTGTGGCCAAGCGGTTCTAGGCGCTTCAGACTGGAACTACACGACCACTACGGTCGCAGGTTCGAATCCTGCCTCGGGCAGGGATGTGTGTGATTCCTTAGGTTAGTTAGGTTTAAGTAGTTCTAAGTTCTAGGGCACTGATGACCTAAGATGTTAAGTCCCATAGTGCTCAGAGCCACTTGAACCATTTTTGTTCCACGTCCAACGGCGATAATATGCTGTAGGCAATGGCATCTTCAGTGAACAGTCTCATATTGCTGCTGACTCTATCCAATGAATCGTTCGTGTACTCTACGAGGTGTGGCTAGAAAAAAACCGGACTAGTACTGGTGAAACAATAAAACGAATGCAATAAGGCTGAAAGTCGCGTGGCCTGTCACGTGACTCTCGCTCCGCCTACTGCTCAAGTTTCATCTGCCTCCTGCACTCAGTCTGCCCGTGGCGTCTGTTTCAAGTAGTTGACGTTTTGTCTGTGCGTCGGAAAATGTTGAGTGTACAGAAAGAACAGCGTGTTAACATCAAATTTTGTTTCAAACTAGGAAAATCTGCAAGTGAAACGTTTGTAATGTTACAACAAGTGTACGGCGATGATTGTTTATCGCGAACACAAGTGTTTGAGTGGTTTAGATGGTGATGATGATGTTTGGTTTGTGGGGCGCTCAACAGCGCGGTTATCAGCGCCCGTACAATTTCCCAACCTTTGCTCAGTCCAATTTCGCCACTTTCCTGGATGATGATGAAATGATGAGGACAACACAAACACCCAGTCATCTCGAGGCAGGTGAAAATCCCTGACCCCGCCGGGAATCGAACCCGGGACCCCGTGCTCGGGAAGCGAGAACGCTACCGCGAGACCACAAGCGGCGGACATTGAGTGCTTTAAACGATTTAAAGATGGCCGCGAAGACACCAGTGATGACACTCGCACTGGCAGACCATTGTCAGCAAAAACTGATACAAACATTGAAAAAATCGGTAAACTTGTTCGACAAGATCACCGTTTAACAATCAGAGCAGTGTCCGAGTTAACAGGAGTTGACAAGGAAAGTGTTAGGCAGATTCTTCATGAAAGTTTCAACATGAACAAAGTGTGTTCAAAAATGGTTCCAAAGTGTCTCACAATTGAACAGAAGGAACGCCGAAGAATGATTTGTTCTGACATCCTGGAAAACATTGAAAGTGATCCCACCTTCTTACAAAATGTAATTACTTGCGATGAATCGTGGTTTTTTACTTACGATCCCGAAACTAAACGCCAATCGATGCATTGGAAAACTCCTGGTTCTCCAAGACAAAAAAAAAAGCACGAATGTCAAAATCGAAATTCAAGGCAATGACGATTGTTTTTTTTTTGACATCAAAGGGATTGTGCACATTGATTGGGTACCAGAGGGACAAACAGTGAATCAGCATTACTACATTAGCGTCCTGGCTACCCTACGTGAGCGAGTACGGAGAAAACGGAACGATTTGTGGAGAAAAAAGTCATGGATCCTTCACCAAGACAATGCCCCAGCTCACAGTGCGTTGTCAGTGAAGACGTTTTTGGCAAAACACAACATTCCCATCTTAGATCATCCACCCTACTCACCTGATTTGGCCCCCTGTGACTTTTTTCTTTTCCCTAAAGTCAAGTCAGCTTTGAAATGAACTAGATTTGAGACTGTTGAAGCAGTAAAAGAAAAAGCGGCGGAAGTAATATATGGACTTACCGAAAATGATCTGCAGCATTGCTATGAACACTGGAAAATTCGTATGGAGCGGTGTAGAGACCGAGGAGGAGAGTACATTGAAGGAGATAATATGAAATTGTAAATAATTGTAAATAAATGTTTTTTCCAGCATCAGTCCGGTTTTTTTCTAGCCGCACCTCGCATTTGCTCTGTCATCGACCAAACGTTTATCCCTAATTTTGCTGTCTGACTCCCTTGCAGCACATCGTCAAGACTGCCTCAGCATTTGGTTTACTACGATACTGTGCGCGGCAGTAGGAAGTCCTCCTCCTGTTGGCAGAATATTCCGCGCCTCAGAGCGGCGCTGTCGACACTTTCAGATCGGCTGTGCGCATGCGTGCGGCGATCCCCCGGCCACTGGTCAGGGGCGCTGGCGTTATTAGCAATTCCCTGGCTAGCCCCCGCTTCCGCCGAGCCTGAGGGGAACCTGCGTCGCAAAACTGGTTATCGGAGGCCGTAGCAGGCCGCCGCCGACCCGCCGGCCCAACTTGCGTCCGCGGGGAATACAGGAAGCTGGAAGGTCCGACCACGGTCTCGCCAGCGCCGATACGGCGATAAGGCGGCAAGCCCCCCTATCGCAATAGGAGATGTGCCGTCGCCACCGCGCTACCCTAAAACCTTTCCACAAAATTCTTTTACCTTTCTGCGTCATACGATTCATAGATTTCAGTAGCGGAACATGTTAGTTTCACGACTTTTAGATCTCCCTCAAAGATGGTTGTCAACACATTTTTGGCAACATTGAGTTTTCACTGGGATAAAGAGGTAGATCACATTAGACGTGCTACAGTAGCGATGGACGTGTCTTTTTCTGTTTAAAAGTTGAGCTACTTGTAGTTGTTAAGCTGCCCACCTCGAATGCATTTTGTATATCAACGAAAATGGCGGATATGGCTGATGGTGTAAGTTTCACTCCGAAGTTGCAGCATTAGAAAATTGCAGCTAAATGCAGGAAGATCTGCAGCGGATAGGCACCTGGTGCAGGGTGTGGCAGCTGACCTTAACATAGACAAATGTAATGTATTGCGAATACATAGAAAGAACGATCCTTTATTGTATGATTATATGATAGCGGAACAAACACTGGTAGCAGTTACTTCTGTAAAATACCTGGGAGTATGCGTGCGGAACGATTTCAAGTGGAATGATCATATAAAATTAATTGTCGGTAAGGCGGGTACCAGGTTGAGATTAATTGGGAGAGTCCTTAGAAAATGTAGTCCATCAACAAAGGAGGTGGCTTACAAAACACTCGTTCGACCTATACTTGAGTATTGCTCATCAGTGTGGGATCCGTACCAGGTCGGGTTGACAGAGGAGATAGAGAAGATCCGAAGGAGAGCGGCGCGTTTCGTCACAGGGTTACTTGGTAAGCGTGATAGCGTTACGGAGATGTTTAGCAAACTCAAGTGGCGGACTGTGCAAGAGAGGCGCTCTGCACCGCGGTGTAGCTTACTGTCCAGGTTTTGAGAGGGTGCGTTTCTGGATGAGGTATCGAATATATTGCTTCCCCCTACTTATACCTCCAGAGGAGATCACGAGTGTAAAATTAGAGAGATTCGAGCACACACGGAGGCTTTCCGGCAGTCGTTCTTCCCGCGAACCATACGCGACTGGAATAGAAAAGGGAGGTAATGACAGTGGCACGTAAAGTGCCCTCCGCCACACACCGTTGTATGGCTTGCAGGGTATAGATGTAGATGTAGAAGGATATTGTATTGTTAAATAACGTGGTAGAAGGAGAAATAGGAGTCGACAGGGAAGAGAGATGGGAATCAGTATTAGAATCAAATTCAGGAGAGTTTGGAAGACTAAAGGCCAAGTAAGGCAGAAAGGATTGATAACATCCATCGGAAATCCTAAAATTATTTGTGGAAGTGGCAGCAAAACGATTATGCACGTTGATGTGTAGAATGTATGAGAGTGACAATGTACCATCAGACTTTCGGAAAACGTCATACACACAGTTAGCAAGATTCAAGAGCCGGAAAGTTCGAGAATTATCGTACAATCAGCTTATCAGCTCATGCATAAAAATTGCTGACTAGAATATTATACAGAATAATGGAAAATAAAATGAAGGATGTGTTAGATGACGATCATTTTGGCTTTAGGGAAGGTATAGGCACCAGAGAAGCATTTCTGATGTTATGGTTGATAATGGAAGCAAGACTGAGGAAAAATCAAACACTTTCACACGATTTGTCAACCTGGAAAAACATTCGACAATGTAAAATAATGTAAGATGTTCGAAATTCTGAGAAAAATAGGGTAAGGTGTTGTGACCTGGCAACGCAGCCAAGTCACTATGCGAGGATGCCGAAAGGCACGCGTCAAGCTCACGCAGACTGGCGTGAGGTCTGGAACATTCCAATGTAATTAATATAGCAAATAAAGTTCGTAGTTGAAGTAATACTTAACTTTATTCCATAATTGGTGAACATCGCTCTTGTTGATACATTATATAATCTCAATATAAACTGGTAATGGCGCCTTGCTAGGTCGTAGCAAATGACGTAGCTGAAGGCTATGCTAACTATCGTCTCGGCAAATGAGAGCGTAGTTGTCGGTGTAGCATCGCTAGCAAAGTCGTCTGTACACTGGGGCGAGTGCTAGGAAGTCTCTCTACACCTGCCGTGTGGCGGCGCTCGGTCTGCAATCACTGACAGGGGCGACACGCGGGTCCGTCGTATACTAGCGGACCGCAGCCGATTTAAAGGCTACCACCTAGCAAGTGTGGTGTCTGGCGCTGACACCACATAAGGTATTTGGAAAGACGGGTGAAAAACAGTACGTTCAAGAACCAAGAGGGAACAAGTAGAGTGGAAGACCAAGAACGAGGTGCTCGGATTAAAATTGACGTAAGACAGGAATGTAGTCTTTCGCCCCTGCTGTTAAACTTATACATCAAAGAAGCAATCACGGAATTAAAGAAAGGTTTAATAACTGTATTACAATTTAAGGTAAAAGGATATCAGTGATAGAGATTCACTGACGACATTTCTTTCCTCAGTGAAAGCGAATAAGGACTACAGGACTTGTTGAATGGAATGAACAGTCTAATGAATACAGAATATGGACTGAGAGTAAATCGAAGAAAGATGAAAGTAATGAGAAGTAGCATAAATGATAACAGCGTAAAAATTAACGTCAGGATTGGTGATCACGATGTAGATGATGTTAAAGAATGCTTCTACCTAGGCAGCAAAGTAGCCCATGACGAACCGATCCAGGAGGACATAAAAAGAAGGCTAGCACTGGCAAAAATGGCATTCCTGGCCGGGAGAAGTCTGCAAGTATCAAACACAGTTATTAATGCGAGGAAAAATGTTCTGAGGATGTGTACGTTTGGAGCACAGCATTGTATGGTAGTGAAACATGTACTGTGAGAAAACCGATCAGAAGAGAATCGAAGCCCTTGAAATGTGGTGCTACGGAAGAATGTCGGAAATTAGGTCGACTGATGAGGTAAAGAATGACGAGGTTCTCCGCAGAATCAGAGAGGAAAGCAGTATAAGGAAAACATAGGCTAGAAGAAGAATCAGGATGATAGAACATCTGTTAAGACATCAGATCAATAAAACTGGAATCAGAGTGTCACGAAAAGTAGGAGGAGTTGTGGAAAATGTTATATTTCTATACAGCTGTAAAAGACGTGCCTGAAAAAAGTGCATCAAACTTGGTATGTGCAAGAACGTTGTATGTCAGTTTGTCTGGTCTGCCGTTGGTACGGGCAAAACAACAACGGGACGCCAGTTTTGTATAACTACCTGTCACTGTTCTTGAATGAATTAGGAAGTGTGACCCAAACCTGAAAATTACTATTTACAAGGTTGAATATCAATGCAGATGATAGAAATTCAGTTTATCGGCGTTTCAGTCATAATGTGATTCACCGTAGCCCACGTCATTCTCTGCTAAAAATAAGATAGAAAGTCAACCTCAAGTTAACATCGCTGTACCTGTTAACTGGTTTCCTACATCGGCATCTATATGAATACTCTGCAGTTCATACTTAAGTGCTTGACAGAGGGTTCATCCAAACAGTTATACACTGTTCCTGTACCCTCCCGCTCTCTAACAACACGCAGGGAAAACGAACACTTAAATCCCCCCTTGAGAGCACTGATGTCTCTTATTTTATTATAATAGATGTATTTTATTGTATTGTTTGTTAACCGGGGACCTAAAAACGACGGAGAGGCTCCGTCCCCGACGCAGCCGCAGTGGTCCACAACCCCACAACGAATACCGCAGTCCACTTCACCCCTACGCCGCCCCACACCGAACCCAGGTTTATTATGGGGTTTGGCCCCCGGTGGACCCCCCCCCCCCCCTCCAGGGAACGTCTCACACCAGACGAGTGTAACCCTATGTTTGCGTGGTAGAGTAATGGTGGTGTACGCGTACGTGGAGAACTTGTATGCGCAGCAATCGCCGACATAGTGTAACTCAGACGGAATAAGGGGAACCAACCCGCATTCGCCGAGGTAGATGGAAAACCGCCTAAAAACCATCCACAGACTGGCCGGTTCACCGGACCTCGACACAAATCCGCCGGACGGATTCATGCCGGGGACCAGGCGCTCCTTCCCACCGTTACAATAATTACATCTCGCTATGTAGATGAGTGCCATAAAATATTTTTACACTCAGGAGAACGTTGGAGACCGAAATATCATGAAAAGATCTCTCCGCAATAAAAAACGCCATTGTTCTAATGACTGCACCCCAACTCGCGTAATTTACACGTGACACGTTCTCCCCTGTTTTGTGGTAATACAAAACAAACTGTCCTTCTTCGAACTTTTTCGATGACATCCGTTAGTCCTAAATTCCTTTGTTGTATAAAGAGCTTCCTCCTTTATCGACATAGAAAATGAGGGGCTCAGTTTATTTTTCCTCTGTTTAATTTTTTCTTTGTGATAGTTTCTTGTCCTGTATGGAACTAGCGTTTTTTATGGCTGATTATATAAGATCACCGTATTATTTCACTTGTTGTTGTTGTGGTCTTCAGTCCAGAGACTGGTTTGATGGAGCTCTCCATGCTACTCTATCCTGTGCAAGCTTCTTCATCTCCCAGTACCTACTGCAACCTACATCATTCTGAATCTGCTTAGTGTATTCATCTCTTGGTCTCCCTATACGATTTTTACCCTCCACGCTGCCCTCGAATAATAAATTGGTGATCCCTTGATGCCCCAGAACATGTCCTACCAACCGATCCCTTCTTCTAGTTTCAGTACGGTATTTCAGTAGGTCAGATAATATATTCTCTCAATACTTCCCATTATTTTTGCCGTTGTAAGATACAACGATATTCCCCATTGCACTTTTACAGAATATCCATTCTTACATGGAAAGATACATAGAAATTAAGATAACTCTCTAAATATTATAAAATATGCTTAATAAAAGTTACTGTTGTGTAATACGTACGTACTGTATCACTTGATCACAAATACATATGAATAGTACCAAAGTAAAACAACAAAACCTATATACATTCCTGGAAATTGAAATAAGAACACCGTGAATTCATTGTCCCAGGAAGGGGAAACTGTATTGACACATTCCTGGGGTCAGATACATAACATGATCACACTGACAGAACCACAGGCACATAGACACAGGCAACAGAGCATGCACAATGTCGGCACTAGTACAGTGTATATCCACCTTTCGCAGCAATGCAGGCTGCTATTCTCCCATGGAGACGATCGTAGAGATGCTGGATGTAGTCCTGTGGAACGGCTTGCCATGCCATTTCCACCTGGCGCCTCAGATGGACCAGCGTTCGTGCTGGACGTGCAGACCGCGTGAGACGACGCTTCATCCAGTCCCAAACATGCTCAATGGGGGACAGATCCGGAGATCTTGCTGGCCAGGGTAGTTGACTTACACCTTCTAGAGCACGTTGGGTGGCACGGGATACATGCGGACGTGCATTGTCCTGTTGGAACAGCAAGTTCCCTTGCCGGTCTAGGAATGGTAGAACGATGGGTTCGATGACGGTTTGGATGTACGGTGCACTATTCAGCGTCCCCTCGCCGATCACCAGTGGTGTACGGCCAGTGTAGGAGATCGCTCCCCACACCATGAGGCCGGGTGTTGGCCCTGTGTGCCTCGGTCGTATGCAGTCCTGATTGTGGCGCTCACCTGCACGGCGCCAAACACGCATACGACCATCATTGGCACCAAGGCAGAAGCGACTCTCATCGCTGAAGACGACACGTCTCCATTCGTCCCTCCATTCACGCTTGTCGCGACACCACTGGAGGCGGGCTGCACGATGTTGGGGCGTGAGCGGAAGACGGCCTAACGGTGTGCGGGACCGTAGCCCAGCTTCATGGAGACGGTTGCGAATGGTCCTCGCCGATACCCCAGGAGAAACAGTGTCCCTAATTTGCTGGGAAGTGGCGGTGCGGTCCCCTACGGCACTGTGTAGGATCCTACGGTCTTGGCGTGCATCCGTGCGTCGCTGCGGTCCGGTCCCAGGTCGTCGGGCACGTGCACCTTCCGCCGACCACTGGCGACAACATCGATGTACTGTGGAGACCTCAGGCCCCACGTGTTGAGCAATTCGGCGGTACGTCCACCCGGCCTCCCGCATGCCCACTATACGCCCTCGCTCAAAGTCCGTCAACTGCACATACGGTTCACGTCCACGCTGTCGCGGCATGCTACCAGTGTTAAAGACTGCGATGGAGCTCCGTATGCCACGGCAAACTGGCTGACACTGACGGCGGCGGTGCCCAAATGCTGCGCAGCTAGCGCCATTCGACGGCCAACACCGCGGTTCCTGGTGTGTCCGCTGTGCCGTGCGTGTGATCATTACTTGTACAGCCCTCTCGCAGTGTCCGGAGCAAGTATGGTGGGTCTGTCACACCGGTGTCAATGTGTTCTTTTTTCCATTTCCAGGAGTATATAAATAATACCAAAGGAAAATAACAATTACTTTCACTTCAGGAAAATTGTGAAATTTTGATATACAACTATATCTGACGGAGACCTTCAAATTAAAACAAAAAAAAAATGTACTTCATACTTTATTAGTAAACGTACGTCACTATCAGTCAAATAACCACCGTATTTGCCTCTGACCACAAATCACCACGTATTTACAAATCATCGCTCCTGCAAAGCTCAGCTGGCCTTTTTTCGCATGATATCCTGTGAAGCATGGAAGAGAGGCAAACAGGCAGATTTCATACTCCTAGATTTCCGGAGGGCGGTTGACACACTGTCCCAGTGCGGAACGTTAACGAAAATGGTTCACATGGCTCTGAGCACTATGGGACTTAACATCTGAGGTCATCAGTCCCCTAGAACTTAGAAGTACTTAAACCTAACTGACCTAAGGACCTCACACTCATACATGCCTGAGGCAGGTTTCGAACCTGCGACCGTAGCAGTCAGCGGTTCCGGACTGAAGCGTCTAGAACCTCTCGGCCATAACGGCCGGCGGAACGTTAACGATCGTACGATAATGGTTCCCAGATTTATGACAGATTCGAAGACTTCTTAAGTAACAGGACTTAATACTTTGTTCTGGACGGGATCACAGACAAAGGGCGTCAGGAATAAACCGTGAAAGTGCGATACCCCCTTTGGTATTCTTTGTATACATAAGTGGTCTGACGGATAGGATGTACCAGAGTCTAGCAACTTTTGCTGATAACGCTGCATTATTCGGGAAGATATCGTCGTTCGGTGGATGTAGAAAAAAATCTTCAAATGTGTGTGAAATCCTATGGAACTTAACTGCTAAGGTCAGCAGTCCCTAAGCTTATACACTACTTAACCTAAATTATCCTAAGGACAAACACACACCCTCATGCCGGAGGGAGGACTCGAACCTCCGCCGGGACCAGCCGCACAGTCCATGTCTACAGCGCCTCAGACCGCTCGGCTAATCCCGCGCGGCGGTGGATGTAGAATTACAGAGAATAACTTATACAGAATTTCTGTTTGGTGTGATGAATGGAAGCTTTTATAAATGTAGAAAAAAGTAAAGAACGCAGATGACTCGGAAAAACAATCCTTTTATGGTATAATGCAGTATTAGTGGTGCGCTGTGTGACACAGTCAAACAGTCAAGTCGATTAAATATGTAGACATAACGTTGCAAAGCGACATCAAATGGAACGAGTTTGTGGGATCAGTAGTATGGGATGCGAATTGTCGACTTCAGTTTCAAAGTAGAATTTTAGTAAGGCGTCTCTCATCATAAAGGAGACTGCATACATAACACCAGTGTGGCCAAATCTTGAGTACTGTTCGAGTGTTTTTGACCCCTATCAGGTCGGATTAAAGGGAGACATCGAAATACATCACAGGCGTTCTTCGACATCTGTTATTAGTAGGTTCGATCGTCATGCGAGTGTTTCGAACATGCTTCATGAACTCTTGCGAGAATTCCTGAAGGGAAGATGATGATCTCTTCGTGAAATTATATTGAGAAAACTTAAGGAAACTGCATTTTCGGCTTACTGCAGAAGTTACATATCTCGTAAGGACCGCGAAGAGAAGATACGAGAGATAAGAGCTCTTGCGGAAGCATACAATCAGACGTTTCTCTCTCGCTCCATTGGCGAGTGGAATAGGAAAGGGAATAACTAACAGTGGAACTAGGTACCGTGCACCATGCACTGTATGGAGGCTTTGGGAGTTTGTATATAGATGTAGATTGTATCTATATGCATGTGTGGAATGCCCTCTATAGAATTTTGTTGTTATCAGACATAAAACACAGTGATCGAAAAGTTATCTTCAACTTCTACAGAAACCAGACTGCAGACATAAAGTGTCGAAGGAGATGCAACTAAGACTCTTATTGTGATGGAAATGAGACTCCGTTGTAGCTTGTCCTCCATGTTATTTAATCTGTACACAAAGCAAGCAGTAAGGGAAATCGAGGGGAAATTCAGAAAAGGAATTGAAATTGAAAGTGAAGATATAAAAACTTTAAGTGTGCGGGTGACATTTTAATACTGTTGGAGACGGCAAAGGACTAGAAAGATGAGTTGAAGAGAATAGATTATCTCTTGAAAAGTGTTTGTAAGCTGAACATTAGTAGAAGTAAAACAAGAGTAAACCAGTGTAGTGTAATCAAATCAGGTGTTTCTGAGGGAATTTGATTAGAACGCAGACACTGAAAGATGTAGACGAGTTTTGTTATTTGATCAATAAAGTAACTGACGGAGGCGGCAGTAAAGGGTATATCAAATACAGATTGGCTATAGGAAGAAAAGGTACAAACAAGAAGCTGTTATATGTGGCATTACACAATTAGAAGAATACATCGAATCACTAATGAAGAGGTACTGAGTTGTAGTAGAGGGAGAAAACGTTTATGACTTAACTTGGCTAAAAGATAGATTAAGTTGATACAGAACATCTTGAGACATCAAGAAATATTAATTTGGTAATGGATGTGTCTGTTTGATGGCAAAAAATACGGAGGGATAGCAAAGGTAGACTACAACAAGCACCTTCAAATGTATATTTAGTGATGTAGAAGCTTGCTCACTACATCACCACAACCATTACCATTAGCACCACCACCACTACCAATAACAACAATAACGACACACTATGGAAGAGTGACAGCTCTGTCTTAAGGCTCCCTCATGAATTTTAAGTGTGGAGCTTCATTGTGTCTTTGTGGTGTAGTTGTACCAAAAGAGAGATTGTGTCTGTTATATAAATAAAGAAGGGTCCATGTATGAATTACCAGGATCTCCTCCCAAATCGCTGGATAAATTTCGACCAAATTTGGCTCAGAAACAGCAGGCAGCATGACCAGGTATATCGGCATCACGAGCTATATAATCTCATAGCTCTAGTAGGAGCAGAGATATGGTGAAGAATGTGTTTTTTCCTACCTGTGGAATATAGGCTACCCTGCATGACAAGCATATAACATGGCAACATTATTAGCCTGCCCAAACAAACTGCTTTGCAGGTCAGCCCACATGTCAGGAGCTGGAAACTGATTTACAGGCCCCAAAATATAGGCTGTTCTGCATTACAGGTGTGTCATAATGGAGTAGTAACAGCCTGATTTACTGAACTGTATTAGAGGCGCTACATGTGCTGATGAGTATGGCTGAGGACCAGTTGAGATGGATTGAGGAGGGGATGAGTAGAGTGAGGAGGAGGAGGAAATGGACTGAGGGAAGGGAGAAAAGGGAGATGCATGAGGCATGTGGAAGGTGTAGAGGGTTAGTGGTAAGGTGGAAAACGAAGAAGGAGGTGCAGAGATGGAAAGAGAGAAGATGAGAAGGATATGGTCAGTGGGTGGGGAAGAAAGATATGATCAGATAGAGGGGGCAGAGGAAATAGATAAAGAACTGGTCAAGAAGAGGTGAACAGACACAGAGAGTGGGAAGGAGGAGATAAACAGATAGAGGCGGAAAATGAGACAAAGAAGGAGAGTAGATGTGTTCAATATATAGCCATGAGAAAATGTTTAGTTGATCAATAAGAACTAGTGAAACGCTTGCACACAAATCTGTTCCCTCAGATCCCTTCATGGCTTATAATCTGCGATCAATCATCTAGACCTGTACTGAAGGTCAAAGGAGAATACTAATGTGGCGATCTCCAGCCGTCTATTTCGCTCTTGTTTTCAATAGCTATCCCAAAATGTCTACATTGACAGCTCCGGAATCAACAACCATGTTGGCTTCATTTTCATTTGCACTGGTGACTCTGAACAGAGGTCTCCACTGAATGATTGTATGGTATTGAGAGCGTAACTTGCGTCCCCCACCCAGGAACTCCATTCCTTTTGTGATGTAATCCAACGAGATGCCTACAAACCACTGGCAATTGTTACACTACGTAACTTATTGGTATCTAACAACCAGGAGTGATTAGTAGAGCTACGTGGTGCTAGAATCTACGTCACGTTTATAGGAATCCAATCCACGTGATCTGGTTGATCAAAATACCAAGAATGCTGCGACAAAATATCAATTAGACGTTAGAATACTTGCTAACGCTGTACTCATTCAGCTAAATCATCTTATTTTAAAAGTACAGTATGAGGAATGGCAGTCTGCAACGAGCAAATAATTAAGACTGATTAAAGATAGCACAGTTTCATTGACAATTTTAAAAGTACAGTAAGAGGAATGGCAGTCTGCAACGAGCAAATTATTAAGACTGATTAAGGAGAGCACAGTTTCATTGACAATTTTACAAAGAGGCTCTCGGAAAAAAATCTGTTGTGCTATGCAGACTACACATTGGGCTCACCAGGTGCACCAATAATAGAATCCTAAAACTAGAAGATCGATCCCGATGTCAGTGTGGTGCTCCCGTGAGGGATGCACGAACCAGTTTAAGGGGCCGTTTTGGTCAACATGACGGAGGAACTGGAGTGGATGATTCCCTACATCTCATACTTGGGACTAATGACATAGCTGCAAAAGGTATCCTGCATTTTATGACGACATGTTGTTATTATCATGAACTAATTAGTCCATCTATTTAGTCCAACTATTTAGTCGTTCAAATGTGTGTGAAATTGTATGGGACTTAACAGTTAAGGTCATCAGCCCCTAAGCTTACACACTACTTAACCTAAATTATCCTAAGTACAAACACACACACCAATGCCTGAAGGAGGACTCGAACCTCTTCCGGGACCAGCCGCACAGTCCATGACTGCACAACTATTTTGTCCATCTACATCTATGGTGATGCACACAGTGGGCTTGTAGGGTGACAACCTCCCCGCAGTTTCAACCTAGAGCGCATCACTCCCGCATTCTTCCCTTCCCCAGGCACTCCTACTATTGCACTGCATCAGACAATGTGCCACCCTCCATTTCACTCCGCTCCGCTCACTGGATCTGTTTGATCATTTGGCCGGCCGGAGTGGCCGAGCGGTTCTGGGCGCTACAGTCTGGAACCGCTACGGTCGCAGGTTCAAATCCTGCCTCGGGCATGAATGTGTGTGATGTCCTTAGGTTAGTTAGGTTTAAGTAGTTCTAAGTTCTAGGGGACTGATGACCTCAGCAGTTAAGTCCCATAGTGCTCAGAGCCAATTTGTTTGAACATTTCGCCATCGTGTTCCTGGTGGGGAAAACAGACATTGGTTTTGCTTTGGATTATAGGCGATTGGTGAGCATTCCGCAGTCGCAGGAACCGCCGTCGAGGAAGGTGTAAAGTAACAATCATCGTCATCATCACCAACATTATTACCCATCGTAATGTATAGTATGGGAAAGATGAAAAGCGACATAAAACCATTTGAAACATGAATATTTCAAAATAAATCCCGGGAAGGTGATCAATCCAGATCAGGTCAGCGGGAACGACTGAAATGTAAACACAAGAACTCTATCATTCTTCACACACAGTTTACAGAACTTTCAGACATCACGAGTTCAGAATTATATTGTTGCACAAGAAAAAAATGTTTTCCAGTCAGACTCCAACATCGGCTGTTCGTGGCACACTCTTCCTCCGAAGGATTTTGTATCCACCCTCGTCAGCTGCTGCTACATGGCAACAGTATTGGCGTGCACACTTTACAGGAAAAGCTCTCTCACAAATGTTCCATCTGGTATGTTGATACTTGCTTTATAGACAACACGAGAACTTCAAACATGAAAAAATTTTACTTGCCTCTTTCTTTGAGTACCATCTCATGTTTCCGTCCATCGAAAGAAGCTCTCGGCATTCAGTCTGCGAAGTGGTTCTCAGTTTGCTAAGGATCCAGTTACGTATTTTTCTTTGGCGCGCTGCTGCTTTCCAATATTATCTCGTTGACTACTAGCTGCAAAATCAGCCTAAAAGGCCACGATGAATAGTATTCAGGAAGAAAGTTATTTACACCTGTACTCCGCCGGTCACCTTCCTTGTTGGCAGGGTGTACTTAAGATAGCAGTGTCATTCCCCCCCACACCCTCCCTTTCCTGCTCCATTATCGAATGGTGCCCGGAAAGACTGACTTCCAGTAAGACTTCGTATGGGCTCTAATTTCTGTGAATTTTCCGTAATGATCTTCTTGCGAGATGTAAATGGGAGGAAGTAATACGATACCTGGCTGTTCTTGCAACGTTCGCATTGGAATTTAATTGTAAACCTTTACTGAATGTAGCGTCTTCCACTGGAGTTTGATGACCATCTCGATAATGGTATTGCGCGTACTAACACGTGAAGAAATGCTCCGCTCTTCTTTGGATCCCTTGACCCAACTTGAGAGCAGTTTTCAAGAATCTTTCGATCGAGTATAATGTAGTCTTTTACACTACAAGTTGCATGATGCAAACACAAACACACAGATTTTTGCTGTGATAAAATGTTTGTATCTCACTATTTGGGACGTATTCTAATGCATAGGTGCATAGGCCTATCTGATTGTTTGTAATCATACTGCGTAAGGCCAGATGCTAGATATTTTAAACTGGCTTTTATTTAGCACTAAACAAAGTGCCTCAGTAGGTAAAAAATTAATATTTATCACACATATTAACTCTTGAAAAACGAGCGTATTTGTGTGGAGGTATGAGCTAATTATACTCTACTGTTTGGAGAAAGTGAAACACCATGACCGACGCGTGTGACCACAATAAAATGTTTTCAGTGATTAGGGACATGACTCTCTCGGGAAATGTTTAGCATTACACACTTGTACATGCGCTGTGATTGTGGAAATTCGGTATGAAGTAGCGCCCCCACGTGCTGCATCAGAGCCGCTAGATATCATGAGATGGAAGCAAAGAGCGCCTGAATATGCTACTGAAGAATACTCCGCCACGCCGTTTGTAGGCGCGTACACAAAGCATCAACTGTGGCTGCAGGAGGCAGTTTCCAACCTACCATATCCCAGATATGTTCAGTGGGCGACATGTTACTCGAACAGACAGGCCAGGGAAGCAGTGGTGACCATCGCTCTTCAAAGAAGGCTTGCACATTCCTCACCACATGTGTCGAACATTATCATCCTGAAATATGGCATATGTAACGGTCTGCAGAAGCTGCAGTGCCTCCAGCTGTAATATCTCCACGATGTAGCGTTATAGTTCAATTCTTTTATCTTGGTGGTTCGCGCATGCCCGCCCAGACGCGGGAGATTGCTGCGTTGCCAGTTGCACGTGCCAAGCAAACTTACATTTAGGGGGGAGCGCACAGTTTATGAAGTAAAGCCATCTCAGCCGCATTAACCCTTTCCCTGCTACACAGACGTGCTCCCTGCATTCTGCGCTGTGCGCGATTTTATCATCACTGCACTGCTCGCCTGTGCAGACACATGGTGTTCCGACTGCTTTGACACACTTATCATTCGATTTCACAAAAAATATTTGGTCCAAAAATTTGATTTTTACACCTCTTCTTGACTGATATCTTCCCCCATAAATGACTTAATTTTGTTTCGATGTTCAACGCAGTTATTGTGCAGCATTAAATGTAGTAAACCATGGCACGAAATTTTGAAGAGTTTGCAGAGGTTTAATTAATTAATAGAATATCAAGCAATCTGTATAAAGAATGCTTTATCAAAATTTTCTATAAAAGAAATTCTGCTATCAAGACATTGCTTCTGTTCAATTACTTTATTTATGACTGAACGTTTCTAAAACTGAAGACACTCGTCCATGCTCTTCACTGCAGTCGAGCTCTGGCAACGTCGTTCTCTGTTCATTGGCTAACTGTGTTTTGTGACGTCAGATGCGCAGAACGAACCTAAACTCGGGCGCCATCGTAAATGACGCGCACTTTAGCTGTTCAGACTGCCCCCAAGACGTCCATAGCATATACTTCCTGTACTGTCAATTTTAATTGCCACTAGAAATTTCAAAAAATTACATTCAAATGCATAAAATTCATGAAGTAAGACACTTCGATATTGTTCTTAAATAAAGAAAATATTAAGCACCAAACAAGGTTTGAACTCAGAACAGTTTGCTCAGCAGCCAAACACTTTAACCATTACGCTAACGCAGCTCGTCATCCAACTGACTTCCTGGAGTATTTTAAAATATGACGCAAAATACCGACAATCACTGTTGGTATGACTATGAATTACTCACGCTTCGTTGAAGTACAATAGGAAATAAACAATAACCACTGTTCTTTATTGCGAAAAAGCGGTTAGTGAGAATAATACAAACACCTTTCCTTGTTATCGCCTGAATTAGGAGGCTTATTGCTTGTTTGGTTTAATTAATTAATAGAATATCAAGCAATCTGTATAAAGAATGCTTTATCCAAACTTTCTATAAAAGAAATTCTGCTATCAAGACATTGCTTTTGTTCAATTACTTTATTTATGACTGAACGTTTCTAAAACTGAAGACACTCGTCCATGCTCTGCACTGCAGTCGAGCTCTGGCAACGTCGTTCTCTGTTCATTGGCTGACTGTGTTTTGTGACGTCAGATGCGCAGTTGTTGTTGTTGTTGTTGTGGTCTTCAGTCCTGAGACTGGTTTGATGCAGCTCTCCATGCTACTCTATCCTGTGCAAGCTTCTTCATCTCCCGGTACCTACTGCAACCTACATCCTTCTGAATCTGCTTAGTGTATTCAT
This sequence comes from Schistocerca cancellata, assembly GCF_023864275.1. NCBI lineage: Eukaryota > Metazoa > Arthropoda > Insecta > Orthoptera > Acrididae > Schistocerca > Schistocerca cancellata. Next base: position 46,383,645 of record NC_064632.1, read on the forward strand.
CTCTTGGTCTCCCCCAACGATTTTTACCCTCCACGCTGCCCTCCAATACTAAATTGGTGATCCCTTGATGCCTCAGAACATGTCCTACAAACCGATCCCTTCTTCTGGTCAAGTTGTGCCACAAATTCTCTTCTCCCCAATCCTATTCAATACTTCCTCATTAGTTATGTGATATACCCATCTAATCTTCAGCATTCTTCTGTAGCACCACATTTCGAAAGCTTCTGTTCTCTTCTTGTCCAAACTATTTACTGTCCATGTTTCACTTCCATACATGGCTACACTCCATACAAATACTTTCAGAAATGACTTCCTGACACTTAAATCTATACTCGATGTTAACAAATTTCTCTTCTTCAGAAACGCTTTCCTTGCCATTGCCAGTCTATATTTTATATCCTCTCTACTTCGACCAGAACGAACCTAAAATCGGGCGCCGTAGTAAATGGCGCGCACTTTAGCTGTTCAGACTGCCCCCAAGACGTAAGAGGCGAGACTGCGTGTAAGAGGCAAAGACGCCCTAAACCATCACATTTGGCGTTTGTACGCTATGCCGCTCAGCAATATAGTCTGTCCGATTGCGTTGTTAACGACGGTGTCATTGGGTATGCCGCCATCAATGTAGGACAAGTTTGAGCCGGACTCATCCGAAAACACTAAATTTAGTGACTCAGCACGCCAGCGTCGGCGCTCACGTGCCCATTGCAGTCTGAGGCTTTGGTGGGTTCTGGTGAGTGGAAACCAACTCAATGGCGTGCCTGATAGTAGTCAAGCCCGCAGAAGATGGCGTCGAACCGTCGACGCAGACATGTTCACACTTGCTGCAGTGCTCCAACGTCGCGCCAACACAGTGGGTGAAGCTGTTCTGTCTGTTACGGCCAAGTGCGCAGGATGGCGTTCATTTTGCACTATGGTCACTTTGTGTCTTCCAGTACCCTGCCGGCGCTGAGTATGGCCCTCTTCTCCTCAATGGTTCCACACAGGCCTCACTATTGAAGCAGCGTGCCCTGTACGAGCCGCAATGTCACGGAACGACAGACGCGCCTCCCGGCGACCAATCATTAGGCCCTGTTCGAATGCACTCGCATGCCGATAGACCATCCTGTGATGTCGGCAAAGCACAGTGGCACTAGATTACGCGTTTCTCCTTCGTATGACTACTCCGCAGCTACTGAGCGTTGAGTAACACTCAGATATCCGTTCACACAAAGGAGGGAGCTGTTGGGCCAATGTGCATTCCACCTCTCTGTCATTTAAATCACTTATTACACTTCCGCTTCTCTACACGTCCCCTTATCGTAGCATGCTGCAGGAAATTGCTTCTGAGTGTTTTACTTCTTACAAACAGCGATACACAATGTGGAGTGCCGATGTAAGAAAAAAAATAATAAAACTGAAAATAGAATGAGATTTTCACTCTGCAGCGGAGTGTGCGCTGATATGAAACTTCCTGGCAGATTAAAACTGTGTGCCGGACCGAGGCTCGAACTCGGGACCTTTGCCTTTCGCGAAAAAGTGCTCTAGGAGACGAGTTACTGGCAGAAACAAATCTATGAGGACTGGGCGTGGGTCGTGCTAGGGTAGCTCAGTTGGTAGAGCACTTGCCCACGAAATGCAAAGGTCCCGAGATCGAGTCTCGGTCCGGCATACAGTTTTAATCTGCTTGTGAGTGTTTTACTTTTTGCAAACAGTATTGTACAAAGTCGAGTGCCGATGCGGAAAAAAAATAGAAATGAAAATAGTGCGTTTGTGTATAGTCTTATCACTAAGTTTTTAAATTATAAAACTGTTATTTGTTCAGATAATTACCTAATACACGTGTTGGTTTAGGCTTTATTTGGTTACGAATCGTGTGCAAGTGCACATGGAATTACTTGATCTTCTTACGGAGAATTCTGGAAAACTTGTGTACCGTCAAATAAGAAGTTTCTTCTGCCTGTTGGCAGATGTACGGGTGAGAAATGCATACACGCAGTTGCGTATTACCACAATATTCTGGAAACACCGTACCATGACTCGCTTACGCTATTACGGTGACATCAGCTGACTAATTTTAAAGCTATAGCAAATGCTCAAAGTAGGACTACGGCTTTGGATGTAAATGAATGGACAATGTTCTCATTCTTTTTTACTTTTGTAGAAAATACTAAACTGCAGATTGAATTAGTTATAAAACAGTCTTGGTGGGTGATGCGACTGAAGAAGCTTCCTGAGAATTTAAGTGGTATTACGAATGAGATATGTTGCGAGCAGCGAGTGTCAGTGAATAAACGTTTTGTATACTGGAATGTGAATTATATTGCTGGAGCACGTTTTCGTAAAGTCTCGCTGTAGCATAGGTTCAATTAGGAGGAAGTGTCGTCAAATCCCACAACGTACAGTAGAAAGCGCCAAACGCTCAGATATGGCTAACGAGCAAAGAGCGTGTGCTGTCTACGCGTTCGTATGCTGATCCTGATCTCATCTATTCGCATGAATATGTATCGCAGCTATATATCGAGCACGCCCCAGGAAGAGAGAAATCCTATCCAGAAATACACCAGACGATACATAAAGTGTCGTGCATTACTATTCTGTGCAATAAATTTACAGGGGGTTTATACGTGCAGTGTTTCTCTCTGACTACAGCAGTTAACGTAATTGGACTCCTTTGTGTGAGGAGAGACCGAGTTTCACTCCAGCCGTACCTGAGGTATTGTTTGCGATGACACATAAACATATTTTCCAGGGGATATTAATAAAATTTTAATAATAACCATCTGAAAACCATCGTTTCGTTATTAACTTTTGTTTCTCCGCTGTTACAAGTCTGCAGAAGTGGTAAACACACAAATCGTCGCGTCACTGTACCATAGCACGGCCCTAGACAAAATGGCATTGCCCTTTTATGTACTGGAGTATGGGGCGGTAATTTATTTCCGGCAGCAGTGAAAATGTTACACTGTCTGAGACCAATCCAGACGTTTAAAGACATTTCCGTTGCTGCTGAAACCACAGTACCGTAGCGTAACCTCCCCTCACTTAACGACCTTAATGACAGTGAAAAATTAAACCGCGTGTACCTAATGGAAATTTGGGAAAAGCAATCGTCACCGAAGTTAATCTGTCGGTAAAGAGGGAGGAAAGGGTTACATCTAAATGAAAGGAAAATGCCAATGAAACTGGTGGAAATTAATTTTGAAAAGGGGTAAAGTTAATAAAGAAAGTAAATGTGCGGCCGTTACGTTAACAATTAACTAGCGGTAATTAGATATTTGAGATCTGTGAGAAATTACGGTCGCCAGTCCTAAGGACAATTACTATAGTAACTGAAAAAGAAAGGTTATTACACATATAATTAGCACTAGAAGTGTGGCAACTGAAGGTTGACACGTGTAGTGTGAAAACTGAAAGTTTGTCAGAAGTAATAAATTTCGCTACACTCTGACTTAATTTAGCAAAAGAATTAATAAAACTGGAAAATCGAAAGTTAATTTAGTGACTGAAGTTAATAGTCAGCTTTCTTTCTGAAGCACATCGAAATTCAGTAAAATATGGTTAGTCTTGGACTACCTCAACAATCATTTCAAAAGCTACTTGAATCTACGCAATTTAGAAATAAGAGATTTAACTTTGAACTTGAATTAAATGATTCTGAACAAGTAACAATAGTAAAATTTAGTACGTACCAAGCTGAGCTGCAGTCACAGATAAGCTAAAATACGGTAACAAAACTCGCACTCTTAATTTGTGCTTGTGTAATCTAAATATTGTAGCCAGCTATGAATACCTTAACTGAACTTTGAAATTAAAGCAGTGAAATCGAATGATGCTGGCGTTTTAATTTCAACGACACTCGGGTTCATTCTGGGAAAGGAAGGGACCCTGCTTGGTAATGCAATTGGGACAATGAGCAACAAAGGTTCATGCTACGTTGCTGTAATTTTGTGATGCAACAATTTTAAAAGTTTGAAAAGCTGAGGTCTGCCATACAGTTCTAAAACTTTACGTGCTTCCAGTCTTCCTTGTTGGTTGATTGAAGGTTTGAAACCGTCGGTCGAGGAGGTGGCGACAGTCACTCATTGTCGGCCGTCACTGTTGCAGAAGCTGGATGTTGGCGCGCCTTCTTCTCGACACGGTCACCAGGCGAAACGGGCTCTTGATGTGCGCCAGCTAATGCTTCCCGTCCGCGACACCATGTCAGAAACTATCGTCGCAAGTCGAGCGCAATTACATGCTGCCAAACCCCGAAAGCGCGGCAACTCGCGGGAGCTTCACACAACACACCTGCTCCACTGCACCACCCCAGCCAGACTCCCCCTCTGCCCGCGCTCCACGCGACAGAGTTAACACTACCAAAGATCCTAAACACTTTGGTTCTCCACACGACCTATCGATGTATTCGTTCGATAGCATAGTTTTCCCTAGGCCAGACCCAGCGTATAAATACAAATAATATTCACAAAACAAACCAACATAAATGCATATATATATATATATATATATATATATATATATATATATATATATATATATATATATATATATATATATATATATATATATATAAAGAGTAAAGCAATTACAATATATAAAGAGACAGAAATGTCGTATCATCAGGTGACAAAATAAGGAAAAAAACTTGCAGTGCAATAGATGGAAATAGGAGGATATGCATTTCCGGCATTACAGTAGGACATACACTATGTGATCAGAAGTATCCGGACACCCCCAAAACATACGTTTTTCATATTCGGTGCATTGTGCTGACGCCTGCTGCCAGGTACTCCATTTCAGCGACCTCAGTAGTCATTAGACATCCTGAGAGAGCAGAATGGGGCTCTCTGCAGAACTCACGGATGTCGAACGCGATCAGGCGATTGGGTGTCACTTGCGACATACGTCTGTACGCGAGATTTCCACACTCCTAAACATCTCTAGGTCCACCGTTTCCGATGTGATGATGAAGTGGAAACGGGAAGGGCCACATACAGAGCAAAAGCGTACAGGCCGGCCTCGTCTGTTGACTGACAGAGATCGCCGACAGTTGAAGAGGGTCGTAATGTGTAATAGGCAGACATCTCCAGACCATCACACAGGAATTCCAAACTGCATCAGGATCCACTGCAAGTATTATGACAGGTGGCAGGTGAGAAAACTTGGATTTCATGGCCAAGCGGTTGCTTATAAGCCGTACATCACGCCGGTAAATGCCAAACGACGCCTTGCTTGGTGTAAGGAGCGTAAATATTGGACGATCGAACAGTGGAAAAACGTTGTGTGGAGTGACGAATCATGGAACACAATGTGGCGATCCGATGTCAGGGTGTGGGTATGACGTATACCCGGTGAACGTCATCTGCCAGCGTGTGTAGTGCCAACAGTAATATTTGGAGGTGGTGGTGTTATGGTGTTGTTGTGTTTTTCATGGAGAGGGCTTACAACCCTTGTTGTTTTGCGTGGCACTATCACATCATAGGCCTAAATTGATGTTTTAAGCACCTTCTGGCTTCCCACTGTTGAAGAGCAATTCGGGGATGGTGATTGCATCTTTCAACACGAGCGAGCACCCTGTTCATAATACACGGCCTGTGGCGGAGTGCTTACACGACAATAACATTCCTGTAATGGACTGGCCTGCACAGAGTCCTGACCTGAATCCTATAGAACACCACCGGGATGTTTTCGAACTCCGACTTTGTGCCAGGCATTACCGACCGACATGGATACCTCTTCTCAGCGCAGCACTACGTAAAGAATGGGCTGCCATTCTCCAAGCAACCTTCTAGCACTTGATTGAACGTATGCCTGCGAGAGTGAAAGCTGTCATCAAGGCTAGGGGAGACCAACACCATACTGAATTCCAGCATTACCGATGGAGGGCGCCACGAACTTGAAGGTCATTTTCAGCCAGGTGTCCAGATACTTTTGATCACGTAGAGAATCACTTTATGAATGGGCTTTGCCATGTTGATTCGATTCCTCTACTGGCGTACTGTATATGGTACTGTGGCGTTGTTTTACCGGTGGTACCAGAATTATTTACATCTATCTTTTCGAGGTGATAACTAAAACTTTATAACTAACACTTCTAAAAACGTTGGCTTCACTCACACTTGTTGCTCAGTCAAGAGGTCCTACCGCTCCAAATACTAGGACTGCCCAGTTAACAGGTTGCAAAAATGGTGAAACAATTACATATTGTTGTTCCAAATAGTTAAACTCTTTCTCAAAATATTCGCCTTAAACGTTTATAATATTTCACCTATATCGAAGATAATCCCAGTAACATTTATTTGGTATGATGTTAGTATTGCTAAACCATGGTTCTTTAAGAGTCAGTTGCTTCGTAAGGTGATTGAAGTCGCTCTTCACGCATTTTTTGTTTGGAACAAGGGGACAAAAAGAAGTCTTACGCCAACAGCAAAGTGTGTCGCTGCTCCAACATGCTTGGTTCACAGATACCACCTTGGGCCATGAATGAAATTTAAGAATTAACCAAAAAGAATTTAAGCAGAGAAGCAGTAATAGGAGAACAGTTCGGTAGAGTTCTGAGATTTACCACGTGGAGCGGTCATTGGATATTGCCTGAGTAACGAATCCAAAGTGACATTTTAAACCTTCTAAGGCTGTCAAAGCCGAATACTAGTGATGTGACTAGAAGTGGAAATGCGAAGCAACAACCGCAGGTAAAGCAAGTCCAGGTAGGCATTATGTACTAGCGGACACGGACCGTAGACCTCTGAGGACGGTGATAGTGAAAACCGCACGAAATCCGCAGTATGAATCATTCACGAGTGCTAATGTGGTACCAGCAGTTCATCTAGCGCAATGACTGAGCCTAGGAATTGAGAAAGAATGGGATATAGTAGCCTAGCAACTCCTCTTATGATACATGTTACTGCAGTTAACTGTAAGCGACGCTTGAGGTGGAGTAAAGAGTGACGTCACTGTAGAGTGAATGACAGGAAACGACTGGTTTGGGGTGATGAAGCGCGATGTATCCCATAGCAGTCCAGTGAAAGGGTTTGATTTTGGCTAATACAGGGTGGCGCACGAAATGTGTTACCATTTTGTTTTTTAATATAAACTTTATTGTCAATACAATCTGAAAGGAACATATACTACAAAGAAGAGCCGTCCATGGAGATTTGTTCTAACTCAGCACATGCTCAATATGTCCACCATTTCGTTTCCTAACTTCCTTCAAACGAACACTGAAGTTAGTGATTACCCTACGGCACATGTCTTCCGTAATATCACTGCAAGCTTGAAGAATAAGTCTTCTGAGCTCCATTAAATCACGTGGACGTTTCGGGAAAATTTTTTCCTTTAGGTACCCCCAAAAGAAAAAAGTCACATGGATTGAGGTCTGGACTACTGGGGGGCCAATTTTGTCCGTCATTGAAGCGACCTGGGAACCTGAGTGAAATGATCCGCATGTCGAAATGCTCGTGTAAAAACTCCAACACAGTGTTTGCAGTAAGTGGCCTTGCTCCATCTTGCATGAACCACTGTGTGTTGAAGGGCAAGGCAGATGAAAGAAGCTGTGGAATGAAGCTATTGCGAAGCAAGCTCAAATAACGCTCAATGTACACAGTTTCTTCAAAGAAAAAGTGTCCAATAAGTCCGTGACTGTAAATTGCTGCCCACGCTGTAATCCTCGGAGCATAATGTTGTCGTTCATGAAGCACTTGTGGGTTTTCAGTGACCCAAAAGCGTACATTTTGTTTGTTAATCACGCTGTCTAAATGAAAATGCGACTCGTCTGAAAACCAAACGTTGATGAGAGTTTCTTCCCTATCCTCCGCCCACTGAGCAAACAGTAGTCTCTGCTGCTTGTGTTCTTCAGTGAGCTTCTGTGCACAGGTCATCTTGTATGGTTACATATGAAGGTTACTTTTAAGAATGCGTTGAACGGAGCGTCTGGACATTCCCAGTTGCATTGCTGCCTTTCTACACGATTTCCTACACGATTTTCCGGGACTTCTCTGTACAGCAACTCGTACCGCTTCAATGTTCTCCGGCGAACAAACAGGCTTAGGCCGAGGTCGCTTCGCTCCCAATACTGTTCCTTCCTGTAGAAGTTTATCGTACGACCTGTGGATGGTCTTCCTGCAAGGGACCCATCGTGTGTTAAACTGTTGTCGGAAACGCCTCTGAGTCACAACAAGGCTTTTCGTTTCATGAAAAAGTAACACAATTGCCGATCGTTACTGTGTCATCAGTCTTCCATTGTCAGCCGTTGCTGCTTACTAGTCTCCTAGCGGCAGTATCGTGAATTATACGTCATTTCGTAACTCATTTGTTTTTCCAAGCTCTGCTGGTACTGCTGTAGAGATCCCAGCGGGATATCTAATGTGCGTCGTAAATTGTGAAAGAAACAATTGGTAACACATTTCGTGCGCCACCCTGTACCTGGAGAACTGTAACTGCCATTGTGTGTAGTGTCATCAGTGAAATAATGAGGAGTTAATGTTACGATGTGGAAGTGTTTCTCATGGTTATGTTGTGATCCTCTAACTGCGCTTAAGAAAACTCTAAATTCGTAAGGACACGAACACATTTTACAGCTTGCATACTGCGTGCAGCAGAAGAACAGTTAGGGGACGATGGTTGTTTACATCAACATGACAGTACACCCTGTCATAAAGCATCACCCGTGAGGCAGTGGTTTATGGACAATAACATTCCTGAAATGGACCGACCTTCCAGAGTCTGGACCTGAACCCAATGGAACACCTCTTGTATGCATTGGAACGTCGACTTTGCCCCACACCCTAGCGTTCAACAGCACTACTTTCTCTGGTTTTGGATTCTGAGGAAGAATAGGCTACTGTTCCTCCACTGAATAACTTCAGACCCCTCACTGAAAATGATCCCACCAGAGGTGAAAAAATGGTTCAAATGGCTCTGAGCACTATGGGACTTACCATCTGATGTTATCAGTCCCCTAGAACTTAGAACTTCTTAAACCTAACTAACCTAAGGACATCACACACATCGATGCCCGAGGCGGGATTCGAACCTGTGACCATAGCAGTAGCGCGGTTCCGGACTGAAGCGCCTAGAACCGCTCGGCCACCGCAGCAGGTCCCCACCAGAGGTGAAGTCGTCATGAAGATGATAAATGGACGCACCCCATATTAACATCCACTGATAGTTGTCCGTAAACTATTTAACAGATACTGTAGAGGACAGTCCTACAGGACCGACAGTCTTACAATACCGGCCATAGCTAGCTCTCGTTTCTAGTATTAGGTGTCAGCACATACAACGAGTGAGCTGAAAGGCGCCATGATCACAGCCCAGATACGTGGTTCACTGCGTCCTGCTTTAGTTTATTTGTGAGATGTGAGTGTTTAATGTTGTTTGTGTGAGAGGAACACGCAAGAAATTACCTTCAGAACTGTGGTACACCTTTACGAGATGAGTAATTGAATTATATTTTACATTCGTCTCAGCTGTATTGTTTAAGGATATCACTTTCAAGGCATCGTGTATTAAACAATACGCAACCGCTATCGTTTTTATTAAATCATCATCGCACAGTCCAGTTGGTTGATTCGGGGGAAGGGACCAAACAGTGAGGTCATCGGTTCCATCGGATTGAGGAAGGATGGGGAAGGAAGTCCGCGTGCCCTTCCAAAGGAAACATCTTGGCATTTGCCTGAAGCGCTATAGGGAAATCACGGAAAACCTAAATCACGATGGGCGGACACTGGTTTGAACCATCATCCTTCCGAATGCGAGTCCAATGACACAGTACCGACCACCTCGTTGTCTTCAGTACTGACGGGTCAGAACGTTAGGGGGAAAATAATAATAACTCTGTCTCTTCACTTTCCAGAGTGAAATGGTTGAGAACAGGGGGAAAATGAAAGGCAAATGGACTGAAGATAATATGAGGTTGGCAATAAATGAAGTAATATTGGGGAAAATGACAGCAAGACAGGCAGGTGAATCTTTTCCTGTCCCGAGGAGCACTTGAGGTGATCGAATAAAAGTCAGAGAGCAGAGAAAAGGAAGCCAGAAAGAGACTTGGGAGTCCGATCAAGCGCTCAGTGCTCTCAATAGAGAAACGTCAGATGCATCTAACAGAAGCAGTCAAGTAAACAGCGCAAATAGTGATGCAACAAATAGGATGCGTCAAAAGAAGCTTGAATTTGGCGGGGACACACTAACTACGGACCACGGCACAATATGCTGTGAATCGTTTGAAGAAGGATGCCTACAATGTGCTAAATGTAAAGGATGGGCACATGCTGGTTGTGTAGACCAAGAAAGTATATTGTACTTTATTACTGATCACTGCAATAAGTGAACAGTGGTTTTTGAAATTAGTGAGTTTTGTTCATACAACAATGTGTTTAATGGTTTTCTTTACTTGTGTAATGCTCGTTATCAATAAATCCTGAAAACCTTCCTATAGAGATTCTGGTCGGTTGTGGAAGATAACTTTTGCGCTGACTGAAAAAACACTCGTTTTCATTTTACATGATCTGTCACATGTACGATTGCCCAGAAAGTAATGCATCGCATTTTTTTCTCAGTCGAAATATAATGCTACGAATGCGAAACGTTACGTATGTGTTCTTTTAAGTCTCGTGAGCAAGCGCGCCAAGTTTCCGTCACTTCCGACAGATAGTGTAGTTGCAGGACAGTTTCAAAAGGGCGTTTGTAGGTGATGTCCGTTACAAGCAACGTGCCGTCATAGAATTTCTCACTTCTGAGAAAGAAACTGTGGTGAATGTTCACTAACGCTTGTGCAAAGTATATGGAACATCAGCTGTCGACAGAAATACAGTTAGTCGCTGGGTACGTAGGGTGAGGTCATCAGAAGGTGGTTCTACGGAGCTCCTCGATTTGCAGCGGTCGGGGAGACCATCCACGGCCTACAGCCCTGACCTAGCCCCCTAGGATTTCTACTTGTTTGGGCCATTAAGGGATACCATTCGTGGAAGACATTTTGAGGACAATGAGGAGGTGATTCGCACAGTGAAGCACTGGCTCCGCCACCAGGAGAAGGATTGGTGCCGGCGGGGCATACACGCTCTTGTTACGGGCTGGATGATGATGATGATGATGATGATGATGATGAAGATAATGTTTGGTTTGTGCGGCGCTCAACTGCGCAGTTATCAGCACCCGTACAAATTCCCAACCTTTGCTCGGTCGGAACTCGCCACTTTCATGAATGATGAGGAAATAATGAGGACAGCACAAACACCCAGTTATCTCGAGGCAGGTGAAAATCCCTGACCCCGCTGGGAATCGAACCCGGTACCCCGTGCTCAGGAAGGGAGAACGCGACCGCGAGACCACGAGCTGCGGACGTTACGCGCTGGAGGAAGGCCTTGAAGAAATAGGGTGTGTAGATAAAACACCATTCTTTCGTGTGTGTAATTGTCATTATGTCCTTCTCTAAATCCTCCTACAAACGAAAAAAATGGCTGACATCGAAATAAGTGTCCAAGGAATAGAAAAGCAACTGGAATCACTCAACAGAAGAAAGTCCACTGGACCTGACGGGATACCAATTCGACTCTACACAGAGTACGCGAAAGAACTTGCCCCCCTTCTAACAGCCTTGTATCGCAAGTCTCTAGAAGAACGGAAGGTTCCAAATGATTGGAAAAGAGCACAGGTAGTCCCAGTCTTCAAGAAGGGTCGTCGAGCAGATGCGCAAAACTATAGACCTGTATCTCTGACGTCGATCTGTTGTAGAATTGTAGAACATGTTTTTTGCTCGCGTATCATGTCGTTTTTGGAAACCCAGAATTTACTATGTAGGAATCAACATGGATTCCGGAAACAGCGATCGTGTGAGACCCAACTCGCTTTATTTGTTCACGAGACCCAGATAATATTAGATGCAGGCTCCCGGGTAGATGCTATTTTCCTTGACTTCCGGAAGGCGTTCGATACAGTTCCGCACTGTGGCCTGATAAACAAAGTAAGAGCCCACGGAATATCAGACCAGCTGTGTGGCTGGATTGAAGAGTTTTTAGCAAACATAACACAACATGTTGTTATCAATGGAGAGACGTCTACAGACGTTAAAGTAACCTCTGGCGTGCCACGGGGAAGTGTTATGGGACCATTGCTTTTCACAATATATATAAATGACCTAGTAGATAGTGTCGGAAATTCCATGCGGCTTTTCGCGGATGATGCTGTAGTATACAGAGAAGTTGCAGCATTAGAAAATTGTAGCGAAATGCAGGAAGATCTATAGCGGATAGGCATTTGGTGCAGGGAGTGGCAACTGACCCTTAACATAGACAAATGTATTGTATTGCGAATACATAGAAAGAAGGACCCTTTATTGTATGATTATATGATAGCGGAACAAACACTGGTAGCAGTTACTTCTGCAAAATATCTGGGAGTATGCGTACGGAACGATTTGAAGTGGAATGATCATATAAAATTAATTGTTGGTAAGGTGGGTGCCAGGTTGAGGTTCATTGGGAGAGTCCTTAGAAAATGTAGTACATCAACAAAGGAGGTGGCTTACAAAACACTCGTTCGACCTATACTTGGGTATTGCTCATCAGTGTGGTATCCGTACCAGATCGGGTTGACGAAGGGATAGAGAAGATCCAATGAAGAGCGGCGCGTTTCGTCACAGGGTTATTTGGTAACCGTGATAGCGTTACGGAGATGTTTAGCAAACTCAAGTGGCAGACTCTGCAAGACAGGCGCTCTGCATCGCGGTGTAGCTTGCTCGCCAGGCTTCCAGAGGGTGCATTTCTGGATGAGGTATCGAATATATTGCTTCCTCCTACTTATACCTCCCGAGGAGATCACGAATGCAAAATTAGAGAGATTAGAACGCGCACGGAGGCTTTCCCACAGTCGTTCTTCCAGCGAACCATACGCGACTGGAACAGAAAAGGGAGGTAATGACAGTGGCACGTAAAGTGCCCTCCGCCACACACCGTTGGGTGGCTTGCGGAGTATGAATGTAGATGTAGATGTAGATGTTCAATAAAGAATTGTTGAAGAAAGAATGCGGTGCATTACTTTCTGGGCAACACTCTTACATTCATAAGGTAATAATTTAAGTACCAGACTACTGCACTAAATTCCCAATTTTTTAAATATTACACATCTTACAACTCCCCCACGTTACTGGAATGCTGTTCCACTATCGCACATTTCCGCCACTGTCTTTTTTCGCTGTATTTATGATACACACAGCAACGTAGGCAGACGTAGTAGTACTCAACAGAAAATATTTAACGAAGCATCTGCAGCAGTAAACTATCAAGTGTACGGTGCAACTAGAGATCTATATCGCCAGAAGTTGCGTTTAAAATATTAAATGTCCTCATCAGACCCCGGGAAGACATACGAATTGATCTCAAATACTTCCCAAGACCCAAGGAGAGCTACACAAAGCGAAAGAGCTGCAGTTCATTTCGACAAGGAAGAGGCTGGAGAGCTGCTTCAAGACGGCAAGAGACACTATGGCTGAGAGGACCGCTCTGATTCCTGGCCCGTGAGGGGACTCCAGTAATTAGGAAGCGAATCGCGGGCCACCGGGAGACGTCTGGGTCGGCGGAGAGGGATGGGGCAGCCCGGTCGCGGCCTCCACGCCGTAATGAGTTTTTCAATGGCGGCCCCAGCTCGAACATTGATTAAAGTCCCAAACACTTGCCGCTGCCTCCTTGACGACTCCGTTCGGCGACATGCCGAACTAATGACGCAAAGATGGCTGCTAGGAATACTCCTGGCGATCGACAGCTCCACAACTGATGGAATCTAGGTTTGCCTTAAAATCCGATCCTGTGCTCGGTTAGCTACCTTGAAGTACGACGCGTAATTATATTACACTACTGGCCATTAAAATTACTGCACCAAGAAGAAATGCAGATGATAAACGAGTATTCATTGGACAAATACATTATACTAGAACTGACGTTTTCACGCAATTTGGGAGCATAGATCCTGAGAAATCAATACCCAGAGCAACCACCTCTGACCGTAACAACGGCCTTGATACGCCTGGGCATTGAGTCAAACGGAGCTTGGATGGCGTGTACAGGTACAGCTGCCCATGCAGCTTCAACACGATACCACAATTCATCAAGAGTAGTGACTGGCGTATTGTGACGTGCCAGTTGCTCGGCCAACATTGACCAGACGTTTTCAGTTGGTGAGAGATCTGGAGAATGTGCTGGCCAGGGCAGCAGTCGAACATTTTCTGTATCCAGAAAGGCCCGTACAGGACCTGCAACGTGCGGTCGTGCATTATCCTACTGAAATGTAGGGTTTTGCAGGAATCGAATGAAGGGTAGAGCCACGGGTCGTACCACATCTGAAATGTAACGTCCACTGTTCAAAGTGCCGTCAGTGGGAACAAGAGGTGACGGAGACGTGTAACCAATGGCACCCCATACCATCACGCCAGGTGATACGCCAGTATGGCGATGACGAGTACACGCTTCCAATGTGCGTTCACCGCGATGTCGCCAAACACGAATGCGACCATCATGATGCTGTAAACGGAACCTGGATTTATCCGAAAAGTGACGTTTTGCCATTAGTGCACCCAGGTTTGTCGTTAAGTACACCATCGCACGCGCTCCTGTCTGTGATGCAGCGTCAAGCTAACCGCAACCATGGTCTCCGAGCTAATAGTCCATGCTGCTGCAAACTTCTTCGAACTGTTTGTGCAGATGGTTGTTGCCTTGGAAACGTCCCCATCTGTTGACTCAGGGATCGAGACGTGGCTGCACGATCCGTTACAGCCATGCGGATAACATGCCTGTCATCTCGACTGCTAGTGATACGAGGCCGTTGGGATCCAGCACGGCGTTCCGTATTACCTTCCTGAACCCACCTATTCCATATTCTTCTAACAGTCATTAGATCTCGACCGACGCGAACAGCAATGTCGCGATACGATAAACGGCAATCCCTATAGTCTACAATCCGACTTTTATCAAAGTCGGCAACGTGATGGTACGCATTTCTCCTCCTTACACGAGGCATCACAACAACGTTTCAGCAGGCAACGCCGGTCAACTGCTGTTTGTGTATGAGAAATCGGTTGGAATCTTTCCTCATGTCAGCACGTTGTAGGCGTCGCCACCGGCGCCAACCTTGTGTGAATGGTCTGAAAAGCTAATCATTTGCATATCACAGCATCTTCTTCCCGTCGGTTAAATGTCGCGTCTGTAGCACGTCATCTTCGTGGTGTAGCAATTTTAATGGCCAGTAGTGTAGTTATCAGCTCGAAAAGCACAGGCAGCGTCTATTAATCTTGACTAGTACTCATCCTCTTCATCAGTGATTCCCAACATTTCTTCATTAGTTAGTACCCCCCCCCCCCCCTGTCGTCTGTTTACCCCCACATTATCACCAACATTAGTACCTAACAAAACTGTAGAATGAAAGAAATTGCTTGGATCACTTTTGCTTTCAAAATGATGAAAGATGAATGATATTTAGTTTGAGTGTGTGTGTGTGTGTGTGTGTGTGTGTGTGTGTGTGTGTGTGTGTGTGTTAGAATGAAGACCAAGGAGTTCATGGTGCATCGCAAATGCTACCCACAACTTCTTGTCACGAAAGAAAGCTAACTACCCACAGTGAGGGTGGGCACTTGTTACAAAACGTGCTTCCCCTATATTACTCCTCTCCATTGCGACGCTCGCTTGACCTGGGCATTGTAACCGCATTTAAAATCAACCAAATGACTACACGTGGGTGCTGCGAACTGCCTACGTAATGGCGAACACGAACAGTGCATGGATTTGCTCAGAGCTTGACAGTAATTAACAGGAAATTTGGCACTAAACAAAACAACATATAAATTCAGAAACGCTGTACCCGCAAATGACACAGATAAATATAAATAAGCGATTAAAATCAAATAAAAGTTAAGACTGAATAACTTTAGTCTCATTGATAGTAACTGACGTTATTAGCAATAATGAGGACATGTCTAAAGAAAATGCGCTTGCAGTATACGGACATCTGCAATAGCAATTTATTTAGTGAATGAAGATGATTTTTAATCATTATTTCTAAAAGCTAATGAAAGAATTCTATTCATCGTGTGACAAAGCAGTTCGAACACCACCCTCCTACTTTTTGTGTACTCCTGTTTAGTGTATTGAAGTCTATATAAAGTTTCCGCTGAATTCCTTTTCAAAGTCCCGTTGTTAGCATGTTATTGTTGTTGTGGTCTTCAGTCCAGAGACTGGTTTGATGCAGCTCTCCATACTACTCTATCCTGTGCAAGCTTCTTCATCTCCCAGTACCTACTGCAACCTACATCCTTCTGAATCTGCTTAGTGTATTCATCTCTTGGTCTCCCTCTACGATTTTTGCCCTCCACGCTGCCCTCCAATACTAAATTGGTGATCTCTTGATGCCTCAGAACATGTACTGCCAACCGATCCCTTCTTATAGTCAAGTTGTGCCACAATTTCTCTTCTCCACAGTTCTGTTCAATACGTCCTCATTAGTTATGTGATCTACCCATCTAATCCTCAGCATTCTTCTGTTGCACCACATTTCGAAAGCTTCTATTTTCTTCTTGTCTAAACTATTTATCGTCCACATTTCACTTCCATACATGGCTACACTCCATACAAATACTTTCAGAAACGACTTCCTAACATTTAAATCAATACTCGATGTTAACAAATTTCTCTTCTTCAGAAACGCTTTCCTTGCCATTGCCAGTCTACATTTTATATCCTCTCTACTTCGACCATCATCAGTTATTTTGCTCCCCAAATAGCAGAACTCCTTTACTACTTTAAGTGTCTCATTTCCTAATCTAATTCCCTCAGCATCACCCGACTTAATTCGACTACTTTCCACTATCCTCGTGTTGCTTTTGTTGATGTTCATCTTATATCCTCCTCTCAAGACACTGTCCACTCCGTTCAACTGCTGTTCCAGGTCCTCTGCTGTCTCTGACAGAATCACAATTTCATCGCGAACCTCAAAGTTTTTATTTCTTCTCCACGGATTTTAATACCCACTCCGAATTTTTCTTTTGTTTCCTTTACTGATTGCTCAATATACAGATTGAATAACACGGGGATAGGCTACAACCCTGTCTCACTCCCTTCCCAACCACTGCTTCCCTGCCATGCCCCTCCACTCTTATGCCTTATGTTAGCATATAGCACCCATCTTATCAGAATGGTAAAAGCGTATTTCCCGCATAAAGTTTTATTATTCAGATAGTTCATTTGTTGTGCTAGTTGGAATGAGCTAATTAGTTTCGCCGGAAATGAATAGAATCAAAAGTTATTCTAATTATAAAGTTTTGTACTTCTAGCAATAGGAAAAATATTATGAGTTCATAAGTACATTCGGAAGGAAATATCACTTGGAATTTGAAGAGCTGTTTTCCACTATTCACTTAAGTATTACATTAACCCACACATTAGTAGTTTAGAAGATGTTTTTATTAAAGATGTCATCTGGCTAAGACTTTCAGCGCTCATTAGAGTAAAATTACTGTAAATTTCTGGGGTCTGTTGATATGCAAGAGATCGCCAATTTTTTTTTTTTTTGTTTTATCCAGTGGAACTCATATTGATGGGAAATAATCCCTAATTAAAAATTACTGAATCTTCAGTGAGTAAATTTCAACACAGTAGATCGATTCCATGGTCACAAACGCGCGATCACAAACTGCAAAAGCATAAATTAGTACTACATATTCTAATAGATACTGCTCATGACAAATAGTATATAAGCGAAGTATAATAATAATAATAATATTCTTGTCAGACACTGAAAGACAAACATTCTTACCTTGTCCAAAAACGTCGCCAGGTCTCTCCCACACTGAGAGCGTTTGAAGCATTATGGGTTGGACCGTCCAAGAAGCTCGGGATTTTGACAATCTAACGAGTGAGTTGGACGGAATTTGGCACGATATCCCTCAGGAAGACATACAACATTTCTATCAGTCAGTGCCAAGCCGTATAGCTACTTTCGTTAGGGCCAGAGTTGGACCAACGTGCTATTGACTTGCTCAATTTTTGAAGCTCTTTCTGTTGAAAAAATCTTCAAATTTTTCAGTACTTGTTATCGTTTGTTTGTCTATACATTATATAACATCTACCGAATTCCGACCCATTCTTAAAATTCGTTCGTGGTGCGTCTTTTTTTTCTTTTTTTCTTAGAGTGTATTTAACATTGGCCACGACGCAGTACACTTGCTCGCTCGCACCACGACAGTCACTTCCTCTCCTCGCTCCAAACTCTTTGTTGGTGTTATTTTCAGTCGACCTATGGATATGTTTTTACTGCTCAATACATTTGGCTTAACACTACACTTTCAAATTTCCGAGTACATCAATTTAAAATTTTACATAATGCTAAAGCTTCGCATTATTACGTCCGTGGAAAATTTAAGTAATGTTTTAAACGTGCGAAGCCGGCCGCGGTGGCCGATCGCTTCTAGACGCTTCAGTCCGGAACCGCACGACTGCTACGGTCGCAGGTTCGAATCCTGCCTCGGGCATGGATGTGTGTGATGTTAGGTTGTGTAGTTCTAAGTTCTAGGGGACTGATGCCCTCCGATGTTAAGTCCCATAGTGCTCAGAGCCATTTGAACCATTTTGAGCAATTTTAGACGTGCGAACACACAATATTAGAAAAAATAACTGCAGTTCCATGACGTACACGAAAACAAACTTACACAAAGGAAAAAAGTTGGAAAACTAATCCCAAAATAAATCTTCCAACGTATCAAGAAGATAAAGAAGAAGACAAGGAAAGAGAAAGCAGAGGAAAAAGGAAAAAATATCCATATCGTCCTGTGGTGGTATCTTCAGAGGGGGGAGGGAGGGTGTCTATTCTGGGAACGTTATATCCCGAAAATCACCTCGTTCTGGAAACATCTGGAACGAGATGGTTTCTTCATCCGAGAAAGGAAGAAGAAATTGCTGGGTACTAAGTCAGGACAATGCGGGCTTGAGGTAAAATTTGATAGCTCGAAGGAGAAATATGTGTGACTTGGGCTCTAGCAGAATGAGTTTGGGCGTTGTCGTGGAACAGAAAAACCTCCCTCAATATCTGCTTGTGAGGCACTGACTTGGAGGCCTCCCGTAACATTCTCAGGACATTTAGGGATTATGCTCCTGTGACCGTTCGCCCACTTACGAGTCTGTCCTCCTTACGTTTAAATAAATTGTACTGTAGCTTCTTGAATCACAGCATGGTGTACGAGGGCTATCCACAAAGTACATTACGTTTTGGAATTAAAAATATATAAAGTATTGGAATTTTTTTTAATTATATACAGATGAAAGCCACACTCAAATACTACTCTTCTACATAGTTGCCATTTAAATTAAGGCACTTATCGTAGCGATGGACGAGCTTGGAAATTCCTTCGTCGTAAAATTCGGCCGCCTACGCCTTCAACCATTCTTATTTTAAACCATTCTTATTTTAAAAAACGCAGTTGCTATCCGTTTGATCTATGGCAGCGCCATCTAGCGAGCCAACCATAGCACCATCTGGTTTCCCCCTTCAAGCTAGACGAGTTTCGTTCTATGTAGTTTTTTCGTTTGATGCTGATTTCGTGAGATATTTGGCCCGGTCACTATCAATGGACCACCTTGTATACATACAACGTAAAATTTACGTCCTGAGAGATGTAATGTTTGAATATATTTACACTTGGTACTTAGTACAATTAATAAAACAAAATAATGAAGGAAAAGTATATTTATAGAGGCCCTCTGGAGCTTTACGTTTACAGTTGGAATATCATATTTTTTCTTGCTGTATACTACGGGGGAAACAAACGCCTATTTGCCGAAGTCAGTGAATGAAGTGATTCTTCACCTTGCGTAACTTCGTCTGGTAGAGTCGCTAGAGTGGTTTAGTATAATGAAGAAACCATACAATATTCGAATAACGTACTGTATTGTGCCGCAGTATGACTGATGGATTGAGGAGAGGTGCTCAACCACTGGATTACCAGAACCTAAAAGGTGATCTGGGTTAACTATATACTTCATTGGATTGAAAATAAGCTGAAATGACAAAAAAAGGATATTGTGTATAAGCTGTCTGTGACGACTTTGGAAGAAGTGTTGTCAGCGCAAATGGCCCCGCATGCAGGGAAACTGAGCTGCTAAGATGCTCAAGGACATCCCAATCCAGGACAATGATGTGACATTCATGTACTGTATCACAATAGCTGCTCGCTTCTATAACGTGTTTGTTCTTTAAGTGTGTTTGCTCTTTAAGTGAAGGCTCATTTTAAAAAGTTCGAGAGTTTCATTCTGTAATTGTATCTGACACTACAGTCCATTACTTCAGTGCACCGCCACTTCTTGGCAGAAGTGCTCCTGACCGCGGGAACATCCGATTCAAAGATTTAATTCTTACAAAATTGTCAAAATCTGTGAGAAATTTATTTCCTCACTCCATGGTTCCAACGTGCTAGCATTATGTTTGAAGTTGAGAGTGTCAGTAAAGTGAGAAAGACTCTGTATGAAGGTGTCACCCGTTATTTTAATTTTCATCACTTCTCTACAGACTGAAACGATATTCTTTGAACACTGTCACTAATTAGTTGTGTACACCTTCATATTTTTCTATTTATTACGATATCATAGATCACTATTACCTACTTCAGTGGCCTAGCTAATACGCCGGGATTGCCACATACGAGGGCAGTTCAATAAGTAATGCAACACATTTTTTTCTGAAACAGGGGTTGTTTTATTCAGCATTGAAATACACCAGGTTATTCCCCAATCTTTTAGCAACACAACACTATTTTTCAGCGTAATCTCCATTCAATGCTACGGCCTTACGCCACCTTGAAATGAGGGCCTGTATGCCTGCACGGTACCATTCCACTGATCGATGTCGGAGCCAACGTCGTACTGCATCAATAACTTCCTCATCATCCGCGTAGTGCCGCGTTGTCATGAAGAAGGAGAAGTTCGTTCAGATTTTTGTGCCTACGAACACGCTGAAGTCGTTTCTTCAATTTCTGAAGAGTAGCACAATACACTTCAGGGTTGATCGTTTGACCATGGGGAAGGACATCGAACAGAATAACCCCTTCAGCGTCCCAGAAGACTGTAACCATGACTTTACCGGCTGAGGGTATGGCTTTAAACTTTTTCTTGGTAGGGGAGTGGGTGTGGCGCCACTCCATTGATTGCCGTTTTGTTTCAGGTTCGAAGTGATGAACCCATGATTCATCGCCTGTAACAATCTTTGACAAGAAATTGTCACCCTCAGCCACATGACGAGCAAGCAATTCCGCACAGATGGTTCTCCTTTGCTCTTTATGGTGTTCGGTTAGACAACGAGGGACCCAGCGGGAACAAACCTTTGAATATCCCAACTGGTGAACAATTGTGACTGCACTACCAACAGAGATGTCAAGTTGAGCACTGAGTTGTTTGATGGTGATCCGTCGATCATCTCGAACGAGTGTGTTCGCACGCTCCGCCATTGCAGGAGTCACAGCTGTGCACGGCCGGCCCGCACGCGGGAGATCAGACAGTCTTGCTTGACCTTGCGGCGATGATGACACACGCTTTGCCCAACGACTCACCGTGCTTTTGTCCACTGCCAGATCACCGTAGACATTCTGCAAGCGCCTATGAATATCTGAGATGCCCTGGTTTTCCGCCAAAAGAAACTCGATCACTGCCCGTTGTTTGCAACGCACATCCGTTACAGACGCCATTTTAACAGCTCCATACAGCGCTGCCACCTGTCGGAAGTCAATGAAACTATACGAGACGAAGCGGGAATGTTTGAAAGTATTCCACAAGAAATTTCCGGTTTTTTTAACCAAAATTGGCCGAGAAAAAAAATGTGTTGCATTACTTATTGAACTGCCCTCGTACATGTGTATTCTTGGTATAAGATTGGGCCAGTTGAAGTAGTGATAGTCATATAAAAAGAGTTTGGCAGCGATTAAGCAGTCACTGTCATTACGATAAGTTAAAATAGGACTTGGAATTCTCAGGTAGGTGGATTCACTAGCAAAACGAACAGCGATTCGCACTTGGCTCAGTGTCTTTATTTCACGCTAGTTTCACGTGCCTCTTGCCCTGGGTGATGTGCCAACTCCCAGTGCCACGTCTCGATACCGATTCTGATTTCCTGGGCACCAATATAGAACTAAGAGAAGGAAAACGGGAGAGGGGGGGGAATGGACGGCCGTTGCCTTTGGATACGCGGTGAGGGATCCATCGATCTTGACGACCGCTTCTGAAGCACGAAGCTTTTCCAGTCTCGGGGTTTGCGACGTAAAGTTGCTGCCTCGTTCACTTCACGATTACGACATGGGTGTGGGCTCTAAATACCGTGCCTCTACGTCATAATGTTCATACAAAATGTTAAATGTAGAGATGCTGTGCTTTATAATCTCTAAGTTTGCTTACAAAACACGAAACTGACGCTTGTAGCTAATGAGCGCGCTGCATCTTACGTTGCAAAATGCCCAAATTACATCACGTTCCTGGTAACAAGAAAAAAATATTCAGAATTAATTGAGAAAACAAAAGTATGAGAGGATAGACAATCCGTAAAATCGGAGAAGAAATTAAAGAACTTCACGGACTCTTGTAATATATTTAGAATGGAGCTTAACTGGTGAATTTTCTGCTTCAAGGACGAAAATGGACAATTGGCACTTAACAATCAAGAAAATAGCGGAGTAATTTGCTGGTATTTTAGGGAGGTTCTAAATTGTCCTGAGCCCACAGAACGATTACCACTAGAAAATCTACAAACCAATCGACATTCACGTACACAAATTAAGTTTCAAAAAATAACAGAGCACTGATCAGGATGGAATTGTTGCAGAAATCCTTAAATCAGCAGCCACAAATATACTAAAATGTAGACTTTCACGGCCGGAAATATCATGTCCATTATAATTATCCGGGCTGTTATGCCGTGGTCGGTTGATGAATGCTGTGGTGATTCAGAATTCATCAACCGACCACGGCATAACAGCCCGGATAATTATAATGGACATGCCACAAATATGTTACAGGAATTTGCACTGATTCACCAAAACATTTGGGAAATAGAAAATTCTGTGTTACTGGAAAACTGCATTCATACATCCACCACGTAAGAAGGGAGGCAGAACGGATGTTAGAAATTATATAAGGATTTTCTTTCTTCGTGTCCCATCATCGTCTCCTGGACTGAATATAGCAACAACGTTAAGACAAAGTTGGTGGAAATTCCACAAAGCAAATATCAGTTCTAATTTTCTGAAACTAACCCTTAGATATCGAAAACTTTACAATAAGAAAGTAGTTTGTACGTACATAGATTTTAATAAAGCTTTCGACCCCAACCACCAGAAATCTCTCTTCCAACATATGACAGAATAAGGTCAGCACCGCAAAATGACTGCACTTATTTCTGAAACACTAAATGATGCAAAATCTGAACTAAATTTCAGGGAAAAATTTCCGAACATTTTGCAATAAAACCAGTAATGAACAGCGAGATCGACTTTCTCATTTACTTTTCACCTGTGTTTTAGGGAATAATGAAATCAAATCTTAAAAGTGACGAACCAGTCAAATTAGAGAGAACCAGCAGTAAGAGAGACTGCTTTGTTCTTCCAGAAGACATAGTGATTCTATGTCAGGACATTCCAACAACACAAAAACAAATAGAAATTATTAACGATAAAGTCGAAAGAGTAGGCCTGCAAATATCATTTAAAAAACAAAAAGCATGTCTATGATAAACCCAGAACCAAAAAAATCTAAAAAGTTTACATGAAAAATTCGTCAACAATTTCTTTGTTCAAAGACTGAAGCGAAACCATCAAGTAAACTGCCAAGGAAAAGAGTCCTTTCGAAATTCGTTGTTATAAAATGAAAACTTGCAATACTTTGAAGAAAACCTTATAAAGACTCAAGTTTAAGGCAATGTAACTAAATTTGGCCCAGTTGTTAAGAAAGTTATATGCTTACACAAATACTTTTTCATGCATATTGAAGTTATATATTCATAATTACAAACAATTGAAATTTGTCAACAAGATGAGTACAAATGTATATTTTTGGAAAAATCTGTAAGAACTAAAGTATTTTTGTACAAAGTTTGATATACCATTATTACAAATATCTGTGGAACAGAATATTGATATCCTCTTTTGCTACATTTTTACAGCTCTCCAAATTTCTGTACAAATAAAAATAGGTCTTTTATCTGACTTAAATGCCTTACTTTTGTAGGAAATGAAAATGAAAATTCCTTCCACAGAATATTTGACTATAATATTGACTATTTGCATGGCAAATTTGGATAGTGTAATGTCAGTGGTTTGTGAGGAAAAGATATATAAAGTTGCGAAAACTTAATTTACGGGAAACCTGAATAAAAACTTTGACATAGTTTATATTAGGCCTCGCCTTATCTGGGCAATCTAGTGGAAACCATATGCATTCTCCTCTTTATCATCAAGTACTCAGTTTTTGCTTATCCTCTCAGTTTAAACTGATTTTCAAATTCATTAATAATAATGTCAGCTGCATCAATTCTCCTGTTATCGACTTCCTTCAATATCAACAGTCTGAAAGTTCCTGGATCAAATAATAGCCTCTGTAGAGTCTGCAGTCTGCCAAGATTAGCACAATTAAAAACTGAACAAGAATCAAACGCCACAACTTCCATCAGTAGTTGTGGGAACAAATGTTGTCTTGGAGCAGAGTTTTCCTATCAGAAAGTTGTAGCTTTCATTAGGATTTCGTATTTTTCCGTGCAAAAACATCAGTATAATTTCTGGACCTCCTAAACAACGAAATATGCCCCACATTGTGACTTCATGAAACTGCAATAAAACACCGCAGGAATAAAATAATAAGAGAAAACACAGAACAACAGAGGGGCGTGGCCACGTGCAAGCTTTTGTTAATTATTATTTGCATCACACTTAGCTGCGAAACTGAAACGTAATATTCAGGAATTGGAATTTCAGTACCATTTAGTAAATGAAGATCTAATAAAAAGCTTTTCACATTTTTTCTCGCTTTCATGTACGTTCCCCCTTCGGTCATACGAAAGATGTCTATAACAAGAAATGCTTCTTTAAGTACATAAATGAGACAAAAGAACACAGCCGTGAAGCCCGAGTATGTTTATGGGGCTGAGACACTGATCTTAAAACAGAAAGAAAGATACACAGGGAATCCAAAAGAGAGAACGGAAAGTAATCAGGAAATTTAGGTAAAAGTTATACTGCTGAAGAAACATACAGGCTAGGAGGGAAAAAAAATGTCAAGTTTAACAGTATTTGTTTATTCGAGTATGAAGAAAAACTCAGTCTAATATTTTATGGACACATGAAAACAATGACACCAAGCAGATTAACACGACAGGTTGTGGATACGACACTCGTAGTGACGGTAAAATAGAAACGGTAACATAGATCGATGCAGTAAAAGAAGTCCAAGGAACGCAAGAAAAACATAACCTGATTTACCAGACATAAAAATTATTTCAGCAGAAAATTGACAACGTGACAACTTGCTTGGCAGAAAAGTATTTGGTTTGTCATGCGGGATACAGCCCATTCCGAGAGATTGAGATTAATATGGGCCGAAATAAAATCTTTAACAGAACTATGAAAATTCCCAGAGTTGTTTGTTTGGGGGCACAGTAGAGCCCTATTGTCAATAACAATAATAATATTTGTGAGTTTTCGCTGACAGTGTACCTTGCTTTGAGTCAGTACTGAGGGAGCAATATTCGTAACCATCTAGTCAGTAGATTCTGCACACCTCTTCTTCTCTTCCAATTGTGTGCTGCCCTCTGGCGATGAGAATTTGCTTCGCCATCGGATTTAGACCGGACCAACAGGTTTCGGGCGCCCCCGCGATGCCGTAATTCTGGAACGTCGGCTACAGACCGTAACCCGGTGATCGACGAAATTTTCGTGTTCTCCATTTGTGCCGTACAGGAGGGACCCCTCTGGGACCCTCGTTTTCCACGGGAATTTCTTTGCCTCGCAGAGGTCGGAGTTTTCTCGCGCTTATCTGCCTGCGTCTACGGCAGCCGAGGTGCACAAAGTTTTTCCGATACCCCAAATCTCCTGTAGCCGTCGGAATTGACAAGCCTCTGTTAAATAAATTTCAAACTGAATCTTCCTGCAGCTGAGGTTTCGGTAAGTCTATCACGTCATCCGTCTCTAGCAGGTAGCCACGTTGTTGCAGCTATGGTAAACGTTTATTTTCCTCTTGAACAGATTTACATAATTTTATAGCTCCTTAACAATGTTGTTTTGTGGTTCTTCATTTCTCCCGGCAAATATTATGACGAAGTAGTTCGCGGGTGAACAGAAGGATTTCAGTATTCTACGAGCACAAGTATTTCGGCAAGTGACCACGTAACTATCATCACATGCTCTGATGAGCTGTTCACCAGCGTATCTGATGATGGAAAACTGGTTGCTTAGCCGGCCGATGTGGACGAGCGGTTCTAGGCGCTTCAGTCTGGAACCGCGCGACCGCTACGGTCGCAGGTTCGAATCCTGCTTTGGGCATGGATGTGTGTGATGTCCTTAGGTTAGTTAGGTTTAAGTAGTTCTAACTCCTAGGAGACTGATGACTTCAGATGTTAAGTCCCATGGTGCTCAGAGCCATTTGAACCATTTTCAACTGGTTGTTTGCCGAAATGTTGCGCCTGTTGGACACTGATATTCGGCCGTTCACCCGTGAAATATTTCTTTAATACTGATAGCGTTCCTCTTCAAAATGGTTCAAATGGCTCCAAGCATTATGGGACTTAACATCTGAGGTCATCAGTCCCCTAGACTGAGAACTACTTAAACCTAACTAACCTAAGGACATCACACACATCCATGCCCGAGGCAGGATTCGAACCTGCTACCGCAGCAGCAGCACGGTTCCGAGCTGAAGCGCCTAGAACCACTCGGCCACAACTGCCGGCTTAGCGTTGCTGTTAATCATTAAGTAATCACCATGTGTTTACAAATTTTTCTTATTTTGCTCCTAATATAGTCAACCGAAATTCACGTAGATTCATTCTTTCGTCATTTTATTCTTCCACTACTACTACTACTACTACTACTATTGCTGCTAGTGCTGCTAAATCTATTAACGCCAGTAAGAATTAATAATCATACTAATACTGTAATTGCCATCACTCTTCCTACTGCCAACATTAAATCGTTCAGTGACGGCAGTTGGCTTTCCAAACATTTTATGGAATATTCTGGCGGTCTTATCTTTCACATTGTGAAATGGCACCTCGAATCCAAGCGTCTTTCCGGAATTTTTCTTTCTGCGTTAGCGGGAAGATCTGTAACTTGTAGAGTCCGCAGCTCGTGGTCGTGCGGCAGCGTTCTCGCTTCCCGCGCCCGGGTTCGATTCCCGGCGGGGTCAGGGATTTTCTCTGCCTCGTGATGACTGGGTGTTGTGTGATGTCCTTAGGTTAGTTAGGTTTAAGTAGTTCTAAGTTCTAGGGGACTGATGACCATAGATGTTAAGTCCCATAGTGCTCAGAGCCATTTGAACCATTTTGTAACTTGTAGAGTGCCTTCAAAATTTACAGAAACCAAGATGCCGAAAATTCATAAATATCGCAAGTAATGACTTCACTTTTCAATTCGAATCTTCCATTACAATTTCAGTTGCTGCATGGAATGATTGGTTAATGTCATTTACGTTCTAGAACACACATTATAGAAGCTTACAAAAAGAATTACAGAACACTGCTTTTCTAATCTTCCCCTGTGCAGTTATTCTGTATCTTCTTTTTTCAAGTTGGTGATAGACCAATTTTTATTCATCTTTGGCTGCCATTCAGTCTTTAATGAAATTAGCATCTGCCTGAGCTGCTGAGCGAACAGTTTCACTGCACAACACAGTGACTTCACTTTTCAATTCGAATCTTGCATTACAATTTCTGTTGCTGCATGGAATGATTGGTTAATGTCATTTACGTTCTAGAACACACATTATAGAAGCTTACAAAAAGAATTACAGAACCCTGCTTTTCTAATCTTCCCCTGTGCAGTTATTCTGTATCTTCTTTTTTCAAGTTGGTGATAGACCAATTTTTATTCATCTTTGGCTGCCATTCAGTCTTTAATGAAATTAGCATCTGCCTGAGCTGCTGAGCGAATAGTTTCACTGCACAACATCTTTCTACGAATTTTTTCACTTAAATGTGGACAGTGTGACACATTTTTGGTTCCGATGTCCTTTTGTGATGCAGCAGCGTACATTGAAGAGGTTTTTCTTCTTCTCACCCATAGGGTAACTTCCATTTGTGGAACGTGGATGTTATATCAGTAGCATTGCTGTTTCACGTCGTTGCAACAATCTGTCACTCTCATATGTGACAGCTAATGAGCTGCCAGCTGTTTTGTGAAGATGTGTTTCACACCACTCGTTTGTCATTTACATGAATTCTTATCACGTGATACTTGATCTGGTGGCAAATAGCCGAGCACACTGGCAATCGCTACCTTTATTGTGCTGCAACTTAAACTTAGTTGGCCCCATTTCATACGCAACCAGGATTAAAAATTACTTCCTCCGGGCCAATTGCCACAGTGCAAGTGTTTGCCAGAGGGAAAGTACTACCATAAGGCAAATATAAAGCAAAAGTTAAAGCTTGATGCTAAGGCCCTAAAAAAGCTATATCACGTTGTATTCCACAGCTACTTTGTTGGGAGGCAACGGGAAAATGATGGCAAGTGAAAGTTGCACTAAAGGCTCGTGGTCTATAAAATTAAAGTTTCTGAAATGGAAGTATATGTGATAGAAAGGAGTCGTGTGACGTATTACAGTTTTCCCTGTTTTATGATTACGGTTCCAGCGAGGAGTCGTAATAGGTATTATAAAACTCGTTCGAGACATTTTGGAAGTTATCATTATGAAGGAATATAACACAATGGGAATCGTTAATTTAAACACATGGTGTAAATAACCAAGTAATGCCGGCCGCTGTGGTCTAGCGGTTCTAGGCACTTCAGTCCGGAACCGCGCGACTGCTACGGTCGCAAGTTCGAATCCTGCCTCAGGCATGGATGTGTGTATTATCCTTAGGTTAGTTAGGTTTAAGTAGCTCTACGTTCTAGGGGACTGATGACCTCAGATGTTAAGTCCCATAGTGTTCAGAGCCATTTGACTTTTTTTGTTCGGTGTTAATATTTAAGTCATAAAGAAACCAATATTACGATGTTGACTACTTTACTCTTATATTGTCTGTGTAATGGTTTCTTTCCATATTTTTTGGCTGCTCTCATTTAGTGATTGTAGATGATCGGAGGCAGTAGTGCTAGCACCACTGTCTGCCAATACCGTGAAAATCCTTTCCCTGTCTTCATTACAGCCAGGAACGTATTCTTTGCGATAACCGCACGGTATGGGTCATTTTAGTGCGTTTTTTAGTTGTCCACTGGGTTTGTACTAGTGGCAATGAGAGTTATAGGTTGAGGGTACGCGAAACGGAAGCTCTGAATAATCCTTGGAAAAAATGTTCAAGCTGTCGTTTCCGATGCTACACGAACTTGGATGGTTGCTCTTGAAAGCACACCCAAAACGTGGTGTCTTTCGTATATTTTGGTTTCGTAATGTTTGCGTATTTTACAAGAAAGTGTGTAGCAACGCCTGTCCGAAGATATTACACTGCTTCAGGGTGGTATTAATAGAACTTTTCTCAGAGAGCTTGAGATTTTATAAATAAAATCTTCGTTAGAGTCGCTTTAGAAATTCATGCAGTTGTTGACTGCATTGCCATTGTTGTACAGAGACAATCGTCAACTGCTGCGCCGCAACTTGCAATAATCTCTGTGGCTCTAAGTAGTTATTAAAGAGTTAAATTCATGTTTAAACTTTCAATTAATCTTCTCCTTAGATTCATTAATGATATGTAAACATCGTACCTCCTTTGATAGTGTACATTATGATTCCCCTTCTTTCCGATATTCCGCTCACGGCAAATTTACAAGACCAGAGATGTCGTTATAATAACCTTCCGTCGAGTCATATTTTGACTTCAGTGTTGATACTGAGCTATCAATGCTTCAATGGTCCCGGGTGACGGAACTGGGTGTATTTAGCATCGTGATGCCAATAACTGAGAAGCCACTTGATCGATTAGTAGCGGTTCCAAAGTCAGGATAGCAGAATGCTGGCCACATAATTCTCCATACCGCGTCGAATGACGCCAGGGACAGAGGATGATATGGCGGTCGGTCAGGACCTATCGCCTCCTGTAGGACCAGAACGCGGAACTTATCTCGCTTGACTATAGATTCAATGACCATTTTGTCATTAGACAACTATCACTCACTTCGGATGAAAAAAGTCTTCAATAAGAATTATATGAACGTAAGGTACAGTCTGCAGCTACGTAAGCAGGCTCTACATTAATTGACAAAGGTGTATAATCAAGCATTGCTCAAGACGTACTGAACTCAACTCGTAAAACATTTTAATAATATAATCCATATTTGTTTTTTTTTAAACAATGGACAACATTGTCGTTGACTCGGCCGCACGTTAGTCCACCAAATCAAAGTCAGAAAAGCACCAGAAGGCTTGTCCACTGAAGTCAAGGTTGCGTGTGGTACATGAAATAAAAATAAAAGGATACAGTTTCTTCCATTCCGTTGTGGCAGGGTGCTACAGCAACCCGTTTCCAATTATTTCGGAATTAAAACAGTCTTGATTACGAAGTTATTTAATAACATAATAACAAAAACACGTTTCACCCTTTTCGGACAGCAGGCTTCTGTGGCCGAGCGGTTCTAGGCACTTTAGTCCGGAACCGGACGGCTGCTACGGTCGCAGATTCGACTCCTGCCTCGGGCATGGAAGTGTGTGATGTCCTTAGGTTAGTTAGGTTTAAGTAGATCTGAATCTAGGGGACTGATGACCTCAGATGTTAAGTCCCATAGTGCTTAGAGCCATTTGAACCTTTTGGGACACCACCAAATTATCTATAAAAACAGAAACAACAATCAATTAGAAACAAATAGAAGAAGGGAAGGGTCCTATGGTATACGACTATGCAGGTAAAATGAACTAAAAGTAACAGATTCTTAAGCAAAAAGAGGTGGATATGTAAGCCATCTGTCATAAATCCATATAAAATAGAAAATCGACTTAACATTAACTGGATATGTAATCCATCATCATCATCATCGTCATCATTTAAGACTGATTATGCCTTTCAGCGTTCAGTCTGGAACATAGCCCCCCTTATACAGTTCCTCCATGATCCCCTATTCAGTGCTAACATTGGTGCCTCTTCTGATGTGAAACCTATTACTTCAAAATCATTCTTAATCGAATCCAGGTACCTTCTCCTCGGTCTGCCCCGACTCCTCCTACCCTCTACTGCTGAATTCATGAGTCTCTTGGGTAACCTTGCTTCTCCCATGCGTGTAACATGACCCCACCATCTAAGCCTGTTCGCCCTGACTGCTACATCTATAGAGTTCATTCCCAGTTTTTCTTTGATTTCCTCATTGTGGACACCCTCCTGCCATTGTTCCCATCTGCTAGTACCTGCAATCATCCTAGCTACTTTCATATCTGTAACTTCAACCTTGTTGATAAGGTAACCTGAATCCACCCAGCTTTCGCTCCCATACAACAAAGTTGGTCGAAAGATTGAACGGTGCACAGATAACTTAGTCTTGGTACTGACTTCCTTCTTGCAGAAGAGAGTAGATCGTAGCTGAGCGCTCATTGCATTAGCTTTGCTACACCTCGCTTCCAGTTCTTTCACTATGTTGCCATCCTGTGAGAATATGCATCCTAAGTACTTGAAACCGTCCACCCATGTAATCCACCCATCACAAAAACGTATAAAATGTAAAGTGGGTCTACTTAAAAGAATAGAAATACGTCAGTGCACCATCACGAGGGTACAAAATGTGGCGCAGAAATTTCAACGACTATTGCATGTTGCCTTGAGCACACCAACCGACTCTACTACAGCAGAACAAAATAGGGCCACGCTTACAAAATAAACGCGTAATGAGCCACACAGCACGTTTATCGCACATACAAATATTACCTTTTTATTTTATTTTATACACTCCTGGAAATGGAAAAAAGAACACATTGACACCGGTGTGTCAGACCCACCATACTTGCTCCGGACACTGCGAGAGGGCTGTACAAGCAATGATCACATGCACGGCACAGCGGACACACCAGGAACCGCGGTGTTGGCCGTCGAATGGCGCTAGCTGCGCAGCATTTGTGCACCGCCGCCGTCAGTGTCAGCCAGTTTGCCGTGGCATACGGAGCTCCATCGCAGTCTTTAACACTGGTAACATGCCGTGACAGCGTGGACGTGAACCGTATGTGCAGTTGACGGACTTTGAGCGAGGGCGTATAGTGGGCATGCGGTAGGCCGGGTGGACGTACCGCCGAATTGCTCAACACGTGGGGCGTGAGGTCTCCACAGTACATCGATGTTGTCGCCAGTGGTCGGCGGAAGGTGCACGTGCCCGTCGACCTGGGACCGGACCGCAGCGACGCACGGATGCACGCCAAGACCGTAGGATCCTACGCAGTGCCGTAGGGGACCGCACCGCCACTTCCCAGCAAAGTAGGGACACTGTTGCTCCTGGGGTATCGGCGAGGACCATTCGCAACCGTCTCCATGAAGCTGGGCTACGGTCCCGCACACCGTTAGGCCGTCTTCCGCTCACGCCCCAACATCGTGCAGCCCGCCTCCAGTGGTGTCGCGACAGGCGTGAATGGAGGGACGAATGGAGACGTGTCGTCTTCAGCGATGAGAGTCGCTTCTGCCTTGGTGCCAATGATTGTCGTATGCGTGTTTGGCGCCGTGCAGGTGAGCGCCGCAATCAGGACTGCATACGACCGAGGCACACAGGGCCAACACCCGGCATCATGGGGTGGGGAGCGATCTCCTACACTGGCCGTACACCACTGGTGATCGTCGAGGGGACACTGAATAGTGCACGGTACGTCCAAACCGCCATCGAACCCATCGTTCTACCATTCCTAGACCGGCAAGGGAACTTGCTGTTCCAACAGGACAATGCACGTCCGCATGTATCCCGTGCCACCCAACGTGCTCTAGAAGGTGTAAGTCAACTACCCTGGCCAGCAAGATCTCCGGATCTGTCCCCCATTGAGCATGTTTGGGACTGGATGAAGCGTCGTCTCACGCGGTCTGCACGTCCAGCACGAACGCTGGTCCAACTGAGGCGCCAGGTGGAAATGGCGTGGCAAGCCGTTCCACAGGACTACATCCAGCATCTCTACGATCGTCTCCATGCGAGAATAGCAGCCTGCATTGCTGCGAAAGGTGGATATACACTGTACTAGTGCCGACATTGTGCATGCTCTGTTGCCTGTGTCTATGTGCCTGTGGTTCTGTCAGTGTGATCATGTGATGTATCTGACCCCAGGAATGTGTCAATAAAGTTTCCCCTTCCTGGGACAATGAATTCACGGTGTTCTTATTTCAATTTCCAGGAGTGTATATTTATACCACACCAAAATACAGACACACACACACTCACACACACACACACACACTGCACAAAAAAAAAATAGAATAAAATTAATATCACACCAGAACACACACACACACACACACATACACAAACGCACACACTAATGCATACACGAACAGACCACAGATACTTCAATAGTTACATTCATAAGTTTGGCAATAACATTCGATCTTTGGAAAAAACATTTGACAGTCGGCAATAGAAACCAAAACATTGCATTAAAACAAGCGTTCAGTGCATAGTGCTGTGGAATATGGAAAAAACCGCAAATTGCCGTTCATAAGAAGAAGAACAACACCAAAAATGTAACAGGAGAGTAATATGTAAGAAATTGTCCACGCAACCTATAAGTACAGTTCAAAACGTTACTACTTAATAGGAAATACCAACCACGAGAACTGTTTATAACCTATAGGCACAGTGACAAAAATGTAAATTAAATAGCTAACAATTGTAGATATTCCAGGCCAACATTACTACTTAATAGGAAATACCAACTACGAGAACTGTTTATAACCTATAGGCACAGTGACAAAAATGTAAATTAAATAGCTAACAATTGTAGATATTCCAGGCCACTGATGATGCCTTGCAGAAAATGAAGGCGAAACGCGTGTGGCACTAAAATTGAGTTTTATTCAGTTGCTGTCAGACGGTCCGTAAGTAAAAATCTGGTAGAAAGAGTTGAGATATTATTGGTTTGACTGCAGAACATTAGTACATTGGTGTGCAGGAAGTTAGTCGATACATTAGCAGCATCGTTATGCAGTAAGTTAGAGAGGGGGTAGTTGCGAGCCGGGGGGTGGTACGTGCTGCTCATGGCAGTAGCCGGGTCTCATTTCCGGGCCTGGCGCAGCGAGAGTAGCGCCCCCACGGGCCCCGATATAGCCGGGGCCCGAGGAGGCGGCGTCGCGGCGCCTGGCACCGCCGCATCGATCCCCAGAGGTGCGTGGCAGGGGGTGCCTGGCACCGCCGCCTCGCGTGCGCCTCGCCGGCACAAAGAATCCGGCGGCCGCTGCGGGCTGCTGGCGATTCATCATCGTCTCCGCGTCCCGGCTAGCCCGTCTGTCCCTGCTGTTTACGATGCCTCGAGGAATGTAGACCCACGCCGTCCCCGACACTGCTCGCATCGAGCTCACTGCTTCCGCTTGTCGTTAAAGTTCTCAGGACCCTACGTAGAGTCGAAAAAGCCTGCCTCAAAAGCAGAAGTCTTTAATTCCATTCTAGCAACACCATACGTGTTTACCGAACAATGCCATGGAGTGATCACGGAAATCTCTACACAAGACAATAACACTTTTTCTACAAATACAGTGCTATTACAAATGATTGAAGCGATTTCATAAATTTACTGTAGCTCCATTCATTGGCATATGGTCACTACACACTACAGATACGTAGAAAAACTCATAAAGTGTTGTTCGGCTGAAGCCGCACTTCAGGTTTCTGCCGCCAGAGCGCTCGAGAGCGCAGTGAGAGAAAATGGCGACAGGAGCCGAGAAAGCGTATGTTGTGCTTGAAATGCACTCACATCAGTCAGTCATAACAGTGCAACGACACTTCAGGACGAAGTTCAACAAAGATCCACCAACTGCTAACTCCATTCGGCGATGGTATGCGCAGTTTAAAGATTCTGGATGCCTCTGTAAGGGGAAATCAACGGGTCGGCCTGCAGTGAGCGAAGAAACGGTTGAACGCGTGCGGGCAAGATTCACGCGTAGCCCGCGGAAGTCGACGAATAAAGCAAGCAGGGAGCTAAACGTACCACAGCCGACGGATTGGAAAATCTTACGGAAGAGGCTTAAGCAGAAGCCTTACCGTTTACAATTGCTACAAGCCCTGACATCCGATGACAAAGTCAAACGCTTTGAATTTTCGGCGCGGTTACAGCAGCTCATGGAAGAGGATGCGTTCAGTGCGAAACTTGTTTTCAGTGATGAAGCAATATTTTTGTTAACAATAATCTGTGTGTAGTCTCCTGCTTTTATCGAACGCGTTCCGGAACTCTAGTTCCACTCCCATGGACTATGTTGACTTTTGTTAGAGCGTTAGATCCGCTTCATTTGTCACGTAAATTTGGGTTCGAAATCATCATCTTCAGTATCGGATGGAAAACTTTTACTTTGGACTTATAATTTTCCACCGATGCAGAAGACGAAAATTTCGTGGCCAAATGAATGAGATTAACTAAAGCATATGTTGGGAATGGAGAAGCAACTCATAAATTTCTTGAACTAAGGTGGGAGAGCAAAAAGAAAGTACTGTGACTTAATGCGGCGTACTAATAACAAAGATATTCCTAACCTGTAAGATACAGTCACGCACAGAGCCTGAGGAAATGTCTGTGAATAGCGTGAAGTCCAACATGTTTTACCTAATTTTTTGGCGATATTTGAAGTTTGTGAGACAGGCTTATAAATCAATCTTTCTCTTAACTATTTTGGCAGTATTTCGTAAACAATGTAGTCATTTAGTGGCTGCTTGGGGTTGTTATCTTGTT
The DNA here is from genome assembly GCF_023864275.1 of Schistocerca cancellata. Classification (NCBI taxonomy): domain Eukaryota; kingdom Metazoa; phylum Arthropoda; class Insecta; order Orthoptera; family Acrididae; genus Schistocerca; species Schistocerca cancellata. The sequence goes on from NC_064632.1 coordinate 46,419,656, forward strand.
TATCTATCCATTACGTGAACATTTTGCGTACTGTAGGCTTTCATCCCTCTTCACTGTATTTCAATGGTTATTGGTGATCTGCAGATTTTGCTATGGCACTCTTCAGTAATTGACAACAAGGAATGAAAGTAAACGTAGTCGTTGCTTATCATACAATAAATTCAGTCTTAACATGCGTCAGTTCGGATTCACACTCTTCATCACTTCACAGTATTATCTTTCATTCTGGTTACTGCCATACTGCAAAATTTTAGATGAAAATTATTAAAGTTTACATGAATTTTCGTATTGCAGAATTAATGTTTCTCACCTTGCACATAATAATTCCAATCCCAAAGAAAGCAGGTGTTGACAGATGTGAAAATCACAGCTGCAAAATACTAACACGAATTCTTTACAGACGAATGGAAAAACTAGTAGAAGCCGACCTCGGGGAAGATCAGTTTGGATTCCGTAGAAATACTGGAACACGTGAGGCAATACTGACCTTACGACTTATCTTAGAAGAAAGATTAAGGAAAGGCAAACCTACGTTTCTAGCATTTGTAGACTTAGAGAAAGCTTTTGACAATGTTGACTAGAATACTCTCTTTCAAATTCTAAAGGTGGCAGGGGTAAAATACAGGGAGCGAAAGGCTATTTACAATTTGTACAGAAACCAGATGGCAGTTACAAGAGTCGAGGGGCATGAAAGGGATGCAGTGGTTGGGAAGGGAGTAAGACAGGGTTGTAGCCTCTCCCCGATGTTATTCAATCTGTATATTGAGCAAGCAGTAAAGGAAACAAAAGAAAAATTCGGAGTAGGTATTAATATCCATGGAGAAGAAATAAAAACGTTGAGGTTCGCCGATGACATTGTAATTCTGTCAGAGAAAGCAAAGGACTTGGAAGAGCAGTTGAACGGAATGGATGGTGTCTTGAAGGGAGGATATAAGATGAACATCAACAAAAGCAAAACGAGGATAATGGAATGTAGTCGAATTAAGTCGGGTGATGTTGAGGGTATTAGATTAGGATATGAGACACTTAAAGTAGTAAAGGAGTTTTGCTATTTGGGGAGCAAAATAACTGATGATGGTCGAAGTAGAGAGGATATAAAATGTAGACTGGCAATGGCAAGGAAAGCGTTTCTGAAGAAGACAAATTTGTTAACATCGAGTATAGATTAAAGTGTCAGGAAGTCATTTCTGAAAGTATTTGTATGGAGTGTAACCATGTATGGAAGTGAAACATGGACGGTAAATAGGTTGGAATAGAAGCTTTCGAAATGTGGTGATACAGAAGAATGCTGAAGATTAAATGGGTACATCACATAACTAATGAGGAAGTATTGAATAGGATTGGGGAGAAGAGAAGTTTGTGGCACAACTTGACCAGAAGAAGGGATCGGTTGGTAGGACAAGTTCTGAGGCATCAAGGGATCACCAATTTAGTATTGGAGGGCAGCGTGGAGGGTAAAAATCGTAGGGGGAGACCAAGAGATGAATACACTAAGCAGATTCAGAAGGATGTAGGTTTCAGTAGTTACTGGGAGATGAAGAAGCTTGCACAGGATAGAGTGGCATGGAGAGCTGCATCAAACCAGTCTCAGGACTGAAGACCACAACAACAACAACAACAACCATGCACACACGATTTTTAAGTTTCAAATGTCAGGCTGTTCACTGAGAAAACAATGAATGGCTTGAAATGGATCTGATCTTTATGTCTGGTGACGCATGGTTTTACGGAATGGTTATGTCAACTCACACAATCCAGGTCAGCGGAGAATCTGCACAGCTTCCACGAAACATCACTGCACGATCAGAAGGTTGGGGTTTGGTGTGCAGTGTCTCCAATCGGTACTATTGGTCCCATCTTCTTTCATCAGACACTATCTTCGGCTCGTTAAATTGCCAACATTTTGAAGCGATTCTGGCAGCATTAACGGAGCAGGAATAGATCGATAGCTACTTCAATCATGATGAAGCAGCTCCCGATACAAACTACCGGAAATTAGAACACCTTTACACAGTCTCACGACTGAAATAGTTGTTAGCAGAGGTGAGTCTGATCGTGGCCCTAGATGGCCACCCAGGTCATCTGATGTGTCAGTGTGCAATTAATTTGCGTGAGGAGCCCTCTAGTCTAAGGTGTATCGCAACAATCCTCATATTTTTCGCCACCCGCAGCACAACATTTCGGATGAGACTGCAGAAATTCCAGCAGTCCAGCTTCGATCCGCAACTTGCTGGCCAGGGCTAAAAAGTGCCAGGAGATGAATGGCGGTCACTTTCAACATCTGCTCTCGTCACGTTAGTACTGTATTTTCTTTCGTCTGCTGTGTTTCTTTGTACTCTGAAACTGTTCTCTGGGCCACTTTTATATGCCCCAGCCTGTATTTCCTTATTTGTGGCTTGTATCACCGGTATAATGATCCGTTGTCCGTCTTTGCTCCGCTTACACAGTGCATTAGACGTATACGTACAGATATTGTGATAATGGATACATTAATATACATTCACTGCAGTGTTTAGTTGTTTTTTTCTCTGTATCTCACGGTCTTCTAAAAAAAGCAGCACATAAATTACTACCTGATGTTTTCTGCACGGCCGAAACTGCACTGTGAAGTGGACTGTGCCTGTCAGTATAGACTGTCCGTTTTGCACCCACGTATCCAAACTTCAATAACTGGCCAGGCGGCCAGGGTAAAATAAAGATTAATGGCTTGTTTGTGGCATATGTATTTGGAGATACTAATCAGTCTAAAAAAACACTACTCGTAATAGCCATAATTATTACCCTGCAAATGAAGTAAATAATGATATAAAGTTGTTCAGTACTTTGGCCTCAGCCATCAGTAGAAATATCTTCACTTATACCCGTAACACCTTGTATACTTTTCTTACCACGTCACGTACTCTAAACGGCACCAGGCGGTATTGAGTCTTGCAGCGGGCAGTGGTCATAATGTTTTTGCTCATTAGAGAGGGTACTTAAGGGTGGTCGCCTTCAAATCAAACACATTTTAGTCAGCATACCTTTACATACGTTACTTGCAATTCCCAAACTAATTCTGGGTATTGTCTTTAGTGTTCCTTTCTAATGAATCACCTACCATTTACCTTAAGCAGTTTCGTGAAACCATGAAAAATCGAAATCAGGATGACCTAATAGTGTTTCGAATCCTAAGGTTGCGGCAAACTTTCGTCACTTATATCTTCCAGCGTGGCGAAAAAACACACCTCCACGAACTGCTTGTCCATTGTCACTGAACTGTAGTAGTTCGATAGTAAAGCGAGCAACTCGTTCATTTTTTGCAGCTGAATATATGGACTGATGTTGCCAGTCTTTATTTATCTCCACGACACGTTTCAAAGGTTTAAACCTCCATCGTTACTTGGATTTACATTTGTTAGTATGACATTTGTGTGTGTACTGTGTTACGATTCTTTGGAGGAACTCGTGGCACTGTCTCGATTGGTCACAGGTTCCTTTCGCTGTCGTAACACATCGCTTACATACTGTCGTACTTCGTACACAAGTATGGCGTTTTGTAAACAAATATGGCCAGTACAAAGTATGACGAGTATACAAGTGTTGTGTTACGACACTGGAGACAGAGTCACAAGTTCCTCCAAGAAATCCTAACACAACACTCACACAAATGTCATACTAACAAATGTAAATCCACCTGATGATGGATGTTTAAACCTTTCCAAGAAATCCTAACACAACACTCACACAAATGAAATGATAATTAAATTGACACCCTAGCTGCAAGCAGGCGTTGATACACTTCATTGGGGACATGTTGAAAATGTGTGCCCCGACCGGGACTCGAACCCGGGATTTCCTGCTTACGTGGCAGACGCTCTATCCATCTGAGCCACCGCGGGCACAGAGGATAGTGCGTCTGCAGGGACTTATCCCTTGCACGCCCCCCGTGAGATCCACATTCCCAACATGTCCACAACACTACATTCGTAGTGCGCCTAATAGATGTTTGCCCATCATACTCATTACTCGTGGCAGATTAATCTACCAAGTCCCGTACGAGTTCGGGCATAGCGTGTGCGTTCGCACAAGAAGGTCAAAGGCCGGGAACCCATATTTTTAACTATATATGACGGTAGTATCTGTTCCCGAAAGAACAGTTACCGTCGATGACCATGCAGCTTTGCTAGAAATGAAATGATAATTAAATTGACACCCAGCTGCAACCAGGCGTTGACCTTCTTGTGCGAACGCACACGCTATGCCCGAACTCGTACGGGACTTGGTAGATTAATCTGCCACGAGTAATGAGTATGATGGGCAAACATCTATTAGGCGCACTACGAATGTAGTGTTGTGGACATGTTGGGAATGTGGATCTCACGGGGGGCGTGCAAGGGATAAGTCCCTGCAGACACACTATCCTCTGTGCCCGCGGTGGCTCAGATGGATAGAGCGTCTGCCATGTAAGCAGGAGATCCCGGGTTCGAGTCCCGGTCGGGGCACACATTTTCAACATGTCCCCAATGAAGTGTATCAACGCCTGCTTGCAGCTAGGGTGTCAATTTAATTATCATTTCATTTCTAGCAAAGCTGCATGGTCATCGACGGTAACTGTTCTTTCGGGAACAGATACTACCGTCATATATAGTTACTCACACAAATGTTATACTAACAAATGTAAATCCACCTGATGATGGATGTTTAAGCCTATGAAACGCGTCGGGGAGATAAATAAACAGTAACTGGTAACAGTAAACTTGTTCTTTCATTTAATGTCAATAACACTCACGGTAAAGACTAACCTAAAATGTTCGCATTTAAAGTTATATGGACTGCGTTAAGAAGTGTATGTCCATAGTGGTGTGTGTGTATGTTTACGGGGGGTGGGGGGGAATCTGTAGCCTAAATTTCATTTCATTTGTGCGTAAGCAAGGGGATATACATCTAGCAGGTTATCTTGTGGAGTTTTATCCATCGGGGACGGCTTGTCTTTATTTTCTTATCTTCTCTACAGTATATTAAAAGAGTTCAATACGAGATAAAAGTAAACGGGTGGAAACTTTCTCAAAATTCTGGAGGCCTGAATTGTTTTTAGAGTGAATTTAATCCTTCAGGATTGAAAATGGCACACGTCTGGAAGAGACAGGTGGCCTTGCCTCGCGAAATCGCTTACTACGCGATCCCACAGCGGCACTCAGCGTGGAATTGCCGCTCGCGGCGGTGTAGCATCTCCGTCAGCCTCTTCCTCCTCCTCTATCCCTCGCCGCACCCAAATCATTCACTCACACCCAAACACACACACACACACACACACACACACACACACAGTCTGTGCCTCACTAACTGAACAGCCCAGAGCTCGTCCCGAAATATTTCGATTTCACCAACGAGGAGGCGATGTGGCTGCAGAAGCCGATGCTTCCCATAAGCGTTTGTCTTCCTTGCGGTTAACCAGCTTGAGACTGGAGCTGTGCTGCAGGTTGCAGAGCGTGTGCCTTTTCTCAATGTCATGCTGTACTAAGTAAGCTAACTTTGTCGTCTTTTGTAATTATTTATTTCATTAGTCGTCAATCTAATATCAAGTCATCTACGGATGTCGATGACCGTTGTTGTCATTTAACGCTCTTTCGTTTAAATCATATATAGATACTCAGTTCATTGTAACAAGCGTCGTGGAGATAATAAACAGTGACTGGTAACAGTAAACTTGTTCTTTCATTCAATGTCAGTAACAGTCACGGTAAAGCCTAACATAAATGTTCACATTTAAAGTTATATGGACTGCGTTAGGAGCTGTATGTTCATAGTGCTGCGTGTGTATGTTTACGGAAGGGGGGGAGAGAGAGAGGGCGGCATAAGTTGTTTGTTTCTCGGCTCGGGAAGTCCTATATTCCACTGTAGCTCTTAGAGAGATTATTCGGTTCTGTGTTTCACTTCGTTTTATGCTCTTTTCTTCGAGATCACTTAACGTTGAAACACCAGGTTATTCTCTCTTTTTTTACGTTTCGAATCAAAGATTATAATGATATCTTTCAAACTTCGTCTGTGATCTCAGAACCGATCTCTAAGTCCATTAACATTTAATTTTGCTTCACTTCTTGTGGGATTAGAAATAAGATTCACAAGAAATTTCAAGATATGTGGAAATAGTTTTAAAAATACCTGACACTGCAGTTACCTTATAGAATATCAATAGGAATATCCAGTGGCGCGATTAAAACACATGTTGGCTTGCGGAATATTAAAAATAATTTAATGGAAAAAATTCTAGCTGAGTTAACGTCGTTATATGCGGATGTCGACTCTCTCTACGAAGGCAACTGCTGCTCTGTAAAATTGGATGTCATACGTAGACTTCACAGTTGTCAGCCACGTAGGTAGTCGATCTTCGGTTGAATAACAGAGATGATAAAGTGACTAGTCGACTTTTGAACTATTCCTACTAATATAATTTTATGATGCGATCGTCATTTCGATAGTTTTTCATTTCAGGCATGTATAACGAATGCAGTGGCACACATTAGCAGTATTGGTTCAAATGGCTCTGAGCACTATGGGACTTAACTTCTGAGGTCATCAGTCCCCTCCAACTTAGAACTACTTAAACCTAACTAACCTAAGGACATCACACACATCCATGCCCAAGGCAGGATTCGAACCTGCGACCGTAGCGGTCGCGCGGTTCCACACTGTAGCGCATAGAACCGGTTGGCCACTCAGGCCGGCATTTGCAGTATTGCAAGACAACAAAATCATACCGATTTCAACTTGTGGCGGCGGAAATAATTATAATGTTGTGGTGTTCAGTCCGAAACCAGGTTTGGTGCAGCTCTCGACGATAGTGTAACCCGTGCAGTTCTCTTCATCTCTGCATAACTACTGCAACCAACAAACATTTGAACCTGTTTATTGTACTCAGGGTGTGGTCTCCCTCTAAAATGTATATTCACCCCCCCCCCTCCTCACACACACACACACACACACACACACACACACACACACACACACACACACACATTTTCCTTCCTAATGACACTGATAATTCCGTGACCCCTCATGACGCGTCCTATCAACAGAGTCTTGCTTTTAGTCAAGTTGTCCCACACATTTCAACTTCATCCAATTCCATTACCCACCACTTCATTAATGACCAGATCAACCGATCTAATGTTCGGATTTCTTCTAGAGCACCACATTTCACCTTTTCTTGTCTATAGTCCTTGTCTTTCACATTTGAATTCTGTGCAAAACTTGACTCCTGATACTTAAATTTTTATTACATGTTAAAATTTCCTCTTTTTGTGAAACTCTTTCTTTGCTGTTGCCATCCTGCATTTTATATATGTTGTGTGATTCTTATTAACGTTTAAATACACGCTGAGCAACGTAGATGACTCAGTGACACGTAATATAATACGAGACACATGGGACCGCAGGTGTCGGGATATACCTCAAACCTGGGTGACAAATGGTGAACATGTGACGTCACTAGGTGACGTAACTCACCGCGCGTGCAGTGGTTAGGCTTATGATCCTAAACTCGCCGGCAGGGGGCAGTGCTTCACATCGCTACACAAAGGTGAAAATTTCGATCAAAATGTGATCTGTTGTAAACGTAGAGGTCACAAAATTTATATGTCCTCAGTAAAACCAAGTAAAAGCTTTTCTTACTTTGTGTTTTTTTTCCTTTTTCCCCTTCCTTTTTCGTTTACATACACTATTCAGGAAAGGAAACGAAGGTCATGTGATGGTAACGAAGAAATTGGGAAGCTTATACTCATTTACTTGTGAAGCAATAAGATAGTTCTCTATTGTACTGTATCTTACAATAAACCACCGGAGACTGTGATACCGGTAAATGAAATGATAAATCGTTCTTCAGTGTAAAGACGTAACTATCTAACACAATGAAAAAATACTGGATAAGACTCGAACCCTCACCCAAACGCACTGAAGTTATGCACTTAGGCCACGAGCCTCACCGACTGAATACTTGACTTGGGTTAAGTTGATCAGGTGCGACAGACCGATAAGCTCAACCGCTGCACATATGACGAGGTCACATGGTCAACATTTGTTGTCAACTTTTGGTGTAGTTACCGACATTTGAGGCTCCACGTGTCTCAAATACTTGTCTCTGCGTCATCTTCGTAGCTTCGTAGGTTTAGAAATGTCATTAAGAATGCTGCACTCTCCGTCAGTTACTTTTGCTGCTCAAACAGTAAAAAACTCATCTACTACTTTCAGTGTTTCATTTCCTAGTCTAATTCCTTTAGCGTCGCCCGACTTGATTCAGCTACAATCCTTATGCTTATTTCACTTTTGTTGATGACCCTCTAATAACCTCTTTTCAAAATGTTGTCCATTCCGTGCTACTGACCTTTCAAGTCTTTCGACGCCTTTGAGAAAATTCAGATGTCATCGTTATCTCTCTCTCTCTCTCTCTCTCTCTCTCTCTCTCTCTCTCTCTCTATGTGTAGGTTTGTGTGTGTGTGTGTGTGTGTGTGTGTTTGTATGTGTGTGTGTGTACACGCGCGCGCGTTTTCGTGTCTGCGCCATTGTGGTAGAAAGAGTACAGTGTTAATGTTAGCAACAGTTTCGGTCATCGAATATGTAATTTGAAGCCATATTGACTGTTAATCAACCGTGACTGTTTCAAAAATGTGAAAAGGTCTTCAAATACCGCTACGAGTCACGAAATTTGTTGACAACTAAATTATTTATTTAGCGACATGTTTCGAGGTGATACCTCATCATCAGGCTATACTGGAATTACAAAAACATTTAACACATGTTTATGCAGATATTAAAGCTTCTTTATATGAATGCTGTGATTATCCGGTAGAGAGAGAGAAGGATAACCTAGTAATAGGAGCTGTTACTTTGTGTATTGGTCTTCTGTTCACATGAAAATTTGTAAAGTAGTCACTCACTTTGTTCTCGTGTCGGAGCAGTTTTCTTGCACTACAAGAACAAAATGAATGACTGTTTTATAAAATTTTCCTTTGTTCTTGTGGCACAAGAAAACTGCTACGACACTAGAACAAAGTGAGTGACTGTTTTACAAAATTTTCTTGTGAGCAGATGACCAATACACAAAGTGACATCGCCTATAACTAGATTATCTTTCTCTCTCCACGGGAAGAACACAGGTGTCATATAAAGGAGCTTTAAATTTGTATAAAATGTATTAAATGTTTTTGTAATGACAATATAGCATATTGATGAAGTATCACCTCGAAACCTGTCGCTAAATAATTTTGTGACTGGTAACGGTATTTGAAAATCTTTTGACATCGAATATGTACATGACTCTCTTAGAGCACCAGTGAGGCGCTCAATAATTCTTCTGACAATTTTAATACAAACAAACTCAGAATGGTGGTTCTTATGAATTACTGTTAAAGATGTAAAACCAGTGCAAAATTTTCTGCATTTAATTTCCCCAGTGAGGACAAAATTACGTGCCTGAACAATGTGAAAGGGATTGCAATGGTTCAGACGACACAAACGACATTTGCGGTTTGACTTTAATACCAGCAGTCACGCTGAACCGCAAATGGGCGATGATGACCGTGTGGTCAACTGTCATTGTGTCAGCTGTTTTGATGACACGGATGGAACCCTGGGAAATCCGAGAGCAATGCGGTATCGCAGCAGAATGTCGCGTATGCTCCCACTGATTCTTTTGATACAAACACTCTCATATTTTAAATATATGCAAAAGAGATGATTGTATGACCTCTCTTCCGATGATTATTGCCCATTAAAGTGTTTTTGTTATTATTCTATGACATCTTTTTCTAAATCTCTTTTCGAGAAATTTATTCCGATGTCTGTATTGTTCGTAATTTTTAAAAAAAATGGTTCAAATGGCTCTGAGCACTAAGGGACTTAACATCTATGGTCATCAGTCCCCTAGAACTTAGAACTACTTAAACCTAACTAACCTAAGGACAGCACACAACACCCAGCCATCACGTCGTAATTTTTATTATTGAATCATATCAGAGAAATTTTCTCACGCTGTAGACAGTGAATTAGAAAAATATCGAAACAATGTAACGTTTCAGAAACCAATAGACATAATACACCTCAAAAGCAACTTATACTGGGCTCAAAATCATAGAATTGGCAGAAAAAAAAACTGCACTCTTTACGATAAGTAGTTGCTAGTCGGAAAATTTAAAAAAAGGTGTCTCACTCACATGGAAATCTTACAAGTTACCGCAGCCGCGTAATGTCATAGCGACTCTTCAAAGTGATGGCAGCCAATGTCAGTGTATGCGTTCCAAGAGAGCGTGACCTTTTGTCCCATTGTCTCAGATATCCCTGCTATATTTTCTACAGCGAGAAAGGCAACTAGGACCCTACCAACCAGTTTCTGCTGTGGTTTGATATAACGCCAGAGAAAAAATTCGATGGTAGTGGCACCCATTAATCGAGCAGGCCATGGGGACGACCACCTTTCCAACCCAACTATGCGAGTGTGACTTGTTCAGGCGCTCACGGACATTAATATGGAAGTATAATTGTGCATTGTAGTGTTGACACCCCATCCTCTTATTTTCCAACGTTCATGTGGCAGCATACCTCACATGCATGACCCAAATGGGTGGTCGCTTTATCTTGCTCAGTTGCAACTAGCAAGTTGCTGGTGATATGGCACTAGATTAGCGCATGGATTTCGGCTTTTCCGTATATTGTAGTTGTTGAGAACACCCTCGCATGGGAATGAGACTTAGTTCTAAAATAATTTTAATAGTAACAAGTTAGTCACTGCAGACCTTCAGTGAATTTTTCAGTGGCAGAAGTAAGCCCAGAGTTCAAAATCATCAGGCTTCACTGATTGCACAAATGGTTTGTGACGGAAGACTTTTATATCACCAGTAGTCTCGTCTTCTTATTTTTCTCCGCGTAAACATCACGGGGAAGTTTACTGGTGCTTCTTGATGAATCTTCTTTCTCATTATGCAGTTCAGTCCCCTTAAATTCCGTTGTGAGAACAAGTTTCCACGGCTTTTGTAACTTAAGTGACCCAGTTTCTGATAAGTTTCTGTCTACAGCGCTCAGTTTATTCCTTTTATGACGCCTACTGTTGCGAAACTTTTCTCTGTGCCATCGCCTGGCTTTCCAGAGACAATACACGCTGCTGTGCCACACATTAATTGCACGTCTACAAGTAACTGTAACAAGTAATGTTCCATTATGTACAGATAGTATAGGCACCTACCAGTGACAGGCACGGTGGATTGACCAAAGACTATCGTATACCGTTTTTCTCGCGAGTGCCAGCACAGTCGATGTGGAAGGTAGGTAACCCGAAAGTCTCATGGGTACGGCACAGCGTCGTATTGTAGATAACTAACATTGATGAAACCAAAGTTTCTATCACGTTTACTATCATCAGTAGACCCAGAAGAAGGCCACTGTCATTGTGGCCAAAAGTTTGGTTCCGCGAGTGATTGTTTCTTGCAATATGACCGGCATCATTCCCAGATTATTAACTGACTGACCGCAGAATCCTACGCAGTTATACGAAAGATTGTCGTTTGTGATGAAACAGAGGCAGTTTACAAAGATAGGAGGAGTTTCTAAACATGTTGCGAATTTCTGGTCGTTTGGAAAGAATTTTCAAATGGCTCTGAGCACTATGGGACTTAACATCTATGGTCATCAGCCCCCTAGAACTTAGAACTACTTAAACCTAACTAACCTAAGGACATCACACAACAACCAACTCATCACGAGGCAGAAAAAATTCCTGACCCCGCCGGGAATCGAACCCGGGAACCCCGGCGCGGGAAGCGAGAACGCTACCCCGCGGACACGAGCTGCGGAGCGGAAAGAATTTTATTTATTCATGATACTCTAGTCTCGTAACAACTGTACAAAACGATAACAGCCAGTTTGCATGAGTGTTATCTCTTTCAAAATGGTCAAAAGAGTAACTCTTAGAAAGAACAGGAGTGCAGCGTAATCGACCGTGGTAGATGGTTCTAAACAAGCGTCGAGTACTCGAACAATATCAGGCTAAAGAATTTAGAAAATTACTTCCGTAATTGTGCCTGAAGCGACAGATCCTTGCTCTTAAGGCGACCATTCCACCACATATTACTGATCCCCAGCAACAAACTACTCAGAAAATATACGCTTCCAACATATACACATTCCCTTTTACGTCATCTTCGGTTCAACAAAACAGTCAAATGTCACACTCTAGGACGGCGCGGACGACACATTCATAAATATTGGGCTATTCCTGAATCTTCCATGGTTTTATCGCTCGTGCAGATAGCCAGCAACTAATAAGTCGGAGAGCCGGTCTTCTCCTAAGCTCGTCGGAATACGTGACAGAATCTAATTCGAATGCAACATTGTTTGCAAACGATAACAAAATTCAAATTTTCTTTCCTGTTTGTACGGCATCAGTCTTTCCATTGACTGGATGCCGATCCTACTCTCTCCAAACATTCCGTTCATCTTAAACACGATTATCTGGTTTATAAACTGTAGTCCGTGTCATTGAGCGACGTTGCCCGTCACTATTGTCATCTTTAAGGGAAATGGATAGGTTAAAGTTAGATATAGTGGGAATTAGTGAAGTTCGGTGGCAGGAGGAACAAGACTTTTGGTCACGTGAATACAGGGTTATAAACACAAGCAGTTATAAGAGTCGAGGGACATGAACGGGAAGCAGTGGTTGGGAAGGGAGTAAGACAGGGTTGTAGCCTCTCCCAGATGTTATTCAGTCTGTATATTGAGCAAGCAGTAAAGGAAACAAAAGAAAAATTCGGAGTAGGTATTAAAATCCATGGAGAAGAAATAAAAACTTTGAGGTTCGCCGATGACATTGTAATTCTGTCAGAGACAGCAAAGGACTTGGAAGAGCAGTTGAACGGAATGGACGGTGTCTTGAATGGAGGATATAAGATGAACATCAACAAAAGCAAAACGAGGATATTGGAATGTAGTCGAATAAAGTCGGGTGGTGCTGAGGGAATTAGATTAGGAAATGAGACACTTAAAGTAGTAAAGGAGTTTTGCTATTTGGGGAGCAAAATAACTGATGATGGTCGAAGTAGAGAGGATATAAAATGTAGACTGGCAAGGGCAAGGAAAGCGTACTGAAGAAGAGAAATTTGTTAACATCGAGTATAGGTTTAAGTGTCAGGAAGTCATTTCTGAAAGTATTTGTATGGAGTATAGCCATGTATGGAAGTGAAACATGGACGGTAAATAGTTTGGACAAGAAGAGAATAGAAGCTTTCGAAATGTGGTGCTACAGAAGAATGCTGAAAATTAGATGGGTAGATCACATAACTAATGAGGAAGTATTGAATAGGATTGGGGAGAAGAGAAGTTTGTGGCACAACTTGACCAGAAGAAGGGATCGGTTGGTAGGACATGTTCTGAGGCATCAAGGGATCACCAATTTAGTATTGGAGGGCAGCGTGGAGGGTAAAAATCGTAGGGGGAGACCAAGAGATGAATACACTAAGCAGATTCAGAAGGGTGTAGGTTGCAGTAGGTACTGGGAGATGAAGAAGCTTGCACAGGATAGAGTAGCATGGAGAGCTGCATCAAACCAGTCTCAGGACTGAAGACCACAACAACAACATATGGGAGATCCAGAGCACTACTATTTCATTTTTAGTTTATATCTGCCTCTTTGCCTTTCCTCACTCTCGGTTCCTTTCAGCGCTACGTTAACTATTCCTGGATGACTAGGCAAATTAGCGACAACTTGGCCTTTCATCTGGTAAAGCTATTCTTTCCACAATCAGTCCTTGTAGTAGCTACCTGTTTTGTACTTTCAACCTGCTACTTCATTTTTAATGTCGCACTGCACAACCATAATCAGATAAATCCAGTTTTAATCTTTCTCGCTTTTCCAACAATCCTCTTCTCACTCGTATATATTATTTCCAATTCCTGAGAGGATAGGCGCTGACGGGTGTGAATATTATTGCATTATCTGTATAATAAGTTATGGTTAGAAATTACTGACGCGAATTATTTACAAGAATGGACAGCCGGTAAATCCACCCTCGGCGAAGATCAGTTTGAATTCCGGAAAAACCCAAGTTTACAGAATTTGTAGATTAAGAGAAAGCCTTTGACAGTGTTGACATTTTGAAGATAGCAAGGATAAAATACAAAGGGGGAAATGTTGTTTACAACTTGTACAGAAATCAGAGTGTACTTACAAAAGTCGAAGGTAATGAAAGGGAAGCGGTGATTGAGCAGGCTGTGTAGCCTGTCCCTGAAACCTCAATGAATACATTGAGCAAGCAGTAAAGGAAATGAAGGAGAAAATTGGAAAGGGAATTGAAAGTTTAAGAAGAAGAAAGAAAAACCTTACCGTTTTCGAAGACATTGGCAGCCCGTCAGGGTGCACTTGGCAGAATAATTTAATGGAATGGGTAATGCTTGAAAAGAGGTTTAAACAAGAAGGTAATAGAAACTTTTGAAATGTGGTGCTATAGAAGAGTGCTGGAGGATAGAATGCGTAGATCGAGTAACAGATGACGTAGAACTGAATGTAATTGGGGGGGGGGGGAAACGTAATTCATGGCACGACTTCACTAAAAGTAGGGACAGATTGATTAGACACATCGTGAGAGATCAAGGAAACACAAATTTGTCATTGGAGGGAAGAGTAGGGAGTTAAAAATTGTAGCAGGAAATCGAGAAATGAATACAGTAAGCAGGTTACAGTAATTATTCGGAGATTCTGTTGGTTTAACATTATAGATTAACATGGATAGCTGCAGGAAACAAGTCTTTAGACTTAGCAACAGGATAGTATCAATAAGAACAACTTTACCTCATAGTGGAAGCAAATAATGAGCGCTAATTGATTTCTATATTGCATTTGATCAAATATTGTGTTGCAAGTTTTTGTTACTTACACAGTCTTATACTATAGCATTAAGAGTGTAATGGACGTTAAATGTACAGCACATCTTCTTAAATAATGAGCGCTAATTGATTTCTATATTGCATTTGATCAAATATTGTGTTGCAAGTTTTTGTTACTTACACAGTCGTATACTATAGCATTAAGAGTGTAATGGACGTTAAATGTACAGCACATCTTGTTCTTAAATAGTAAGTTTTTAAAGCATCAGGCAATAAGACAGCTAATTGGTGCTAATATGGTTAAACAGTTACACTACTCTGTAAGAAACCTAATGAGTTTGAACATTCCTTGCGTGAAATCATTTAACAGAATCTTGAAAAATTACAGTGGGTTCAAATGGCTCTAAGCACTATAGGACTTAACATCTGAGGTCATCAGTGCCCTAGACTTAGAACTACTTAAACCTAACTAACCTAAGGGCATCACACACATCCTTGCCCGAGGCAGGATTCGAACCTGCGACCGTAGTAGCAGCGCGGTTCTGGACTGAAGTGCCTAGAACCGCTCGGCCACAGCGGGCGGCAATTACAGTGGGGTAAGATTCTGTGAGTTTCAGGTTTATATTACAAAAAGTATCTAACGACCTCGTTTAAGCTATGCGAGTGTTTGTGTTGTCAATTAAAAGGCAATCTCTTTCTCTTCCTGGCTATACAGCTCTTGCAGGGCCTAGTCTCGCTCTAGAACATCAGTCAGTTTGTCCATGTCCGGTGTCTTCCGTCTCCATTCTCTGACACCAGTAATTTTTAGATCTTGTTGTCACCAAAGTATCAAAGTCTTCCTCTGCTTCTTCGGCCCACTTGGGTTTGAAGCAGTCATATTTTCGTTGGCTACTCGTGCTGCATGTCAAAAACATGGCCGATCCATTTCAGGTGGCTTATTCAAATCAAATGGCTCTGAGCACTATGGGACTTAACATCTGAGGTCATCAGTCCCCTAGAACTTAGAACCACTTAAACCTAACTGACCTAAGGACATCACACACATCCATGCCCGAGGCAGGATTCGAACCTGCGACCGCAGCGGTCGGTCGGCTCCAGACTGAAGCGCCTAGAACCGCTCGGCCACACAGGCCGGTCAGGTGGCTTATTTTAATGAACTTCATGATTTCAAGATCTTTATATAATCAGTGAAGTTAAATGTTATATCGCCTATGCCAGGCTCTATCTTCATTACTTGCGCCATAGATTTTGCCCAACATCCTTCTTTCAAAACATCCTATTAGCTCTTCATACTGCTGTGGTAGTGTCCAGGTTTCTGAGCCATATGTTAGTACTGGGCCTGTTAAAATTTTGTACAGTTGATATTTTTTTCTTCTGGGCAGATATCTGAACTTAAATTGTGGGGCCAGTCTGTAATACCATTTTTTAGCTAAGTGAATACGCCGCCTTATTTCCATACTAATGTTTTCTGGGATGTCAGAAGTGTTCCCAGATAGACAAATTCACTAACAGATTCTATTTACGCCTAGTCAGTTTCTAATTTTGTATCTAGTTCTGGTCGTATTATTCTCATGGATTTGGTTTTGTTGATGTTCACTTACTGTCCCACTTCCATTCCTGCTGCCACCAGTGCCCTATATGTTTCTTTGGGAGCAAGTTCTGTTCTTGCCGTAATATCCACATCATCTGCATAGGCCATATGCTGCACCAGTCTATTGTTTTTTTGTGCTTGTTGAGTTGATTTTATCTGTTATTATTACCTTCTCTAGTGCTGTGTCAAAAAGAATACATGAGAGAGCATCCCCATCGCTCAGTCCACAGTTTGTTTCAAAACTTGGTGTTAAATTCCCGGGTTCCGTATTTTACAGACTACTTTCCTCACAGTGAAACTTACGAGGCGTATTAAGTGTCGTGGTGTGCCAAGTCCATTCATTGTTTGAATGAGCTTATTTCTTTTTGTGGTATCATATGCTGCTTTAAAATCAACAAGTATGTGATGTGTTTCTACTCGTATTTCGTATTCCCTAGCTTTTTCCGATATCTGACTCAGATTGGATGTTTGGTCGATAGTTGATTTGCCAGATCTAAAACCTATCTGATATCTCCCAACTGCTTCTTCTGCAAAAGGCTTTACACGGGTACAAAGCATGGAGGAGAATATTTTATGTGAGGTGTTCAATAATATAATTCCCTTGTAGTTTGTACGTTCCAGGATGTCCCTTTTCATATCCCCTGCCTTATGTGTAGCAAATATTACGCCAATATTCCAGTCTACTGGGATAGCTTTTAGCGTCCAGTTATCTGAGAGCATGGCATGCATAGGTCTAACTAGATGTTCTCTACCACATTTAATAAGCTCAGGTGGCAGTGCGCTCGAATTTATTTCACTCCTGCCTCCCCCGCAACTTCGTAACTTTTGACACAGTTACGCGTAAGTGCTGTGACGCGCAGCACTAACTTTATTAGCACGTAACTAGGTAGAAAAATTGGAATTAATCTACTAGTGTAACTCGGCAGTATTACAGAGCGCAATATATCACTGCTGTCGTAGAGGGCACAAAGGCTCCACAACAAGCCCCCTGACAATTACAAAACAGCGGAGCAGGTGTAGCGTCGCGGAGAATTAATTTGCAGCGCCTAGATAATGCTGGCGCCTCTCACAGGAGAACAATATGGAACATCCACCAGAGAGCACTATGGAATGTATCCCACGGGAGGCAAAGGTGAGGTTTATCCCAGGTGAATTGCACGCAGCTTCAGCGCTACCGAAGGCAGAGAGCGCCGGAGAAAAGTGAGAGGAATGGGGTGGAAACTAGGAGAGAGAGAGAGAGAGAGTGGGAGAAAAAAGAGGGAGATGGCAAACGGGAAAGAGAAAAGTAGGCGAGCAGAGCAGAGCAAGGACCCCGCTGTTTGTCTTGGGAGCCAAGGGCGGCAGCGACCGCCCAGGCCCTTAAGAAGATTAAAACCGGCAAACAGATCGTCCCCCCAGCACAGGATCTCGCCGGCCAGCGAGGATTGTTTTCCAGAGGCCAGCGTCTCCAGACTGCGCGAACCGTCAGCAGTCAGGAGCTGCCCTGCGCGTTGGGCTGATACAGATTCCGTAAGTAACGAGCAGCGGAAGATTTGATTACAGCGACGCAGATTTAGTACTCTTGCTTATGCCGGCGGTGAATGGTGGGAGAGAAAACTGGAGGGAAGAAAATGCGTAAGCAAAACTAAATGGCAGAGAGCGAAAGAGAAATAGGCAGAAAGAGAGCGAATTACAAGCTGTGACGTGGGGTAAAGAGAGAGAGAGAGAGAGAGAGAGAGAGAGAGAGAGAGAGATGGTGGTTATTGTTGAAACAACTGGTTTCTGGTTATATCTTTTAATTCAATGCCACTTTAATCCGAGTATTAAAACCAATGAAAACAACTGGTTTATGAAATAATCGTTTTCAAATATTTTACTATTATTATTTCCTGTATTAAACGTAGAAATCGAACAAAAATTGAAAAATTTTGACTCAGTTTCGAGACACATAGAATCAAAATATTAAATTAAGTAGGCAAATGAAAGAAACATTACTCCGGCCACTGTTCGCTGCTTTTCTCGAAAAGCGATGACTGGTTGATTAATGCAAAAAAATCACCAGTATTCTTCTGCTGATTCTTCTCGAAAATCGATGACTTGTTGATTAATACAAAAAAATCACCAGTATTCTTCTGCTGATTCTAATTCCTGGGAACTCTGCTAAAAAATCAAGTGGTAAACGAGCGTCATACCACTATCTACGCATTACGAACAGTCACCATGCTGATGCTGCGGGAATTAGGTTAGGAAAAATCAAATGGCTCTGAGCACTATGGGACTTAACAGCTATGGTCATCAGACCCCTAGAACTTAGAACTACTTAAACCTAACTAACGTAAGCACATCACATACATCCATGCCCGAGGCAGGATTCGAACCTGCGACCGTAGCGGTCGCGCGGTTCCAGACTAAAGCGCCTAGAACCGCTCGTCCACAAGGGGCCGGCTCACTCGAAATGGACGTTGATTGCAGTCGCATAGCAGATCCTTTTGTTTCATCCCAAAACACGGGGGAGAGTGCCACAGATATGATAAGCAAGTAGTACGGCAGTCAGGTAAAGAAAGGCGTTTTTCGTTGCGCAGAAACATTTTAATGAAATTTCAATCATGAGTTCTCTCCTCTAGAATGCAAAACTATTTTACTGATGACAATCTATATAGGAAGAAATTATTATCTTAAAAAATTGAGAGAAATCAGAGCCCATACTGAAAGATTTAGGTGTTACTTTTTCCCCATGCGCTGTTCGAAAGCGGAACGATAGCGAAATAGTCTAAAGGTGGTTCGATGAAACGCTCGCCAGGCATTTTAATTGTGTGAATTGCAGAGCAGTCGTGCAGAAATAGAAGTAGTCATACTTGTAGACGTAATATCGTTCTGCAGCCAGTTTCAGATGCTGGTTCTTCCAATTTTCTCATTAGTGTTCCACAAAAAGGATGTCATCTTCCGTTCTGGGATTCTCAGTTGTGTTCACGAAATATTTCCTGGTTTACATCCTGGTCTTTTGACACTGAGACTGAGGAACTGAATGCCATTTCATGTTTGCACCTTCTGGGATTCTCAGTTGTGTTCACGAAACATTTCCATAATACTCCCGTGTAAATAGAAATTGCCGGTATAAATCTAGCAGCTCGCCTTTATATTGTTTTAATTTCGTCCTTTAATCCGAGTTGATGGGAATCGAAACACTCGAACAGTAATCTAGAATGGACCACACTAGTGTTCTATACGCGGTCTCGTTCCCAGATCAACCGCACCTTCATAAAATTTTCCCAGAAAACCTAAATCAACCTTCGCTTTCCCTGTTACCGCCCTTACGCACCCGTTCCATTCCACATAGCTTTGCAACGTTACGCCTAGATATTTAAACGCCGTGACTGTGCAAACGGTAAAATACAATGCCGTATTAGAACATTACGGGAGTTCCATCTCATCTACCTCAGCTAAAATTTTTCTACATTTCAATCAAGCCGCAATTCATCACACCAACTAGAAATTCTGTATAGGCCATCTTGTATCAGTCTGCATTGGTCAACAGTATCTTTTCGTACAACACAGGATCATCAGAAAATAGTCACAGATTGCCGCTCACCCCTGTCCATTAGATCATTCGTGTATAAGAGCGGCCCTGTGACAGTCTCTTGTGGCACTCCTAACGTTAACCTTGTCCCTCATGAACACTCCTAAAGGGGAACTAGGAATCAAAATCACAAACGTACTGCAGATCGCCATTAAATGTTTTGTTTGTTTCCTTCCCTTTACAGGCGGTCTAGTTTTTTCAAGGAGAACTAAATACACTCCTTGAAATTGAAATAAGAACACCGTGAATTCATTGTCCCAGGAAGGGGAAACTTTATTGACACATTCCTGGGGTCAGATACATCACATGATAGAACCACAGGCACATAGACACAGGCAACAGAGCATGCACAATGTCGGCACTAGTACAGTGTATATCCACCTGTCGCAGCAATGCAGGCTGCTATTCTCCCATGGAGACGATCGTAGAGATGCTGGATGTAGTCCTGTGGAACGACTTGCCATGCCATTTCCACCTGGCGCCTCAGTTGGACCAGCGTTCGTGCTGGACGTGCAGACCGCGTGAGACGACGCTTCATCCAGTCCCAAACATGCTCAATGGGGGACAGATCCGGAGATCTTGCTGGCCAGGGTAGTTGACTTACACCTTCTAGAGCACGTTGGGTGGCACGGAATACATGCGGACGTGCATTGTCCTGTTGGAACAGCAGTTTCCATTGCCGGTCTAGGAATGGTAGAACGATGGGTTCGATGACGGTTTGGATGTACCGTGCACTATTCAGTGTCCCCTCGACGATCACCAGTGGTGTACGGCCAGTGTAGGAGATCGCTCCCCACACCATGATGCCGGGTGTTGGCCCTGTGTGCCTCGGTCGTATGCAGTCCTGATTGTGGCGCTCACCTGCACGGCGCCAAACACGCATACGACCGTCATTGGCACCAAGGCAGAAGCGACTCTCATCGCTGAAGACGACACGTCTCCATTCGTCCCTCCATTCACGTCTGTCGCGACACCACTGGAGGCGGGCTGCACGATGTTGGGGTGTGAGCGGAAGACGGCCTAGCGGTGTGCGGGACCGTAGCCCAGCTTCATGGAGACGGTTGCGAATGGTCCTCGCCGATACCCCAGGAGCAACAGTGTCCCTAATTTGCTGGGAAGTGGCGGTGCGGTCCCCTACGGCACTGCGTAGGATCCTACGGTCTTGGCGTGCATCCGTGCGTCGCTGCGGTCCGGCCCCAGGTCGACGGGCACGGGCACCTTCCGCCGACCACTGGCGACAACATCGATGTACTGTGGAGACCTCACGCCCCACGTGTTGAGCAATTCGGCGGTACGTCCACCCGGCCTCCCGCATGCCCACTATACGCCCTCGCTCAAAGTCCGTCAACTGCACATACGGTTCACGTCCACGCTGTCGCGGCATGCTACCAGTGTTAAAGACTGCGATGGAGCTCCGTATGCCAAGGCAAACTGGCTGACACTGACGGCGGCGGTGCACAAATGCTGCGCAGCTAGCGCCATTCGACGGCCAACACCGCGGTTCCTGGTGTGTCCGCTGTGCCGTGCGTGTGATCATTGCTTGTACAGCCCTCTCGCAGTGTCCGGAGCAAGTATGGTGGGTCTGACAGACCGGTGTCAATGTGTTCTTTTTTCCATTTCCAGGAGTGTATAAGGTACATAAATGATGTACAGAATGTCTGTTGCACCAGCATATGTGGAAACTAGGTCGCAAAAAGAAACGACAAAGTGAATTCATTACGCGACGACGACCCATTTTGAGGGCTACTACCCTAAAAATGCCTAAGGAGGAAGTGGAAGTGTATGGTATTGCCGTAAATATACAGAATAACATGATTTCCACCTTGTTTCAAAACATTAGATGTTGTATTACGAGGGTACCGTCCCAACTAGTAACATGGTATGTGAATACAAGCCTAGAGTTTCCCGGGTGAATGTACAAACGATTTCAGAAGAGGAGGCCAGGAAGGGATAATTTGTGGAAGTACATTAATAAAGTAAATTCGTTCGGCGTGACTACCTGGGACTTCGTCAAGAAGAAGCCGCCTGTTTTCAAGTTCTTTCAATTGTAAGACACTTCGGAAACTTGCGCGCCCTGAATCCGAGCCAGTAACTCAGCTGGGAAAAGGAGACCTACAGTTTTACGCGGAATCATAATCACATATCGTTCCTAGCATATCTTCACATCACTGATAAGGAAACATCACCACCTCGACCCCATATTTCAAGAAGGAAAAAGTACATGATGTTAGGAAGAACTCCTCTAATAGCTGATAAAATGGTTGTTTATTAAAACACAACCGGTTTCGAGGCCTAAGGCCGCTTCATCATGTGCAACCTACATAGCGAAAAGCAAAGTCCAGTGTCACCGGATTCTGTGGATGTTAAAATTAATAAAGGAATGTCCAAAGTATACTCTTAACGTTAAAACCTCATAGGCATACCCATCACTTCTAGTCAGAATTTACTATTCGGTGAATATCGCCAATACCAAGGCAGGCGACAGGTGAAGAAGGTGTTCTCCATGCTTTAAAATTTGCCTGCATCTAAAAAGAAAAAAATAAACATTTTACAGGGAGCAGATGCTAAAACTTTTTAAAAAGGGGCTGGATTGAAGAAACAAAATGTCATTGCTAACATAATTAGTCACGGCACTATGCAAATTACTATGTAGAATGTGTCAGGTGACAGTGCCTTACCAGCGTGGCGGAACCCCATCTGGGTGCAGGAAGAAAGAAAACCGACCCGCACGAAGCTATGCATGAGGATATTGTGACGTCATATACTCATGACACACGAGATTAATACACAATTTTATCGCGTACTAACACATAAGCGTGTAAACAATCACAATTAGCCAGGATGCTATGGTACTTTTTAATTATAATTGGTTACTCAACGTGAACTGTGCGTCTTCCTTTTTATATCTAAAAATTTCTAATTGCTCTAATATATTCAAAATATGGCTTTTTTTTCTTTTTTACGAAGTAGTTTTAAATTTTCTGATGGGCTTGTGGTGCTGTAATCCTCGCGTAAGTGCATTGTTAATGCAGATGTTGAGTTATTCTCTCTTCCTCGTTCGTGCTGGCCGCTTTCGCCCTGCACCGAGCTGCCCTACAGTCACACCAGTAACTCGCTGCCAACTTATACTTTCCCTATAGTAATTTGCATAGTGCAAAAGCTTTCAGCGTCCGCTCTCTACAAAATATTTAGTTTTTCTTCTTCGTAAATTAGGCAAATTTTAAAGAATGAAGCACGTCTTCTTTACCTTATGCTCGCCACAGTGTTGCCGGTATCCACTTAATAGTAAATTTTGACTAGGAGCGATAGGCATGCCTATGACCTTCTGCCGTTATGAATATGTTTTACACATACCTTTATCAATTTTAATAGTCACAAAATGCGGTAACACTGTAGTTTGCTTTTCAACAAGTAGGTTCCACGTGATGAAGCGGCTTTAGGCCGCGAAACCGGTTGTAATTTAATAAACAGTAATTTTACCAGCTGTTAGCAGAGGTCTTCCTGACATCATGCC
The DNA here is from genome assembly GCF_023864275.1 of Schistocerca cancellata. Classification (NCBI taxonomy): domain Eukaryota; kingdom Metazoa; phylum Arthropoda; class Insecta; order Orthoptera; family Acrididae; genus Schistocerca; species Schistocerca cancellata. The sequence continues at coordinate 46,443,161 of NC_064632.1, forward strand.
TTTCAACAGCTGCTGTTGCTTGGAATACAAATTATTTTGTGAGTGAAAATTACACTTGCAAGATCTAACCTGCAGTAAACCAACCCGAGCAAAAATTTGAGCCATAATTCTAGTAGTATTGACTTGCCACCTTTTGAACGTACAGCTTCTAAATTCCGCGAACTCGCATCTCCCAAATGGAGCCGCCATTCCTCGAGCGCGAAGTACTGTGGAATGACAACCAGAGCCCTGCTCTTCGTGGGACGTTAAAGGCAATGGAAGAGGAGTGGGGAGGTGGACAGAGCTGCCGAACTCGTTATGAAATCTTGTTCGAGAACACATATTATTCTACACGAAAAATAGTAATTCATGGGAGTACGGTACATAATGTCTCAATTTCACGAACATATAAGTTGATTATTATGTAACAGTATTCACGTAATGATATTCCGCGGCTGCACACCTCAAAAGCAAACTGAGTAAACCTACGCCATTGAAGAACTGTTATGAAGTGAGGTTCATTATTTTCGGTTTACAATTTAGTCATGCCAGTCACGTTGAAGAGTAGCACACCTCCTGCGTATGTACTTTACTTAAACACTGCGAGCTTCAAAATCCAAGGAAACTGACTTCTAAAGAGGAGCAGCAATACGCTGTGTATTGTGTGGTCAGTAGTTAACTTGAATGTTACCTCTAAATTATTTAAGCTGATATACCATAACGTCTCCAAATGCAGATCATGTATTGACAGACCATTGGCCACCATTAACTACGAAAATCAATTAAACGAGGTAGAAGATGCTTAAAACAAATCTCGGAAGACCGAAAATACATTAGTAGTCTTATAATCCTACCACTACTATCGTAATTTAGTATGCTTTTACCTAAATAACACAAACTCTGTATCTATGTTGCCATGTATAATACTCTTACTAAAATTTAGTTTAGTTTCCAAATAAAGTACACTACTGGAGGATGGTCCTGTTTATATGAAAAGCTAATCAAAAGAGCTACCCTTTTAACAGGATCTGACCGTGAATTGTGTCTAATGGATAAGTAAATCAGACTTTTCACTTATCTTCCTAAGATCTTACCCAGAGGTTAGTTAGAAACGCAGTATGTATAATATTATACTGAAGCTAGGACAACTCAGTTCCAAGTTAATTTAATGGTTTAAAACATGTGCTAATGGTCGCCAGCCTAACCAGGCTATGAAACGGTGTAGCATTGTCAAAGCAGAAGTATGAATTTTGCCTAATTGCTTGATACTGTTTAAGTTACTTCTTCAAATAAATGTTACTCCTCATAAACAGTGTTGGACTACACCCATATACATTACATTTTTAAAAGAGAAAGAGCCCAGTAGATAACTTCAAGGAAGCTAAAAAAATTTGGCCATGGGAAAACTTTAGAAAAGCTCTTTCCATAATCAACAAACTTAAATACTAAAATAACTAGATATTACAGCACACGGTTTTTATACTGAACATTTCACTTCAAGAAAACCTCCTTCATACTGGAATTTACTTTCAAAAGATATTATTCTTTGAACTAACTCTGTGTTATCATTTAATACACTCCTGGAAATTGAAATAAGAACACCGTGAATTCATTGTCCCAGGATGGGGAAACTTTATTGACACATTCCTGGGGTCAGATACATCACATGATCACACTGACAGAACCACAGGCACATAGACACAGGCAACAGAGCATGCACAATGTCGGCACTAGTACAGTGTATATCCACCTTTCGCAGCAATGCAGGCTGCTATTCTCCCATGGAGACGATCGTAGAGATGCTGGATGTAGTCCTGTGGAACGGCTTGCTATGCCATTTCCACCTGGCGCCTCAGTTGGACCAGCGTTCGTGCTGGACGTGCAGACCGCGTGAGACGACGCTTCATCCAGTCCCAAACATGCTCAATGGGGGACAGATCCGGAGATCTTGCTGGCCAGGGTAGTTGACTTACACCTTCTAGAGCACGTTGGGTGGCACGGGATACATGCGGACGTGCATGTCCTGTTGGAACAGCAAGTTCCCTTGCCGGTCTAGGAATGATAGAACGATGGGTTCGATGACGGTTTGGATGTACCGTGCACTATTCAGTGTCCCCTCGACGATCACCAGTGGTGTACGGCCAGTGTAGGAGATCGCTCCCCACACCATGATGCCGGGTGTTGGCCCTGTGTGCCTCGGTCGTATGCAGTCCTGATTGTGGCGCTCACCTGCACGGCGCCAAACACGCATACGACCATCATTGGCACCAAGGCAGAAGCGACTCTCATCGCTGAAGACGACACGTCTCCATTCGTCCCTCCATTCACGCCTGTCGCGACACCACTGGAGGCGGGCTGCACGATGTTGGGGCGTGAGCGGAAGACGGCCTAACGGTGTGCGGGACCGTAGCCCAGCTTCATGGAGACGGTTGCGAATGGTCCTCGCCGATACCCCAGGAGCAACAGTGTCCCTAATTTGCTGGGAAGTGGCGGTGCGGTCCCCTACGTCACTGCGTAGGATCCTACGGTCTTGGCGTGCATCCGTGCGTCGCTGCGGTCCGGTCCCAGGTCGACGGGCACGTGCACCTTCCGGCGACCACTGGCGACAACATCGATGTACTGTGGAGACCTCACGCCCCACGTGTTGAGCAATTCGGCGGTACGTCCACGCTGTCGCGGCATGCTACCAGTGTTAAAGACTGCGATGGAGCTCCGTATGCCACGGCAAACTGGCTGACACTGACGGCGGCGGTGCACAAATGCTGCGCAGCTAGCGCCATTCGACGGCCAACACCGCGGTTCCTGGTGTGTCCGCTGTGCCGTGCGTGTGATCATTGCTTGTACAGCCCTCTCGCAGTGTCCGGAGCAAGTATGGTGGGTCTGACACACCGGTGTCAATGTGTTCTTTTTTCCATTTCCAGGAGTGTAGATTCTAGTAACTTAGCTACACTCTGAATTTTACATAAGCAAACTTTTACTATAACACTTTGCAATAGTTAAGAATACGTTTTTATTATTTGCAGTAAAACAATTTAAATGGTGCCTCTTTACATTAACTTGACACTTCATAGGTCTGTAAAACAGGATACTCGTATTAATCAAACACCAGGAAGGACCCTATATAGATATATGATTAGGACGAAATAACATGGTGAACCTGTTTCTTTACAGTTTAAGAATGGCTATTAAAACACATTTTAAATTAATGGTTCACGTTGTACAAAAGTAAAAACAAAAAAATCTCATCTACTGGCTGTAGGCTTGGTTGTGGCTAACAATTATGACGGCTACACTACCCACAGTGTGGCCGGCAAGTATCTTGCTGTATGGACCCAATTTCTCTTCTTGGCATCGTTCAATTTTACATACAGCAGCCCAACAACTCGCAGCTATGCCGTACACCGTTTGCAGTCTTCATACGAGGCATTTTTGTGCAAATTTGCAGGGAAAGCTTCTCCTGCTCCACAAAGGTGTTGCCTCAATCACTGCTGTTTACAGACTGTGTGACTTACTTCCCGCGCTTGCTCTAGATAGCGCGCCAATTCGCCCTTGCCACCTTTTCCACTCCCCAGATCTACTTGCGTTTCAAACAAAATCACACACTTTTACATAACACCTTTTTCTTACATTGTTCCTAAGCGTGACCATTTCTTAAATTGTCAAATTTACGTCAACATGAACATTTTCCACACACAAATATTTTTAAATACAAAATGTCATCAGAAAAATATTTAACGTAATAAACTATTTACATAGTATTTTACATACATTACTCACATACAATGCAAAGAACTTCGAACTCCAGTATAGCACACTTTACATCTAAATAAAATATAATAACAACACGAGAAAATTTTGAAGCAAAAAAAATGAACCATGAACAAATTATGTAATAGTCTCATCCAGTACGAAGAGGATGTTTCTCATTCTTGACATTAGTTATGAACGCCTTCGTTTCACTTCGGACATCGGACAACGAATAATAGCGGTTAGTAATCCGTGGTGGGTTAGCCCACATGTTTACTACTGCTGGCTGCGATGCCATGCATCCGCAGTGGCATACCTATTTTTGTGGCTTCTCGTAGCAAGATTCCACAAATCTACATCTTGCTAGTAAAGTTCCAAAAAGTCAAGAACTCGCATGTTACTCCAATCTTCCTGAGACATAGTTATTTTAAGAATCCAACCTGGAAGTACAAGCGACACATAAACGGGTTTCGAAACGATAACCAAAACAAACAACGTTGGCGTCAATGCGTGGTCGGACCTATCGCTTTACGCCCCAACACTCTTTGATGTGCAACGGAGTCGTGCCAACATTCGGGGCAAATTGTATGCGAGGTAGAGACATAATTACGGAACAGATGGCACAGTGGTGGAGAACACGACTGTGGTCTTAAAGTGTTCTCTCTGACGATCGACAAAGCGTACCGAAGAAGAGTGTTTAAGGTGGATACAAGTGGGAGGAATCTTAAGAAATTTTTCAGAAGCGGAGAGTGCGAAATCGCCAGGTGCGAGAGAGGACGTTGTCCAAAGAGAGAGAGAGAGAGAGAGACAGAGAGAGAGAGAGCCGTACGGTGGTAGGGTAGGGAGGAGGGGGGGGGGGGGGTGCTATTACTGTGAGACGGAAATGGAACGGCTACAGAGCGCAGTCTAAACACACCGCCGGGGCCGGCGCCCACCTGCTTCCGAGGGCGTAAATTAGAAAATTCCTCGCCGCGCGGCACAGAAACGCCTGCAAAGAACCACCTGGCACAGCACAAAGCGGGCGCCACCACAGCGCTTTTATTCCGACTCCTTTTCGACTCCGACAATCTGCCACTGGCCATCGATGGCTTGCTAATGAACGCCGTATCCTCTCTATAGAAAACATACGCTTTCGGCATACCAGCGCAAGCAAGCTGTAATAATAATAATAATAATAATAATAATATATTGTAAAATCTTGAATGATTAGTGTGTTTGAAGTTTACGGGCGCTAAACAGCGTGGTCATCAGCGCTCATTGAATGATTAGTGTTCCGCAGGTTACAGACATTTATTAGAAGACATCATCTACACGCTACGAGCTGCACCAGAGATTTTTTCAAAAATGGTTCAAATGGCTCTGAGCACTATGGGACTCAACTGCTGTGGTCATCAGTCCCCTAGAACTAATTAAACCGAACTAACATAAGGACATCACACACATCCATGCCCGAGGCAGGATTCGAACCTGCGACCGTAGCAGCAGCGCGGCTCCGGACTGGAGCGCCTAGAACCGCACGACCACCGCGGCCGGCTAGAGATTTTTTATTTGCCAATAGCTTGAACATAAATGTACTTACATTACGTGTTTCTATAGCAATGACATGCTTGTTAGTTAATACGACAAGTTCTAAAATATGTGCCATAATATAGTGTGTAATTTGTCATGTACGTTTCTGCTGTCAAATTTTAGGCAGTGACAATTGTTTATAATTTTTGATGTAATTTCATATAGAGTAAATACGCAACTGACAGGCCAAGGATCCAATATTACCTGTCTTTTGTTATTTCAAAAATGATTCAGATGGTTCTGAGCACTATGGGACTCAACTTCTGAGGTCATTAGTCCCGTAGAACTTAGAACTAGGTAAACCTAACTAACCTAAGTACATCACAAACATCCATGCCCGAGGCAGGATTCGAACCTGCGACCGTAGCGGTCTTGCGGTTCGAGACTGCAGCGCCTTTAACCGCACGGCCACTTCGGCCGGCGAGTTATTTCTAAGTTCATATTTATATATGTCAATGGCATGCTTTCATATAACTGTGTAAATTATAATTTTTGACAATTGGCATGTGATGGTAGAATATACGAAGGGAATAAGATTCAAAATAATCAAACATATGACGTCAAAAGAGACAATTTGTACGTGCGCGATATAGACTGAAAACCAAAATTGTTCGGCTAAAACACTGTTGAAATTTTGTATACATATCTTATTCTGTAACGAAGTTTGTATAGTCCGTATGTTGTCTGGTTGTTATATCTGAGTAAATTTAATTCTCTTCTAGAGTATTTAATAATCTGTCTTTTTCAGCTTTGTGGAGAATGGTGATGTTTTTGTTGACGTCATTAGCAGAATGCTTGTGTGCTCTTAAATAAAGCACTGAATGCTGAGGGATTGGCTTCACTAACATTAGTACGCTCTCTAAATCTCGTTTTGAAGTTTCTTCCTGTTTGCCCAACATAACTTCAAAACCTCCTCTGGTTTCGGCTCTTGGGGATGATTAGGCTGCCACTCCTCCACAAACGTCTGGACAGCTCATTGAAAGAGTGGCCAAAGGAGTTCAAACAGCCATAAAGGCGAAGGGTAGACAAATCTCAAATTAATGTCCACTAATAGGTGCTTGAATGCTTTTCATAAAATGCTGTATATGGTTGCAAGGCGGATAGGCAGCAGATGAATCAGTATTGAAAGATATAAGCGCCAGAAGTTTCGAAATTAGGAAGCACTTGGTAGCATAGAAACTGCGGAGGCTGATGATACACTCCTAGAAATGGAAAAAAGAACACATTGACACCGGTGTGTCAGTCCCACCATACTTGCTCCGGACACTGCGAGAGGGCTGTACAAGCAATGATCACACGCTCGGCACAGCGGACACACCAGGAACCGCGGTGTTGGCCGTCGAATGGCGCTAGCTGCGCAGCATTTGTGCACCGCCGCCGTCAGTGTCAGCCAGTTTGCCGTGGCATACGGAGCTCCATCGCAGTCTTTAACACTGGTAGCATGCCGCGACAGCGTGGACGTGAACCGTATGTGCAGTTGACGGACTTTGAGCGAGGGCGTATAGTGGGCATGCGGGAGACCGGGTGGACGTACCGCCGAATTGCTCAACACGTGGGGCGTGAGGTCTCCACAGTACATCGATGTTGTCGCCAGTGGTCGGCGGAAGGTGCACGTGCCCGTCGACCTGGGACCGGACCGCAGCGACGCACGGATGCACGCCAAGACCGTAGGATCCTACGCAGTGCCGTAGGGGACCGCACCGCCACTTCCCAGCAAATTAGGGACACTGTTGCTCCTGGGGTATCGGCGAGGACCATTCGCAACCGTCTCCATGAAGCTCGGCTACGGTCCCGCACACCGTTAGGCCGTCTTCCGCTCACGCCCCAACATTGTGCAGCCCGCCTCCAGTGGTGTCGCGATAGGCGTGAATGGAGGGACGAATGGAGACGTGTCGTCTTCAGCGATAAGAGTCGCTTCTGCCTTGGTGCCAATGATGGTCGTATGCGTGTTTGGCGCCGTGCAGGTGAGCGCCACAATCAGGACTGCATACGACCGAGGCACACAGGGCCAACACCCGGCATCATGGTGTGGGGAGCGATCTCCTACACTGGCCGTACACCACTGGTGATCGTCGAGGGGACACTGAATAGTGCACGGTACATCCAAACCGTCATCGAACCCATCGTTCTACCATTGCTAGACCGGCAAGGGAACTTGCTATTCCAACAGGACAATGCACGTCCGCATGTATCCCGTGCCACCCAACGTGCTCTAGAAGGTGTAAGTCAACTACCCTGGCCAGCAAGATCTCCGGATCTGTCCCCCATTGAGCATGTTTGGGACTGGATGAAGCGTCGTCTCACGCGGTCTGCACGTCCAGCACGAACGCTGGTCCAACTGAGGCGCCAGGTGGAAATGGCATGGCAAGCCGTTCCACAGGACTACGTCCAGCATCTCTACGATCGTCTCCATGGGAGAATAGCAGCCTGCATTGCTGCGAAAGTTGGATATACACTGTACTAGTGCCGACATTGTGCATGCTCTGTTGCCTGTGTCTATGTGCCTGTGGTTCTGTCAGTGTGATCATGTGATGTATCTGACCCCAGGAATGTGTCAATAAAGTTTCCCCTTCCTGGGACAATGAATTCACGGTGTTCTTATTTCAATTTCCAGGAGTGTAGATCACGGATAGATAACCCAGACGGTGAGAACGTCATCCACCAAATGTAATGCCCGGTTTCGAGTCCCAGTCCAGAACGCTTTTTTAATCTACCAGAAACTTTTGAGAACAGGGAGGGTTATCATCGAGGATCATCATGGATTGTTTGTTGTGAGACGAAGTTTTAATGAGGCCTACAGACTTACCGGTGGAGAGCGTGACGTATCGTGCAGTCATGCGTAGGACACACAGAACACAATCTAACCATTATGGCGTAGGGTCTATAGCAATCAGAAAACTGATGTGTTTTTCGACTGGACATAATGCGCTGCAATGTAGACCCAGAACGTCATGCGCCTCATTCAGTTGTAACTCATATACAGTGTGACAATTACTGAACTACATGAAATAAAGTCGTCATAACTTCTGAACGGTTTGCGTTAGGACGTTCAAACTGCAGGGTTGGTGACGGGGCACGATGGGAATTAGGATGGTTTGGTTTAGCAATCAAGCCCACTTTCAATAGGGTGGGTTCCTCAATAAGCGAAATTGGCGTACTTGGGGGACTGAGAATCCGTATTTCACGATCGAAAAGTCCTTTCACCCTGAACGAGTGACTGTGTGGTGTGCAGAGTCCAGTCACAGAATAATCGGTGCGGTATTCCCTGATGGCACGGTGATTACCGAACGGTGTGTGAAAGTTTTGGAAGATGATTTCATCCCCATTATCCAAAGTGACCCTGATTTCGACAAGATGTGGTTCATGCAAGGTAGACCTCGACGCAGGAGAGAGTCTGAAGTCCTGGAGGAACACTTTGGGGACCGCATTCTGGCTCTGGGGCACCCGGAGGCTACTGGCATGGGCGTCGATTGGCCGCCATATTCTCGAGATCTGAACACTTGCGACTCCTTTTTGATGGGCTATATTAAAAACAAGTTGTACAGCAATAACCCCAGAACCACTGCTGAGCTGAAAACAGCCATTCAGGAGGTCATCGACAGCTTCGATGCTTCGACCCTTCAACGGATCATGCAGAATTTTACTATTTTTCTACGCCATATCATCGCCAATAATGGCAGGAATACCGAACATGTCATAACCTAACCCGCATCTCTTTAGTGATGTTTACTTGCTGAATAAAGTGAATGCGCGTGATATTTTGCAGCTAATCCCGTTTTTTTCATACAGTTCAATAATTATCACTCTGTAACATCCAGAAAGGTATTCGTCAAATACTATAGTCAGCAGTCCTGTGCATTTATGGGACGTAATTGGTCTGCATTAACAGCAGCATCCCCTAATTAACTGTGACAACAGATGTGAGCAGCGAAGATCGCTATCTCGCAGATGACAGAACACACCTCTATTGTGTCTCCCTGTTTGAGTTCAGGTCTGCATTGCGCCTAGAACATTGCATACAGGGTACTAAAACGATTGTCAAAGGTCATTCCAAATGTGTATAATTCTTTATTATGGCCGTATATTATTTAGATCTTTCTATTATCTCAACTCAAAGTAACAAGACGCTTCAGCATATTAATTAACTACACTGCACAACAAAATTAAAGTATCATTTCTTCGAAACCTTGTAATTGTCTCCCATTGCGATGCATAAGTTTCAAATTTGGCTCAAAGTTGCCTACAACCTTTCTTTGTACTGATGAAAAAGCATGGCGTCCTGAGACTTCACCCTAGAGCTCGGCGACGCTCCAACCAGCGAGGTGTTAACACGTGTGGAAAAATTGCCACAGCTTAGAAATTCATGTGAGCTGTAACGTGGCTTCGTAATGTTGCATTGGCACCACATTTCACAGAAGTTCTACCCAACACCACTGTGGACATGCCAAACAATGATAAACTCATCACACCCCCTCTTATCCCCATTCAACCTTTCTTTCGACTATATATGACGGTAGTGTCTGTTCCCGAAAGAACAGTTACCGTTGATGACCATGCAGCTTTGCTACAAATGAGATGATAATTAAATGGACACGCTAGCTGCAAACCGGCGTTGATAGACTTCATTGGGGACGTGTTGAAAATGTGTGCCCCGACCGGCACTCGAACCCGGGATCTCCTGCTTACATGGTAGACGCTCTATCCATCTGAGCCAAGGATGGTACAGAGGATAGTGCGCCTGCAGGGATTTATCCCTTGCACGCTCCCCGTGAGACCTACATTCCCAACATGTCCACACCACTACATTCGTAGTGCACCTAATAGATGTTTGCCCATCATACTCATTACTCGTGGCACATTAATCTATCAAGTCCCGTACGGTGGCTCAGATGGATAGAGCGTCTGCCATGTAAGCAGGAGATCCCGGGTTCGAGTCCCGATCGGGGCACACATTTTCAACATGTCCCCAATGAAGTATATCAACGCCGGTTTGCTGCTAGGGTGTCCATTTAATTATCAAATGGCTCTGAGCACAATGGGACTTGACATCTGAGGTCATCAGTCCATTTAATTATCATCTCATTTCTAGCAAAGCTGCATGGTCATCCTGTTCTTTCGGGAACAGATACTACCGTAATATATAGTTAAAATATGGCTTCCCGGCCATAAACCTACTTGTGCGAACGCACACGCTATGCCCGACCTCGTGCGGCACTTGGTAGATTAATCTGCCACGAGTAATGAGTATGATGGGCAAACATCTATTAGGCGCACTACGAATGTAGTGGTGTGGACATGTTGGGAATGTGGGTCTCACGAGGAGTGTGGAAGGGATTAATCCCTGCAGGCGCACTATCCACTGTGCCCTCGTTGGCTCACATGGATAGAGCGTCTGCCATGTAAGCAGGAGATCCCGGGTTCGAGTCCCGGTCGGGGCACACATTTTCAACATGTCCCCAATGAAGTATATCAACGCCCGTTTGCAGCTAGGGTGTCCATTTAATTATCATTTTTCTTTCGACATCTCTGCGATGGAGATTAGAACCGCGACCTCGGCCTTGAAATCGTGCTGTTTTCCTGTTGGGGGTAAAATTTTGAGACACACCGCCGCTCAGAATCTACACGAAAGGGCCCCAGTGGTTGCCAAACAGGGCGTCAATAAAAACCACCCGTTCCCAGGGAAAGTGCAATAAGCACCAGGACGACGTTCTCGACAACGCACGGCACTACTGCCACACCTGCTCTGTCATCGTGAGGCTGTAAACTGCACGTGATCTGACGCCTTTGGAGTTCAGATCGCCCGTAGTTTTGGCTCTGGTTTACGACAGGGACCTTTAAAAACAATTCGACAAAATTTCTACGTGTTCCTGAGGAGCAAGGGGGGTTTAGGCTTTTTCAGCCTTCCTGTTCGAACCCTTCTATGGCGTGAACACGGTGTGGGGGGAAGGAGGGGAGGCGTGGGGGAATGCGCAATGCAACATTAACGTGTGTATGAATAAAACATCAAAGCATTCCTTTAACACCCACCATTTCGGCAACAACCTTGTAGCGACTCACGCACCTTTGTTTAGCACGTCAAAAATGTACGTGTCAGAGCCGGCCGTTGTGGCCGAGCGGTTCTAGGCGCTTGAGTCTGGAACCGCGCGACCGCTACGGTCGCAGGTTCGAATCCTGCCTCGGGCATGCATGTGTGTGGTGTCCTTAGGTTAGTTAGGTTTAAGTAGCTCTAAGTTCTAGGGTACTGATGACCTCAGATGTTAAGTCCCATAGTGCTCAGAGCCATTTGAACCATTTTTGTACGTGTCAGAGAATTTGACAGCAATGCAACCTCGTTGTTAGTCCAGCGCCTCAGGGCTAGAAAACACCTTCGACAACCCTTACTTGGTGAATGCTGAACAAAGGGTCTTAGAGGAACCCTTCACCGTTTTATTCATGGACATGTTAATGAGTCCCTGTCATACCCCCGTCTAGAGATCACGCCCGAGGAAAGGTCAAAACAGTTTTTTTATTCAGTTGTTTTCCTTCAGTTCCTAGTTTGATTGATGTGACATGAGTTCGTGTTTTGTTATGAAGTTAACAGTTCGGTTTGGCAAATTTCAAGGCTTATCAATATGGAGTGTGAAGCAGAGAAAAATGAGTTCTTCCGGCACATTTTACTCGAGTTAGTTGAGGCTCTAGTGCTCCAGAAACCACGAGAAGAATTTGTGATGTGTACAGGATGAAAGCATTTGCTGAAAGGACTGCACGTAAATGGTTTTCTCGCAATAACCCGTGCAACAATTGTTGTACCAAAAATGGTTCAAATGGCTCTGAGCACTATGGGACGTAACATCTGTGGTCATCAGCCCCCTAGAACTTAGAACTACTTAAACCTGACTAACCTAAGGACATCACACACATCCATGCCCGAGGCAGGATTCGAACCTGCGACCGTAGCAGTCGCGCGGTTCCGCACTGCGCGCCTAGAACCGCTAGACCACCGCGGCCGGCCAATTGTTGTACCCCCCTGACAAATCAAATTGTGCCTTTCGTGGAACCAAGCTGACATTTTTCGCCACGAATTGGTCCCAAGAAACAAAACGCTGCTGAGTGTACTGAACAGCAAGGCAATACGCTGTTAAGCCATTGTTGTTACTCCACGATAATGCTCGCCCGCATAAGGCACAATTGATTTTCTGGAGTGGTTGTGAACCGCTACCTCACCCTCCACATTCAGCAGACTTTGCCCCTTCTATTTATCATCTTTTCCGGTATCTACCAACGTTCAGGGACAAGCGTTTCACAATGAAGCAAGTGGCTAATAGATTCTTCATCTAGAAAATAAAACAGTTCTACAGGAGAAACACAGAATTCCTACAATGAAACGCCGGCTAGTGGTCCTTTGAAAAGATGGTGATTACATCACTGTGCGAATGCGTAGCGCATCGGACTTGTTATTGTATATTGTAATATAATGCCGTGTATTTTATACTTATAAAATAAAATCATGGTACTGTAAAAACGGCACGAACTTAAAACAAAGACCTAATAAATCTGGAGGTCACATTTGTTTATGCAAAGACACAGTTTCACTTCCTTCTCATTCAAACATGTTTTATTACTGGTGTGATTACACTATTATATTGCTTTATTTTTAGAGTACGGTAAGCTCATTATACAATCATAATGTACAGGAGGATCATTACAGAATATCATGTTTCCTGCTTTATCTCTGCCATTTCAGAGGTGCAAGTTTGCAAATATGTTATGTAGCACTTCTTACAATCCGAAAATAGGAACTTCTCGATGCTGGCGGTGCAAGGAATAAACAACAGACTTTATGAAAACCCGACACGTGCAGAAAGCTTATGTCGGTTAAATTTCCAAATTTTATTATTATACTCACTGCAGATGCCACAGTAGTGACGGAGTATGTTTCAGCGAGAAGAAAGTAAAACTGATACTATCTGGCGGAACTTTGTACGACATCCCTGCATGTTTGTTTCTTATTTATACTTGTTTATATGACTTGCGAAACGTTAACATTTGTCACCGTCTTGCATCTGCGCGTTGCTTAGCAAAATCAAGCAGGTATCGGCTAATATAATTCATACCATATCCGCACCACGTGGTGTCCTGTATCAGAGGACCGATGCTCTGTGCGCAGGTATAACACGAGTAGCAGAATAAGGAGGAGGAGGAGGAGAAGAAGAGGATGAGATTAGTGTTTAACGTTCCATCGACAACGAGGTCATTAGAGACGGAGCATAAACTCTGATTAGGGAAGGATGTGGAAGGAAATCGGCAGCCTCCTTTTAAAGGAACCATCTCAGAATTTGCCTGAAGCGCTCTAGAGAAATCACGGAACACCTAAATCAGGAAGGCCGGACGCGTGTTCGAACCGTCGCCCTCCCGAACGCATGTCAAGTGTGATAACCACTGCGCCACCTCGCTAGGTCGAAGTCCGAACGGCTAACATCAGACGTCTCATTGTTAGAGTGCGAAGTGTGCGGGTGTTGGTTGTTCAGAACTTGATGCCATTTCTCCTGGAGCGAGTATGTCACTTGGCCCTTTCCAAACTGTGGCAATATGGAGTTTTCTCCAATGTGATATTGGTTTCTTACTTCTTTGCCACCTTCATTTAATTTCTCTTAGAAGCTTTATCGCCCTTCATTAAAAAGATTCCTCCTCCGACTGCGTCATTCAGTTCTGAGGACAGTTCACCGCATCCTGATAACACCGCAAATGAAGATAGGAACTCAGCGGCGACTTCTGTGGTGTCGAGGCTGTCTGCGTGTTTTCTCATGGCGTCTGGAGATTGCGTCAATGTTGAGAGAAGCGGGTTCCCCTTTATCGGCACTGCCGTCTCACAGGTTCTAGGAAATACAGCGGCCGGCTCGCAAAGTGGAAGGCTCGTTTATGTCCTCTATTGGCACCTCTTTCAGCGAGTTTAAAGTCTGAGTTAGTGAGAGGGAAAACGACAGAGCACCAAGATATGGAATCAGACTGCTTGAGAATGAGGAACATCTTCTAAAAGAGGTTATTACGACAACTTATGTCTAAGTATCTCAAAGTCACCCAATTTTTTTACCTTGCAGTTTTTTTATCGCACTTTATGTAGCACGTGACAGCCACCTAAGAGTTCCTAACAGTGATAAACGAAGTGCATTTGCCAGACACCGTAAGACATTGTCCTGTTGTGTTCCAAAAATGAACAGCTTGTTTACAATAAGTTTTTTCCTGTCTTCAGAAGTAATCACTGTGCATGACCCTTGTCGTACATCAAAATTATTCATTCTCAGTTATAGTGTAGTATTTCCTATCCTCCGTACTTAGGTAACAAGATACATAATGTTTAAGTAAAGCAGAGGCAATAGACGTTACTACAACTAGACAGGCTTCAAGATTATTTGTGCATAGTACAATCTTACAACACAGTATTTGATTAGCGGAAGTGTCTTTATCGTAACTTTTTGTTACATTTTATAGATTTATCCCGTAGACTACATATTAAAAGCAAATCTTTTCGCGGATTATGTAAGGTCCCATGAAACAAATTACTTTTCTTGTGTCTAGCGTAGCACATCAAAAATTGGATAAGTGAATGATAAATCATAGTATGCTCAACAAGTTTGGAGTAGACAGAAAAGAAACTGAGGCAGTAAGGACATAAAACTAAGTGCAGGCCATTATACCACCTGTTCCTCTGCTATTAATACAACTACTAGTGGTAGTAGTGGTAATAGTAGTAGTAGTGGTAGTATGAAAGTCACGTTTTCACTGCGTAAAAACCTGTGTAGGTAACTTTCAAAAATTTTCGATTCGGACTATATTCTGAAACGGTGTCTTACCGTTGTCATTACGTACAATCTAACGGATCCATGAGCATAATTATAGCTGTAACGTAACTACAGTATAATAAGGAATTTGTTATTTGCAAATGGCAGTTCAATGGTGAGAATGTAATAGATGCTGGTCTTCATTGGTGTAGCCAACGATCGACAACCTGTCGTTCGGTTCTGTACTTTCTGAGTAATATTCCGCTAATTGCAAAGCAGTAATTAGTAATCAATAAATATTTGGATGGAAATAAAGCAATCGTCAGCATGATGGTTCTCATAAAAACCATTATGTGGTTAGACTGCAACACATATTCAAGATTAAAGCACTTACGCAAGTTAACAAAGAAAGAGATAGGTACCGACTTTTGAAAAACCTGTTCATGCTTTTTAACAAACATTCACCTTCAAATAACAGATAATATGGCTTCTAATTCGTATGGCCTTAATTTCAGTCCTTATCTGTATTCATAGTTAGCGCTACATACGTAGGAAAACGGAATCAGAACCACATTGCAAGTTACAAGCTGTCACATGACGGAAGTTTGTCAAGCGATGATATTTATTGAGTGAGAAAAGTTATCGAAGGCACCTAGATTACCAAAAGGAATTTAAGTCCTACTTCTAACTCACTGGTGGAGGTCTATGAATTAGTGTGTTCCTGCCTTTATAGTGACAGAATAATTGATGTTGCGCTAAAACAACCGATTTGCATAAAATGGTATTATTCTAACAGCTTGCAGAGGCCGTCAAATACGTTGCAGCTTTTGCGGTGAGACATGTGACACGTGTATTACTAGAGGCGTTTGAAAAGTCCGTGCAAAAATAAAAACTACTTACGTGTTAGGGGTAACCCTTTTTGTTTTTCGGCATAGTCTCCTTTTAGACATATACACTTCGTTCTACGCTGTTCTAATTTATTGATCCCTTCCGAATAATAAGAATTTTCCAAGTCTGCAAAATAGCTATTAGTTGCTGCGAGGCCGGCCGGTGTGGCCGTGCGGTTAAAGGCGCATCAGTCTGGAACCGCGTGACCGCTACGGTCGCAGGTTCGAATCCTGCCTCGGGCATGGATGTGTGTGATGTCCTTAGGTTAGTTAGGTTTAATTAGTTCTACGTTCTAGGCGACTGATGACCTCAGAAGTTAAGTCGCATAGTGCTCAGAGCCATTTGAACCATTTTTGAACCAAGTTGCTGCGATCACCTCCTCATTTGATTAAAATATTTGTCCCGCCAGCCATATCTTCAATTTGGGGAACAAATAGTAGTCCGAGGGAGCTAAGTCTGGAGAATAGGGGGGATGTGAAACGAGTTGGAATCCTGTTTCCATTAATTTTGCGACCACAACAGCTGAATTGTGTGCTGGTGCATTGTCGTGATGGAAAAGGACTTTTTTCGGTCCAATCGCCGACGTTTTTCTTGCAGCTCGGTTTTCAAACGGTCCAATAACGATGAATAGTATGCACCTATAATAGCTTTACCCTTTTCCAGATAGTCGATGAGGATTATCCCTTGCGAATCCCAAGAGACAGTCACCATAACCTTTCCGGCCGAAGGAATGGTCTTCGCTTTTTTGGTGCAGATTCTCCCTTGGTAACCCATTGTTTAGATTGTTGTTTGGTCTCGGGAGTATAGTAATGTATCCACGTTGTATCCACAGTGACGAAACGACGCTTAAAGTCCTGCGGATTCTTCCCGAACAGCTGCAAACCATCCTTGCAACACTTCACAAGATTCCGTTTTTGGTCAAGCGTGAGCAATCGCGGAACCCATTTTGCAGACAGCTTTCTCATATCCAAATGTTTGTGCAAAATATTATGTAGCCGTTCATTCGAGATGCCCACAGCACTAGCAATCTCACGCACCTTAACTCTTCTGTCATCGATCACCATATCATGGATTTTATCAATTATTTCTGGAGTCGTAACCTCCACAGGGCGTCCAGAACGTTCAGCATCACTTGTACCAATATGGCCACTCCGAAAAACTTTTAAACCACTTACAGGGTGTTTCAAAAATGACCGGTATATTTGAAACGGCAATAAAAACTAAACGAGCAGCGATAGAAATACACCGTTTGTTGCAATATGCTTGGGACAACAGTACATTTTCAGGCAGACAAACTTTCGAAATTACAGTAGTTACAATTTTCAACAACAGATGGCGCTGCGATCTGGGAAACTCTATAGTACGATATTTGCCACATATCCACCATGCGTAGCAATAATATGGCGTAGTCTCTGAATGAAATTACCCGAAACCTTTGACAACGTGTCTCGCGGAATGGCTTCACATGCAGATGAGATGTACTGCTTCAGCTGCTCAATTGTTTCTGGATTCTGGCGGTACACCTGGTCTTTCAAGTGTCCCCACAGAAAGAAGTCGCAGGGGTTCATGCCTTGCGAATAGGGAGGCAAATCCACGCCGCCTCCTGTATATTTCGGATAGCCCAAAGCAATCACACGATCATCGAAATATTCATTCAGGAAATTAAAGACGTCGGCGTGCGATGTGGCCGGGCACCATCTTGCATAAACCACGAGGTGTTCGCAGTGTCGTCTAAGGCAGTTTGTACCGCCACAAATTCACGAAGAATGTCCAGATAGCATGATGCAGTAATCGTTTCAGATCTGAAAAATGGGCCAATGATTCCTTTGGAAGAAATGGCGGCCCAGACTAGTACTTTTTGAGGATGCAGGGACGATGGGACTGCAACATGGGGCTTTTCGGTTCCCCATATGCGCCAGTTCTGTTTATTGACGAAGCCGTCCAGGTAAAAATAAGCTTCGTCAGTAAACCAAATGCTGCCCACATGCATATCGCCGTCATCAATCCTGTGCACTATATCGTTAGCGAATGTCTCTCGTGCAGCAATGGTAGCGGCGCTGAGGGGTTGCCGCGTTTGAATTTTGTATGGATAGAGGTGTAAACTCTGGCGCATGAGACGGTACGTGGACGTTGGCGTCATTTGGACCGCAGCTGCAACACGGCGAACGGAAACCCGAGGCCGCTGTTGGATCACCTGCTGCACTAGCTGCGTGTTGCCCTCTGTGGTTGCCGTACGCGGTCGCCCTACCTTTCCAGCACGTTCATCCGTCACGTTCCCAGTCCGTTGAAATTTTTCAAACAGATCCTTTATTGTATCGCTTTTCGGTCCTTTGGTTACATTAAACCTCCGTTGAAAACTTCGTCTTGTTGCAACAACACTGTGTTCTAGGCGGTGGAATTCCAACACCAGAAAAATCCTCTGTTCTATGGAATAAACCATGTTGTCTACAGCACACTTGCACGTTGTGAACAGCACACGCTTACAGCAGAAAGACGACTTACAGAATGGCGCACCCACAGACTGCGTTGTCTTCTATATCTTTCACATCACTTGCAGCGCCATCTGTTGTTGAAAATTGTAACTATTGTAATTTCGAAAGTCTGTCCGCCTGAAAATGTACTGTTGTCCCAAACATATTGCAACAAACGGTGTATTTCTATCGCTGCTCGTTTAGTTTTTATTGCCGTTTCAAATATACCGGTCATTTTTGAAACACCCTGTATAAACTGTTCTAATCGAAGGTGTAAGTGTCACCGTAATATTTATAAAGCTTCTTTCTAGTCTCCTGAGGCGTTTTGCCTTTCATAAAGTAATGTTTAATCACCACACGAAACTCTTTTCCGTCCATTTTTTTGAGAATCACTCGACTTCCTTGATTCACACAATGCCAAACACAAAGAAATAGATCAATATGGCTGAAACTTGGTGTGCATTCTTTCCAAAGGTGCTACTAACTAAACATCACCTCGATACGCGCCGGTGGTGCAATCTCTCGGACTTTGACGGACTTTTCAAACGCCCCTCGTACTCCGAAATCAACACAGCAGAGCCTACTTATGAGGAACTGATAGGTTGTTTATTGGACATATTGACCGAGCTTGGCGTCGACAATATTGTGTGCGGGCACTCATGCGTGTACTAGAGCAAAACACGCTGCTCTGTATATGCTTGACGTGGTGGTGGGGGGTAGGAGGATCCCTCAAGTTGTGATTGTGCGGAGCGTCGGGGCGTTGAATGGCAACCCCCGTGGGAGATTAATCACTCTACTGGGCACCACATTCCCGCAGGAGGGGCCCTTAATTGCAGTTTTTGTGCCGCCAGATATTCGACAGGGCCCTCAAAATATGGTGGCGCCGTGGTGAGGGACCAAAAAAAAAAAGCTCTGAAAATTCCACGCGCACCATTGCTTACTTTGATGCAAATATTCGTCCACCGTTTTTACGGCGGTGTGTTTTTTAAATGTTAACACGGCCACTTGACAGCGTCACCGAAAGGATACCACGAATAAATTAAAACCGCAGGGTTTTGTTTTTTTAATCATATGTATGCGTGCCGAAGGCTACAGTCACATGTACGAGTGGGAACGTTTGTGCTGTTTGAGCTACACTGTTGGAATTAACAGTGTGCCGTAATTTTCATCTCCTATGGAGACAGCTAATATCGTTACAAGAGAGTCAATTTACTTCTGTAATCAATCTGCCTTCATACTGAAGTGACGTCACTGGAGAGTGCGTTTATTGCGTGGTCAGATGCAATCAAATGTCGACGCTATATCAGCCTGAGCGCGCTGCCTGTAGAAATATTTTGTGGCCAATATTTAAACATGTCGGGTGATTTATAAAACAGTATTGTCAAACAAAATGTAAGACTACATCGGCTGTTAAAGGGTTACTGCTGCTGAATTTTGACACAGGCGCCCCTTTCGGAATTCCCGCTGACAGCCTAATATTTTTTTCATTGGTGAAAAAGGATCTTGAGGCCACATAAGAAACAATACGAATAAACTAGTAACGAATGTGTCAACTAAATGAATTCTTCCCGATTTCGTCCCGGTGGACGTTTACCTACTAGGACGGTTGATATTTTTATATGTCGGGAATCCGATATGTCGTTTTTTTCAAAAGATCTCAGTATCGGCTCTCGATACACCAAAAAAAAGAGTATCGATACATCGGTGTATGGACGGAAAAAACATCGACGTACCTGCCTCCAAAAATATCGGCTGCGCATTGCCAATATACCGCCAGTTTTAGAGCTTTACATTTAAGTATTGATTTATTATTAGATATTCTGTACATCAATAAGCTAGCAGCCTGCCTGTCCCCCTTAGAGCAAGAATTGAAAGGAAAACGTTATACGTTCACATATGGCATTAACCACTTTGCTAACATTGGTAATTGTACGAGGTGAAATCAATTATTTTCTGCAAAGTAGTTATAAAATTTTATTGTAATCAAATAGGAAAGTTACAAGAACATCATTTTTCGACATAGTCTCCTTGCGTTTCAATGCATTTGGTCCATCGTTGCAGAAGCTTCCTGATTCCCTCATAAAAGAAGGTTCTCGGTTGAGCTGCAAGCCAGGAATGCACCGCTTCTCTCACTGCTTCGTCCGAGGCAAATCGACGGCACCTTAATGCCTGTTTCGGTGGACCAAAGAAGCGACAGTCAGAAGGGGCAAGATCGGGACTATATGGAGGATGGTCCAGTACTTCAAATTTGAGTTTCTGGAGGGTTTGAGCATTGTGGGCAGCAGAATGCCGACGGGCATTGTCGTGCAACAACACAACACCTTTTGACAGCAATCCTCAACGTTTTCTTCGAATTGCAGGTTTAGCCTGTCAGTAAGCATCTCACTGTAACATGGCGCAGGGGTTAGCACGCTGGACTCGCATTCTGGAGGACGACGGTTCAAACAGGCGTCTGGCCATTCCGATTTAGGTTTTCCGTGATTTCCGTAGATCGCTTCAGACAAATGCCGGGATGGCTCCTTTGGATGGGCATGGCCTTCTTTCTTCCCCATTCTTTCCTAATCTGATGGGACTGATGACCTCGCTGTTAGGTCCCCTCCCCCCCCCCCAAAAATCAATCAACCAACCAACCTTTATTACTTCAATAGTTCATATGACAAGCTGAAGTCTACATGTGGTGGCACTTAAAGGTGAACCTCAATTCACAAACCCAGCAGCAAAGCATTGTACTCGTCACCGGCAGCTCTTACGCTCAGTGCAGCCCAGTGACGTGACCTTCACAGTCAGCATCTCAGCATGGTGGCCGAGGTGCATCTGGTGGGCTAAATTATGGATAAATCACAAGAGATTCATGCTGGATCGTAATTTCTGACAGGTTGCGTTGTTGTGCTTGACAACGAGTGGTCATGTGCGACGTCGCGAATACGTTAAGCGTGTCAGTCGTGCTCATAACGGTGTTCTCTATAGTTGTGAGTGCATTATGTTAGTGCTAAGTGAATTCGAAAGTGGGCAAATTATAGTTGCTTTCATGGTGTATGCTTATCTATCCAAAGTAGCCGAACAGTTTCGTGTTTCAAGTGCCACTGTATCGACGATTTCTGTCGGCATACAGGAAAAGCGGAATAACATCATCCACTAAGTCACAACGTGGACGAAAGTGTGTGTTGACTGCCCTTGTCAGGCGATCATTGAGGAAGAAATTGAAAAAAAAATAGGAGCTCACTACAGAACTAATTATCGGACTCGCGACGTAAACCCTGTCAGTATGGGTTTCGAAGAAGACGATCGTGTCATACCCAGCTCGTGCTAGTCGTCCACGAGACTCAGAGGGCCATAGACACGGGTTCCCAGGTAGATGCTGTTTTTCTTGACTTCCGCAAGGCGTTCGATACAGTTCTTCAAGGTTGTTTAATGAACAAAGTAAGAGAATATGGACTATCAGACCAATTGTGTGATTGGATTGAAGAGTTCCTAGGTAACAGAACGCATCATGTCATTCTCAATGGAGAGAAGTCTTTCGAAGTAAGAGTGATTTCAGGTGTGCCGCAGGGGAGTGTCGTAGGACCGTTGCTATTCACAATATACATAAATGACTTTGTGCATAACATCTGAAGTTCACTAAGGCTTTTTGTGGATGATGCTGTGGTATATCGAGAGGTTGTAACAATGGAAAATTGTACTGAAATGCAGGAGGATCTGCACCGAATTGACGCATGGTGCAGGGAATGGCAATTGAATCTCAATGTAGACAAGTGTAATGTGCTGCGGATACATAGAAAGAAAGATCCTTTATCATTTAGCTACAAAATAGCAGGTCAGTAACTGCAAGCAGCTAATTCTATAAATTATCTGGGAGTAGGTATTAGGAGTGATTTAAAAAGGGAATGATCATATAAAGTTGATCATCGGTAAAGCAGATGCCAGACTGCGATTCATTGGAAGAATCCTAAGGAAATGCAATCCGAAAACAAAGGAAGTAGGTTACAGTACACTTGTTCGCCCACTGCTTGTATATTGCTCATCAGTGTGGGGTCCGTACCAGATGGGGTTGATGGACGAGATAGAGAAGATCCAACGGAGAGCTGCGCGCTTCGTTACAGGATCATTTAGTAATCGCGAAAGCGTTTCGGAGATGATTGATAAATTCCAGTGGAAGACTTTGCAGGAGAGACGCTTAGTAGCTCGGTGCGGGCTTTTGTTGAAGTTTCGAGAACATACCTTCACCGAGGAGTCAGATGGTTCAGATGGCTCTGAGCACTATCGGACTTAACTGCTGTGGTCATCAGTCCCCTAGAACTTAGAACTACTTACATCTAACTAACCTAAGGACATCACACACATCCATGCCCGAGGCAGGATTCGAACCTGCGACCGTAGCAGTCGCGCGGTTCCGGACTGAGCGCCTAGAACCGCGAGACCACCGCGGCCGGCACCGAGGAGTCAAGCACTATATTTCTCCCTCCTACGTATATCTCGCGAAGAGACCATGACGATAAAATCAGAGAGATTAGAGCCCACACAGAGGCATACTGACACCTTCCTTTCCACGAACAATACGAGACTGGAATAGAAGGGAGAACCGATAGAGGTACTCAAAGTACTGTCCTCCACACACCGTCAGGTGGCTTGCGGAGTATGGATGTAGATGTAGATGTAGAAAACAGCTCGAAGGGCGAGCTAGAATTACAAAATTACTCATCAGTGATGCAACTTGGTGCCGAAGTCATAAAACCTGTATCGTCGAAAAATGAAATAAATATGATTTGGTTACACAAGTCTTGATTTACACTGTTTCCAACTTCTGGACGAGTTTATCTCCCAAGGGTGATTTTGGCAGCAATATCGTACTGTTCGAGGGGCCCCATCGTTACTCTGCAACGTCGTATTGCTGCAAAGGATTAAGAGGCCAGTTTAACTGATCAGGTACATCCTAAGGTACAGTGTTAGTTCCTCAATGGTGATGTCTTGTTCCAAGATACAAGGCCCATGTTCACACAATTCGCATCATCCAACGCCTATTTTGTGAGCACGAGGATAAATTGTTGCCCCTTCCCTTGTCACCAGATCTCAAATTATGGCCTTAGTGATCCACTTTGGAGAAAGGGAGCATGATCGTTATCCGCCTCCATCATTGTTACCTGAACTTGGTAGTATTTTGCACGTACATTCTTATGAGATTCCGTTGAAAATGGCACTCATCTATTCCGAAACGACTGCAAGCTGTTGAGTGCCAAGGATTTTCCTTTATCTTACTGGGAATGGTAACGTGTTGTGTTTTTCGTGTTTCCGTGTTCTCGTCCACCACCTGTATGACAGGTGGCTGATGGACGGCTGTCACAGGCCGCTGAGCACGGGATAGCCAACTAGTGGCGACTGGTGCAAGCAGGCGCACATGTCTTGGTGGCTAGGAGCGCCTCAGTTCGACCTCCTGCACATCGGGTGTAGCTGGACCCTCTGACAGGCGGTCCTGTCAAGATATCTGTGGAGCGGAGTAGCCCCACAGCGGTAGCTGACACTATGATGGACGCCGACTCGATGACTTGCCGATTCGGTCACATGCTTGGTGGATGGCCAGTGATTGTATGCGCCAAAGCAGGTTTCTTATGCTGTTCCTTTTACAAATGTCAAGCACACCAGTTGCCAGTCTCCCTGGTCTCGCTAACTAGCCGGTCGGAATGTTGTGCCAGCGTATTGCCGCACGGCTTCTTCTTGCCTACGTTCGTGCCGTTGCAATTCAGTTTGTTACAGCAGCCGGTCGGAGTAGCCGAGCGGTTCTAGGCGCTACAGTCTGGAACCGCGCGACCGCTACGGTCGCAGGTTCGAATCCTGCTTCGGTCATGGATGTGTGTGATGTCCTTAGGTTAGTTAGGTTTAAGTAGTTCTAAGTACTAGGGGACTGATAACCTCAGAAGTTAAGTCCCATAGTGCTCAGAGCTGTTTGAACCCTTTTTTTGTGTACAGCATTTTGGCCGACTTACACGAAACGTAGAAACGTACACAGCTGATCCAGAGAGAAATTCCCTTTGGCCATTAAAAATTTAAGCACTTTCTTCCATTTGCATTTTATTACAGAAATATCCGCACAACTTGAACTACTGTTCGACATATACACCATGCGAATTAAGGCATGTGTTTAAGCACTGATTGCAACATATTCACTTCATATGATTCGGCCAACTATGACATGAACCATTTTTGATGTTTACCTTGATCTCATTGTCACTTGGAAACTGCAGGCTAGCAAGCAAGTTCGTGATAGGAGAAAAAGAAACAGAATCCAGACGGAGCTAGGTCCGAACTGTAAGATGGTTACAGGCTTGCTAGCAGCGAAATACATCAAGAAGTATCTACTTTATGCGTGCGCTGTGCGGTCGCATGTTGACATGCACATACAGTACCACAAGTCGGTAACACACACTTTTTTCCCTTTTTTGTATTCCTTGTAACACCTTCTAGAGCGTTTCACACTAAGTTATAGTTTTGATTATTGTGCCCTGTTCCATCCAGTCTACTAACAATATTCTTTGGCAGTTCCAAAATACAGTTACACAAGATCTTTCTTGAAGAAAGAGATGTCTTTGCTTTCTCAAGTATCGAGGAAGCAGTATGCTGCCATTGCAGCAATCGTCATCTCGTTTATCCCTTCCTTCGCTAAACATCCTAACCCACATCCCCACCGTACCTTCACTCAACGAATTCTCTTCATAAGTCTTATTTATGTGACCATAAATTTCGCAAGATCAAACGTATCTTTCATTCAGATACTTAACAACTGTTCTTATTTCTCAGATGGTTGGCCGATCGATTATTTTAACAATACTACCGACAGATAATGACTTCAGACACGAACGTAATGAAACAAAATGACAAGGTTACTTCATTTTATAGTTGAAGGATGTAACTGCGCGTGCCCGACTATCTTGCAATTATATGCACGAGAGATATGTGCAGATTTCTTGACTATCGTTATATCGCCGACAGAAATACCACCGTGTCGAATGTCTGAAGATCATCTGGACACAGTATTTCCTAACGGTGATTTGATTAACAAAAATGGGACTAAGCAGTTTGAGGCTTTGCTGTTGAGCCTGGCTTTCAAGCAAATCACAAAATATCATACAGTGAAAGCATTACCGTAAATTTTCCATTGTATCACGACACTCGTACTTTAAGTGTTGACTGTAATCTGGACCGCCATTGTTTTAACAATAACAAAATAGCAACGTCACTTCGTAATTCCATTACCTTACGAGTCTAGGAGATACGAAAAACTACAAAGATTATAAATATTTAATTTCTTTAAACATTACGGTTTACTAATGCCTCTTTCTCTCTCTCTCTCCCTCGCTCTCTCTCTCTCTCTCTCTCTCTCTCTCTCTCTCTCTCTCTCTCTCTCTCTCTCTCTATATATATATATATATATATATATATATATATATATATATACTCCTGGAAATGGAAAAAAGAACACATTGACACCGGTGTGTCAGACCCACCATACTTGCTCCGGACACTGCGAGAGGGCTGTACAAGCAATGATCACACGCACGGCACAGCGGACACACCATGAACCGCGGTGTTGGCCGTCGAATGGCGCTAGCTGCGCAGCATTTTTGCACCGCCGCCGTCAGTGTCAGCCAGTTTGCCGTGGCATACGGAGCTCCATCGCAGTCTTTAACACTGGTAGCACGCCGCGACAGCGTGGACGTGAACCGTATGTGCAGTTGACGGACTTTGAGCGAGGGCGTATAGTGGGCATGCGGGAGGCCGGGTGGACGTACCGCCGAATTGCTCAACACGTGGGGCGTGAGGTCTCCACAGTTCATCGATGTTGTCGCCAGTGGTCGGCGGAAGGTGCACGTGCCCGTCGACCTGGGACCGGACCGCAGCGACGCACGGATGCACGCCAAGACCGTAGGATCCTACGCAGTGCCGTAGGGGACCGCACCGCCACTTCCCAGCAAATTAGGGACACTGTTGCTCCTGGAGTATCGGCGAGGACCATTCGCAACCGTCTCCATGAAGCTGGGCTACGGTCCCGCACACCGTTAGGCCGTCTTCCGCTCACGCCCCAACATCGTGCAGCCCGCCTCCAGTGGTGTCGCGACAGGCGTGAATGGAGGGACGAATGGAGACGTGTCGTCTTCAGCGATGAGAGTCGCTTCTGCCTTGGTGCCAATGATGGTCGTATGCGTGTTTGGCGCCGTGCAGGTGAGCGCCACAATCAGGACTGCATACGACCGAGGCACACAGGGCCAACACCCGGCATCATGGTGTGGGGAGCGATCTCCTACACTGGCCGCACACCACTGGTGATCGTCGAGGGGACACTGAATAGTGCACGGTACATCCAAACCGTCATCGAACCCATCGTTCTACCATTCCTAGACCGGCAAGGGAACTTGCTGTTCCAACAGGACAATGCACGTCCGCATGTATCCCGTGCCACCCAACGTGCTCTAGAAGGTGTAAGTCAACTACCCTGTCCAGCAAGATCTCCGGATCTGTCCCCCATTGAGCATGTTTGGGACTGGATGAAGCGTCGTCTCACGCGGTCTGCACGTCCAGCACGAACGCTGGTCCAACTGAGGCGCCAGGTGGAAATGGCATGGCAAGCCGTTCCACAGGACTACATCCAGCATCTCTACGATCGTCTCCATGGGAGAATAGCAGCCTGCATTGCTGCGAAAGGTGGATATACACTGTACTAGTGCCGACATTGTGCATGCTCTGTTGCCTGTGTCTATGTGCCTGTGGTTCTGTCAGTGTGATCATGTGATGTATCTGACCCCAGGAATGTGTCAATAAAGTTTCCCCTTCCTGGGACAATGAATTCACGGTGTTCTTATTTCAATTTCCAGGAGTGTATATATATATATATATATATATATATATATATATATATATCTGTGTGTGTGTGTGTGTGTGTTCATTAGCGGATCGTATAGGAATTTGAAGTAAATAGGTCAAGAAATTTTAGATATTTTTAGTAACAACCTTTCTCCTTTATATATTACACACATCTTCCTCTTCAGAAACGCATTCATTGTGAGTTTAAACTCATGCCATGTTGTCAACGCGCTGGAAAAAATATAGCTCATTTATCAAACATTTGTCTAAAATAAAATGTTTACAGTTAAAGAGAACATCGAGCACATGGCCATATCCGTATACGAGGTGCTCACACATGATTGTCAGTTCCTAAAAATCGCAAAATACAGTAAAACGCACATTTGCACATCTATTTACGTTTGCATGACATGTTCCATACATTGAAGATCCACCATGGATGAGGTATAAGGTGCCACGTTAAGCTCAACTTCAAATATTTTATAAACTGCCTCATATGTTTATTCGTCTATGGCTGAAAATTCCTAAACTAGTAAAACCAACGTAATCAGAAATTTGTGTCTCAGCCATAACGTTTTTACATGCTGAACTCCTAGATTTTACTCACTAGCTGCTTTGTAAAGAATCAGATGTGTGAAACTGTTTTATACACAGGAATTCGATTTTTGAAATAATCAGTTGAGATGGTGGGGTGGGGGAGGGGTTACTGGTACATTTTAACAGCAGTAAAAAAATGGGGCATTATTTATTCGACGCCCTTCGTAAACCATTCACATCCGATGTGGAAAACAAACTCTATTTCGCTCTCAATACTTATGTATATTTCAATGAATGTAGCCACTTACATAGGCTATCTGAGTTATATATGCTTTGTTGTCGTCTCCTCCTGAAACAGTGACTGCCCTTAGCGACTATTTCTCATATTAAATACCTGTCTCGATTCTACTGCTTAGGTGGATGTTTTGAATCGTCCAGCATCTTGGCTGAACTTGTAGCCAACAATAAATATTCCTCCATTTGAGACACAAAACTCTTTACAGGTTCGTCTTTATCACACAAACTTTTACACTTAATTATTACCGTTTTCGGCTACTGCCATATTCAGATCATAAAATATTCTTATGTAGTATCAACGTCAAACCAAACATGTAGGTGCATTGTAAGTGCACTTACTACATGTTTAGTTTGACGTTGATACTACATCAGAATATTTTATGATCTGAAGATGGCAGCATCCGAAACGGGTAACAGTTAATTGTAAAAGATTGTGTGATCGATATGAATCTTTAAAACAAAATGCCAAAAATATGATCACGGACTCATTTTCAGACTCTATGTCTTCAGTTTATACACTCAACTCTAGCGCAAACTGTCCCTTTGCCTGTCTGATCCCAGATCACACTGAACATTGAATTCATAAGTCGTTCAAAATTTTACCTATTGTCATGGGCGGAGCTTCCATGTCAGTATATTTCATACATCATGCTTCTGTCGAACTGAGAACCAATATTTCAGTCACACTGGCGATACTACGTCTTTATTTTTCTATCTTTTTTCTTTCAATAGTATCTGTTAAAGCTATTATTTCTTATTTCTCGCAACATCCTATAGTGTACCACAAACTATGGTTGTCGAGTTCAGATGGATGTAGATTACAATACCTGTGCAGAGATACAAAGGCTTTCATGGAACAGATAAGTGTGGAGAGTTGCATCAACCACTCACCAAAATGAAAATAATTAGTTATCAACAATATTGTTTTGTCAAATGGGAGTAATGGAAAACTATACACAGGGTATTTTAGCTGCCCCTACCTATGGGTTTTATGAACATGCAACATCTTCAAACACCAAATATAAGACTTTATTATAAAAAAATGAACATGGTCTTTTTGTAGGATATTTAATGTAGTTAAACTCTTTAAGCCGTTGGTGGGGAGAGTAGCGTGCCTCAGCGACACAGATAGCCGTACTGTAGGTGCAACCACAACGGAGGGGTATATGTTGAGAGGTCAGACAAAAGTGTGGTTTCTGAAGAGGGGCAGCAGCCTTTACAGTAGTTGCAGGGACAACAGTCTGGATGATTAACTGATCTGGCCTTGTAACACTAACCAAAACGGCCTTGCTGTGCTGGTACTGCGAACGGCTGAAAGCAAGGGGAAACTACAGGCGTAATTTTTTCCGAGGCCATGCAAAATGGTTCAAATGGCTCTGAGCACTATGGGACTTAACATCTGTGATCATCAGTCCCCTAGAACTTAGAACTACTTAAACCTAACTAACCTAAGGACATCACACACATCCATGCCCGAGGCAGGATTCGAACCTGCGACTGTAGCGGTCACGCGGTTCCAGACTGAAGCGCCTAGAACCGCACGGCCACACCGGCCGGCCAAGGGCATGCAGCTTTACTGTATGATTCGATAGAGTAGCATGGAGAGCTGCATCAAACCAGTCTCAGGACTGAAGACATCATCAACAACAACAACAAACTCTTTAATAGGATACATTTACGGCAGAGGCGATAGTTCTCGAATTATTTAAGACAAATGTAAAAGGGTGACCTTCAAACGCATTTTTCTTGAATAACTAGAAAACTGTGGCCTCCAGCGAAAACGTATCCCAACACTAAATTTAAGTGCATTAAATATCCCACAAATAGGTACTGTTTATTTTTGCTGACTAATAGTCTGTGCGTAACAGATGAGACAATATGAAAATCACGCACTAGGTTTTGAAGACATTGCGGGTGGCATAAGACCTGTCGGTAGGGGCAGCGAAATCGCCCTGTGTACAGTGAGTTCCTGAGTTCCATATTACAAGCTTCTGGGACTTTTAAATGTGCGCGGCTTTTCCATCACCATTAATAAACAAATAATGCGAGACATTACAATTCAGCTGTGGGACAGCTGTTACCAGAAAGTGGAGGTGGGAGGAGGTGCTGGCGAAGGCCTCGGCGGTGGGTATGGTTTGGGTTGCAACGAGCTGCGACGCTGGAGCGACCGCAACACTTAGCGCGGCGTTCCATATTTAAGCAGGCGGAAGCCGGCCACCTGCTACCTCCGCAACGTCGCCTCATTTTGTCTCTTTCTTCCAAAATTCTAGCTTCTAATTTAGCAGGGATACAGCAGAAAAAGTGGACGAGAGAGAGAATACGTAATGCGGGCCGTACTGCTACAAACTTGCATAATTCGATGTAGCCCACTGGGTAAATACTTTTTTCAATATGAATTACCTAATACTACCCTAAGTTGTTTATACTCACTGCTGAATACGCTGATCACTGCTATTCCGACCCATCAAAGTGCAGTACACACTGATGAGCCGAAACATTATGACCAACTGCTTAATGAAACTTCCTGGCAGATTAAAACTGTGTGCCCGACCGAGACTCAACCTCGGGACCTTTGCCTTTCGCGGGCAAGTGCTCGACCATCTGAGCTACCGAAGGACGACTCACTCCCGGTCCTCACAGCTCTACTTCTGCCAGTATCTCGTCTCCTACCTTCCAAACTTTACAGAAGCTCTCCTGCGAACCTTTCAGAACTAGCACTCCTGAAAGCGAGGATACAGCGAAGACATAGCTTAGCCACAGCCTGGGGGATGTTTCCAGAATGAGATTTTCACTCTGCAGCGGAGTGTGCCCTGATATGAAGCTTGCCCGTGAAAGACAAAGGTCCCGAGTTCGAGTCTCGGTCGGGCACACAGTTTTAATCTGCCAGGAAGTTTCATATCAGCGCACACTCCGCTGCAAAGTGAAAATCTCATTCTGGAAACTGCTTAATGTTTTTTTTTGTATGTCTTTGTAAAGAAGTACATCACTAATGTGACATATCACGGATCCGACAGTTTATTGGTAGGTTTTTGGATGTATGTGGCGTTACATGTCAACGCTCAGGTCATGTAATTCGCGTAAACAACGAGCCGCCGATCTGCGTACGCGGCGATGGCATCCGATAGCGACCCAGATGGGTGGCACTTTTCATGTGAGCCAACTGCAGCTGTAACAGTGACGTCATTAGTATAGCGTCAGCACAGGTGATGTGCCTGGGGCGAGCAACAAGCTGACCAAAGTGCGTGAGCGACTCATTCACATCTCATCTCCAGGGCGCAGAATCCAGCCTCCGAATTAAATACGCTGTCCCGCCACATAAATAGCATATTGTGACCATTAACTGGGGTTTCGAGGTTAAACTACGTTAAGCTATGAACAGAATTTGACTTACAAATCGTGGCAGTGGAGCATGTGAACAAGACCAGAATTCGCGTCCGTTCACCGTATTCATCGCGAGCAGCCGTCCTGACATTTAAGACCATCTCATATCGACTCTGGGATGTATCAAACTCCATACACTACTGGTGTTTTCCTACTAATATTTCCAAACACTCTCATCAGAGGTTCGCCTACGGGATGTGTGGTAATAGGACTACTGGAGCAGTTTACGTGTGGCATGAGTGAATAACGCGACCGCTTAGGATAGACAGGTGAGTCATGGTCCAAATCCTGTACTGGAGAAAATTTGTAAGTAGGCTGTTTAGGATTTTATGTTGGTAACCTCACGTAGCGCTCTGTATGAAAATCACTGACTGTGCTGTGTGCAGTCTGTGGCTGGTTGGCGTTGTTGAAATATTCGCTAGTGTAGTGTCGGACAGTTGGATGTGAACAGCGCGTAGCGTTGTGCAGTTGGAGGTGAGCCGCCAGGAGTGGTGGATGTGGGGAGAGAGATGGCAGAGTTATGAGAGCGGACGATCTGGACGTGTGTCCATCAGAAAAAGGAAATTTAAGACTGGATATCATGAACTGATATATATGTTATGACTTTTGAACACTATTAAGGTAAATACATCGTTTGTTCTACATCACAATCTTTCATTTTCCAACTATGCCTATCAGTAGTTAGTGCCTTCAGTAGTTAGAATCTTTTATTTGGTTGGCAGTATTGGCGCTCGCTGCATCGCGGTAGTTTGAATAACGAATATTTTTTTGAGGTAAGTGATTCATGAAAGGTATAGGTTATTGTTAGTCAGAGCCATTTTTATAGGGATTATTGAAAGTCAGATTGTGTTGCGCTAAAATAAATTGTGTGTCAGTTTAGTATGATCAGAATAAGTAAAGAGAGAAATGTCTGAGTACGTTCGGTTTTGCTCAGCTGTTTCAAAATAAAATAACGTAGAGGTTTTCCAGCACTGTCATTTATAAATTTTTCTAAGGGTATGTTACAAATTATCAATTCCTGTGATAGGTGAATAATATCACGTTTTCTGCGTTATAGTACTTGTAACAGCTCGCTTTTTCCTTCCGATGCCACCGCCGCATATCAATGTTTATATTGGGTTACCTGAAGTGAAAGCCCTGGTTGACTTGTTTGTTATTCAGTTTAACCGTCGCCTACTGGGACAGTGTACGACTAGCATTGCCCACAGTGCGTCTAGGGGTGATCATGCCCAGCCACAACAAATCCTTTCCGCTCAGTCTCCAACTCCCTACATTTACGTGTAAGTCGAAACTCTACAAGGTGATTGTTATTAAACTCTAAAAAAGTCGTAGCAACGTAGATGACGCTGAGACAAGTAATTTACTAAAAGACTCGGGGGGCCGTAAATGTCGGGAAATACCCCAACAGTGGATGAAAATTTGACGTTACATCTAGAATACGGAGAGCATTTTCGAGCCATAGAGTAAACGATTGATTGAGGGCATCAATCCTTTCATTCAATCAAACGGAGTAAATTTCGAACACCTTTGTAAATGTGACCTTTTGTAAATTCAGAAGTTACAAAATTATTGTCCTCGTTGTAACCAAGCAAAAGCTTTTCTTACTTCGAGTTCTTTTTCCTTCTCTTCCTTACTTTTTTTTCAGACATTATGTAGTAAAGAAATCGTAGTCCTTTCCTGGTAACTACGCAACTCGGAAGCTTATACTCATTTACTCGTGACGCAATACGGCAGGTGTTTGTTATTCTAAACTTTGCAATAAACTAGCGGAGGCCGCAAGACCGGTAAGTATGTTAACAAATTAATACCTCAACGTAAACACGTAATTGTCTCACGCAGTGATAAAAATACTGTCTGCTAGATGCATGACTAGAAATCTCTGAGCCCTAGGCGGTAACGTCGCGCACGTAGGTGCGGAGCTACAGCGACGTGAGTACTTGATTTGGGTTGGGATGATCAGGTGCGACAGACAGACTGACTGACTCAACCGCTGCAAGTGAGGCGAGACACGTCACCTGGTGATGTCACATGTTCAACATCTGTCATCCACTTCCTGGTTATTTCTCGACATTTATGCCCCCGTGAGTCTTTTGTTAAATTATTTATGTCGGCGTCATCTTTATCGTTTCGAGAGCTCTTAAACGTTAGTAAGAATGTCCCGAATACAGTGTGATTCCATGATATTACGAATTTGCTAAAGATTTTCAGGGATAATGGAGAAAGATACACGTATCAATTTCAGGTAAAAGGACCCTCGTCCTGAAACGACCGAGACGAAAGTTACAAACCAAAACCGTTCTGATATCTCTCTCAATGGACCTCTTCTTCTACAAACTCTTTGCTTCCCATATTTTGGGAGAATGTAGTACATCCCAACGCGAGAAAAAATTTACCCTTAAACACGCCACCTTAAGAGCTATGAGCACGTTCAATAGAGATGTGTATCACAGTATCAAAGATACGTAAGTGCTCATAGGTCTGCATAGGTGTGCACGTTAGAGCCCATGTGTAACAGACATTTTTTTTTCCTGTTTTGCCCCATACTGCCTCCTCCCAAAATACGGAAGGCAAAGGGTTAGCACTAGAAGAGGACAAATGTCAGAGGTATCAGAACCATTTTCGTTTACAACTTTCGACTCGGTAGTTTCCGAACCGGTGTCCCCCTACTTCTAATTGAAACAAGGTTGGCGCCGGTGGCGACACTTCTAACGTGCTGACATGAGGAAAGTTTAGAACCAATTTCTCATACACAAACAGCAGTTGACCGGCCTTGCCTGGTGAAACGTTATTGTCATGCCTCGTGAAAGGAGGAGACATGTGTACCATCATGTTTCCGACTTTGATAAAGGTCGGATTGTAGCCTATCGCGATTGTGGTTTATCGTATCGTGACATTGCTGCTCGCGTTGGTCGAGATCCAATGACTTTTAGCAGAATATGGAATCGGTGAGTTCAGGAGGGTAATACGGAACGCCGTGCTGGACTCCAACAGCCTCGTATCACTAGCAGTCGAGATGACAGGCAGCTTATCCGCATGGCTGTAACGGATCGTGCAGCCACGTCTCGAGCCCTGAGTCAACAAATGGGGACGTTTGCAAGACAAGAACCATCTGCACGAACAGTTCGACGACGTTTGCAGCAGCATGGCTGCAGTTAACCTGAGGGCTGCATCACAGACAGGAGTGTCTGCGATGGTGTACTCAACGACGAACCTGGGTGCACGTCATTTTTTCGGATGAATCCAGGTTCTGTTTACAGAATCATGATGGTCGCATCCGTGTTTGACGACATCGCGGTGCACGCATATTTGGAAGCGTGTATTCGTCATCACCATACTGGCGTATCACCCAGCGTGATGGTATGGGGTGCCATTGGTTACACGTCACGGTCACCTCTTGTTCGCATTGACGGCACTTTGAACAGTGGACGTTAGATTTCAGATGTGTTACGACCCGTGGCTCTACCCTTCATTCGATCCCTGCGAAACCCTACTTTCAGCAGGATAATGCACGACCCCATGTTGCAGCTCCTGTACGGGCTTTTCTGGATACAGAAAATGTTCGACTGCTGCCCTGGCCAGCACATTCTCCAGATCTCTCACCAGTTGAAAACGTCTGGTAAATGAGGGCCAAGCAACTGGCTCGTCAGAATACGCCAGTCACTACTCTTGATGAACTGTGGTATCGTGTTGAAGCTGCATGCGCAGCTGTTCCTGTACACGTCATCCAAGCTCTGTTTGACTCAATTCCCAGGCGTAACGAGGCCGTTATTACGGCCAGAGGTGGTTGTTCTGGGTACTGATTTTTCAGGATCTATGCACCCAAATTGTGTGAAAATGTAAGCACATGTCAGTTCTAGTATAATATATTTGTCCAATGAATCCCCGTTTATCATCTGCATTTCTTCTTGGTGTAGCAGTTTTAATGGCTAGTAGTGTGGTATAACATTATGAATAACCACACATTTGTTTTTTTAATTTCTGCGTCTGTTACGTGTAACCTATAATTGTAAATCACAAGCTACATCCGGTGGTGTAATTTGTCGACATAAGGCGGAATCTTTATTTTCCGTAGTATCGACTGAGCAAAACTCTCTACTCTTGAGGCCTTTTCGTCAGTAATTTTAACAATAAGTATCCAATCTGATGGCGTATTTCAAGTTTGTATAGCTCTTATACTTCAGCTTAGATTTGCAGCGTTGTTTCGCCATCATTGGTCGTTAAACGAAGGCTATCATTACCTGTGCGCAATAAAATAGTTAAGATCGGCTTTTCTAGCACGGAGTCACCGATTCGCTGACCTCCTCGTGACCCCCGCAGGCCGCACACCTGGACCTCTTTATTGTGACTCTGACAGCCCATTTGTTAGCTGCAAGAAGGTCTCGCCTCTCTAGTCGAGCCCACCCAACATAAACGTACTTCCACTTAGTCTCCTCAACCGCTACACGTCGCGAAGACACGCTGTTCATGCACTCTCGATCTTTGCGACAAACCCAATCCTGTGACGAGACGTAACTGCACTACTGTTGCAGACGTTACTGTTAATCGACCGATGAGCATCAACTCTATCTGCTGCTATCATAGCAAATTTTTTTTTTCATAAGTGTTACCAGATTTTAGGATATCGCGAGACAGGGTCGGATTGGCACTTACGATCACTGATCAGTAGCACTTTGACTGAACTCAAATAAAGTGCAAGAGCCGGCCACTCGGCTGGAAGTATCGAATGGTATGGTTCAGTGTGTAGCCTCCAGCAGCCTCACCACAACGTCTTCTGCAATCTCAGCCACTAAAAGTAGTCTGAACGTAACAAAACAAACATCTGAAGATCAGAGATACAGACCAAAATCAGACACTCCTGTTTCCATATAATCAGTATGATTTATCCCCGTTTTAGTAAACCTCACCAGTTGCGCTCCTGCGACCTGCGCCTCTTCCAGCTCGCTATCAGCTCCCTAATATGGCATAACACGAACGCCGAATGACAACAACGTTTTTTTGCTAAATCACAGTATTGACTTTCAAAGTCACATGCGAGGCCGTAACACCACCCGCACTTGCGTTCAGAGACGAAAGTTTGACACCGAAGCCCGTAACTGGCGATACGATTATGCCTCTAGGACCCAATGGAGCTGTCTTTTTCCGTTCTTGGACGTCGAGTGCCGACATGTAGACCTTGCAGAACAACTCTCAGAATATGTTCAAATGTGTTTGAATTCCTAAGGGACCAAACTGCTGAGGTCATCGGTCCCCAGAATTACACACTACTTAAACTAACGTATGCTAAGAACAACTCACACACCCATGCCCGAGGGAGGACTCGAACCTCCGGCGGGAGGGGCCGCGCAATCCGTGACATGGCGCCTTAAACCGCACGGCCATTCCGCGCTGCTCAGAGTATGTGAAGCATGTGCTCTGTCCAGGCAATCAACAGTGCATGGGTAGAATCCTCCGGTTAAATCCCACCTACACCTCTAGAGATGATACTATCGTCATAACCGGAACTAAATTTGACAAACCAAGGGTCAAAAATCTTACAGTAATGTCCCAACGTCGCTAATGAAATTCCTCGAAACCCACAGGCACCGACAACAGCGAGCACGAGGGCAGTGACTTATCTTGGACTGTAATGCCGCCTTGAACATCACCCGACTCTCGCTCGACTTCACCTACCTGCTCAAAACTTAATGCAGGAAGACCTATGAGGTGTCCTTGTTTTTATGACAGGAAAATCGAAACAATTGCGTAGGAAGAAAAGGTGATGGTAGCGTTTCACCCTTAAAATTACTTTGACATTTTTTCCAGAACTAACTTATTGTACGTCTAGCTATTAATGTATTAACAACTATTAATACACAAAATGTCTGGAATGAGAGCAAGAGTGCCATTACAGTCAACAATCACATCAGAATACTACCCCTGTTTCTTAGACACTCATAAAAGAAGTCACTGTAACACGGAAAATATGAAACGTTGGCATCTTGAAGCTCAATCACTCTTGGTAAAACGTTCTCGATTTTATGCTACTCCTGCTGCCATGCGGGACACAGCAGTACGAGGGTTTTTATAAGTACAGAACTCTGAACGTGTGGCAGTTGGTCACACTGTTATGAAAACTGCTTCACGAGCTGTGTGTAGACATACGCACGCCGCACTGAGGCGCTAAGTCTTGGCTTGGCAGCCGTTGAGGATGGAGCTCCCGTTGGATGTTACCAAGTGCGAATGGCGCGCAGTTATTCTGTTTTTGAACGCAAAGGGCATTGCGTCGACTGAAATTCATCGCCAATTGACGGAAGTGTATTGTGAGTCGTGCATGGATGCCAAAAATATTCTTAAGTGGTGTAGAGAGTTTGCAGCTGGTCGGACCGAAATTCACGACGAACAAAGGAGCGGGAGACCATCAGTTTCTGAGGGGTCAGTGTTCAAGTTGAGCAAAGCATGCGTGAAAATCGGCGGATCACCCTGGATGATCTCTGCAGGTTGGTTCCTGAGGTTCCCCGAAGTACCGCTCACAGAATTTTAACGGAAACATTGAACTACCGGAATGTGTGCGCAAGATGGGTGCCACGCATGCTGACTGAGGACCACATGCGGCAACGAGTTGATGCTTCCCGCGTATTTCTTCACCATCTTGCAGCCTAACAGGACAACTTTCTGGACTCAATTCTCACGGGTGCCCGCATCTCGTGGTCGTGCGGTAGCGTTCTCGCTTCCCGCGTCCGGGATCCCGGGTTCGATTCCCGGCGGGGTAAGGGATTTTCTCTGCCTCGTGATGGCTGGGTGTTGTGTGCTGTCCTTAGGTTAGTTAGGTTTAAGTAGTTCTAAGTTCTAGGGGACTGATGACCATGGATGTTGGGTCCCATAGTGCACAGAGCCATTTGAAGCCATCTCACGGGTGACGAAACCTAGGCATACCACTTTACACCTGAGACCAAGCAACAATCACGCCAGTGACATCATCCTTGTTCGCCAAAGCCGCGGAGCTGGCGGCGAGTTGGTGTGACATGGGCATACAAAAACTGTCACAGCATCTACAAAAATGCATCGACAGAAATGGTGACTATGTCGAAAAATAGCTAAATGTTTACGCTGTGAACTGATGTAAACCAATTTAGAAATAAACAGGTCTATGTTCTTATAAAAAAAATAGGAGTCCATACTTTTGGTATTATCCTCGTAAATTGCTGCGCTACTTGAACACTTTTCCGGTTATGAATTGCAGACACTGATCACATATGGCTAGTCCTCTCGAGCTTTTTCAGTTGACATGAGTGATTAGGCGCGAACACAGCGTAGATGTGGCTTACATACACTCCTGGAAATTGAAATAAGAACACCGTGAATTCATTGTCCCAGGAAGGGGAAACTTTATTGACACATTCCTGGGGTCAGATACATCACATGATCACACTGACAGAACCACAGGCACATAGACACAGGCAACAGAGCATGCACAGTGTCGGCACTAGTACAGTGTATATCCACCTTTCGCAGCAATGCAGGCTGCTATTCTCCCATGGAGACGATCGTAGAGATGCTGGATGTAGTCCTGTGGAACGGCTTGCCATGCCATTTCCACCTGGCGCCTCAGTTGGACCAGCGTTCGTGCTGGACGTGCAGACCGCGTGAGACGACGCTTCATCCAGTCCCAAACATGATCAATGGGGGACAGATCCGGAGATCTTGCTGGCCAGGGTAGTTGACTTACACCTTCTGGAGCACGTTGGGTGGCACGGGATACATGCGGACGTGCATTGTCCTGTTGGAACAGCAAGTTCCCTTGCCGTTCTAGGAATGGTAGAACGATGGGTGCGATGACGGTTTGGATGTACCGTGCA
Source organism: Schistocerca cancellata (assembly GCF_023864275.1). Taxonomy (NCBI): domain Eukaryota; kingdom Metazoa; phylum Arthropoda; class Insecta; order Orthoptera; family Acrididae; genus Schistocerca; species Schistocerca cancellata. The sequence continues at coordinate 46,482,473 of NC_064632.1, forward strand.
ATATTCAGTGTCCCCTCGACGATCACCAGTGGTGTACAGCCAGTGTAGGAGATCGCTCCCCACACCATGATGCCGGGTGTTGGCCCTGTGTGCCTCGGTCGTATGCAGTCCTGATTGTGGCGCTCACCTGCACGGCGCCAAACACGCATACGACCATCATTGGCACCAAGGCAAAAGCGACTCTCATCGCTGAAGACGACACGTCTCCATTCGTCCCTCCATTCACGCCTGTCGCGACACCACTGGAGGCGGGCTGCACGATGTTGGGGCGTGAGCGGAAGACGGCCTAACGGTGTGCGGGACCGTAGCCCAGCTTCATGGAGACGGTTGCGAATGGTCCTCGCCGATACCCCAGGAGCAACAGTGTCCCTAATACCCTAATTTGCTGGGAAGTGGCGGTGCGGTCCCCTAGGCACTGCGTAGGATCCTACGGTCTTGGCGTGCATCCGTGCGTCGCTGCGGTCCGGTCCCAGGTCGACGGGCACGTGCACCTTCCGCCGACCACTGGCGACAACATCGATGTACTGTGGAGACCTCACGCCCCACGTGTTGAGCAATTCGGCGGTACGTCCACCGGCCTCCCGCATGCCCACTATACGCCCTCGCTCAAATTCCGTCAACTGCACATACGGTTCACGTCCACGCTGTCGCGGCATGCTACCAGTGTTAAAGACTGCGATGGAGCTCCGTATGCCACGGCAAACTGGCTGACACTGACGGCGGCGGTGCACAAATGCTGCGCAGCTAGCGCCATTCGACGGCCAACACCGCGATTCCTGGTGTGTCCGCTGTGCCGTGCGTGTGATCATTGCTTTTACAGCCCTCTCGCAGTGCCCGGAGCAAGTATGGTGGGTCTGACACACCGGTGTCAATGTGTTCTTTTTTCCATTTCCAGGAGTGTATATGCATGGTGAAGGCGTCACGGAAACCAAGAACAACTGCACATTAAGCCAGAGACGAGCTACAAGAGAACAGATATCGTCTTCATTTGCCCAGCTCCTGACGCAATATACACGCTGCCATAAGATTAAGATCGTGGCAATAACCTTCGACTCACAGTTCACAAAACACGTTCTACATCCACAGTTCAAAACCGATATTCTCCACTAACATCCGTCGCCGGAGACAAATAACATCACGCCTTTTCAGCAGTCACACGAGAATCTTTACATTCACTGTTCACAATGTAATAATCCACAACAAAACTCAAATGCGCAGTGTTCAAAATTTCTCGCTCATCAGTTACTCATTGTCTTCAAAAGTTCACACGTGATTTCCATTCCGCTAGGTTATTGTCCGGAACAGTTCCTGTCACACCGATTACACACAGTGTACTGGCCATTTTCCTCACTAAAAGTGCTAAGTGTAGCGAATATGAGGATCGGTGGTAAAATGTAGTCTCACAGTAAATGCACATTTGACCCCCATTAGCTACGGCAATGGGTTGCAGTCAATGAAACTTCCAACTTTAGAGATGTGCCGAGATTAACACACACGGTGTATTTTTGCAAGAAATGTCTGCTATCAATTTACGTAGCACAAATGGAGACCAGCTTGCTCACCTCACGTCTTCTAAAGAGTCCCGTAGCGTTGTCCCGCTTGATTCCTTCTCCGTAGATCGCGAACTCTAACGCCTATGTCATAAAGAGTGCATAATAATGTGACAAGTGAGCGCGTCGAGATGCTAAGCATAATAAGAATCGCGAAATTTTAGGAGTCGAACTAATCCTGTCGTATTTCATTAATGCAAAATTAGTAAAACGATTTCTGGAGTCAGTATATCGTTGATATTCATCACAAAATTCCCGGTCATTAATCAACAGATTCCGAGCACCCCAGAAGTCACAAAACTGCTTTACACGATGTTAGAATCAGCATGAGATCGCACAAATACTTTCCCGAGGAAACTTTAACAAAATCGTTCAAATGGCTCTGAGCACTATGGTACTTAACATCTTAGGTCATCAGTCCCCTAGAACTTAGAACTACTTAAACCTAGCTAACCTAATACATCACACACATCCGTGCCCGAAGCAGGATTCGAACCTGCGACGTAGCGGTCGCGCGGTTCCAGACTGAAGCGCCTAGAACCGCTCGGCCAAAGAAGTTTTCAGTGCAAGTAACTTCATCAGTACGGCTGGGGGGTCCATCTGGCGCGTCGTTCGCTGAGTCTGCGTTGTGATCCCACCCAGTCGCTAACCTCTCTGTCTATACCGTACAATACAACGTAGCGGCAAAAGTAATAACAATGGGCACAATGTGGCATAAACTCCTCAAGTTGTTACTGTTTGCGCCAGATCTGACTTCCTGCAGTTCTGCCGGCCGCGGTGGTCTAGCGGTTCTGGCGCTGCAGTCCGGAACCGCGGGACTGCTACGGTCGCAGGTTCGAATCCTGCCTCGGGCATGTGTGTGTGTGATGTCCTTAGGTTAGTTAGGTTTAAGTAGTTCTAAGTTCTAGGGGACTTATGACCTAAGATGTTGAGTCCCATAGTGCTCAGAGCCTTTTGAACCATTTTTTGAACCTGCAGTCCTAATTACAGCACAGCATGATAGGTAAACACACCAGCCACATAAAATATAAAGAAACCCTGCAGGATACAGTCATATTTCCAGCTACGACTGGTATAAATTTTTCATATTGGAGTATTTCTGAGGCTGTGTTATCATTTCTCTCTATGCGACAGGGCCAGACTTTAAAAACGGCTTCATTCGGCAAGTCTTGTGGTAGGAAAGTTACCGCATGCCCCAACTAGAGCTCGAGTCTGTGAGGCTGCTTGGGAGGTCTCCAGAAGGCAGCCAGATAAGGGCCTCTAGCAAGGCGGGACGTCCTGCTCCAGGGCGAAGGGAGATCCTAGGGAGCGCCTCGGCCATGCGATAACAAATAGCAAATACTGGGACGCAGGGCGAAGCCACTTGTAACAACAAGCAGCAAAGGCGCCCAGCGACGCTCCCGTCCCAGCGCCCTAAGACAATGGGCACTGCACGAGGGAGCCGTGTTTATCAAGTCTGTTGAACACGTTCGCATGACGCCCTTCAAGATATAACCTCTGCGTGATCGGGGAGCGGCAAGTAAATTTCTCTCTTCGTTTTGATATTATATACCTCGCTCTCCCCCACAACCTTCTACGTGGTTGCGGAGATGAAACACAGTTTACCAGAATTATTAGGCTATTTCGAAGATGCCTTCATTGCCATTCAGACTGTGGACTTCTGCGAACAAATCTGTTTCGATGGTTGTACAGAGTGTAACGAGAGAATACAGCCGAACTTCCAGAGCACGCTTCTCACATGTGCGAGAAAAAAAAATGTGATTCGAAAATGACGCCGAGAGCACTTTATTTACATGTAAAACCACAGATTTACAACTGTTCATGATACATTAATAACAGGAACACACAAGAGGGAAAGTACCAGAATACCATGAAGCTATTTCTCACATGAAATCGTCATACTGCAATCCGTTAGAATTGACACAAACATCAACCTTCCATTTTATTGAAACCCGGATGCATTGACGTATCCTTGGAATATTGCATACGGTTTTCTAGTCTTCGACCATACGGACGGTGGACGTGAGAAATGCAACTTAACCAGACATAACGATGATGGTCATTTGTGCTACAAGCTGTTTCATGTGGTATACTGATTCCCTTTATGTGTTTTACTTGACTGACGTACTACGAACAGTTGTAAAAACGAGTTATGACATGAAAATAAACGCTTACGGCCCCATGTCCATGTAAGATATTTCTGTCTTGTACCGGTAGGTAGTGTTCTAAAAGTTTGGTTGGACCCTTTCATAACACTCTATGCAGTTAATGGCAAAGTATCTTTCTCGACTTAAAATGTTTTCTTATTACGTACTGTAACCACAGACATTTGACTTAATGATTATAGGAGCGGAACACATTACGAATAGTTATTAGTGCAACGTGCAATAATTATTCATTTCCTGGGTTTCAATGAGCTGAACTCTTCACTATTACGAATTTTAATAACGTGATGTACTTTCACAGCGAAACCATACAATGCTATACACTGCACATTACGAGTCCGTTATTCCTAAGCAATAAAACTCTAAATAAATTGCCCAGGGATATAAAGGAGATCACTAAAACAGACTTATATGAAAAGGCACTTAATAAGTACCTGTTAAGGAGGTTTTATAAACTGAAGTATTAATTTCCATAACAAGGAGTAAGGGAACGTAACACATTTGTTAAACGGTATATTTTAATATCATTACTATTATTCACAACACTTTCACTCTTTTCTTTCCTCCTTTTCTTCTTTTCTGTTAATAACTTACTCCCAAAGCTACGCAACGTATAGTTGTGTTATGTTGTGTTATGTTTACCGGGGATGTAGAAACGACGGAGAGGCTCCGTCCCCGCCACAGCCGCAATGGTCCGCAACCCCACGACGACTACCGCAGTCCACTTCACCCCTCCGCCGCCCCACACCGAACCCAGGGTTACTGTGCGGTTCGGACCCCGGTGGACCCCCCAGGGAACGTCTCACACCAGACGTGTTTATCCCCTATGTTTGCGTGGTAGAGTAACGGTGGTGTACGCGTACAGAACTTGTTTGCGCAGCAATCGCCGACATAGTGTAACTGAGGCGGAATAAGGGGAACTAGCCCGCATTCGCCGAGGCAGATGGAAAACCGCCTAAAAACCATCCACAGACTGGCCGGCGCACCGGACCTCGACACAAATCCGCCGGGCGGTTTCGTGCCGGGGACCGGCGCTCCTTCCCGCCCGGAAAGCCGTGCGTTAGACCGCTCGGCCAACCGGGCGGGGGCAACGTATAGTACTGACACCTTATCCTCTTTCTGAACTGAATATCTCACTCGTTATAGGGGCTATCAAATGGTAAGCTGCGATACACAAAATGGGAAACAGACAACGTCGCCTTGGACCTGACATCAGCTGACAGCGCGCGCGCGCGTTTGAGTGTATTATGAAAGAATGTGTGTATAGTGTACGCGGTGGCTGGGAGTGAGAAATGACTGAACAGTCTAGAACTATCCTTTTACATTAGTAAATAACTTCTTCGTAAAATAGTATTCTAGATTTGGGATGAACAGAATGAGGCAACACTGATTCAAACAGACTGACCACTTGTAAAAAAAAAAAAAGGCTCTGAGCACTATGGAACTTAACATCTATGGTCATCAGTCCCATAGAACTTAGAACTACTTAAACCTAACTAACCTAAGGACAGCACACAACACCCAGCCATCACGAGGCAGAGAAAATCCCTGACCCCGCCGGGAATCGAACCCGGGAACCCGGGTGTGGGAAGCGAGAACGCTACCGCACGACCACGAGATGCGGGCTGACCACTTGTATTTGAGAGGGTGGAGGCTCCAGTCTTCCACCAGCCATCTTGTTTAGGTTTTCCGTGATTTCCCTAAATTACTTCAGGTAAATGTCATGACCGTTCCAGACCACGGAGACTACCTATCCAAATCTTGTGAAACCAAACCCATAACTATCTAAATATCTTCATATGCAAAATACGCTATACTACTACTATTATTACTACGAGTACTGCTACTACTTTTGTTCCCAACCTACGGTTTAAAGCTTATTTATAGACAGCATTTATAGTTGAGAATGTTGTGACCCGTCTTTGCATATGAACCGTTAATTGTTCGGTGTTAAGTATAATGTATTGATTTAACGGTGTGGCTGATGTAATCTGAAAAGAAAGCGTTTAAATTGTTGGTATGCACGTTTAACTCCAAATTATGTAAATCATGTTCAGCGACAAACTTAACATTTTCTGTTCTTTTCACGACATATAAAATTTATACTGTTTATGTTTTTGTTCACTACAATTTTCTTTCGTTCTGAAAAGAAAGGAAGGAAAGTTCAAGAGTATTCACACATGTGATACACAACTTTTAAAGCTCTGGCTCTAATCTACATTCATATCACGTACGCCAATTGGTGGAGAATGGCGGATTGTTCCTCGCATTAAGCGGGAGTAGCGATTACGTGTTCGCCGCTGTACATCCGCTGATCTCCCCAATTTTATCACTCCGTTTCATATACGACACATCAATAGGAAGAAATATTATTTTATTCGGAAATTTCGGAAAGGGATGCACTTAAAACTGATAACAGGAAATAAAAGTCAGCTTTATTACACTAAAACTTTCTTATATAGTGTCGCACTGACATTTGTTAAATATGTAAAGTTTGTTAGTACCAACAAAAAGAAACCTGTCATAATTCACAAAACTCTTATACGATCAATTTCAGCATTTTCAGCCTTGATGTGAATTCTGGACGGGCAGTCAGAATTGGAAGGGCCGCAAGATAGTTCTCCCAAGAAAAGCAAATTACGAGGGCAGTTCAATAAGTAATGCAACACATTTTTTTTCTCGGCCACTTTTGGTTGAAAAAACCGGAAATTTCTTTTGGAATATTTTCAAACATTCCCGCTTCGTCTCGTATAGTTTCATTGACTTCTGACAGGAGGCAGCGCTGTACGGAGCTGTTAAAATGGCGTCTGTAACGGATGTGCGTTGCAAACAACGGGCGGTGATTGAGTTTCTTTTGGCGGAAAACCAGGGCATCTCAGATATTCATAGGCGCTTGCAGAATGTCTACGGTGATCTGGCAGTGGACAAAAGCACGGTGAGTCGTTGGGCAAAGCGTGTGTCATCATCGCCGCAAGGTCAAGCAAGACTGTCTGATCTCCCGCGTGCGGGCCGGCCGTGCACAGCTGTGACTCCTGCAACGGCGGAGCGTGCGAACACACTCGTTCGAGATGATCGACGGATCACCATCAAACAACTCAGTGCTCAACTTGACATCTCTGTTGGTAGTGCTGTCACAATTGTTCACCAGTTGGGATATTTAAAGGTTTGTTCCCGCTGGGTCCCTCGTTGTCTAGCCGAACACCATAAAGAGCAAAGGAGAACCATCTGTGCGGAATTGCTTGCTCGTCATGTGGCTGAGGGTGACAATTTCTAGTCAAAGATTGTTACAGGCGATGAAACATGGGTTCATCACTTCGAACCTGAAACAAAACGGCAATCAATGGAGTGGCGCCACACCCACTCCCCTACCAAGAAAAAGTTTAAAGCCATACCCTCAGCCGGTAAAGTCATGGTTACAGTCTTCTGGGACGCTGAAGGGGTTATTCTGTTCGATGTCCTTCCCCATGGTCAAACGATCAACTCTGAAGTGTATTGTGCTACTCTTCAGAAATTGAAGAAACGACTTCAGCGTGTTCGTAGGCACAAAAATCTGAACGAACTTCTCCTTCTTCATGACAACGCAAAACCTCACACAAGTCTTCGCACCCGAGAGGAGCTCACAAAATTTCAGTGGACTGTTCTTCCTCATGCACCCTACAGCCCCGATCTCGCACCGTCGGATTTCCATATGTTTGGCTCAATGATGGACGCAATCCGTGGGATGCACTACGCGGATGATGAAGAAGTTATTGATGCAGTACGACGTTGGCTCCGACATCGACCAGTGGAATGGTACCGTGCAGGCATACAGGCCCTCATTTCAAGGTGGCGTAAGGCCGTAGCATTGAATGGAAATTACGTTGAAAATAATGTTGTGTAGCTAAAAGATTGGGGAATAACCTGGTGTATTTCAATGCTGAATAAAACAACCCCTGTTTCAGAAAAAAAGTGTTGCATTACTTATTGAACTGCTCTCGTACATCAGGAAACAGCAGTTAAGAAGTCGAGACCTGAATCTGAAATCCTGTCTTGTATCCCAACTGTGGCACCTAAGTTGGCTTAGTGGGTTGAAATGCAATCCCGACATTCATTAGCAAAAGCTTTATCTGTAACTTTATATGCTATTTTATTTTTAATCCTTACTGTTAGTTTTGCTTATGTATTCAATATAACAATTTTGTTTCTTTCAGGTGAGTTCGTCTTGATATTTCGGTGCCATTCAATTGCAGTGGCTGTAAGTACTAAGCTCCATTGTCTATTAACAGTATTACGTCACAAAAGTAATTCTATATTTATCTGGCACTGTTGACGTTACTTTTGCTTTCACACATAGTGCACGCGCAGTTCGGGAACGCTTTGCAATGAATATCTGACAACCAAAGGAGTCCTGCCATCAAAAGAGATGGCATACGAGACCATCATTCCTGGTTGTGAGGCCGTATGGCGGGCGACACTTGGACTGATCCCCACCACTGTCTGAGGCGTCTCCAGACCCGTTCAGTGGTCTTCGGTGCTCACTTCCAAGCAAGACTCATCACTGAAGACAGTTCTACTCCAGTCAATAGACTCCTTTCCAAAGATGTATCTATAGACCCAATGGACAGTGATGGGATACCAACCTAACTGTGTCCCAAAATACGGACCCTCAACTAGGAGTGATGGTCCAGGGTGGCATTTTCTTTTCATAGCAGAACGCCTTTGGTTGTCATTCGCGGCCCCCTACGGTGGCACGGCGATGTTAGTCTATTCCACGTTTTTTTTGTCCTTCATGATAAGCCATCCTGGACTTACTTTTCAGCAAGACAATGCCAACCTGCACACGGCGAAAGTTTCTACTGCATTTCTTCATGCTTGATAAACCCTACCTTGGCCAGCAAGGTCGCCGGATCTCTTCCCAGTTGTTAGCGTTTGGAGCCTATTGGGCAGGACCCACCAACCATCCTGGGGATTTCAACTGTGTAACGCGCCAATTCGACAGAATTTGGCTCGTATGCCTCAGGAGGACATTCAACAACTCTATCAATCGATGCCACGCCTAATAACTTCTTGAATATGGCCGCAGTTGGACCAATGCGTTATTGACTTGTTCAATTTTTGAAACTCTTTATCCTGAGTAAATCATTTGTTGGTATTACAGAGTAATTTAACAAACAAACGATGTACGAAGAATAAAAATTTTCTAGCGGTTCCCAGTTATGCAATGTCAGGTCACAGGTCTCTTTTTTGACTGGATTTCATCAGACGTGTGGGTAAATTTCGACAGTGTATGTAAGTACGTGCGGGCGCGTGCGCGCGCGCGCGCGTTTGTGTGTGTGTGTGTGTGTGTGTGTGTGTGTGTGTGTGTGTGTACGTTTGTATCTGTTGGTTTACTCAGCTGGTGCGATATCTTACCTTCCCTGAAAGATTTCAGTCTCAAGCGGAACACTGTCGCGTATGCGAAAGAGAAGTCAATAAAAGATGCATTACCAGAATATGCTGTATGTCCCACCTAAAGGAGACAGAGTTAATATTTCGTACACAGGGGAATATCTAGACTTCAAGTTTTCGGATAGCAATTGAATTTACTACTTCTTTTTCTTAAATCTGAACAATTATATAGATTTTTTTTTCCTACAGAGGGTGAAACATCCCCTTAGGAAAATTTTACACGACTGTGCTGATAAACCTCTTACACTATTTGCTTTTCAAACAGCTGAGCAAAACTGAAAGTACTCAAACATTCACTAAAGTGACACACAATATTTTTAGCGCAACGCAATCTGACTATCAAAGATCCCTGCAAAAGAATGGCCCTGAGTAACATTAAACTACACCTTTCAGAAATCACTTACCTCACAAAAATCTTCACTACTCGAATTACTGCAATACGGCGAGCGCCACTACTGCCAGCTAAATAAAAGATTCAAACTACAGAAGGCACTAACTACTGATAGGGATAGTTAGCAAATGAAAGATATTAATAGAGAACAAACAATGTATTTACCTTAATAGTCATAATATATATAGCAGTTCATGACAAATTACAAAACTCCGCCATCTCTCTCCCCACATCCACCACTGCTGGCGGCTCACCTCGAACTGCGCAACGCTACGCGCTGTTCACATCCAGCTGCCGCTGCCCAACACTACAATGGCAGACAACAATGCAAACTAGCCACAGACTGCACACAGCACAGCCAGTGATTTTCATACAGAGCGCTATGTAACGTTGCCAATAAGAAAACATAAACAGCCTACTTACAAGGGTTGCTTGCTAAGATTTACGATTTTTTTTTTAAATACGCGTAAACTCGTTAAGCTACAGAATAAAGGTTAACGGCTGTGGTCAGATTTAACGCAGTGATTGCATCGTACGCTCTGGGAATTGTTCAGTTCTTGGTCGTGCTAGATTTACACAGCAGGGACGTTAAAGTCGATTTCCCTGCTGTGTAAATCTAGCATGATCAAGAACTGAACAATGCGCAGAGCATACGATGCAATCAGTGCCTCATTTCTGTATAGCTTGTACGTTGTTGACCCCAATCAAGACGTGCGGCTTTGTGTGTGCTGTGAGCTATGCCTTTTTTTGAAGTACCTGACTCGAAATAACGGTTGCATGGACAAGCACTCCCTGACGCAGCATTTTCTGTCGAGTTTGAAACCAATTGTCACTGACAAGGCGTGTCGCTCGTCTGCAGCCCTCATCGTTTGGGATCATATTTAGGCTCTTGTCTAACTCCGTGCTGTACGGTTGCGAATGGTACACTATTCTTTGAGCATAAGCTGGATTATCAGGCTGTGTCCACAAAAACACCGGGCAGCTTCATTCACAGCGTGGTCATGTGGACGTTCATTCTCTGCCGACTCCACGCCTACCTGTCTTAGTGCGCTGATATCGTACAACCTATTGGCGTATACACCAATTCACTTCAGCTGTAGAGGCTCAGCAAAACAATTTTTACACTACTTGCAGAGCTCCAAGGCAACCATTTATCAAGTCATTCCCGTCGGACATTGTGGTCTTAGGCAACATCAGAGCTACTGTGACTAGGCCTTAATATTGACAACTCTTGTTGCAGCTGGAGTTTAACGAGCTCACATCAGCTGCAGCGTTTTCGGATCTTACGGTAGCTTATGACACTGTGTGGAGGGAGGGTTTGAGGTCGAAGTTTACTGAAATCACTCCGAGTCAAAAGCAGGCGTTTCTAGTGAACAATATCCTCTCTGAGATACGGTTTAAGGTGCTTCTGAATGGACAGGTTAGCAGGTGGGAAAGTAAATAGTGACCTACCTCAGGGATCAGTTCTGGCCCCCATTCTGTTTAACCCATATGTCTATGGCATACCAGACACAAACACCATCAAAATACAGTACGCTGACGAACTAGCACTACTCGTCCAATGTGCTGACAAGTGATCCGACGAAATTGCATGATTACTTCCGTAAACGGAAACTGTAGCTTAACCCAAATATAACTTAGCTTAATGCATTCAGTCCAAATAATGAAGAAGCCGAGTGGAACCTACAAGTGACATTCAACGGAATCTAAGTATCAAACAACTACGTTCCAGTGTATCTAGGAATCACTCGGGATTGGTTCTTGACATCCAAACAACAGTGTATCATCTTGAATCTACTTCGCAAGATCGCCATAAGCAGCAGATGTGCGGTCGCCAATACTGTACGCTTTGCTGCACTCGCTCTAGTATATTCTGCTGATGAATATTGTGCTCCTGTGTGGGAAAACAGTTCCCACGCAACACACATTGATGTGCACCTTAATGAAATCACAAGAATTATCACTGGTGCAGTTGCACGTACTCCCGTGGTGGTTACCTATCCTAGCTGGTATTGATCTGCAAAATCTGAGAAGGAAAGCAGCTAAGTTAAACTTACTCAAGAGGATCATTTCTCTTAACAGCTGTCCCTTATACAATTCCCTACAACGATCGTCAACAACACTCTGAAATCATGCAAACCACCCTGGGTTGATTCAGAAAGTGTCAGTTCTTTCGACGTCACGTCAAGAGGTAACAACGCTGGAACGAGCATCCATGCAAATGTGTTCACCTGGTTTACCATCCAACGAACAAGGCTGACGTACCGGAATTCGGACTATCGCACTCAGCCTGGTCGAAGCCGTACCGCATTATGTCTAGTCAAGGGACGTATGGTTGTTGTTGTGGTCTTCAGTCCTGAGACTGGTTTGATGCAGCTCTCCATACTACTCAATCCTGTGCAAGCTTCTTCATCTCCCAGTACGTACTGCAGCCTACATCTTTCTGAATCTGCTTTGTGCATTCATCTCTTGGCCTCCCTCTGCGATTTTTACCCTCCACTCTGCCCTCCAATACTAAATTGGTGATGCCTTGATGCCTCAGAACATGTCCTACCAACCGATCGCTTCTTCTAGTCAAGTTGTGCACAAACTCCTCTTCTCCCCAATTCTCTTCAGTACCTCCTCATTAGATATGTGATCTATCCATCTAATCGTCAGCATTCTTCTGTAGCACCACATTTCGAAAGCTTCTATTCTCTTCTTGTCCAAACAATTTACCGTCCATGTTTCACTTCCATACATGGCTACACTCCATACAAATACTTTCAGGAATGACTTCCTGACACTTAAATCTGTACTTGAAGTTAACAAATTTCTCTTCTTCAGAAACGCTTTCCTTGCCATTGCCAGTCTACATTTTATATCCTCTCTACTTCGACCATCATCAGTTATTTTGCTCCCCAAGTAGCAAAACTCCTTTACTACTTTAAGTGTCTCATTTCCTAATCTAATTCCCTCAGCATCACCCGACTTAATTCGACTACATTCCATTATCCTCGTTTTGCTTTTGATGTTCGACTTATATCCTCCTTTCAAGACACTGTCCATTCCGTTCAACGGCTCTTCCAAGTCCTTTACTGTCTCTGACAGAATTACAATGTCATCGGCGAACCTCAAAGGTTTTATTTCTTCTCCAGGGATTTTAATACCTACTCCGAATTTCTCTTTTGTTTCTTTTACTGCTTGCTCAGTATACAGATTGAATAACATCGGGGAGAGGCTACAACTCTTTCTCACTCCCTTCCCAACCACTGCTTCCCTTTCATGTCCCCCGACTCTTATAACTGCCATCTGGTTTCTGTACAAATTGTAAATAGCCTTTCGCTCTCTATATTTTACACCTGCCACCTTCAGAATTTGAAAGAGAGTATTCCAGTCAACATTGTCAAAAGCTTTATCTAAGTCTACAAATGCTAGAAACGAAGGTTTGCCTTTTCTTAAACTAGCTTCTAAAATAAGTCGTAGGGTCAGTATTGCCTCACGTGATCCCATATTTCTACGTAATCCAAACCGATCTTCCCCGAGGTTGGCTTCCACCAGTTTTTTCATTCGTCTGTAAAGAATTCGCGTTAGTATTTTGCAGCCTTGACTTATTAAACTGATAGTTCGGTAATTTTCACATCTGTCAACGCCTGGTTTCTTTGGGATTGGAATTATTATATTCTTATTGACGTGTGAGGGTATTTCGCCTGTCTCATACATCTTGCTAACCAGATGTTAGGGTTTTATCAGGACCGGCTCTCCTAAAGCTGTCAGTAGTTCTAATGGAATGTTGTCTATTCCTGGGGCCTTGTTTCGACTTAGGTCTTTCAGTGCTCTATCAAACTCTTCACGCAGTATGATATCTCCCATTTCATCTTCATCTACATCCTCTTCCATTTCTATAATATTGCCCTCAAGTTCATCACCTTTGTATAGACCCTCTATATACTCATTCCACCTTTCTGCTTTCTCTTCTTTGCTTAGAACTGGGTTTCCAGCTAAGCTCTTGATATTCAAACAAGTGGTTCTCTTTTCTCCAAAGGTCTCTTTAATTTTCCTGTAGGCAGCATCTATCTTACCTCTAGTGAGATAAGCCTCTACATCCTTACATTTGGCCTCTAGCCATGCCTGCTTAGCCATTTTGCACTTCCTGTCGATCTCATTTTTGAGACGTTTGTATTCCTTTTTGCCTGCTTCATTTACTGCATTTTTATATTTTCTCCTTTCGTCCATTAAATTCAATATTTCTTCTGTCACCCAAGGATTTCTACTAGCCCTCGTCTTTTTACCTACTTGATCCTCTGCTGCCATCACTATTTCATTCCTCAAAACTACCCATTCTTCTTCTACTGTATTTCTTTCCCCCATTCTTGTCAATTGTTCCCTTATGCTCTCCCTGAAACTGTGTACAACCTCTGGTTTAGTCAGTTTATCCAGGTCCCATCTCCTTAGAGTCCCACCTTTTTGCAGTTTATTCAGTTTTAATCTGCAGTCCATAACCAATAGATTGTGGTCAGAGTCCACATCTGCCGCTGAAAATGTCTTACAATTTAAAACCTGGTTCCTAAATCTCTGTCTTACCATTATATAATCTATCTGAAACCTGTCAGTATCTCCAGGCTTCTTCCGTGTGTACTACCTTGTTTTATGATTCTTGAACCAAGTGTTAGGTATGATTAAGTTGTGTTCTATGCAAAATTCCACCAGCCGGCTTCCTCATTCATTTCTTAACTCCAATCCATATTCACCTACTACGTTTCCTTCTCTTCCTTTTCCTACTATCGAATTCCAGTCACCCATGACTATTAAATTTTCGTCTCCCTTCAAAATCTGAATAATTTCTTTTATCTCATCATACATTTCTTCGTCATCTGCAGCGCTAGTAGGCGTATAGACTTGTACTACTGTCGTAGGCGTGGGCTTCGTGTCTATCTGGGTCACAACAATGCGTTCGCTGTGCAGCTTACCCGCATTCCTACTGCTTTATTCATTATTAAGCCTACTCCTGCATTACCCCTATTTCATTTCGTATTTATAACCCTATATTCACCTGACCAAAAGTCTTGTTACACTTTGAATAAGTGACGTTTCCGTCCATTTGCCGACTGCGAGTATGAAGCGGAGAAGCAAACAACAGCACATTGTTAAGGAACGTCCACTTCGAGCATTTTACAGTGATCCAAGTTTGTCCAACGAACTTAGTTCCATCACCCAAGCTTCGTCTAGGGGCCGCATCCACCTAACGGTGCACTCACTGGATCATACACTCCAGTGTCACGAACAGCCGTAGATGTCAAATGTCATCGTCCCCATGAGCTTAAGAAGCATTTGTAAACAGCTTTTCAAGACAGCCTGAAAATGACGTCGATGCTGTTCGCCATTTACCTGCGTCGTCATCTCCTGCTTATTTCCCATGTATGCAGTGAGCGTTAAGACGTGCAGAATGGGGTCTATGTCGTGAACATAGGATGGTCCCACGGGCTACATTATTTCAGGAAGACGTAAGGTTTTCCCGTAAGATGAACGAGGCTAAAACTTTGCAGAGAGAAATGCGAGGGTGTTTAGTTTGTTTGACCCAATTTCACAGCGCAGCCGTCACTATTTTATATCACAGGAAAAGAAGACACATCCAGCGATTTTCCCCTAATGTATTGTATTACACTTCATCGTATTTCCGAGTTTTTGTTTTAATAAATTAGGCTGCAGCAATATTTCGAAATTAGGTTATCTGTACGCGGAAGGGAAAGTGTACGGCAAAATATCTACTATGGAGCTGACATGCACCAAACTAGCGGTTTATACTTACCCATTACTTAAACGAGTTTTGTTCATTAATTTTTCTCTTTATAATAGGCAGGTTCACAACTTGTTTCATGTTTGACGGTGTCATTACTTTCCGGAACAAGTAATACGTGAAAATTTCAGGGAATTTTATAAATGTACAAAAAAATCGAACTGACTTTGCAAACAGCTCCCAACAAGCAAACATTCTGCTGCAAAAAGTTTTTGAGCACACTTAGAAATTTTTAGAAACGAAAATCTTTGGTTCTTCCTTTCCGGTACCACATTTTCATTGTTGGTTTACACCGTAAGGAAACTAAAATACTAACAGTACATAATGATACCAAAGTCATAGATACTCGTAACATAGCTCCCTATTGTGACTAAGATCAGCTTAATGATTGGGAGGTCTGTACAACACAGAGGAAATGACTCAGGCTGTCATAAAAAAAAGCTTATCTGCAAATGAAAATTCCTCGAAATATGTATACATTCAGCGGATCGACTAGTAATACATTTCCACTATACAGGGTGTAACCTCCCCACAAAATAAATTCCGTAACCTCCCAACAGTAAAAAAAAATATAATTAATTATTTCATTCACATTCAGCGTAACCTTCCAATAGTTTATTATTCCGTAACCTAGGAATAGTAAAAATGTGACTCACTTATAACCTTTCAATAATGACTGTGAATTTAAACTGGTAAATTTTGGACGTCAGCAGCGCTGCGTCATGGCCCTGAAAGATCATTCTGAATAAAAAATGAAAATTCTTACCTCAGTTAAGTCGCCGGATAACGCATATATATATCTGCTCCTATAAGAAACTTTTCTGGCACAGCCCAGTGCAATGCTGCCCGATAGATTTGTCATGTATAAAAAGAAGCAACTGATTTTTCCTTTCAATAATCGGGATGACCAGGGATTGGAGAAATTAGTAAATTCTTTAAATTGAAATGAATGATTGTCAAAAGTTACTTTTTAAGAGAAAGATTATTATTAAGAGATTTTTAAAACATTTACATGGGGCTTGATATAACAATACTACATATGCGAGAGGCTGCTTTTACCTTATATTATACCGCTCGGGCTCCGCCAGCGCTCCCCAGATCTGGCCCAGCCAACTCGATACACCAGACTGCTAGCTAGCAACTACTTACTCCCACTGCTACACAGTTCCTACTGCAGTCAACACTGCTCTTTGGTCTCAGATTCTCTTATAGCTTACATATCGCAGGTAGTGCGTGATCAATCCATCGAAATTACATCTGCCTGAGTGCGCTAGCTACAAATTCCTAAATCATGGACCTCTTACATAACCCTCCACTGGGGGGTGACCAATCAATCGAAATTACATCTGCTCGAGTGCGCTAGCAACAAATTCCTTAATCACGGACCTCTTATAAAGAAGCAGTACTCTAGTAAATATATAGCTACTTCTTTATTGGCTTTGGTTTCCTCTTCAAAATTCCAACTATAATTAAACTTTTGTAACACACCACTGGCCATTACAATTGCTACACCACGAAGATGACGTGCTACAGCCGCGAAATTTAACCGACAGTAAGAAGATGCTGTGATATGCAAATGATTAGCTTTTCAGACCATTCACACAAGGTTGGCGCCGGTGGAGACACCTACAACGTGCTGACATGAGGAAAGTTTCCAACCGATTTCTCATACACAAACAGCAGTTGACCGGCGTTGCCTGGTGAAACGTTGTTGTGACACCTCGTGTAAGGAGGAGAAATGCGTACCGTCGCGTTTCCGGCTTTGATAAAGGTCGGATTGGAGCCTATCGCGATTGCGGTTTATCGTATCGCGACATTGCTGCTCACGTTGGTCGAGATCCAATGACTATTAACAGAATATGGAATCGGTGGGTTCAGTAGGGTAATATGGAACGCCGTACTGGATCCCTGCGGCCTCGTATCACTAGCAGTCGAGATGATAGGCATCTTATCCGCATGGCTGTAACGGATCGTGCAGCCACGTCTCGAGCCCTGAGTCAACAGATGGGGACGTTTCCAAGACAACAACCATCTGCACGAACAGTTCGGCGACGTTTGCAGCAGCAAGGACTTCAGCTCGGATACCATGGCTGCGGTTACCCTTGACGCTGCATCACAGACAGGAGCGCCTGCAATGGTGTACTCAACGACCAACCTGGGTGCACGAATGGCAAAACGTCATTTTTTCGGATGAATCCATATTCTGTTTCCAGCATCATGATGGTCGCATCCGTGTTTGGCGACATCGCGGTGAACGCACATTGGAAGTGTGTATTCGTCATCACCATACTGGCGTATCACCAGCGTGATGATATGGGGTGCCATTGGTTACACGTCTCGGCCACCTCTTGTTCGCATTGACGGCACTTTGAACAGTGGACGTTACATTTCAGATGTGTTACGACCCGTGGCTCTACCTTTCTTTCGATCCCTGCGAAACCCTACATTTCAGCAGGATAATGCACGACCGCATGTTGCGGGTCCTGTACGAGACTTTCTGGATACAGAAAATGTTCGACTGCTGCCCTGGCCAGCACATTCTCCAGATCTGTCACCAACTGAAAACGTCTGGTCAATGGTGGCCGAGCAACTGGCTCGTCACAATATGCCAGTCATTACTCTTGATGAGCTGTGGTATCGTGTTGAAGCTGCATGGGCAGCTGTACCTGTACACGCCATCCAGGATCTATTTGACTCAATGCCCAGACGTATTACGGCCAGATGTGGGTGTCTGGCTACTGATTCCTCAGGATCTAAACACCCAAATTGCCTGTAAACGTAATCACATGTTAGTTCTAGTGTAATATATTTGTCCAATGAAAATGCGTTTATCATTTGCATTTCTTCCTGGTGTAGAAATTTTAATGGCCAGTAGTGTACCTACCTAGGAAAAGCGGCTTTTCCTCCTTTGACGGTGTTAGAATTTCATCCATAACAGAACCAATTATATGCCATTACTGTTCACGACAAGTACAGTTGTAAAAACGTGGCTAGTACCTGTAATATTAATGCTTTAGTCTTAGCGCAAAATGTAACCAAACAGAGATGTCACATGACTTTCTGTTTGATGTTCCTGTCATGCGCAATATAACTACTGGATAAATATACCAACAAAGTCTCTTATTTAATCTGTCTGTTATTTATAGAACTATGGTTTAAGTCTGATCCGTTTTCTGCATATTAACATTTCATGACGTGCTAGTGTAAGCTACAGCTATCTACGTTGAACTCGAGGGTAGTTCAGAGGATCGTTGTTCCAATTCGATTCCTTCATTGATTGTTGTATCCTTGAAAGTGCTCATCTCGTCCTTAGAAATTTCACTTTCTACCATTTTTGTACTGTTTCAGTGTTTGACAAATAAGCGCTCTTGCTTCAACAGTACACTTAAAAAATGTGTGTGTAATGTTAAGGACTTAACTGCAAAGGTCATCAGTCCCTAAGCTTACACACGTCTTAACCTTAATTATCCTAAGGACAAACACACACACCCATTGTCGAGGGAGGACTCGAACCTCCCCCGGGACCAGCTTTACAGTCCATGGCCGCAGCGCCTAAGACGGCTCGGCTAATCCCGCGCGGCAACAGTTACGTTGGATCTTGACGTTTCTTTGAAGGATATGCATTAGGTACGAAACACAATTGGTTCGGACAGAACAGAAGCTGGGAAACTAATCGGGTGTGTCCTTCTCACATGAACCAGTACCGCTATTCGCCTTCATCGATTTAGGTGGTCGGTGGTAAATGTCGCTCTTATTGTCACTTGGGGGTCTGAATACCTCTCCTCCGAAATGTGGACCCCGCATGTTAACCGTTGTGCAGTCTCACTCTACGCGCTAATGAAAATTAAAACTTGCTATAGTCCTTAAATGGAAGATCTCGGACAGTCAGCCAGAAAGAAGGGGGAAGACACATATGTGTAAATGCAATGTGGAATGTGACGGTTTGGGATAGAAGGAACATGATGCAGGTAGAGCACTAATCTTAGGCTTTGTATTGAAATTCTTACTCAGGAGACTCATGTTTTCCATGTTTGTTTGCGCTGTTTTAAAGTCAGTTTTCTATCTTCTTCTCTCGCACACCAATCCATAAAATACGAAAACATGTAAATCAATATTTACATAGTAGGGAGGATAATAATACGACTTGTTCTCTTTCCATGCTGCGAGGTGACAGTAAACCGACAGAAAGGCAACCCAATCACAGAAACGAGTTAGATCGTGCGCCCGCAGCGAAATCAGAAAAATCTCACGACGCGTAAACATTTTTTCTTCTTGAAAAAAAACTCTTTGTTAACGTATCTTTTGTTTTACTGTGCTGTACTAACATATCTGACAGCGCGCTTTTTCCCATAGCGAAATAAGTATTTTGAAATACTCCGATCAACAGTTTTGGGGATAACTGACGCACATATCACATATTTAGCCACACTGTTGCAAAACGCTCGTCCCTCTACTGTAACGGGTCGGTGCTCGTGCTGACATTGAGGAACTGACTTAACCGCCCTCATATGATATTTTATTTTGACATACAATGACAACAACAACAAAATTTCTTGTCCAAGCAAAAGAACTGTGAGAGGGAAATTTTTATCTCAAAACAATTAAGATCACGAATCCCGTACTGAGCGGTCGCATTTTTGGAGTAGAAAGAATTTTCAATTGTGAATAGACTTGTAACAACACAGGTGATAAGAAAGTTGTAAAATGATTGTCATAAATTTGGCAACGGAGCATATAAAAACGTAATTGTATTTATTTGCATTTTACCGAACGAACTGCGAGTATTTACGACTTCTCCCCGTTTCAGATATCCGCTACATCTACCACCCTAAATCATTTTTGATGAATGTTAGGATGAGTATCTGATCGGGGCTCTTGTTGCTCCATCCCTCCAAACTTCTCAAGTTAGGTCAACATTCAGTCTACAAGGAGCTCGATATTGACGAAAGGCAGTCCTCTATCTTCTCTTTCGTCATATGCTATGAAGTCACAAATCAGGTCGTCACAAGTTTTCAGGAGAATGCTTCAGATGTGATATTAACTCTTTTTATCGTCCCAGGAGCATTACCAAGAAAAGATGCTTACGTTCTGATGGTTGGCGCTAGTCCTTAAATCATTGTGTAACTGGTGTAAATCGGGGCTTCCATAATGTATGTTGCTCTCAAGTTCCCAGTGGCGAACAGTTAGTTCATAGACGTATTTTAAGACGCTGCTACATCGCGTGACGACAAAAATAAACACATCGCAGAATTATAGCCTAGCTCCTAAAGCAATACAATCGATTACCGCTGTAACTTCGAGAGTGCTACCTAGGAGTATACGTAAGCATAGGAGTAAGTGGGTCAGTACCTTTTTAGCCCGAATACTAGTAATTGATTTACATTTCTGCATAGCCACTGTTTAATTCCAGAAATAAGGAAAGAACTATTTGTTTACTGAAATTAATATTCCCTCTCAAGGGGGTTGTAATTGTTCTGAACATTTCTGACACATTGAAACAGTGCATTCAGTTGGGACTGGCATAAAGGCAGTTGCTTGTTTCGTTAGATGTTTGTTTGGAAATAAGTACGTTCTTTCCTGGTCTAGTAGTGGTAACTTAACGCTGAGGAAAATCATCACCGCTTAGAATTTACAAGCGTTTACCACAGGCATAATTTCTAGATTAGAGCAGTTTCGTCTACTTTCCAATCCTTTTCAATCGTATAAATATTCCACAACCACAGCGTATCTGGCAGATATTCTTCATTTGTACGACATGACCTCCCTCGTTCCGTTATACAGGACTTACACTTGTCAACCAGAACCTTGTGACTACCAGCCTCGTGTCGATATAAACCCGACCAGGCGATAGCAGCGTCACCTGACTAGAAATGGTTGCTAGTCTGACATACACATACATACAGGGTGTTTCAAAAATGACCGGTATATTTGAAACGGCAATAAAAACTAAACGAGCAGCGATAGAAATACACCGTTTGTTGCAATGTGCTTGGGACAACAGTACATTTTCAGGCGGACAAACTTTCGAAATTACAGTACTTACAATTTTCAACAACAGATGGCGCTGCGGTCTGGGAAACTCTATAGTACGATATTTTCCACATATCCAACATGCGTAGTCTCTGAATGAAATTACCCGAAACCTTTGACAACGTGTCTGGCGGAATGGCTTCACATGCAGATGAGATGTACTGCTTCAGCTGTGCAATTGTTTCTGGATTCTGGCGGTACACCTGGCCTTTCAAGAAATGGCTCTGAGCACTATGGGACTCAACTGCTGTGGTCATCAGTCCCCTAGAACTTAGAACTAATTAAACCTAACTAACCTAAGGACATCACACACATCCATGCCCGAGGCAGGATTCGAACCTGCGACCGTAGCAGCAGTGCGGCTCCGGACTGGAGCGCCTAGAACCGCACGACCACCGCGGCCGGCTAGGTCTTTCAAGTGTCCCCACAGAAAGAAGTAACAGGGGTTCATGTCTGGCGAATAGGGAAGCCAATCCACGCCGCCTCCTGTATGTTTCGGATAGCCCAAAGCAATCACACGATCATCGAAATATTCATTCAGGAAATTAAAGACGTCGGCCGTGCGATGTGGCCGGGCACCATCTTGCATAAACCACGAGGTGTTCGCAGTGTCGTCTAAGGCAGTTTGTACCGCCACAAATTCACGAAGAATGTCCAGATAGCGTGATGCAGTAATCGTTTCGGATCTGAAGAATGGGCCAATGATTCCTTTGGAAGAAATGGCGGCCCAGACCAGTACTTTTTGAGGATGCAGGGACGATGGGACTGCAACATGGGGCTTTTCGGTTCCCCATATGCGCCAGTTCTGTTTATTGACGAAGCCGTCCAGGTAAAAATAAGCTTCGTCAGTAAACCAAATGCTGCCCACATGCATATCGCCGTCATCAATCCTGTGCACTATATCGTTAGCGAATGTCTCCCGTGCAGCAATGGTAGCGGCGCTGAGGGGTTGCCGCGTTTGAATTTTGTATGGATAGAGGTGTAAACTCTGGCGCATCAGACGATACGTGGACGCTGGCGTAATTTGGACCGCAGCTGCAACACGGCGAACGGAAACCCGAGGCCGCTGTTGGATCACCTGCTGCACTAGCTGCGCGTTGCCCTCTGTGTTTGCCATACGCGGTCGCCCTACCTTTCCAGCACATTCATCCATCACGTTCCCAGTCCGTTGAAATTTTTCAAACAGATCCTTTATTGTATCGCTTTTCGGTCCTTTGGTTACATTAAACCTCCGTTGAAAACTTCGTCTTGTTGCAACAACACTGTGTTCTAGGCGGTGGAATTCCAACACCAGAAAAATCCTCTGTTCTAAGAATAAACCATGTTGTCTACAGCACACTTGCACGTTGTGAACAGCACACGCTTACAGCAGAAAGACGACGTACAGAATGGCGGACCCACAGACTGCGTTGTCTTCTATATCGTTCACACCACTTGCAGCGCCATCTGTTGTTGAAAATTGTAACTACTGTAATTTCGAAAGTTTGTCCGCCTGAAAATGTACTGTTGTCCCAAGCATATTGCAACAAACGGTGTATTTCTATCGCTGCTCGTTTAGTTTTTATTGCCGTTTCAAATATACCGGTCATTTTTGGAACACCCTGTACATACGGACACACACACACGCACACACACACACACACACACACACACACACACACACACACACACACAATAGCTGGCATTGCATTGTAAGTGAGCGTGCCATCCGTGTGTAGAATGGGGAAGGCACGCAATCTATCTGAATTTGATCGAGGACAGATTGTGATGGCCTGGAGGTTCGGCACGAGCATTTCGGAACCTGCATGACTTTTTGGGAATTCGAGGAGTGCTGTGGGGACTATCTTGAACACGTGGTGATATAAAGGCGAAATCACGCCCATACGTAGTGGTGTCGGACTTCGTAGACTGGCAGACGGGAAGACTGGTAAAACGGGAGAGGCGGCGAACTATGACGGAACTAACATCAGATTTCAATGTTGGGCATAGTACAAATGTGTCCAAACACAGTGCACCGTACAACTCCCTACCTATTGGCCTCTGCAACCGATGACCCATGCATATGCCAATGTTAACAACATAACGTTGGCAACTATCACCGAAATGGGCACGTGACCGTCGGCATTGGACGTTAGCGCAGAGGCAGAGCGTTGCATGGTTGGATGAATTCCGACACCTTCTTCATCATGCCAATGCGAGTGCGCAAATCCGTCGTCCTCCAACTCCTTGACACTTGTACTTCGTGACAGAGACAACCCGGCGGTGGCTCCATTATGCTCTGGACAACATTGACGAGGGTATCAATTCAATTGGCTCTGAGCACTATGGGACTTAACATCTATGGTAATCAGTCCCCTAGAACTTAGAACTACTTAAGCCTAACTAACCTAAGGACATCACACAACACCCAGCCATCACGAGGCAGAGAAAATCCCTGACCCCGCCGGGAATCGAACCCGGGACCCCGGGCGTGGGAAGCGAGAACGCTACCGCACGACCACGAGACGTTGGTATCCATGGGCCCAATAGAGCTCGTGCAAGGCAACATGGCGGCGAAAATGTATGGTACACCGGTTGCAGACCATGTACACCCCTTCATGACGATCATGTTCCCCGACTGAAGAGGCATTTTTCAACAAGATAATGCGTCACGACACAGGGCACGAGTACGATCGAGTGGTTCGAGGAACGCAGAGCTGAGTTCCAGTTGATGAGCTCGTACCCCCACCCAGCCAGATCTGCACCCGATTGAACACATCTGGGATCTGATTGGACGTGGTGCCAGAACTCGTCGCCCGCTCCCAGTAATTTACGGGAATGAGGTGACTTGGGCGTGCAGACGTGGTGACAACTCCCTCCAGCCACCCACCGAGGTCTCTTTGCTTCCAGGCCACGACGCGTCGCCGCTGTTATCCGTCCCAAAGGTGGACTCACTGGCTATTAGGTGGGTGCTAGTTCAAATGGCTCTAAGCACTATGGGACTTAACATCTGAGGTCATCAGTCCCCTAGACTTAGAACTACTTAAACCTAACTAACCCAAGGACAACACACACATCCATGCCCGAGGCAGGATTCGAAACTGCGACAGTAGCAGCAGCGCGGTTCCGGACTGAAGCACCTAGAACCGCTCGGTCACAACGGCCGGCTAGGTGGGTGCTAAAAATGTTCTTGCTGATCAGTTTATTTTATGTTTTCCATTCTGGTACCTTCAGATCGTGTTTCTTTCACTGTACGTATGTCGCTTTACTCAACCGTTACAACACCTGTTTGTCGCTTCTAACACGTTGTTGAGTCTGCACGCTCAGTTTAATTTTTTTGTGTCCGATTTTACGAAATGTTTTTTAGTTGTAGCATTCAGCATTTCAAAATGTGGTACACGTTTAAATACTGCACAACTTACACACAGCTGTGTTCGTTTTGCTGACATTTGCATTTCCTTGAACGTAAAGTTAAGAGCAGCGTACTGTTATAAACTGTTGAGCATAACACTTATAAATTTTAAGAGTTTCATTCCCTTCTGTTACATATTCTGTCAAAAACACAAAACTGTGGTCTTTTCGTGACTTTGCGATACGTTTTATCTTTTCGTAATATCATTGTACATTCGTACCCAAAATAAATGGAAGGACAGAGCAGATATGCAGACTGTAAGGTTATTTTCTGACTCTTTGATGTCCCTGTGGAGGGGTACTTTCTTAATACCTCTGGCATCGAGTCTTCAAAACAGGAAACTCTTAAACACATCAGAACAGTTCTCTCAATCGAGTTTGTGACTTACAGGTTGTAATACAAACAGGGGCATTTATTACTTTACAAGAACATAAAATGTCTACTTTGTGCATGCCGGTGTGGCCGAGCTGTTCTAGGTGCTTTAGTCTGGAATCGCGCGACCGCTACGGTCGCAGGTTCGAGTCCTGACTCGGGCATGGATGTGTGTGATGTCCTTAGGTTAGTTAGGTTTAAGTAGTTCTAAGTTTGTCGACTTCCTTTTAGTGTATAATACATTAAAATTTTATTTTTGCAGTGAAGGTACGGTAGAAGAAAGCGAACGAGGCGTATCGAACTGTTGTGGCTTGAGTGAGGGAAGTTAGCTGCAATCTTCCTTCAAACATACGTCAAAAAAACAGGCACTGCAGCCACTACAGCCGCCGTGGAATACATGAAATGTATTCGCATTTGCGAATAAGAACCATCACCAGTGTAATGGAATAATGACAGCTGAAATTTTGGCCTCACCGTGGCTCGAACCCGAATTTCCCGCTTTACGTTAGCGGTCGCCATAGCGGGATTGGTTCTCCGTTGATGATTTACGGTCAGACCCAAACTTTCTTGAGCCGCAGATCATCAGTAACAATCTACACTCGTCTGGCACAAAATTTTCGTTGTCATTCCATAACACAGTTTATGGATGGCCGTCTTCGCAACTACGAATACATTCCATATATTTCCATGTAATAACAGGGAAGTGTTATAATCAGTGGTAGTCTAATTGTACTGTGGTAGTGTTAAATTATACACTACTGGCCATTAAAATTGCTACACCACGAAGATGAGTAGCTACAGACGTGAAATTTAACCGACAGGAAAAATATGCTGTGATATACAAATGATTAGCTTTTCAGAGCATTCACACAAGGTTGGCGCCGGTGGCGACACCTACAACGTGCTGACATGAGGAAAGTTACCAACCGATTTCTCATACACAAACAGCAGTTGACCGGCCTTGCCTGGTGAAACGTTGTTGTGATGCCTCGTGTAAGGAGGACACATGCGTACCATTAGTTTCCGACTTTGATAAAGGTCGGATTGTAGCCTCTTCGATTGCAGTTTATCGTATCGCGACATTCCTGCTCGCGTTGGTCGAGATCCAATGACTGTTAGCAGAATATGGAATCGGTGGGATCAGGAGGGTAATACGGAACGCCGTGCTGGATCCCAACGGCCTCGTATTACCAGCAGTCGAGATGACAGGCATCTTAGCCGAATGGCTGTAACGGATCGTGCAGCCACGTCTCGAGCCCTGAGCCAACAGATGGGGACGTTAGCGAGACAACAACCATCTGCACGAAGAGTTCGGCGACGTTTGCAGCAGCACGGACTATCAGCTCGGAGACCATGGCTGCGGTTACCCTTGACGCTGCATCACAGACAGGAGTGCCTGCGATGGTGTACTCAACGACGAACGTGGGTGCACGAATGGCAAAACGTAATTTTTTCGGATGAATCCATATTCTGTTTACAGCATCATGATGGTCGCATCCGTGTTTGATGACATCGCGGTGAACGCACACTGGAAGCATGTATTCGTCATCCCCGTACTGGCGTATCACCCGGCGTGATGGTATGGGGTGCCATTGGTTACACGTCTCGGTCACCTCTCGTTCGCATTGACGGCACTTTCAACAGTGGACGTTACATTTCAGTTGTTACGACCTGTGGCTCTACCCTTCAATCGACCCCTGCGAAACGCTACAATTCAGCAGGATAATGCACGGCCGCATGTTGCAGGTCCTGTACGGGCCTTTCTGGATACAGAAAATGTTCGACTGCTACCCTGGCCAGCACATTCTGCAGATCTTTCACCAATTGAAAACGTCTGGTCAATGGTGGCCGAGCAACTGGCTCGTTACAAAACGCCAGTTACTACTCTTGATTAACTGTGGTATCGTGTTGAAGCTGTATGGGCAGCTGTATCTGTACACGCCATCCAAGCTCTGTTTGACTGAATGCCCAGGCGTATCAAGGCCGTTATTACGGCCAGCGGTGGTTGTTGTGGGTACTGATTTCTCAGGTTCTATGCACCCAAATTGCGTGAAAATGTAATCACGTATAATATATTTGTCCACTGAATACCAGTTTACCATCTGCATTTCTTCTTGGTGTAGCAATTTTGCCGGCCGGAGTGGCCGAGCGGTTAAGGGCGCTACAGCTTGGAACCGCACGACTGCTACGGTCTCCTGCCTCGGGCATCGATGTGTGTGATGTCCTTAGGTTAGTTAGGTTTAAGTAGTTCTAAGTTCTAGGGGACTTATGACCACAGCAGTTGAGTCCCATAGTGCTCAGAGCCATTTTTTTTGTAGCAATTTTAATGGCCAGTAGTGTAAAATATGTGGAAGTAACGAAGACGTTAGTATGGAATGTGGGTGGATGCCAGTTCGAGTGCGGCTGGCTCTTTCCGTTCGTGAATAGCGCATTCCGAGAGGGCGAGAGAAAGTGGAGAAGCGGTTCGGTCCTTTGCTCTAATTCGCCGGCGCCCTTCGCCTAATGGCGTTCGCAGCACATTCTATTAATCCGCGGAGGGCGCTGTCTCCATTAGGCTGGCGGCCTCGGCGGGATAAATGAATCCTGAGGGAGGGATGGCCGGTCCTCTAAACGCGCCTGTTTGCCGAAGCGCAGTTGCTCTTCATTTGCTAGCCGAGGCGCGCCTATAAATCACGGCGCAGGCGGCGGCGGCCGCTAGGAGGCAGCACTGACCGCTCCGGTAATGTGCGACCTGTCGACGGCCCAATTAGGAAATAAAAAGAAAAAAAAAACTGGGGTGCCTGAAGAGGCGGCGAAGACGAGCTGCCGCCATTAGTGGGGCAGGAGGAGCTGGATGGCGGCAGCACCAAGATGCCGCTGCCACAACCAACAAGTGAGTTAAATGCTTCTTCCCTGTAGACCTTCGACCGTGGTCTGGATGTCACTCTTGCTCTGACACTCCAGTTCTATTGTACATCTTGCTGCAAGAAGTAAATTCTCTGCTGTTATTAATGCCCGTCATTAGTATTTCGATGGAACTTTCCATTATTATTGCCGGCTGGAGTGGCCGAGCGGTTCTAGGCGCTACAGTCTGGAACCGCGCGACCGCGACGGTCGCAGGTTCGAGTCCTGCCTCGGGCATGGATGTGTGTGATGTCCTTAGGTTAGTTAGGTTTAAGTAATTCTAAGTTCTAGGGGCCTGATGACCTCAGAAGTTAAGTCCCATAGTGCTCAGAGCCATTTGAGCCATTATTATTTCGTCTCGAGTCTATGTCGAGGTAACACGCTCTGTTGAGACAGTCAGTCGGAAAACCTCTTGAAGTAGTTTATGAAACAGAGGAAAAAATAATCAGAATGCTCAGAATGAGATTTGAAACCAACTTTTCTTGAATGTTACTAAAGTATCGATGGATGCTACATATCGACTGTTTTAGACTCACTGTTGTGATTAAATGTATTTATCTATTTTTTACGCCAATGCATTGATGTGTCAGTGTTACAAGGTTATAATAGACCCCGTAAGAAAATAACTATAGCTTCGGAAACGGAAAATTAAAGTCACACTAATTGTAACATACAAAACTGAAATGAAGAAATGGAAATTATAATAATGTAGGTACTAATAGCTTCAGTCACAGTAATTTAGGTCGGTTTACAAATCACGATAATTCGCATGTAAAGAAGGAGGTGACAATAGCAGCCAATAAATAGCATCTATACTGTCACTCTCCTTGAATGATTAAGGAACAAAACTTCCTGTCGCCAACTCGTTTTAGAGCGTTACAGTTCTCGTAACATGAATAAGGTGAACTGAAATACTTAGACATGCAGTTGCTCTAGCTATATTGTCTAAATAACCATTTGTACACAACAGGGAGCGAAAGACTATTTGGCCGGCCGTGGTGGCCGTGCGGTTCTAGGCGCTCCAGTCCGGAGCCACGCTGCTGCTACGGTCGCAGATTCGAATCCTGCCTCGCGCATGGGTGTGTGTGATGTTCTTAGGTTAGTTAGGTTTAAGTAGTTCTAAGTTCTAGGGGACTGATAACCACAGCAGTTGAGTCCCATAGTGCTCAGAGCCATTTGAACCATTTAAAAGGCTATTTACAATTTGCACACAAACCAGATGGCAGTTAAAAGGGTCGAGGGGCATGAAAGGGAAGCAGTGGTTGGGAAGGAAGTGAGAGAGGGTTGTAGCCTCTCCCCGATGTTATTCAATCGGTATATTGAGCAAGCAGTAAAGAAAACAAAAAGAAAAATTCGGAGTGGGAATTAATCCATGGAAAAGAAATAAAAACTTCGAGGTTCGCCGATGGCATTGTAATTCTGTCAGAGACAGCAAAGGAACTGGAAGAGCAGCTGAACGGAACGGACAGTGTCTTGAAACGAGGATATAAGATCAACATCAACAAAAGCAAAACGAGGATAATGGAATGTAGTCGAATTAAATCGGTAGATGCTCAGGGAATTAGATTAGGAAATGTGACACTTAAAGTAGTAAAGGAGTTATTTGGGGGAGCAAAATAACTGATGATGGTCGAAGTAGAGAGGATATAAAATGTTTACTGGCAATGGCAAGGAAAGCGTTCCTGTAGAAGAGAAATTTGTTAACATCGAGTATAGATTTAAGTGTCAGGAAGTCGTTTCTGAAAGTATTTTTATGGAGTGTAACCATGTATGGAAGTGAAACGTGCACGATAAATAGTTTGGAAAAGAAGAGAATAGATACTTTCGAAATGTGCTGCTACAGAAGAATGCTGAAGATTAGATGGGTAGGTCACGTAACTAATGAGGAGGCATTGAATAGAACTGGGGAGAAGAGAAATTTGTGGCACAACTTGACTAGAAGAAGGGATCGTTTGGTAGGACATATTCTGAGGAATCAAGGGATCACTAATATAGTATTGGAGGGCAGCTTGGAGGGTAAAAATCATAGAGGGAGACCAAGAGATGAATACACTAAACAGATTCAGAAGGATGTAGGTTGCAGTAAGTACTGGGAGATGAAGAAGCTTGCACAGGATAGAGTAGCATGGAGAGCTGCATCAAACCAGTCTCAGGAGTGAAGACCACAACAACAACAACCATTTGTTTAGTGATTTACATGAACATAAGAGAGTTAACTGCATCCAAAATTAATTGATTTTTCCATCACTGTCTGGTCAGACAAACCGATATTTCTAAATGGGAAGCATCAATATGTATGGTCTCAAGCATTAACTTATTTAGTTTTTTTTAATTGTGATTGCCAGTTTAATTTAAACAGTAATATAGTCTGTTGTTTTACCTCTTGTCTTCTGTTATGATAGGTGTAGTTCTTCATACTTGCATATATACATAAACCTGTTGTTTACCTAGTACTTAAATCCGTACAAAATTAAATACTGGTCTCTCGTGATTGTCTTCCTCCTCTCCCATCTTAACATTCGAACGCTCTACTTCCATTGTATCGTTATAACGTTTTCTGGTATGTTACTTTCACATTTATTTCATGATAGTATAAATATTTTCAGTTATGATCCAGATGTGCTGTCATAGATGACATTTGTTGTGTACTATTTCGTAGACGACAGTAAAGTGAGGCAGGCCACTCAGTGGTGCAGCGGTTGTCGTCGTAGGAAAGCTGGACAAAGGCAGGAATCATTAGCGGACAAATAGATACAGTAAACAAAAGCTTTACTTAAGTGGCAGCTCTCTCCAGGCGTTCAGACTCAAAGTCTGTTGACAATATTTTATTAACTTAGAGGTGGAGCTCCTCTACAGTAACATAGCCGAATAGTTGTGTTGTAATAAGCGTCTACACACGACGCTATGTTACCGAGCGGGGTGGCACGGTGTTAAGGCAGCATCTCGCTTTTGGTAATCCCCATCCGCCCAGCCAGATTCATATATTCCGTGACCCCCCCCCCTAAGTTTATTAAGGGGGGATGTAAGGGAAAATGTAAAAAAAATTTTAAAAATCGTTACAGCCATATTTATTAACGTACAAATCTAGAATTTGGCATGTGTAAAGCAAAAGCGCTGTGTGGCAAGTGGTAAGATGGAGACAGGTGGGGAAGGAGGAGATGTACATAAAGGGGATGGGGTGGAGCTGGTGGATGGAGGGGGTATAAGCAATGCATACAAGAACGATAAAGGAGGAAATGGACAGGGAGAGGAGGGAGGGAGGAAATGAATAGTGAGAGGGAGGAGGAAGGGATGGAAAAAGGGAGAGGGAGAGGAGTGGGCTTACAGAGGGGAGGAGGAGAAGGACAGAGGGAGAAACATAATATGGTCAGAGGGGAGAGGAGCAGATGGACATAGGGAGGAGAGGAGGAGTTGGACAGAGAGAGTAGGAGAATGAGATGGAAAGATAGTTCAGGGTGGACGAGGAGACGGACAGAGGGGAAGGATGAGTTGGGCAGAGAGGGGAGTGGGAGATGGACAGAGAGAGGTGGGAGGAGCAGATGGACAGAGAGAGGGGCAGGAGGAGATGAATAGATAGGGGAGGATGGAGGAGGTGGTAGAAGGGAGGAGGGGATGGATAAAGACAATGTGAATGAAGAGATTGACTACATCTACATCTTCATCTACATGATTACTCTGCAATTCACATTTAAGTGCTTGGCAGAGGGTTCATCGAACCACAATCATACTATCTCTCTACCATTCCACTCCCGAACAGCGCGCGGGAAAAACGAACACCTAAACCTTTCTGTTCGAGCTCTGATTTCTCTTATTTTATTTTGATGATCATTCCTACCTATGTAGGTTGGGCTCAACAAAATATTTTCGCATTGGAAGAGAAAGTTGGTGACTGAAATTTCGTAAACAGGTCTCGCAGCGACGAAAAACGTCTTTGCTTTAATGACTTCCATCCCAATTCGCGTATCATATCTGCCACACTCTCTCCCCTATTACGTGTTAATACAAAACGAGCTGCCCTTTTTTGCACTCTTTCGATGTCCCCCGTCAATCCCACCTGGTAAGGATCCCACACCGCGCAGCAAAATTCTAACAGAGGACGAAGGAGTGTAGTGTAAGCTGTCTCTTTAGTGGACTTGTTGCATCTTCTAAGTGTCCTGCCAATGAAACGCAACCTTTGGCTCGCCTTCCCCACAATATTATCTATGTGGTCTTTCCAACTGAAGTTGTTCGTAATTTTAACACCCAGGTACTTAGTTGAATTGACAGCCTTGAGAATTGTACTATTTATCGAGTAATCGAATTCCAACGGATTTCTTTTGAAACTCATGTGGATCACCTCACACTTTTCCTTATTTAGCGTCTTCTGCCATCTGCCACACCATACAGCAATCTCTTCTAAA
Source organism: Schistocerca cancellata (assembly GCF_023864275.1). Taxonomy (NCBI): domain Eukaryota; kingdom Metazoa; phylum Arthropoda; class Insecta; order Orthoptera; family Acrididae; genus Schistocerca; species Schistocerca cancellata. Next base: position 46,514,858 of record NC_064632.1, read on the forward strand.
TCGCTTTGCAACTGATACTGGTCTTCGGATGACCTTACTGGACGGTAAATTACAGCATCATCTGCGAACAACCTAAGAGAACTGCTTAGATTGTCACCCAGGTCATTTATATAGATCAGGAACAGCAGAGGTTCCAGGACGCTTCCCTGGAGAACACCTGATATCACTTCAGTTTTACTCGATGATTTGCCGTCTATTACTACGAACTGCGACCTTCCTGACAGGAAGTCACGAATCCAGTCGCACACCTGAGACGATACCCCATAGGCCCGCAGCTTGATTAGAAGTCGCTTGTGAGGAACGGTGTCAAAAGCTTTCCAGAAATCTAGAAATACGGAATCAACTTGAGATCCCCTGTCGATAGCGGCCTGTACTTCGTGCGAATAAAGAGCTAGCTGCGTTGCACAAGGACGATGTTTTCTGAAACCATGCTGATTACGTATCAATAGATCATTCCCTTCGAGGTGATTCATAATGTTTGAATACAGTATATGCTCCAAAACCCTACTGCAAACTGGAACACTTACATATCTGAGGTACACCCAGCACTCACCTAGTGCCTTATAAACGTCTATTTGAGTTGTAACCCAATTTTCTAGAACGCTTGTGACGTGTTGTAGTAATACGCCGTCCTTCAAATGCTGCGCGCGTGAACAGAAAGGTGGAAATAACGTTACAGTGAAAAGCACACCCTGAAATTACAGAAATGTGGGGACTACGGAGGCCATCGTAAGCAATGTGGAATAATGCGCACGTCTGAGACGCAGAGGCAACGGCGTGAGAGTCGTTCGAGAATATGGCACCATTGTTTTCATAGCCTGCGTAAGTGGCACGAACATGACAACGGTGTTCCGCCTAATGTTCTCATCCTGTATTGTACACAACACGCCGCTGTAACGCAATTGAGACGCTTTGCGACGCTTTACAGCGAAATAACCGCTTTCCGTCGGACCGACAAAAGCAGCAAGAGATCTCTGTTGAGCAAAGTGGAGAACCGGGTAGCTCGCTAAGCCAACTGAGCCGATTAAAACTTCTGCGAGGCGCTCGCTGATGAGCACGTCTAGCAGCGAGAAGCCTTTCCACGGCCTACAGGATTTTCCGCTAAAGCGATTTTTAAAGGTAGCGCGCGGGCCGCCACTAAAGTGAACGATAAACGCAAAGTGCACGCAACGGTACTGACTTCAAATGCGGGAGTAATTTCTCTTCGTCTTCAGCCAAAACGGTGACAAACTACACTCCTGGAAATTGAAATAAGAACACCGTGAATTCATTGTCCCAGGAAGGGGAAACTTTATTGACACATTCCTGGGGTCAGATACATCACATGATCACACTGACAGAACCACAGGCACATAGACACAGGCAACAGAGCATGCACAATGTCGGCACTAGTACAGTGTATATCCACCTTTCGCAGCAATGCAGGCTGCTATTCTCCCATGGAGACGATTGTAGAGATGATGGATGTAGTCCTGTGGAACGGCTTGCCACGCCATTTCCACCTGGCGCCTCAGTTGGACCAGCGTTCGTGCTGGACGTGCAGACCGCGTGAGACGACGCTTCATCCAGTCCCAAACATGCTCAATGCGGGACAGATCCGGAGATCTTGCTGGCCAGGGTAGTTGACTTACACCTTCTAGAGCACGTTGGGTGGCACGGGATACATGCGGACGTAAATTGTCCTGTTGGAACAGCAAGTTCCCTTGCCGGTCTAGGAATGGTAGAACGATGGGTTCGATGACGGATTGGATGTACCGTGCACTATTCAGTGTCCCCTCGACGATCACCAGTTGTGTACGGCCAGTGTAGGAGATCGCTCCCCACACCATGATGCCGGGTGTTGGCCCTGTGTGCCTCGGTCGTATGCAGTCCTGATTGTGGCGCTCACCTGCACGGCGCCAAACACGCATACAACCATCATTGGCACCAAGGCAGAAGCGACTCTCATCGCTGAAGACGACACGTCTCCATTCGCCCCTCCATTCACGCCTGTCGCGACACCACTGGAGGCGGGCTGCACGATGTTGGGGCGTGAGCGGAAGACGGCCTAACGGTGTGCGGGACCGTAGCCCAGCTTCATGGAGACGGTTGCGAATGGTCCTCGCCGATACCCCAGGAGCAACAGTGTCCCTAATTTGCTGGGAAGTGGCGGTGCGGTCCCCTACGGCACTGCGTAGGATCCTACGGTCTTGGCGTGCATCCGTGCGTCGCTGCGGTCCGGTCCCAGGTCGACGGGCACGTGCACCTTCCGCTGACCACTGGCGACAACATCGATGTACTGTGGAGACCTCACGCCCCACGTGTTGAGCCATTCGGCGGTACGTCCACCCGGCCTCCCGCATGCCCACTATACGCCCTCGCTCAAAGTCCGTCAACTGCACATACGGTTCACGTCCACGCTGTCGCGGCATGCTACCAGTGTTAAAGACTGCGATGGAGCTCCGTATGCCACGGCAAACTGGCTGACACTGACGGCGGCGGTGCACAAATGCTGCGCAGGTAGCGCCATTCGACGGCCAACACCGCGGTTCCTGGTGTGTCCGCTGTGCCGTGCGTGTGATCATTGCTTGTACAGCCCTCTCGCAGTGTCCGGAGCAAGTATGGTGGGTCTGACACACCGGTGTCAATGTGTTCTTTTTTCCATTTCCAGGAGTGTAGTTTTAAGTTTAAAAATTGGTTTCTCCGACGGACAATGTCGGAGTTAATTACTGATCGGTAGCTGTAATTAATATTCTGTAGCTACACAAAAAGCATTTGTGAGTGCCTATCACGGAGAGTTCTAAACTGTAGAGCCAAAGAAACTGGTACACCTGCCTAATACTTTGTAGGGCCCCCACTAGCACGCAGAAGTGCCGCAGCACGACGAGACGTGGACTCGACTAATGTCTGCAGTAGTGCTGGAGGGAATTGACACCATGAATCCTGCAGGACTATCCATGAATCCGTAAGAGTACGAGGGGTTGGAGATCTCTTCCGAACAGCACGTTGCAAGGCATCACAAGCATGTTCAACAATGGTCATGTCTGGGGAGTTTGGTGGGCAGCGAAAGTGTTTCAGCTCGTAAGAGTGTTCCTGGAGTCACTGTGTCGCATTGTCCTGCTGGAATTTCCCAAGTCCGTCGGAATGCAGAATGGGCATGAATGAATGCAGACGAGCGGACAGGATGCTTACGAGTACATACAGGTCATCTTCAGAGCCTTATCTAGACGTATCAGGGGTCCCATAGCACTCCAACTAAAGGCTATTCACCGATAGCTGGGACGAAACATAAACAGTGTCACGTGAGCGACTACGCTCGTTTCCAGAGAAAGCATTCGCTGTTCACGTGATACGTAGGGGTGTGGAAAATCCTTGGCGCACGCTTTGCGGCTGGCGGCGTTCGGCTGGCTGCCGAGCTGTCACAGCGGGCCGTGAGAAACCTGGGCAACAATGTACGAAATAAATTTAAGAATAATGTTAAAATAACGTTAAACTGAGTTCATTCTGGCGAAGCAGATTTATTTTCATTCAGGTTGCTAACAAAACGCTCCATTCACACACTATTGTTAATTTTAATAACAATATCAGTAATAATAATGAGAAAGGACGAAACAAGGTTCACTCTGTCGAACTTGAACTGTTTTCATTGAGGTTTATAACAAACCGCTCCTCTCTCTCTCCTCTATAATGCAGTCTAATTTCCACATTTGAGTTTCCACCCGTAAAGGACAAACGGTTGCGCCCATCGCATTCGAAAAAACTACAAAATTAAATTCAAACCTTTCTGAAACTTTTCTCTCTTACACCCCCACAAAAAAATTTAAAGTGGAAAAGTCTGTCGCGTACTATATTTCGGATGATGATTTGGTAAAAATTCTGCATCAGACGTGAGATTTTAATTTATTACTTCACAATTACTGACTCTATTGCGCAGAAAATTTGCGGACGTCATCAACATATAGTACTGAAGCAATTATAAAATTATTTTGCTGTGCGACACACAGTTTAGGAGATATGGCGTGATGAATATAGAGTAACGCGAAAAAACAACTTTTCCTGAAAGCTTAAATATTTCTCTTTTTCAGTGGCAATAAATTTTAATGTAATGTAAAAAAAGGGGTTGGTAGGTACTTCTCGGATCACTTTATCATGCTCAGGTGCCAAATTAAACACGACTTTCATTTTTTAATTTCTGACGCCCCTGCCTTGTACACCCCTCGACGGGAGCGCTGTGGTCACGCGCCTTGCCGTGTTTACAATACGTTTCTTGTTTCGGTGAATGGAGTATACACACGTCCCACATCATTACAGAGCCCCAACCAGCTTGAACCGTCCCCTGCTCACACACAGGGTCCATGGATCCTTGAGGTTTTCTCCATACCAGTACACGTCCATCCGCTCGATACAGTCTGAAACGAGACTCGTGCGACCAGGCAAAATGTTTCCAGTAATGTCGCTGTTTTACGGGCCCAGGCGGGGCGTAAAGCTTTGTTTCTTGCATTCATGAAGGGTGCACGCATGGGCCTTCGGCTCCGAAAGCCCACATCGATCATCTTTCGTTGAATGGTCCGTACGCTGACACTTGTTGATGGCCCAGCATTGAAATCTGCAGCAACTTGCGGAACGGTTGCATTTCTGTCTCGTTGAACGATTCTATTCAGTCGTCGTTGGTCCCGTTCTTGGAGGATCCTTTTCGGCCGCAGCGATGTCGGAGATTTGATGCTTTACCGCATTTCTGATATTCACGATAGACTCGAGAAATGGATGTACGGAAAAATCGCCACTTCATCGCTACCTCGGAGATGTTGTGTCCCACCGCTCGTGAGCCGACTATAACACCACATTCAGCCTCACTTAAATCTTGATATTCTGCATTGTAGCAGCAGTAACCGATCTAACAACTGCACCAGACACTTGCTGTCTTCCCTACCGCCGGAGGTTCGAGTCCTCCCTCGGGCATGGGTGTGTGTGTTGCTCTTAGAATAAGCTAATTTAAGTAGTTTTTGAGTCTAGTCTGACCTTAGCAGTTTGGTCCCTAAGGAACTCAGACATACACTTGTGGTTTTATATAGGTGTTGCCGACCGCAGCGCTGTATTCTGCCTGTTTACGTATCTTTTTATTTGAATACGCATGCCTATACCAGTTTCTTTGGAGTTTCAGTGTAGAAAGGGAATTCTTAACTTCCGATTGACGCATACTGACGTACAGTCTGCAGACAGGGTGTAAAGCACTGTAAATGTCCAGTTGCCTCGCTACTGCCATACAAAGTAAATATGACGTGTTGACGGTGTATTTTTTCCTATCTTCTTACTTCAGCTCATATTTATAAGGAGGAGTCAATTGAAAACCATACAGATGGGATAAAAGAATGTAAACTGTTTCTTATTCCGAAAGTAATAGCAACTGCTATAAATACATTTATCCCACTGTGAGAGAAGACAGTTAGTGCCTTCATGGGAAAATATTTTCGGTTCCTCTGAATCAAATCAGCGGCCACCAATATGTTTCTTTAGGATTCCAAAATTACATAACAGTCGCATGGGGACAGATAGGGACTGTGTGAAGGATGTGTAACGGCTTCCCAGCGAACCTTCTGCAACGTGTTCGAAACACCTTTGGTAATGAAAATTCGGACAAATAACAAATTAAATTTTTCTTCATCACCCGGCTTAATTTAAACCAAATAAACTCTTTCTTGCAAAACTAGCCATCCGGCTTGACAATTTCATATCCCATTCGCCATTACCCACTCTTCATTTGGTTGTGAAAATTTGGAAAAATCCCATTGTTTAATTTGTAGGTAATCATGTTTTTGTTACACTCAAAGATTTGACCAATAATATAGTTTATCAAGGACATCATTAGAGTCAAATAATGTGCGATACACTAAACAAAATGCACATTGTTATAAGTTGTAACAATAAATTAGTTTTTTTCTTGCTGCCATGTATCTTTCCGAACAGTACAATAATGTACCAGATCAAATTCCAGCCACTCGCAAAACTTTCAGATTGAGTGCGCTCTATACGTAACAGGTTCTGCAGCCGTTTACGCAGCGTAAACATCTCAGGGCAAAGCATTGCCGTAGTCCTCGTATAGAGCTGGAAACGGAAATACAACGGGAATTTGCGTCGCTTTCTTTGAAGGTCTATTGGCGTGAGAACAAAGTTTGCCCTCTGCTGGCACACATATCCATTCCCTTGCAGGAAGGGAACGCCGTGGCGGAATACTTGCAGGTCGCAAATAAGGTCGGTCGAGGACGACGGAATCCAAACATTTGACTACAGCAAACGGAGTTGTTTGCTCGTAGGAAAGAAGATGCTGACGTAACCTATTACGTTTCCTTTAAAAGTCTGAGTGAGCGGATATGCTTTCCTGGCATTGCGACAGGTAGGGAAGGCGTACACGTCCCTCGAGTAGCACTGAAAGAATAACGCGAGTGACACAGTCAGGAATCAGTAACATACATTACGAAGAAAAATCTGTTACTCGCAGGGCAGGTCGCACTATATGGCTTGATAATAATATGCTGTCTGTCGAATACTTACCACACTGATTAAATTTTAACAGAAGAGGCAGTTAATGTGCCGTGAATCCGCTTTAAAAAAAGTCTGGATAAGTATGTGAGGAGTAAGTGGTTTAAGTGTAACGCCGGAAATGCATATCCTCCTATTTCCATCTATTGCACCGCAAATTTTTTTCCTTATTTTGTTACTTGAAGATATAACATTTCTGTGTCTTTGTATATTGTAATTGTTTTACTATTTGTATATATATGCATTTATGTCGATTTGTAATTGGTTTCTTTTGTGAATGTTATTTGTATTTATACGCTGCGTCTGGCCTAGGGAAAACTATGCTATCGAACGAATACATCGATAGGTTGTGTGGAGAACCAAAGTGTTTAGGATCTTTGGTAGTGTTAACTCTGTCGCGTTGAGCGCGGACAGAGCAGAGAGAGTCTGGCTGGGGTGGTGCAGTGGAGCAAGTGTGTTGTGTGAAGCTCCCGTGAGTTGCCGCGCTTTTGTCGCGGACGGGAAGCATTAGCTGGCGCACATCAAGGGCCCGTTTTTTCTGGTGACCGTGTCGAGAAGAAGGCGCGCCAACATCCAGCTTCTGCAACAGCGACGGCCGACAATGAGTGACTGTCGCCACCTCCTCGACCGACGGCTTCAAACCTTCAATCAACCAACAAGGAAGACTGGAAGCACGTAAAGTTTTAGAACTGTATGGCAGACCTCAGCTTTTCAAACTTTTAAAATTGTTGAATCACAAAATTACAGCAACTTAGCATGAACGTTTGTTGCTCATTGTCCCAATTGCTTTACCCAGCAAGGTCCCTTCCTTTTCCGGAATGAACCCGAGTGTCGTTGAAATTCAAACTCCAGCATCATTCGATTTCACTGCTTTAATTTCTAAGTTCAGTTAAGGTATTAATAGCTGGCTACAATATTTAGATTACACAAGCACAAATTTAGAGTGCGAGTTTTGTTACCGTATTTTAGCTTACCTGTGACTACAGCTCAGCTTGGTATGTACTAAATTTTACTATTGTTAATTGTTCAGAATCATTTAATTCAGGTTCAAAGTTAAATCTCTTATTTCTAAATTGCGTAGATTCAAGTAGCTTTTGAAATGATTGTTGAGGTAGTCCAAGGCTAACTGTATTTTACTGAATTTCGATGTGCTTCAGAAAGAAAGCTCACTGTTAACTTAAATCACTAAATTAACTTTCGATTTTCCGGTTTTATTAATTCTTTTGCTAAATTAAGTCAGAGTGTAGCGAAATTTATTACTTCTGACAAACTTTCAGTTTTCACACTACACGTGTCAACCTTCAGTTGCCACGCTTCTAGTGCTAATTATATGAGTAATAACCTTTATTTTTCAGTTACTATAGTAATTGTCCTTAGGACTGGCGACCGCAATTTCCCCCAAATCTCAAGTATCTAATTACCGCTAGTTAATTGTTAACGTAACGGCCGCACATTTACTTACTTTATTAACATTACCCCTTTTCAATATTAATTTCCACCAGTTTCATTAGCATTTTTCCTTTCAATAGATGTAATCCTTTCCTCCCTCATTACCGACAAATTAACTTCGGTGACGATTGCTTTTCCCAAATTTCCATTAGGTACACGCGGTTTAATTTTTCACTGTCATTAAGGTCGATAAGTGAGGGAGAGGTTACATAAGGATGGAGAAGTTCCACAACGGTTTGTTAATACAATTCTAAAAATGCTCGAAGTTGAGATTATTGCACTCTCGGTAAAAAAAAAAAAAAAAAAAAAAAAAAAAAGCGCGAAGTCGACAGGTAATAGAACTTCGTGCGCTCCTAACAAGATCTAGGCGTGAAGCATACAAAAACGTTCACTGACAAACCTTAGCGAAAGATCTTACCGAAAACGCGAGAAATGTCTGGTCATATGTAAAATCAATCAGTGAGTCAAAGGCTTCCGTCCAGTCATCCGTCGACTAGTGAGAGCTGGCAATAGAAGATAGCAAAGGGAAATGTGACCTTTTAAAGTTAACGTTTAAGAAACCTTTCACGCAGAAGAATGGTACAACCACACTGTTGTTTCTCTGTGACATAGATCTTTGCGTGGAGGAGATGGTAACAGACATCCGTGACATAGTAGAGAAGCAAAAGAAATATTCGAGAGCATATAAGTCGGCACTTCCATATGGAATTCCAGTTTGGTATTACAGGGAGTGCTCTGCTGCATGGCCCCTATACACAGATGGCACTTATCGGAAATATATGCCCAGTGCCAAAGCCCAAGCGGCTAGAAAAAAGCGCGGGCGACGCCTGGATTTATTAAGAATAAAAGAACGGGTCCGCAAAATTGCAGACCAGTACCTTTTAACATCGCTCTGCAGCAGTATTCTTGAACACATTCTGAAATAAATCTCCTTGGGACAGAACAGCTTGTGTCCATGAATCAGCATGGACTTGGAAATCACCGCTCATGCTAAACTCAGCTTGCTCTTTTCTCACATGAGATCCTGCAAACCATGGACCTGTGGCAACAGGCAGTTCCATATTCCTAGATTTCCTGAATGCGTTTGACACGGTGCTCCACTGCAGACTGTTAACGAAGCTCCGAACAAACGCTATAGGTCCTCAGAAATGTAACTGGCTCGAAGACTTTTTCAGTGATAGAATCAAGTACGTTGACCTCGACTTCGAACGTTCAGCAGAGACGAGGTTATCGTCAGGAACGCCCCAGGGAATTGTAATGGGACAGCTTTTGTTCTTTACATTCTTAAATGACCCGAAGGTGTGGGTGAGCCACAGTTTATGACTGTTTCTTGATGACACTGTAGCGTACGGGAAGGTGGACGTCATCGAGAGATAAAAGATGGCTTAGACAGAATTTCTACAATGAAGAGTCAAAGAAAATGACACCTGCTCAATATCGTGTAGGGCCCCTGCAACCACACCGAAGTGCCGCAACACAAGTATATTCAAAAATGGCTCGAATGGCTGTGAGCACTATGGGACATGACATCTGAAGTCATCAGTCCTCTAGAACTTACAAATACTTAAATCTAAGTAACCTAAGGACATCACACACATGCATGCCCTAGGCAGGATTCGGACCTGCGACCGTAGCGGTCGCGCGGTTCCAGACTGAGGCGCTTAGAACCGCTCGTCCACATCGGCCGGCTACAAGTGGATTCGACTAATGTCTGAAGTAGTGCTGGAGGGAATTCGCACCATGATTCCGTAAATCCTTAAGAGTACGAAGGGGTGGAGACGTCTTCTGAACAGCATATTTCAAGGCATCCCAGATATGCTCAGTAAGGGATGTCGCATTGTCCTGCTGGAATTGCCCGAATCCGTCGGAATGCACAATGGACATGAATGAATGCAGGTGCTCAGACAGGTATCTTACGTACGTGTCACATGTCAGAATCGTATCTAGACGTATCAGGGGTCCCGCAGTACTCCAACTTCACACCCCCCACACCATTGCAGTCTCCACCAGCTTGGAAAGTCCCCTACTGACATTCAGGGTCCATGGGTTCATGAGGTTGTCTCCATACCCGTACACGTCCATCCGCTCAATAAAATTTGAAAAGAAAGTCGTGCGACCAGGCAAAACGTTTCCAATCATCAACACTCCAATACCGGCGTTGACGGGCCCAGGCGAGGCGTAAAGCTTTGTGTGGTGCAGTCATCAATAGTACACGAGTTGGCCTTCGGCTCCGAAAGCCCATATCGAATGTGTTTCGTTGAATGATTCGCACGCTGCACTTGTTGATGGGTCAAAAAAAAATGGCTCTGAGCGCTATGGGACTCAACTTCTAAGGTCATCAGCCCCCTAGAACTTAGAACTACTTAAACCTAACTAACCTAAGGACATCACACACATCCATGCCCGAGGCAGGATTCGAACCTGCGACCGTAGCGGTCGCGCGGCTCCAGACTGTAGCGCCTAGAACCGCTCGGCCACACCGGCCAGCCACTTGTTGATGCCCCAGCATTGAAATCTGCAGCAGTTCGCGGAAGGGCTGCACTTCTGTCACGTTGAATGATTCTCTTTAATCGTCGTTGGTCTCGTTCTTGAAGGCGCTTCAGTCCGGAACCGCGCTGCTGCTACGGTCGCTGGTTCGAATCCTGCCTTGGGCATGGATGTGTGTGATGTCCTTAGGTCAGTTAGATTTCAGTAGTTCTAAGTCTACGGGACTGATGACTTGAGATGTTAAGTGCCATATAGCTTGGAGTCATTTGAACCGTTCTTGAAGTAGATTTTTGCGGCCGCAGCGACGTAGGAGATTTGATGTTTAACCGGATTCCTGATATTCACGGTACACTCGTGAAATGGTCGTACTTGAAAATCCCCACTTCATCGCTACTTCGGAGATGCTGTGTACCTTCGCTTGTGCGCCGACAATAACACCACATTCAAACTCACTTAAATCTTGATATCCTGCCATTGTAGCAGCGGTAATCGATATAACAACTGCGCCAGACACTTATTGTCTTATATAGGCGTTGCCGACTACAACACCGTATTCTGCAAGGTTACATATCTCTGTGTTCAAATACGCGTGCCTATGCTAGTTTCTTTGGCACTTCATGCAGTAGCTGTGATGAATGGCAGCTTTATCTAAACGTACAAAAATGTAGGAAAAACAAACCTGCGCCGTTGGTATACAGCATTAGTTGCGTACTGTTTGAGACGGTCACGTCGATAAAATACACTCCTGGAAATTGAAATAAGAACACCGTGAATTCATTGTCCCACGAAGGGGAAACTTTATTGACACATTCCTGGGGTCAGATACATCACATGATCACACTGACAGAACCACAGGCACATAGACACAGGCAACAGAGCATGCACAATGTCGGCACTAGTACAGTGTATATCCACCTTTCGCAGCAATGCAGGCTGCTATTCTCTCATGGAGACGATCGTAGAGATGCTGGATGTAGTCCTGTGGAACGGCTTGCCATGCCATTTCCACCTGGCGCCTCAGTTGGACCAGCGTTCGTGCTGGACGTGCAGACCGCGTGAGACGACGCTTCATCCAGTCCCAAACATGCTCAATGGGGGACAGATCCGGAGATCTTGCTGGCCAGGGTAATTGACTTACACCTTCTAGAGCACGTTGGGTGGCACGGAATACATGCGGACGTGCATTGTCCTGTTGGAACAGCAAGTTCCCTTGCCGGTCTAGGAATGGTAGAACGTTGGGTTCGATGACGGTTTGGATGTACCGTGCACTATTCAGTGTCCCCTCGACGATCACCAGTGGTGTACGGCCAGTGTAGGAGATCGCTCCCCACACCATGATGCCGGGTGTTGGCCCTGTGTGCCTCGATCGTATGCAGTCCTGATTGTGGTGCTCACCTGCAAGGCGCCAAACACGCATACGACCATCATTGGCACCAAGGCAGAAGCGACTCTCATCGCTGAAGACGACACGTCTCCATTCGTCCCTCCATTCACGCCTGTCGCGACACCACTGGAGGCGGGCTGCACGATGTTGGGGCGTGAGCGGAAGACGGCCTAACGGTGTGCGGGACCGTAGCCCAGCTTCATGGAGACGGTTGCGAATGGTCCTCGCCGATACCCCAGGAGCAACAGTGTCCCTAATTTGCTGGGAAGTGGCGGTGCGGTCCCCTACGGCACTGCGTAGGATCCTACGGTCTTGGCGTGCATCCGTGCGTCGCTGTGGTCCGGTCCCAGGTCGACGGGCACGTGCACCTTCCGCCGACCACTGGCGACAACATCGATGTACTGTGGAGACCTCACGCCCCACGTGTTGAGCAATTCGGCGGTACGTCCAGCTGGCCTCCCGCATGCCCACTATACGCCCTCGCTCAAAGTCCGTCAACTGCACATACAGTTCACGTCCACGCTGTCGCGGCATGCTACCAGTGTTAAAGACTGCGATGGAGCTCCGTATGCCACGGCAAACTGGCTGACACTGACGGCGGCGGTGCACAAATGCTGCGCAGCTAGCGCCATTCGACGGCCAACACCGCGGTTCCTGGTGTGTCCGCTGTGCCGTGCGTGTGATCATTGCTTGTACAGCCCTCTCGCAGTGTCCGGAGCAAGTATGGTGGGTCTGACACACCGGTGTCAATGTGTTCTTTTTTCCATTTCCAGGAGTGTATTTAGATGTAACGTTGCAAAGCGATATGAAATGGAACGACCAATAAGTTTGATAGTACTGAAAGCGAATGGTGCACTTACTTTTATTGGGATAGTTTTGGGGAAGTGTTGCTCATCTATAAAGGAGACTGTGTATTGAGGAATAGTACATTCCTGACTACAGCCTGGGTGTTTGGGGTCTCCACGGGGTCGTATTAAAGAAAGACGTAGAAGCAATTCCGAGACGGGTTGCTAAATTTGTTACTAGTACGTTCTATCAGCACGCAAGTCTAGAGTAATCCATTTATCTGATGACCTCAAATCGACGCAGTAGATGACGGGCACCGGTCTCTCCGTAGTCTAGCGGGTCAAATGCCGTACCGTCCCCAGTACTAAATTTAAAATATTTGTTAATAAATCTGTTACTCACCCATGCCATGCTGGAACTGCCTGCCATTGCTTTCCACGCATTCCTCACATTCACTCAAGAAATTTTTCATCACACGATGTAATTCTCTGTCAGAATTTGAATTAATATAGTAGTGGATGTTATCCTTCTAGTTCCTGTCACGTGTGTGTGTTTATTGTGAATACTTTATCCTTTAGTGCTTCCCACAAATAGAAATCGCGTGAAGTTGATATGGAACTTCGACAGGGCCAGATATTGTTACTAACATCACTATCATGGAACACATTGTGAATTTTGTGCAAAGAATCGTTGGCCGTATATGCCCTTGTGGAATCCTGTTGAAAAAATGCGAAGCTTCGTTCTCTTTCACTCACTTCATTAAAAAATAGTTTCAAAATATTTTCCACGTATCTTTTAGTGTTCACTGTGTCATTAAAAAAATAGTACTATCATTCTGTCGCCACTAACTGCGCACCACACTACTACTTACCGTGAAGGGGTTCCCAATGAAGCAGAATAGATCTATCGGAAAATCAGTTTTGGGAATTAGCACACCCGTCCAAATGGAACCAAGCCTCATCTGAACAGAGAATGCTTGTTTCAACCCATTCGCAAAATACAACCCAATGTGCGGGATCAGCAGTTTTAAGTTTTGGCACTTCGATTACTTTACAGGTTTTTAGCCCAAATAACTTCCAACTCTTGGTACAGAGGTGCAAGAAATTTATGTTTGTTGTGAAAGTCTTCTACGAGACAATTTAGGAGAATTATCGAGGTGTCATGGAATGTCATTGAGACAAGCTTCTGTGAGCACTGTACGTCATCGTTTACGCTTCTTGTCATGAACAGTTGGCGTTTCACTAAATTTATTCATTAGTTTGTAACACCTGGAAACTTCTATTCAATCCGTCTCCGTACAATACCAGCAGATTGTGTACCACGTACGTACGGGTCATTAATGAACACTCGCTGTAGAATGGAATAATTCGGTCTTGCCATTGTTGCGCTCACAGACTTCACTGTCATAATCATGATATTTGTTCCACTGTTTGAATGAAACTGGTCGATAAGACGCCTACTGCGGCATCGACAGGGAGACGCGCAACCCATTCCACCCGACTTCGGGGTTCCCTGTGGCTGGCGAACACAATCCCACGAGCGCGGTCATCAGGTAAATGGAACACCCCGTATTACGGAAGTGCTTCGTGAACTCAAATGGACACTCTTGGAGGGAAGGCGACGTTCTTTTTGCAAGGTAATAGTGAGGAAATTTACAGAAACGACATTTGAGACCGACTGTAAAAGGATTCTATTTCCGCCAACGTACGTTCTTCGTAAGGACCTCGAAGATACGGAGTATTTGCGCTCTTGCGGAGGTATACAGGCAGTCGTTTTCCCCCGCTCTATTTGCGAGTGGAACAATAAAGGAAATTACCAGCAGTGGTACGTGGTACCGTCGGCCATGCACTGTACGGTGGCTAATGGAGTATGTACGCAGATGTAGACGATTTCAGGTTTTTTTTAGCTTTGTTTATCTCACATTACTATTAAAAAGTATCTATTTGAGATAAACAGTCAAAATTTTTGCTAACTAATTTCAGGTGATGTATGAAGAGCAAGTTGATCTCGTTAACAAAGCGACATTGGAATCACATGGCAGTAGAGAGATGTAGGAATGGAGACACTGTATTGTCGCGAAAAAAACAGTGAATCGTATATACAATAAGTTTCCTTTCATTTACGTCTATGGTCACAGACATTTTGTTAACAGGTTACCGGTTTCGGTCTACAATGACCGTCATCAGATCTGTTTTATAAAAACAAAGTCCTAATGTACTGCAGCCATAGTGGCATCGTCAAATGTTAAATGCAAAATCAGCACCAGCAAATAGATATAAATAATATGACTCGTGCATATGATGTTATTTATATATATTTGACGATGCTGGTGCTGATTTTTCATTTAACATTTGACGATGACACTATGGCTGCAGTACATTAGGACTCTGTTTTTATAAAACAGATATGATGATGGTCATTATAGGCCGAAACCTGTAATCTGTTAACAAAAAGTTTGTGACCATAGACATAAATTAAAGGAAACGTATTGGAGACACTTGATTTATGGTTCTGTTCTTTTCATCATAATACAGATATATATTTTCTCGGAGCTTACTCTAGCCTACTTTGTCCGATAATCCATCTGAATAGTTGTGGCATCCGCATAGCTAGCAGATGGAGGACGTAAGTATTTACTATCACTGCTGCTGCCGGGATTTTTCCTTGCTGGCGTGAATAGAACGGACCCTGGGTCCCCTAGTGAAATGTAAGCAGGTACCTGATGAATAAATAGCTACTTCAGTTGCGTAATAAAACATCAACTACCGGGATATCGGTATGCTAACGATACAGTTATTTAGCGATGTGATTTGCGGAGGATATATGATAATCGGAGACAGACTTCTATTCTATGCTTTTATTTAACGAATTTTTTAGGCTCCAGATGAATCATTATTATGAGTAACATATATAGTCAGTGTTAATCAAACACAGGACCATAGCAGTATAATGCCAATTATATAGGATGAAATGTTCTCGTTTAATTTGCCCTAAGTTTGGATAGTGTCCCATGCTTTCGGCGTTTGTCTCCATCATACACGTCAGGCCATTAGTCTGAAGGTAGTGAGATTGTCTAGGTTTGCAGATTTACGCCCAGATAAAAGCGTCTGATATCCAGGACTACGTCAGGGATATGGCACATGCTGAGGTGGCAGCCACTCCGTCCACACATTTCGTTTTTCCTCAGTATCCAGCGTCGCTTGCAGTACCCCCTCTTACACTGATCAATCAGAACGTTATGACTACCTACCTAATGGTCGGTATGTACACCTTTGGCACAGATAACAAAGGCGACCCGTCGTGGCATGGAACCAATGACACCTTGGTATGTCACTGGAAGCAGTTGGCACCACATCTGAACACACAAGTTAGCTAATTCCCGCACATTCCGGGGAGGGGGCCGATGAGCATCCCAGATGCGTCCGATCGTCTTCAGATCTGTCGAGTTGGGGGGTCTGCACATCAATTGGAACTCGCCACTGTGTTCCGCGAATCCACTCCATCACACGCTTGACCTTGTAACATGACGCATTGTATTGTTGAACAAGGCCATTGCCATCAGGAAGAATGGTCGTCACGAAGGGGTGTGCGTAGTCTGAAACCAGAGTACGATACTACTTTGGCGTCATAGTGCGTTTCACGAGCTCCACTCGGTCCATGGATGCCCACGTGAATATTCCCCAGTGTATAATGGAATATGCTTTATGACAAGACACAAATGGTTGCCCCGGCATCTCGCTATTGGGACTGTGTTTTAAAAGAATCCATAGAGATTCGTTTATCTGACAATCTTATTAATAGAGACAAGGGCTATCTTTTAAGTAAGACTTGGGACCCGGTGTTATCTGACATCAAAAAACAACGGTCTGTGTTTCGATCGTCGGAATAAAATTTTTTTAATTTTTGACAGCGATATCTCGATTTCGCCTATTTCCACCACTGGCGGCGCCGTATGTTTACTGCGCTAGAGGGCAGTTACGGCACCTTCTCGCGCACGCGTTGTGGGTCTTCTGCGGCCTATATAGGGGCCGCAGCTTGCGCTAGGAAGTCAGTTCCGGCGAGATCGTGCACCAGCACCCTCACCTGAAGATGGCGGCCAGTTGGACCGCGGAAATATTGTGTCATGAAGACGTTATGATCCGGCTGCATACCCGAGAAGAATATTATCAAGGCCTATCCATATCCTCCATGCCACTCTATTCTCGCACAGTCTCTTCATTTCCACGATTGTTTTTCCACGCCTTTGTCCCAGTTTCTCGAACCTGTCCTCCCATATCTGAAGCTACTACTATTTCCGTGCCGGCCGCGGTGGTCTAGTGGTTCTAGGCGCGCAGTCCGGAACCGCGGGACTGCTACGGTCGCAGGTCCGAATCCTGCTTCGGGCATGGATGTGTGTGATGTCCTTAGGTTAGTTAGGTTTAAGTAGTTCTAAGTTCTAGGGGACTGATGACCACAGAAGTTAAGTCCCATAGTGCTCAGAGCCACTATTTCCGTGAATCACTCTTACCTCCACTTGGGTGATTAGCTCAGTCCTGAGTGGTTTGTTGTGCGACTTTGTCCGTGGCCCAATTGCCCATTATACCGCAGGTGGTTGGGGTTTGGGTAAGACATTTCCTCTTTACCAACTTATGTATGGTTTACCCGTCAATTCTCGGGTCACTGATTGCAGCGTTTTCTCACGGGGCGATGCAGTCGCCACATCCCTGCTCCATTTCATCATCTCTAGTTGATAACTAAAAGTTTAGAACTATCTCTCGCATTTGGCATAGTGTGTCCCAGTTCCGTTAAGACTGTGGCTGTCAAAAGCAAAAGTCGGGAATTATGTTTACAAAATCATCATATTTGTTCAAAATAGTTTCCACCTGAATCAAAGAAAAGCAGAAATCGATTCATAAGTGTTTTGAAACAGTCACTGTAGTACTTTATTGGAACTGCATTTAGTACTGCAGTACAGTTTTATTGGATGTCCTTAACTGGGACATAATGGCGTCCTTTCATTTCCAGCTTCAAAGTGAGGAACAATCAGAAGTCGGTTAGGGCGAAATCCGGCGTATACGGTGGGTGATCCTGGATCCATGATCCAGGATCTCGTACACAATCTTCCCTTTGTGAGCTGGTGTGTTGTCATGGAGGAGCGATCGCAAACCTGAATCTAGGTAATCGGACGAATTCTAGCCCACAATTCTGGAGGATTAAAAAAGCTTGGTATTGCCTCCCTGCTCCACTGCCATTTTCCAACGAGTGTCAGACGTGTACTGTTACATTCCCGGCCGGGATCTCTACTGCACAAGTACTAGCGCTTTGAATTTCTACAGCGCTGTTTTTGAAGCCTGAGGGATCGTAATTCCGCAGCTCGCTGCGAGGTAGCACTGCAGTTTTGAATTTCACGCAGGCATTGCTATTGAAATGGCCTGGGAGTCGGGACAGGTTCCATCAGACTGGACAAAAGCAGTAATCACACCAATCTTTAAACATGGAAACAGAAAAGATTGTAACAACTACAGAGGTATCTCTTCAATCAGCGTTGTGGGTAAAATCTTCTCAGGTATTGTTGAAAGGAAAGCGCGAGTATTAGTTGAGGACCAATTGGATGAAAATCAGTGTGGGTTTAGGCCTCTTAGAGGTTGTCAGGACCAGATCTTTAGCTTACGGCAAATAATGGAGAAGTGTTATGAGTGGAACAGGGAATTGTATCTATGCTTTATAGATCTAGAAAATGCATGTGACCGGGTTCCTAGGAGGAAGTTATTGTCTGTTCTACAAGATTATGGAATACGAGGCAAACTTTTGCAAGCAATTAAAGGTCTTTACATGGATAGTCAGGCAGCAGTTAGAGTTGACGGTAAATTGAGTTCATGGTTCAGAGTAGTTTCAGGGTAAGACAAGGCTGCAACCTGTCTCCACTGTTGTTCATATTATTTATGGATCATATGTTGAAAACAATAGACTGGCTGGGTGAGATTAAGATATGTGAACACAAAATAAGCAGTCTTGCATATGCGGATGACTTAGTTGTGATGGCAGATTCGATTGAAAGTTTGCAAAGTAATATTTCAGAGTTAGATCATAAATGTAAGGACTATGGTATGAAGATTAGCATCTCCAAAACGAAAGTAATGTCAGTGGGAAAGAAATATAAACGGATTGAGTGCCAAATAGGAGGAACAAAGTTAGAACAGGTGGACGGTTTCAAGTACTTAGGATGCATATTCTCACAGGATGGCAACATAGTGAAAGAACTGGAAGCGAGGTGTAGCAAAGCTAATGCAGTGAGCTCTCAGCTACGATCTACTCTCTTCTGCAAGAAGGAAGTCAGTACCAAGACTAAGTTATCTGTGCACCGTTCAATCTTTCGACCAACTTTGTTGTATGGGAGCGAAAGCTGGGTGGATTCAGGTTACCTTATCAACAAGGTTGAGGTTACGGATATGAAAGTAGCTAGGATGATTGCAGGTACTAGTAGATGGGAACAATGGCAGGAGGGTGTCCACAATGAGGAAATCAAAGAAAAACTGGGAATGAACTCTATAGATGTAGCAGTCAGGGCGAACAGGCTTAGATGGTGGGGCCATGTTACACGCATGGGAGAAGCAAGGTTACCCAAGACACTCATGGATTCAGCAGTAGAGGGTAGGAGGAGTCGGGGCAGACCGAGGAGAAGGTACCTGGATTCGGTTAAGAATGAATTTGAAGTAATAGGTTTAACATCAGAAGAGGCACCAATGTTAGCACTGAATAGGGGACCATGGAGGAACTGTATAAGGGGGGCTATGCTCCAGACTGAACGCTGAAAGGCATAATCAGTCTTAAATGATGATGATGATGATGATGATGATTGCTGTTGGAGCTGGAAAACACCGTGTGCGCGAGCCTCACTTTACAAGATTGCAGTCATGATCTCGACTGCATAGGCAGATTAGGAAGCTGACATTCGAGGTAAGCTAGCGCCAGGTCCCTCCCGATCTCCGCGTCGGCTCCAGCGTCCGTTCTCCATCATCCAGCGCTCCGGATGCGCTCCAGTGACGACGGGCGAGTTCTGAGCCGCCTAAGAACTGCGGCCGGCGGTGTCCCCGTGCGGCGCCGGAGAGGCAATTGGCGGCTGCTGTGGGCGCTAATTAGCGTCCGGCGGCCTTTGTGCCTTTGTCTGCGCCCCTGCCGCCCGCCGCTCGGGCCTGCGGCACAGCACCGCGCTCTGCTCAGCTTCTGTTCCTTCACCACGACGCGGAAATTTCCGCCGAGTCCAGCAGTCAGTTACGACGTCCAACCCACTACCTGCTCTGCCCAACCGTCACTGCCGAAAGCCACAAGGCTTACCTTAAGCCGGGTCCGTACGGAAGCCGTAGACAACTTTAGGGACCGCGACCGCACCAGCGTCGTATTTGTTGCTTTCAGTCGTTGCTGAGCGTGAGGTAACCACCTAGCTGGTGCGTACTAATTCCTGGAGGTTTTTGTGTGTCCATCCTTTCGATCGGAGGTCTTCGGGGCAGCTAATGGTTGGAGTGCCGACGTCACAGTTACAGGTAGTCTACATAAACCAGTTATGTTGGGCACTGATGCAGCTTATATATGGACTGTGATAACCCCTTCAGCATCAACTAAGACCTAAAGATGGCCCTTTGAAGCGCCTAAACTGGTACTCTAACCCTCCTGGCTCCACAAACCGCAGTCGGCTTTTGACCTCGTCAAGTAGCCTCCTCTGCTGTCTTCGGCATCTTCTCTACTTGCTCTCAGGGCCTGGAGATCCTTGGCAACCTGGTCTCTCCATCTCATTTTCGGCGTGCCTACAGGTCTTCGTCCTTCCGGTTTATTCTCTGAGATTTCTCTCAGTAAAGATCTCTGCCCTCTTCTATAGACGCGGCCGGCAGATATTAGTCTTGGCTTCCGCTACTACATCTGGTTCTACATCTACATTCTCCATTTATACTCCGCAAGTCACCCAACGGTGTGTGGCGGAGGGCACTTTACGCGCCATTGTCATTACCTCCCTTTCCTGTTCCAGTCGCGTATGGTTCGCGGGAAGAACGACTGTCTGAAAGCCTCCGTGCGCGTTCTAATCTCTCTAATTTTACATTCGTGATCTCCTCGGGAGGTATAAGTAGGGGGAAGCAATATATTCGATACCTCACCCAGAAACGCACCCTCTCGAAACCTGGCGAGCAAGCTACACCGCGATGCAGAGCGCCTCTCTTGCAGAGTCTGCCACTTGAGTTTGTTAAACATCTCCGTAACGCTATCACGGTTACCAAATAACCCTGTGACGAAACGCGCCGCTCTTCTTTGGATCTTCTCTATCTCCAACGTCAACCCGATTTGGTACGGATCCCACACTGATGCGCAATACTCAAGTATAGGTCGAACGAGTGTTTTGTAAGCCACCTCCTTTGTTGATGGACTACATTTTCTAAGGACTCTCCCAACGAATCTCAACCTGGTACCCGCCTTACCAACAATTAATTTTATATGATCATTCCACTTCAAATCGTTCCGCACGCATACTCCCAGATATTTTACAGAAGTAACTGCTACCAGTGTTTGTTCTGCTATCATATAATCATACAATAAAGGATCCTTCTTTCTATGTATTCGCAATACATTACATTTGTCTATGTTAAGGGTCAGCTGCCACTCCCTGCACCAAGTGCCTATCCGCTGCAGATCTTCCTGCATTTCGCTACAATTTTCTAATGCTGCAACTTCTCTGTATACTACAGCATCATCCGCGAAAAGCCGCATGGAACTTCCGACACTATCTACTAGGTCATTTATATATATTGTGAAAAGCAATGGTCCCATAACACCCCCCTGTGGCACGCCAGAGGTTACTTTAACGTCTGTAGACGTCTCTCCGTTGATAACAACGTGCTGTATTCTGTTTGCTAAAAACTCTTCAATCCAGCCACACAGCTGGTCTGATATTCCGTAGGCTCTTACTTTGTTTATCAGGCGACAGTGCGGAACTGTATCGAACGCCTTCCGGAAGTCAAGGAAAATAGCATCTACCTGGGAGCCTGTATCTAATATTTTCTGGGTCTCATGAACAAATAAAGCGAGTTGGGTCTCACACGATCGCTGTTTCCGGAATCCGTGTTGATTCCTACATAGTAGATTCTGGGTTTCCAAAAACGACATGGTACTCGAGCAAAAAACATGTTGTAAAATTCACCGTGTAGCTCCCTGTTCTTACTTCTTCGTGATTCTCCTCCCTCATCGATTGATCCAAATACCTTTCGCAGGGCCGGCAGTGGCGGCCGAGTGGTTCTAGGCGCTTCAGTCCGGAAGCGCGCGACTGCTACGGTCGCAGGTTCGACTCCTGCCTCGTGCATGGATGTGTGTGATGTCCTTCTGTTAGTTAGGTTTAAGTAGTTCTAGGTTCTAGGGGACTGATGACCTCAGGTGTTAAGTCCCATAGTGCTTAGAGCCATTTGAACCTTTCGCAGGATTTTATTTTCAAAAACTTTTATCTTTGTCTCCGCGTATTTATCTATCCTCCATATTTCTGCCTCATGTAGTAATATGGGTGTAATTATGGTTTTATATATTTTTACTCTGGTTCCTCTTGAAAAAATTTTGGATTACAGTAGGTTTTTTGTGTATGTGTGTGTGTGTGTATGATGCTCTGCCGAACCTGGTAGCTACACAATAAATAAAAACGTAAGGACAGCTGTAGGCGTTTCATTTTCTTACAATTCCTTGAGGCGTCTGGCCACAGTGACTTCCGCAAAGTACGAGAGCTATTCGGAAAGTAAAGAAAGATTGGTCACGGAATGGAAACAACACTGAAAATCAGAACTGTTTTATTTACAGCCGTTAGCTACACCTTCCTGCTACACCTCCACATAGTCGCCGCTCCGACTTAGGCATTAGTTGTAGCGTTGTACTAAAGTTCTAATACCCTCGTCTTAGAAAGCAGCCTTCTGTGCTTTACGACAGTATCCTGTACTGGACTGCATCTCGTTGTCTGTCCCAAAATGTCCGTAGTCAGCGGTTCATCTCAGCAGAGATGAAAATCAGAGGAAACCAAGTCTGAGCTGTATGGTGGATGATGAAACACTTCCCATTAGAAAACGCTGCATATGCGTCGTTAATACCCCTGCAGTGTAGGCCCAAGAACTGACACAGAGAAGGAAATGCAGGCCACGAGGAGCGACCATGCGGTTTGAGGCACCATGTCACGAATTGCGGGGCCCCTCCCGACGAAGGTTCGAGTCTTCCCTCGAGCATGGGTGTGTGTACTGCCCTTAGCATAAGCTAGTTTAAGTTAGATTGAGTAGCGTGTAAGTCTAGGGACCGATGACCTCAGCGGTTTGGTCGCTTAGGAATTCACACACATTTTAACATTTGAAGGAAATACATGGCAGTTACGTTATGCGGGGTAGCATGAAATCAGGCGAAATCTCCCAGCAGTCACCCCATACTTGGTAGGAGACTATTTTGCAGGCATCGTTACGCGCTCACTCGCGCTCAGAAAGGGGAAGAGCACTGTGACGCTATGCACCGGCGAGTTGGGAACACTGCCCAATACAGCCGTGCAAAGTTTGATCGAATTTTCGCTGTGGTTTCCATTTCACTACCGATCGTTTGTTACTTGCATAATAGCCCTCGCAACAGCCCTAGTCCTGCATCTGGTCCCCCAGACCAACAGTAAACAACATGGTAAAAGCAAAATGAATTCGATGAAGTTCTAGTGGCATTATTAAACTTCTTTGTCAAAAAATATCTTTGTTATCAAAATTTTGGTAGACTCTAATGAACACGGTGACTCCTTGAAGAAGTTACAAACTTTCTGGTATGGTGGAAAAGGGGATATGTATCAATTTGAGGTGAGAGAAAATCGTTCTGATACATCTGTCAGTGAAATACACGTACGATATAACATATACGCACAGTGGATGACTAACAAATAATCGGATAAAGTCACAGTGTGATTTTTAGGAACTCATTACCATTTTACAACTTTTGAGTATTACGGAAATGCTTCGTGAACTCAAATAGGGGTCCCTGGAAGGAAGACGTCGTTCCTTTCGAGAGGCACTTTCGCAGAAATTCAGGGAGCCGGCATTGGAAGCCGACTGCAGATCGATTCTACCGTCGCCAATGTTCATTTCGCGTAAGGACCACAAAGACGAGGCTGGAGAAATTGGAGATCGTACGGAGGCTTAGAGACAGTCGTTTTCCCCTCGTTCAATTTGAGGGTGGAACAGGAAAGCAAATGACTAGATAAGCACCGTACGCTAGCTTCTGGAATATATGTGTAGACGTACGTGAAAAATACATTCATGCAAGAGGATTCTACAGTACCAGTATTTAACTGCTGCACAGACCTACAAATGAGAGATATCTACATTACGGCTACCGGTACTGAAACGTGATAAACATTGCTTAAAGCAAACAAAGTACCAGGCCCTGATGGAATTTAAGTTATATTTTACAGGTGCTTCGAACCCACATTTTCGCTAGCGTAAAACTGTATGGTCTGCACAGATTTTTTTTGTTTTCCAGTACTCGAATTTTTACGTTGTTCAGAAATTGCAACATCATCTACACTTGTCACATTAATTAAGACCATAGAAGCATGGTCGAGTGAAACAGGAGTGATTCCTAGGGAACCCCAAAGTAGTATTTTAGGCCCTTTGCTGTTCCTTATCTATATAAACGATTCGGGAGACAATCTGAGCAGCCGTCTTAGGTTGTTTGCAGATGACGCTGTCGTTTATCGACTAGTAAAGTCATCAGAAGATCAAAACAAACTGCAAAACGATTTAGAAAAAAAATATTTGTATGGTGCGAAATTGGCAGTTGACCCTAAACAACGAAACGTGTCAGGTCATCTACATGAGTGCTTAAAGGAACTCGTTAAACTTCGGTTACCCGATAAATCAGTCTAATCTAAAAGCCGTAAATTCAACTAAATACCTAGGTATTACAATTACGAACAACTTAAATTGGAAGGAACACATAGAAAATGTTGTGGGGAAGACTAACCAAAGACTGCGTTTTATTGGCAGGACACTTAGAAAATATAACAGACGTACTAAGAAGACTGCTGCGCGGTGTGGGATCCTTACAAGATAGGACTGACGGAGTACATCAAAAGAGTTCAAAGAAAGGCAGCACGTTTTATATTATCCCGAAATATGGGAGACAGTGTCACAGAAATGATACAGGATTTGGGCTGGAAATCGTTAAAAGAAAGGCTCTTTTCGTTGCGACGGAATCTTCTCACGAAATTCCAATCACCAACATTATCCTCTGAATGCGAAAATATTTTGTTGACACCGACCTACATAGGGAGGAACGATCACCACGATAAAATAAGGGAAATCAGAGCTCATACGGAAAGATATAGGTGTTCATTGCTTCCGCGCGCTAGACGAGATTGGGATAATAGAAAAGTGTAAAGGTGGTTATATGAACACTCTGCCAGACACTTAAATGTGATTTGCAGAGTATCCATGTAATGTAGATGTCTTTTCCGATTGTACTTCTGACAAAAAAGCGATTCTGTTAGCCACAGTCCAATGTTTCTGTTACTCGTGCCTTTTGCATTCTTGTGACGATATTTTCATTGAAACTTTCATCCCCCAACACACCTTTCCTTACATCTGGGAAGTGAAATACCAAATTACGTATATTTAGCATTTTTTAATATAAGGAAATATTTTCTTAAATATTTTCATCCCCTGTTTCAACGTCTTAATGGACGGGTTTCCAAAAACAAATGAAACACATACTTTCTTTCTTTCTAACAGAGAAGCCAAATTCCAGATTTTATTCAACACCGTCTCCAAATTTTAAGTTTCCGTCTTTAGCAGCTTTGGCTGGGTGACGATGGCCCTATTCTACCCCGTTAAAGGTTGAATTTTCAAAAACAGTGGGACACGTAGTTTTTTATTTCCAGCCGAGAAGCCAAATTCAAATTGTAATACTTTTAGCTTTAATCATGCTTTCATAATGAAATATTTTTATAAAACATTTCATCCCTGTATCACTCTCCTACGTGTAGAATGTCCAAAAACACTGGAATAAATACTTTTTTTTTGGAACCGAGAAGTCAAACACCAATTTCCATAGATAAAGCTTTAAAGTTTGACACTTCTTTAATAATGATTTTCAAGAGCATCTTCCACCCACTATGTCACCCCTATACAGGTTAAAAATGCTAGAAAAGATATTTCTTTACTTCTGACCAAAAAGAAAATACCAATTTTCGCTGGCCTAACCTCATAATTGCGCCGATAGCGACAAATTAAAAAAAAATTCATCCACTGTTTCTCTCACTTGGGGATGGAATTTCAGAAAATCTCTTCTTAAACGACGCCTATAGTATAAGATCAACATGCTCAGAAAATGTCAGTGTTCTTTCCTCAGTCAGTGAGTGAGTCAGTCAGTCAGTCGGGACATTGCCT
The DNA here is from genome assembly GCF_023864275.1 of Schistocerca cancellata. NCBI lineage: Eukaryota > Metazoa > Arthropoda > Insecta > Orthoptera > Acrididae > Schistocerca > Schistocerca cancellata. The sequence continues at coordinate 46,540,886 of NC_064632.1, forward strand.
TTTGCATACAGAGATTAACTACTTTTCGAATTTTACTAGCTCATATTTATCGAGAATCTTCTGGTGCAGCAAATGGTCCCGTATGGCTGGGAAAGAGCACAGGTCTTTTTTGTTTACAAAAAGGGTAAACGATCCGATGCACAGAATTACAGACCAGTACTGCTGATGTCACCCAGTTGCAGCATCCCAGAGCGTATTCTAGGCCCAGTTGTTATGACACTTCTGGAGGAAGAGGAACTTTGTGTTCTGCCTTACGGCAGGTTTTGCCATGGGGGAAGCCTCGTCAGAGGAGTCCACCGCATGAGCATCTAGGGAAGTGATCCCAGTGGTGGTTTCCCGTTGCCTTCCGCTGATGATGATGAAATGATAATGAGTACAACACAACACCTAGTCTCTGAGCGGAGAAAATCTCCGACCCAGCCGGGAATCGAACCCGGACCCTTTGGCGTGACCGACAGCAGCGCTGACCACTCAGCTATCGGGACTGACGGAGGAAGAGAAGCTCCTCTCTGAGAGTCAGCACAGATTCAGGACGAAACCACTCGTGTAAGACACGGCTTGCTGTGACACATTGCCTGTTGGTTTCTGTATCTGGTTCTTCAGCTGACATATCTTGGATATCTAAACAGTCTCCATGCTGTAACTTTACAGTATGCTTTTTGCCACTTATTAACGTCTAGATGGAGCACCTTAACTGGAATCTTTAATTAAATATCTTAATTTGGCTCTGTGGTATGTGGCGTACCTAAATCGTCACCCATCAAATCAATGATAAAGGAAGTCATCTGACTACGAAGTTAAAGAATCATCTCAATGATCTCAGTTTCTTACACAGACGGAGCCAAATTCACAATAAATAAACTGAACGATCACGGAAATGAGTAAACTAATGCCTTGCCAAACTTAGATAGTAGATGTTGAATGTAAGTCAGGTGAACACGTATCTGAACGAAACACTTACTTTCGTCTACATCTACATCTATTTCCTATGTTCATGCAGTAAACGATCAACATCAGGCAGCAGCTCTTAATTAATTACTTCCTTACCACCAACTCTGTTGGCAACACATTTCTCAGACAGCATCCACATGTACCACTGAACGTATGTGCAATATAATATCATTGAACGACACATACAGGAGATATGCCATCATGAACATTGAGAGGCATCAGAAACATTCTTAACGTCAAATATTTCAAACATCAACTCATTTGCAATTAGACGCTTGCAGCTGTTGTATACATGGAAGTTCTATTCCTTAAAGAATCGAGGCTGGGGAGGGCTACTGACAAATATGGAGTACTGGAATTTAATTACTGCTTGGTTGGTAACGATAAAGCACCGATAGAGGAATCGGTCCGTGCAGGGTACTGTACAAATATATTCCAAAAGGCCTCTCGCGAAAATGCGATTTTTCATGGGTTCATATCTCGAGCTGCATTGATCACAGCGGTAAGGGGTGAAGTGCTGTGGACAGTCCTTGGCCTAAGTACCATTCGTACGCCTATCGCAAAAATAAGCATACTACAGGTATCCTACAGTTCAAATGTTCAAAATGTGTGTGAAATCTTATGGGACTTAACTGCTGTCATCAGTCCCTAAGCTTACACACTACTTAACCTAAATTATCCTAAGGACAAACACACACACCCATGCCCGAGGGAGGACTCGAACCTCCGCCGGGATCAGCCGCGCAGTTCATGACTGCAGCGCCTAAGACCGCTCGTCTAATCACGCGTGGTGTATCCTACAGTACAGAGTTAACATTACTCACTTCTTCCGTCCCAGCCAGACTCAGCCAATTGCTTGACTATTGCACTAGGTTTGGTCTAGGATGGGCGTTAGGTGGCTTATAAAAGCACCATTTGTTTATGGACGGTCCCTGAGAAAACTGAAAAAAGCCGTTATTTTACCGTGGGTCGTAATATTCGCAATTATCTAAAGAACTAAATAGAGCAAATGGCTCTAATTTAACTGTATCTTCTTTTGACATTTTCTACACCGAAGAGCGAAAGAAACTGATACACCTACCTGATACCGTGTAGAGCCCCCTTGAGCACGACGTGGCACGGGCTCGACTAACGTCTGAAATAGCGCTGGAGGGAACTGATACCATGTATCCTCCAGGGCTGTCCATAAATCCGTAAGAGTACATTGCACATTGCAAGGCGTCCCAGATATACTCAATATTGTTAATGTCTATGGAGTTTGGCAGTCAGAAGAAGTGTTTAAACCCAGAAGAATGTTCCTGGAGACACACTGTAGGAATTCTAGACGTGTGGGGTGTCGCATTGTCCTGCTGGAATTGCTCAAGTACGTCAACATAAATACACTCCTGGAAATTGAAATAAGAACACCGTGAATTCATTGTCCCAGGAAGGGGAAACTTTATTGACACATTCCTGGGGTCAGATACATCACATGATCACACTGACAGAACCACAGGCACATAGACACAGGCAACAGAGCATGCACAATGTCGGCACTAGTACAGTGTATATCCACCTTTCGCAGCAATGCAGGCTGCTATTCTCCCATGGAGACGATCGTAGAGATGCTGGATGTAGTCCTGTGGAACGGCTTGCCATGCCATTTCCACCTGGCACCTCAGTTGGACCAGCGTTCGTGCTGGACGTGCAGACCGCGGGAGACGACGCTTCATCCAGTCCCAAACATGCTCAATGGGGGACAGATCCGGAGATCTTGCTGGCCAGGGTAGTTGACTTACACTTTCTAGAGCACGTTGGGTGGCACGGGATACATGCGGACGTGCATTGTCCTGTTGGAACAGCAAGTTCCCTTGCCGGTCTAGGAATGGTAGAACGATGGGTTCGATGACGGTTTGGATGTACCGTGCACTATTCAGTGTCCCCTCGACGATCACCAGTGGTGTACGGCCAGTGTAGGAGATCGCTCCCCACACCATGATGCCGGGTATTGGCCCTGTGTGCCTCGGTCGTATGCAGTCCTGATTGTGGCGCTCACCTGCACGGCGCCAAACACGCATACGACCATCATTGGCACCAAGGCACAAGCGACTCTCATCGCTGAAAACGACACGTCTCCATTCGTCCCTCCATTCACGCCTGTCGCGACACCACTGGAGGCGGGCTGCACGATGTTGGGGCGTGAGCGGAAGACGGCCTAACGGTGTGCGGGACCGTAGCCCAGCTTCATGGAGACGGTTGCGAATGGTCCTCGCCGATACCCCAGGAGCAACAGTGTCCCTAATTTGCTGGGAAGTGGCGGTGCGGTCCCCTACGGCACTGCGTAGGATCCTACGGTCTTGGCGTGCATCCGTGCGTCGCTGCGGTCCGGTCCCAGGTCGACGGGCACGTGCACCTTCCGCCGACCACTGGCGACAACATCGATGTACTGTGGAGACCCCACGCCCGACGTGTTGAGCAATTCGGTGGTACGTCCACCCGGCCTCCCGCATGCCCACTATACGCCCTCGCTCAAAGTCCGTCAACTGCACATACGGTTCACGTCCACGCTGTCGCGGCATGCTACCAGTGTTAAAGACTGCGATGGAGCTCCGTATGCCACGGCAAACTGGCTGACACTGACGGCGGCGGTGCACAAATGCTGCGCAGCTAGCGCCATTCGACTGCCAACACCGCTGTTCCTGGTGTGTCCGCTGTGCCGTGCGTGTGATCATTGCTTGTACAGCCCTCTCGCAGTGTCCGGAGCAAGTATGGTGGGTCTGACACACCGGTGTCAATGTGTTCTTTTTTCCATTTCCAGGAGTGTAGATGGAGGATGCTTACGCGCGAGTCACCTGCCAGAGTCGTATCTAGACGTATCAGGGGTCCCATATCACTCCAGCTGCTCACGCCTCACACCATTACAGAGTCTCCACCAGCTTGAACAGTCCTCTGCTGACATGCAGGGTCCATGGATTCATGAGGTTGTCTCCATATGCGTACATGTCCATCAGCTCGATACAATTTGAAACGAGACTCGTCCGATCAGGCAACATGTTTCCAGTCATCAACAGTCCAATGTTGGTGTTGTTGGGCCCAGGCGAGGTGTGAAGCTTCGTTCGTGCAGTCATCAAGCGTGCGCGAGTGGGCACTCGGCTCCGAAGGTCCATATCAGTGGTGTTTCGTTGCATTCTTCGCACACTGACGCTTACTGATGGCCCAGCACTGAAATCTGTAGCAATTTGCGGAAGGGCTGCACTTCTGTTACGTTGAACGATTATTTTCAGTCGTCGTTGGTTCCGTTCTTACAGGATTATTATCGGCAGCAGCGATGTCGGAGGTTTGATGTTTTACCGGATTCCTGATATTCACGGTACAGTCGTGAAGTGGTCGTACGGAAAAATTCCCATATCATCGCTACCTCGGGTATACTTATCCCATCGATCTTGCGCCGACTGTAACACCATGTTCAGACTGACTTAAATCTTGACAACCTACCACTGTAGCAGCAGTAACAAATCTAACAACTGCGCCAGACCCTTGTTGTCTTATATTGCCGGCCTCAACGCAGTATTTTGCCAGTTTACTTATCTCTGTATTTGAATACGCATGCCTATACCAGTTTCTTGGGCGCTGCAGTGTACAAAGCCCAGTTTCCCGTTTTCGAGAATCTTCACTCGTTATCAAAATACACAAGGGAATACAATATATTTGGGTACTAGAAGTACCAGTTATGGGGATGGCAGCTCCTGTTATTTCTATACATGATAAATCGTCGAAATTTTTACTATATATTCTTAAAATGATATTCTCGGGAAACATTGAGACTCTTCTCTTTCATTATTCTTTACCAGCATCCAGACGTTCATAGTTACAGTAGGCCTAGATATAATATCAGCTGATTTGATGAACACGTGCCAGGGGTTCCTGGGGTCATTGTAAGGGTTATGAGGTCAGCAAAAAACATTTTCAGGCAGCTTTTTCCCACAAATAAAACCTGGAAATTATTCGATGCCACCACCTGACGGCGTAAACATATCAAAACAAAGTTATTTTGTCATACGAAATTTTTATACTCGCAAATCAACACTGCATATTTGTGCTGTAGGTGAAACCCAAAAATGTTGTCCACTTTACGTAAAGTACTGTTAAGTGAACTTGTGGTGGTGGGTAATGATTTTCTGTTAACCTTATATTATGCATACTTATCTGTTGTTTATATGTATCTACGTATGTAAATGTGTCGAAGCAACTAAATAAAATGTCACTACTTTACTGATCCACAGAATTAGTTTTATACACCGTGCTGTTTTATACACCTCCTACCGGAGGGAAAAATAGCGAACAGTTGCGTCGTTAAAAAAATTCTGACAGGAACAAAGGGAACCAGCTGCTTCAGTCATTATTCTGCTTCCGTACCCAAAAATTTTTGCATGCAAACGTGTTCGCGATTTTTTGTGCTAAAAGAGAGTAATAGAGGGATAGTGAGAGTGTGTGTGTGAGAGAGAGAGGGAGGAGGCAGTGATGGTGAGAGAGAGAAAGCTTTATTGAAAGAGAAAGGAACGTGTATGAAGACAATAGTAGTGGGAGCCAAAGGGAGAAGGCATTGATGGTAAGTGAGAGACAGTGGCAGCAAAAGAGAAAGGCTCTGTGCACTATGGGACTTAACATTTAAGGTCATCAGTCCCCTAGAACTTAGAACTAATTAAACTTAACTAACCTAAGGACATCACACCCATCCATGCCCGAGGCAGGATTCGAACCTGCGACCGTAGCGGTCGCGCGGTTCCGGACTGAAGCGCCTAGAACCGCTCGGCCACCAGCGGCCACAAAAGAGAAAGAGAGATGAGTGGATAATACATTGAGAGCAAAAATGAGAGGAAACAGTGAAAATGAAAAAGAGACATCAGTGGAGACTGTACATAGGCTTTACCAGACCAGCAAACTTTAACACGTAGGTATAGGGGTGGGAACATATTGGATCGACATTTTAATTGCTTAGGTATAGGGGAAAAATAATTTGGACCTCGCCGCCTCGCACTCCCGAAGATTTTTGAGCTGCTGAGGTATGGTGGAATTAGTGGCACTGGGAAAATAGACAAAATGGACAATGCAAGTGAGAAAGAAAAGTGGTAGTGGGATGTACTGTAAATACAGGAGACAGTGAAAATGAGAGATATGAGACAGTGGCAGTGGAAGAGAAAGGCTGAAAGAGTCAATGTAAATGAAAGAGATAGCGTCAGTGGGAGAGAAAGAAAAATGTGGACAGGAGCAGCGAAAGAGAAAGGTCTAAAATGTACATGACATTCCCGGTACTCACTGAATGGAGGAGGGCGGGGGGGAGGGGGGAGATATGGTCGACATTGGACCATTTTCCCCAATCGCTCCACACCCTCGAATTGAAGTTTTCCAGTCTAGGGGTCAAAAGCTCTAGCAAAACCTCCCCAACTACATGTGTGGAGAGGAGACAATGGTTGTTGAAGAGAAAGATAGCATACTGTAAACAAAAAAGAAAAATGTATTGGCCATGGGAGAGAAAAAGAATGAGATAAAACAATGGCAGTGGGACAGAGAATGTTGAAAATAGTAGAGAAAGAGACAGTGGTAAGGATGGGCGACAGAGAGGTTCAAAAATGATTCAAATGGCTCTGAGCACTATGAGACTTAACTTCAGAGGTCATCAGTCCCCTAGAACTTAGAACTACTAAAACCTAACTAACTTAAGGACAACACACACATCCATGCCCGAGGCAGGATTCGAAACTGCGACCGTAGCGGTCGCGCGGTTCCAGACTGGAGCGCCTAGAACCGCTCGGCCACTCTGGCCGGCTGCGACCGAGAGGGATGAAGACAGTGACAGTGGGAGAAAACGGAGACAGAGGGTGTTGTGGACTGACAAGACAGCCAGTCCACAGTGACGGGTAACCGAAAGGCACGCGTACACACACGCCGGCTGCGTGAGGTCTGAAACAGGATACGTTATGAATCCATCATTTGTATACAGCATTCTTGATTATACAAGTGAGACACTCTCCAGAAATGGTTAATGGCGCCTTGCTAGGTCGTAGCCATGGACTTAGCTGAAGGCTATTCTAACTGTCTCTCGGCAAATGAGAGAAAGGCTTCGTCAGTGTAGTCGCTAGCAAAGTCGTCGTACAACTGGGGAGAGTGCTAGTACGTCTCTCTAGACCTGCCGTGTGGTGGCGCTCGGTCTGCAACTACTGACGGTGGCGACACGCGGGTCCGACATGTACTAATGGACCGCGGCCGATTTAAAACTACCACCTAGCAAGTGTGGTGTCTGGCGTTGACACCACAGAGGGAGAGTGACAAATATTGACATTGACAGTGAGAAGCAAACGGTGAGTACGAAGGCTTAAAAACGAAGAGAGATTGGGTAAAAGAATTTAGAATGTTCCGTGTTAAAAGTGCGTGAATAAGTTGGCATGCCAAACTGTTCCGTGAGAGGAAGGTGGAACAGGAACTGAGGCAGCTGGTTCTCCACATTTCTGTCAGAGTGGAGCATATTCGCCTTTTTTGCGCTCAGTGAAAACTGAAATAAGATTTGAAGAATTCCGAGGACAATAGGGAGAGAACTACCTATTTTACGATAACAGCCTAATCAGTGTAGGGATAATGAGCAAGTGGAATCAAGTCTGAAAAGTTCTCTTCCAGGACGTTAGAAGCACGCGAATAACTTACATTATAAGTTCACTACAATGGAACAAATGCTCAGGAGAGAATTAGCATCACGTACAAATTTAACGACAAATACATCCATGAATAGTAGCAAAGACCGAAACAACACCCAGACTCAAATCTTCACTGTTCGTTGCAATGAAAAAGTAATGAAATGAGCCGCTTACGTAAGAAATATATTTACATAAAGCCAGGGAGGCATGAGAATCGGAAAACACTTTTCAATAAAAAGACTCTGCTGGTATCAAACGTTTGTCTATTTACGTAGATGATTACGTAGAAGCAGTAGGTAGCAAATTCACTCATAACCTTATTACTTGGAAAGTCTAAAATGAACAAAAATTCCAAGCACTTGAAAAAATGAATAGATGTGTATCATTTACACACTGAAATCAGGTACTTAGTTGTTTTCAAAACGTCCTCGTCTGTTCATGGTGATTCGAAAGTCATGCCCCATACGACAAATAGGTTAATAAAAACTCCACCGACAAACTTTCAGAGGTGGTAGTATGGGTCAGAACAATAAAACAGTGTCGAAGAAAAACGGCTCTAAAGTGCATACCCTACGAGCTATGAGCACTTGTTTAGTAGAAGACGAACAAGTACTCGTAACTCGAAAGGTATACATTTTAGAGCGCATGGTTACGGGACATTCTTTTCTTGTTTTGGTTCATACAACCCCCTCTGAAACTTTGTCGATGAGTTCTAGTTCACCCTATTTATCTTATGGGACATGACTTTTCAGTCACTTTGTATGTGAGGAATTATTATGGAGAAATAAATTCAAAATGCAGTTGAAAACACACTATCGCTGACTTCTAGTCACTTCTCTGCCGCAGACGATCTTTCAAAGACTTTTAAAACTGAGTATTTCACTCATTTTTGTTCAAAGTTAAATTCACTAAACGGTAACAGTCTTCACTTTATTTCTAGTATTGTTGTAATGAACATCCCTGTTGCTCTCAAAATTAATTATCTGGTAAATAGTAGTGAATACAGGATTGCAAGGCTGTAGTTAGTGTTACAGAGTCTTTGAATAGATACTTTCAAAACTTAATTATGTACACGCTCTATAAATAATTCTGACTATATTATTTTGTGTGTGTGTGAATTCCTAAGGGACCAAAATGCTGAAGTCATCGGTCCTTAGACACACACTACTTAAAATAACTTATGCTAAGGACAACACACACACACCCATGCCCGAGGGAGGACTCGAACCTCCGGTGGGAAGGGCCGCGCAATCCGTGACATGGTGCCTCAAACCGCAAGGCCACTCCATGTAGCTATAGTATTTTGTTTGAACTCTTGTTGCCTAAGTGAGAAGTTACGTATAAGCAACATCCCACGCGATATGAACGAATGAAAATATACAAAGTTGTTTTATGACTTTTTGTCTAGCTGAAGTTGGTAATTTTTCTTGTGGCAAAACCAGCTGAACCTAACTGTGCATTTCTGCTGTATGGCTCCTCCCACTTTAAGTTTTCATCAATGCACATTCCCAATACGCTAGAGAACTTTCGGCCCTCAAACTTCTTGACAGATGAAAACAGTGTACCGTGCTGGGTATCAATCCCAGGACCTTGACATGCGCGATAATACTGTCACTGGCTAAACCACCCAGGAACGATTAACTTGTTCAATATTTACTTTTGGTATCGTATATTAAACTGGATGTGGGATGATTTTGGTAGTACTAGACTGGAAAGGACGTGTTACTAATACGTTTGAAGCTCGTACATATGAGGAAACTTCACAAAAAAGATCTTCTACTATGATCACTCTTGAAGCTCCTCTACTCTGCCTGTGCGGCTGGTCCCGGCGGAGGTTCGAATCCTCCCTCGGGCATGGGTGTGTGTGTTTGTCCTTAGGATAATTTAGGCTAAGTAGTGTGTAAGCTTAGGGATTGATGACCTTAGCAATCAAGTCCCATAAGATTTCACACACATCGGATTTTTTTTTCTACTCTGCTTGATCAACAGACAGATTTCATTTGCTAAACGACTACTACTGCCTCTTCACTCAAATAGGATGGTGTATCATAACATAAGCTAAGAACAGAACTGCACTGATGATCTAAATCTACAGAACGTCCTACACCATACACAGATGACTGAATTGCCCAATGTAACGCTCTGAATCCAGTGTTTTAAGAAAGAACTCTAACGGTAATGTTCTGAACTACGCATTGTAGTAGGAGTAATGTAACTTCTACATTGTAGGGGTAATGTAACGCCAGGAATCTATTTTGAAGGAAATATCTCCGCATTCACCTTAAACGAGTTAAAGAATTCCAAACGCCTAAATTTGAAAACGTAGCTATTGTCGCCTCGAGTTGTAAGATTCCTTTTTCAGCAACCAGTTTTGATCGACAGACCGCCATCAGGGTCTTAGAAGCATTTACTTCAACATATTAGTCGAATATACACTGATCAGCCGGAACATTATGACCACCTACCTAACAGCCTGTATGTCTACCCTTGGCATGGATAACAGCGACGACGCGTAGTGACGTGGAAGCAATGAGACCCCTAGGTCGCTGGAGGGAGCTAGAACCACATCAGCACACGTAATTCACCTAACTCCTGTACATTCCGGGGAGGTTTGCGACGTTCTCTGACACCACGTTCAATCACATCCAAGAAGTGTTCGATCTGGCTCAGGTCTGGCAAGTTGGGGACCAGCACGTCAATTGGAGCTTGCCGCTGTGTTTCTCGGACCATTCCATCACTCTCCTGGCCATGTGTCATGGCGTGTTATCTTGCTGAAAAATGACACGGGCGTCGGGATTCATGATCCTCATGAAGGTGTGTACGTGGTCTGTAACCAGTGTACGATATTCCTTGGCCTTTATGGTGCCTCGTGCGAGTTCCACCTCACCCATGGATGCCCAAGTGAATGTTCTGCAGAGCATAATCGAGCCGCCGCGAGCTAGTCTCCGTCCCGCAGTACAGGATTCAAGCAGCTGTTCGCATGGAAGATGATGGATCCGCGCACTCCCATAGGCAGGATGAAGAAATTATCGAGATTCATTAAACTGCGTTAACGTCCAGTGATGGTCACGTGCCCATTTCAGACGTAGTCTTTGGTTTGACATGGGTGCTATTCTGTCATTCTGTGCAACGGATTAATCTGAGATGTATCCTTTGCCCTGTGGCTCCTGCAAGATGCAATTTCCACCCCCACACTACTACTGAAGTCAGACAGACGCTCCTAACGTTCTAAAGAGAAATGCCTGAAAAACGTTCAGCAATAAATATCTTCTGGAGTCGTCCACTGTAAGGAAATGACACAAAAATTCACAAAATTTCTTACGTAACTAGTGGGATACTTGGGTACTGGAGTAGTGCTAGTTAGTGTAAGAAAAAAAATTAAACTAACGAAAATTATTATTTTTTTTTGCAAAAATTCTGAGAAATCACAATGCCATTTCTAGTTATGAACTGAACAAGTTATTTCTGGGTTCTTTTTGGAATGTGAGGTTACCTCTTACGGATAGGATTCGCTAATGAAATTTCTATACAAAGTTTAAGATTCTTATTGACTTGGCAGAATGGCTGAGAGCCGTGCCTACTTAACTTGAATAATTATCCCTTAGAATGTTGCTAGGGAGTGTACTGTTGTGAAGGAAATATGGGGCTCGCAAGAGTTTTAGCGCACAATACCATAAGCTGTGATGACTGCTGTCTGCGCCGCTTGCTGCTGCCAAATAAGATAACTCTCGTTCTGTCTCGATTGACCTCCGTCAATCAAATTCTCCCTACGTCTTGATGAAGTCAAGGACTCCTATTCGCCCCTAGTCTAACTATTGGCATGGTACACTGGTCAGATAACCAGTCCACCGTGATGCCACTCAAAACTTCGCTCGCAGGCGTTTAACTGTAACTCTGTCTGTTCACACCGTACGGTATAGAGTTGCACTCCGATTCAATCTCAACAGAGGTGCTCTCCCAGTGAAGTACTGAGGAGAGACTTGTTCCTCGCTCTTTGAGTGCATGTATGAGTGCACACGCTCTCGTTACGTGTTCTCGCTCCAAGAGCTGGGCGCTCCCACACAATGTAGCGGAATTTGCTTTTAAGCCGAACTCGTGGTCTTTCTCTCTTTCACTCGGGCAAATGCTGTCTGCTCTATGGGTGGTCGCCGGCTGACGTATATATGTTGACTCGTCCTCTGAAGGGACCGGCCTCCTGGCGTGCGGTTTGCCTCTCCTGAACTAAAAGCTTTTGTGACCATTGTGTGTTGAATGTGTGTGTTTATCCCAGCCTCAAGTATTTTAACCCCGGTGCACACTTGCAATGTACTTGTTATTTGCATATCGTTTACATGAATTCACACAACATTGACTTTATCTTATCGAGTTTGTGTTCGAATGAAGCGTCTTGATGTGCGGAATATGATTGTGACGGCGGAATATGTAAGCAATGAAGGTCAGGAGACCACGACGTCTTACATGTCTCCCTCCTTCTGACAAAATTTTTGTCTGGGGTTTGTCAATGCTGAGGAAAACATTGAAAACGTCAGGCAAAATTGGTCTTTTAGATTTTCCAATAAACTTTTCTCAGCCATTATTAACAATTTTTTCTAATAATTTCTTTATAGCTATTGTTTATATTTTTTATGGTACAATTTATGTTTTGTTGTTAGGCAAATATAAACTTTACAAATGTTGTTATTCTTTGTCGTTGCCAGTACGTGTCTCTGTTTTCTTTTTCATTTCCAAAAAATTGTTTTTGCAACATTATTTTTTCTAAAGTCGATAGTGGACAATGTATCATGTTTTAGTGTGGTTATATCTTTCCTTTAGTTATGCTTCACATGACTGTTCGCGAAAGCTCTGTTGTGTGACTTTGTTTTATTTCTTTATGCATTATTTTTCTTTATTCTATCATCTTTCAACCTATGATTAACGAAAACCTTTTCTATATAAAAAACTAACTTGGCTTTACAGGGATTTTTGGGATTACCTACTTACACTAATTAATTTTATTTACATAATATTTTAAGTTCTCTATCACATTATGGGCTTTACATATATGACAAAATAATTAATTTTACATAAAAAGAAAATAATATTTTTCAAATATATCATTTCCTTAACTCTACATTTGTATTTTATCAGTCTATTCGTTTTGTGTTGCCTCAGTTTCTGTGCTTGACGATCCCCACTGAAATACTGGAAGGCGTTGACTTATTTGTATTGGTGTCACAAATCATGAGAGAAGCACTCTAGCATGCGATGCTGGGTCTTACTTGTTGACATTGTCATCATGTAGTGGTACTTTTAACCCATGATGATGACTGTGGTTTACTGCATAAACAGTGATGTCTTGGTACTCCTTTGCTGTCACACCTGGGACAGTATGGCAGTTCGATGATTGTAGTTGACTACCGATGATCGTCACCCAATATTGTGCTGTGATTTCTTGGTACTTCACACCTGGTTCAGTATGGCAATTTGATGATGTGGTAGGGAGAATACTGTTTATTTTGCTGAAACTAGTTCTAGATAATGTTGGTTGGTACTACTTAATATTCTGTTTGCTGTTCACTTGTATTTGTTTGACGATTCTAGGTTTATTTTTTGGAGAGGTGGTTGTAGTAGTTCCCATGCCTCAAAGTTCATGGAAGGATGTTTGTAGCAATTTGCTTTGTAGGATAGGAGAGAAAGGTATCTTGCTGTCTTCTGCCCTTCTTCATCTTTCATCTTCTGTTCTCTTCTTTCTTGTATTCTTCTGTTCTTCTTGGGCTAGGAAGGTGTGAATTTTAGTGTAGGAGTGATATAGGATTTGTAGGATCTGACTGCCTTTTCAAATGTTACTTGATGAGTTTGTAGATCTTAGTAATTTTTGTACCTTCATTGTGTCGTCGTATTATTATTCTCCCCATGCTCTTCCATTGTGTAGCAGTGTCGTGACATATGAAATATCCATGCTGTGCGTTGTCCTCCTGAAGTCCAACCTGGTTGCAACCTGCATTTCCTGTGTGGCGTTGGTCTTCATGTTGTTGGTATTGCCCTAAGTGCTTTCTCAACATGTCTGTACCCTCTCTGTCACTATCTCGAAGCATCTGGTGTTAAGGGAGCTGGTGATTTGTGTTGGTGGCGATGTCCCTTTTTTCGTGTAGAGAAATTTTTTACAATGTTTTGTTTTATACAAACAACAAGAGATTTTGACTCTATACAATCCAATAGTTATAAAAATGAAGAAAATTATTATTTATTTCTCATATGATAATTTAATTAAAGATATATCTACTTCATTCTTTCAATTGTTGTGTGCCATTTATTGTTTGTGTGCATGTTGTAGTGTACTTGATACTACAAGATATTGTTAGTGTGTATTGTGTCTCTTTTTCTTTTAATTAATGTGTTATTTATTGATTATTAATTTATTTTTTGATTTAGTGGTCAGTACACGATTTGCGATTGCCCCTCTGTCTCTTTCCCTTTCTTCTCTTTTACCATTTCTTTCATTCACATTCTTTTAGGTGGCTCACGTGGTAGATGCCAATACTTTTACCTATTTTTTATCGTTCAAAGTTTGAATAAAATATAGCATTACATCATCTATTGTTACGAAGCCTTGTGGTATGCAAATGTGAACCTTACGCCCATTAATGAAATCTACACCGATTATCATATCAGCCGTAAGTTTTGGTACAATTATAAAATTGTTTTCAAACTCGTAACCTTGGCAATTGAATGAAAGACGTGTTTCGTATTTCACCTCTGTCGCATTTTTTCCTAAGGCTCCAAAAACTCTTATCCTTTTTGTACTTAAAATCGGTAATTCTTTCTCTCTATTGCACCTTTCAAATAGACTTTCTGATATAGCCACACTTGACTCCCACTATCAATGATTGATTGTGTCTTGATTTCACCAGTGTTTGTCTTTAATATGGGTTGTATAATTGTGGATGTTAAGATTTTCTTTTCTTGCATCAAATCCTCTGCTATAGATTCATAGCTTAACCTGTGGATAATTGTACCTTCTCTTTGTGTTTGTGTTTGCTTTGGTGTTAACACCTTGAGCAAAACCGTTTGCGACCTATCTACCCCTTTTCGTCTGTTTTCGAGCTCCTGTCTCTCCTTCTCCTTCATTTCCAAACATTCCCGAATGTACTCTCTCTCTATCTCCTCATAGTCACCCATGTTGTATACATTATACGTCTTTTGTGTTCGTGGCGTCTGGGTTTTGTTTTTATCTAGGATACTCTGCTCTGTGTTATCGCGTTCATTTACTTGCTTCTCGTCAAATATATTGCTAAGTCCGGTTAACAATTCTTCATCGCTTAAATTTTTAATACACGGAAGTGGTGTCAGTTCATCCTCGCTTTCAGAATTTTCCCATTCTATGCTGTTTTCCCAGGCTATGTAGCCTAATTCAAGTGTATCTGCTGCTGATTCCTTATCGGTAATTTTCGTAAGTCCCTGTTTGTCTGAATTTTGGCTATTTTCAGTTTTTTTCTAGTTTTGATATAGCTACTTCCAAAACATGAATGTTCTTTTTTGATTGTTTTAATGAATGGACGTCAGTTTGCCTAACCTCTTCCGGATTTTCCCGTCAATATTTACGTTTTTCAGGATTTGGTGGCCTAATTTCTACTTCTGGTTTCCCTTTGCTGTGTTGTTCTTGTCTCTGTGGACCATAATTTCCACGGTAATTATTCGCGCCCTGGTCTCGCCAGTTGCTGTTTCTAACATCGTGACCTCTTTCAAAGTACCCTTGACCGTTGGAATTTTGATTCCTAAACCCATATCAGCCACTGTATGATTGTCCACTACCGTTCCTATTTCGGTACCAATTATTCAGGTTATCGTTTCTATGCCAATTGCCTCCATTGTGCCACTGTCCTTGTCTGTTAAATTGCCTGAAATTATTGGTGTTAGGATTACGATTATTATTATTGGAATATTTGTTCCTAGTCCTCTCCTTTTGCTGTTCCCTTTCCTTTCTTTTTTCTTTCACCTCGTCTTCTTTAAACATAAATCCAAGTTCCCTTAAAACCTCTTTGAATTCTTCGGTATTTTCAGTTTTTCCTACTGTCGCCTGTTGATACATTACCCGTAATTCCATTCTACATAGACGTATCAGCTCTCCGTTGCTGTATGGTTTGTCTAGGCATTGATTCTTTTTGTCCATTGTATCAAAGAATTTTACCACGCTTTTCTCTCCTGAGTTTTCATATGGTGTCATCTGAAGTAACTCATATTTAATTATGTTTTGCGCCTCATTAGACCAATATCTTTCGAAAAATACTGTTCTGAACTGTAGGTAAGACGTACAGGTAGCCGCATTCTTTTGCATCACCTCTGCTACTGCCCCTAACATGTGTGCACAAATGAAGTCAAGTTTGTGAGCTACGATCCAATGGTTTGGTAAGCCTACTTGAAACTGATCGATGAATGTGCGTGCATGCAAGCTACCGTCTTCTTCCTTGAAATGTTGAGATTTTCTAACTGTAAGGAAGTGGTCTGTATCATATCTACTCATAAATCCGGTTTGTGGATGATTCATGGACTCAAATAATCTTGCTTGTGTCGTCGTGTTTATTCTCTGGTAATCTACTGCCTGTCTGCCTATTCTCAATTTCCTGACTCATATCCGCGTCATAACGTATCATTGGTGAACAAAAGTGTTGTTCGTGTGTTTCTACTCTCTTCGTTCGTGGTATAGTACCTGTGCTGCTATTATGTTGTGTCATTGGATTTACTGGTTCACTTGCTGTCTTCCGATTGGTATCGGCTGAATGTATGCGTTCAGTTTTTCTAGATACTGTGCCTGGTCCTGTGGCATGTCATGTATTACTTTAATCGGGGTTTTCTGTTTCGATTTCTGCGCGAGTGTTACGTCTAGCCTTGGTTCTACTTGAACTTTCTTAGACGGCGCGTGTTCGTGTACTGAATTAATGCTTGACGTGTCAGTTGTTTCGCTACAGGTGTAATCGGTCTCGATCTTTTCTTCGATAGTTTGTATCAACTCTGTTCGAAGCTTTTCAAACTGATCTTTGTTTTTAAGTTCTATTTTACTGTTCCGCTGATCGTATTTTTTTCAGTGCAACCTTTGCGACCTTGCTTTAAATTGCTTGTTCTTCCGAAATTTGTATTGCTGTTCGAGTGGCTTTTTTAGTAAAACGTTTCACCTTTTTGTCAATCTTTACGATGTCCAATTGGACCTTGTCCACGTCATTGCGTAATTGCTGCTGACCTTGTGTTAGTACCTGAATTCTTTCTCTAGATTCTTTCGCGTCATTGTTTGTCTGAGTGATCTGACTATCAATTCTGGCGATCCCTTCTTCCATCTGGACTTTAACCTGTTGGATCTGTGTCTTAATCTCTTGTCTCAAGTTATGATTGTCATCTGTGTATTCTGTTTCGTTATCTGTGTATTAATATCATGACTCTGTTTCGTCATACTAGCGTTCATTTTCTGTAACATCTCCATGATCACGTCCTGTCCTGTAACACTACCTTCTGCTGAACTATGTATTCTCGATCTATTGTTTCCTACTCGGTCAGTTACGTCGTTTACTGGGCTATGCCGTGGCGTTTATATGTTTTATAACTGCAATAACCCGTGCTGTCTGTGTTGAGGACTAGTTGCGTTTGTCATTGAACCATTACGTGGCACAAACAACTCCGCATTCTGCCCTCTCTGTGGTGTATGTCTCGTGTTTGCAGGTACAGTTACGTCTGTTATGGAACCTTTTCGTGGCGCTCGTAACTCTGCAAAATTCTGTGTATTGTTGGGGCATACTTAGAATGTGTGCGATGCTGTTGTTGTTGTGGTCTTCAGTCCTGAAATTGGTTTGATGCAGCTTTCCATGCTAGTCTATCCTGTGCAAGCTCCTTCATCTCCCAGTACCTACTGCAACCTACATCCTTCTGAATCTGCTTAGTGTATTCATCTCTTGGTCTCCCTCTACTATTTTTACCCACCACGCTGCCCTCCAATGCTAAATTTGTTACCCCTCGATGCCTCAGGACATGTCCTACCAACCGATCCCATCTTCTGGTCAAGTTGTGCCACAAACTTCTCTTCTCCCCAATGCTATTCAATACCTCCTCATTAGTTACGTGATCTACCCACCTAATCTTCAACATTCTTCTGTAGCACCACATTTCGAAAGCTTCTATTCTCTTCTTGTCCAAACTATTTAATGTCCATGTTCCACTTCCATACATGGCTACACTCCGTACAAATACTTTCAGAAACGACTTCCGGACACTTAAATCTATACTCGATGTTAACAAATTTCTCTTCTTCAGAAACGCTTTCCTTGCCATTGCCAGTCTACGTTTTATATCCTCTCTACTTCGACCATCATCAGTTATTTTGATCCCCAAATAGCAAAACTCCTTTACTACTTTAAGTGTCTCATTTCCTAATCTAATTCCCTCAGCATCACTGCTCCCCTTTCATGTCCCTCGACTCTTATAACTGCCGTCTGGTTTCTGTACAAATTGTAAATAGCCTTTCACTCCCTGTATTTTACGCCTGCCACCTTTAGATTTTGAAAGAGATTATTCCAGTCAACATTGTCAAAAGCTTTCCCATTTCATCTTCATCTACATCCTCTTCCATTTCCATAATATTGTCCTCAAGTACATCGCCCTTCTATAGACCCTCTATATACTCCCTCCACCTTTCTGCTTTCCCCTCTTTGCTTAGAACTGGGTTTCCATCTGAGCTCTTGATATTCATACAAGTGGCTATCTTTTCTTCAAAAGTCTCTTTAATTTTCCTGTAGGCTGTATCTATCTTACCCCTAGTGAAATAAGCTTCTACATCCTTACATTTGTCCTCTAGCCATGCCTGCTTAGCCATTTTGCACTTCCTGTCAATCTCATTTTTGAGACGTTTGTATTCCTTTTTGCCTGCTTCATTTACTGCATTTTTATATTTTCGCCTTTCATCAATTAAATTCAATATTTCTTCTGTTAACCAAGGATTTCTACTACCCCTCGTCTTTTTACCTACTTGATCCTCTGCTGCCTTCACTACTTCATCCCTCAGAGCTACCCATTCTTCTTCTACTGTATTTCCTTCCTCAATTCCTGTCAATTGTTCCCTTATGCTGTCCCTGAAACTCTGTACAACCTCTGGTTTATATCAGTTTATCCAGGTCTCTTATCCTTAAATTCCCACATTTTTGCAATTTCTTCAGTTTTAATCTACAGTTCATAACCAATTGATTGTGGTCAGAGTCCACATCTGCCCCTGGAAATGTCCTACAATTTAAAACCTGGTTCCTAAATCTCTGTCTTACCATCATATAATCTATCTGATACCTTTTAGTATCTCCAGGATTCCTCCATGTATACAACCTTCTTTTATGATTCTTGAACCAAGTGTTGGTTAAGTTATGCTCTGTGCAAAATTCTACCAGACGGCTTCCTCTTTCATTTCTTAGCCCCAATCCATATTCACCTACTATGTTTTCTTCTCTCCCTTTTCCTACTGTCGAATTCCACTCACCCATGACTATCAAATTTTCGTCTCCCTTCACTACCTGAATAATTTCTTTTATCTCATCATACATTTCATAAATTTCTTCGTCATCTACAGAGCTAGTTGGCATATAAACTTGTACTACTGAAGTGGACATGGACTTCGTGTCTATCTTGGCCACTATAATACATTCACTACGCTGTTTGTAGTAGCTTACCTGCACTCCTGTTTTTTATTCATTATTAAACCTACTCCTGCATTACCCCTATTTGATTTTGTATTTATAACCCTGTATTCACCTGACCAGAAGTCTTGTTCCTCCTGCCACCGAACTTCACTAATTCCCACTATATCTAACTTTAACCTATCCATTTCCCTATTTAAATTTTCTAACCTACCTGCCCGATTAAGGGATCTGACATTCCACGCTCCGATCCATAGAATGCCAGTTTTCTTTCTCCTGATAACGACGTCCCTCTGAGTAGTCCCCGCCCGGAGATCCGAATGGGGGACTATTTTACCGCCGGAATATTTTATCCAATAGGACGCGATCATCATTTAACCATACAGTAAAGCTGCATGCCCTCAGGAAAAATTACGGCTGTAGTTTACCCTTGCTTTCAGCCGTTCGCAGTACCACAACAGCAAGGCCGTTTTGGTTAGTGTTAGAAGGCCAGATCAGTCAATCATCCAGACTGTTGCCCCTGCAACTACTGAAAAGGCTGCTGCCCTCTTCAGGAACCATACGTTTGTCTGGCCTCTCAACAGATACCCCTCCGTTGTGGTTGCACCTACGGTACCGCTATCTGTATCGTTGAGGCACGCGAGCCTCCCCACCAACGGCAAGGTCCATGGTTCATGGTTCATGTGTACGATAGGTTCGACGTATTCTAAATGTTCCCCCTCTCCCTCACTGTCTACTTCTCTTTGAACGGTAGCTAACTGCCGGTTCTATGACTGTATTGACGCGTATTCTGTCCCTGAATATGCGGCAAACAAACGCGTTTCCTGTGCTCGTTTCGCTTCTGATCTTTGCCATTTCCTACGTGGGCTGTCTGTTTCTGGCTCAGAATGTGCCCTACCTGGAATTTCATATTCTGGAAATTCGATGTTCTCGTCCCTTCGATTCCCATCTGTCTGATCTGTCTCAATTTTATCCCAGTCTAACTGAGCCTGCTGATTCTGCAGCTCCCCTACTGTCCCATTTCTCTGATTCACCGTCTGTGCTATTCTCAGGTTCATCTTCTGTCCTATTCTCAATAAGCTCCTTTACTTGCTGTCTATCTGGTTGATTCTCCCCCATCTTGTCTACTTGGTGTCTCTCACGTAACCCTTTGGAAATTCTTTCAACACACCACAACCCTGTCTACAAAACTGTACTACCACTTACCAGTTGGCTGAACCAACAACAACAACAACAACAACAACAACGTCGTGACTTCTCGGCTAATGTTCTGTCTGCTCTGCTACAATCTCCAATCTCCACCTGTGCGCTTGCAAAGGGGGAAAAATGTTATTTCGTAATTCTAACTTATATGATGCTGCGTCACACTGCGTCTCTGCGTCACTCTGCGTCTGTGCCTATCACATGAAAATCCTATGCCCT
Organism: Schistocerca cancellata; assembly: GCF_023864275.1. Taxonomy (NCBI): domain Eukaryota; kingdom Metazoa; phylum Arthropoda; class Insecta; order Orthoptera; family Acrididae; genus Schistocerca; species Schistocerca cancellata. The sequence continues at coordinate 46,561,569 of NC_064632.1, forward strand.
AACAGCTACACAAAAATCGTAAAAAAATGGAAAATTTTCCAACACTTTTAACACACGCCCATTTCCCTACGATTCTGCTTTCTTCACTACCTGTATCTGTTCTGATCCCAATTTCTGCAAATAGCTATTCAATACTTGAAAGAAAGTTCTTCAAATTGCTACTGCTGCGACCTGCCGTACCTAACTACCCTGACACTTACCTATCCTGGTAGCTTACCTATTTTGCCTATCCTGACGGGGTCGCCATTTTCTGTGGGTGATATTCTGTCATTCTGTGCAACGGATTAATCTGAGATGTACCCTTTACCCTGTGGCTCCTGCAAGATGCAGTTTCCACCCCCGCACTACTACAGAAGTCAGACAGACGCTCCTAACGTTCTAAAGAGAAATGCCTGAAAAACTTTCAGCAATAAATATATTCTGGAGTCGTCCACTGTAAGGAAATGACACAAAAATTCACAAAATTTCTTATGTAACTAGTGGGATACTTGGGTGCTGGAGTAGTGCTAGTTAGTGTAAGAAAAATATGAATCTTACGCAAATTATTATTTTTTTTTTTTTTTAAAGTCTGAGATATCACAATGGCACTTTTAGTTATGAACTGAACAAGCTATTTCTGGGTTCTTTTTGGAATGTGAAGTTACCTCTTAAGGATAAGATTAGCTAAAGAAATTTCTATACAGAGTTTAAGATTGTTATTGACTCGGCAGAATGGCTGAGAGCCGCGCCAACTCAACTTGAGTAATTATCCATTAGAATGTTGCTAGATACAGTCGAGGCTGTCGTCTGTGAAATGCAGTGAAGTGTACTATTGTGGAGGAAATATGGGGCTTGCAAGAGCTGTAGCGCACAGTGCTGTAAGCTGCGATGAGTACTGTCTGTGCAACTCGCTGCTGACAAATAAGATAACTCTCGTTCTATCTGGATTGACCTGCGCCAATCAAACTCTCTCTACGCATTGATGAAGTCAAGGACTCCCATTTGCCCCTAGTCTAACTATTGGCATGGTACACCGGTCAGATAACCAGTCCACTGCGATGTCACTCAAAAATTCCCTTGCAGGCATTTAACTATAACTCTGTCCATTCACACTGCTCAATAAGTGTGGTGGCCAACACAGTAAACAACGCTTAACCGCAATATATAATATAGAGTCAGACTCCAATTTGCTCTTGACAGAGGTTCTCTCCCAGTGAAGTACTGAGGAGAGACTTGTTCCTCGCTCTTTGAGTACACATACGAGCGCACACGCTCTCTTTACATGTTCTCGCTCCAAGAGTGACAAAGGAACGGCCCCTCTTCACGCCAGACGTGAAGGGGTATGTCTTTCAGTCTCTTCCATTACTCCTTCAGCTCAAGGCGTCAGGAATATCGTCTGCCAATCAGCATTGCTCTTCTAAAGCGGGAGAATGACGTTTCGCTTAAGGCGACCAAGCCGAAAATCTGTAGCATCGGCATTTGGCATTTGCTGTCTCCCTGTGAAAACCTCTGAATCTGTGTGCTATGTTTGTAAAGAATGCGTAGGCTGGGTGCGCCCACACAATGTAGCGGAATTTGCTTTTAAGCTGAACACGGGATCTTTCTCTCTTTCACTCGGGCAAACACTGTCAGCTCTACGGGCGGTAGCCGGCTGACATAGATAGGTTAACTCGTCCTCTGAAGGGACCGGCCTCCTGGTGTGCGGTTTGCCTCTCCTGAACTAAGAGCTTTTGTGACCGTCGTTTGTTGAATTTGTGTGCATACATCAGCCTCGAGTATTTCATTCCCGGTGTGCACTTGCAATTTACTTGTTATTTGCATATCGTTTACATGAATTCACACAACAATGACTTTATCTTATCGAGTTCGGGTTCGAATGAAGCGTCTTGATGTGCGGAATATGATTGTGAGGGTGCAATATCTAAGCAATGAAGGTCAGGAGACCACGACGTCTTACAGTAGTTTCCTGTATCTTGGTGTTAACATTGGCACATCCGTGGGTCGTCGGCTACAGAAGCCTGTCGTTAGGAGAGTTCGGTGCACTGTGTGTTCGGACACATTTGCACTCTGCCCAGCATTAAATTCTGATGTTAGTTCCGCCACAGTCCCCACCTGCCGTCCAGCCTCTGACGTCAGGCATCCGTAACGCTGACAAGTCGTGCAGTTTCCGAAAACCTTATAATTATATTTCAGGCTGTGTTGATAATTAGCCGTTAAGATAAAAATTCGATACGTCGTGTCGTTCCCGAATTATTTAGCACTGTCCTTAGCCAATCAGGTTGCCACACGCACTAATTCATGGAGCCTGCCGGATACAATTTGTGTCAACCATTCTCATCGCACAAGACTGCTCAGTCATTAGTTCCGACTCGATCACTACAACCGTCCCATGTCTAATTTTTGTATCGTCCTCTTATTCGGTTTTAGGAAACCAAATGAAGAGCACTACTGGCAGGATGCTTGAATTTACGCGCACACCAGCCTGATTGGCTAAATTCAACACTAACTAAATCGGAAACGGCGCAAAGTATCGAAATTTCTTTCTTAGCAGTCTTTTCTGAGCACAACTTCCCACTTAACACCCTTTGAAGCTTTTCAGACTGTTTCTGACCACCCTGTACACTGAAAATGCAATTCTATTGCGATATGACAAAAGTGACAAATTCATGGTTTTCTTATCTAACGTCAGTTACTTCGTATTCTTCTAATGTGATGCTGAAAATGCTTTTAAGAACGAGATAGTCGTCTGTAGACCGAAGCAGTCTGTCAAAAAAAGAATTTTAATAGCAGCTCATGGTGGTAATCACGATATTTTTCAATAAAACTTTCGGGCACCATCTCCTGAAAATATATAAAACCTGCATGTCCCGACGGCTGTACGAACCGTCGTCTTCCTGAATACATTGTCTCATTACTGCGGTACCTCGAACAATCAGCAACATGCAGATTGAATCTAGAGCCTTCTGATCATTTTGTGTTTAGCTTAGATCAGAATATTCTTATTTTGTTATGGCTTCCCTATGATTACACGTGGAAGTTAGGACGTGTCGAAAATTTTCATCACTACGTTCCTTGTCTCGAAGTGGAAAATGCAGTTATTTTGTCGCCTTGAAAGTATATTTTATGGAAATAAGTTAATGCGGAGCTGCTGCACATCGCGAATTTCGTTATGCGCCATCCACTTTCCATAAAACGCTCCGTCGTTGGCACCGAACGGCCACTTTAGACGCTTTTACAGGTACTTATTTTTGCTTTATTTTTATAGCGCTAGGAAGTATCCGCGTGATATAAATTTTTACGGCCTAAATAAGTGATTTACGGAATCCCTGGAAGCGATATTGGCTCTCTTAGCAAGTTGCACTTTGTTACAGCTAAACAAATACACGAGGGTGTGCCCGTGTGGACACCTGGGTCCTTTATATACTCGGACGCAACCAATATTTAAGGAACGTAATTCAATAACGGCTACAACCGATTGTTACTTTTCGGTAATGTTAATCATATGAAGAGGCTTCTGGTGCATTGTCCATCTTTACTGGCCTAGACAGTTTTTTTACATTTTTTACGCTCTTGGAAGAGTGTTTAACAAATACATACACACTGGTACTGTGGTGAAGAAGGTTGAGGTTTGGTAGGACGATACAAAATGAAAAGGATAGCCACATGTTTATAACTAATCTTGGTTTCAAGGCACACAAAACATCACACTAGAGACGCTAGACCTGGATTTATTTACAAATTCGTACATATTTGGGGAGGAATTACATTACGTATAAAAGCACAGTTGAACACATGTAAACAATGACGAGAGCGATTAATCCACTTATATATACAAGTTATTTAATGAGTCTTCATAAACAAGCAGTATATTTACCTTGAATACTAATATAGGGACGTGGTGTGCATCTTAATATTTCTAATTTGCTCGATAAAATTTTGGAAGAACTGCCCCTCTTTAGTAATCTACTTTTGTGATATTTCGACCGAGAGCTATCTCGTTAGCTTCAGATGAAACTTAGATTTTTTTTTACTACAAAGGCGCCCTTCCACATTAATCTAGAATCCTTTGCTTTACACTCATATTTTGGTTCATTCATACAGAGGTTAATTATATCGAGACTTAAAATTAGGCCAGTTTATAGGAGACACAGTTGGGAAAAACGAGCAAGTTTTACAAGAATGATTTGGTGGGTAGCCATTGTTGAAATAAAATAATCAGTAATTTGGCTCTGAGCACTATGGGACTCAACTGCTGTGGTCATCAGTCCCCTAGAACGTAGAACTAATTAAACCTAAGTAACCTAAGGACATCACACACATCCATGCCCGAGGCAGGATTCGAACCTGCGACCGTAACAGCAGCGCGGCTCCGGACTGGAGCGCCTAGAACCGCACGACCATCGCGGCCGGCAATCAGTAAGTTGCAATCAGTTCCTATTATACAGGGTGTTACAAAAAGGTACGGCCAAACTTTCAGGAACCATTCCTCACACACAAATAAAGAAAAGATGTTATGTGGACATGTGTCCGGAAACGCTTAATTTCCATGTTAGAGCTCATTTTAGTTTCTTCCACCTACGCTCAATGGAGCACGTTATCATGATTTCATACGAGATACTCTACCTGTGCTGGTAGAACATGTGCCTTTACAAGTACGACACAACATGTGGTTCATGCACGATGGAGCTCCTGCACATTTCAGTCGAAGTGTTCGTACGCTTCTTAACAACAGATTCGGTGACCGAACGATTGCTAGAGGCGGAAAAATTCCATGGCCCCACGCTCTCCTGACCTCAACCCTCTTGACTTTCATTTATGGGGGCATTTGAAAGCTCTTGTCTACGCAACCCCGGTACCAAATGTAGAGACTCTTCGTGCTCGTATTGTGGACGGCTGTGAAACAATACGCCATTCTCCAGGGCTGCATCAGCGCATCAGGAATTCCATGCGACGGAGACTGGATGCATGTGTCCTCGCTAACGGAGGACATTTTGAACATTTCATGTAACAAAGTGTTTGAAGTCACGCTGGTACGTTCTGTTGCTGTGTGTTTCCATTCCATGATTAATGTGATTTGAAGAGAAGTAATGCAATCAGCTCTAACATGGAAAGTAAGCGTTTCCGGACACATGTCCACATAACATATTTTCTTTCTTTGTGTGTGAGGAATGTTTCCTGAAAGTTTGGCCGTGCCTTTTTGTAACACCCTGTATATATACTAAGATGGTATCTGTTGTTTCGGACATGGTCGGAAACTTAAAATACTGTTTCTTATGAACACTTATTCAGTGCCGTGTACACTGCTCCATGTCTACCAACAGTCATCTACTAACTTTAAGGAATGGTGACAGGCAACACTAAATCAGAGAACGTTTCTGCAACAAATCAGTACAAACATTTATCAAACCATATTTACTCAGTATGTATCTTAAAGCCGAACCCTTCGCATATCCAATAACTACTGCATTTGGGATAGCTCATTATACATCACTGTAACTACTTTTAATTCCTTACAGCATTTTTATCACGTACATTTAACAAACAGTCCTCTGATTTACGACTGGATTGGATTGGATTGTTTGGAGGGGGGGGGGAGGGGGGAGCAGAGTCCAAACAGCGAGGTCATCGGTCTCAGGAAGGACGAGGAAGGAAATCGGTCGTGCCCTTTCAAAAGACCCATCCCGGTATTTGCCTGGAGCGATTTTGGGAAATCACGGAAAACCCAAATCAGGATTACCGGACGCGGGATTGAACCGTCGTCCTCCCGAATGCGAGTCCAGTGTCTGAGCTACGCGTTTACGACACTGGGCCAATTTCCGCAATAAGCAACGCTCAGATCTCTGTCGACTCCGCAGTATTAAGCACATCCTTTCTTTCCTCAAGGGGAGTGGTCCATGAATACCAGAGGAAAACTTGAAAAACTCAAAGAATAATATTTGTAAGCCCATATAATGATTTCCCTCTTTTAAGACATGTTTTGGGAACTTTTTTGTGTATGAACCGCAGCTTTACTCTCACTTTTTTAACTATATTTGTTAAAATAAACCGTGCTAATTGTTTATGTACATCATATGTACACATTGCTCAAAATAAAAAGTAGATGGTTATTTTTTCCCCTGTAACTTCTTTAAACTATTATCTTCAAAACAGGCTATTGAGAAGATAGTGCTGTCATAAATTGTGGCACAAAGAATTTTAAGTATGATTATCGAAAATTTTTGATTTGAATTCAGGGTTTTTCTTCAAAAAAGCATATTATTTTCAAAGTTAAGTCGTTAAGTCACGAGAGTAGTCTACCTTTTAGTTAAGCATGTCTCAAAACAGTATAAAAAGTTTCAAGTCTCTATCCTTAATAGTTTTTAGCGCAAGTGTCCCAGAACATGAAATAATTTAACTTTCGGGAAATTCAATTTAAAGTTAAAACTTGCTTTTTCTTTTGAACTTCCGAGGCACTAATGCATCCCAGGTCCGTATTCATTTTGTTTCCTGTGTTGTTATTCCTCTCTTCTCTTTTTCATACTTCTTCTTATTCTTGCTTCTTTGCTTGCTTCCCACACTGATTTTTCTGCTTCGAAGAGTCTCCGTCGGTCAATGGCTATTACAGCTGTATGCATATTTAGTCCACAAGGCACTCCCATCAGTTAAGCCTTGACACTGCACAGTCACTGAAACACAGAACAGCATTTAGCACACCTATTTTCAAAGTATTTAATCCTACTAGAACAGTTTCTGGTATCCGTTCTTCGAATCTATAACTGCTTTCTATGTCGTTAAACCCTCTGATGATGTCTTCAACATTGGAAGACGAAACGTTAGGCAGAGAAATAAGCCTCTGACCATGGCCTTATCCCTATAAAACATATCAGCAGTGACATACATATGCTTCTTTAGTGCCATAAGAGAAGAGAATATACAGTTTTAGAGCACACTAGGGAAAGGGCTATTGCACTTTCCGGAACAGATTACTGCAAAGTGAATGGGTTGAACGATAAAAACACGTACTTTCACTGATAAGGACTGCGGCCGCTGCAGTACAGAATCAAGCCGCCACGGAGTGCACGAGACTGATCAGTAGCTGCATTGGACACTTGAGGGGAGCCGCAAGTCACGTGGGTCAGCAGTCCGCGGTTCGATGCCCACTCAGCGCCAGCTGGCGCCCACCCCCTTGAGCTTGTCACCGGACGCCCCTCTCTGTCTCTAGCCGACACCGCCCCCTCCACAACACCTGTCGCTTGCGGTGTAGGCGAAGCCGCCTGTGGCTATTAACGCTGCAGGCTGCCCCAGTATTAGTGGAGAGGGCTGCCAACAGAGGCCATCGAGAGCCGGTTCATGTCCATCGCCACAGATGTAAAACTGGTGTTCAGGGCCCCCTTCAACTACGCGGAGTTATGTTTCCCATGCGTCACCTACAAGAGTCGATGTTACAATGTTTCCTTCAAGAACGTTTAATATTTTATTTTCAGCGATAACTTTTTACCGCTCTTATACAGGGAGCTTCACTAGGAACGATAAATATTTTAGTAGGTGATAGTTAAGATTCATGCGAATAAAACATTCCATATATCACGTCTCCAGTTTTTATTTGTTACGATAATACAGTCGGCTACAGATACAGGTTTTTATTTCCAGTCTTGGTACTCTAGCTGCTATGGAGTCATCTGTCGACGATAATTTTCGTTTAGAATAACAACAGATTGTGAAGTCATTCTGGACTTAACGTAAATGAATTTTTCCCGTATGATTGCGACTGTGATTTGTTCGGACAAATCCACTGTATCGTTTAACCATGCTGAACGTGCTTAAGATCCTGTCTCGGGCATCGATGTGTGTGATGACCTTAGGTTAGATAGGTTTAAGTAGTTCTAAGTCTAGGGGACTGATGACCTCAGATGTTAAGTCCCATAGTGCTCAGAGCCATTTGAACCATTTGAAAAAGTACGGTACATGTTGCATGTTCCACGTTTTTATGTTATCATCTCGCTCCGACTGGAAACCCCAAAAAACATGTAGTGGAATGCAAGGGTAACTGTAGCTTACTGCTTCGTATTTATTTTCTTACTTTTATAGTAAGTGAGATGGTTGCACGTTCAGAGGTGTCATATAGGTCATGGCCATCAAAAGGTAACGAAATTCAAAAATTCTCGAAAGTCGTAAAATGGCAGTTGGTCAGTTTATTCTTCTCAGGCGTCACAGTTCTGCATTGGTTGTGACGGACGTATTTGCTTTCGAGACCTCACCTAGCTACCTCTTCCACTGGCACTGTGACAGCCTGTAGCATTAATAGTATTACCAAGAGAAATGTGCCCTAAGAAGAAGAATGAAGTCCCAACGCAAATATAAAACTATAAAAACTACTGGTGTTTTTGTATTAAATCTAAAACTTTCGTTAACTTAATTACTGCCCTTACTTACAAACTTTAATACTTCATAACTCATAGTTACCTAGTTAGGTAAGATATCACTTTTGCGACAAAGCATACTCAAGTATTTCTTCGCATGTATTAATCTAAGTGGGTGATTTCTCCATAACAACTTGTTGATTGTTGCAACGTGAAGTCAAAACCCTTCTTTTAATCTACAAACACATGATTTGAAAACTAAGCTACTCTCTTCTCCGGGATACCTAAGCCCCAAACGACGTATTTTAATGTCGTGTTTCCGTAATTTTCTTTTTCGTGTGATATGAAGTATTTCAACTGACTTACAGAGAAATATTTATCAAGAAACTCATACGAAAATTAATTATATTTGAAATTAATCCGTAATGATTGATTTATTTATTCAACATCATAAGATAATATCATACAGATTGTGGTCAACTTATTTCTCATATCTACACAATTAACTTCAATAGTAATCATTCCTACATCACATCATGGAACAAAGACTATTTGATATAAAACTGCGCGCAAACAGTAATAAAGGCCAGTTAAAGTACACAGGGGAATATTTTAATTCCAGCAGTACTATTAATAAATGATTGTTCCTTAACAAGTCAATCTGCAAGTTCCACGTCAGTATTTCCTCTATGCTTAAGTACCTCTCTGTCAAAGACTGTAGCTATCAAAGCGAAGAAAGGCACAGCTAAACAACACCAGGGGGACCTCATGTACTGACCAATGAGACAGTGGGCTGTAGCGGAAGATGACTAAAGAATCACATGATACTAGCGGAAGCAGTCATTCAAGAATTCCCAATTGCTACCAGCTGTCCAGCTGGGACAGTGAATATGATTAGGGAGCTAAAAAGAATGGGATACAACGATCGAGTAGCTCGTAATAAGTCACTAGTCTCTACAGTCGTGCCATGTGACGCTTGAGGTGGCTTGATCTGGAACCATGAATCACAGTATGCCTCGTTGCAATCCAATGGAGGGGCGTGGGTTTGATAAATGCCTGGGGAATGCTACCTGTCATCAGTGCCAACAGTGAAGGTGGTGGAGTTACGATATGGTACTGTTTTCGGTGGTTAGAGTGTGGTCCCCTTATTGCGCTTAGGAAAACGGTAAATGCGGAAGGATTCGTACACAGTTTACAGCATTGCCTACTACATACAGTAGAGGAACAGTTCGGAGACGATAGTTATTTGTATTTGCATGACAATGCACTCTGTGATAAACCAACGTCTGTGAGGAAACGTTTTGCGGACAATAATACTGCTGAAATGGACTGGGTTGCCCAGAGTCCCCCTGGATACAATGGAACGCCTTTGGGACGAGTTACAACGTCGACTTAGCTCCAGAACGCAGAGCTTAACGTTACTACCGTCTCTAGTTTGGGTCTTGAGAAAGAGTCACAGATATCCAGACACCTCATTGAAAGCGTCCCCTGCAGATGTCAATCCGTCATAAAGATTTTGGGCAGAGACTTCCAATATTAATGTCCACTAATAATTGTCCCGATACTTTTGGTCAGATAACGTAAGCCAGGGGCGCGCAGGAATCCTGCACGTGTGCGGTGCACTTGCACGCGTGCAGTTAACAGGTGTTCCGAGTGCACACAGGGGCAAGCTGGCCACACGCTTATCTCCCATCCCCACCATACCTTCTGTCCGCTCCTTCCTCTGTAATGCGTTCTGTTTCCTAGCTTGTTTTATTGAGTGAATGAATAAGGTTAGTAGGAGTGCTTGAAAGAAATCATGGTTTGAAAGAGTACCTATTACCTACGATACGTTTTATTTAATTATCACAGGTGGAGTTTACAATACGTTTAATATCTGGAACAAAATTTCTACATACAGACAAACACAAACAGTTACGTAAATTTTCATCACTGATGTTTGCTCTTAACCGAGACTTATTAATTCAGCAAATGTTTTTCCAGCTCTCGCTATATTAAGCGCAGTCTTATAACTTGCACATACCGCTGGGCTATTATTGTTGTTGTCCTGAAAACTTGAAAACAGTGCTCCATAAAATGTTAAATCAGTTAGATGAGAGACATGACGAGAGAAAGTCGCAGATCTCTCGTGACAACAGCAACTACGACAAATTCAAATGGCTCTGAGCACTATGGGACTTAACTGCTGTGGTCATCAGTCCCCTAGAACGTAGAACTACTTAAACCTAACTAACCTAAGGACATCACACACATCCATGCCGGAGGCAGGATTCGAACCTTCGACCATAGCGGTCGCGCGGTTCCAGACTGTAGTGCCTAGAACCGCTCGGCCACTCCGGCCGGCCAACTACGACAGATTCATCTGGTATCGTCAGATCGCTCTTCTTAAGCTCAGTCAATTCCCAATCCGCTCAGAATCCGACAATAAATTATACTCGTCCTTGTGAAATTTATTATAATGGCCTTCAATACTAAACTTCCGTTGACCAGCGAGAATACTGCCACATATTAAACATTTCGAATTTTCACGTTTTTGCACAAAGAAAAAATGATTCTCCCATTACTTTTTAAAAGATAGCAAATCTCCACTTCTCTGTTTCTCGAAATACAACGTTCACTACATAGTGCTCGCTTCGCATCAACGTCCGCAGCTTAGCCTGGCACTACACTGCCGCAACATGCCGGCTGTCGCCACAGCCCCGGTCGACGCCTGCACGCGAGCAGCACACGTGCAGCGCTGTGCGCTCATGAGCCGCGTGCAACGTTTGCCCGCCTCTGTCCTACGTATTTAAATCTTGGCAAATGTTTTAAGCTTTTTCACTCCTTATTTCCCACTAGTGTCAACAGTTTTATTTCCTTTGCACTGATTTTCACTCCATAACTCTTTTCTTAGGAGCATAAAGCCTTACATATGATGCTACATATTGGCCCTCTTAAACTGCTAGCCAAAAGACAATTTTTTGACGTCTTAGGACAATTTGTGGTATTACTAGACCAGCCACAGTCAGTCTAGAAAAAAACGTGTACGCGGAACAAAATTGGGAAAAGTTGAAGCGGTCAAAACACTGCAGAATATGAGAAGAGATACCCTACGACTTGACTCAATGTGGAGTGACGGGGGAGGGGGGGGGGGGGAGACGGAGGGACGGGAGGTAGAAGAGACGTCTCTGCATAGTGTTGTGGGCGACAGCCTGTAGTCGGTGACGTCAGGGCAACCGGAAGCGGAAGTCGGCCGGAAGAGTAGCGGAGAAAAACTTTCCGGTAACTTTGTCTCCACTCGCCGCCGTCGGAGCTGGAAACACAGTTATCGCTTCAGAAACTCACACACAACGCTCAGGTCGACAACAGATCTCACGATGTGTGCAACTTCATTGGAAAACATAGCGTTGTTATTGGCGCCTCCTGTTAGAAAACAGAAAGGAAACTCGGAAAACTATAAAAGGGAAAATGTAGAAAACTCTCACGTTTTTAACAATTAAAGAAACAATATAATTTAAGAATATAACAACCTGAAACAGTCTCTGTGAACGAAATGAACTAAAAGGTGTTGAATAATGGAATAATATTCAAGGGAACTAATTGGTTTCGAGTCCCAGGAACACATTTCTTTACCGCCTCAAAGGATAATGTAAGGAATTACAGTGCATTTACTTGTGAAATTATTGCAGTCGTTTCAGGTAAATGGATCCAACTTCCATTCAAATGAAACGAAAAAATGATCTTGTTGCTATTAACACCATTAATCCTGTGCAGCTATCTTTCGCATTTGCACATAACGTGGATCAAAATTTTAGAGCTTGCAATTGTTAAACTTATCTGCTCCCGATTTTCGCAATATTATTATTAACTTTCTATTCACAGAGCAGACCATTTAGGTATGAGCGTTACTTAGAAGCTTGTACACTGAGAAGCCTAGACACAAAATTATGGCTTTTCGTTTCTTACGTAACGTAAAATTGGACTTATTAACCAGAATCCCCTACGTTACTCCAGATTTTCCAGACTCTTGCGTTATGAATGTAGTTGACGCCAATAATGTCCTGAAGTTAAACTGTAAACTGATGAACATTTGTGCGGAGACACTAGCAATATGTTAACTCATCCACTGCACTCTCCTTTCTCCACAAGAATCACCTGTCTGGGAGGTAGTGAAGTGTTCGAGAAGAAGCTGACCTGAAGTAGTGATTCCGTTTTGGGAGTGTGAATATAGTACTGAGGAAGTATAGACGATTCTAAATCTAAACTATACCGAATAAAACATGGTATAGTAGTGTTTTAGCATTTCGTTTTTCTGAGACCAACCTTCACAAACAAAGTAGCATACGTACTAACTGATACGATACATGTTGATTAGAAAAGAAATTTCTTGTAAAGAAACATCTGTTACAAATCTGGCATCTCCTTTAGCGGACAATGTCTGTTGCATCATTCTTTGTTATCTGAAGGTCATGCAGTGAGTTTTAGTTTCATTTTGTGGACTATATGTCGGCTCACGATATTCCTTATGCCCTAATGCGCTTGAGTAAAACAGTAGACAATCTTTTCCCTGTTTGGATTAGACATTGCTTCTTGTAAATGAGACAGAAATCTGGTAGCGATAAAGCGGTCCATGTCCTAAAGTGTCTAGTGGCCGAGCGGTTCTAGGCGCTTCAGTCTGTAACTGCACGACCGCTACGGTCGCAGGTTCGAATCCTGCCTCGGGCATGGATGTGTGTGATATCCTTAGGTTAGTTAGGTTTAAGTAGTTGTAAGTCTAGGGGACTGATGACCTAAGCAGATAGGTCCCATAGTGCTCAGAGCCATTTGAACTATCCTAAAGTGTGTCATCTGTTAATCTACATCTACATCTACATCTACATCTACATCTACATCCATACTCCGCAAGCCACCTGACGGTGTGTGGCGGAGGGTACCTCCAGTACCTCTATCGGTTCTCCCTTCTATTCCAGTCTCGTATTGTTCGTGGAAAGAAGGATTGTCGGTATGCCTCTGTGTGGGCTCTAATCTCTCTGATTTTATCCTCATGGTCTCTTCGCGAGATATACGTAGGAGGGAGCAATATACTGCTTGACTCTTCGGTGAAGGTATGTTCTCGAAACTTTGGCAAAAGCCCGCACCGAGCTACTGAGCGTCTCTCCTGCAGAGTCTTCCACTGGAGTTTATCTATCATCTCCGTAACGCTTTCGCGATTACTAAATGATCCTGTAACGAAGCGCGCTGCTCTCCGTTGGATCTTCTCTATGTCTTGTATCAACCCTATCTGGTACGGATCCCACACTGCTGAGCAGTATTCAAGCAGTGGGCGAACAAGCGTACTGTAACCTACTTCCTTTGTTTTCGGATTGCATTTCCTTAGGATTCTTCCAATGAATCTCAGTCTGGCATCTGCTTTACAGACGAGCAACATTATATGATCATTCCATTTTAAATCACTCCTAATGCGTACTCCCAGATAATTTATGGTATTAACTGCTTCCAGTTGCTGACCTGCTATTTTGTAGCTAAATGATAAAGGATCTATCTTTCTGTGTACTCGCAGCACATTACACTTGTCAACATTGAGTTTCAATTGCCATTCCCGGCACCATGCGTCAATTCGCTGCAGATCCTCCTGCATTTCAGTACAATTTTCCATTGTTACAACCTCTCGATACACCACAGCATCATCTGCAAAAAGCCTCAGTGAACTTCCGATGTCATACACCAGGTCATTTATGTATATTGTGAATAGCAACGGTCCTATGGACTTCTAAAAGTGAGAACTGCTTGTTCAGTAATCTAATTGACCATGTCCATAGAGTAAAGAACGTTGCCGACTGTGGTTTGGAGTTTAAAGTTTACAGTGATTTTGGAGAATGTAAGTACGTTGCATGTTCCACGTTTTTATGTTATCAGCTCGCTCGCACTGGAAACCCCAGAAAAATATATAAAATTTTACTAGTTGATACATGTAGTGGAATATGAGGATAACTGTAGCTTACTGATTCGTATTTATTTCTTTACTTTTATAGTAAGTGAGATGGTTGCACATTCAGAGGTGTCATATAGAACGTGGCCATCAAATGGTAACGAAATTCAAAAATTCTCGAAAGTCATAAAATGGACGTTGGTCAGTTTATTCTTCTCAGGCGTCTCATTGATAAGGATGTGGGAGGGAAGGGTGAGGAGGATGAACAGGAGGAGGACAAAGGTGAAGAGAAGATGGAGGACCAACGGGCAAAAGCTGAGATAGTAGTCGAAGAGAATTATTAAGTGTGACATCTCGTTCTTATTAAGATGACTAAGAAAACTACCAGCTCCGTTGGTTGCGTCAGTGAAGAAGTACGCCGAAACCTTGCTCATCACTGCAGCTAACTAAAGAGATTTTGGGTCTCGGTGCAATACCTAAAGCAACGTTATTATTCTAGAACGAAACCTCGCTTCCCTGGAAAACATGTGCTGTGCCAACGATTGCGTACCACTGCTCAGTGACGATTGAAGAGGGTGAAAACACCGGTAAGGCCATTTCTATTGGGTGTAGGTCAGCAGCATGTGGAAAATGTTGAGGGATGAACACATAGTTTTTGGTTACCTTTTAGACAATGAGCTAACAGGCTACGAGTATCTCATCTACCGATTTTCACTGCTTCCATCCCTCGAAGAACTGCCTTGTTGTCTCGACAGTTAAACGACGTACCTTCAGTTCTTTTCTTTGTCGTTATCCTCTGGGTCTCCAATTATTTTGATTACGCCCCTAGTGTACTACACGTTGTCAAAACACTTCCAACAATAATCCGTGCACCCCATCTTTCCGAAAGCTATAGTGATGTTGGCTGCGATAAGCGGAAAAGGCGAGACTGCAGAACCCTGTCCTACGCTAGTTCATATAGAGATTTGTCTGAGACTGCATGTCAAAACCCTGACAAGTGGTGAACCCATATGTATTGCTGTAGGATTCTTGATGGCCTGGAATTTCTTCCACAAGAATAGTAGCCTGTACTCAGTCAAACTCTGAACTGAATTCAAAAAATGGTTCAAATGGCTCTGAGCACTATGGGACTTTACATCTATGGCCATCAGTCCCCTAGAACTTAGAACTACTTAAACCTAACTAACCTAAGGACAGCACACAACACGCAGCCATCACGAGGCAGAGAAAATCCCTGACCCCGCCGGGAATCGAACCCGGGAACCCGGGCGTGGGAAGCGAGAACGCTACCGCACGACAACGAGATGCGGGCGAACTGAATTCTATGATGGAAATATCTGTAAGATGACAGTATGAATCGCGTTCCTTTATAAAATATTTAATCGCGAATATTTGTTGCAACGGCTGCGACTTCCGTGAATTCAAATTTTTTTTGAAAGTTTCTTTGCTTAGAAGACGCATTGCATTTTATGTACTTTATTTGACCTGAGCTTCGTATCGGAAACATAGCAAGATTAGAATTTAATGTGTCATTAACGAAAAGTTCATTAGAGACGGAATATTAGTGTTGATTGGCGAACTATTGAGAAGAAAATCGGCCATTAAATTCAGAGGCAACTAGGAAAGTAATGAGAAGCCAACATTTAGAGCCCGCATCTCGTGGTCGTGCGGTAGCGTTCACGCTTCCCACGCCCGGGTTCCCGGGTTCGATTCCCGGCGGGGTTAGGGATTTTTTCTGCCTCGTGATGGCTGGGTGTTGTGTGCTGTCCTTAGGTTAGTTAGGTTTAAGTAGTTCTAAGTTCTAGGGGACTGATGACCGTAGCAGTTAAGTCCCATAGTGCTCAGAGCCATTTGAACCATTTGAACCCAAATTTAGATGGACAGTCGTATACCCGAACCGACATCCTCACGAATGCTAGTCCAGTGACTTACCACTAAGCTAGCTAGTTAAGTACCTTGTTAAGATGATAACTGAAATGTTCTGACGCTTTGTCATAGTCTGAATACTGGATTGTGAGACACGATATATTTATGACCACCCTAAAAAAGTATTTTAAAAAATCCAAATTTACCAATCGTCGTTCAATTATGTTAACAACACACAATTTATAGAGGTACTGATGTGTTAAGTAGGGTCCACAAAAAATGAAAATACCTTTTAGCACTCTCTTAGCAATATCAACGCACATTCAATAACGTGTTCTACCGACTTTATGACCACCACTAAAAAATTTAGAAATTCATATTTGATTCACTATTGTTGAGATTTACTCTCAACATAATTTTTGTAGATGTATTGACGTGTAAGTAGTGCACTGACCCTGGGAATACTGAATACGATGTTTATTGAGAAAGTGACATCTACTATTGAAATTTAAATTTTAGGTTAAGTTTAACTCAAACATTTGAAACATATAGGTAATCTAATAGGAGAATTGCCGGCCGCGGTGGTCTAGCGGTTCTGGCGCTGCAGTCCGGAACCGCGGGACTGCTGCGGTCGCAGGTTCGAATCTTGCCTCGGGCATGGGTGTGTGTGGTGTCCTTAGGTTAGTTAGGTTTAAGTAGTTCTAAGTTCTAGGGGACTTATGACCTAAGATGTTGAGTCCCATACTGCTCAGAGCCATTTGAACCATAATAGGAGAATTCGATAAAACAATAAATATTTTTTGAAAAATATAAAATATAAGGTAACTGATTAGATTACCATATTTTCAAAAGGTGGGCATAAAGTACCCCTCTCTTTCGTACTGCAATGGTTAAAATTTTGTGTTTGTGGGGATCCACAGCTACCAGATCTTTAATAAAAGTAAACATCCTTCACAGTAGACCGTAACATGATTTTGGTTTAATCATGCGATTAAATAATTTCGACTACTTGTCATTGTCGCCGACCGCTGTGATCGAGCGGTTAGGCGCTCAGTCCGGAACCACGCGGCTGCTACGGTCACAGGTTCGAATCTTACCTCGGGCATGGATGTGTGTCATGTCCTTAGGTTAGTTAGGTTTAAGTAGTTCTAAGTCTAGGGGACTGATGACCTCATATGTTAAGTCCCATAGTGCTTAGAGCCATTTGAACATTTTTTGTCATTGTCAGGTACTTGTGAAACCAACATGGAAAAGCACTACATTGTCTGCATGCATCGTATGTATAACTAACACTTTACTCACCTCATATAAAGATAAAACAGAGCATCAAAATGGTTGAAATGGCTCTGAGCACTATGGGACTTAACTTCTGAGGTCATCAGTCCCCTAGAACCTAGACCTACTTAAACCTATTAACCTAAGGACATCACACACATCCATACCCTAGGCAGGATTCGAACCTGCGACTGTAGAGGTCGCGCGGTTCCAGACTGTAGCGCCTAGAACCGCTCGGATACTCAGGCCGGCAAACATAGCATCACCACTAGGGAACAAACTTTGTACCATGGGACGCATCTGATCAGCCCGGTTAGCCGTTCGGTCTAACGCACGGATTTCCGGACTGGGAAGGAGCGCCTGGTCCCCGGAGCGAATCCGCCGGGCAGACTTGTGTCGCGGTCCGGTGAGCCGGCCAGCCTGTGGATGGGTTTTGGGCGGTTTTCCATCTGCCTTGGCGAATGCGGGCTGGTTCCCCTTATTCCGCCTCAGTTACACTATGTCGGCTATTGCTACGCGAACAAGTTCTCCACGTACGCGTACGCCACCATTACCCTGCCAAGCAAACTCGTCTGGTTTGAGACGTTCCCTGGTAGGTCCACCGGGGGTCGAACCGCGCAATAACCCTGAAAGAGTGGTTCGGTATGGCACGGCGGAGGGGCGAAGTGGACTGCGGTAGTCGTCGTGGGGTTGTGGAACACTGCGGCTGCTCAGGGCACGGAGCCTCTTCGTCGTTTCTAGGCCCCCGGTTAATATACAATACAATGCAAGCATTAGGGACATGGGCTATCACGACATGGCTGCCCAAGTCGTCACCAAAGCTCCGCCGAGTCTCACCCTTGGGACGTAATCTCGGTCAGGAGTTGAAAATAGTGTGAAACAAGACTCAGCCGACCAAATGACATTCCTCCATTGCTCGATAGTGAATGGTTTATGGCTTCTGCATCACGGTCTCCTGTTACGGACATTTGAATCACTGATGAGTGTTTTTCGAATTCTAATCCGCCCTGCAATTACCTCTGTCTGGAGCTGTTTTGGTGCTGTAAAGGTTCGCGAGTGCATCATTGTTACGCAGTGACTATTGTAATGGTCGTTTTCTCACTTTCGTAAAAATTTTCTTCAGTGACGTCTGTCACCATCAGTGAACACACACTTTTGTCTGCGTTGCGACTTAGCGTTTGGTGCTTTCCCGTTTTACCCGTATGCGGTATAAATCTTCGATACTGTGCTCCTGTAACACCACACACGGAAGCACTCACCAAACGAGCAACAACAGTTTGCACCCGTTCCAATGGAGTGAGCTTCTACATAACGCCCTAACACGTACACAGAACACTTTTCTCATCATGACGGACACTTGCAACGTACTGAGAATATTGCAAAGGTGCCGTTAGAGGTCAAGTGCAGCAGTGAAACATCATGTGTTGGCTAGCATATGCGTGCGTTTCTCGCGGTATTTTCATATTTTTGTCCACTCTTCGTGATGTCTTTGCTACTGTGCTGGTTTTAAAATGGGGCTGAGTACTGTTAGGTGCATTACTGTACCATTAGATGTTGACACTGTTTTGTGTTCACACGGGACAGTTACATAGTACGAGGGTCGCTCGAATAGAAATGCACAATATTTTTGTAAAAATACAGTTTTCATTCAGCATGTGTGACAATTTTACAGTGCGTAGATACATCCTTCCCTCTTGTTTTGAAACTCAGTTCAACCTGTTCCCGTGAGAGACGCCGTCACAGCATGTCTTCAAGGTGGCTGCTACACTTCACGTTCGTCAGAAGCAACGTGCTGTCGTAGGGTTCCTGTGCTGTGAAAACGAGATAGTGGGAAACATCCACAAGAGGTTGAAAAAGGTGTATGGAGATGCTACCATGGATCACAGTACAGTTAGTCGGAGGGCAAGCAGGTTACGTGATGAAAGCGGGCACGACAATTTTGAGGATTGTCCTTTTTGTGGCGGCGTTCGTAGCGACAAACACTTCGCTGTAGAAGCGGCTTACGAAGTCACCGCCACACTTTTAATAGCGGGCCGACCGGTCCGCTGGAATAGTGAACAGAAAGATGAAAACCCAAACACTCTGATTAAATAAAAGTCGGTACTTATCTTTATTAACGAAGATACCGAAACACAGTAGTGAACTCCGTGTCTACAGAAATCTGTCTAGTTCGAGTCGGAGCGTCTAGGTCAGCGTCGGCTGACGACAAACAACAACTCTGCTGCGATGAACACACAACTGACTAGCAAGTACACAAATCGGTGGCGAGTATACAACTGAGCGGCGAATACAGAACTGTCCTAGCGCTCGCGACTCCAGCGCTTAAGAAGCCAGAAGCCAGCGGTGGCGCGCGCAGACTTGCGGCGATTTCCTGTAACGCTGGCGCTGCTTATGCGGACGGCGTCCGGACTTTGATGCTGCCAACCTTTTGGCAGCGGGCTCGGTTGGCATTACTGGCTAGGATATAACAGTCCTCGCAGCGGCAGGACTCGTACTGAACACAATCCAGACAATGTGCAGAGAGTTAACGAGTTGGTGACTGCTGACAGACACATCTCAGTGAACGAATTGTCACGCTGCGTTGGGATAGGGGAAGGAAATGTTCGCAGAATACTTAAATTGTTGACGTTCAGTAAGGTTTGTGCCAGGTGGGTTCCCAGGATGTTGACAGTGGCTCACAAAGAAACAAGAAAAACAGTATGCAACGAACTTTTGGAACAGTACGAAAATGGTGGAGATGAATTTCTTGGAAGAATTGTGACAGGTGATGAAACATGGCTCCATCATTTTTCACAAGAGATGAAGAGGCAGTCAATGGTGTGGCATCATGCAAATTCACCCAAGAAAAAAAATTCAAAACCACACCTTCTGCTGGAAAAGTTATGGCTACGGTGTTTTTCGATTCCGAAGGACTCTTGCTTGTAGACATCATGCCAAGTGGAACCACCATAAATTCTGATGCATATGTGACGACACTGAAGAAACTTAAAGCTTGACTGAGTTGTATTCGACCACATCGGCAAAAGCAGGATGTTTTGCTGTTGCATGACAATGCACGGCCAGATGTCAGTCAAAAAACCATGGAAACGATCACAAAAGTCGGATGGACAACACTGAAACACCCGCCTTACATTCCTGACCAGGCTCCATGTGACTATCATCTCTTTGGGAAACTGAAAGACTCTCTTCGTGGAACAAGGTTCAAAATGGCTCTGAGCACTATGGGACTTAACTTCTGAGGTCATCAGTCCCCTAGAACTTAGAACTACTTAAACCTAACTAACCTAAGGGCGTCACACACATCCATGCCCGAGGCAGGATTCGAACCTGCGGCCGTAGCGGTCGCGCGGTTCGAGACTGTAGCGCCTAGAACCGCTCGGCCACTCCGCCCGGCGAGGAACAAGGTTTGAAGATGATGACTCCCATGTGCTCGCTGCCAAACAGTGGCTCCAACAGACTGGTCTAGAATTTTACTGGACGGATACACAGGCGCTGGTTCCAAGATGGTGTAAGGTAGTTGAGAGGGATGGAAATGATGTGGAGAAATGAAAATATTGTTCCTAAAGGATGTATCTACACACTGTAAAACTTTCAAACATGTAGAAAAAAGGTGGATTTAAAAGAAATAGTGTGTATTTTTTTTAGTGACCCTCGTAACAACGTTTCCTGAGAGCGTGTAGTGCACTGGATTGCGGGTGGCCGACCGTCGTGGCCGAGCGGTTCTAGGCGCTTCTGTCCGGAACCGCGCTGCTGCTACGGTCGCAGGTTCGAATCCTGCCTCGGGCATGGATGTGTGTGCTGTCCTTAGGTTAGTTAGGTTTAAGCAGTTCTAAGTCTAGGGGACTGATGATCTCAGATGTTAAGTCCCATAGTTCTCAGAGCCATTTGAACCATTTCTTGAACCATTTGATTGCGGGTGCAAAAAGTAAACAAGATTTCACGTTTCCAAATTCGTGTCAAGTCACCGGAAACAGAGAGATAACCCACTGTGGCCATGAGAACTTCGGAAGACACATTTTTTTGGAAACTCTCTCTGTCGGTGCGCGGCCCATCACGCTGGAGGGTCGAGTCCTCCCTCGGGCGTGGCTGTGTGTGTTGTCCTTAGCTTAAGTTAGTTTCAGTTCTGTAAGTCTAGGGACCGATGACCTAAGCAGTTTGGTCCCTTAGGAATTCACACACATTCGGACATTTTCTCACTGTCGGTCAACAAAGTGACGCCGCTGATTTATCAGAAACGTTACGGAAATGTCACGCCAGGTGAGCAGCAACGGGCTGGCGAGGCGCTGCGTTGCCGCTGCCGCCTGTCTGCTGCGTAGGGTGGGCGTCGGGGCGTCTGCATTGACGTCGGTCTCGGCGTCGGTGGGCCGCTTTCGCCTCTTGGTTGTCACGAGACGTCGCCGTAATTGTGTAGTTCGCGAGAGACGAACAGCAACGGCTGTGCACCGCGGGAGCCGGCTTTAATCAACGCGCAGCAAGGGGTGTGGGTATATATATGCGTGTGTGTGTGTGTGTGTGTGTGTGTGTGTGAGTGAGTGTGAGTGTGTGAGTGTGTGTGTGTGTGTGTGTGTGTGAGAGAGAGAGAGAGAGAGAGAGAGAGAGAGAGAGAGAGAGAGAGACAGAGAGAGAGAGGAGGGGGGACGAAGGGAGGGGGCTCTGTAGCGGTAGGCACAGCACTGTATGTACGAGACCAGGTCTTTGTCGAGTCGTAACAGCCTGAGACAACAAGATTAAATACGATGACAAGCTTGTGTGCATTGGGTTCCCCATAACTGTTTCCTGGCACCGCAAGCTCACTCGGGACAAATTTCGATTGTACGCTACGGCTAATATTTTGGTCATAATACAGGGCTATTACAAATGATTGAAGCGATTTCATAAATTCACTGTAGCTCCATTCATTGACATATGGTCACGACACACTACAGATACGTAGAAAAACTCATAAAGTTTTTTTCGGCTGAAGCCGCTCTTCAGGTTTCTTCCGTCAGAGCGCTCGAGAGCGCAGTGAGACAAAATGGCGACAGGAGCCGAGAAAGCGTATGTCGTGCTTGAAATGCACTCACATCAGTCAGTCATAACAGTTCAACGACACTTCAGGACGAAGTTCAACAAAGATCCACCAACTGCTAACTCCATTCGGCGATGGTATGCGCAGTTTAACGCTTCTGGATGCCTCTGTAAGGGGAAATCAACGCGTCGGCCTGCAGTGAGCGAATAAACGGTTGAACGCGTGCGGGCAAGTTTCACGCGTAGCCCGCGGAAAATTGGCTCATGCCACAACTGGAGACCGACAGCGCCGACTTCATCTTTCAACAGGATGGTGCTCCACCGCACTTCCATCATGATGTTCGGCATTTCTTAAACAGGAGATTGGAAAACCGATGGATCGGTCGTGGTGGAGATCATGATCAGCAATTCATGTCATGGCCTCCACGCTCTCCCGACTTAACCCCATGCGATTTCTTTCTGTGGGGTTATGTGAAAGATTCAGAGTCTAAACCACCTCTACCAAGAAACGTGCCAGAACTGCGAGCTCGCATCAACGATGCTTTCGAACTCATTGATGGGGACATGCTGCGCCGAGTGTGGGAGGAACTTGATTATCGGCCTGATGCCTGCCGAATCACTAAAGGGGCACATATAGAACATTTGTGAATGCCTAAAAATACTTTTTGAGTTTTTGTATGTGTGTGCAAAGCATTGTGAAAATATCTCAAATAATAAAGTTATTGTAGAGCTGTGAAATCGCTTCAATCATTTGTAATAACCCTGTATAAAGGTATTCACTGTAGCCACTTAACACTTCGGGAGTTCAGTTCCATATATCAAATGACACGAGCACCAGTTCACTTGACTATGGCACTATCCAATGAAAAACAGTAGAATAATTTGTACGCAGGAAAAATGTGTGATATTGCTTTACCAAATCATCACCCAGAACCATTTCTTGCGGGTACGAGTACTTCGCTGCAGTCGATTGAAAAAAATAGTACAATACTTGAGGGATTATGAATACATAAACTATGGGAACAATCAATCATTTTAGATCAAATTCTAAAGAAGTAAAGTGTTGTGTATGAGGCATAGTTCCTATGGGCCTCATGGAAAAAGGGTGACCCGGTTGAGTCACGCAGTTTGACTCTTAGTCTGATCACGAGGTGTGGCCATTAATGGCACGCGTTGTTCACGTAGGCTGACGTGAGGATCAATTAACTATACTTGACGGGATGTATCTAGAATATCTTAGGTGATTAGAAAGTTGGTAGGCAGTGAAACGTCCCCTTAGAAATATTTATGAATTACAGTGCTGGTAAACTCCTTACGTTAATTGATTTTCAAACAGCTGAGCAGAACTGAACGTACTCAGACATTTCTCTCTTTACTTATTCTGATCAACACTAAACTCACCCACAATATTTTTACCGCAACGCAATCTGACTTTCAATAACCCCTACAAAAAAATCGCCCTGACTAACAATAACCTATACCTTTTCTGAATCACTTACCTCACAAAAATCATCGTTACTCGAACTACTGCAATACAGCGAGCGCCACTACTGCCAGCTAAATAACAGATTCAAACTATGGAAGGCACTAACTACTAGTAGGCATAGTCAGCAATTGAAAGATTTTGATGGAGAACAATGTATTTACCTTACAACAGGAATACTATTAAATGCTTAACTTTAATTCAGCATCAGCTGTGAATGTTGATCTTGACTGTGTACAATTATATTTACAAGTGCAATTATAGACTGAACTGCGAATACTTTTTTACAATTCTGATTGCTCCACACATATACAGGATGGTACACAAAGATACGGCCAAACTTTCAGCAAACATTCCTCACACACAAATAAAGAAAAGATGTTATGTGGACATGTGTCCGGAAACTCTTAATTTCCATGTTAGAGCTCATTTTAGTTTCGTTCTTCCACCTACGCTCAATGGAGCACGTTATCATGATTTCATACGGGTTACTGAACCTGTGCTGCTAGAACATGTGCCTCTACAAGTACGACACAACATGTGGTTCATGCACGGTGGAGCTCCTGCACATTTCAGTCGAAGTGTTCGTACGCTTCTCAACAACAGATTCGGTGACCGATGGATTGGTAGAGGCGGACCAATTCCATGGCCTCCACGCTCTCCTGACCTCAATCCTCTTGACTTTCATTTATGGCGGCATTTGAAAGCTCTTGTCTACGCAACCCCGGTACCAAATGTGGAGACTCTTCGTGCTCGTGTTGTGGGCGGCTGTGATACAATACGCCATTCTTCAGGGCTGCATCAGCGCATCAGGGATTCCATGCGACGGAGGGTGGATGCATGTACCCTCGCTAACGGAGGACATTTTGAACATTTCCTGTAACAAAGTGTTTGAAGTCACGCTGGTACGTTCTGTTGCTGTGTGTTTCCATTCCATGATTAATGTGATTTGAAGAGTAGTAATAAAATGAGCTCTAACGTGGAAAGTAAGCGTTTTCGGACACATGTCCACATAACATATTTTCTTTCTTTGTGTGTGAGGAATGTTTCCTGAAAGTTTGGCCGTACCTTTTTGTAACACCCTGTAGATCAATTGGCAATGCACAGAATGTATGGTGACGCCTGGCTAGGTCGTAGCTACTGACTTAGCTGAAGGCTATGCTAACTGGCGTCTCGGCAGTTGAGATCTCTGAAGCTATTAACGAGTGAACTATTCCTATTTAAGTCGGCTGTAGAGCTGGGCTGTGCGCTAGCTTGTCTCGCAAGGCCAGCCGAGTGGCGGCGCTCGGTCTGCTAGCGTCGACAGTGGCGACTCGCGGGTCCGATGTGTACTGTCTGACTGCAGCCGATTTGAAGCCTACAACCTAGCCAGTGTGGTGCCTTGCCGTGATACCACATAAAGCATATTAAATATACACTGCTGTGCATAACTTAGGACGAAAGTAACTAGGCATAAGTGTCACTACCAACTAACATATCTCGATGAAACTTGGACCATACACGAAAAGAACTGGTATTGTATAGTACAGAAAGTAGCTGAATGTAGTACACAACGAGACAAACAGAAATTACACTTTTATTCGAAGATAATAACTACACTAATTTCACCGCAATTCACGACGTCCCCTGCGCATTACAAACTAATGGAAATTGTTCTTAATAGGTTGTGTGATCACCACTAACGGCAATGGATTCTGTACAACGTGCTCTCGTGAAGTCCACAAGGTTGGCAAGGCTTTCTTGCTGTAAGAATTTCTAATCCTCCACCAGCGCGGATGGCAGCTGCTGTGGATGGTCTTTTGTGGATGTGGACGTCGTATGGTAGTGTAACAGTTGTGATACTAAATGTAGCACTTCTGCTACTAAATGTAACTGGGTTTTCTCTTTTGATGCTGTCAATTGTCAGGATGAGCAATCTAAAGCATTCTATCAGGGTGAAAATATTAAATATATTAACTTTTCTCTCTGAACAACATGTGGGCAGGGTGGGTTCTTCCTTGGCTCGGGTATGAGGTAGAATGAAACAGCATTTTTACATAAGATAACTTTTATTGAAAGTTTCGTACAACTGTATCTTACTGGATGTTCTGGTTCGGAGAACGGCAGCTGTGTCGTTTGCGTAGCCATCTGCTGCTGCGGCGGCGGCAGCGGCGTCTGATTAAGCGTAGCGGTGTGTATCTCGTGTCGCCGTCTCGCCCAGTTTACTGGAGACGCGCAGCGCGAGGTGGCCCGTTTAATTATTGCGAGCGAAGTCGTGCATCGGATGGTGATACCTTGGATGTGGCGTCCCAGTGTTTCTCTTCTCTAAGCGGCCGCGTGTGTTGTGCGTCGGCCAGCGGAGTGGCGCGGCGAGGGAAGGCCAGGGTCGCGGACTCGAACCACGGACTCCCGCTTGCCAGTCTTCGGCTGTCAGATCTTCATCCCAGCTCACAGGTGACTGCTCATGTGAGGCCGTCTCCTTCCCGTCCTCACGAGTCACCCGGGTACGTAAAAATCAGACTTCAAATACCTTTTAACTTCTGTCTTCTGGCGCCGAGGCTGCTGCTTGCTATTCCATTACAGCGGCGGAGTTGGTGCGTCTGTGCGTGATGCAGTCTCTTCTTGCATGACTGTCTTCAGCACCAAAACTGACTGAAAACTACTGCTACGCTTCTTCACTTCTTCGTCTTCTTCGTCTCTCGTCTCCGTCTCCGTCTCCGTCTCCGTCTCCATCTGTCGGGCCCACAGCGTCTCGCGTATTTATTCACTTCAGTTTACTGGAGGTGAACGACTTCACGGTCATTGCCTCTTCTGTCACGTTGAAAAGCTTCTCGAAGAATCTTCTTAACGTCGGTCATTGGCTCTTGGAATGTAGGCGTGGGCCTTTGCTCACATGTGACAACTGAGAAACACGTGAGCCGGTCGGGCGATGCCCTGACGGCTGAATCGACAGCGCCTGCTTATGTGGAACTTGCTGACTTCACGGTCATTGTCTCTTCTGTTCTGCTGTTCTGCCCGCTGAATGCCAGTATGTAACTTTCTAAACTAAACCAAGTTTTTCATTTATATTCGAATTTCTACTTTACCTTGATTTCACTAATTTATTTACTTAAGTACCACTCAACAGTAGGTCTCTCCAATGCATCCCACATGCTCTCGATGAGATTTAAGTTTGGGCAATGGGCATGCCAGTTCATTCGCTGAATATCCTCTAGTTCCAAGAGCTCCTGCTCCTGCGCAGTTCGATGCAGTCGTGCATCGCCCTCCATAAAAATGAAGTCAGGGTCTCGTGCAATCTAGAAAAGACTCACATTGGGAAGGAGCAGTTTCACAAGAACGTTGACCGGTGAATGTACTGTGTTCAAAGATTTGGAGATCAGTGCACCCATGCAACATTGATGACCAAAAGGATCATGTCCGATAATTTTCATGGGTGGGTTAGGTGTTCCCACTTCTCCCTATGTGTGGGTTTGGCGACATTGAAGAAATCGATCGTTTTAGTTGTCCACGTGTTGTGCTACAGGAATACTCAATGTTGCATGGGCAAACTGACCTCAAAAGCTTTGAGCTCGGTAAATTCACTTGACGAAGTTATTCTGACACTGTACTCTATCCCCATGTATCAGTTTTCCACTGTGCGTTCGGCCCTTACTTCAATTGTATGGACGACAACGCACGACTGTATCGAACTGCCCAGTTGGAGGAGTCCTTGGATTGAGACGACGTTCTGTAAATGAACTGGCCTGCCCGTATCCAGACTTAGATCTTATCAAGCACGCGTGGGATGTGTTAGGGAGACGTATGGCAGCACTTCCACGCACACCAACGAGCATCCAACAACTGTCAACCAAGCAGGTGGAGTAGTGGAACACCCTACCATAAGAACTCCTTACCAGCCTCTCTGTAACACGCTGTTGAGCATGCATTGCCGTCAGTGGTAATCACACACACTGTTATGAACCATGTCCCTCCTTTTACGACGTCCAGGGCTTCGCCACGAATAGCAGTGTCTGCAATCTAATCTTTGAATAAAACTGTCGTTTCTTTTCGTCTCATTGCGTATTTCTTTAATTACTTTCTGCACTATGAGGTATGGTTTCTTTCTATGAGTGGTCCAAGTTTCACCGAGCAGTGACACATCGTGCAGAAGTTACTTCCGTCCTTAAATTTTGCACACCTGTGCATTATCCACTGTAAACGTACAGTAATCTCACTGTTTACCCTGTCGTCGAGTCGTGTGACAAGGGCCTCCCGTCGGGTAGACCGTTCGCCGGGTGCAAGTCTTTCGATTTGACGCCACTTCGGCGACTTGCGCGTTGATAGGGATGAAATGATGACGATTAGGACAACACAACACACAGTCCCTGAACGGATAAAATCTCCGACCCAGCCGGGAATCGAACCCGGGCCCTTAGAATTGACATTCTGTCGCACTGACAACTCAGCTACCGGGCCGAACTACTGCCTACCCTGCGACTGTATTGATAGTCACCTCTCTGGACAGCACTGTACGCAGTTGTATGTAGAGGGTCATGGGTTAGTATCCGTAGTGTCTGTCACTTGCAGTGGTGACGTCTCGGCTGCAAAATGTAAACAACGGCACATTTACGAAGTAATTAAGGTCTTCACCATGGAAGCTACGTATTTTACATGGGTCGGTAGCACTGACTTATTTCAGAGGTGAAAATTAGTGGTAAGTTTCCTATGGGACCAAATTGCTGAAGTCATCGGTCTCTAGGTTTACACACTACTTAATCTAATTTAAACTAACTTACGCTAAGATCAACACACACTCCCATGACCGAGGGAGGACTCGAATCTACGTCGGGGGCAGCCGCACGAACCGTGACAGCACGCCGCGGTCCGCGCTGCTACCCCGCGCAGCAAAAGTGAAAATTCCGAATTCAGGCGCATCGCGATTGTTACGGGATCAACGTTGTCGACTTGATATAATACGAGTAAAACAGAATTTAAGTGTACGAGAGCCGTATAATCAGTTGACTAAATTTTACGATCGGGGACTCTTCCCGTTCGTATATCGTGCCGCAAGATTATTCCGTCAGATGCGTCGCTCACGGTCATGCGTACGCTCGTGAGAATAATTGATAGTACCGTCAGTTGAACTGACCTTAATTGCAAGAACTGTGCGGACTATCGAATCCACATCAAGCAATTGCACAGTGCGGGGCTGTGGTGATAGTAGTCAAACAGACCGTTTCATTAGTAAGACAATAGACTTCATTATGCCTACAGCAGACTACCTGACAGAGAGGCAAAGAACATTTACGAGGGTTGGAACTTAAATAGTGGCAACTATTATTCACAACCGATACAAAAGAGTTACATGTTTGCACCTGTTACTGTCCTTCAAAGTAGTCACCAGCGTTGTGTAGAACCCGTTGCCAGCGATGTGGAAGGTGTAGTACACCGTTAGCAGAGCCTGTTCTGTTGATGGTGCCAATGGAGCCGTCTACTGCCTGTCGAATCTCTGGAACAGTTCTGAAGCGAATGCCACGAAGTGGTTCCTTCATCTTCGGAATCAAATCAAAGTCACAATGACTTACGTCCGGGGAGTATGGTGGATGGTACAGTACTTTCCAGTCCCATGGACCGAACAGAGCAATCACAGCTTGCGCTGTATGCGCCCGCGCATTGTCGTGCAAAATGATGGGTGGGTTGCGCAGAAAGTGTCACCGCTTCTTTCGCAAATTTGGTCACAGGTAATGGTCCAAAAACGAACAGCAATATTTTGCATGGACGGTCTGCAGTGGAAGAACGCAATGCGTTAGGATAACACCATCACAGTCGTACATGAGAATCACGATAACTTAAGATCGCTCCATTCGCACCATCAACAGAAAAGGCTGTGCTGACGGTATATTACGCCTACCACATCACTGGCAACGGGTTCTACACAACGCTGGTGACTACTTTGAAGGACAGTAACAGGTGCAAACATGTAACTCTTTTGTATAGGTTGTGAATAAATAGTTGCCACTATTTAAGTTCCAACCCTCGTATTTGCTGAATGCAATCAAAATCTGTTGTGAACAGTGCAGCCCACCAATCAGCATCTACAAGTACTAGGTTGGTTCATAAGTTCGTAAGGTTGCTGTTTTGCGTTTTATATGTCGTTTGCTGTCGTTATGTAAGTTCACATATAGTCATTTTATCATTTGGAGATAGTGACTGGAGCTATGGACACTAGAAAATGGAGTGCGAAATGGAGAAAACAGAACATTTACGACGTTCTCCGTTTTGACTTCAATAGAGGGATGACAGCAGTGGGGGCAGCCAGAAACATTTGAGTCGTGTATGGGGATAACGCCATTCGACAAAGCAGGACAAGAAAATGGTCTCGTTTTAAGGTCGATCGTTTTGACATTAGTGACCCTTCACTTTCAGGAAGAATTTCAGGGTTTGATGAAGATCGTTTGAACATATTAACCAACAAACACTCATCTCAGTGTACTCGAGAACTGGGAAATGCGATGAACTGTGATCGTTCCACCATCGTGCGACATTTGGATGAAACGTGGAAGATTCATAAATCGGGTGTGTGGGTACCACATGCTCTTAGCCAAAATCACACAAATCAGCTTGTGTTCACATGTGCATCTCTGCTTGCTCTTCACCAACTGGCACGTGAACAACACCGACCATTCATATCCTGTATAAATCCTATAAAAATGGTGTCTTTATGCTAACATAAGAAAAAGAAAGGAATGGTTCAGGCCAAACAAAGCACCAATTTCCCATATAAAGGCATGCACGCATCTACAATAGATAATGTTATGCATCAGGTGGAACAGTGAAGATGTTGAAACGTCCCCTTAGAAAAATTGTACATGACTGTCCTTAAATTGACACACAATATTTTTAGCGCAACGCAATCTGACTTTCAATAATCCCTATAAAAGAACGGCCCTGACTAACATTAACATATACGTTTCACAAATCACTTACCTCACAAAAATCTTCGTTACTCGAACTACTGCAATACAGCGAGCGCCACTACTGCCAGCTAAATAAAAGATTCAAACTACGGAAGGCACTAACTGTTGATAGGCACAGTTAGCAAATGAAAGATTTTTATAGAGAACAAACAATGTATTTACCTTAATAGTCATCAAAAGTCATAATATAGCAGTTCATGACATCCAGTCTTACAAATTTCAAAATTCCGCCATTTCTTTCCCCACATCCACCACTGCTGGCGGCTCACCTCCAACTGCGCGAACTACGCGCTGTTCACATCCAGCTGCCCAACACTACAATGGCAGACAACAATGCAAACTAACCACAGACTGCACACAGCATAGCCAGTGATTTTCATACAGAGCGCTACGTCGCGTTACCAATAAATAAAACCTAAACAGCCTACTTACAATGTGGTGTGCTAGGAAGTGTAGGAATTGCTTTCCTGTGGTGTAACCATCACTGCTCATATTTATTGTCGACCACTGAGACGTCTTGCAGACGCAGTCCAGGAACATCGACCAGTAAGGCTACGTGAAGTCGTACTACCTTACGATACCGCCCGCCCATATTCAGCTAGGCTGAGGAAAAACACTGTTGAGGAGCTCGGTTGGGTGTTCATTCAGGACGCGCCTTTTTCATCTGATCTTGCGCCGTTAGATTTCTACCTTTTCCGATCTCTATCGAACAACCTTCAACGAACTTCCTTTCCAGATGAAAATGAACCCCGAATAGAGACCGATAATTTTTTCGCCTCAAAACCACGATATTTCCACAGTCGCGGAGTCAAAAAGTTACCCCAGTGCCGACAGACTGTTGTAAATAGTGGAAAAAATATTATTTGTGACTAAAGTCCCTGTTATTTTTATCTGTTCTGTTTAATCAACTTGTGGGAAAACGCTACGAATTTATGCACCAGCCCAATATGTTAGAATGGGTACTACCTGTTCGTGATAGTCATTGTGTATTTCTCCAACCTGCTACCTGATGATCAACATTACAAGATTGCAGCTACAGCTGACAATGGGAGTAGCAAGACAAGAATCGCCAAGGGTAACGAGCTACGTGTGATTCAGGCGAGCGTTAGTAAAACATCCAATCCCCTTGCCTGCGCTCATGGAACTTTGTGCAATAGTCGCGTGAGAGATTATTGTTATTATGAATTCTTGCCCATTTGCACCACGACTCCTGAGGAAAATATTTTAGAACTAGCTATTAACATTCGAAGTATTCCTAAGAAATTACGAAAAACTGATGCTCTTAAATTATATGAGCTATTAAGAAATATTAATGAAAAGTACACTCCTGGAAATGGAAAAAAGAACACATTGACACCGGTGTGTCAGACCCACCATACTTGCTCCGGACACTGCGAGAGGGCTGAACAAGCAATGATCACACGCACAGCACAGCGGACACACCAGGAACCGCGGTGTCGGCCGTCGAATGGCGCTAGCTGCGCAGCATTTGTGCACCGCCGCCGTCAGTGTCAGCCAGTTTGCCGTGGCATACGGAGCTCCATCGCAGTCTTTAACACTGGTAGCATGCCGCGACAGCGTGGACGTGAACCGTATGTGCAGTTGACGGACTTTGAGCGAGGGCGTATAGTGGGCATGCGGGAGGCCGGGTGGACGTACCGCCGAATTGCTCAACACGTGAGGCGTGATCTCTCCACAGTATATCGATGTTGTCGCCAGTGGTCAGCGGAAAGTGCACGTGCCCGTCGACCTGGGACCGGACCGCAGCGACGCACGGATGCACGCCAAGACCGTAGGATCCTACGCAGTGCCGTAGGGGACCGCACCGCCACTTCCCAGCAAATTAGGGACACTGTTGCTCCTGGGGTATCGGCGAGGACCATTCGCAACCGTCTCCATGAAGCTGGGCTACGGTCCCGCACACCGTTAGGCCGTCTTCCGCTCACGCCCCAACATCGTGCAGCCCGCCTCCAGGGTGTCGCGACAGGCGTGAAAGGAGGGACGAATGGAGACGTGTCGTCTTCAGCGATGAGAGTCGCTTCTGCCTTAGTGCCAATGATGGTCGTATGCGTGTTTGGCGCCGTGCAGGTGAGCGCCACAGTCAGGACTGCATACGACCGAGGCACACAGGGCCAACAACCGACATCATGGTGTGGGGAGCGATCTCCTACACTGGCCGTACACCACTGGTGATCGTCGAGGGGACACTGAATAGTGCACGGTACATCCAAACCGTCATCGAACCCATCGTTCTACCATTCCTAGACCGGCAAGGGAACTTGCTGTTCCAACAGGACAATGCACGTCCGCATGTATCCCGTGCCACCCAACGTGCTCTAGAAGGTGTAAGTCATCTACCCTGGTCAGCAAGATCTCCGGATCTGTCCCCCATTGAGAATGTTTGGGACTGGATGAAGCGTCGTCTCACGCGGTCTGCACGTCCAGCACGAACGCTGGTCCAACTGAGGCGCCAGGTGGAAATGGCATGGCAAGCCGTTCCACAGGACTACATCCAAAATCTCTACGATCGTCTCCATGGGAGAATAGCAGCCTGCATTGCTGCGAAAGGTGGATATACACTGTACTAGTGCCGACATTGTGCATGCTCTGTTGCCTGTGTCTATGTGCCTGTGGTTCTGTCAGTGTGATCATGTGATGTATCTGACCCCAGGAATGTGTCAATAAAGTTTCCCCTTCCTGGGACAATGAATTCACGGTGTTCTTATTTCAATTAACAGGAGTGTAGTTACGTAGGGAGGATGCACCAAGTTTTTTGGAAATAGGTTATGTTTCATTAACATCTAAGAAAGGAAAATAAATGTTATTGTAAAACCCATAAGGGTATAACAGATATGAGTAACCTCAGCAGGCATTATTGAAAAATTATTAAACGTACTGGTGAAAAGAATACAACGAAATAGGAGTAGAAGAAAATCAGACACTATTTCCGGTGGACGTAGAACTTTTCCAGTTTTTCCGGCTGTCAAAAATATTTCAGAAAAAAATGGTTCAAGCACATCGTCTTTATTATAAATTATGGGAAACATGACAAAGAAATTTGATCATGAAGAAATCCGGGAAAGATGGCTACTTCTTAATTACATATAGTACCATTACATAAGCAATTGACACATAATCGAGAATAATTGTAACTATAGTAGGTAGCATTATTATAGGTGATTCAGAAGTTTAGAAAAAATCAGTTACAGCTTTTATTCAACAGAAACAATTATTACGGTATAGGTATGCCAAAAGTAGTAAGAAGAAACTCTTCCGGAAGTATATATTCGATTGGGTACAAAATAGAAGAAGAAAACTGGAGCGACCAGTTAATAGTTGGCTGAAGGGATTTAGTCGCCAATGAGGGAAAAGAATATTTCTGATTAGTGATGGAGGAGTAGAGATGAGGGCAGAAAACGAACTAGAGACACCCTGTAATCATAACTGCTGGTGAAATGCGGAAAACTTGTTCAGCCACAAGAATACTGACTGAAATGTTGTAAGTTTGAAAGTTATTCTTTGTGTGTAAATGACATACTAGCAAGCTAAATAATAGTGATGTTCACAAGCAATATATTGAATCCTGATGAAGTGTAGTTTCTACGCCGATATGCACCATGAGAGAGCTACGATAATGATTACCCCTTTGTTCTTTCCCTTTTGTCCCTGTCATGCTTTCGTATCAAGTGCAGCACCGGCCAATGTCGATGTGCAACCGTGACACCAACGTAAATAGTTTCTTAGAAACCACAAATGAAATTACGTGTTGCCACCTGAACTCCGGCAGTGAAGCCATACTGCACAGTTAATTGCGCGTAACACCAGTGCGCCGTTAAGTTTCACTTGGTGCTGAATTTTCCGCTTTTCCTCGTAACCGACTAATTTTCACTCTGCGGGGAATAATACCCGTGTATTCATACTCTAACCCTCTCACAGGGAGGTTGAGAATTTGTGCGACAGCGCGAGAGGAAGGTGCAGTTAGCGCTTGTAGTAACAGAACATGTAGCAGTGGGACAGAGGTAAACTCCACCTTAGTGTTGCACAAAAAAGAAAAAAAAGTAGTGCGTTCTCCGTCTTGCGTAAGAGGCAGAGCGGGAGAATGCTAAAATGGCCTTGTAAAAATATGTAAATTCGACAGTAACGCTTTAATATACTTCACTCTTAGTATCCCTCGCATCTGAAGTGCTTATTGATTGTAACAAAAGTCTTTATGTGGTGGCTAAGTACTTGACCTTTGAGTTCTGGTGCCGTTGTCTGTAAACTATAAACGGATCCCGTTTGCTACTATTTCTTGGAAGCAGGTAGTTGTATTGTCCTTCACACAGCCGCACTTTACAGTTAATTGAATGTCGCATGCGAACTGTTTATAATGCAGCTGTTTTAAATGTATCGAATCACACGTGATTTGGCCCCAACCTGACACAAGCGCAGACAGAATTCGTGGCGAGCATCAATTCTATTATAAAGGGTTATTACAAATGATTGAAGCGATTTCACAGCTCTACAATAACTTTATTATTTAAGTTATTTTCACAATACTTTGCA
Source organism: Schistocerca cancellata (assembly GCF_023864275.1). Lineage (NCBI taxonomy): Eukaryota > Metazoa > Arthropoda > Insecta > Orthoptera > Acrididae > Schistocerca > Schistocerca cancellata. The sequence goes on from NC_064632.1 coordinate 46,596,906, forward strand.
CACACATATAAAAACTCAAAAAGTTTTTTAGGCATTCACAAATGTTCGATATGTGCCCATTTAGTGATTCGGCAGATATCAAGCCGATAATCAAGTTCCTCCCACACTCGGCACAGCATGTCCCCATCAATGAGTTCGAAAGCATCGTTGATGCGAGCTCGCAGTTCTGGCACGTTTCTTGGTAGAGGAGGTTTAAACACTGAATCTTTCACGTAACCCCACAGAAAGAAATCGCATGGGGTTAAGTCGGGAGAGCGTAGAGGCCATGACATGAATTGCTGATTACGATCTCCTCCACGACCGATCCATCGGTTTTCCAATCTCCTGTTTAAGAAATGCGGAACATCATGATGGAAGTGCGGTGCAGCACGATCCTGTTGAAAGATGAAGTCGGCGCTGTCGGTCTCCAGTTGTGGCATGAGCCAATTTTCCAGCATGTCCAGATACACGTGTTCAACCATTTCTTCGCTCACTGCAGGCCGACCCGTTGATTTCCCCTTACAGAGGCATCCAGAAGCTCTAAACTGCGCATACCATCGCCGAATGGAATTAGCAGTTGGTGGATCATTGTTGAACTTCGTCCCGAAGTGTCGTTGCACTGTTATGACTGACTGATGTGAGTGCATTTCAAGCACGACATACGCTTTCTCGGCTCCTGTCGACATTTTGTCTCACTGCGCTTTCGAGCGCTCTGGCGGCAGAAACCTGAAGTGCGGCTTCAGCCGAACAAAACTTTATGAATTTTTCTACGTATCTGTAGTGTGTCGTGACCATATGTCAATGAATGGAGCTATAGTGAATTTATGAAATCGCTTCAATCATTTGTAATAGCCCTGTACATTCCCAAAGCTATCCAGACATCTTCTGCTTTTATGGATCGGCACATAGTTGGTAATTGTTTACAAAATATGATTTCCAGGGGCCGATGGGCAAACGTGGATTTTGACCGTTATTTATTGGATATGAAATAGTACGCGAACCAGGTTAACGGAAGTACAAGTGTCAAAAACATGGAGGTCGAGAGAAAGTGCAAAAGGCTAAGCATGTATGGCTGGAGTACAAATGCAAGGCAGCAAAAGCGTGCGTGACTAGAGGAAAGATAGATGTTACGTACTACAAAATTAAAGAGATCTCAGGTGTAGGCGCTGCAGTCTGGAACCGCGCGACCGCTACGGTCGCAGGTTCGAATTCTGCCTCGGGCGTGGATGTGTGTGATGTCCTTAGGTTAGTTAGGTTTAAGTAGCTATAAGTTCCAGGGGACTGATGACCACAGCAGTTAAGTCGCACAGTGCTCAGAGCCATTTGAACCATTTTTTTCTTAGGTGTAAAGAGAAGCACTGTAAGAATATCAAGACTTCAGATGGCGAGCCAATACAAAGCAAAGAAAGGCAGGCTGAAAGGTCGAAGGGATGTATAGAAGGCATCTTTCTTCTTTTCTTTTGCTTGTGCCTGTTTCGCGCAGTGACGCAGGATCGGCATGGTTAATCGGATATGGCAAGGTTAATTCAAGGGGTGGCCGGGTGCCCTTCCTGCCGCCACCCCATACCCCCTCCCCCTGGGACAGAATTAGTGTACCCCAACTGCCTGTCTGCGTCTAGGGTAATCCATGAAATAGTCTGAATGTGTGCAGATGTCTGCGAGCTGTGTAACTGAGGCGGGACGTGGGGACCAGCCCGGTATTAACGTAGTGGAATTTGGAAAACCGCCTAAAAGCCACATCGAGGTTGGCCGGCACTCTGGCCTCCGTCGTTAATCCGCTGGGCGATTTCGATACGGGGGCCGGCGTGTCTACCCGAGTCCAGAAAGCAGCGCATTAGCGCTCTCGGCTAATCTGGTGGGTCGATGTATAGAAGCCATATAAAAGGGAATTCCACATGAAGATAATATTATACAAATTGCAGACGAAGTTAATGAAGGTGACATGGGAGATATGATACCGTGAGAAGAATTTGAGACAGCGCTGAAAGACCAGAGTCGGAACAAGGCACCTGCAGTGGACGACATTTCCTCAGAAGCACTGAGGTCTTTGGAAGAGACAGCCATGACGAAAGTATTCTACCTGGTGTGCAAAAAACATTATCTGATCAAAAGTATATGGACACATCGTAGTCTTCATTAATATGGAGTGCGTCCACCGTTTGCCTACATGACTGCTCAAACTCTGAAGAGGACGCTTTCGTTGTCTGGAAAGAAATCGACGTTCTGACTCATCCAAAAGATGTTGCACTGAGTTCAGGTCGGCATTCTGAGCGAGCCAGTCCAGTTATGCTACAATGCACAAACCGTTGCCTCACAGACGCTACTTCATGACAAGTTGTTGATATAGTCCCTTCTACGAACTGTTCCTCTACTGTTCCTCTGATGCTCTAAAATTTGTTCGTACCCTTCCGCAATTCGTGTAAGACAACCCAGTAATCACGCAAAAAGACTCCAAACCGTGACGCGGCCACTCCATACTACACTACTCGAATCCTTCCATCGGATTGCCACAGGAAGTAGTGTGATTCATCAGTGGAAACCACTTGTTTACAGTCATCCGCTGTCTGGTGGCGTTGCTGTTTGGACCACGTCAAGCATCGCTTAGCGCTGACTATGTAAATGAGTGGCTTACGGGGAGTTGCTCGATCACTGTACCCCATTCTTTTCAACCCCCTACGCACAGCCTCATAGCCATTTGGAATTCAGTTTCTTCCACTGATTTCACGCGATTTTTGGAGACGGCCTCTACAATGCTCGACGATACCGATTTTCAGTACATGATGCCTGCCTGGTCTTCGGTTAGTTGTGGTTGCTCACTCACGTTTCCAGTTTACAAACGCTCACCAACAGTCGATTCAGGTATCTTTGAAAGAGTTGATATGCCCATGGCGGACTTTTTACTCACGTTGTATTCCGTGACTACTCCACGTTCGAAGTCATTGAGCTCTCTTGACTGGCCAGTTCTCGTGTCATATTGCTTCTCCACTGACATCACAATGCTACCAGCCTTCTCTTATAGTGGCGGCTCCTCTACTCGTGATATGTAGTGGTTCAAAAATGGCTCTGAGCACTATGGGACGTAACATCTGTGGTCGTCAGTCCCCTAGAACTTAGAGCTACTTAAACCTAACTAACCTAAGGACATCACACACATCCATGCCCGAGGCAGGATTTGAACCTGCGACCGTAGCGGTCACGCGGTTCCAGACTGAAGCGCCTAGAACCGCACGGCCACACCGGCCGGCTGATATGTAGTGGTTAGCTCCACATTACAAGGGGCGTCCGAATTGTTTTGGCAGGTATCTTTTGAACGGCTGTATTGTCCGCAAGGGCACTAACATCCAACGTGAACAGAAAGGATTCAAATACACTTTGTTATGTGCCTGATTTTGTCTCAAACTGTCATGCAACATATTTCGAAACACACACGTCAAAAAAAGTTTTTCATCACACCGGTTCCCAGAACTGCTGAAGACAGACGTTGACTGTGGATATTGTGTCACAGACACAGTCCTTTTGACTGTTCAGAGATGTCACTAAACCCACTGAAAGATGTAAACAACCGTGCAGGAGCAGCGCCTATTAGACGGAGGGGACCCGACAGCCGATCGGTTCCAGTTCTACCAGAAAGGAGGTACACAGCTCGTGTTCTCTGTAGTTCAACCATGCATAGACGGTCAATACCGAGGTTCGATCGCGTCCGCATTCTTACTTTGTGTCAGGAAAGGCTCTCAACAAGGGAAGTGTCCAGGCGTCTCGGAGTTAATTAATGCGATGTTGTTCGGACATGGAGGAGATACAGAGAGACAGGAACTGTCGACGACATGCCTCGCTCAGGCCGCCCAAGAGCTATTACTGCAGTGGATGACCACTACCTACGGATTATGGCTCGGAGGAACCCTGACAGCAACGCCACCATGCTGAATAATACTTTTTGTACAGACACAGGACATTGTTTTACGAGTCAAACTGTGCACAATACGCTGCATGATGCGCGACTTCACGCCCAACGTCCACGGCGAGGTCCATCTTTGCAACCACGGTACCAAGCAGTTCAATACAGACGGGCCCAACAACATGCTGATTGGACCGCTCAGGATTGGCATCACATTTTCTTCACTGATGAATGTCGCATATGCCTTCAACCAGATAATCGTCGGAGACGTGTTTGGAGGTAACCCTGTCAGGCTGAACGCCTTAGACACATTGTCCAGCGAGTGCAACAAGGTGGGGCTTCCCTGCAATTTTGGGGTGGCATTATGTGGGGCCGACGTACGCTGCTGGTGGTCATGGAAGGCGCCGTAACGGCGGTACGATCGTGAACGGCATCCTCCGACCGATAGTGCAACCATATCGGCAGCATTTTGGTGAGGCATTCGTCTTCATGAATGAAAATTCGCGCCCCCTTCGTGCACATCTTGCGAATGACTTCCTTCAGGATAACGTCATCACTCGACTAGAGTGGCCAGCATGTTCTCCAGACATGAACCCCATCGAATATGCCTGGGATAGATTGAAAAGGGCTGATTACGGACGACGTGACCCACCAACCACTTTGAGTGATCTATGCCGGATTGCCGGTGTGGAGTGGGAGAATCTGGACCTACAGTGCCTTGATGAACTTGTGGATATTATGCTACGACGAACATGGGCATGCATCACTGCAAGAGGACGTGCTACTGAGTATTAAAGGTACCGGTGTGTACAGCAGTCTGGACCACCACCTCTGAAGGTCTCGCTGTATGTTGGCACAACATGCAATGTGTGGTTTCCATGAGCAGTGGAAAGGGTCGGAATGGTGTGTATGTTAATCTCTCTTCCGGTTTTCGGTACAGGTTCCGGAACTCTCGGAATCGAGGTGATGCAGAACTTTTTTTGATGTGTGTATTATACAGGGTGAATTATCTAAAACTTGCACTGGAAATATTGCAGAAATGGATAGTCGTATTGATGTATTAAATCACAAAATCTCTAGCGATAATTATCATCGTAAGCACGAACGTATGGGATGTCAAGCAATGCGTGAGTGGATGGGAATATGTTAGCTGGGAGGACGCAGCATGTCATCACGGCTGGAGAGTCATCAACAAGTAGAAATAACTTCGGCTGTGTCCAGATAAGAGTGTTGAGACCTTTACCTAATGGCCTTGCAAGTAATATTCATAGCAACTTCGAACTTTTCGAGAGGATGAAGTTATCTGTAATGCAGTGCTGTGTGGAAAAGTTGCAAAAATATTCAGTCAGATGTTGATAAGATATCAATGTTATACAAAGCTTGTTGATTTACCTGAAATGTTAAAAAATATAAAATTATACACTTCGTAATACGAAAAATATAGCATCCTATGAATAAAATAGCAGTGACTCACAACAGTTCGTACGGATATAAAAAGGAACAATCACATAGAATGATTCGGAAGTAAAACGCGCCACAGACTTCAGTTCTTTGGTGGAAGAGCAGGGAAACACGGTCAGCAAGACTACAGGCGAACCACTCGTGAGACCCATCCTAGAATACTGATCAAGTATGTGGAAAACATTCCAAAGAGTGCTTGATAGGTTCCCGGGATTTAAGCCGGATCATATTGTAGAAACCGCACAATATTTCAGCGAGACAACTGCCCGCCATCTTCAGGTGCTACTGTCGCGTCGCTGAGAAGCGCGCCAATTTATATGCTGGCTTTCTAGAACAGCGCATGCGCCAGCGGGGCATAACGTCATCGAAGACCAATCATAGACAGCGTCGAATACCAGAGTCCTCTGCTGAAGAAACGGGTCGCGGTCTGCGGAAGCGCGCCGCGGCGCGGGAAAATGCGGCCGGGAGCGACGGACCCCGTTCGCGCGCGCGACTTAAGCATCTGCGCTAAGGCTTCCCATCTGCGTTGATTCGGCGCGGTTGCTGATCTGTGGCTGACGATTCCTTAATGCCGCCAAGGCTGGTTCCCAGGCTTTGCTCAGGTGAAACCCCGTGTCTCTGTTTAATAGGTCACTGCTTATACGTATTTCGACCGCCTCTTTGATGATGGAGTCCCAGTATGTGGAAGCATGCGAGAGGATCTTAGTGTTTTCATAATTCATGCCGTGTCCCGTGTCAAGGCAATGTTCAGCAACCGCAGATTTCTCTGGCTGACCCAACCTCGTGTGACGTTTATGTTCGTCGCATCTGTCTTTGACCGTACGACACGTCTGGCCAATATAAGATTTCCCACACTGGCACGGGATTTTGTATATTCCTGGTCTCCTCAGGCCGAGGTTGTCTTTAACAGATCCCAGCATCGATTTCACTTTTGCTGGAGGCCGGAAAACACATTTAATCCGATGTTTTTTGAAAATTCTGCCCACCTTAAAAGACACGCCACCGACATACGGTAGAAAAACCAACCCCGTGGTGTTATCTGCTTCTTCAGGTTGTTCTTGAGGTTTGGAGCGTGCTGGTCGAAACGCGTTCCGGATCTGCTTCTCGGAGTACCCATTCTGGGCAAATACAGAGCGGAGATGGTTGAGCTCTGCCGATAAGCTGTCCTGATCTGAGATGGCTCTAGCCCTATGCACTAGCGTCCGTAATACACCGCTGCGCTGTGAGGGATGATGACAGCTCGTAGCTTGTAAATACAAGTCTGTGTGCGTAGGCTTCCGGAACACACTGTGACCCAAGGAGCCGTCTCCTTTTCTACGCACCAAAACATCCAGAAATGGGAGCTCACCATCTTTTTCTACCTCCATGGTAAAACAGATATTTGGATGGAGGGAGTTCAGATGTTCCAGGAACGAAGGAAGCGTTGCTGTCCCATGCGGCCATACCACAAACGTATCATCTACATATCTCCAAAAACATTTGGGTTTCCGAACCGCCATCTGAAGTGCTTTGTCCTCGAAATCTTCCATAAAAAGATTTGCTACTATGGGAGACAAAGGGCTACCCATAGCAACACCGTCAGTCTGCTCGAAATACTGGTTGTTAAATAAAAAGTAAGTCGAGGTAAGCACATGTTTGAAAAGGTGTAAGACATCCCCTTCGAGCTTGGCTCCTATAAGTTGTAATGAGTCCATCAGAGGCACCCGTGTGAACAAGGAAACCACATCGAAACTCACTAGTAAGTCTGTAGATTCAAGACGCAGGTTCTTCATTCGCCGTATAAAATCTTCTGAGTTTCGAATATGGTGTTCACACATCCCCACCATGGGACTCAGAAGAGAAGCCAGATGTTTAGCTAGATGGTATGTTGGGGCACCTATATTACTAACGATAGGGCGAAGCGGAACATTCTCCTTATGTATCTTAGGCAGGCCATAAAGTCGTGGCGGAACTGGCGCTCGTTCTCTTAAACTCTTCTTCAGATGGTCAGGAAGTTGGCTGGATTTGAGGAGAGCGGATGTCCTCCGTTGTACGGCATCCGTCGGATCTTTCTGGAGTCGACGATACGCTGTATCCTGTAGTAGGTCCATCATCTTGCCAACATAAGATGTAGCAGGCATAAGAACAGTGGCGTTACCTTTGTCAGCTGGTAAAATTACTATATCATTGTCTTCTTTTAAAGAACAGAGCGCTCTCCTTTCTTCAATGGTGACGTTCTGCTTGGGTGCAGGCATCCTGGTTATTGATCTACAAGCCTCTCGCCTTATTTCTTCAGCAGCATCATTCGGAAGTTTTAAAACACCTTGTTCAACGGCACTGATGAACTCCTTGATGGGCAAGGTCTTGGGAGTAGGCGCAAAATTAAGTCCCTTTTCTAACACTGACATTGCAGCGTCACTCAGTGGTTTATCTGTGAGATTAAACACAGTCCGCTGCTAAATTTCTCTTCTTGCAATGACCGGTGAGTAAGGCGTTGGAACTTAGAAGTTTGACGCGCTGTGATTTGCTGCCGCACCCAGTCCGAAAACGCCCAAGTAGAGCTGTCCACCCACTCCCAGGAATCCGCTGACAGACCCGACGAGATCTTTAGGTGAAGTGAGAGCAGGCTTCTGGAGACTTGGTCTAATACTCGTCTAGTATAACGGATTCTTTCTCTCACCAGTGCCCTGCTTGCTCGTTGTTTAATTCTCCTGGCCTGGGAACCAGCCTTGGCGGCACTAAGGAATCGTCAGCCACAGATCAGCAACCGCGCCGAATCAACGCAGATGGGAAGCCTTAGCGCAGATGCTTAAATCGCGCGCGCGAACGGGGTCCGTCGCTCCCGGCCGCATTTTCCCGCGCCGCGGCGCGCTTCCGCAGACCGCGACCCGTTTCTTCAGCAGATGACTCTGGTATTCGACGCTGTCTATGATTGGTCTTCGATGACGTTATGCCCCGCTGGCGCATGCGCTGTTCTAGAAAGCCAGCATATAAATTGGCGCGCTTCTCAGCGACGCGACAGTAGCACCTGAAGATGGCGGGCAGTTGTCTCGCTGAAATATTGTGCGGTTTCTACAATATGATCCGGCGTAAATCCCGGGAACCTATCAAGCAGATGCAGCGCCGGGAAAGCCTCAAACAGCACATCTGGTACCTCTACGGGGAGGAGATGGTTAACGCAGTACGTGAGTTCGATAAACTCCGCAACAAGAGGGAGAGACTGTTGTGCTCTCTCGCGTTCTTACTGAGATGTCGGGACCAGCAAACTATACCAACTTTCGCCAAGTTTACCCATTATGTGGACTCTGCGGGGGCCAGGAGAATTAAACAACGAGCAAGCAGGGCACTGGTGAGAGAAAGAATCCGTTATACTAGACGAGTATTAGACCAAGTCTCCAGAAGCCTGCTCTCACTTCACCTAAAGATCTCGTCGGGTCTGTCAGCGGATTCCTGGGAGTGGGTGGACAGCTCTACTTGGGCGTTTTCGGACTGGGTGCGGCAGCAAATCACAGCGCGTCAAACTTCTAAGTTCCAACGCCTTACACACCGGTCATTGCAAGAAGAGAAATTTAGCAGACGGACTGTGTTTAATCTCACAGATAAACCACTGAGTGACGCTGCAATGTCAGTGTTAGAAAAGGGACTTAATTTTGCGCCTACTCCCAAGACCTTGCCCATCAAGGAGTTCATCAGTGCCGTTGAACAAGGTGTTTTAAAACTTCCGAATGATGCTGCTGAAGAAATAAGGCGAGAGGCTTGTAGATCAATAACCAGGATGCCTGCACCCAAGCAGAACGTCACCATTGAAGAAAGGAGAGCGCTCTGTTCTTTAAAAGAAGACAATGATATAGTAATTTTACCAGCTGACAAAGGTAACGCCACTGTTCTTATGCCTGCTACATCTTATGTTGGCAAGATGATGGACCTACTACAGGATACAGCGTATCGTCGACTCCAGAAAGATCCGACGGATGCCGTACAACGGAGGACATCCGCTCTCCTCAAATCCAGCCAACTTCCTGACCATCTGAAGAAGAGTTTAAGAGAACGAGCGCCAGTTCCGCCACGACTTTATGGCCTGCCTAAGATACATAAGGAGAATGTTCCGCTTCGCCCTATCGTTAGTAATATAGGTGCCCCAACATACCATCTAGCTAAACATCTGGCTTCTCTTCTGAGTCCCATGGTGGGGAAATGTGAACACCATATTCGAAACTCAGAAGATTTTATACGGCGAATGAAGAACCTGCGTCTTGAATCTACAGACTTACTAGTGAGTTTCGATGTGGTTTCCTTGTTCACACGAGTGCCTCTGATGGACTCATTACAACTTATAGGAGCCAAGCTCGAAGGGGATGTCTTACACCTTTTCAAACATGTGCTTACCTCGACTTACTTTTTATTTAACAACCAGTATTTCGAGCAGACTGACGGTGTTGCTATGGGTAGCCCTTTGTCTCCCATAGTAGCAAATCTTTTTATGGAAGATTTCGAGGACAAAGCACTTCAGATGGCGGTTCGGAAACCCAAATGTTTTTGGAGATATGTAGATGATACGTTTGTGGTATGGCCGCATGGGACAGCAACGCTTCCTTCGTTCCTGGAACATCTGAACTCCCTCCATCCAAATATCTGTTTTACCATGGAGGTAGAAAAAGATGGTGAGCTCCCATTTCTGGATGTTTTGGTGCGTAGAAAAGGAGACGGCTCCTTGGGTCACAGTGTGTTCCGGAAGCCTACGCACACAGACTTGTATTTACAAGCTACGAGCTGTCATCATCCCTCACAGCGCAGCGGTGTATTACGGACGCTAGTGCATAGGGCTAGAGCCATCTCAGATCAGGACAGCTTATCGGCAGAGCTCAACCATCTCCGCTCTGTATTTGCCCAGAATGGGTACTCCGAGAAGCAGATCCGGAACGCGTTTCGACCAGCACGCTCCAAACCTCAAGAACAACCTGAAGAAGCAGATAACACCACGGGGTTGGTTTTTCTACCGTATGTCGGTGGCGTGTCTTTTAAGGTGGGCAGAATTTTCAAAAAACATCGGATTAAATGTGTTTTCCGGCCTCCAGCAAAAGTGAAATCGATGCTGGGATCTGTTAAAGACAACCTCGGCCTGAGGAGACCAGGAATATACAAAATCCCGTGCCAGTGTGGGAAATCTTATATTGGCCAGACGTGTCGTACGGTCAAAGACAGATGCGACGAACATAAACGTCACACGAGGTTGGGTCAGCCAGAGAAATCTGCGGTTGCTGAACATTGCCTTGACACGGGACACGGCATGAATTATGAAAACACTAAGATCCTCTCGCATGCTTCCACATACTGGGACTCCATCATCAAAGAGGCGGTCGAAATACGTATAACCAGTGACCTATTAAACAGAGACACGGGGTTTCACCTGAGCAAAGCCTGGGAACCAGCCTTGGCGGCATTAAGGAATCGTCAGCCACAGATCAGCAACCGCGCCGAATCAACGCAGATGGGAAGCCTTAGCGCAGATGCTTAAATCGCGCGCGCGAACGGGGTCCGTCGCTCCCGGCCGCATTTTCCCGCGCCGCGGCGCGCTTCCGCAGACCGCGACCCGTTTCTTCAGCAGAGGACTCTGGTATTCGACGCTGTCTATGATTGGTCTTTGATGACGTTATGCACCGCTGGCGCATGCGCTGTTCTAGAAAGCCAGCATATAAATTGGCGCGCTTCTCAGCGACGCGACAGTAGCACCTGAAGATGGCGGGCAGTTGTCTCGCTGAAATATTGTGCGGTTTCTACAATATGATCCGGCGTAAATCCCGGGAACCTATCAAGCAGATGCAGCGCCGGGAAAGCCTCAAACAGCACATCTGGTACCTCTACGGGGAGGAGATGGTTAACGCAGTACGTGAGTTCGATAAACTCCGCAACAAGAGGGAGAGACTGTTGTGCTCTCTCGCGTTCTTACTGAGATGTCGGGACCAGCAAACTATACCAACTTTCGCCAAGTTTACCCATTATGTGGACTCTGCGGGGGCCAGGAGAATTAAACAACGAGCAAGCAGGGCACTGGTGAGAGAAAGAATCCGTTATACTAGACGAGTATTAGACCAAGTCTCCAGAAGCCTGCTCTCACTTCACCTAAAGATCTCGTCGGGTCTGTCAGCGGATTCCTGGGAGTGGGTGGACAGCTCTACTTGGGCGTTTTCGGACTGGGTGCGGCAGCAAATCACAGCGCGTCAAACTTCTAAGTTCCAACGCCTTACACACCGGTCATTGCAAGAAGAGAAATTTAGCAGACGGACTGTGTTTAATCTCACAGATAAACCACTGAGTGACGCTGCAATGTCAGTGTTAGAAAAGGGACTTAATTTTGCGCCTACTCCCAAGACCTTGCCCATCAAGGAGTTCATCAGTGCCGTTGAACAAGGTGTTTTAAAACTTCCGAATGATGCTGCTGAAGAAATAAGGCGAGAGGCTTGTAGATCATTAACCAGGATGCCTGCACCCAAGCAGAACGTCACCATTGAAGAAAGGAGAGCGCTCTGTTCTTTAAAAGAAGACAATGATATAGTAATTTTACCAGCTGACAAAGGTAACGCCACTGTTCTTATGCCTGCTACATCTTATGTTGGCAAGATGATGGACCTACTACAGGATAAAGCGTATCGTCGACTCCAGAAAGATCCGACGGATGCCGTACAACGGAGGACATCCGCTCTCCTCAAATCCAGCCAACTTCCTGACCATCTGAAGAAGAGTTTAAGAGAACGAGCGCCAGTTCCGCCACGACTTTATGGCCTGCCTAAGATACATAAGGAGAATGTTCCGCTTCGCCCTATCGTTAGTAATATAGGTGCCCCAACATACCATCTAGCTAAACATCTGGCTTCTCTTCTGAGTCCCATGGTGGGGAAATGTGAACACCATATTCGAAACTCAGAAGATTTTATACGGCGAATGAAGAACCTGCGTCTTGAATCTACAGACTTACTAGTGAGTTTCGATGTGGTTTCCTTGTTCACACGGGTGCCTCTGATGGACTCATTACAACTTATAGGAGCCAAGCTCGAAGGGGATGTCTTACACCTTTTCAAACATGTGCTTACCTCGACTTACTTTTTATTTAACAACCAGTATTTCGAGCAGACTGACGGTGTTGCTATGGGTAGCCCTTTGTCTCCCATAGTAGCAAATCTTTTTATGGAAGATTTCGAGGACAAAGCACTTCAGATGGCGGTTCGGAAACCCAAATGTTTTTGGAGATATGTAGATGATACGTTTGTGGTATGGCCGCATGGGACAGCAACGCTTCCTTCGTTCCTGGAACATCTGAACTCCCTCCATCCAAATATCTGTTTTACCATGGAGGTAGAAAAAGATGGTGAGCTCCCATTTCTGGATGTTTTGGTGCGTAGAAAAGGAGACGGCTCCTTGGGTCACAGTGTGTTCCGGAAGCCTACGCACACAGACTTGTATTTACAAGCTACGAGCTGTCATCATCCCTCACAGCGCAGCGGTGTATTACGGACGCTAGTGCATAGGGCTAGAGCCATCTCAGATCAGGACAGCTTATCGGCAGAGCTCAACCATCTCCGCTCTGTATTTGCCCAGAATGGGTACTCCGAGAAGCAGATCCGGAACGCGTTTCGACCAGCACGCTCCAAACCTCAAGAACAACCTGAAGAAGCAGATAACACCACGGGGTTGGTTTTTCTACCGTATGTCGGTGGCGTGTCTTTTAAGGTGGGCAGAATTTTCAAAAAACATCGGATTAAATGTGTGAAATCGATGCTGGGATCTGTTAAAGACAACCTCGGCCTGAGGAGACCAGGAATATACAAAATCCCGTGCCAGTGTGGGAAATCTTATATTGGCCAGACGTGTCGTACGGTCAAAGACAGATGCGACGAACATAAACGTCACACGAGGTTGGGTCAGCCAGAGAAATCTGCGGTTGCTGAACATTGCCTTGACACGGGACACGGCATGAATTATGAAAACACTAAGATCCTCTCGCATGCTTCCACATACTGGGACTCCATCATCAAAGAGGCGGTCGAAATACGTATAACCAGTGACCTATTAAACAGAGACACGGGGTTTCACCTGAGCAAAGCCTGGGAACCAGCCTTGGCGGCATTAAGGAATCGTCAGCCACAGATCAGCAACCGCGCCGAATCAACGCAGATGGGAAGCCTTAGCGCAGATGCTTAAATCGCGCGCGCGAACGGGGTCCGTCGCTCCCGGCCGCATTTTCCCGCGCCGCGGCGCGCTTCCGCAGACCGCGACCCGTTTCTTCAGCAGAGGACTCTGGTATTCGACGCTGTCTATGATTGGTCTTTGATGACGTTATGCACCGCTGGCGCATGCGCTGTTCTAGAAAGCCAGCATATAAATTGGCGCGCTTCTCAGCGACGCGACAGTAGCACCTGAAGATGGCGGGCAGTTGTCTCGCTGAAATATTGTGCGGTTTCTACAATATGATCCGGCGTAAATCCCGGGAACCTATCAAGCAGATGCAGCGCCGGGAAAGCCTCAAACAGCACATCTGGTACCTCTACGGGGAGGAGATGGTTAACGCAGTACGTGAGTTCGATAAACTCCGCAACAAGAGGGAGAGACTGTTGTGCTCTCTCGCGTTCTTACTGAGATGTCGGGACCAGCAAACTATACCAACTTTCGCCAAGTTTACCCATTATGTGGACTCTGCGGGGGCCAGGAGAATTAAACAACGAGCAAGCAGGGCACTGGTGAGAGAAAGAATCCGTTATACTAGACGAGTATTAGACCAAGTCTCCAGAAGCCTGCTCTCACTTCACCTAAAGATCTCGTCGGGTCTGTCAGCGGATTCCTGGGAGTGGGTGGACAGCTCTACTTGGGCGTTTTCGGACTGGGTGCGGCAGCAAATCACAGCGCGTCAAACTTCTAAGTTCCAACGCCTTACACACCGGTCATTGCAAGAAGAGAAATTTAGCAGACGGACTGTGTTTAATCTCACAGATAAACCACTGAGTGACGCTGCAATGTCAGTGTTAGAAAAGGGACTTAATTTTGCGCCTACTCCCAAGACCTTGCCCATCAAGGAGTTCATCAGTGCCGTTGAACAAGGTGTTTTAAAACTTCCGAATGATGCTGCTGAAGAAATAAGGCGAGAGGCTTGTAGATCATTAACCAGGATGCCTGCACCCAAGCAGAACGTCACCATTGAAGAAAGGAGAGCGCTCTGTTCTTTAAAAGAAGACAATGATATAGTAATTTTACCAGCTGACAAAGGTAACGCCACTGTTCTTATGCCTGCTACATCTTATGTTGGCAAGATGATGGACCTACTACAGGATAAAGCGTATCGTCGACTCCAGAAAGATCCGACGGATGCCGTACAACGGAGGACATCCGCTCTCCTCAAATCCAGCCAACTTCCTGACCATCTGAAGAAGAGTTTAAGAGAACGAGCGCCAGTTCCGCCACGACTTTATGGCCTGCCTAAGATACATAAGGAGAATGTTCCGCTTCGCCCTATCGTTAGTAATATAGGTGCCCCAACATACCATCTAGCTAAACATCTGGCTTCTCTTCTGAGTCCCATGGTGGGGAAATGTGAACACCATATTCGAAACTCAGAAGATTTTATACGGCGAATGAAGAACCTGCGTCTTGAATCTACAGACTTACTAGTGAGTTTCGATGTGGTTTCCTTGTTCACACGGGTGCCTCTGATGGACTCATTACAACTTATAGGAGCCAAGCTCGAAGGGGATGTCTTACACCTTTTCAAACATGTGCTTACCTCGACTTACTTTTTATTTAACAACCAGTATTTCGAGCAGACTGACGGTGTTGCTATGGGTAGCCCTTTGTCTCCCATAGTAGCAAATCTTTTTATGGAAGATTTCGAGGACAAAGCACTTCAGATGGCGGTTCGGAAACCCAAATGTTTTTGGAGATATGTAGATGATACGTTTGTGGTATGGCCGCATGGGACAGCAACGCTTCCTTCGTTCCTGGAACATCTGAACTCCCTCCATCCAAATATCTGTTTTACCATGGAGGTAGAAAAAGATGGTGAGCTCCCATTTCTGGATGTTTTGGTGCGTAGAAAAGGAGACGGCTCCTTGGGTCACAGTGTGTTCCGGAAGCCTACGCACACAGACTTGTATTTACAAGCTACGAGCTGTCATCATCCCTCACAGCGCAGCGGTGTATTACGGACGCTAGTGCATAGGGCTAGAGCCATCTCAGATCAGGACAGCTTATCGGCAGAGCTCAACCATCTCCGCTCTGTATTTGCCCAGAATGGGTACTCCGAGAAGCAGATCCGGAACGCGTTTCGACCAGCACGCTCCAAACCTCAAGAACAACCTGAAGAAGCAGATAACACCACGGGGTTGGTTTTTCTACCGTATGTCGGTGGCGTGTCTTTTAAGGTGGGCAGAATTTTCAAAAAACATCGGATTAAATGTGTGAAATCGATGCTGGGATCTGTTAAAGACAACCTCGGCCTGAGGAGACCAGGAATATACAAAATCCCGTGCCAGTGTGGGAAATCTTATATTGGCCAGACGTGTCGTACGGTCAAAGACAGATGCGACGAACATAAACGTCACACGAGGTTGGGTCAGCCAGAGAAATCTGCGGTTGCTGAACATTGCCTTGACACGGGACACGGCATGAATTATGAAAACACTAAGATCCTCTCGCATGCTTCCACATACTGGGACTCCATCATCAAAGAGGCGGTCGAAATACGTATAAGCAGTGACCTATTAAACAGAGACACGGGGTTTCACCTGAGCAAAGCCTGGGAACCAGCCTTGGCGGCACTAAGGAATCGTCAGCCACAGATCAGCAACCGCGCCGAATCAACGCAGATGGGAAGCCTTAGCGCAGATGCTTAAATCGCGCGCGCGAACGGGGTCCGTCGCTCCCGGCCGCATTTTCCCGCGCCGCGGCGCGCTTCCGCAGACCGCGACCCGTTTCTTCAGCAGAGGACTCTGGTATTCGACGCTGTCTATGATTGGTCTTCGATGACGTTATGCCCCGCTGGCGCATGCGCTGTTCTAGAAAGCCAGCATATAAATTGGCGCGCTTCTCAGCGACGCGACAGTAGCACCTGAAGATGGCGGGCAGTTGTCTCGCTGAAATATTGTGCGGTTTCTACAATATGATCCGGCGTAAATCCCGGGAACCTATCAAGTAGATGCAGCGCCGGGAAAGCCTCAAACAGCACATCTTGTACCTCTACGGGGAGGAGATGGTTAACGCAGTACGTGAGTTCGATAAACTCCGCAACAAGAGGGAGAGACTGTTGTGCTCTCTCGCGTTCTTACTGAGATGTCGGGACCAGCAAACTATACCAACTTTCGCCAAGTTTACCCATTATGTGGACTCTGCGGGGGCCAGGAGAATTAAACAACGAGCAAGCAGGGCACTGGTGAGAGAAAGAATCCGTTATACTAGACGAGTATTAGACCAAGTCTCCAGAAGCCTGCTCTCACTTCACCTAAAGATCTCGTCGGGTCTGTCAGCGGATTCCTGGGAGTGGGTAGACAGCTCTACTTGGGCGTTTTCGGACTGGGTGCGGCAGCAAATCACAGCGCGTCAAACTTCTAAGTTCCAACGCCTTACACACCGGTCATTGCAAGAAGAGAAATTTAGCAGACGGACTGTGTTTAATCTCACAGATAAACCACTGAGTGACGCTGCAATGTCAGTGTTAGAAAAGGGACTTAATTTTGCGCCTACTCCCAAGACCTTGCCCATCAAGGAGTTCATCAGTGCCGTTGAACAAGGTGTTTTAAAACTTCCGAATGATGCTGCTGAAGAAATAAGGCGAGAGGCTTGTAGATCAATAACCAGGATGCCTGCACCCAAGCAGAACGTCACCATTGAAGAAAGGAGAGCGCTCTGTTCTTTAAAAGAAGACAATGATATAGGAATTTTACCAGCTGACAAAGGTAACGCCACTGTTCTTATGCCTGCTACATCTTATGTTGGCAAGATGATGGACCTACTACAGGATAAAGCGTATCGTCGACTCCAGAAAGATCCGACGGATGCCGTACAACGGAGGACATCCGCTCTCCTCAAATCCAGCCAACTTCCTGACCATCTGAAGAAGAGTTTAAGAGAACGAGCGCCAGTTCCGCCACGACTTTATGGCCTGCCTAAGATACATAAGGAGAATGTTCCGCTTCGCCCTATCGTTAGTAATATAGGTGCCCCAACATACCATCTAGCTAAACATCTGGCTTCTCTTCTGAGTCCCATGGTGGGGAAATGTGAACACCATATTCGAAACTCAGAAGATTTTATACGGCGAATGAAGAACCTGCGTCTTGAATCTACAGACTTACTAGTGAGTTTCGATGTGGTTTCCTTGTTCACACGGGTGCCTCTGATGGACTCATTACAACTTATAGGAGCCAAGCTCGAAGGGGATGTCTTACACCTTTTCAAACATGTGCTTACCTCGACTTACTTTTTATTTAACAACCAGTATTTCGAGCAGACTGACGGTGTTGCTATGGGTAGCCCTTGGTCTCCCATAGTAGCAAATCTTTTTATGGAAGATTTCGAGGACAAAGCACTTCAGATGGCGGTTCGGAAACCCAAATGTTTTTGGAGATATGTAGATGATACGTTTGTGGTATGGCCGCATGGGACAGCAACGCTTCCTTCGTTCCTGGAACATCTGAACTCCCTCCATCCAAATATCTGTTTTACCATGGAGGTAGAAAAAGATGGTGAGCTCCCATTTCTGGATGTTTTGGTGCGTAGAAAAGGAGACGGCTCCTTGGGTCACAGTGTGTTCCGGAAGCCTACGCACACAGACTTGTATTTACAAGCTACGAGCTGTCATCATCCCTCACAGCGCAGCGGTGTATTACGGACGCTAGTGCATAGGGCTAGAGCCATCTCAGATCAGGACAGCTTATCGGCAGAGCTCAACCATCTCCGCTCTGTATTTGCCCAGAATGGGTACTCCGAGAAGCAGATCCGGAACGCGTTTCGACCAGCACGCTCCAAACCTCAAGAACAACCTGAAGAAGCAGATAACACCACGGGGTTGGTTTTTCTACCGTATGTCGGTGGCGTGTCTTTTAAGGTGGGCAGAATTTTCAAAAAACATCGGATTAAATGTGTGAAATCGATGCTGGGATCTGTTAAAGACAACCTCGGCCTGAGGAGACCAGGAATATACAAAATCCCGTGCCAGTGTGGGAAATCTTATATTGGCCAGACGTGTCGTACGGTCAAAGACAGATGCGACGAACATAAACGTCACACGAGGTTGGGTCAGCCAGAGAAATCTGCGGTTGCTGAACATTGCCTTGACACGGGACACGGCATGAATTATGAAAACACTAAGATCTTCTCGCATGCTTCCACATACTGGGACTCCATCATCAAAGAGGCGGTCGAAATACGTATAAGCAGTGACCTATTAAACAGAGACACGGGGTTTCACCTGAGCAAAGCCTGGGAACCAGCCTTGGCGGCACTAAGGAATCGTCAGCCACAGATCAGCAACCGCGCCGAATCAACGCAGATGGGAAGCCTTAGCGCAGATGCTTAAATCGCGCGCGCGAACGGGGTCCGTCGCTCCCGGCCGCATTTTCCCGCGCCGCGGCGCGCTTCCGCAGACCGCGACCCGTTTCTTCAGCAGATGACTCTGGTATTCGACGCTGTCTATGATTGGTCTTCGATGACGTTATGCCCCGCTGGCGCATGCGCTGTTCTAGAAAGCCAGCATATAAATTGGCGCGCTTCTCAGCGACGCGACAGTAGCACCTGAAGATGGCGGGCAGTTGTCTCGCTGAAATATTGTGCGGTTTCTACAATATGATCCGGCGTAAATCCCGGGAACCTATCAAGCAGATGCAGCGCCGGGAAAGCCTCAAACAGCACATCTGGTACCTCTACGGGGAGGAGATGGTTAACGCAGTACGTGAGTTCGATAAACTCCGCAACAAGAGGGAGAGACTGTTGTGCTCTCTCGCGTTCTTACTGAGATGTCGGGACCAGCAAACTATACCAACTTTCGCCAAGTTTACCCATTATGTGGACTCTGCGGGGGCCAGGAGAATTAAACAACGAGCAAGCAGGGCACTGGTGAGAGAAAGAATCCGTTATACTAGACGAGTATTAGACCAAGTCTCCAGAAGCCTGCTCTCACTTCACCTAAAGATCTCGTCGGGTCTGTCAGCGGATTCCTGGGAGTGGGTGGACAGCTCTACTTGGGCGTTTTCGGACTGGGTGCGGCAGCAAATCACAGCGCGTCAAACTTCTAAGTTCCAACGCCTTACACACCGGTCATTGCAAGAAGAGAAATTTAGCAGACGGACTGTGTTTAATCTCACAGATAAACCACTGAGTGACGCTGCAATGTCAGTGTTAGAAAAGGGACTTAATTTTGCGCCTACTCCCAAGACCTTGCCCATCAAGGAGTTCATCAGTGCCGTTGAACAAGGTGTTTTAAAACTTCCGAATGATGCTGCTGAAGAAATAAGGCGAGAGGCTTGTAGATCAATAACCAGGATGCCTGCACCCAAGCAGAACGTCACCATTGAAGAAAGGAGAGCGCTCTGTTCTTTAAAAGAAGACAATGATATAGTAATTTTACCAGCTGACAAAGGTAACGCCACTGTTCTTATGCCTGCTACATCTTATGTTGGCAAGATGATGGACCTACTACAGGATACAGCGTATCGTCGACTCCAGAAAGATCCGACGGATGCCGTACAACGGAGGACATCCGCTCTCCTCAAATCCAGCCAACTTCCTGACCATCTGAAGAAGAGTTTAAGAGAACGAGCGCCAGTTCCGCCACGACTTTATGGCCTGCCTAAGATACATAAGGAGAATGTTCCGCTTCGCCCTATCGTTAGTAATATAGGTGCCCCAACATACCATCTAGCTAAACATCTGGCTTCTCTTCTGAGTCCCATGGTGGGGAAATGTGAACACCATATTCGAAACTCAGAAGATTTTATACGGCGAATGAAGAACCTGCGTCTTGAATCTACAGACTTACTAGTGAGTTTCGATGTGGTTTCACACGGGTGCCTCTGATGGACTCATTACAACTTATAGGAGCCAAGCTCGAAGGGGATGTCTTACACCTTTTCAAACATGTGCTTACCTCGACTTACTTTTTATTTAACAACCAGTATTTCGAGCAGACTGACGGTGTTGCTATGGGTAGCCCTTTGTCTCCCATAGTAGCAAATCTTTTTATGGAAGATTTCGAGGACAAAGCACTTCAGATGGCGGTTCGGAAACCCAAATGTTTTTGGAGATATGTAGATGATACGTTTGTGGTATGGCCGCATGGGACAGCAACGCTTCCTTCGTTCCTGGAACATCTGAACTCCCTCCATCCAAATATCTGTTTTACCATGGAGGTAGAAAAAGATGGTGAGCTCCCATTTCTGGATGTTTTGGTGCGTAGAAAAGGAGACGGCTCCTTGGGTCACAGTGTGTTCCGGAAGCCTACGCACACAGACTTGTATTTACAAGCTACGAGCTGTCATCATCCCTCACAGCGCAGCGGTGTATTACGGACGCTAGTGCATAGGGCTAGAGCCATCTCAGATCAGGACAGCTTATCGGCAGAGCTCAACCATCTCCGCTCTGTATTTGCCCAGAATGGGTACTCCGAGAAGCAGATCCGGAACGCGATTCGACCAGCACGCTCCAAACCTCAAGAACAACCTGAAGAAGCAGATAACACCACGGGGTTGGTTTTTCTACCGTATGTCGGTGGCGTGTCTTTTAAGGTGGGCAGAATTTTCAAAAAACATCGGATTAAATGTGTTTTCCGGCCTCCAGCAAAAGTGAAATCGATGCTGGGATCTGTTAAAGACAACCTCGGCCTGAGGAGACCAGGAATATACAAAATCCCGTGCCAGTGTGGGAAATCTTATATTGGCCAGACGTGTCGTACGGTCAAAGACAGATGCGACGAACATAAACGTCACACGAGGTTGGGTCAGCCAGAGAAATCTGCGGTTGCTGAACATTGCCTTGACACGGGACACGGCATGAATTATGAAAACACTAAGATCTTCTCGCATGCTTCCACATACTGGGACTCCATCATCAAAGAGGCGGTCGAAATACGTATAAGCAGTGACCTATTAAACAGAGACACGGGGTTTCACCTGAGCAAAGCCTGGGAACCAGCCTTGGCGGCACTAAGGAATCGTCAGCCACAGATCAGCAACCGCGCCGAATCAACGCAGATGGGAAGCCTTAGCGCAGATGCTTAAATCGCGCGCGCGAACGGGGTCCGTCGCTCCCGGCCGCATTTTCCCGCGCCGCGGCGCGCTTCCGCAGACCGCGACCCGTTTCTTCAGCAGAGGACTCTGGTATTCGACGCTGTCTATGATTGGTCTTTGATGACGTTATGCACCGCTGGCGCATGCGCTGTTCTAGAAAGCCAGCATATAAATTGGCGCGCTTCTCAGCGACGCGACAGTAGCACCTGAAGATGGCGGGCAGTTGTCTCGCTGAAATATTGTGCGGTTTCTACAATATGATCCGGCGTAAATCCCGGGAACCTATCAAGCAGATGCAGCGCCGGGAAAGCCTCAAACAGCACATCTGGTACCTCTACGGGGAGGAGATGGTTAACGCAGTACGTGAGTTCGATAAACTCCGCAACAAGAGGGAGAGACTGTTGTGCTCTCTCGCGTTCTTACTGAGATGTCGGGACCAGCAAACTATACCAACTTTCGCCAAGTTTACCCATTATGTGGACTCTGCGGGGGCCAGGAGAATTAAACAACGAGCAAGCAGGGCACTGGTGAGAGAAAGAATCCGTTATACTAGACGAGTATTAGACCAAGTCTCCAGAAGCCTGCTCTCACTTCACGTAAAGATCTCGTCGGGTCTGTCAGCGGATTCCTGGGAGTGGGTGGACAGCTCTACTTGGGCGTTTTCGGACTGGGTGCGGCAGCAAATCACAGCGCGTCAAACTTCTAAGTTCCAACGCCTTACACACCGGTCATTGCAAGAAGAGAAATTTAGCAGACGGACTGTGTTTAATCTCACAGATAAACCACTGAGTGACGCTGCAATGTCAGTGTTAGAAAAGGGACTTAATTTTGCGCCTACTCCCAAGACCTTGCCCATCAAGGAGTTCATCAGTGCCGTTGAACAAGGTGTTTTAAAACTTCCGAATGATGCTGCTGAAGAAATAAGGCGAGAGGCTTGTAGATCAATAACCAGGATGCCTGCACCCAAGCAGAACGTCACCATTGAAGAAAGGAGAGCGCTCTGTTCTTTAAAAGAAGACAATGATATAGTAATTTTACCAGCTGACAAAGGTAACGCCACTGTTCTTATGCCTGCTACATCTTATGTTGGCAAGATGATGGACCTACTACAGGATACAGCGTATCGTCGACTCCAGAAAGATCCGACGGATGCCGTACAACGGAGGACATCCGCTCTCCTCAAATCCAGCCAACTTCCTGACCATCTGAAGAAGAGTTTAAGAGAACGAGCGCCAGTTCCGCCACGACTTTATGGCCTGCCTAAGATACATAAGGAGAATGTTCCGCTTCGCCCTATCGTTAGTAATATAGGTGCCCCAACATACCATCTAGCTAAACATCTGGCTTCTCTTCTGAGTCCCATGGTGGGGAAATGTGAACACCATATTCGAAACTCAGAAGATTTTATACGGCGAATGAAGAACCTGCGTCTTGAATCTACAGACTTACTAGTGAGTTTCGATGTGGTTTCCTTGTTCACACGGGTGCCTCTGATGGACTCATTACAACTTATAGGAGCCAAGCTCGAAGGGGATGTCTTACACCTTTTCAAACATGTGCTTACCTCGACTTACTTTTTATTTAACAACCAGTATTTCGAGCAGACTGACGGTGTTGCTATGGGTAGCCCTTTGTCTCCCATAGTAGCAAATCTTTTTATGGAAGATTTCGAGGACAAAGCACTTCAGATGGCGGTTCGGAAACCCAAATGTTTTTGGAGATATGTAGATGATACGTTTGTGGTATGGCCGCATGGGACAGCAACGCTTCCTTCGTTCCTGGAACATCTGAACTCCCTCCATCCAAATATCTGTTTTACCATGGAGGTAGAAAAAGATGGTGAGCTCCCATTTCTGGATGTTTTGGTGCGTAGAAAAGGAGACGGCTCCTTGGGTCACAGTGTGTTCCGGAAGCCTACGCACACAGACTTGTATTTACAAGCTACGAGCTGTCATCATCCCACACAGCGCAGCGGTGTATTACGGACGCTAGTGCATAGGGCTAGAGCCATCTCAGATCAGGACAGCTTATCGGCAGAGCTCAACCATCTCCGCTCTGTATTTGCCCAGAATGGGTACTCCGAGAAGCAGATCCGGAACGCGTTTCGACCAGCACGCTCCAAACCTCAAGAACAACCTGAAGAAGCAGATAACACCACGGGGTTGGTTTTTCTACCGTATGTCGGTGGCGTGTCTTTTAAGGTGGGCAGAATTTTCAAAAAACATCGGATTAAATGTGTTTTCCGGCCTCCAGCAAAAGTGAAATCGATGCTGGGATCTGTTAAAGACAACCTCGGCCTGAGGAGACCAGGAATATACAAAATCCCGTGCCAGTGTGGGAAATCTTATATTGGCCAGACGTGTCGTACGGTCAAAGACAGATGCGACGAACATAAACGTCACACGAGGTTGGGTCAGCCAGAGAAATCTGCGGTTGCTGAACATTGCCTTGACACGGGACACGGCATGAATTATGAAAACACTAAGATCCTCTCGCATGCTTCCACATACTGGGACTCCATCATCAAAGAGGCGGTCGAAATACGTATAACCAGTGACCTATTAAACAGAGACACGGGGTTTCACCTGAGCAAAGCCTGGGAACCAGCCTTGGCGGCACTAAGGAATCGTCAGCCACAGATCAGCAACCGCGCCGAATCAACGCAGATGGGAAGCCTTAGCGCAGATGCTTAAATCGCGCGCGCGAACGGGGTCCGTCGCTCCCGGCCGCATTTTCCCGCGCCGCGGCGCGCTTCCGCAGACCGCGACCCGTTTCTTCAGCAGAGGACTCTGGTATTCGACGCTGTCTATGATTGGTCTTCGATGACGTTATGCCCCGCTGGCGCATGCGCTGTTCTAGAAAGCCAGCATATAAATTGGCGCGCTTCTCAGCGACGCGACAGTAGCACCTGAAGATGGCGGGCAGTTGTCTCGCTGAAATATTGTGCGGTTTCTACATTATGATCCGGCGTAAATCCCGGGAACCTATCAAGCAGATGCAGCGCCGGGAAAGCCTCAAACAGCACATCTGGTACCTCTACGGGGAGGAGATGGTTAACGCAGTACGTGAGTTCGATAAACTCCGCAACAAGAGGGAGAGACTGTTGTGCTCTCTCGCGTTCTTACTGAGATGTCGGGACCAGCAAACTATACCAACTTTCGCCAAGTTTACCCATTATGTGGACTCTGCGGGGGCCAGGAGAATTAAACAACGAGCAAGCAGGGCACTGGTGAGAGAAAGAATCCGTTATACTAGACGAGTATTAGACCAAGTCTCCAGAAGCCTGCTCTCACTTCACCTAAAGATCTCGTCGGGTCTGTCAGCGGATTCCTGGGAGTGGGTGGACAGCTCTACTTGGGCGTTTTCGGACTGGGTGCGGCAGCAAATCACAGCGCGTCAAACTTCTAAGTTCCAACGCCTTACACACCGGTCATTGCAAGAAGAGAAATTTAGCAGACGGACTGTGTTTAATCTCACAGATAAACCACTGAGTGACGCTGCAATGTCAGTGTTAGAAAAGGGACTTAATTTTGCGCCTACTCCCAAGACCTTGCCCATCAAGGAGTTCATCAGTGCCGTTGAACAAGGTGTTTTAAAACTTCCGAATGATGCTGCTGAAGAAATAAGGCGAGAGGCTTGTAGATCAATAACCAGGATGCCTGCACCCAAGCAGAACGTCACCATTGAAGAAAGAAGAGCGCTCTGTTCTTTAAAAGAAGACAATGATATAGTAATTTTACCAGCTGACAAAGGTAACGCCACTGTTCTTATGCCTGCTACATCTTATGTTGGCAAGATGATGGACCTACTACAGGATACAGCGTATCGTCGACTCCAGAAAGATCCGACGGATGCCGTACAACGGAGGACATCCGCTCTCCTCAAATCCAGCCAACTTCCTGACCATCTGAAGAAGAGTTTAAGAGAACGAGCGCCAGTTCCGCCACGACTTTATGGCCTGCCTAAGATACTTAAGGAGAATGTTCCGCTTCGCCCTATCGTTAGTAATATAGGTGCCCCAACATACCATCTAGCTAAACATCTGGCTTCTCTTCTGAGTCTCATGGTGGGGAAATGTGAACACCATATTCGAAACTCAGAAGATTTTATACGGCGAATGAAGAACCTGCGTCTTGAATCTACAGACTTACTAGTGAGTTTCGATGTGGTTTCCTTGTTCACACGGGTGCCTCTGATGGACTCATTACAACTTATAGGAGCCAAGCTCGAAGGGGATGTCTTACACCTTTTCAAACATGTGCTTACCTCGACTTACTTTTTATTTAACAACCAGTATTTCGAGCAGACTGACGGTGTTGCTATGGGTAGCCCTTTGTCTCCCATAGTAGCAAATCTTTTTATGGAAGATTTCGAGGACAAAGCACTTCAGATGGCGGTTCGGAAACCCAAATGTTTTTGGAGATATGTAGATGATACGTTTGTGGTATGGCCGCATGGGACAGCAACGCTTCCTTCGTTCCTGGAACATCTGAACTCCCTCCATCCAAATATCTGTTTTACCATGGAGGTAGAAAAAGATGGTGAGCTCCCATTTCTGGATGTTTTGGTGCGTAGAAAAGGAGACGGCTCCTTGGGTCACAGTGTGTTCCGGAAGCCTACGCACACAGACTTGTATTTACAAGCTACGAGCTGTCATCATCCCTCACAGCGCAGCGGTGTATTACGGACGCTAGTGCATAGGGCTAGAGCCATCTCAGATCAGGACAGCTTATCGGCAGAGCTCAACCATCTCCGCTCTGTATTTGCCCAGAATGGGTACTCCGAGAAGCAGATCCGGAACGCGTTTCGACCAGCACGCTCCAAACCTCAAGAACAACCTGAAGAAGCAGATAACACCACGGGGTTGGTTTTTCTACCGTATGTCGGTGGCGTGTCTTTTAAGGTGGGCAGAATTTTCAAAAAACATCGGATTAAATGTGTTTTCCGGCCTCCAGCAAAAGTGAAATCGATGCTGGGATCTGTTAAAGACAACCTCGGCCTGAGGAGACCAGGAATATACAAAATCCCGTGCCAGTGTGGGAAATCTTATATTGGCCAGACGTGTCGTACGGTCAAAGACAGATGCGACGAACATAAACGTCACACGAGGTTGGGTCAGCCAGAGAAATCTGCGGTTGCTGAACATTGCCTTGACACGGGACACGGCATGAATTATGAAAACACTAAGATCCTCTCGCATGCTTCCACATACTGGGACTCCATCATCAAAGAGGCGGTCGAAATACGTATAAGCAGTGACCTATTAAACAGAGACACGGGGTTTCACCTGAGCAAAGCCTGGGAACCATCCTTGGCGGCACTAAGGAATCGTCAGCCACAGATCAGCAACCGCGCCGAATCAACGCAGATGGGAAGCCTTAGCGCAGATGCTTAAATCGCGCGCGCGAACGGGGTCCGTCGCTCCGGGCCGCATTTTCCCGCGCCGCGGCGCGCTTCCGCAGACCGCGACCCGTTTCTTCAGCAGAGGACTCTGGTATTCGACGCTGTCTATGATTGGTCTTCGATGACGTTATGCCCCGCTGGCGCATGCGCTGTTCTAGAAAGCCAGCATATAAATTGGCGCGCTTCTCAGCGACGCGACAGTAGCACCTGAAGATGGCGGGCAGTTGTCTCGCTGAAATATTGTGCGGTTTCTACAATATGATCCGGCGTAAATCCCGGGAACCTATCAAGCAGATGCAGCGCCGGGAAAGCCTCAAACAGCACATTCCAAAGAGTACTAAAAAAATGGCTCTGAACACTATGGGACTTAACTTCTGAGGTCATCCGTCCCCTAGAACTTAGAACTACTTAATCCTAACTAACCTAAGGACATCACACACATCCATGCCCGAGGCAGGATTGGAACCTGCGACCGTAGCGGTCGCGCAGTTCCTGACAGTAGCGCCTAGAACCGATCGGCCACTCCGGCCGGCGAAGAGTACTAATCGAAGTTATTGAACGTTTACAAGGAAGTGTAGCTCGAATAATCAAAGGTTTTGGTGGGTCCGTGGAAGAGTGTCACGGAGATTCTGAAAGAACTGAATTGGCTTGAATATCACGGCAAATTATTCCATGACTATCGACTTAGTAAGTTTCAAGAACTAACTGTAAGTTGTGAATTTAGGAATATACCACGACCCTCTGTGTATCGCTCCCGCAGAGATATCACGAAGACAAGATTTGCCTAGCTACCACGCGCACGAAGTCTTCAACAGTCATTCTCGCTGCTCTCGATGCGTTAATGGAAAACAGATATGACTGTTACAATGGGAACTACCCTCTTCCATGCACCTCACAGAGGTTTGTAGAGTATGGATGCAGATATAGAATTTTGAAGAATTGTGTCGGTTCTCGTTTGGCGAGAGAAAAGAAACACTCAGAAATGAAATTTCACGGGTTGGGTGGTTATATGACTTATTTTCATATGTTACAAAATCGATTCAAATTTAGAGAGAACTCGGCAGTATTGTAAAGTTCTTTAAATAACTGTAACGTTCTTTAAAAGTTTTATGTGTTTCTTTGCCAGTGAATATGACATGCGAAATGTTTGTGTTATTCAAATTTACTGTGTGAAGTGCTGTTGAGCAAATGGTATCAATCCCTCTGAAACTTATACAGTCTCCTGAGCACCGAGTTCTATGGCCCTGTACAACAAACTGACAAAATTCCCTGTGCAAATAATGAAATAAATTTTCCTTAGCTTTAGAGTCGCAACAGATGTAATGTTGGTATTCCCTCCACAGTACGCATAGAAAGTATTCAATCTTGGCAGAGCGAAGTGCATTGCTGGCCGTAAAATACCTCCATACAAATAATTTCAGTAGATTGGTTGATAAATGAATAATCTCGCAAATGTTCAGTGAAAATACCGGATATTGGCTCAGCGCTGTGCAGTGCTGCCAGCGTTGAAACTGCTACAAACATTGATACTATTTTGATTCTGGCACATTAATATTTTTCTGTTTCTGATTGGAAAATTCTTTCTTTCAGAAAAATATTCATTGGATTTAAATACACACGACATGGATGAGGGTGACGAGCTAAAGGGTGAGGAGCTAATAGGGGGATGTGCTAAGACCGAACGCTGCAGTTAGAAAATTGTATTAAAAATAATGTTTCACCTTCACAAAATCTGATATGAAACATTTCACATTTACTTCAAAATCAGTGCACTTCTCAATTGTTCTACAATTCTCCCTTATTGTCGTAATTAAAGACACTTGGATTGTTACATGAGAAAAAGTCTGACATCGTTTGACAAAATATGTTCCAAAATTTATCTTCTGTGCAACAGGATTAAAAAACATACAAAATATTGCAAACTGGATATACCTAATCAACCGAAACATTAAATCTGATGGAAAAATTCTTGGTTCCTACATTCAAGAGTCAGTACTGTAAAATTCAGCCAAATTCGCTTTGTTACATACCTAAAACTAGATCTACAAAATATCATTACCTAAAATTTTTCAGTTGCTTTCCCTTTAAGTTACAGTATAAATTCATTACTCTTCAATAATTGCCAAGGACAGTGGTGAATATTTGTTAACTATCAGTATCACTTCAATTCTTGATAATCCTGTAGGCTCGCAAATTAATAATACGCAGTGGTCGCTTTTATAGAAATAAGTACGACCTAATATTTACTGACTGTGTGAGCATAAACAATATCACTCATCACTTCATTTTATAAAAACTGTATAATGCTGCGTCCGTAGACCAACAACTAAATTCTCACAGCTAGCCACTAGGTTTAAGTCTTACATCCTACCTATGAAACAGTGCAACGGCAACTGCTGCTGCACTCCGCCGCTTCCACTTACGGTTTATTCTTACACTCAGGCAGCATCTTTGGTTCAGTGGTGTCGGGTGTTCAAAAAGTCTCTCCGTAGTGCCGCATGATTGTTAACCGCTCGTGCAGCATGCCCCAGTGAATATACCAAAATGAAACTCAGTGAAATACAAGTTACTAATTTATTGAATATTCATTTTTACTGAGATAAACGAAACAGTGGAATGTTGGGAGAGTCCACTTGAAAAGAACTAATCCGGGCAGGCGAACAATCATACGGCACGCGCGGCTAACTATCATACGGAACTGCGGAGAGACTTTTTGAACACCCCGAATCTTTTCTACGTATGACAACCGTTACAGGTCATTTTGCGTGAATTACATTACAAAATCGGGCTCCACGTATTAATGAACCCCTCAGAGTAAAAACGGTGCACGCTTTCTGGACTGTACTGATTCTACATCTACATTTATACTCCGCAAGCCACCCAACGGTGTGTGGCGGTGGGCACTTTACGTGCCACTGTCATTACCCCCCCTTTCCTGTTCCAGTCACGTATGGTTCGCGGGAAGAACGACTGCCTGAAAGCCTCCGTGCGCGCTCTAATCTCTCTAATTTTACATTCGTGATCTCCTCGGGAGGTATAAGTAGGGGGAAGCAATATATTCGATACCTCATCCAGAAACGCACCGTCTCGAAACCTGGCGAGCAAGCTACACCGCGATGCAGGGCGCCTCTCTTGCAAAGTCTGCCACTTGAGTTTGTTAAATATCTCCGTAACGCTATCACGGTTACCAAATAACCCTGTGACGAAACGCGCCGCTCTCCTTTGGATCTTCTCTATCTCCTCCGTCAACCCGATCTGGTACGGATCCCACGCTGATGAGCAATACTCAAGTATAGGTCGAACGAGTGTTTTGTAAGCCACCTCCTTTGTTGATGGACTACATTTTCTAAGGACTCTCCCAATGAATCTCAACCTGGTACCCGCCTTACCAACAATTAATTTTATATGATCATTCCACTTCAAATCGTTCCGCACGCATACTCCCAGATATTTTACAGAAGAAACTGCTACCAGTGTTTGTTCCGCTGACATATAATCATACAATAAAGGATCCTTCTTTCTAAGTATTCGCAATACATTACATTTGTCTATGTTAAGGGTCAGTTGCCACTCCCTGCACCAAGTGCCTATCCGCTGCAGATCTTCCTGCATTTCGCTACAATTTTCTAATGCTGCAACTTCTCTGTATACTACAGCATCATCCGCGAAAAGCCGCATGAAACTTCCGACATTATCTACTAGGTTATTTATATATTTTACTTGTGAAAAGCAATGGTCCCATAACACTCCCCTGTGGCACGCCAGAGGTTACTTTAACGTCTGTAGACGTCTCTCCGTTGATAACAACATGCTGTGTTCTGTTTGCTAAAAACTCTTCAATCCAGCCACACAGCTGGTCTGATATTCCATAGGCTCTTACTTTGTTTATCAGGCGACAGTGCGGAACTATATGGAACGCCTTCCGGAAGTCAAGAAAAATAGCATCTACCTGGGAGCCTGTATCTAATATTTTCCGGGTCTCATGAACAAATAAAGCGAGTTGGGTCTCACACGATCGCTGTTTCCGGAATCCATGTTGATTCCTACATAGTAGATTCTGAGTTTTCAAAAACGACATGATACTCGAGCAAAAAACATGTTCTAAAATTCTACAACAGATCGACGTCCGAGATATAGGTCTATAGTTTTGCGCATTTTCTCGACGACCCTTCTTGAAGACTGGGACTACCTATGCTCTTTTCCAATCATTTGGAACCTTCCGTTCCTCTAGAGACTTGCGGTACACGGCTGTTAGAAGGGGGGCAAGTTCTTTTGGTTGAAAAGGGTGGTTGAAATGGCTCTGAGTACTATGGGACTTAACTTCTGAGGTCATCAGTCCCCTAGAACTTAGAACTACTTAAACCTAACTAGCCTAAGGACATTACACACATCCATGCCCGAGGCAGGATTCGAATCTGCGACCGTAGCAGTCGCGTGGTTCCGGACTAAAGCGTCTAGAACCGCTCGGCCACCGTGGCCGGCAAGGGTGCCATAAAGACGCTGTATCCTCTTTTGGGGCTAGCTGGCCCTCAGCTGTTGTAAATTTTCCCTCATATCCCGGATACTAGCTCTGGCACGGAGTTGACATGCTTGCTGGTCTCAGACGTGTTCTATTCGAGACAAGTCTGGGGATCTTACTGGCTGCGAGAGCACCTCGACATCACGCAAACACTTGCAGAGAAACAGTCCGTGTGTGGGTGAGCATTGTCCTGTAGAGAAGCGGCACCACGATGCTGCGGCATGAAAGGTAACACATGAGGTCGTGGTATGTCCGCGGCGTACCGATGTGCCGTCATAGTGCCCTCACTCACAACCAGTCGCATCCGGAATCCATACCTGAAGACTCCAAGCTTCATGACGGCAGGTGTAACAACACTGTATCTCTCCAAAACAACGGAATGGAAGAATGGAACCTCTCCCCAAGTATTCGCTATACTCGCCAGCATCGGCATAGTACTAAACCATGAATGTGCGACGCTATTCATCAGCAGTGCATGCTTCCCGATCACAGCACCACTGTAAGTGCAGCCGTTTGTGTTGTGTTAATGACCGTCTTCGCATCAGATGGTAATTCCCTACCCTGGCTGCTGTTGGTCTCTGACCAGTGGTGCGGTGTGATGCACAATGCCTCAGGTAGTCCATTGCTTGTTCCCTAAAGATAGCCGCAGATTTGAAAGGGCTACGATGTGCTTGATGCACAATATGTCGACCATCCATTGTGGTTATCAGACCTGATTGACCAGCACCTTGACAAAGAGCATGCCTGCTCTCACCTTCCCATGCATTCCTACAACGGACCACTGTCACCCCCGAATGCCCCAAAAATAGGGATATTCACTACTCTGAGGATATCTGCTTGTATGTTACTCATGTTAGCGGTCGTTCTTGCTTCGAATTCTTGAATACTGACTTTGTTTCCTTTACAAAAGAAGATGAAGCAAACGATGCACAATTCAAATCAAGAACTGCTGCCAACATGAGTAACTTAGAAGTTGTTAACCTCGGAGTTCTGAATCAACTTAAATCACTCAATAAAAGCAAATCTTCCAGTCCATACTGTAGACCAACTACGTTCCTTTCGGAGTATGCTGACGCAGTAGCTTCATACTTAACCGTCATATAGAACTGCTCGCTCGACGAGAGAGTGGAAAGTTGCACAGGTCACACCAATATTCAAGAAAGGTAGTAGGAGTAATCTAATAAATTACAGCCCCATGTCACTAACATCGATGTGTAGCAGGATTCCCTCCAGCCAGAGTTTCGATTCCTCCCTCGGGCATGGGTGTGTGTGTTGTTCTTACCATAATTTAGTTTAAGGTAGTTTAAGTAGTGTGTAAGTCTAGGGACCGATGACCTAAGCAGTTTGGTCCCTTAGGAAATCACACACATTTGAAAATTTTTTTGCAGCGAGATTTTGGAACATACACTCTGTTCGAACATTATGAATTACCTCGAAGAGAACCGTCTTTTGACACACACTCAACACGGTTTAAGGAAACATCGTTCTTGTGAAACAAAATTTGCTCTTTACTCGTAAGAAGTGTTGAGTGCTATTGACAAGCGATTTCATGTTGATTCCGATTCCGTATTTCTATACACCCAGAAGGCTTTTGACACTGTACCACACAAGCGTCTTCTAGTTAAATTACGTGCTTATGGAATACTTTCTCAGTTATGTGCCTGGATTTGTGATTTCCTGTCGGAGATGTCACAGTTCATAGGAACTGACGGAAAGTCATCGAGTAAAGCAGAAGTGATATCTGACTTTCCCCGAGATAACGTTACAGGCCCCCTGATTTCTCTTACCTACGTAAACGGTGTAGGAGACAATTTCAGAAGGCGTCTTAGGTCCTTTGCAGATGATGCTGTAGTGTGTCGTCTAGTAAAGTCATCAGAAGATCATAACAGAGAAGAGATATCTGTGTAGCGCGAAAATTGGCAATTGACCCTAAATAATGAAAAGTAGGAGGTCATCTACATGAGTGCTAAAAGGCATCCATTAAACTTCGGTTACACGATAAATCAGTCGAATCTAAAGGCCGTAAAATCAAACAAATACCTAGGTATTGCAGTAACGAGTAACTGAAATTGGAAAGAACACAAAAGATGTTGTGGGGAAGGCAAACGAAAGACTGCGTTTTATTGGCAGAACGCTTAGGAAATGTAACAGGTTATAATGTATTAATGTAAGAAAAGAATAGATGCTGAATGATGAATGTATGAATGCAGCTTGCCGCTAACTTTGTGTAATGTTTTGTCTGTATAGACGTGTATCTGTTGCCTTTAAGATCCCTTCACTTTCACACATAAATCTATACAGTAAAGTAAGGGCCTCCCGTTTTGTCTTTAGGCTGATCCGTGATAAGACAGGCGAAAAGTTAGACTAATGGAGGATTATAAGTATTTTCTCTAATTTCATTCGCTCTCTCTCTCTCTCTCTCTCTCTCTCTCTCTCTCTCTCTCTCTCCTTTATCTATGTACAGTTTTAAATATAATATTTCTTTACGTAAAATCAGCCCAATAGAATCTCTGGTGGAGCCCTTCGTCTTAGTATTTAGCGGCTGGCTTGCTGTAAAAGATCTTTACATTTATTATTATTGTTAAGCGCTGCATTCAGTTGGGAAAATCGATCGTTTGAACAATTCGTTCCTTTTACGACAGATTTCGAATTCCAGATGTGTACGAAGCCTTTTTGGACGATTTAACAAAGACTCGGTGATTGCAGGCTCTCTTCGACACAGCTGAAACTTCCCCACTAATTACAGGGCCAACGCGATCATCAATGATTCAGACAAAAAACTCATTCGTTCATTCACTCCAGAATAAAACGGGTCACAAACCTTATTTATGAAGGAAAATGTATATTCAATCCATCTCCATTACATGTCCCGATCTCTGTTGGTTCCAAGTCTTAATTATTTTCCGTTACAATTTCTTTCTCTCTCTTCAAATAACCCGCTAGTGGCACAAATGTTTATAGCTCGCTTTAGCGCGAAGAAAAGCAAATATGTTTCTTTTAGAAACCCGTCAATCTTTCAACAGATACTTCCGAAGCTGTCCTAGTTACCCGTGTAACAACCATGGACAATACATACATGTATCTCTGTTATTCCAAAGAATAAACGTACTAGAAAATACTTTGGCGTCGACGAGCTGTCGCCGCATATGTTACTAGAAAATCAGATCAGATACTTTTCCAAAGTAAATAAATGTGGATGGTTTGATTGACAATGATTAATTGGTGCGTGGTAGAGGGTAATTTTCCGAGGGGAGATTACAAGGTCTACTAAATAAACTGCCTACACTACGCTTGTCCGTCCTCGTTTGGACTACTGGTGCACGGTCTTGGATCCTTACCAGATACGATTAACGGACTACATTTAGAAAATTCAGAGAAGAGCAGAAAGTTTTTTATTATTGCGAAATAAGGGAGAGAATGTCGCTGGCATGATACAGGCTTTGGGATGGACGTCATTAAAACATAAGCGTTTTTCGTTGCGACGTAACCTTCTCACGAATATCCAGTCACCAACGTTCTCCTCCGAATTCGAAAATATTTTTTTGACGTCGACCTACGTAGAGAGAAACGATCAACATAACAAAATTAGGGAAAACAGAGCTTGCGCGGATGGATATAGATGTTCGTTCTTTCAGGGAAAATTACAATAACAGAATTACTGTAAAGGTATTCCATGAAACCTCTGCTGAGCACTTGAGTGAGATTTTCAGAGTATCCGCGTAGATCCAGATGTAGATTTTACCGATCGGCCAAAGGCAAGCCCGTGACAAGCATATTTCAAACTCCATTAGGCGCTGTTAACGCCCCCATTGTACTCATTCCGGGACGCAGTTTTTGGGTTGCCTCGGGTTTGCGGTTCATGTCGCAAACCAATGAAAGTTTGCTTACCTCCCGCGCACGGCATTTCGGCGTCGCTATATTTAAATAACCAAAAGAAGAACGCTTCCAGTTTGACCACTATATCTTTAGTGCTACAGAAACAAACCATACTTACGCTATCAGTCATCAAAAATATTTTTGGACACATATTTAAGAACTGATTGCTAATAGTGTTTCTGAATACTTACACCCTAAATTTCAAACACTGTATAGACCTTCTTGGGGCAAAAATCATGAAATTACTTCTAACTGCGCCTCGACTGGGACTGCATTTCTCACTGCGCATTTTGATGCCCTATTCTTTCTTGTATTAAGATCAGTAAACAATTCCTGTCCGTTGGAAACGTACTAAAATACTGCTACTATGAAAATGAAGATAATTTATAATGAATTAGCTTGAATTATTTGCTTTTATATTTTCCCACGATGACATCTCATCTTCAGATGTTTGTAATTATTTACGTGTCGTGAACATTTTTTTCTTTACGATCTGCATTGCAGAAGTAAAGCTGTGAGTTCCGGGCGTGAGTCGTGCTTCGGTAGCTCAGTTGGTAGAGCACTTGCCCGCGAAAGGCAAAGGTCCCGAGTTCGAGTCTCGGTCGGGCACACAGTTTTAATCTGCCAGGAAGTTTCATATCAGCGCACACTCCGCTGCAGAGTGAAAATCTCATTCTGGAAACATGACTCGATGACTAAGCCATGTCTCCGAAATATCCTTTCTTTCAGGAGTGCTAGTTCTGCAAGGTTCGCAGGAGAGCTTCTGTAAAGTTTGGAAGGTAGGAGACGAGGTACTGGCAGAAGTAAAGCTGTGAGTACCGGGCGTGAGTCGTGCTTCGGTAGCTCAGTTGGTAGAGCACTTGCCCGCGAAAGGCAAAGGTCCCGAGTTCGAGTCTCGGTCGGGCACACAGTTTTAATCTGCCAGGAAGTTTCAGACGAATGCTGATTAATTGAAAGCAACAAGGTAACTGGATTGAGATTTTCACTCTGCAGCGCAGTGTGCGCTGATATGAAACTTTCTGGCAGATTAAAACTGTATGCCGGACCGAGACTTGAACTCGGGACCTTTGCCTTTCGCGGGCAAGCGCTCTACAAACTGAGCTACCCAAGCATCCTTTCTTTCCGGAGTGCTAGTTGTGCAAGGTTCGCAGGAGAGCTTCTGTAAAATTAGGAAGGTAGGAGACGAGGTACTGGCAGAAGTAAAGCTGTGAGGACGGGGCGCGAGTCGTGCTTGGGTAGCTCAGTTGGTAGAGCAATTGCCCGCGAATGGCAAAGGTCTCGAGTTCGAGTTTCGGTCCGGCACACAGTTTTAATCTGCCAGGAAGTTTCAACAAGGTAACTGCATTAACAAAATTTTACATTACTAGGACAGAATATTTTAACACTTCAAATATTAAAAACTCACTTTATATTAACAGTGGAAAAACCTGAAAAAACTCTCTTCACTTTCTTACAAACTCATGTGCTATCCATCTTTGGAGAAAAACCAGTAAATCACACAGTTTTACGTTATCATAAAAATCTCCAAATCTAAATCCCTGACCATATTAACTACAACGGTTGGATGTCTCGGCAAATGCGCTATTACAGTACCTTTTGAAGTCTTCCGAACGAATTTACAAAATATCTCTCCTTAAATTTATCCATAAGAAAGTTATTGTTGACGCAGAGTAGGGCCTAAACAAATCTTACTCCATCACAAGATACAACTCGACTTCTCCTCCTCCTCCTCCTCTCTCCGTCTCTCCCTCTCCCTCTCCCTCCCTCCCTCTCTCTCTCTCTCTCTCTCTCTCTCTCTCTCTCTTTCTCTCTCCAAGACTACACTCTACTCACAAGCGAAGGTTCTACTAATAGTTTCTCTCAGCGGAACCACTTTTGCAGCGATGTTGCCCCCTATTACTCAGATGCTATTGAAGCTTTACTTTTCCTCGTGACATCCAAAATATTACCAAAATTACAGTTTTCTATATAAAACAGAACCCTACAAAAGAAACACGTGATAACATTATTACGTAATGGATGAATTTTGAAAGGTGTATAAATTCGAAAATGTACCAGTGTATTCAGTAATTATGTGAGAAACAGGAGCCTCATACTTTGTAGTCGAAAATCTGAATGAACATTACTGAAAAATAAAGTGGCATCGCAAATTTCGGTTATCTCAAGAAACTACGTTAAATAAGTCGTGTCACCGCCAGACACCACACTTGCTAGGTGGTAGCCTTTAAATCGGCCGCGGCCCGTTAGTATACGTCGGACCCGCGTGTCGCCACTATCAGCGAATTGCAGACCGAGCGCCGCCACACAGCAGGTCTGGTCTAGAGAGACTCCCTAGCAGTCGCCCCAGTTGGACAGCCGACTTTGCTAGCGATGGTTCACTGTCTACATACGCTCTCATTTTGCCGAGACGACAGTTTAGCATAGCCTTCAGCTACGTCATTTGCTACGACCTAGCAAGGCGCCATATTCAGTTATAAGTACTGTCTCCAAGACTGTATTCTGAACAGATAATATTGTGAATCATGTACCGTCAAGAGAGACTTTCATCATTAATGGATTAAAGTTAAGTATCAAACTAATTACGTCCGCTTTCTGAATTCTAATTCCTAGTCATGTTCCAGACCTCACGTCAGTATAGTTCTTCCCTCCTCACGCCAGCCTGCGTGAGCTAAAACGCGTGCATTTCGGCCTCCTCTAGTAACACGGTGTTGGCTAAATGCAAGCGTAGGCTTCCGCGGCCGTTGTCATCTTCAGCTCTCCAGTCCGCACCATTACGTCCAAATTGTTGGCTTCGCTATGTCGATGATACTTTCGTCATTTGGCCCCACGGAGGAGTTACAGAACTTCCACAAGCACCTTAACCAACAGCATAGGAAAATTCAGTTTACAATGGAAACAGAGAAGAATGGGGTGCTGCCTTTTCTCGACGTGGAAGTTTATCGAAAACCTGATGGTAAACTTGGCCACAAAGTGTACAGGAAACCAACCAGTACGGACAGGTACCTTCACGCCTCCTCCCACCATCACCCCACGCAGAAGAAGTCCGCCCTGCACACGCTAACGAAGAGAGCGTACAGGATAAGCGACGAAGAACATCTGAAGACAGAACTTGAACGCCTCAGGTCCATCTTCAGAACTAATGGCTATGGGAAGCAGACGATAGACAGCACCATGTCGACAAGGGAGAAGACTAATAGGGAAGAGGAGAAGGATGCACAGAGCATTGCTGTGTTACCATATGTACAAGGGGTCACCGAACGTATTGGCAAAATTCTACGAAAAGCCGACATCAAACCAATTTTCCGAAGCAGAAACAAAATATCAGACATGCTCGGTTCTACCAAGGATGCAGTTGACAAACTACACACAGCTGGCGTGTATGAAATTGGTTGTGCGTGTGGATTAGTCTACATAGGTGAGACGGGACGTCCGATTAGCACAAGGCTCTCGGAACATGAAAGATATATCCGCCTGAAACAACACACTAAGTCAGCAGTGGTGGAACACCGAGACGAGTGCGGGAAACCAATATTTTTTCAAGAAGCCCGCGTCCTGGCGAAACAGCCTCTCACTTTCAAAAGAAAGATTAGAGAGGCGATAGAAATAGCCAAAAGACCCGCCAAAATGAATAGAGAGGACGGTTACAAGCTTCCGAGGTCTTGGCTGCCTGCAAGACCTACGGAGCGGCGGCAGAGCCGTGGCGGCCCATGCAGACACGCGGAGAGCCGCAGTAGTGGTCGCGAGCACACAAAGCAATGGCACGCCGCAGCCGGCTTCTGGACAGCATGTAAACATTGTGACGTCACAGCCATCAACTGTTCGCTATTCGTCCGTCTCCTCCAATGGGGTGGATTAATATAAAGACCAATAGAAAACAGCTATTTCAGCCAATGACAGATAATAAAGGAAACACCAATAAAGCACACCTTTCATCCCTCCTCCTCCTCCTCCTTTTACAGCCAATCAAGTAACGACACGGTTTTCTCGTGCAGCTATTTAAGGAACCAAGTGTGTTTCATTTAGCAGTTTAACGTAAGGCCCTGATGAAGGCTAGCTGCAACGCTGGCCGAAACGTTGGCGCATTTTAAATTATGACGATGCGGTCTGATACCCTGAAGAATTTTATTGAAGACGGTGTTGGCTCTTCAGCCAACACAACAAAATGTTGGTTTGTTATAACGTGTATGAAGCTACATTGAAACACGGCCATGTTTTATGTCGGGCGGTGTAGCAGTTGCGCCCGAGACACGAGGTTTCCCTGGCGCCTCCTCTCTTATGCAATGCAGTGGGGCGCGGCTGCGGCTGTGGCGGCGGCGGCGGCGGCGCGTTATTAGTTGGCGGCTGCTGTAAGGTGGAGAGGAGCCCTCTCCACGCGATCCATTGTCGGTGCCGACTTTCCGTCGGTGGCGGTGCCAGCCGCTGCCTGTGGCGAAGCCGCCGCTAATGCGACTATCGATCGTCGGAGCGGAGCTGAGCGGCGCTGAGGTGCTGGCGGGCGCCTGGCACCGTCCAACCAATCCGACAGCGCCCCTCCGTCGACCCCTGCTAAATGCCTCCAGTAGCGCGAAAAATCTTAATGCGGCCGACACTGACGTACAGCGCCATAACACCGACGAAGTCAAGTAGTTAGGCCGCCTGTTTCATAATGATGTAAGCTACGACTACTCAAAGACAAAAAAAAAAAAAAAAAAAAAAAAAAAGGTAAACGAAATACTCGAGTGCTGAAGGGCGAAATCTCTTTCCACTGAAAAAGAGCGTTTAAAACACAAAAAGAAGGGGGCCATCAGTAAACTGGTTCACATGGAATAAATTCAGAATTACTGAAACATATCAGTGAACCAAATGCTTCAAAAATGGCTCTGAGCACTATGGGACTTAACATCTATGGTCATCAGTCCCCTAGAACTTACAACTACTTAAACCTAACTAACCTAAGGACATCACACAACACCCAGTCATCACGAGGCAGAGAAAATCCCTGACATCCCCGGGAATCGAACCCGGGAACCCGGGCGTGGGAAGCGAGAACGCTACCCCTATGACCACGAGCAGCGGACATCAGTGAACCCTTGAAACTACAGTGCGTTTCGCAATATTTTTACGATTACAAATTGAAATAACGCGCGCTAAGAACAAGATAGAGCGACGGTGCCGCCGTCTATTAGCAATGCGGATTGTCGAGTTCCATCCCATATTGTTGTTGTTGTGGTCTTCAGTCCTGAGACTGGTTTGATGCAGCTCTCCATGCTACTCTATCCTGTGCAAGCTTCTTCATCTCCCAGTACCTACTGCAACCTACATCCTTCTGAATCTGCTTAGTGTATTCATATCTTGGTCTCCCCCTACTATTTTTACCCTCCACGCTGCCCTCCAATACTAAATTGGTGATCCCTTGATGCCTCAGAATATGTCCTACCAACCGATCCCTTCTTCTGGTCAAGTTGTGCCACTAACTTCCCTTCTCCCCAATTCTATTCCATACTTCCTCATTAGTTATGTGATCTACCCATCTAATCTTCAGCATTCTTCTGTAGCACCACATTTCGAAAGCTTCTATTCTCTTCTTGTCCAAACTATTTACCGTCCATGTTTCACTTCCATACATCCCATATACAGGTCATTAATCATGTCACAATGGTCGAAGGAACATTGTGCGTTCGCGTTGAAGTGGTATTTTCGTTACGGCGAATGCATGAAAGCACTCCGGCTTCAGGCCACGAGTGGCCTACCGGGACCATCCGACCGCCGTGTCATCCTCGGTGGAGGATGCGGATAGGAGGGGCGTGGGTTCAGAACACCGCTCTCCTGGTCGTAAGACGGTATTCTTGACCGAAGCCGGTACTATTCGGTCGAATATCTCACGAGGCTGAGTGCACCCTGAAAAATGGCAAAAGCGCATGGCTGCCTGGACGGTCACCCATCCAAGTGCCGACCACGCCCGACAGCGATTAACTTCAGTGATCTCACGGGGACCGATGCCGCCACTGCGGCAAGGCCGTTGCCACGGCGAATGTATGAAGCCCGTGCAATATGCCTTTCGCAATAATTTCAGGACTGAGCCGCGATATCCAATTCCTGCACGTAGAATAGTATTGAACTGGGTAAGAATGTCCCATTCTCCGTGAAGCGTTCGGCAACTGCATAATTTACAAACGCGCTTGTGTCAAATGGCTGCCTTGCTCTTCTGATTTAACAACGCCAGGCTTCTACTTATGGGGTTATTTGAAGGAGAGAGTGTACTCAGACCGACCGAAAAGTTTGCAACAGCTCTTAAAGATCGATTTCACGATGAAACTTCCAGAATTCCTCCAGCAGTTACGAATGATGTTTTCAAAACCTGGACGCAATGCCTCCGAGTATTGTGCACCCGCGAATGGTGTGGTTTTGTCCGATGTAGTATCTCAAAAGTAGACTTGAATAATTGTTGTACCTCATGTAAAATCTTCCACTTTGTTGCACGATTACTTTGTGTGCGATTCAAATTTGAAATCGTCAAAACGTGAAACACCCTGTACAAAGACACCACCTGTTTAATGTGCTGGCAACTCATTACACATGCAGATTATTGAAGAAAAACTCTGACAACAATCGTATGTGGACGTTTACATTACTGAAATGGACTTAACTGACCAGAGTTCCTACATAAAACCAATGGAACACTTTCGAGATGAATCATAACGTCGACTGCGCTCCAGATCTCAGAGTAGGACATCACTACCATCTCAGGTTTCGTCTCTTAATGAAGTATTGGTTGCCATTTGTCCATAGGCATTTAGACATCTGACTGAAAGTTCCCCAGCGTAGTTTAAGCAACCACGACGCTGAAAAATGGACACACCGTATAGTAATGTCCACCAACAAGTGTCCGGATAGTTTTGATCTTATAGAGTGTACAATATTTGGTAATGTGATAACGTAGATTTTCCCGTTCCTTTCTTCTTGCGTAATTTATCAAATTTCTTCACAAGAATAACCATCTCCTCCCCGTAGAGGTTCTTGATGAAAATCATCAATATTTGGTAATGTCATACCTCCATAGTTCATTATCATACTTCTGGCTCTCTTTGTAAATACATACTGGCCAAAATCACAGAGTAGTCTAATCTGTAACTGTCGCTGTTATAAAAGGGCGACACGATGTCTGCTCATTTCACAGTTTGTTTGGAGTCAAGAGAATGAGAAATCAACAACAGCCTCGACACATCTCACATCTGAGGAAGACAGACCG
Organism: Schistocerca cancellata; assembly: GCF_023864275.1. Classification (NCBI taxonomy): domain Eukaryota; kingdom Metazoa; phylum Arthropoda; class Insecta; order Orthoptera; family Acrididae; genus Schistocerca; species Schistocerca cancellata. The sequence continues at coordinate 46,639,508 of NC_064632.1, forward strand.
TCGATGTACCGCATCAAAAATTATGACATCAGCTCGGCTGAAAAATCATGACGTTGTTCTTTAAGAAGTAGGCCTACCAAGAATTAATTTTCACTCTCCAACACTATATGGTCCACTCAGGTATGAAGGAGGGCTTCTGTATCGTTAGACAGTGGGAGAGAAGTACTGGTTGTGAGGATGGGTCGTGAGTCGCGTCTGGACAACTCAGTCGGTAGGAGCATTGCCTGCCAAAGCAAGTTCCCGATTCGATTCTCGTTGAACGTTGATGAATATAGCCGCTTTACTCTGGGGTGGGTGATATTAAGCTTGGGAGGGGGACTTAACATTTTAGTGGATACCGCACTAAAAACAACAGCAGCGGTACTAATATTTAAAAATTAACCTTTTTTCTCTGATATTTAACTGAATTATGCTTAAGTATTAAGTAGTTACAGAATAAGTAAACTAATTCCCTTAAGGTGGGACGTTCATGAAATTGACGTCAATTTTCAGTTTAGTTTTCGTTTATTAGCAGAGCTCAGTCAAGGGCAACGGTGTTTTTTTTTTCCTGGCTTGGCTTCCTTTACTAGTTTTTCCGCGCTTCCTTTTCTAAATTTAGTGAAAGGTACAGAACTGAACACTCCCCTGTTTTTGAAGAGCGTCTCTAGCATTATTTGCATGCATTTCACACAATTTAAAAGAAGCCCCAACCCGACCGCGATCAAAGTAAAGCCAATTCTAAATGTCTCACATGTTTCTGACACTTTATCTCGGATTTAATCGTTTGTTTACGATTACGACTTCAAGCTGGGCCAGAAAGAAGAATAACTGAGGATTCAATAAGCCATTCACCAGCACATTCGCTAACATTTCCTTCAATAGATTCGTCTACAACACGCTGTCTTTTATTAGAAATTGACATTGTATTTCGTCACTAACAATTCATTTTATATGTTGAATTGATGAATACTGCACACACATTGGAAAATTCTATCGCTCTACTACAGGGTTATTACAAATGATTGAAGCGATTTCACAGCTCTACAATAACTTTATTATTTGAGATATTTTCACAATGCTTTGCACACACATACAAAAACTCAAAAAGTTTTTTAAGGCATTCACAAATGTTCGATATGTGCCCCTTTAGTGATTCGGCAGACATCAAGCCGATAATCAAGTTCCTCCCACACTCGGCGCAGCATGTCCCCATCAATGAGTTCGAAAGCATCGTTGATGCGAGCTCGCAGTTCTGGCACTTTTCTTGGTAGAGGAGGTTTAAACACTGAATCTTTCACATAACCCCACAGAAAGAAATCGCATGGGGTTAAGTCGGGAGAGCGTGGAGGCCATGACATGAATTGCTTGTGATCATGATCTCCACCACGACCGATCCATTGGTTTTCCAGTCTCCTGTTTAAGAAATGCCGAACATAATGATGGAAGTGCGGTGGAGCACCATCCTGTTGAAAGATGAAGTCGGCGCTGTCGGTCTCCAGTTGTGGCATGAGCCAATTTTCCGCGGGCTACGCGTGAAACTTGCCCGCACGCGTTCAACCGTTTCTTCGCTCACTGCAGGCCGACCCGTTGATTTCCCCTTACAGAGGCATCCAGAAGCTTTAAACGGCGCATACCATCGCCGAATGGAGTTAGCAGTTGGTGGATCTTTGTTGAACTTCGTCCTGAAGTGTCGTTGCACTGTTATGACTGACTGATGTGAGTGCATTTCAAGCACGACATACGCTTTCTCGGCTCCTGTCGCCATTTTGTCTCACTGCGCTCTCGAGCGCTCTGACAGCAGAAACCTGAAGTGCGGCTTCAGCCGAACAAAACTTTATGAGTTTTTCTACGTATCTCTAGTGTGTCGTGACCATATGTCAATGAATGGAGCTACAGTGAATTTATGAAATCGCTTCAATCATTTGTAATAGCCCTGTATAGTAAGCGGTTGACTGGCTAACAGCTAAACTAGCTGCACGTTAGAAGTACAAAATTTATTACAACAATGGAATTTTTAATATTGCCGTAATGTTCATCAGGGGGCAGGCTGTGCATTCAGATAAATCCGTTCTGTTCGTCTCCGTATTTGCAGAATTATCACGACTTGTCCATTGTTGACACCGAATTTCATAAAAAGCCGTTGCCGGCAAAGCTGAAATTTGTCAAAACAATACATTACACCAGGCAACACGATAATTTAAATTTAGACATTATTTTGCATTTAATGTGGTGTACAAATAGAAATGAATTTGTGTGATGGGGGGAAGGGAAGGGAGCGGAAGTTTTTAATTTCCAAAAGAGCGTGGAGGGGGGGGGGGGGGGATGGGAAAAATCGCCCGGGCCGCCTCCCGAAATTCATCACTGGCGCTAAGGTAGACGGTTTTCATTTGCCAAGAAGATTCTTGACAAACAATGGTTGAATATTAAAGAAGACATACGGCTGCGAGATTTCGTTAGATTTATTTACAACTGACTGAAAAACACCCTCTTTGCTTCGTCTTTATTTTCTTTTTGCCATCTCAGAATATTCCAGATTACTCAAGAAAAATCGAGTGCATTGTAAAAACAAACATTCAAAAAAACTGTAAAAATTTTAATGTTCCTCCACAGGTGACACAACCTCTTCTTTATCGTTTCGACATTACGCTTAGTGTTAAAATTACTTAACATATTAAAATGCCACGACGTTATTCACTATCTTCAGCAGTTCACTTTCGCCATTAACTATATAATATAGTCTTCTGAGATGGGAGGTATCCCCACCACACTAGCATAATGGAAAATACGACTGTGTTCTAGAACAGCTACAACATCGGCACTCAATTCCTTTCTCCTTCGTCGACTTCCCATAAGAAATCAATTGGTACGTTGACCTCTCTTGACACACATAACTTCGAGCCCAATGCCTGCAGTTCTAAAGCGGAACCTTCGAAATGAATGGGGATGGAGGGTTACTACCTTACCATAGAAGCCTGATGAAACAAATCATGCTTATCCATGCTAAAGTTCTGTCTCATTCCTAATCTTCTGAGTTTGAGGTTTGTGAGATGTGTTCGTTATTGCGCATTTATAGCTAATAAACTTAATTACTTTGGGATTTTATGCAGAGGAAAGGATTTAAACATTGAATTAACTGTACAAAATCATTGGAAGAAATTATAATGTACGATTGTTTTCACATTGCCTGACGTTTCCCTTAGTTAATGCTGCAAAAGTGGATAATTGCAGATGACTGTATCTGCGACACTTCAGAAAGTTGTAGGTTAAGTAAATAACGCACCGTCGTCATATCCAGGCATAAGCAATCCACCGACTACTTACACATACAGAACTGCAGTCAGTCTGAGAATATGTTTTTAGTGTTACGGATTACCGCAAAAGTATCATCGAACTCGAGAAGTGGGCGGCCGTGTTTTCAACACAGTGGAATCCCAGTCATTTAAAAATGGTTCAAATGGCTCTAAGCACTGTGTGACTTAACATCTGAGATCATCAGTCCCATAGAACTTAGAACTACTTAAACCTAACTAACCTGAGGACATCACACACATCCATGCCCGAGGCAGGATTCGAACCTGCGACAGTAGCAGTCGCGCGGTTCCAGACTGAAGCGCCTAGAGCCGCTTGGCCACACCGGCCGGCCCAGTCATTTAATGTTGGCTCTTGAAAGCAGATGCGCAGTTCACTCTTCTCTTGTCCCCACTAGGCTAAAATAGATCGTTTACAGCCCTCGCACAGAGCAGAAATTCTTAGCGAATCTGTAGTTCCAGGGACTGAACCCCGGGTTCCGTGTGACGGACCGAACTTTTGCGAGTTACGGTTAGTGAAAACCGATTCAAATGTTACGTGTCGCCCGTGGGCAATGGTTACTCAACTCTAAAACGAGTTTTTCTCTGGTATTGTTTCCTAAAGACAAAGTTGGTGTAGAGAATCTGTCTGTTTGCCTTTCTGAAGGCGTGTTGTCACCTAAAGGAAAACACACCGTTGAATGGCTTTGTATCGCATGTCTGCAGCTTTGTTTTGGCAGTATGTCATAGAGTCAACATCTTCCGTGAGCGCCAGCGTGACATATGGCGGCCACACGAAACATCTGTCGTCCCGTCTTTGACGTCCGCGCCGCTTCCGCTGACGTAGCGCCGTGCAAGAATAAACCCGCCGGAGACACTTGTTTGGGACGACTTCGGACCACACACGCGTCAGTCAACCAGTGGTATTGCATCCCCACCTTTGTTTTGATGCACGATCAGCTTGGAGAAATCAGATGCGGATAACGTACAGGCTCAAAACGAAAATGATACAGGAATGCATGAACGTTACAAATTATAGATATATTTTTTATAGCCCCTCCTGCTCCCATTCGTATTTTCCTATGTCGCCCCGCGCGAACTGTCTTTGATTAGTTTCTGTCGACAATACTGCTGCTTACAACGTCATTTCCTTGTCACTCTGCACCGTCTGGTTCCACGAAGTTAGCTTATAGCTTAATGCTTGCCACAGAAGCTCAATAAGCAAAGCATCTACATCTACACCTACATCTACGTCCATACTTCGCAAGCCACCTGACGGTGTGTGGCGGAGGGTACCTTGAGTACCTCTATCGGTTCTCCCTTCTATTCCAGTCTCGTATTGTTCGTGGAAAGAAGGATTGTCGGTATGCCTCTGTGTGGGCTCTAATCTCTCTGATTTTATCCTCATGGTCTCTTCGCGAGATATACGTAGGAGGGAGCAATATACTGCTTGACTCTTCGGTGAAGGTATGTTCTCGAAACTTTGACAAAATCCCGTACCGAGCTACTGAGCGTCTCTCCTGCAGAGTCTTCCACTGGAGTTTATCAATCATCTCCGTAACGCTTTCGCGATTACTAAATGATCCTGTAACGAAGCGCGCTGCTCTCCATTGGATCTTCTCTATATCTTCTATCAACCCTATCTGGTACGGATCCCACACTGCTGAGTAGTATTCAAGCAGTGGGCGAACAAGCGTACTGTAACCTACTTCCTTTGTTTTCGGATTGCATTTCCTTAGGATTCTTCCAATGAATCTCAGTCTGGCATCTGCTTTACCGACGATCAACATTATATGATCATTCCATTTTAAATCACTCCTAATGCGTACTCCCAGATAATTTATGGTATTAACTGCTTCCAGTTGCTGACCTGCTATTTTGTAGCTAAATGATAAAGGATCTATCTTTCTGTGTATTCGCAGCACATTACACTTGTCTACATTGAGATTCAATTGCCATTCCCTGCACCATGCGTCAATTCGCTGCAGATCCTCCTGCATTTCAGTACAACTTTCCATTGTTACAACCTCTCGATACACCACAGCATCATCTGCAAAAAGCCTCAGTGAACTTCCGATGTCATCCACCAGGTCATTTATGGGTATTGTGAATAGCAACGGTCCTATGACACTCCCCTGCGGCACACCTGAAATCACTCTTACTTCGGAAGACTTCTCTCCATTTAGAATGACATGCTGCGTTCTGTTATCTAGTAACTCCTCAATCCAATCACACAATTGGTCTGTTAGTCCACATGCTCTTACTTTGTTCATTAAACGACTGTGGGGAACTGTATCGAACGCCTTGCGGAATTCAAGAAACACGGCATCTACCTGGGAACCCGTGTCTATGGCCCTCTGAGTCTCATGGACGAATAGCGCGAGCTGGGTTTCACAAGACCGTCTTTTTCGAAACCCATGCTGATTGCTACAAAGTAGATTTCTAGTCTCCAGAAAAGTCATTATACTCGAACACAATACGTGTTCCAAAATTCTACAACTAATCGACGTTAGAGATATAGGTCTACAGTTCTGCACATCTGTTCGACCTCTCCTCCGTCAACAGCCGCTTTGCTTGACGCTCAGGTTGTGCCCGTTTGCATAACCTCCGGCTGCTTCCCTCTGACCTTGGAAAGAGTCTCTCTCTCTATCTCTCTCTCTCTCTCTCTCTCTCTCTCTCTCTATCTATCTATCTAACTCACTTTCCACTTCTCTTCCGCCCACGACACTTGCTTGTCATCCTGCAATTACAGCTAGCACCTACACCCATTTCTGTCTCAGGAACTGTTCACATGTACTCGGAAATTGTTTGCTGCAGTTGACGGAGTATATTATACGTACACTTTCAAAATCTGCCGTCGACGTTGTGGTCATTATGGATACGATACTCTCTAAATTCGGACAAGATAAGGAAAGGAACCAGTCGTTACCTTTTTAAGGAATTACCTTTGTGTACTGCTTGATGCCGCGGGAAACCTAAACACGAGACTACTGTGTTATATCGCTTGGAGGCTACTCTTCGTTTTTGGGGGCCATCAGTCTTCTAAATCGTTTGATGCGGCACGCCATCACTTCCCGACCTCAGCCAACGTCTTTATCTCACGGCTGGTCCGACGGAGGTTCGAGTCCTCCCTCGGGCATGGGTGTGTGTGTGTTTGTCCTTAGGATAATTTAGGTTAAGTAGTATGTAAGCTTAGGGACTGATGACCTTAGCAGTTACGCCCCATAAGATTTCACACACATTTGAACATTTTTTCGTCTTTATCTCAGAGTAGCACTTACACACAATACCTACGATATTTTCTGTAAATGGGATGCCAGTCCTAAGAGTTGTCAGGTCCGTTTTCTCTTGTCCTTCGCCAGACATCTGCAGTTTAGCTTTTGCTCTACGCAGCTGGAGTCAGCCCAAACAAAGACTGCTCACCACAGCGGTTTGTTTCCCGTTGTAAACAAAGTGATCTTTGAAACGGAATTTTACGTGCCCATTCGACAGAGCAGTCCCAGTTTATTCTAGTGCTATATTTATTTTATCGATATGTATAACTGGAACTTTTTCGATGACCTCTGTAAATCTTATGTTCTAAGGATGGCATACCGCGCAGCAGTAATCCAGGCGAGGGAGGACAATCGTAGTTTACGCAGTCTCTGATTGGTTGCGTCTTCGGTTTTGCCAGTAAAAAGAAAGTCTATGGTTCGTCTTAGTCACAATATCTTCTTTATGACGGTGCCAGTTTAGGTTATTCGTAATTTTAATCCTTAGTATGTAGTTAAACTTACTACCTATAAATTTGCGTGTTTTATCGTGTAACCGTGATTTAACAGACTTTTTAGCACTCATGTGGAAGACCTTCCACTTCTTACTGTGCAAAGTTAATTGCTGCTTTTCCAGACGGTACAGACATCTTGTCTAAATCATGCAGCAATTCTTTTGTTCGATGATAGTGTCGTCTACAAATTATCTAAGAGGCCTGTCTTCTCCTGATCGTTTACGTATGTTAAGGAAAGGAGAGGGCATCTAAGATTTTCTTGGTGACCCCCCAGGTTTGACTTATGTTTGGCTACATACGTTCTCATCAATTACTATTACTTTACTAAAAGGGAATGATTCTTCGCACAACTGAGACAAAACACGCTGTTTGATTGGAAAGTGCTAGTGAGGAATGCCGTCATCAGCCTTTCGCAAATCTACAAATATGGGATCATTTACAAGGCCCCGATCGACAGCACTGATTACTTTGTGTGAACAAAGAGCCAGTTGTGTTTGAGCAAACATACGTTTTCTGAATCCGCTGTAGCTGTGTGTCAATAGACAGATTTCTTTTTGAGCTATCTGATAATGTTCGAACATAGTATATGTTCCAAAATCCGTCTGCAAATCGATGTCACTCAGTGATACAAGCTTGTATTTCAGCGGATTACTATTGTTTCCCCTTCATGTATGTTGGTGTTACCTGAGCAATTTTCCTCTCTTTAGGACATTTTAGTCTCCTTGTAACAAGTATTATCTCGTGTAATATTATAGGGCATTTCTGTGCTCCCTATACATTGCGGAGCCGGCTGGAGTGGCCGTGCGGTTCTAGCCGCTACAGTCTGGAACCGCGCGACCGCTACGTTCGCAGGTTCGAATCCTGCCTCGGACATGTATGTGTGTGAAGTCCTTAGGTTAGTTAGGTTTAAGTAGTTCTAAGTTATAGGGGACTGATGACCTCCGAAGTTAAGTCCCATAGTGCTCAGAGCCATTTGAACCACTTATATTGCGGATGGCTAATTGTGAGCCTAGTAAGGGTTCTGTATCCTGTTGTCTGTGTTCTGTATCCGTGCTAAGATCAGTTATTCTATTCATGGTCAATTATATTAACATCTCAACATAATTAATCCTGAAAGTAGAAACGATGTCTACTATACTCTGTCAGCGGCTGAATAATTTATTTTTATTTTTTTATTTTTTTATCTTTTTTTACGCCAGTAAGTAATTCTGGTAGTTTGGCAGTATCACGTATTGTTTCTCATTCACTCTTTTGTTGTTTTTCAACAGACGCGCTCAGGATCTGCCTCTGACTTGGAATGCGCTATCAGTATTATAGGCAGGTGCCATTCATTGTTCCACGCCTAAGCTGGCGTTGACGCTACCCTTTGCGAACTGTGTCTATAGGCAGTGTTTTGTTTGCCTGCCCACAGGCATGTTTTATTTAATAACGGAGGCGGGGCGTGAAGGAATTCTCCTTTAGATTTCATTATTTAAACTCCACCTTTCGCAGCAGGGCGGCCCCGTCTGCACGTATTTGCATAAAGAGATTGTCCGCGCAGTGTTTCCGCCGGTGCGGCGTCCCTTTTCCCGCCCCCATCGGCGCCCCCCCACCCCACTCCCAGCGACTCTCGCAGCCGCGTGAATCGCCGCCCCCACCGCCCCCGCAGCGTGGCATTTGGCGGGCCCGCAGCTAGGGCCTGAGGCTCCCGCCAGCTGGGAGGCGGCGGTATTTCCAAGTAAAATGCGCATGTCTCTGCGTATCAGTCCGACAGTCGTGGCCCCCTCCGGCATAAACACGGTTCTCTACTTACGGGCCGCGGACGTGGGGATTTGAAATATGCCCGGCCTGCGCGTTTCTCACGAAAGGAGCCGAGCTCGTACGGGAGTTCGCCGTCTCGACTTCACAACTGTAAACACCATGAATCGATCGCTATCACCGTCATCGCCTTCATCGAATGAAGGTTCTTCCGGTGTCCATGACTTCCGGACTAGTCCCGCAGGCAATCTCCATGGTGATGAGTGAATCTTCCCTCTTCTGTTCTGGCGGTACAAATTCCTGCTCAATAACCATACAACGGTTTCCTTGCGAGGTGCCGGGGCAAGCAGTGTATTTAACACTAAATTTCTCTAGAATCTACATATGTAAATGATGCTCTAAGCCCCCCCTATTCTAACTCCGACTTTTGCTGTTGCACAAGGATTAAAAAAAAAAAAAAAAAAACGCGAACTGACTCTAATCAACCCTGCCAGTGGAGTAGAAGAGAGTTTGGCACCTGCAATAATTTAATTTGATAAATAAGTTAAATAAATGAAGGTTTCATTAACATAGTGAGGAATGATAGGGCTGCTCTACCAATTAACAGAATGAAAGTTCTGTCCAAAATAACAATATGATTTATTAAGACTAAACACAAAATAATAAATAAAAACACATGAAACATTTACAATACATCAAATTGGCTCAAATTGGATACTCAAACAAACGCTGTGAATGTGAAGTTGTCCCTAAACTAGATTGTGAGGATTATGACGAAGTGGTATGTGCAGCCAATTCCTTGCAACTCAAATCTTAGAGAAAACACATAGCCAACCCAACATTAATTGCTGCTACCCAAGACAGAACAAAGTTAGAAAAAGACGAACAGGCGCGCTCTGCTGAGCTCTGATTATCACCTAGAAAAATCCCTGTCTGCCGGTGCTGCGGACATACCTTACCAAACTGTCTTATTAACTGCCAGAACACAATCTGGGGTACCGGAGGCGATGGCTGGTTGCTTCGACGTCCTCGACTGAAAGGCGAGAGCCGACTACCTAGAGCACCCGTACAGGCCGAACACACAACATTCCCGCCCCCACGACAGTGGCCGTGGTTAACCGTTCCAATCAGCAACGCCAAAACCGGCGGAAAATTCCACTCCATTGCCGGAACACTACCATTCCACCAATGGAGATTCTTGGCGCCAATTTCTGCGCCGATTTTGCTACGTCACGGAGCTATGCCCTGAGCAAGCCAATCACAGTTACGATTTTGCAGAAAGCGCGGGAATTTGCCCGCCACAACCGCCTGGGTACACAAGTCATTCCCACGCCTCGCTGGTAGCCCGCCAGAGAGTGTTTTCGCTAAGTTTCTGCGAAGTAACGGAACCTCTAGTCCAGCCGCTACTTCAGACCCCTCCGGGCGTGTCTTTTGACAATGTCGGCGTCTGGAAAGCATTCACTCGACTCCCTCACACACGTCGGCTTACCATTTCAAAGTCAGCAGAGCCCGCCTGTCACCGGACCACCCGGGTGACGAGAGACGCTGCGTGGGAAGTCCGCGTGTGAAGGAATAGCCACTTTCCACCGCATGCAATTAGAGAGGAGAATCGTAAGATAGAAATATGAGAGGGGGCTCATGCCACCTCTCATCCTAACCATTCAAATTCTGTGTGCACTGGGCAAGGGCGGGTATAAACGCTAATCTAAGGGTTGAAATTTTTTTTAGTTGATCTGCAATCGATCTCGGCACTCCAAAATCACAGAATGGGCAGTCAGACTAGCCTCCTACCTGCCTGATTTTTTTCATTTTCATTGACAAAAGAAAAGGACCTAAATAATCAATAATTTCGAAAGGCCATTTTTCCCAACGGAGGAGGACGTAGGGGTCACATAGCTAAAAACCTAATAAGTGCGAGCAGGAGTTGTGGTCTCAGAGTGTTAGATGCATAGATAATAAATAATAATTTTGTGAGTCTCAGCGGCCTGGTGCAAGTCTCTCTATTGGACGTTGCTTCGGCGAATTGTGTGTCGCTAACCTATACCAGTTATCCAACCGGGCAAGGGTGACCTGTAATTTAACGTGGGATCGGAAACACTTTGAAAAATGAAGGCTATGTAGAACGAAGACTGAAAAATTCGTGTTCCGACCGAGACTCGATACCACGCTTTCTCGGTTTCCAGGCACGCATCTTATCGTTTTCTTTCTTCGTGATGAACAAAAGTAAAAAAAAAAAAAAATACGGAACCGGCAGGAATCGAACCCAATCCGCCAAATCGCAAGTTTAAGAGCTCACCCTGTTAACAACTTTCATTGTTTGTCAATGCTGTTGAGAAAATTTAGAGGATCGGTATTTGAAGTTAACTGCAGGACGATTCTACTGACGCGAACTTAGATCTGTTGTAAGGACCACGAATATAAGCTACGAGAAATTTGGACTCATACGGAACATATAGACGATCACTTTCCCTCGTACTCTTTATGAGTGGAACAGGAAAGGGAATCAGTAGTAGTGGTACAACGTACACTCTGCCACAAAATGTACGGTGACTTACCAAGTATGTATGTAGATGTAAATCTAGATATAAAACATTCGTTATAACTATCCCAAGTGCGGAACTGCGGATGCTAATAAGACCTTTCCTCCCATGGAGGTTACAAAGCGCCTCCTGCCTTACTTTGTAACGCTTTGCGTTTAGAAACGATTCGCTCCTAAACGACATTCCTTACACTCGAGCAAATGTTGAATATTCATCGGGCACGCGACCGAACACAGATTGCGGCACCACCTTTAACGAGAGCTCGTAACGAATTCTTCTTAACGCGTCTGCCAAACGAAATCGGCCGACTCTGAACGACCATAGTCCTGCACTTCGCGGGCAGAAACGAGCAACTTAATATCAGCCTCAGTATTGTAACCAGAGAAGTATAACCACACATTTCCGCAGCTAACTGACTCCATATTTATTCTCGTATCGATCGAAGTGCAATAAACGTGACCTCACAAGGTGGAGTATCTGGTGGGTTACTGTACCCTGTAATATACTCCGCACTGTCAAGGAAACTACTGATATTTGACGTTCCATCTCCCGTGCTCCCTGAAGGAATCCACCGACCTATGTCGCCCCCTCTTCGGTCATAACGGAATAACACATAATTTTCTTTTACATAAATTGCGGAGCATTACAGACAGTAGCCCTCAATATAAGGAAAAGATGTATCGATATATCGACGTTACGGCCTGTAAAAGTATCGGCTGCACATTGCAAATATACTGCCGGTCTTAGAACTGTATATTTAAGTCCTTATTTATTATTAGATATTCTGTACATCAGAAAGTTGGCAGCGCATTATCCTTCCTTAGAGGAAGAACTGAAAGGAAAACAATGCACGTTCCACGCTTGGCGATAACAACATTGCTAACAATGGTAACTGCATGTAAGTGGCACAATAAAAGGTGTCCAATGAATCCGTCGTTCGGTTTCGTCACATATGGGATTTGTCCGGAAAACTTCATGTCGACTTTCCTGTTTTTTCACTTCTGCAAACGCCGGCAACATAGCATTTGTAGTGTCAAAATAGCGTGGTGAAGCTAAACGGTGCTCTTTCGGTTGGTAGCGCCGAACGCCGATTTCGTCAGCATTGCCCCTCATACGCCTTCTCTCATCGCGAAGACCAGTTTCGTCATTTTCAGCAATTGTTTTTGAAGAATGCCGTAATGAAGAACTAGCACACTGGTGTTTTAAGGGGCTCCGGAACGCCCTATACTTGCAATGTTAAAATAACGCTTATAAATTACATCTTTCCTCACAAAGTATTTGAGGTAGGAAGTTGAACTTTTTACAGATTATTTTTTGGAATATGGGCTACAACTTAACACAGGGATTTTACAAAATTTTAGTTCAGTTATTAAAGATGTTTTTTTTTCAATTGTAATGAAAATTCACAACACTTTTTTGCAATTTTTTACTTATATATTCAAAAATATACAGCTTTTTGGAAAAAAGGCTGTGTTAAATTATGCAGAAGGTACTGTGTAACATTTACGGAAAGTTTGAAACAAATATGTTTGGAAGATCCTTAGAAAACATGTAATTAGTATGAGAAAATAAAAGGTTTGGGAATCGAGCGACAAAGATTGGATTAACTTTTTAGTGCATTCCAGGTCCATAGTATGGATTATCTTCATCCTCTGCAAACTCCTCCTCCAGCTTCCTCTTGTTCCTCCTCCTGTTTACTCTTGCTTGTATTTCTAGACTCTTTACAGACCTGTCTGCAGTCCGAAGGCGTTCCTTGTGTAAAGCAAGCATCGCTCGTACCATGTTAGAACCTATCTTCATTCCCATATTTCTAAATACCTTGCACCTTACAATGTTGCCATCATTGAAAGTCGCAACAGCAACTTTAGTTTTACTCATTATTATACTTCAACAAAACAGAGACTCATGAAACAGAATTAATTACGAATATTTTCGAGATAACGACAGAGTAAATAAACATGAAACAATCGACAATCACACCAGCGATATATATTGAACCATCACAGGTTAGCCACAACACATACTTTATCTCACATCACTAAAATGTACCTGATGAACACGGACGTTAATAATAACACCATTTGACAGCAGTTTAACAGCGCCACAGTGGGTCACGCCCATGTAGAACACATTTCAAAAAAAAAAAAAAAAAAAAAAAATTAAAAATAGTTGTAGTCTTCGGAATTGAATAAATTATGTATCTATTGAAAGGTAATAGTCTGCAGATTCAGAAAACGCAAAAAAGTAAAAATTGAACTTTTCATGATTTTGAGCCTTTCCGGAGCCCCTTAACGCAACTGGGATGCTATTTCTCCACATCGGAAATCTTATTATTCCATTCAACCTGCCACCCCCCACCCCCACCCCGATGCAACTTCTTTGTGCCACCTACTTTTGCTTCACAAAGTCATAGACAAAGATTGGACATGACTAAAGCTCAGAAAGTAGTAAGACTGATTCACACAGTGAGAGGAAAATTATCTTGCTACAATTTCAAATATTTACTGAAAATTGCGAAAAAATATAATATAAAATAAAAGCTTCAGAAGTCGATATTGTCGTTTCGATATCGATATGTCGAAAGTAAAATTTTCGCCAGTAAATATCGATATCTTACCGACAGCCCGACTATGCACCAAAAGGATCGCATGCCCTCACTTCGTGAGAAATTGCGGAGATATTCGCAATTTAATCCAGGACATTGGTGCAAAGACTGGTGACCAGAAATTTTACGCACCACTCCTCCTTTTTCCCCCTGCCGTAAAGGCAAAGGTAAAATTTTCAATAGTACGCGGCGTACCCGAACGGTTAGCCCGCCCGGCTAGCCAAGCCGTCTAACGCGCTGCTTCCCGAGCGGGAAGGCTTGCCGGTCTCCGGCACGAATCCGCCCGGCGGATTAGTGTCGAGGTCCGGTGTGCCGACCAGCCTGTGGATGGTTTCTAAGGCGGTCTCCCATCTGCCTCTGCGAATGCGAGCTGCCTCCCCTGATTACAGCTCAGTTACACTATGTTTGCGGTTGCTGCGCAAACACCGTCTCCACGTACGCGAACAACATACGTACTCTACCACACAAACATTTGGAGTTACGCTCGTCTGGTGTGAGACGTTTCCGGGGGTCCACTGGGGGCAGAACCGCACAATAATCCTGGGTTCGGCGTAGGGCGGCGGTGGGGTGGGTGGACTGCTGTGGCCTGCTGTGGGGTTGTGAACCACTGAGGACTACGGTGGGACAAAGCCTCTCCGTCGTTTCTAGGTCCCCGGTTAAATACACACAATACAAGCACACCCGAAGCGTCACCAGTCCGACTACTGACCACGCACGATGGTACTTAAGTACGGTCTTCTGACGGGAACCGGTGTATCCACCGTTCCACGTCGTTGACACGAGTAACGTGAGTTTTACCGTTGTCAACAGCAAATACTGGGAAGGAGCGGATCAAGTTTGTTTCCAGACAGGAAACACCAGGCGCACAGTTGATCTTTGCACTGTTGTGCAGATTTTTCGGTGCAATACAGAAACGAAGATAGATACATCTGGATCTACATCTATGTGATTACTGTGCTACTCACATTAAAGTGCCTGGCAGAGGGTTCAGTGAAACACCTTCAAGCTGTCTCTCTACCGTTCCACTCTCGAATGTTGTTGTTGTTGTCTTCAGTACTGAGACTGGTTTGATGCAGCTCGCCATGCTACTCTATCCTGTGCAAGCTTCTTCATCTCCCAGAACTTACTGCAACCTACATCCTTCTGAATCTGCTTAGTGTATTCATCTCTTGGTCTCCCTCTTCGATTTTTACCCTCCACGCTGCCCTCCAATGCTAAATTTGTGATGATGCCTGAGAACATGTAATACCAACCGATCCCTTCTTTTTGTCAAGTTGTGCCACAAACTCCTCTTCTCCCCAATTCTATTCAATACCTCCTCATTAGTTATGTGATCTACCCATCTAATCTTCAGCATTCTTCTGTAGCACCACATTAAGAAACCTTCTATTCTCTTCTTGTCCAAACTATTTATCGTCCATGTTTCACTTCCATACATGGCTACACTCCATACAAATACTTTCAGAAACGACTTCCTGACACTTAAATCTATATTCGATGTTAACAAATTTTTCTTCAGAAACGCTTTCCTTGCCATTGCCAGTCTACATTTTATATCCACTCTACTTCGACCATCATCAGTTATTTTGCTCCCCAAATAGCAAAACACCTTTACTACTTTAAGTGTCTCATTTCCTAATCTAATTCCCTCAGCATCACACGACTTAATTCGACTACATTCCATTATCCTCGTTTTGCTTTTGTTGATGTTCATCTTATATCCTCCTTTCAAGACACTGTCCATTCCGTTCAACTGCTCTTCCAAGTCCTTTGCTGTCTCTGACAGAATTACAATGTCATCGGTGAACCTCAACGTTTTTATTTCTTCTCCATGGACTTTAATACCTACTCCAAATATTTCTTTTGGTTCCTTTAGCCGGCCGGAGTGGCCGTGCGGTTCTGGGCGCTACAGTCTGGAGCCGAGCGACCGCTACGGTCTCAGGTTCGAATCCTGCCTCGGGCATGGATGTGTGTGATGTCCTTAGGTTAGTTAGGTTTAATTAGTTCTAAGTTCTAGGGACTGATGACCTCAGAAGTTAAGTCGCATAGTGCTCAGAGCCATTTGAACCACTTTTTGTTTCCTTTACTGCATGCTCAATATACAGATTGAATAACATCGGGGACAGGCTACAACCCTGTCTCACTCCCTTCCCAACCACTACTTCCTTTTCATGCCACTCAACTCTTATAACTGCCGTCTGATATCTGTACAAATTGTAAATAGCCTTTCGCTCCCTGTATTTTACCCCAGCCTCCTTTAGAGTTTGAAAGAGAGTATTCCAGTCAACATTGTCAAAAGCTTTCTCTAAGTCTACAAATGCTAGAAACGTAGGTTTGCCTTTCCTTAATCTTTCTTCTAAGATAAGACGTAGGGTCAGTATTGCCTCACGTGTTCCAACATTTCTGCGGAATCCAAACTGATCTTCGCCGAGGTCGGCTTCTACCAGTTTTTCCATTCGTCTGTAAAGAATTCGCGTTAGTATTTTGCAGCTGTGACTTATTACACTGATAGTTCAGTAAATTTCACATCTGTCAACACCTGCTTCCTTTGGGTTTGGAATTATTTTATTCTTCTTGAAGTCTGAGTGTATTTCGCCTGTCTCATACATCTTGCTCACCAGATGGTAGAGTTTTGTCAGGACTGGCTCTCCCAAGACCATCAGTAGTTCCAATGGAATGTTGTCTACTCCCGGAGCCTTGTTTCGACTCAGGTCTTTCAGTGCTCTGTCAAACTCTTCACGCAGCATCGTATCTCCCATTTCATCTTCATCTACATCCTCTTCCATTTCCATAATATTGTCCTCAAGTACATCGCCCTTGTATAGACCGTCTATATACTCCTTCCACTTTTCTGCTTTCCCTTCTTTGCTTAGAACTGGGTTTCCATCTGAGCTCTTGATATTCATAGAAGTGGCTCTCTTTTCTCCGAAGGTCTCTTTAATTTTCCTGTAGGCAGTATCTATCTTACCCCTAGTGAAATAAGCCTCTACATCCTTACATTTGCCCTATAGCCATCCCTGCTTAGCCATTTTGCACTTCCTGTCGATCTCATTTTTGAGACGTTTGTATTCCCTTTTGCCTGCTTCATTTACTGTGTTTTTATATTTTCTCCTTTCATCAATTAAATTCAATATATCTTCTGTTACCCAAGGTTTTCTACTAGCCCTCGTCTTTTTACCTACTTGATCCTCTGCTGCCTTCACTACTTCATCCATCAGAGCTACCCATTCTTCTACTGTATTTCTTTCCCCCATTCCTGTCAATTGTTCCCTTATGCTCTCCCTGAAACTCTGTACAACCTCTGGTTTAGTCAGTTTTTCCAGGTCCCATCTCCTTAAATTCCTACCTTTTTGCAGTCTCTTCAGTTTTAATCTACAGTTCATAACCAATAGATTGTGGTCAGAGTCCACATCTGCCCCTGGAAATGTCTTACAATTTAAAACCTGCTTCCTAAATCTCTGTCTTGCCATTATATAATCTATCTGATACCACTCTCGAAGGGCGCTGGAAAAACGAGCCCTTAAGGTTTTCTTTGCGAACCCTGATTTCTCCTATTTTATCAACAACAAAAAAATGGCTGTGAGTAATATGGGACTTAATTATCACTTCATGAATATAAAGAGCTAGGTGTGTTTCACAAGAACGATGTTTTCTGAATCCGTGTCGACTTTGTGTCAGTAACTCGTTTTCTTCGAGGTAATTCATAATGTTCGAACACAGTATGTTCCGAAGCTGTACTGCAAATCGACGTTAGTAATATGGGTCTGTAATTCAGCGAATTACTCCTATTTCCCTTTTTGGGTATTGGTGTGACCTGAGCAATTTTCCACTCTTTAGGTACGGAACTTTCTGTGAGCGAGCGGTTGTATATAATTGCTAACTATGGAGCTTTTGTATCAGCGTACTCTGAAAGGATCCTGACTGGTATACTATCTGGACCGGAGGCCTTGCCTTTATTAAGTGGTTTAAGCTGCTTTGATACACCGAGGATAGCTACTTCTATGTTTCTCATCTTGGCAGTTGCTCCTGCTTGGAATTCAGGAATATTTACTTGGTCTTCTTCGGTGAAGGCATTTCGGAAAGCAGTGTTTAATAACTCTGCTTTAGTGGCACTGTCATCAGTGACTTCACCGTTGTTATTGCGCAGTGAAGGTACTGATTGCGTCTTGCCACCGGTGTGCTTTATGTATGATCAGAATCTCTGAGATTTCTGCCAGAATAGGGTAAGAAAGCAAACAAATGCGATTACCCTGTAACTATCCCGCGTTAACCACGCGTCTCTAATGTCACAGAGACCGAGCGAGGTGGCGCAGTGGTCAGCACACTGGACTCGCATTCGGGAGGACGACGGTTCAATTCCGCGTCCGGCCATCGTGATTTAGGTTTTCCGTGATTTCCCTAAATCGTTCCAGGCAAATGCCGGGATGGTTCCATTGAAAGGGCACGGCCGACTTCCTTCACCGTCCTTCCCTAATCCGATGAGACCGATGACCTCGCTGTTTGGTCTCTTCCCCCAAACAACCCAACTAATGTCACAGACACTGAGAAAATTTCCCTGAACAGCCTCTGAAATATACAACTTGCTAATGGGGAACATTTTTAGGCACTCACAGTAATATTTCCAACAGTTAGCAATACATTTTAAGTTGTGTACAATAAATTTACAACAGCTCACAGTCATGAAGCAGGAATACTTTCGTGCGCTTCGAAGGCGGCCACAGTTCAAAAAGCGGACGAACCTTTCGAGTCGTTCGCGACGTTAAATCGTTTTGAATAAATGCCCACCATTTATTTATCTTTTGTCGATACTCTCCGGGGAACATGTTTCGTTGTTTGTCACGGTGCACCTCTTCGCTGCACCAGGAAAGTAGCGCTGCAAAAAATGCGGCCTTGCGTTTCGTTTCTCTTCTTCACCTGTCTCCTGAAGATTTCTGTCTTCACCGTAATGATTCTAGGGCCTCGATGACCACACAGGGTTCAGTATAATCTATAGATTACGGAAAGTGCGGCTTACAGTCTCTCTTAGGCCTTTATGAGAGTCTGTAGTGTCTCCATCTCGATGGAAGTAGTCTACATTGGACTCGTACAACGTAGAAAGTCAGTATCGAACTTGAGTCGCAGTTAATATTCGGTAAAACAACGCACGATTTATTAAAAGGGAGACGCTATTTCGCTCACAAGTCAGAGTTAAAAAACAAACTCTCTTCTGATGCAGATTGCCCGGTCTGTACTCTACAGCGTTTTCAAAACAATTTAATGAAGGAAATGAATCTTAGAACGGTGCTTTGTTTTTTAAATGGTGCTGCAGATCTTCCTCCGCTCGTGGAATGAATAGAAGGGGGCTATTAAGAACGAAAGGGGAATACAAAGCAGGTGGAGGTTGTGTCGATGTTCTCGGTCGGGGTTTGCAGCTGCAGCATGGAATCACAATTCCGTTGCAAAGGTCAGAGCTATTTCTTGACTTTGAACAGGGACATACATCCAGTCTGTTTCATATGCGACAGGTAGTTCTTTATAACAGAAATGTACCTCGAACGAGTTGCTACATCAGGAGAAAATATACACTTGAAAATATACACGTTGCCACTTGAGCAGTGATGCACTTGTGATTATCGTACAACGCCTAGAACACTTGGTGGATGGTATGAAGAACTGTCTGATGAAGATATCAGACCTGTTTCGTTTCTTACATAGATCGTTCTCTATTGATGTCCTTCTTGCGTTGTTCTTCACGAGTTTTCCTTAAGCCACCCTCGCAGATATACGAGTACATGACTTAAAGAAATGTTCCGAAGTCTCTTCTAAGAACGAGACAATTTGGTCACCGTTCATAGTATTCCTATTTTTAACAGCTCAAAGACGTTACTGTGTATTTCCTATACAAACTGATTGGACAATGGCTTATTAGCAAAACTGTCGACCGTTGTAGCGTAGTGGGCAAGATATCTCACAGATATACTCCAGTCGTCCATCACCAAAAAGAGTTTGAAATGTATGAACAGGCTGGAGGGACGTGGGCAGTTTAGAAGAGATCAAGCGTGTCCCCATTCCCCACGTTTTCTACAGAGTCCTCTGTGTTTGAGTGATGCACGGGTGCATATAAATCCCACCTCAGGCATTATTTCGACGATTAAGCAGTATTCACATATTTTACTCGTATTAATACCTACTTATGAAATCCATAAATATTATAAAACTGTCTATGTATATTTCACATCTCCTCCTAAACCACTCGATCAGTTTCAATCGAATTTCATCCACATATCACTTACTGTCTGTACGAAATCACTGTAGGGATAAGAACCACCTACCTCTAACAGCCAGACTATATTTCCCCACTCCTTGATAAAGATAGCACTTACGGACTTGCAACGAACTTTACACATAATTTCAGACTAAGGGGTATTTTATCACTGGCACTCTCCACGGAATTAAGAAAGAAAAAATAAATTCGCATACAACGTTTTCGCTTTTCACGCAATAAAACTGACGCACCAGGAATGACCTTTTAATTTTTTACTTCTTTTCTATTAACTCTATCTGCAACACATTTTGCAGACAGTATGCACACCACTGAATGTAGCTGCAAAAATACAGGGTATCCGAAAAGTCTTTCCCTGATTACATAAATTGATAACTCGGGCTAGAAGTAAGATACAAATATGAAACTGGTGTCTAATTGTTTACAAACTATCAAAGTTTTTTTTCCCACATATCAGTGAAATTCCACATGATCACCCTTGGTAGCACGTAGCACATCTAGGCGATATTCAATTTCCGTCCACGCATTAGCCAACATCACTAGAGGAATCGATTCAACGACTGTGGTTATCCGTTACCGCAAGGTTTCAAGATCTGGTACACGTGTTCGGTAGACCTCGTCATTGACATAACCCTATAAAAAGAAGTCTAATGGGGTTATGTCAGGAGAGCGTGGAGGCCAAACCGTTGGCCCATTAAGACCAATCCATCGCCCAGGAAAGGTCATATCGAGATAGGCACTGACGTCCAAACCCGAATGATACGGTGCACCGTCTTGCTGAAACAAGACATCGGGGTGATACTGAAGCAGCTGAGGAACAGCATACGGTTGCAACATGTCCAGATACTCTGCAGATGTGATGGTAGTCTCAGCGAAGAAGAATGGCCCGATAATTCGATCGTGCAATAGCGCGCACCAAACATTCACCTTTGGACTGCCTCTGGTGCACTCCATGACCTCGCCAGGGGGTTGTGAACCCCAAATGCGCACATTATGGCGATTCACTACTCCACTGGCAAAAAATGTCGCTTCGTCGGAAAAAGCAATTCGTCTGAGATAACCATCATCGTCCTCAATACGTGATAGCATTTCGACCGCAAAGTCATACCGACGTGTACTGTCGTTGGGCAACAAGGCCTGAACGATTTGCACTTTGTATGCATGAAACAATAAACGTTTGTGTAAAATGTCATGGAGAGAGCTTTTTGGCATCTGTAATTCAAGTGAGGCCCTGCGCACCGATTTCTTCGGACTTCGCAAAAAAGACTGCCTTACGGCTTCCACCCTGTCTGCTGAGGTTCTTGGTGGACCAGACCTCGGAAAGTCAGCAACCGATCCTGCGTTCTTGAACTTCTCATACCAGGCTTTAATGCTCTTGACATCGGGTGGATTCCTTCCAAATGTTGTCTGGAAATGTCTCTGCACTGTGGTTGGTGATAGTGTCTCATGGTACTACAGGACACACTGTGCCTTCTCCTGAATGGTTAAATGGCTTCTTGGGCACTGTACCTCATCCACTACTTACGTACTGCGAACCTAAAACAGAAAAAAAACTTTGATAGTTGTAAACAATCCGACACAAGTTTCATATTTGTATCTTACTTCTAGCCTGAGTTTTAAATTTATGTAATCAGGGAAAGTCTTTTCGGACACCCTGTATATCACTGTGTGACACAGTCTTGGAGATATGACGCCATAAATATTGATCTGCGTGGAAATGAAACTGCAGGGCGAAATTCGCTAGAGATATAGATGAAATGTGTATACAAATACGTGTGAGGTATGTTAAATTTATGTAAAATGTGCGTAAGTGAGGAAAACCGCATTTAAAAAGCTTCACCTAACCCTTGGCTCGATTTCGACCAAACTGGTTAACATATTTCTTACTATTGGGAAAGAAATACTGCAGGGCATAGAAGCAGCAGCCTCCTATTGAGGTAGTGTGGTAATGTGGACACAGCTGGGAGAGGGGGGGGGGGGGGCGGGATGGAGCAGATGGACAGACAGAGAGGGCAAAGGAGGATATAGATACAGACATGGTGGAGGAGAAGATGGACAGAGACAGGTAGAGGCGGGAAATGGACTGAGAAAAGGGAAGAGGAGGTGATGGACAGAATTACGGGATTGGAGAATATGGACGGAGGGCAGAGGAGTTATGGGCAAAAAAAGGCGAGAGGAGGATCATGCAGAAAGATGGACTGAAAAAGGGGGAGGATTAGATAGACAGGGAGACAGGGAGGAGAGAATGGACATAGAAAGGGAAGAGGAGGAGATGGAAAAACACACACACACACACACACACACACACACACAGAGAGAGAGAGAGAGAGAGAGAGAGAGAGAGAGAGAGAGAGAGAGAGAGAGAGATAGAGTGAGAGACAAGGACAGAGAGAGGTGGAGGAGGAGGAGATGAACAGAGAGTGTCGAGGAGATGGACATTGAGAGGGGGAATAGATAGACAATAAGAGACATAGCAGGAGATGAACAGAGAGAGGTAGAGGAGAAGATGGACAGAGGCAAGCAAAGAGGTAGAGGAAGAGGAGATGGTCAGAGAGAGGCTGAGGAAGAGGTGGACAGGGAGAGAGAGAGAGAGAGAGAGGAGGAGATGGACAGAGAGAGAGTGGGGAAGAGGAGGATGTAGACAAGGAGAATGGGAAGAGAAGATAGTCAAAGAGAGGAAGAGGAGGAGACAGACACAAGGAAGAGAAAATAGACAGAGTGTGGAGGGAGGAGCAGATGAACAGAGACAGGAGGAGGGGGAGGAGGAGGAGGAGATGAACTGTGAGGGGGGAAGAGACAGGGTTCAAGAATAGATGGACAGAGATAGGGCTGAGGAGGAGATGTACAGGAAAAAGGCAGGAGAAAGTAGACAGAGAGAGGAGTAGGGCTGGAGGAGTTGGACAAAGAGTGGGGGAATGAGACAGTCTAATAGAGTGCTGGAATAAATGCATACCTAAGGAATGTTGGGTACCCCGCTAGTGTAGCCATAAGGTTTTAATTATCACTTCGAAAGCATACAGTTACGTAATGGTTCAAATGGCTCTGAGCACTATGGGTCTTAACATCTGAGATCATCACTCCCCAAGAACTTAGAACTACTTAAACCTAACTAACCTATGGACATCACACACATCGATGCCCGAGGCAGGATTCGAACCTGCGAACGTAGCAGTCGCGCGGTTCCGGACTACAGCTCCTAGAGCTGGCCGGAGTGGCCGAGCGGTTCTAGGCGCGTCAGTCAGGAACCGCGCGACCGCTACGGTCGCAGGTTCGAATCCTGCCTCGGGCATGGATGTGTGTGATGTCCTTAGGTTAGTTAGGTTTAAGTAGTTCTGATTTCTAGGGGACTGATGACCTGTACCCGTGGCCAACCGTGAAGTTTGTACGTCCTAACGCAAACAGTTCAGAAGTTAAGACACTTTTATTTCATATAGTCGAATAATCGTCACCCTTTAGTCACCCTGGAGACTGACACATTTCGCCCAACGAGAGACCAGTCTGTCGGCAGCGTCTCTGATTTGACGTACTCACAACCCTACCTCTGCTTGCATCGCTTCTCCGTTATCAAAGTGAGGTCCTCGAAGATGTTCTTTAAGTTTTGGGAACACATGAAACCTGGATGGAGCCAAGTCGGGACTGTATGGGGGATGATGAATGAGGGTGAATCCAAGGCGTCAGATTGTTGCAGATGTCGCAGGGTTAGTGCCTGGTCTGTCACAGTCATGCTGAAGGAGTGAGTGCTCCGTGTATGGACGAACTTTTCTAATTCGAAACTCAATTACAGAACGCTGTTCCTCACGCACCGCCATGCTAAAAGCTACAATTCGGAGCTCTCTAGCGGCAGAGGGCTGCAAATATGTAGAGATGAAGAATATTAATATACCTCGTTTTATTTAAAAATCTGTAAGAGCTTTCACATAAAAAATTCGGTGGCATCTCAGGAACTATTATAGCGATTTTGATACGATTTTCACTGATGGTTCAAATGGCTCTGAGCACTATGGGACTTAACATCTGAGGTCATCATTCCCCTAATCTTCGAAATACTTAAACCTGAAACGTCCCCTTAGAAAAATTAATGAATTACTGTGCTGATAAACCTCTTACGTTATTTGATTTTCAAACAGCTGAGCAGAACTGAACGTACTCACACATTTCGCTCTTTACCTATTCTGATCAACACTAAACTGGCACACAATATTTTTAACGCAACGCAATCTGACTTTCAATAAACCCTTACAAAAGAATGGCCCAGACTAACATTAACCTATACCTTTCACAAATCACTTACCTCACAAAAATCTTCCTTACTCGAACTACTGCAATACAGCGAGCGCCACTACTGCCAGCTAAATAAAAGATTAAAACTAGTGATGGCACTAACTATTGATAAGCATAATTAGCAAATGAAAGATTTTGGTAGAGAACAAACAATGTATTTACCTTAATAGTGTTCAAAAATCATAATATATATAGCAGTTCATGACATCCAGTCTTACAAATTTACTGCCTCTGATGGACACACGTCCAGATCATCCGCTCTCAAAACTCCGCCATTTCTCTCCCCACGTCCACCACTGCTGGCAGCTCACCTCCAACTGCGCAACGCTACGCGCTGTTAACAGCCAACTGCGCAACACTACAATATCAAATTCCACCAATGCAAACCAGCCACAGACTGCACACAGCACAGTCAGTGATTTTCATATAGAGTGCTACATGACGTTACCAACATAAAAACCTAAACAGCCTACTTGCAAACCTGACTAACCTAAGCCAATCACACACATCCATGTCTGCAGGATGTCTGCATCCATGTCTGCAGGAATCGAACCTGCGACCGTAGAAGCAGCGCGGTTCCGGACTGAAGCGTCTCGAACCAATCGGCCACAACGGCCGGCTTTTCAATGTTAGACTGATTCACGAGGATTGTTTGTGTACGTAATTAATTACCACTTCGACAAATAATTCGTACGACCGAGATAGGAAGTACTTAGCACGAAGCTGGAACAGGTCGTTGGTTATTCACTAATTAGCATGTAATCGTATCTAAAGCTCGCATTCACAAATATTTTCACAAGAAAACGCTCAGGTAACAGGCAGCTCATTGGTTGTTGAAGTGCGGGGTATATCAGTTGCCCGGGAGGAAAGTAAAATCGTCTGTCTTCGTCCGCCTCTAACGACCTGAATTTTGAGGTGAAGTACACTCCTGGAAATGGAAATAAGAACACCGTGAATTCATTGTCCCAGGAAGGGGAAACTTTATTGACACATTCCTGGGGTCAGATACATCACATGATCACACTGACAGAACCACAGGCACATAGCCACAGGCAACAGAGCATGCACAATGTCGGCACTAGTACAGTGTATATCCACCTTTCGCAGCAATACAGGCTGCTATTCTCCCATGGAGACGATCGTAGAAATGCTGGATGTAGTCCTGTGGAACGGCTTGCCATGCCATTTCCACCTGGCGCCTCAGTTGGACCAGCGTTCGTGCTGGACGTGCAGACCGCGTGAGACGACGCTTCATCCAGTCCCAAACATGCTCAATGGGGGACAGATCCGGAGATCTTGCTGGCCAGGGTAGTTGACTTACACCTTCTAGAGCGCGTTGGGTGGCACGGGATACATGCGGACGTGCATTGTCCTGTTGGAACAGCAAGTTCCCTTGCCGGTCTAGGAATGGTAGAACGATGGGTTCGATGACGGTTTGGATGTACCGTGCACTATTCAGTGTCCCCTCGACGATCACCAGTGGTGTACGGCCAGTGTAGGAGATCGCTCCCCACACCATGATGCCGGGTGTTGGCCCTGTGTGCCTCGGTCGTATGCGGTCCTGATTGTGGCGCTCACCTGCACGGCGCCAAACACGCATACGACCATCATTGGCACCAAGGCAGAAGCGACTCTCATCGCTGAAGACGACACGTCTCCATTCGTCCCTCCATTCACGGCTGTCGCGACACCACTGGAGGCGGGCTGCACGATGTTGGGGCGTGAGCGGAAGACGGCCTAATGGTGTGCGGGACCGTAGCCCAGCTTCATGGAGACGGTTGCGAATGGTCCTCGCCGATACCCCAGGAGCAACAGTGTCCCTAATTTGCTGGGAAGTGGCGGTGCGGTCCCCTACGGCACTGCATAGGATCCTACGGTCTTGGCGTGCATCCGTGCGTCGCTGCGGTCCGGTCCCAGGTCGACGGGCACGTGCACCTTCCGCCGACCACTGGCAACAACATCGATGTACTGTGGAGACCTCACGCCCCACGTGTTGAGCAATTCGGCGGTACGTCCACCCGGCCTCCCGCATGCCCACTATACGCCCTCGCTCAAAGTCCGTCAGCTGCACATACGGTTCACGTCCACGCTGTCGCGGCATGCTACCAGTGTTAAAGACTGCGATGGAGCTCCGTATGCCACGGCAAACTGGCTGACACTGACGGCGGCGGTGCACAAATGCTGCGCAGCTAGCGCCATTCGACGGCCAACACCGCGGTTCCTGGTGTGTCCGCTGTGCCGTGCGTGTGATCATTGCTTGTACAGCCCTCTCGCAGTGTCCGGAGCAAGTATGGTGGGTCTGACACACCGGTGTCAATGTGTTCTTTTTTCCATTTCCAGGAGTGTATTTCCTTTATTATCTGCTTCAGTCAGGAGAGATGAAGAACAACACCGACCTCGCAGCGACGGCAGACCGCGAATGAATGCGGCAGTCACTGGTTCACTGTACTTGCAACATGTTTGTGCGGCGATACTTCGGTCGTGAGACCGTTATATGATAACATCGAATTAAAGTTGTGGTGATTCATTACATTCGTAATAGTCAGTCTGTGTCCGCAGCTCGTGGTCTAGTGGTTAGTGTAGAGTTCCTTAAAAAATATATTTATTATTATTGGTTAGATGGGTAAAAATTAATTAATTAAAACGGAATGTTAATAGCTTTTATCTCTGATAATAAGTATCACTTTTAAGAAAGCATTGAATAATTGATAAATACTGGTTTAGAACAACACATGAATGTTTATTGTTTGGCTGGAGGCAATGCTATTGAAATGATACAACATGGCACAGAAAAATTTTACCCTATTTTGTAATTAAGCTCAACTCTGCCTTCCAGCATCGTCAATACATCAGACCGGCGAGTGTGTTGATAGATGACACTGTTTGCAGAACAATGACCGATCAGACTATTACGCTGTTCGCGTAATAACATTGCCCGGATTTGGGAGAAAAAGTTCGGTAAAAATGATCCCAGGGACATATGAATGAAAAATCTGATGGATTAAACGGCGAATAAACATTAACAGTGTTCGGCCGTGGGCACCAAACAATGGGCGAGCAACTTCTCTTCGATGCAGTCTGAAACTGGACCAAAAAAAATGGTCATGATTAAATCACATATAATATGAACGGCAAGAAAACGGATCTTCAAGTGAAACACGGCTACTTAACATCAAATTAACATAATTATTCAACAAAAGTGTGCAAGTGATACTCACACAGCTTATCGCGATATCGAAGAACAAAAGAGAGAGAGAGAGAGAGAGAGAGAGAGAGAGAGAGAGAGAGTGCGCCTTTTGCTTTCTTATATCGCTGGACAAACAAGGTACTTACTACGTTTTGTTTCACAGAGTTTTCTTTACACATTTGGACTCATAGATACTTTTTTACAAAATAATTCAGAAGTAATTAAAAATACATCATCTCGATAGTACACAGTTTCTTTCAATTAATATATAAATGTATTAACGTATGTAAAATTATTTATAATATTTTCAGGCATTAATTAAAATTGGGGCTACTTCTTTTTCATTTATGACGTAACGTTTCAGTAGCATTGCTGCCTCTGGATCACAGGGTTCTGGGTTCGATTCCCGGTCGTGTCGGGGATTTTCCCCGCCAGGGGACTGGGTGTTTGTGTTGGCCTCATCATTTCATTATCATTCGGGAATGGAAGGTCTGGACAGAGAAGAGATTGGGAAGTTTAACGGGCGCTGATAACCTCTCAGTTCAGCGCCCCACAAACCAAATATCATTATCTTGGCCAGTCCGCCTCCATAGCTGAGTGGTCAGCGAAGGTTACTGTCATACGGAGGGCCGGGGTTCGATCCTGGTACTGCCAAGAGTTTTTCCTTGGTGCAAGGATTAGTATGGGGTGTACGTAGCCTCGTTATGACGGTGAGGAGCTACTTGACCGAATACTAGCTGCTCCACTGTGTGTAAGATCTGCAAAATGGCTAGGAGAGCAGTGTGCTCAACACACGCACTATACAGCATCCACACGATAACGCAAGACAGAGGACGGTACAGCAGCCGGTAGACACACCTTGGGCGCTCGGTTCCTGGACGAGGAGCTCCTTACATA
The DNA here is from genome assembly GCF_023864275.1 of Schistocerca cancellata. Taxonomy (NCBI): domain Eukaryota; kingdom Metazoa; phylum Arthropoda; class Insecta; order Orthoptera; family Acrididae; genus Schistocerca; species Schistocerca cancellata. Next base: position 46,668,049 of record NC_064632.1, read on the forward strand.
ACAGGCAGCGAAATTTATCTAATCGCTCTATTCGTCCATAGCGCGTTCAGTGACGTACGTTTTTATTTATTTATTTTTCAAGACGGCAGCTGAGATCATGGAGTCGAAAGCGCCGAATTGATCACTTAAAAAGGACCAGTTTCTGAGTGAAGACTCCATGGTTCTTGAAATTAGGTAACACACAGAAGCTCAGCTGCAGTATTAGGTGGATAAAACTGAAAGCACTAATGATGCTGGACCTGGGGACGAGTTAAAAAGTAACAAATATAGCGAAAACGTAAAATTATAAGGGGCCATCAAAAAGTTTCCGTTTGATGGTGTTGCTGCAGCTTGTATGCAAAGTGACGCGAATCCATTACGGATAGATAAGCACTGACATTTAGGCAACGGATCGGCGTAGCATTTGTGTCTCTTCCCCACGTGCACCCGGTAAATGTGGAAGTGTGAACTATGGCGACGTTATTAACAAATGCGTCCAAACAGGACCAATGTACACTCATTCTTTCCCTAGCTGCCGAAGGTCAAATACCGATAGACATCCATCGGAGAATGAAGCATGTGTTTAGGACAATGACAGCATTTCTTTTGAAAACTGCCGTTGTGGAATAGTGTTACAGTGGGTGTTTCTGCTTCATGATAACGCACATCCCCATGTCACAACTGTTGAAGTGCAGAAATCACACCAGTGCAAGTGGGAGACACTCGAGCACCCACCCAACAGTCCTGATCCCTCCCATGTGATTATCACATCTTCGGTCCCTTAAAAAGGGCCTTGAAGGGTCGACGATTCCTGTCAGATGAGGATGTGCGGCAGACACTGTAAGGTGGCAAATTAAATGAAGGTCAGTTTCGCACCTTACGTGAGAGTTTTATTCATTGTAACGGGAAGGTGAAGATGACACCTAACATACTTCGGCAGAAAAGAGCAGATTTGCCTATAAGAACGAAAATCAAAGAGGTGACACTCAATCGACGGAATTAACACAACGATCCTATATACTGCATGTTAATGAGCAAAAGGTGAAACAAACAGCCACGGGAAATGAGAGGAAACATTTTGTTTGGAATCAGGTGGGTGCAGGTGTGAAGGATGCACCACAGGTGGTAGAACAGAAAGCTCTCAAGGGGCATCCTGTGGCGGGAGTCAACGATCGGGCAGGTGACTCATGCTGAAGAGCAAGTAGCAGGCCACCAGAGGTGGGACGGAAAGAAGCTTTAGAAAACTGCATTTCGGAATTTCCAAATGGATACAAACAAACTGGTGATGCAGTTTATCATGTGAACAGCGCATGGTACGGTCAGTACATACGCATGTAACTTTTAGGCGTCTGGGGCAGGCACAAAATATCCGATTAGCGGAAACGAACTAGGAAGGAGTAAAGTGCCGAGATTTCGAAGCAGTTTAATGGTAGGACCCTTGCAATTGGCAAAGATAGTTTCCACAAAATAAGAGGAACGCTCCTATTGGTCGGAAAAAGCTGTGACACGCAGCACGAAGAAACCCAGGAGGGGAGAGTTTTGCTACAAGAAAGACAAAACCAAAAATTTCAGGGATTCTCCCCTGAACTGGCGTCAAGTGTAGAATGGGTTGCATCACGCTCTGTACGACACAAAATTTGTGTGAACGCTGCATTCACTGCAGCTGACATTCAGATAGATATTAGCTGTAGCATTGTTGAGCTTCAACTGCGGAGAAACGAACCAGCCACTTAGTTAATTGTTCTTGCAAGAACTGAGAGGACATTGTAATATGCATGCTGCTCCAGCCATGCGTGTGCGTATTACCATATTCTAAGACTAGAGATGAGTACATGTTTCCTGACCTAACGAGAAAGATAGGAGAGTTTCTGCTGAAAAAAATCAGCAAAGGTTTTTATTAGCTTGTATAGGAATTTCAGAGGACGAGAGCAGCCATGCAGACGTCAGCTCATCGCAGCTAAGGTAAATACTGCGAGAAAAGGCGTAACTTGTTGGTTCACCAGCTTGCGACCACTGTAAACTCGAGCGATCTTGGGTAACCTTTTGCTCAGCTTATCACAAAACTGACCATCCTCCGTAAACTTGACTGTCATCCCAAATAGTACTCGAATTGGATGATTTGTCGTAGTATTGGCCAACTTCATGACATAGCAGTAAGAATAATGTTGTAGAGAAATTTCTAGTTAAAATTTGATATTGTTGTGTTTAGAGTTATTTCACTTTCTGAGGACGAGATGCATTGTCTTGACATCTATCTTAACATTGTCACGTTGTAAACTGTGTAAATGCGTGTCTTTCTGTGATAAACTTGCAGCACTAAAAGCAGTATATTTACGGATTAAACAAAGTTGTGCTCTGTCATAGAATGAGGATCCAGACCTATACCGAAGTTTTAGAGCAGTTACTGACTTCTTCACGCTGTAGGACACTGTTTTTTTACCAAACGGGTATCTTCAACCCGGTGCCTCCGTGGGGTGATTGCCTCAAAGCTCATGGTGATTTTGCCGGATCATCGCAGCTATTCTGGGGTGTACAGCCTTCGAACGGGAACTTTCTTATCCCCACTTACAACAGTTAAACGATCCAACCTTTTAAGACGTCATTTTATAAATGTTTCTAAGGCAACTAGCGTCCGAGATCAAAAATTAAATCTCCTTCGTCATGTTCTTTGAGGGAATAAGGAGGAAAACACATTCAATAGCCAACTGGCTTAAACGTATCTCCGACGATAAGCGCGCATTAAACGTAAGGGAGTTAAACGACTGACGCTGTATAAGAGAATGGCGCACCGTCAGTTAGTTCTGACACTGAGTTTATGTAATTTATTCTTCGCGTATCAGCTTCGTTGACATTCCAAGTTGCAAATACTAACCACTTCAGTCAGCACCGAAGTATGTCAGATTATCTCCTAGAATTGCTATTATCGCGACATCCGAACATTTTCCACAAGCAGATTCAACTTCTTTGCAGTGATTTATAGGAGAGGTCGCACTCCTTACATGACGAGACTGAGTGGGAGGCGCTTTGATAACACAAGAATGTGTCTCACAAGACACGCGTACTGAAGAATTTGCATAGAAATGAACACATTTTTACAGTATAAAGATCCGCTGAATTCAATATACGTGAAAGGTTTTCCGTGGCTAGGCTTTAGAGACGCATTTCTTCCTCACTTTGTCCCAAATAATGTATCACAGTAAACATGCCGAATAATCCACGCTACACACACTTCTTACGTGATTAATATTTTCTCCGTTAGAGTCGTCATTACGTAACGAAGGGAATAAAAAAAAAAAAGCTGTAGCGTTGCCATAGCAGAAACACTATCTTCGTGAGGAAATCGTCAATGTAAAGTGTACATTTCTAGCAAACAGTACTAAATTGTGAACTAGCAAATACTCTACTTGTTATGGGCGTATAGCAACAGCTTCTCAGATCGTAAACGTACTCCTCCACAGCAAATTTTTGTTCCAGCATTTCCATGGAAAATAAATGTGACTTCAGCGCATGCTGCGGTATTGGAACCAATATCATGTACCATTGTACGATGTTTCGTACTTAATCCAGGCAACGTAACTGCGTTCCATGCAAGCTCGATCGATTCTGGGTGTAATAATGCGATATTACATGAAGATCAACGAGAACTAAATAGAGCTAAGAGGTTGGGGTTGGGTTGTTTGGGGGAGGAGATCAAACCGCGCGATCATTGGTCTCATCGGAATAGGGAAGAATGGGGAAGGAAGTCGGCCGTGCCCTTTTCGAAGGAACCATCCCGGCATTTACCTGCAGCGATTTACGGAAATCACGGAAAACCTAAATCAGGATGGCCGGAAGCGGAACTGAACCGTCATCCTCCCGAATGCCAGTCCAGTGTGCTAACCATTGCGGCACCTCGCTCGGTAGACCTAAGACCTGATTACTTTACAGACAATCAAAATGTCAAAAGTCATGAAAGCCTGAGCATTAAAAAACTGTTATGAAAGGCTAAGCAGTTCTTCGAAACGTTCCAGAGCAACACAGGCGCAATGGGTAGCTACATTCTCTTCAAAAATGCCACAGACGTTTGGAAAGAAGAGAACTTACAACACAACATGCCAACAGTTCACAATAGTGGAAACTCAGTGTGTATTTCTTTACGGAGAATAAAAACCATACAACACATAGAGCACAAACAGAATTTTGTCTGTACGAGGTGCATTCAAGTTCTAAGGCCTCCGATTTTTTTCTAATTAACTACTCACCCGAAATCGATGAAACTGGCGTTACTTCTCGACGTAATCGCCCTGCAGACGTACACATTTTTCACAACGCTGACGCCATGATTCCATGGCAGCGGCGAAGGCTTCTTTAGGAGTCTGTTTTGACCACTGGAAAATCGCTGAGGCAATAGCAGCACGGCTGGTGAATGTGCGGCCACGGAGAGTGTCTTTCATTGTTGGAAAAAGCCAAAAGTCACTAGGAGCCAGGTCAGGTGAGTAGGGAGCGTGAGGAATCACTTCAAAGTTGTTATCACGAAGAAACTGTTGGGTAACGTTAGCTCGATGTGGGGGTGCGTTGTCTTGGTGAAACTGCACACGCGCAGCCCTTCCCGGACGTTTTTGTTGCAGTGCAGGAAGGAATTTGTTCTTCAAAACATTTTCGTAGGATGCACCTGTTACCGTAGTGCCCTTTGGAACGCAATGGATTACGCCCTCGCTGTCCCAGAACATGGACACCATCATTTTTTCAGCACTGGCGGTTACCCGAAATTTTTTTGGTGGCGGTGAATCTGTGTGCTTCCATTGAGCTGACTGGCGCTTTGTTTCTGGATTGAAAAATGGCATCCACGTCTCATCCATTGTCACAACCGACGAAAAGAAAGTCCCATTCACGCTGTCGTTGAGCGTCAACATTGCTCGGCAACATGCCCACGGGCAGCCGTGTGGTCGTCCGTCAGCATTCGTGGCACCCACCTGGATGACACTTTTCGCATTTTCAGGTCGTCACAGAAATGCCAACTCTGGAGGCGATCTGTTCAACAGTCATTCGGCGAACCCACAAAACAATTCTCTCCACTTTGTCGATCGTGTCGTCAGACCGGCTTGTGCGAGCCCGAAGTTGTTTCGGTTTGTTGTCACACGATGTTCTGCCTTCATTAAACTGTCGCACCCACGAACGCACTTTCGACACATACATAACTCCATCACCACATGTCTCCTTCAACTGCCGACGAATTTCAATTGGTTTCACACCACGCAGATTCAGAAAACGAATGACTGCACGCTGTTCAAGTAAGGAAAACGTCGCCATTTTAAGTATTTAAAACAGTTCTCATTCTCGCCGCTGGCGGTGAAATTCCATCTGCCGTACGGTGCTGCAATCTCTGGTACGTATTGACAATGAACGTGGCCTCATTTTAAAACAATGCGCATGTTTCTATCTGTTTCCAGTCCGGCGAAAAAAAATCCGAGGCCTTACTACTTGAATGCACCTCGTATTTTACATGTGTAGAGAAAGGTAAAAATTGTGTAACCGTCTACTCATAAAGCAAATTTTCTTCTCACTGGCTGTTGGATTGTGTATCACGCCAGATATGCAGGATGAGCTTAAAATCGGTGGTCTTCGTACTTGAGTTTGACTCTCACTGAGCACAATGTTAATGTTAAATCCTCGCGTCTATGGATACTTACCTTCTAACGTTCCTATACTATTTCATTGTCAGGAGAGAGAGGACGTCACTTACCTTGAAGCAACTCTAGACTAGGAACACGGGTTCTTTTCATGTTTAGACAGCCACTCGGATTTGATTCGCGAAACAGCGCCCGGTTGAGGATCAACAACTACTCAAACATAATTAATCCAGAATGAAGATCTAACAGTTCGATTTTTACAACGACAACATTCCAGTATGCAATAGGTTCCAGACTCTTAAGCAACCACCCCACACGTCGAATGACTTCCACGTACAAGCTGTCCAACATGTTTTACCGTAATCAATCTTATTACAGGCCTGTGCGAAGCTAGATGGCTTAGTTCGAGATGACTTATTATATTTGAGAACGTAACAATGCCTACAGTTCTTCTACCTGCTGTATTTATGAAAAGAGAGACTGCACTCACTCAAAAAAGCATGCAAAACACAATCATAATTCTATCCTTTTGTCATTCCATCTACTTTTAACACGGTGCCATGTATCTGATACAACTTTCAAGGCACTCTGAAGAATCAATGTTTTTTGTAAAATATATTAGGAGTATTTTACCTTGGAGCAGTTTTCTGTGTCCCCTCTAGACAGCCATGTAATATATTTTCTATCTTCCTTTCTTAAATGATAGCATCCATTGTTTGTGTGTTGCAATCCTTTTCTGAAATTACAAATATGACTGCGGAAAAGTAAGGTTTTTCCAAATGTGAAAAATATTACAACATAGGCATATACCTATGAACAAATAATCTATTGAGATTTAATAGTGTTACGATCGAGAAAATCTTGTCAGAAATGCATTTCTTAGTCAGATTGTTACATTATTACTCTGCTAAATACCAAAATTCGGTAAGCAAAATCACATTAAATGGAAGTATTATCAAAAATCAGCTAAAACTTAGATACATATTCAAATAGAAGCTATTGGAAATTAAGACGAATTTCTATTTTCAAGGTATATATAACTGTTCATCCATTGAAGTTTCTCAGTTCTTGTGAAAATATCTCATTTTCTATGGTCTATGGCCGACCAAGTAGGGCTGAACTATCCACACGTTACGTAACCACCTTTATAAATATATAGCGTTATTCTCACCATAAAATTCTGCAGTTGAAGAATTAAAATATCTTACAGGTATCTTATTTTATACAGTACTTCAGTGTGTAGAACTTAGACCATTTACAAATGCTGCACAAGACACAATCTCACCTCTCACACCAAATACAGTAGAATTGCCGTAAACTGCTTACTGCAGTCTCTAGCGCACATCGCTCCATGCGATTCTAAAATCCTTTACTAGACTGAAACACCGAGCAGGGAATATCATGTTTTCCTTGCCACGCTATCTTCCAGGTACGACACTTTGCCCTACACTTTAGTGTGCCGTTAGAGTGGCTTGGCTCACCCAGTTATTTATTTTTTATGAGCTGTTAGACACGCAGGCTGTCCGGAATTGTTGTTTTGGACATTTATCGTGTTATTCTGTACAGAAATGTAGAAAGTTTTGGAGCGATGACCGGACCATTTTTGTACCTTTACTGTTTCACTGATAGTGTATCATGGTGAGTAAATAACTGCAAATGAAGCAGAATATAGTGTAGGAAACACTGCAGGTTCGACTGATACAGGGTTATTACAAATGCTTGAAGCGATTTCACAGCTCTACAATAACTTTATTAAAATTGTTGAGGCTTTCGTGGCCACTTGTTGACAAACTGCCTATTGGCTTCCGTCTCGGGTTCTTCGGCCGACGTTCATCTAATGAGCTGAAGAAACTGAAACTTGCGCCAAACGACATCCTGGTCAGTTTTGATGTTGTTTCGTTATTTACGAAAGTGCCACTCAGCGACGCTCTGGAGCACATCGGTTCCATGTTCCCGCAAGACATCAAAAAGCTTTTCCATGCATGTCTCACCACGAGCTATTTCACGTGGAATGGCGATTTCTACGAACAGCTGGAAGGCGTCGCCATGGGTAGTCCTCTCAGTCCAGTGGTGGCCAACTTCTTCATGGAACAATTCGAAGCACAGGCACTGGACTCGGCGACTTGCAAACCTAAGGTGTGGTACAGGTACGTCGATGATACTTTCGTGGTGTGGAGCCATGGTGAAGAACAGCTCGGTGAATTCCTGAGACACTTGAACAGCCTCCATGCCAACATAACATTTACCATGGAAGTAGAAAAGGACAAGAAACTGCCATTTCTAGATGTGCTGGTCACAAGGGACGGCGAAAACCTGGGACACAGCGTGCATCGAAAACCGACACACACGGACCGATACCTGCACAAACTGTCAAACCACCACCCGAGCCAGAAAAGAGGCATGATTAGTACGCTCGTAAAGAGAGCAGGACGAATATGTGAGCCTCAACACCTCAAACGAGAAATGCAACACCTGGAAACTGTTCTGAGGAGCAATGGGTACTCCACAAATTACATTAGAAGTGTAACAGAGCCAAACACTCGGCGAAGTAAGGAACCAGAAAAAGAAATGTCGGGTACGGCCTTTCTGCCATACATTCCCAGAGTGACGGACAGAATCGGCCGTATATTGCGCAAACACGGCGTAAAGACGATTTTCAAACCGACAAGGAAGATCAAAGAGTGTCTTAGATCGGCGAAGGAGAAAAGAGACCCACTTGCAATGTCGGGAATATACCGTATACCTTGCACATGCGGAAAAGTTTATGTCGGAATGACTGGACGATCCATTAACACCAGGATCAAAGAGCATAAGCGACATTGCAGGTTGGGGCAGGTGGAGAAATCGGCCGTGGCAGAGCACGCACTGAATGAGACCGACCACGCAATAAAATTCGCCGACACGGAAGTTCTGGCTGTAGAGAAGCACTATCACACGCGCTTGTTCAGAGAAGCTGTAGAAATCCAAAAACACGCGAACAGTTTCAACAAGAAGGAGGAAAGCCTTAAGGTAAACGGATCTTGGCTTCCCGTACTGCAGCGAACGACCGTCGCAGGTAGCAAGAGGAGAACCGCACCGGAAATGACCGTGGAGAAGCCCTCGGACGTTGGCGCGCCAGGTACATATAGTCTGCGGCCGCGAGCTCGCCTCCAGTTCACCACCGGCAATGGAGGGTGAAGCTTTGACAATGCCAGCCACTCGTGCTGGCGAAACGTCAGAAAAATCATTAGATGAACGTCGGCCGAAGAACCCGAGACGGAAGCCAATAGGCAGTTTGTCAATAACTTTATTATTTGAGATATTTTCACAATGCTTTGCACACACATACAAACACTCAAAAAGTTTTTTTAAGCATTCACAAATGTTCGCTATGTGCCCCTTTAGTGATTCGGCAGACATCAAGCCGATAATCAAGTTCCTCCCACACTCGGCGCAGCATGTCCCCATCAATGAGTTCGAAAGCATCGTTGATGCGAGCTCGCAGTTCTGGCACGTTTCTTGGTAGAGGAGGTTTAAACACTGAATCTTTCACATAACCCCACAGAAAGAAATCGCATGGGGTTAAGTTGGGAGAGCGTGGAGGCCATTACATCAATTGCTGATCATGATCTCCACCACGACCGATCCATCGGTTTTCCAATCTCATGTTTAAGAAATGCGGAACATCATGATGGAAGTGCGGTGGAGCACCATCCTGTTGAAAGATGAAGTCGGCGCTGTTTGTGGCATGAGCCAATTTTCCAGCATGTCCAGATACACGTGTTCAACCGTTTCTTCGCTCACTGCAGGTCGACCCGTTGATTTCCCCTTACAGAGGCATCCAGAAGCTTTAAACTGCCCATACAATTGCCGAATGGAGTTAGCAGTTGGTGGATCTTTGTTGAACTTCATCCTGAAGTGTCGTTGCACTGTAATGAGTGACTGATGTGAGTGCATTTCAAGCACGACATACGCTTTCTCGGCTCCTGTCACCATTTTGCCTCATTGCGCTCTCGAGCGCTCTGGCGGCAGAAACCTGAAGTGCGGCTTCAGCCGAACAAAACTTTATGAGTTTTTCTACGTATCTGTAGTGTGTCGAGACCATATGTCAAAGAATGGAGCTACAGTGAATTTATGAAATCGCTTCAATCATTTGTAATAGCCCTGTACTTGTGGAATTTTGAATGAAACTCAGTGAATGACGTTCGAACTCCAAACATACCAAAAAAGGCAATAATGTTTCTACAGCCTCAGACCTCGTTGCAGCTACGAAATCCTAATACTTCGTAAGCAGTTCAATTACAAAGCTGTTTTAATAAAAAATTTCTATTTTTGAGCCAAAATGAATCTTAGTTACACTTGAAAATACGGTTTCTCGCTGCCATCTTACTAACATCGCTAATCTCTTTTGCAAGCTTATCTCAGGGACTCCCCTAGGCATTTTCGTCCGGTTTTCACCAATAGGTCAACTGTTCCACCAGAAATGTTTTTGTATATAGTTTATAAATACTCGGTACAAACTGTCTGAATTATGATGAAATGAAGTTCAGTTCTGAAAGCGACACCACTGCCACCTAGCGAGCAGCCACCATAATTCGATAGAGGAGCAGTTACCAATTCTCGAGATATTGGAAAACGGGTTGCACTTTGCATTTGGTGTGGTGGTCTAGCAGTAAAAAGTGTCTAGATGGAAACTAAAAGGTTGTAAGATGGTATCGCAGCAGGCTCATCTTTTTACACTATGCCTTTTAATCTAATATTCACCTCTCAATTACGTGGAGAACCACATAAGCTCGGATTCCACGTTGCACTGTAGCTCTCATTTTCCAGGTTGGAAAACTATTTAGGGGCATGCAAGTCGCCCTTAGTGAAATCCAGTTGATTGCACTCGTTTGGGAACAACTGAATAGCGAAAATAACGTGCGAATCCTAGACCTGTAGTCTTCAATTCTGTATGCATGAAGTACACCGCAGCATGGGATGCGGCTTTGCTTCATTTACATAAAGGAAATCTTACAGCAGCGCACCATAGGACTCAGCGTTCAGATTTATGCTTTCCTTGAGTCAAACATAGATGTGAACATGATTCTCTGCGTCGTGGGATGAAAGATATTCTTTGTTTGAACACTTGCAAATTATGCAGAAGGCTGGTAAACGAATCCCCAATGGCGACGCATTTCTAAGTATAACAGTTTCAGAGAGCCCATTTCTGCTCCCTCACATTAGTAATTGAAATTCGCACTCTTAATTCACTGCAAATCCTTCAAACAATGGGTAGTGAGTCACTCAGCTTTCAAGTATTCCAATAAAGATGACCAACAACGAAACGACAACCGTCTGATCATGTGGTGTAAGACTTACAGTTTGCAATAATCAAATATTTTTAACCAATGGATGCCCTGCTTTCGTTTGAGAACAGTTGCATAGCGAAAAAACATGCGAATCCAAAATATATGGTATATTATTTTTTAAGCTTCAAGTAAAATGTTTTACGGAAAACAACCCAATTTAGCTTCATTTACATGTAGTACGTTCTTTCAGCAATGTATTTGAGATGGCTTAGCTTTCAGCTATCTGCTTTTCTGGAGTGAAAACTAGATGCGGATACGATTTCTTGCGTGTCACAACGAAGACGTCTGCCGTAAATAGTCCACGACAAATAATAACGGCAGTGAGTCTCAACAAAGCTTCACAAGAGGAGCGTTGTAAAACGAGCTAAATATGTACGTAATGCGTGTACTTTTATTTTTTATTTTATTTGTGTCGCCTCAATATACAGGGTGCTACAAACAGGTACGGCCAAACTTTCAGGAAACATTCCTCACACACAAAGAAATAAAATATGTTAAGTGGACATGTGTCCAGAAACGCTTACTTTCCATGTTAGAGCTCATTTTATTACTTCTCTTCAAATCACATTAATTATGGAATGGAAACACACAGCAACAGAACGTTCCAGCGTGACTTCAAACACTTTGTTCCAGGAAATGTTCAAAATGTCCTCCGTTAGCGAGGATACATGCATCCACCCTCCGTCGCATGGAATCCCTGATGCGCTGATGCAGCCCTGGAGAATGGCGTATTGTATCACAGCCGTCCGCAACACGAGCACGAAGAGTCTCCACATTTGGTACCGGGGTTGCGTAGACAAGAGCTTTCAAATGCCCCCATAAATGAAAGTCAGGAGGGTTGAGGTCAAGAGAGCGTGGAGGCCATGGAATTGGTCCGCCTCTACCAATCCATCGGTCACCGAATCTGTTGTTGAGAAGAGTACGAACACTTAGACTGAAATGTGCAGGAGCTCCATCGTGCATGAACCACATGTTGTCGTACTTGTAAAGGCACATGTTCTAGCAGCACAGGTAGAGTATCCCGTATAAAATCGTGATAACGTGCTCCATTGAGCGTAGGTGGAAGAACGAAACTAAAATGAGCTCTAACATGGAAATTAAGCGTTTCCGGACACATGTCCACATAACATCTTTTCTTTATTTGTGTGTGAGGAATGTTTCCTGAAAGTTTGGCCGTACCTTTTTGTAACACCCTGTATATACTGAATCACTCACACACATGGGAACTCATTATTCACATACAGTATTTACACTGGTTGTTAGCATATTACTTGCATCAAGATGTGCTCCCATCATTGCCATGAGATGTCACTCCAAACGCCAGTTCTATATGACGCACATAACATCCGTCCTGCTCACTGCTTACAACGCGTAAGTTATATGAAAGTGATGATATTCACTTACTTAACGATGTTCTCCAGTAATTTTATTCTTGATCCGCAAACAAAACATGTTACGACGTAAAGTCAGCGCCGGCACGCCAGTCGGGAAGTCAGAGAAGAAAAGGCTGTGCGAAGAGGTCAGCCAATCACACACTGACCAATCGCCCTCCAGGACGACAACGCGACAGCAGCGGGCCCTAAGTGAAGAGGACATAAGCGCCGCCCCCGGCTGGTGGCAGCCCAGTTCGACAGCAGCTTGAAAGTTACCTACTTCGTTAGCTGATTCATCGTAGCCTGTATCATTATACTCTATACGTAGCACGGACGTGTTCATCTATTCTAAACAAGGGTGGTTATTTTGTATGTCGCCCTTTGCTTGCGACACATCTATCAAAGTTAAGTATTGTAATTGTCTTGTCGTAATAAAACTACTTAATACGAGTTGTTTAATTGTTTGTCTAGCGAACCGAGTATGCAGGTTTCCTAGACACAGCGAAACATGATACGCCAGTCAAGGCGTCTGGCCGTAGACGCGTAATGTTAATCGTGTGAGGCATGGTTGGGGTCGCCAGTTAATTTTAAAAGGCGCTTTATGATTATACAGGAGATTATAGCATTACAGGTCTGGATTTATCTATGAGGTCTTGAATATCTTATTTGTATCTGTCAGTCGGTATGGAGAAATTGAGAGTTGAGTGATTTCTTTATATATTTGCATGATTAAGTCCTGACGCTATGCAAAGCTGTCATTTAGTTACGTGCGATTTGCGATCTGTTGTGTGCTACTTTCCGATCATAAATAATATTTTTTTTCTGATTACCGTTAAAATATAATGACGATAGATGATTGAGATCATTTGGAATAATATTTTAATAACTAAATGTTAAATGTGTGTGAAATCTTATGGGTCTTAACTGCTAAGGCCATCAGTCCCGAAGCTTACACACTACTTAACCTAAATTATCCTAAGGATAAACACACAGACCAGTGCTCGAGGGAGGACTCGAACCTCCGCCGAGACCAGCCGCACAGTCCATGACTGCAGCGCCTTGGACCGCTCGTCTAATTTTAATAACTATGTAGATGACGTGACGTTATTCGTTTACTCTTAGAAAGAAAAAAAAGAGTGTTAATTGTGCGTTTATGGACTCTCAGTGTCGAGATCACTAATGACGATTCCAGAAATAATTGATTTGACGAAGTTCAATTGCACACAGTCGTGTAGGGCGAATTGTGACCTTGAAATTCGTTGTAGATGTATGCAGGTCAATTTCGTGCCAGACTAGTAAGCGTCGCGAGTGCGTCGCGGTATCAAGACTGCTTTCGCGCCGCCGATGATTTGCTTTAAACTCGCAAAAATACAATTTACTCGAATTCTTAACTATCACGAAAGGGTATAATATTTGATGAGCCATTGTGGAGGACGTAAGTTTGGATAGAAAGATCATTTTCAAAATCCAATATAAATCCTTTTGATCGAAGCAGCCTAGCAACCCAAAAGCCCATACGTGGTTGTCAGCAGAAACCGTGCTCTATTTTTCATGCACACGTTTACTCTCTACATCGAGGTGTGGATGATTTGTGGGCGCGAAATAAACATTTGAAAGCATTTGATTAAGTAAAAGTATAATATAAAGAAGTTTATTCGTATATTTTGTTATTTCATGAGCAGAGATATTTTCTTATAGTGGTGTAGAGCCTTACGTATTACTAATATTGTGACAGACTGATTGTCAGTGCTCTCGTTACAAGTCAAGTTTTGGGCCTGATTAAGAGTAACTGGTTCTTAAAGTCTGAAAGGTCAAGTGAAGAATAATACCACACTTAAATAACGCTGCATCAAAACCCACTATCTTTATGCTTCAGGGTGATTCAAAAAGAATACCGCAACTTTAGGAATTTAAAACTCTGCAACGACAAATGGCAGAGCTAAGCACTATCTGTCGGCGAATTAAGGGAGCTATAAAGTTTCATTTAGTTGTACATTTGTTCGCTTGAGGCGCTGTTGACTAGGCGTCAGCGTCAGTTGATCCTAAGATGGTGACCGCTCAACAGAAAGCTTTTTGTGTTATTGAGTACGGCAGAAGTGAATCGACGACAGTTGTTCAGCGTGCACTGAGGATCCGCGGGAAACAACTCAGTATGAACGTGACTCGCCTAAGGTGAACGTTTTCTGTGCCATTTCAGCCAATAAAGTTTTTGGTCCCTTTTTCTTCGAAGCTGTTACTGTAACTGGACTACAGTATCTGGAGATGTTAGAGAATTGGCTGTTCCGTCAGCTCGAACAAGAAGCACAACAATTCGTATTTCAGCAGGATGGAGCGCCACGACATTGGCACTTATCTGTCCGTAACTACCTGAACGTCAACTACCCGAGGCGATGGATCGGCCGCCAGGCAGCCCGTGACAGAGAACTTCAGCACTGGCCTCCAAGAAGCCCTGATCTTAGCCCCTGCGATTTTTTCTTATGGTGGTATGTTAAGGATATGGTGTTTCGGCCACCTCTCCCAGCCACCATTGATGATTTGAAACGACAAATAACAGCAGCTATCCAAACTGTTACGCCTGATATGCTACAGAGAGTGTGGAACGAGTTGGAGTATCGGGTTGATATTGCTCGAGTGTCTGGAGGGGGCCATATTGAACATCTCTGAACTTGTTTTCGAGTGAAAAAAAACCTTTTTAAATACTCTTTGTAATGATGTATAACAGAAGGTTATATTATGTTTCTTTCATTAAATACACATTTTTAAAGTTGTGGTATTATTTTTGAATCACCCTGTATATTAAGCTACCTATTCCGGAGTCAGGTGATACCGTGGCCGTGTAGTAGTGTGTTGTCGACAACAAATTGCTAAACACAAACATAAACATTGCTCATGCTCTGATATCGACGAGGAAAAGAAGAGACGACAACGACGACATATACGTATACATATACAAGCGGTATACGTGGCGCCTTACAATGCAACTACACAACGTACGTCACGGTATAAGATCAACAGTAAATTTATTACGCAAATAAAGTTGAGGTGACTAATTGGATGCCTCGTGCTGTGCACTAAACTCTGTGGATGCTAATACTAATCTCATAACACTAATCATATTTACGCAGAGAAACTAGTGAACAGCATTAAGCCCTGCAAATGGAATGTCACATTATTGCCGCACATGTCAACTTCTATTGTTGCATTAATTTTAAGCTTATTTACCGCAAGTTGTAGATATCCCACTAGGGTACTTTATTCGATGTAAAGTATGTCTCTCGCTCTCTCTCTCTCTCTCTCTCTCTCTCTCTCTCTCTCTCTCTCTCTGTGTGTGTATGTGTGTGTGTGTGTGTGTGTGTGTGTGTGTGTGTTTGTGTGTTCAAAAATGGTTCAAATGGCTCTGAGCACTATGGGACTTTACATCTATGGTCATCAGTCCCCTAGAACTTAGAACTACTTAAATATAACTAACATAAGGACAGCACACAACACCCAGCCATCACGAGGCAGAGAAAATCCCTGATCCCGCCGGGAATCGATCCCGGAAACCCGGGCGTGGGAAGCGAGAACGCTACCGCACGACCACGAGATGCGGGCGTGTTTGTGTGTGTTGTATGTGTGCATGGGGGGAGGGGGGGGGGAGGTGTCTCGCTCGACTTCTCTCAGCGTGTAACGGACAGAAATTTGAGTAAGAAGATGTAATTCTCGAATCAGAATAACTGTTGTTTTTCCGTGCACCGTTACAACGGTTGCGTTGCAGCTGCGCATTCGGTACCCGCCTTTCCGGGAAAGGCTATCAGAAATCTTCGTGAGTGGCTTCGGACGCCTCTTGCGCATCCTTTCAGGGATGCTTCATGGCTACAGAACCGCGAATGGGGTGAAAGTCTCCTCCTGGCATTTCGACACAGTGCCCCCGTTCGTGACTGCTAGCTTCTCTACAGGCACGAAATAGTTATTCTTCGAGCCACGGAGTCGATCCTGAAATCGTGAAATTGTTACTCACGTAGTAAATGAGCCTGCCGATGGGTAAGATTGTTGATTCTGTGCTCGGACGTGGAAACTCTGCGGAAGAGATTTATAAACACTATTTACAATGTACCAAGAGTATCATGGCAAGTAATTATTCTGTCCACGACAGTGAGTAATAGTGAAGCGTATTTCTAAATCATACGATTTGTGATGGAAGTACTCCTTTATTACGACAGAAAAATTCCGACAAAAAGCATTCACTTTATTCAAATATTCTGATTGACCCCTGACACGGTACTGAACAAGTTTCGTAAATGGTCAATAGATTACCACAAATTAGCCAAATCTTAGTGTACACAGATGTTTAGAGACGCTAATGAAAGCTCGGCCTTATTTCGGAATAGTTAATGGCGGGGCAAAAACCAGAGAAACAGCTGAAATAATTTATAAATTGATACTAGTTGTGTTTACACACAGCATCGAAAGTACTAGAAAAAAACAATTGTACACAGCCGGAAAATAATACACCACCTTCTACATCTACTTCTACATCCATACTCCGCAAGCCACCTGACGGTGTGTGGCGGAGGGTACTTCGATTACCTCTATCGGTTCTCCCTTCTATTCCAGTCTCGCATTGTTCGTGGAAAGAAAGATTGTCGGTATGCCTCTGTGTGGGCTCTAATCCCTCTGATTTTATCCTCATGGTCTCTTCACGAGATTTACGTAGAAGGGAGCAATATACTGCTTGACTCCTCGGTGAAGGTATGTTCTCGAAACTTCAACAAAAGCACGTACTGAGCTAATGAGCGTCTCTCCTGCAGAGTCTTCCACTGGAGTTTATCTATCATCTCCGCAACGCTTTCGCGATTACTAAATGAACCTGTAACGAAGCGCGCTACTCTCCGTTGGATCTTCTCTATCTCTTCTATCAACCCTATTTGGTACGGATCCCACACTGGTGAGCAATATTCAAGCAGTGGGCGAACAAGTGTACTGTAACCTGCTTCCTTTGTTTTCTGATTGCATTTCGTTAGGATTCTTCCAATGAATCTCAGTCTGGCATCTGCTTTACCGACGATCAACTTTATATGATCATTCCATTTTAAATCACTCCTAATGCGTACTCCCAGATAATTTATGGAATTAACTGCTTTCAGTTGCTGACCTGCTATTTTGTAGCTAAATGATAAGGGAACTATCTTTCTATGTATTCGCAGCACATTACACTTGTCTACATTGATATTCAATTGCGATTCCCTGCACCATGCGTCAGTTCGTTGCAGATCCTCCTGCATTTCAGTACAATTTTCCATTGTTACAACCTCCCGATATACTACAGCATCATCCGGAAAAGCCTCGGTGATATTCCGATGTTATCCACAAGGTCATTTATGTATATTGTGAATAGCAACGGTCGTACGACACGCCCCTGCGGCACTTCTGAAATCACTCTTACTTCGGAAGCCTTCTCTCCATTCAGAATGACATGCTGTGTTCTGTTATCTAGGTACTCTTCAATCCAATCGCACAATTGGCCTAATAGTCCATAGGCTCTTACTTTGTTCATTAAACGACTGTTGGGAACTGTATCAAGAAACACGGCATATACCTGGGAACCCGTGTCTACGGCCCTCTGAGTCTCGTGGTCGAATAGCGCGAGCTGGGTTTCACACGATCGTCTTTTTCGAAACCCACGCTGATTCCTACAGAGAATATTTCTAGTCTCCACAAAAGTCATTATACTCGAACGTAATACATGTTCCAGAAGTCTACAACTGATCGACGTTAGATATATAGGACTGTGTTCAGTGGCACCAGGGTATTGTATGTGGATTAGTATCGCCTGTGGTTGAAATTCGACCAATTACGTCAGTGGACAGCAAATTTGATGTATCTTAAAGTGTCTGAAATTTTAGCCGCAGAACTGATCCATGGCAAATGCTGCATTGTAGCCACGTGTGTTCTTGAAATAATCCTTTGATTTCTCTCTAACTGTTCGATCATTTAAAGTGAGTCTTTGACGCACTGCGTTGAAAAATAAATGTTATGTTAATGGCGTCAAGTGAACATTTCCCTTATCACAACATAATGTGAATGCTAATGTAAAGACGTTTCAGCTACTCAGACTGAAGATACTGAAAACAAGATACACTAAAGTTTGACGTGGCGGCGGCGGCGGCGGCGGCAAACGAACACAGGGCTAGTTCCACTTAGTCTTAGACCAAGATAAAGCTAAAAACGACGCTAAAAACGTTTGTTGTCCCTGATGGTATCGTTACTGCGTTTCGTTTTCTACTGTTGACGACATCAGCAACGCAGCAGGTGTGGCGTTATAGCTATCACGTATGCGTGTATCACTGTAAATGAACTACGTGTAACATTTAAACATGAACCCCCTAGAACGCAACTTCACGAAACGTTACTTTCGTGTGACTTTTCTATAATAGCACCCGATTGTTATGGTTGGGCCGGCCGGAGTGGCTGACCGGTTCTAGGCGCTACAGTCTGGAACCGCGCGACCGCTACCGTCGCAGGTTCGAATCCTGCCTCGGGCATGGATGTGTGTGATGTCCTTAGGTTAGTTAGGTTTAAGTAGTTCTAGGTTCTAGGGGACTGATGACCTTAGAAGTTAAGTCCCATAGTGCTCAGAGCCATTTGTTATGGTTGGTAACGTTGTAGCAATGTCAGAGACAAAGGAAAACTTTTCTCATGTGTGTGTGTCTATTACCTCTCCTAATGGATATGTAAACAAATGATTTTTTTCTTTGGTGCACATCTGCGGTAGAGTTCCTTTCGAATTATATGAGTTTCATTGGCCTCCTTGAGCAATTAATTTTAAAAATAGGTGCTTCAATTTTCGATGCTCACGCATTAATATTACGATCGTTAGATAAAACAGATGTATTATCATTATAGATATCTACATTACTATTACTGTCTTTCCGCAAAAATTGTCTCTGTGTAAATCTGTGTCTTTCACTCTGGCCTGTTGGCATTCTCCTTCTGGGCATACCTTAAAACAAACATAGTTTCCGCATAATAAGGAAAGTCGGATGTCGTAGTTATTCAAAATGAAGAAATTAATAATTACGAATTTACTTCAGATTTTCTGCTAATGGCAGCAAACATCCGTGTTATGAATGTGAAAACTTCTAGTTCCTTTTACTAACCTTAACGGCTACTTACACACATTATTTTTTATTTTTGCACATCTGTGGCAAAGTACATTTCGAATCATATAAGGATCGTTAACCTCCTTGTACAGTTAATGTTATAAAGCGGTTCTTCAGTTTTCGTGTTGACGTATTAATATTACGACACTACGGGGCTGCGGTGTTAGTGATTCAGGGTCACTGGCGTCGGCGATCAGATGGTCAGTCTGCGCATCCTCAGTTTTCGCTCTGTAGACAGTAAATGTGCTGAGTTTAGAGATGAACAGTGTGTGCAACGTTCATTCTACTGTACAACCATGCCCAGCGGGCGAATACATACTTCTCCTAAACAACTTTAGCCGTTTCCACAGGTTCGCATTACGGGCCTCCGGGAAGCTATATCGACGTATCAGCGGGCTGCTATGCTTGTTGGGTGCAATGTATAGGTGTGAGACCTGAGTTTCTCCTGGCGTATACAACTTTCAAATAACTTCCGGGAATTCAGCCAGGTAACACTTTCAGCGACCGCCGATATTTCGGCGGGAGAACACCCCGCCATTTTCAAGGCAAACTGCAACGGACAGGCGGCGTACATGCAAATTTAATACCTCGGTTCTCGGACCGAAGCAGGAAAGATAACACACACACACACACACACACACACACACACACACACACACACACACTGAACACTAGTGCCACCAAAGATGACCAAAGTCAGAGCTATCGATAGTGAGACTATGAATTCGCAGGTGAGGCAGCATTGACTCTGTTCCTCTGTTTTTTGACAAGGGAGAGAGCCGGATTCCAAACAGAGTTTAAACAGAAACCTCCATCCCTGTTAACGAGGTTGCTCGCTAATTTAATCTCAACTGCCTCCCGAATCACACTGTGCCAATAGCTGGACGTGCATGCCAATATCTCGGTGTTATTATATAAAATGGGGTGACCAGTATCCAAGCAATGTTCGGCAATAGCAGATCTATTTGGCTGCTGTAATCGTGTGTGCCGTTTATGCTCAGTACATCTGTCCTCCACGGTCCTGATAGTTGGACCAATATATGCCATGCCGCAGCTACAAGGGATACGATATACACCCGCCTTACGCAGTCCAAGATCATCCTTAACGGAACTCAAAAGTGCTCTAATTTTAGATGGAGGTCGGAAAACACATTTCACATCGTATTTCCGTAAAATACGACCGATCTTATTGGACGTGTTTCCTACGTAAGGCAAGAAGGCAGTAGACTTAGGTGTTGACTCAGAATTATCATCAATCACCCGATGTACAGTTGGTCGATAGCGCAACGCACGTTCAATCTGTCTATTATTGTAACCATTTTGACGAAATGTAACTTCAAGATGGGACCGCTCAACTAGCAAAGTCTCAGCGTCAGAAACGACATGTGCCCTGTGTACCAAGGTACGAAGTACCCCTTCACGCTGAGCCGAATGGTGACAACTATTAGCTTGTAAGTACAAGTCAGTGTGAGTACGTTTCCTGTAGACAGCATTTCCCAATGATCCATCATCCTTCCTCCTAACCAACACGTCGAGAAAGGGAAGGCAACCATCCTCTTCCACCTCCATCGTAAAACGAATGTTCGGGTGGATCGAGTTCAGATGTTCTAGAAAGACATTCAAATTCTCCCTACCGTGAGGCCAAACAACGAAGGTATCGTCAACGTAGGGAGAATTTGCATGTCTTTCTAGAACATCTGAACTCGATCCACCCGAACATTCGTTTTACGATGGAGGTGGAAGAGGATGGTTGCCTTCCCTTTCTCGACGTGTTGGTTAGGAGGAAGGATGATGGATCATTGGGACATGCTGTCTACAGGAAACGTACTCACACCGACTTGTACTTACAAGCTAATAGTTGTCACCATTCGGCTCAGCGTGAAGGGGTACTTCGTACCTTGGTACACAGGGCACATGTCGTTTCTGACGCTGAGACTTTGCCCGTTGGTCATCTTTGGTGGCGCTAGTGTTCAGTGTGTGTGTGTGTGTGTGTGTGTGTGTGTGTGTGTGTGTTATCTTTCCTGCTTCGGTCCGAGAACCGAGGTATTAAATTTGCGTGTACGCCGCCTGTCCGTTGCAGTTTGCCTTGAAAATGGCGGGGTATTCTCCCGCCGAAATATCGGCGGTCGCTGAAAGTGTTACCTGGCTGAATTCCCGGAAGTTATTTGAAAGAATGTATAGGTGGTGTGTCATTGCTTTCCGCCATGGTCTGTGGAACATTCCCGCACGGTAGACCCTGTTCTGGACGTCTACGTAGTAGAGATACACATAGAGGTCGAACGCATTTTGAAAGCCGCATTGGCCAACCGAACGTCATACAGCGAAGAAATGTGGGTGCATGTCGCACGTTATGTGTCACTAATGGCCATTTGGAACGATCTGCGTGCAGCGGAACTAAGATGACGCGTGCGTCTGGCCGCGCTCGCACTGACAGCACGAAAATGCCGAGCGTGGCTACTCTGGCGTCGTGCAGGAGCCGACTGGAGGGTGGAAATGTGCTCTGTTGTCTTCAGTGAGAAGGGCATGTTTTTGTCTGTATACGAGTGATGGCGCGTACGGCTGAGATCTGGTGAGCGCATCCTGTTCCGGTGTGTGTTCGCCCATGACGCCCATGTGCCACACCAGGCTTCATGATATGGGAGGGTCATTAGTCACAATTCGCTGTCACATTTGGCGTTCTCTAGGGCAAAACCGCAAATGCCCGCTACGATACGCGGTTCGTTACGCTCTTGCTATTGTCATTTTTCGACAGGAAGGTGTTGTGGTTTTACAGGAGGACAATGCACGGCGACATACAGCTGCCGCAACGCAACGTACTTGAGACCTGGTGGTAGTCAAGGGAAGACAGGATTCGGTTACGACTGTGGACGGGGCCGTAATCAGTTGCCTTTTACAATTACAAACAATTTATTTTAAAACAGTAATTCCAGACTCAACAATAAATAAAACATACAGCAAGTTACTGATGAAGGAATAAACAACAGTGTAAATAATAGTGTTTTCAGTGAGTTAGAATTTAGCAAATCACCGTTAAATACAGATACAACAGATAATGTTTTAAAAGCAATCCACTGTGATCTTGGCAGAAGGCCTTACATGCGAGGAATGGCAATAAATTAAGAATTGTTTAAAACTCGCTGCAACTTACAACTTACATGTATCTAAATATTAAAGCAAGTCGTCAAAAACACAGCAGAAGGCACCAGCCGCCAGGAATGGCAGTAAATGAGGTTTTAAGGCTTACTGCTAAAATCCAAATACCAAATTAAATTTTAAGGCGAATGATGACCACACTCACGGCTGAAGGCCTTACACGCCAGGAGCGGCAATAATATAAAAAATTTTGAAACCCACTGTAAAAGAGCAAGTACAATAGCAAAAGTTCATTAAAAAGAAAAACAAACAACTGATCCAGACGGTGCTCCAGGAATCGACTTCTGAGAAGGTCCGGCAACAAACACATTCGAGAGCGATGAGATAGGCAGCCAAGCGTTGCATTCACTTCACAAAATGGTAACTCAGACTACTGGCAGTCTAACGAATGGCTAATGATAATCTTGCTGAAGCTGCCTGACGTCCGATAAACCAAATGCAACGATGAAACAATACGCCAAAGCCGGAACCGTCGGTCTGCACTACGTCCCCAGAATACTGTGGTTAGATCGCCCAGAACGAGAAAGGAACCACTACCACCAGAGGTGAAAGCACTTCACTCGCTGCTCTTCGCCTCGGCGACCCTACGAGCAGCAACACCAACCCAAGTCACTGAAGAATGGATAGATATCGCAATGGTGGAGGTTTCTCTACTTGGACTGAAATGCACTCATCTTAAAGCTCTCTGGATCCGGTTTACGACGAGGTCGTGCACCCTCGTGATCACAGCCCTTCCATCCGGCAGTCCATGCGCGCTGCCAGCGCTCCCGGCGTGTTCTGGCACTGCGCGGACCTGGCTTATCCTGAGTCCCCAACCGAACTGCCACACTCACACGACCCGGAAAAACAACGACGTCGCCCCAAAGATAGGGCAACAGTTACTACATACCGATAACCACCGCTGCTGCCACTAGCGGACAGGCAACGCTTGCAAATCCGAGTGCCGCCAGTCAACACGAGAAGAAGACAAAATCGCAACCATGCCAACTAAACGATACCGTCTGGCCTGCAACAGAGGGCGGAAACCTACAGACAGGACCACCACGAGCCGTAGCACATTGAATGGTGTACAACTGCCCTGGCTAGCAACATCATCAAACCTCTCCCCAACTGAACGCACGTGGGACACGGTAAAGCGAGAACTTACTAGTTATGCAGAGTCTACAGAACGATAGCAGAGTTGTAACAAAAGGCGCATGTTGCTCATGACAGTCTACTGCAGGATGCAATTCGGCACCTTTACGATCGTTTTCATGCGTGGACATACGCGCGCGTTTCCGCAACAGCGGGGTGCACTGTATATTGATGCGACTGACTGGGCAGCCTTTACTACGACATGTGTGTTCCATTTGGTCAGAATTTGTTATCGCAGGCTCCTACGATGACGTACTACCTGTCACATCAGTTGTCAATAAAACGGCCTTGTTCTTGAGGAGGTTGCGGTTTTGCTCCGGCAGTGTGCGATGATAGTGAACCCTCCAGGGCCGGCCAGTGTGGCCGAGCGGTTCTAGGCGCTACAGTCTGGAACCGCGCGACCCCTACGGTCGCAGGTTCTAATCCTGCCTCGGGCATGGATGTGTGTGATGTCCTTAGGTTAGTTAGGTTTAAGTAGTTCTAAGTTCCAGGGGACCGATGACCTCAGAAGTTAAGTCCCATAGTGCTCAGAGCCATTTGTACCATTTTGAACCCTCCAGGCTTCGCGCGAGTATCTACTTGTCTGACATAGTGGTAACAAGTCATACAAACAAACTTTCCCCATGAATCAGTCAGTCTATAAATGAAACCCGTATCTTCCTACACTAATTCCCGATATTAGACTTTACATTTACACAGAAAACCGCTGCGAGAGACCTGAATTATCCGTGTCACGTCTTACTCAAGTGACTATTGCATCAAGCTGTGGATGCACAGGTTGAAACACTGATAAAGAAGATACGAAAATAATCTTCTAGAATATTATTACGCTCGGAGAGGCGACTACATCATGCGATAAACATCGAGCCTTACTCTACCATTTTGGCGCTGGTATACTTTCCAGTCACATTAATATAACCACCTGTCAAAAGCCTGAATAATTACGTTTTGCAGAGGAGGCCGCTGCCAGATGTGCGGGAAGAGAGTCAGGGAGTTTCTGGAAGGTACCGACACGGATGTGAAGCCATGTCTACTCCAGTGCCGTGGCCAGATCCACTATGTTTCTCGGTTGAGGATCCATGGCGCAAACAACCCAGTCCAGGTGGTCCCTCAGTTTCTGCATTGGTTTATATTAGGGGAGTTTGATTGCCGGCGGACTGCGGTCAACTTATTCTGGTGCGTTCCGAACCATCCAAGTACACTGCGAGCTGACACGCTGCATTGTCCTGCTGGTAAATCCTGTCGTGCCAAGAAAAATCAAGCTGCATGTAGCGGTGGACATCGTTCCCAAGAAAAGGTGCTGTGTTGATTCATTGTGCCTTACAGAACCATAACACTCCTTCCTCCGGCTGGATCCACCGACGATTGTTGTAGGGCAGGGCTTCCCAACCTTTTCAGCTGGCGGACCCCTTCTTCCGTCGAAAATCCATGGCGGAACCCTAGTCAGTCAAGAGCACAGTAGCTTCAAATTTCAGAGCGAAACCCATGGGAACTGAAAGCTTCTTAATGCAGGTGCCATGTTCCCAATGACCCCCCCCCCCCCCCCCACCGGAGTATCAATAGCTTTTAGTTTAGAGATGAATGAAAAACAACTTGCAATTAACGATCCAATTGGAATTCTCACTGTACCTAGACACTTACTAGTGGATTTACTGCCTTTGTTCAACACTTGGTAATTGAAATTTCACACAATGGAACTGTCTTCTTCCAAGAGCAATCAACGTCACGTCCAAACTGTTCGCTGTTGACGAGCTGTCGCTTATGGTCTGCTCACTTCCACTATTTGGCTACTCTTATGTAAGGAGCATGCATATTTCGTAACAGTCGTGTGTGTGTGTGTGTGTGTGTGTGTGTGTGTGTGTATGTGGTTTTTCGTGAAATCCGAAGAAAAATGTTCAAATGTAAAGTCTTCCTTTGGTCGTCCTCCCTCCTCATTCATTTCAACGGGAAACTTCCCTTGTTGTGAAGGCGTTGGAGAAACTGCAGCCTTCTTCAATGATCCTGACTTCAGCCACCGATCCATGTTAGAAGTAATAAACTGGTCAAAAATCGACTTATGAAACAGGTAGTGCATTGAAAAGGCAAGTTTAACATTTAATGATGCGAGGGGCCGCATACGTGCCAGCAAGCGCTGCGATTGGTCGTCAAAGCTCGCTCCGCGCATGCGTAAAAGGCTTCAGCGCATCTAGCACCGTGAGCCGGGGCACAAATGACCCCCGTACTGTTGCTAAACAGTCGATCGGAGAAGCCGCAATCTCCGGCACTAAACTGTATAAACGTTCTCACTTAGGAACCGCAACGGCTGCCTGGGATTACGATCTGAAGTAAAAGTACACATGTTTTTCACACGAAAAAAAATAGTGATGAATTTGATTTTCACATTTTTATTCAATAAGTTTACTCATTATTTTACACGATTTGGTGAGAGGTGGCCGCGGACCCCCTATAATGAGCCGGCGGAACCCTAAGGGGTCCGCGGACCACAGGTTGGGAAGCCCTGTTGTAGGGTATTTCTTTTCAGCCTTTTCAAGCCGCCATGCCAATGGCCACCTGTCCGAAGGAGCCTAAAACGTGATTCATGTACGAGGGCAGTTCAATAAGTAACGCAACACATTTTTTTCTCGGCCAATTTTGGTTGAAAAAACCGGAAATTTCTTGTGGAATATTTTCAAACATTCCCGCTTCGTCTCGTATAGTTTCATTGACTTCCGACAGGTGGCAGCGCTGTACAGAGCTGTTAAAATGGCGTCTGTAACGGATGTGCGTTGCAAACAACGGGCAGTGATCAAGTTTCTTTTGGCGGAAAACCAGGGCATCTCAGATATTCATAGGCGATTGCAGAATGTCTACGGTTATCTGGCAGTGGACAAAAGCACGGTGAGTCGTTGGGCAAAGCATGTGTCATCATCGCCGCAAGGTCAAGCAAGACTGTCTGATCTCCCGCGTGCGGGCCGGCCGTGCACAGCTGTGACTCCTGCAATGGCGGAGCGTGCAAACACATTCGTTCGAGATGATCGACGGATCACCATCAAACAACTCAGTTCTCAACTTGACATCTCTGTTGGTAGTGCTGTCACAATTGTTCACCAGTCGGGATATTCAAAGGTTTATTTCCGCTGGGTCCCTCATTGTCTAACCGAACACCATAAAGAGCAAAGGAGAACCATCTGTGCGGAATTGCTTGCTCGTCATGTGGCTGAGTGTGACAATTTCTTGTCAAAGATTGTTACAGGCGATGAAACATGGGTTCATCACTTCGAACCTGAAACAAAACGGCAATCAATGGAGTGGCGCCACGCCCACTCCCCTACCAAGAAAAAGTTTAAAGCCATACCCTCAGCCGGTAAAGTCATGGTTACAGTCTTCTGGGACGCTGAAGGGGTTATTCTGCTCGATGTCCTTCCCCATGGTAAAACGATCAACTCTGAAGTGTATTGTGCTACTCTTCAGAAATTGAAGAAACGACTTCAGCGTGTTCGTAGGCACAAAAATCAGAACGAACTTCTCCTTCTTCATGACAACGCAAGACTCACACAAGTCTTCGCACCCAAGAGGAGTTCACAAAACTTCAGTGGACTGTTCTTCCTCATGCACCCTACAGCCCCGATCTCGCACCGTCGGATTTCCATATGTTTGGCCCAATGAAGGACGCAATCCGTGGGAGGCACTACGCGGATGATGAAGAAGTTATTGATGCAGTACGACGTTGGCTCCGACATCGACCAGTGGAATGGTACCGTGCAGGCATACAGGCCCTCATTTCAAGGTGGCGTAAGGCCGTAGCACTGAATGGAGATTACGTTGAAAAATAGTGTTGTGTAGCTAAAAGTTTGGGGAATAACCTGGTGTATTTCAATGCTGAATAAAACAACCCCTGTTTCAGAAAAAAAATGTGTTGCATTACTTATTCAACTGCCCTCGTACAAAGGCCACCTGTCGACACTCATTGCACCTGCAGTTGCGGTACTGGCGCGCAAATGCCAACCTCCATCGCCGACGAACAGCAGTCAACATGGGCGCGTGAACCAGGCACCTGCAGCGGAGACCAATACGCAGCGACGTTCGTTGAACGGTCGTTGCGGAGACACTACTGGTAGACCCTTGGTTCATCTGGGGAATCAACTGTCAAAACATTGCACGTCTGTTCACCCGTACACATTTCCGCAGCCGTCGTTCTGCCCGGTCATCTGTCATCTAAGGCCCATTGTGCAACACAGTTGCCTGGACGGCGGTTTTGAATCACGCCATTTTCATCTGCACGGTATACTTTCAACCGCGGTGGCATGTAAATAGTTTAAAAACTTAGCCGTTTCGCATATGCTTCCGGCCTTGGCCCGAAACCTGATAGTGCTCCTTGACGCAGTCATGTCCATTAAATATCTAGGCGTAACACTGGAAAGCAATATAAATGGAACGAGCATCTAGGCACGATAGTAGGGAAGGTGAATGGTCGACTACGGTTTACTGGGAGAGTTTTGCGAAAGTGTAGCTCATCTACAAAGTATACTGCGTATATAACTTTAGTGCGACCCATTCTTGAGTACTGGTCGAGTTTTTGTGATCACCACCGTGTCTGATTAAAGGAAGACATCGAAGCAAATCAGAGCCGGGTTGCTTGATTTGTCACCGGTAGGTCCGATCAACGTGCAGGTATTACGGAGACGCTTCGTCAACTGAAATGGGAATTCCTGGATATTTCCGCAAAATACTATTGAGAAAACTGGGAATTCCTGGAGGAAAGACAACCATAGTTCCGCGAAACACTTTTGAGGAAAAGTAGAAAACCGGCATTTGAAAAGGACTACAGAACGACTCTACTGCCGTCCACGTACATTTCGAGGAAGGACTAGGTTGATAACAGAAATTAGGTCTCGTACGGAGACATACAGATATCAGTTTTTCCCTCTCTCTACTTTCAGGTGAAACATGGAAGGAAATGACTAGTAGTTGCTGAAGATACCCTGCGCACATGGACCGTACGGTCTTTTGCGAAGTGTGTATGTACCTGTAGATTTAGATGAAAAGTTTTAATGATACTGGAAAAATGAAAAATCAGATAAAAGAGACGTGCAGGCTAAATTTGGATCTAGAACGTACATGTGAAGGAGAAAGAAAAAAGCTTTGTGATGAGCCTTGTTAGCCATAGTACCAGTTAGTATATATATTATGTACGCTATCGATTAACTATTTCTCTGTGTCAGCATACCTAGGTCTTTCGCTATACGTGTGCGTATGTCTGTGCTTGCTTATTTTATTAAGAAGGTTTTTCTTTTTTTCCTTTTTACTGAGTACTTTCTGCATTTCAAAATAAATCCCGTGATCTTTGTACAGCTCAGCGGCACTCACAGGCGAGGCAAAAGCAGTTGTTCGGCGACTACAGTACACATTTATCTCCGACCCGTTTTTCATCTAAACTTTTTGTGAATCTTCGCTGTAACAGTACCTCTGAGGAAGTTCGGCGCCATGCGGATGAGACATAAATCTCCGAGAACGAGTGGTTGTTACACGGCTCCTCTTACTGTCTACATAACTGCCCCTGAGAATTTTCTTTTTTTTTTCGTACGTAGTAACAGCGACTGTTCACAGAGCAGCCAGTAGTGATGAACACTTTTCGAAATGAAATATATGCAGTGATGTAACTCTCAATTTGGATATTTGGGTGAAGAATACAGTTTTGCAAACTAGAGCCGCCTCAACGTATTCAAAGATGTCCCTGAATTTAACGCTTTCATACGTGCTCTGCTGCATTCAGCTAGCTCACCTAGTTTAGGTAGTCCTATTTAACTTATCTTGGGATACATTCAAGACTTGGAAAGCAAAGATAATTTTATCAAAAACATTGGCTTTGCAGCTTTGAGTATTAAAACAATCACAGAAATAGTTGTACATTTAATCGTTACAGTATCTTTAGATATAAGAATTACTCAGCTATTGTTTTACCTCCATTTCTTCTGACGTATCTTCACTTTAGAGCAGCAGTTTCCAACCTTCCTGAGAGCACTACCCCTGATGGTAAAAAGACATTAACTAATAAGCTAGATCCCCACCCCTCTCCAACTACCATCATTGACATTATCGTCAGACTAAGCTTTAGAAAGAAATAGAATTTCCGTTGAACACTTTTGTTTTTAAAATGAAGAAAGAAAGATAATATTTAGTTATTGTAGGTATTATATTAAACCACGAACTAAAGAGTTATTGACAGAACTATCTTACTGCGTCTTTCTGACAACCTTGTTTTATAGACTGATGAAGGCGTTCGCTGTGCAAAGCGAGTGCTATCTGAACACCTTCTCAGAAAAGGAAACTAACTGTTCATACTTAGCGTAGACAGTTCTGCATCTACGTCTGCATAACTACTCCAGAATGCACGCTTAAGTTCCTGGCACAGGGCTCATCCAACAAATTTCACATTATTTCTCTACCGTTCCACTCTCTGACAGTGCGCGGAAAAAACGAACACTTAAATATTTCAATGCGAGCTCTGATTTCTCTAATTTTATTAAAATAATAATGTCTCCCTGTGTATGTGGGTGTCAACAAAATATTTTCACTCTCAGGAGAGAACGTTCAAGATTGAAATTTCTTGAAAGGATCTCACCGCAATGAAAAACGCCTTTGCTTTAATGAGTGCCACCCAAACTCGCTTATCATATCTGTGACACTCTCTCCCCTATTTCGCCTTTCTTTGAATTTTTTCGATGTCCTCCGTCAATCCTGTCTTGTAAGGAATCCACGTTGCACAGCAATACTCTAGCAGAGGACGAACAAGCATACTGTTCTCAGTTTCTTTAGTAAATCTGTCACATCTTCTAAGCGTTCCACCAATAAAAAATCGTATTTGGTTTATGCTCCCCACAAGATTATCTATGTGATCTTTTCAATTTAACTTGTTCGTAATTGTAATTCCTAGTTATTTAGTTGAACTGACAGCTTTAACTTAATATAATTTATCGGGTAACCGATATCAAAACGGGTTCTACGTGGATTACGACACTTTTTAGGTTCAGTTGCCGCTTTTCGCGTCATACAGATATCTAGTTTACAAAATATGCTTCTTCTGCACAACACCACTCGCTCGCTTCATCCACACTTTGCAGCCCCATTTAAAATGAACCAACTCAAAATGAGTGCATTATGCTGTTTGTAAATCAATTCATTACTGGTCTCCTTACTTTTGAACTGGTAGAAATTGGAAGATTTCAGGCTTCCACTGCTTTGTGTCTGACCATTGCCCCCAAAAATAATAATAGTAATAATAATACAATATAACAGTGCAGGTATACAGAAGTCCAGTAGCCATTAGTTTATGTATTGTTGAGAAATGAACGACGAAACGATCTCTGGTCTACGGTGGGGACTACCCACAACTCGGAGAAGGCACTTTCACGAGGTATAAGCATACGTGAAGTATATACCTGAAATTCACTATCATAGATGAATGGTAAAATCCACAAATTAAGCGTGTAGTGGGTGGACAATGAAGTGAAGGTGTTAACAATATTTTCGTTCCATAAGCTGTAAACTCCACCTCATTGTATCATATGTTAATGGAAGTGTTTGAGAAAAATGTAATTTTCGCAACTTACGTCATCAGAAATGGTCTTCTGGAGAAGATCAGCAAGAATTTCTGGAAAAGAGAATGTAAGGAGCAACGTAATAATAAAGAAAATGGAAGTAAGAGAAATACGTGACGTGATGGGTAGAAAGAAGTTATAATGGTACGGGCATGTAAGAAGAATGGAAGAAGCCAGAATTCCGAAAATGATCTTGGAATGGTAACCAGAGAGAAAGAAGAGAAGAGGACCATCTGGCTCCAAAATGTACGATAAACAATGAGAAGACTTGACGCAAAGAAAGAAGATGCACAAGATCGGAATAACTGGAGGGACAGCCTGATGAGATAAATTAGGGAATTTAAGGAGATGGGACCTGGATAAACTGACTCAACCAGAGGTTGTACAGAGTTTCAGAAAGAGCATAAGGGAACAATTGACAGGAATGGGGGAAAGGAATTCAGTAGAAGAATGGGTAGCTCTGAGGGATGAAGTAGTGAAGGCAGCAGTGGACCAAGTAGGTAAAAAGACGAGGGCTAGTAGAAATCCTTGGGTAACAGAAGAAATTTTGAATTTAATTGATGAAAGGAGGAAATATAAAAATGCAGTAAATAAAGCAGGCAAAAAGGAATACAAACGTCTGAAAATGAGATAGACAGGAAGTGCAAAATGGCTAAGCAGAGATGGCTAGAGGACAAATGTAAGGATGTAGAGCCTTATCTCACTAGGGGCAAGATAGATACTGCCTACAGGAAAATTAAAGAGATCTTTGGAGAAAACAGAGCCACTTGTCTGAATATCAAGAACTCAGATGAAAACCCAGTTCTAAGCAAAGAAGGGAAAGCAGAAAGGTGGAAGAGGTATATAGAGGGTCTATACAAGGGTGATGTACTTGAGGACAATATTATGGAAATGGAAGAGGATGTAGATGAAGATGAAATAGGAGATACGATACTGTGTGAAGAGTTTGACAGAGCACTGAAAGACCTGAGTCGAAACAAGGCCCCGGAAGTAGACAACATTCCATTAGACCTCCTGACGGCCTTGGGAGAGTCATTCCTGACAAAACTCTACCATCTGGTGAGCAAGAAGTATGAGACAGGTGAAATACCCTCAGACTTCAAGGAGAATATAATAATTCCAATCCCAAAGCAAGCGGGTGTTGACAGATTTGAAAATTACCGAACTATCAGTTTAATAAGTCACAGCTGCAAAATACTAACGCGAATTCTTTACAGACGAACGGAAAAACTGGTAGAAGCCGACCTCAGGGAATATCAGTTTGGATTCCGTAGAAATGTTGGAACACGTGACGCAATACTGACCTTGCGACTTATCTTAGAAGAAAGGCAAACCTACGTTTCTAGCATTTGAGAAAGCTTTTGACAATGTTAACTGGAATACTCTCTTTCAAATTCTGAAGGTGGCAGGGGTGAAATACAGGGAGCGAAAGGCTATTTACAATTTGTACAGAAACCAGATGGCAGTTATAAGAGTCGAGGGGCATGAATCGGAAGCAGTGGTTGGGAAGGGAGTGAGACACGGTTGTAGCCTCTCCCCGATGTTATTCAATCCGTATATTGAGCAAGTAGTAAAGGAAACAAAAGAGAAATTCGGAGTAGGTATTAAAATCAATGGAGAAAAAATAAACATTTCGAGGTTCGCCGACGACATTGAAATTCTGTCAGAGACAGCAGAGGACTTGGAAGAGCAGTTAAAAGGAATGGACAGTGTCTTGAAAGGAGGATATAAGATGAACATCAACAAAAGCAAAACGAGGATAATAGAATATAGACGAATTAAGTTGGGTGATGCTGAGGGAATTAGATTAGGAAATGAGACAGTTAAAGTAGTAAAGGATTTTGCTATTTGGGGAGAAAAATAACTGATGATGGTCGAAGTAGAGAGGATATAAAATGTAGACTGGCAATGGCAAGGAAAGCGTTTCTGAAGAAGAGAAATTTGTTAACATCGAGTATAGATTTAAGTGTCAGTAAGTCGTTCCTGAATGTATTTGCATGGAGTGTAGCCATGTATGGAAGTGAAACATGGACAATAAATAGTTTGGATAGGAAGAGAATAGAAGCTTTCGAAATGTGGTGCTACAGAAGAATACTGAAGATTAGGTTGGTAGATCACATAACTAATGAGGAGGTATTGAATAGAATTGGGGAGAAGAGGAGTTTGTGGCACAACTTGACAATAAGAAGGGACCGTTTGGTAGGACATGTTCTGAGGCATCAGGGGATCACAAATTTAGCATTAGAGGGCAGCGTGGAGAGTAATAATCGTAGAGGGAGACCAAGAGATGAATACACTAAGCAGATTCAGAAGGATGTAGGTTGCAGTAAGTACTGTGAGATGAATAAGCTTGCACAGGATAGAATAGCATGGAGAGCTGCATCAAACCAGTCTCAGGACTGAAGACCACAACAACAACAACAATGTAACAGATGTAATAATTTCCGGGTGTTTGTTATGTTAGAGATATACCTTTGTATAGAGGAAAATCTCTGTAAATGAAATATGTCATCAGTAGTAGAGTCTTACAAAATAGTGATAACAGTAATGATCTTTCAAAAGTAATTTCGTTTCCCGACCGAAACGTAATTGAGCGCTTTTGTTTTTACCCATTAAGGGTAATTGACACCGGGTAGGTACCACTGCTTTAGAGGTTACGACGGAGGTGGCTTTGGATCTATATTTTTCTTGGTGATCTAATTTATTCTTGTTGCTTGTCCGATAGTGATATCAATACGGACGCGGGCCACTTCCTATATCCTTACCTAAATGAGCTTATACATCATCTCCAGTAACCTGGGTGCCGACGGCTCAAACAACTCCAACCGTCCCCCATTAAATGTGATTCTACTTACCGCGCGCATCTGCTTCTGTTGTATTACATGTTTATAATATCTACACAGCTGTATAGAAAAACAATAGTACATCAGTGTTTTGTCTTCCGTAGAGCTTCTATTGTTGTAGTTGCGGTCTTCAGCCAAGAGACTGGTTTGATGCAGCTCTCCATGCTACTCTATCCTAAGCAAGCTTCTTCATTTCCAGGTAATTACTGCAATCTACATCCTTCTGAATCTGCTTAGTGTATTCATCTTTTGGTCTCCCTCTACGATTTTTACCCTCCACGCTGCCCTCCAATACTAAACTGGTGATCCCTTGATGCCTCAGAACACGCCCTACAAACCGGTCCCTTCTTCTAGTGAAGTTGTGCCACAAATTCCTCTTCTTCCCAATTCTGTTCAGTACCTTCTCATTAGTTACACGATCTACCCATCTAATATTCAGCATTCTTCTGTAGCACCACATTTCGAAAGCTTCAATTCTCTTCTTGTCCAAACTTGTTATCGCCCATGTTTCACTTCCATACATGGCTACGCTCCATACAAATACTTTCAGAAACGACTTCCTGACACTTAAATCTATACTCGATTTTAACAAATTTCTCTTCTTCAGAAACGCTTTCCTTGTCATTGCCAGTCTGCATTTCAATCCTCTCTCCTTCGACTATTATCAGTTATTTTTCTCCCCAAATAGCAAAACTCCTTTACTACCTCATTTCCTAATCTAATTCCCTCAGCATCACCCGACTGAATTCGACTACATCCCATTACCTTGGATTTGCTTTTTTTATGTTCATGTTATATCCTGCTTTCAAGACACTGTCCATTTCGTTCAATTGCTCTTCCAGGTGCTTAGCTGTCTCTGACAGAATTACAATGTCATCGACGAACTTCAAAGTTTTTATTTCTTCTCCATGGATTTTAATACCTACTCCGAATTTTTCTTTTGTTTCCTTCACTGCTTGCTCAATATACAGATTGAATAACATCGTGGATAGGCTACAACCCTGTCTCAATCCCTTCCCAACCACTGCTTCCCTTTCATACCCCTCGACTCTTATAACTGCCATCTGGTTTGTGTACAAATTGTAAATAATCTTTCGCTCCTTGTATTTCACCACTGCCACCTTTAGAATTTGAAATATAGTATTCTAGTCATCATTGTCAAAAGCTTTCTCTACGTCTACAAATGCTAGAAAAGTGTGTTTGCTTTTCCTCAATCGATCTGCCTAGATAATTCTTAGGGTCAGTATTGCCTCACATCTCTACGGAATCGAAACTGATCTTTCCCGAGGTAGGCTTCTTCCAGTTTTTCCATTCGTCTGTAAAGAATTTCTGTTAGTATTTTGCAGCCATGACCTATTAAACTGATAGTTCGGTAATTTTCACACCTGTCAACACCTGTTTTCACTGGGATTGGAATTATTATATTCTTCTTAAAGTCTGAGGGTATTTAACCTGTCTCATACATCTTGCTCACCAGATGGTAGAGTTTTGTCAGGCCTAGCTCTCCCAAGGCTATGAATTATTTCTAATGGAATGTTGTCTATTCCCGGGGCCTTGTTGCGACTTAAGTCTTTTAGTGCACTGTCAATTCTTCACGCAATATCATATCTCCCATTTAATCTTCATCATCGACCTCTTCTATTTCGATAATTCTCTCAAGTACATCGCCCTCGTATAGACCCTCTATATACTTCTTCCATCTTTCTGCTTTCCCTTATTTGCTCAGAACTGGTTTTCCATATGAGCACTTGATATTCATACAAGTGGCTTTTAGTACATGGACAACAATCTGTCCATCATAGTGAACATTTTTTTTCAGGAGGAAACTTCGCTTTCCGTTACCATAAAGTTTTAAACGTTTCTTACATTCTAAAATAAATCAGTCAAATGTACGTGTTTAGGACGTCTTTAGAGGGTAAGCGAAGCTGACATTGAAAATCAGATACGGGTTCTTAATTTTAATACAATCTTGCTCTTTATGTGATTACGATATTTTAGAATTTCAGTAATAAGATATATTTGTCAGGTTATTGTACTCTTATGAACTCCATTCAGTGTTAAAAGTGATATCAAAATGATTTTATTTTGTTTCCAGCCTCTATATACACAAATGAATAACTATTTCCGGTGTGCTGTACTGCCAAACATTTAGATCTTTCCCGTTTCCCTACCGCTAGGATGGTTTTTTTACTCCTGCAGGAAAGTTTATGTGTGCTGGTAAGGGCAAACAGTCATCCAGTTACAAAGAACTGGATGGTACAGTACCTAATAATACCGATGCACCGAATGAGGTGGCGAAGTGGTTAGCACACTCGACCCACATTCGGGAGACGACCGTTCAAACACGCGTCCAGCCGTCCTGATTTAGGTTTTCTGTGATGTTCCTAAATCGCTTCAGGCAAATGCTAGGATTAGTCCTTTGAAAGGGACTTCCTTCCCAATCCCTCCCTAATCCTATGGGACCGATGAGCTCGCTGTTTGGTCCCCTCCCCGACTTAACCAACCAACCAGTACCGACGGACCTGTAACGACTATTACTACGTTAAAGCATATACAATTATTCACATACATTTCGTTTCTTTCGCTCTTTATAGCCTGTCGCATGCCGCTCATAAGTAAAATGTCCTACTCATAGGCACACTAGCAACAAATTAACATTTAGGGAGGATTTGGGGGTTGATTTTGTGGGTGGTTGATCACGTCGCCGCTCAGCGGGAGCACAAACGTATGAGTTACAGAGTGTGGCGAGCCGTCCACACCCCATACCTACCCACGTACGCTCGTTCCCTGTGGTATGTGGTGGTGAACGGCAAATTAGCCACACGCCATCCCCTCCATTCCATCCATTTCACCGACGACCCATTGTGTCCACACCGTGCCGTCGTCGATTCGGACGCGCACCGCCTGACATGTGCCGTGACAGGCAGATGCTGGGATCTTCTACAACGTATGCTGGCGCTCCTGTTGCGACAACAGCCAGAGTCTGTCACGCCAGACGAAATCCTACACCCAGATACCACTTACTTTCCCACTGGCTGAAGGGCATGGTGCTGTATTACATTTTGCAAGCCGCTCCTGAAAACGCTCTGTCCTTGTGGGTCCACCTGTCAGCGACTCATGAGGCGTTCCGCCACCATGCGTTGTACCGCACATGACTATCGAACTATTTAGGCGCATTATTCGAGGATCCTCCTGCCCATTGGGGCGTTCCGAGTACTAGAAGGCACATTTAAAAATGATGCACGGCACAGATTGATCCTCAGAGCAAACGGTTTAGAGGGAGTCCCTCTTACATTCAACATCCATTACGCGAAGACGACTCGGAAGTTTCTGGTGCCGGTAGTAGGATCCCGTTATATATACAGGGTGATTCAAAAAGAATACCACAAATTTAGGAATTTAAAACTCTGTAACGACATAAGGCAGAGCTAAGCACTATCTGTCGGCGAATTAAGGGAGCTATAAAGTTTCATTTAGTTGTACATTTGTTCGGTTGAGGCGCTGTTGACTAGGCGTCAGCGTCAGTTGATGCTAAGATGGCGACCGCTCAATAGAAAGCTTTTTGTGTTATTGAGTACGGCAGAAGTGAATCGACGACAGTTGTTCAGCGTGCATTTCGAACGAAGTATGGTGTTAAACCTCCTGATAGGTGGTGTATTAAACGTTGGTATAAACAGTTTACAGAGAATGGGTGTTTGTGCAAAGGGAAAAGTTCTGGACGGCCGAGAACGAGTGATGAAAATGTAGCACGCATCCAGCTAGCATTTGTTCGCAGCCCAGGAAAATCGACTCGCAGAGCTAGCAGAGAGCTGCAAATTCCACAATCAACTGTATGGAGAGTCCTGTATGGAGAGCCGCCAGGCAGCCCGTGACAGAGCACTTCATCACTGGCCTCCAAGAAGCCCTGATCTTACCCCCTGCGATTTTTTCTTATTGGGGTATGTTAAGGATATGGTGTTTCAGCCACCTCTCCCAGCCACCATTGATGATTTGAAACGAGAAATAACAGCAGCTATCCAAACTGTTAGGCCTGATATGCTACAGAGAGTGTGGAACGAGTTGGAGTATCGGGTTGATATTGCTCGAGTGTCTGGAGGGGGCCATATTGAACATCTCTGAACTTGTTTTTGAGTGAAAAAAAGCCTTTTTAAATACTCTTCGTAATGATGTATAACAGAAGGTTATATTCTGTTTATTTCATTAAATACACATTTTTAAAGTTGTGCTATTCTTTTTGAATCACCCTGTATATATATATATATATATATATATATATATATATATATATATATATATATATATATATATATATATATATATATATGGGAAATAGGTGTATACTTATAAATAAGTGAATTTCATCCAATATAGTTCTCTACATCCTATGGAACCCCTTTCCTATCCTTGGCGCTGGGAGGGTGGAAAAAAATTGCAGTTAGCCTTGAACTGTTACTGATTTTGGTCAATTAATTTTTCTTCTGGCAGTATATATACGGAATTTAGACAAATGTGTACATAAAAGATTTGGTTGTTCCACGAGAGTTAAAACACAGGGTATTGAAGGGGGATTTAACAACATCTTGAAGAAATCGATGTTTAGTTATGATATTTATTTATATATTTCTGGGTGTATAACTAAACAGAGCAGAAGTAAAATTCAGGACGTTATTCTGGAAAAAACTGGTCTGGGGACGCTCAGTGGATGTGAAAAAAATCTGAGACAATCGTCTGAAATTCACTTTCTCCGTAAGTGGTAAATGTCAAATGAGCACGCTCGATTTCTGCTTCTCCTCACACTGGGAAAGACAAATAGGCCTTCTGTTCGATCAGATAGAAACGTATTTATGAAGATCGAAAGTCTCGTCGTTAGAGTCCAATCGTTTGTGGACCATGCGAAGGCTTTCTACAGCGGTCTTATTTACGTACAGTCTCGTTACAGTGCCACCACGTGACTCGTTACTTGGTAACTGCAGTACCGTTGTTTCTCCGAATTCAAGTTTAAATCACTTCTGGAAACATACTT
Source organism: Schistocerca cancellata (assembly GCF_023864275.1). Classification (NCBI taxonomy): domain Eukaryota; kingdom Metazoa; phylum Arthropoda; class Insecta; order Orthoptera; family Acrididae; genus Schistocerca; species Schistocerca cancellata. The sequence continues at coordinate 46,707,212 of NC_064632.1, forward strand.
TCCGATTTGTTCACAGCTGTGGAGCCCCGCAATTTACTTTTCATATACGCTTATCAAGCAAATAACACAACTCTTTAATCACAGTTTATTCAGACGAATACGGTAGATTTTTCTTCTGCTGAAAGGTATATTTATTCCAGTCCATCCTTCCAACACACTGTCTACACGGATTGTCTCAGACGTATACGTCTTTGGTATAGTTAGAGCTTGTGTCACAGCTAGTAAGGAGTCACCCTAGTGTTGATAGTGAACTTGGGAGGTCAACATTTGGAATTGCTGCTTTAAGGAACCTGTACTTGTTAAAAAGAGGCATAAAATAATTCGGTGTTGAAAGTGATAAAAGAATTCTTCTTGAGATTTATTAACCTTGATTTTTTTCTCTGTGTCTCCAGTATTGTTTACGTATTCATGAAACTGCAGGACGTTTTTATAAATGTGATACTCAGTTTTCGAAGGTTCGTACGAATCTCTAGCGCGTCACGATTAAAATTATATCACTGAGGAAGATTGGTTCTTTAACAGCCGCCTGCTGCGGCCGAGCGGTTCTAGGCGCTTCAATGTGGAACCGCACTGATGCTACGGTCGCAGGTTCGAATCTTGCCTCGGACAGGGATGTGTGTGATGTCCTTAGGTTAGTTACGTTTAGGTACTGCTAAGTCAAGGGGACTGATGACCTCAGATGTTAAGTCCCATAATGCTCCGAGCCATTTGAACCATTTGAACATAAATGTGCTACTGAGGTCAAAGCCATATCACTTACATGAAATTGTAAAGAATCCTGTATGTGTGAAAACCAATCTCAATCATAAGAAAGTAAATCAGAAAACTAGTAATTTCACGCTCAGTAGACTTGGTCAGTGCGAACTGTCTGAAAAAAAAAGAAACTAACTGTAAAAAAGAAAACTGTAATGTCGACCTGTGTAAGAATGTAACCTGGAGCACACGAAAATTTTTTCAATGACATGTGGCCCTGGTAAAATAAAGTAATTGACAAAACCTACATGACCAAAGGTAACGAAACAATCGCGTATTATAGATCTCACCTGCAAAATGAAGTTCTGGCAGAAACAGCAACATAGCAAGACTCCGCAATAGATGAAAAAAAGTACTGCTTAAGTCTAACTACAGTTGGTCCAGGGACACTGATTCATAATCTTGACACAGAATGCCAAGGAAACACATGACTGACCCTTTAAGTTCTCAAATTTCAGTTAGGAAGAACTTATAAAATAAAATATAGACTCTAATATGAAAATTCATTTGATCTAATAACTTCCACGGTACAGTAAATTAACTCGGAAGATCAATGAATAGAATAATTATCAAAAACTCGACTGTGGTGAGGGTGAAGTAGACCAACAATAAAAGTCTACGAAAATAAAAATAAACTTTTTATCTCATCAAATAATACCTTGTTCTTGATTGCAGAACCTTTTTTATGTCAGTATGCTATCCAGCTTTTGTTCTGAGTCATCATTCCTCCTCGTAATAAATCTGCAACTCACATAGTTCCAAAACTGCGTCCGTGCAGTACACTGTACACTCAACGAAACTTAGACTGCTGCACACGGCAGCTATCCACTACTGACTGTCAAAGATTCTACGACTCCACGGTGCTGCCATCACAGAGATACTGTTGCCTAACAACCGTTTCACTGACCATAGTTCTTCAAATATATCAGTTTGCTTTGCAGATATTAACACATCCAATAACATAAAAAATAGGCATTTTACACAACATATAACAGATTTCCTAGTTAATCTCAAATTTACGTTCGATTTGATATCATAAAAGTGAAATGAAGAGAAAAACAAATTCCAATATTACTATAGTCACCGATTTTGTGCTCATGAATGTTAAATTATCTATCTGCAGAAAGTTAAATTTGATTCTTTCTTTATGACCTTTGTGTAATCGTTACAGACATTTACAATCGCGCAATATTTACGTTATCTGCTGTTTTAAAATATAATCATTGACAATAATTTTCTTTTACTTACAGGTATGTACCTTGCTGCATCTTTTGACGAGTATCTTAAAGCCTTACAGATCCTCAGGGTGAGTAGAAATGTCTTTAATATTGTCAGGTGACATTACTATTTATACATACAAAGAAGGGACGTAAAGTCAGTTGTGAATGCCAGCAATTGGAACATAGTTTGGCGTTCACTGGAACTGATAACAGCGCCTCTTCCGGGACAAATAGCGTACAATTAAAGTAAGGAAGATGGAGTTCAGGACCACTGATGGGTGTTTATGACATTACTACGTGATTATGAATTTATTTTTCCGAATTAGTATACAGAAATCTGTTTCGTTCCATGAGTTTTAAAATTGCAAATAAATGTTCATGATAGCAAACTATAAGGAAGAAGAAAATGAATTAAAGGAAGAAGCATAATTCCTCTATACAAATGTCTGAAGCTGTTAACGAACTACGGTGTGAGTTTGAATGTCACTGAACACAAATGAATTTTTTAGGTGTCAAGGTGATTGATCCGCTACATGCGCTATAAGCAGTATTATTTGTATTAGAAACGCACATGGGGAAAAACATGAGATAAGACAGAAACTGTTTCATAAAGCAGACAGTTTATCTGCCACGCGAGCCGTCGAAATGGTCTAAAATCGAAGGGGTTGCGCCGAGCTGGGAGACACGAAACATTTATTTATTTACCGTAACTGCTAAAATTATAGTGCTGTACTTGAAACATGTGCTCAAGTACACTAAATGAACTGTACTGAAGGAAAAAAAACCGTCGTAGAAAAAGCGAAATTAGGTTAATGTAAGTCTGTTTACAGGGAATCACTTCAGGAAGAGAAGCACGGATATATCTAGCGGGAATCATATGCTGGACGACAATATAGAGACCATACGGAAATAAATGGGCTCTCGTGCTGACTAATAATATAAATGGTTTTGTGTGCAGGGAAAGTTGAAAAGAATATACAGCGCCATCGAAAAGACACGCCCATGAAACTAAATGTGTCCGCAAGTAGTCGTTGCACTGTATTCGTTCGATCAAGCACCGCAATATAGCAAAAAATGTATTACCGACAACATAGGGTGACGCTAATGTAAGGGATTCAGATTAAATGATGATTTCAGTATTGGGCAGTTCATTACTTGATAAACTTGTTGTTTTCCCAGGAACCACGAGTTTTCATTGTAGAATAGTATTTTGCCGGTCGTTCGCATGCATGTGTCGTAGACGGATTTCGTGGTGGCGTCAACTAAAAAGGACTTGCAATACGGCGGCTGAACTTCCTCGCATGGGGCCTCCCGGCCAACAATGCCATACGATCATTTCATTTCATTTTTCGTGGGAAACTTCCAGATGCTACAGTGTGGAACAAATCAACAAAACGAGATTAACCGCCCGTTTCTGGGAATTCAAAGCAATTTCAGACAAGAAAAGAACCGGGAGACCGGCTATTTTGACAGACGGTAAACCAACTGAAGTGAGGGATGCAATACTGCGTTTACTATCAAAAATTTTGAGGAGATTATGAGTATCTGTCTGGTATGACGGTTCACAGAAAGCGATGCTGAAGTTGAAATTCGTGCTTGTTATTTATAGTGCCCAGGAACTGAAGTCCCCAGATAAAGAGAAGGTCTAGCGTATGTTACATGGCTTCAGTCATTTGTTGACATCCATGTAATTGTAAAACGTGGTCGTGTTTACTTCGCTGATGATGCGTGATTTCACATTAGTGATACATGAAAAATTGAAATTCAAAGATCTTGAGAACCGTCAATCCACATGTCTTTCACAGAAACATCTTGCACTGTCTGAAAATTAGAGTGCATTGTGCCGTATGATCGCTTCGAATAATGGGCACTATTTTCTTTAAAACTGTAGTTAGCACTGTTGATTATCAATACATCGTTACAATGTTTATCTCGCTTCTTGAGGCAGATAGTCGTTATTTCGGTTGCAGCAGAGCAATGCCCCTTATCAAATCTATAATTCATTAATTAAGCGTAATTTTGGTGATCTGATCATCTCTAAGGGACCAGTAAACCAACAGTTCTTTAAAGAATCGAATTCTCATGTAGAAAACAGGTTCAAAAATATGGTTACAAAAGAGTTAATACGTTAAATACTCGACGTTAAGCATGTAAGTACATAAAAGGTTTGAACTTAGATTTAAAATTTGTTTGAGGTGGCCAAATGCTATTGTTACCAACCACTGGATGAAAACGGTCTGGGTATTTTGAGCTCCATTTTAAGTAAAAGCTACTTTTTCTTACGCATCTCAAAGTTTACGGCGTCATATTTCCGGAACTATTTTCGTACAATGATATGATTTTGCAGATACATTCAGCGGTGTATATGAATACTGTCAACAGACATTGTTGCAAACAGAGTTAGCAGTCAAAAAGTAATAAAATGAAACGTCATGCGTGATGCTGAAGTTCTGTTGCCTGTACAGCGAATATGAAGTAAACGATAAATGTTTCTTCTTTCGTCATTTTTTGGGGGTGTCAGAGAGAAAAAGTTTCGTAAAGTTTGTTGGAAGTCTCTGAGGGTTCTCATCCCGTATTATTTTTAATTTAAACATACGTTTATACCTCTTAATGAGAAGATTATGACAGCATTTCAATTTTTTAGATTCGGATAACAATTCCATGATGTATTTAAAATTGAAATTTTGCTGCCTCTAGCTGAAACTGGAATTGTGTTCCGAGATGGTATTTTAGTAACATAGTTTATGAACCCCATGTTGTCCCAGTTTATCGTCTCTCAACTTCTACCCCTGAGGTACCTTAAACGAAGAGTTTATCGTTGCGGTGGAGTTCAGTTTTAATATAAACAATTCAGTTTTAATACAAACAATTGTGGTTAAGTGATAAACGGATGGTTCGTTGTGTTTCCTTTCGAATTTTTACCTGATAATTGTCACGTCATGCCTAATTCAGTTCCTCAAGCAGAAGTGTATATTTTAAACATCTCACGTGAAACCGGTTTGAAGGAAACGGTACAGGTTTTCTGACATGGGTTCCTATTCAAAATACCATGTACTTACTCCACTCTAAGAGTCCTAGAAGTTTGTAACTGGAATTTCTGAACACCCTTTATATAAAGAAGAGCTACAGTTTGTTTGTTAGTTTGTAATTCATACAAATCTGTACTTTTATTCCGATCTCGTCAAAATTTTGTACTATTTACCTTCAAGACCAGAGGAAGATCACCGTCTATATAAGATTTGGTTATTTCACTTGAAAGATATACGCATGTAATAAACAAAGGCGAAAGATTGTTACCAAAAACTCTACAATTTCTTGGCCGCTCGATGTACTTCAAATATGTCTTTTGATTTGAAGCGATGCAGTTTCGCATTCAGCTTGCATTCGCTATGAGTATGAGCAAGGCACAGAGCCAGTCACTTTGTGCGACAGACATTAAACATTCCAGGCAACGTCGGGCATTGCAGTTAGTAGGAACTATTCCGATATCCACCTGAAGTGATCTAGGAAAAGTGCGGGTAACGTAAATATGTGTAGCAGGACGGGCGTTTGAAACACGCTGCTCAAGATATCGACTCCAGTTTGAGCGAATGGCAGTGGCATGTGTTCGAATCCCAGGATCTCTCGTAGTTTTCATCTGTCTGTTACCCTCAAAGGACATATCACTAGAACCTTTTACACTTTATATCAAACTGACATGAAAACAAATAGTGACGAAAATAAGAAAGGTTCTGGGAAATTACAAACTACGTTTGATGTAGGATGCTAACTTTCCAGTTGTTCGCCTGCAAGCCAGCCCGAGTGCATGTGTTTGCGATTTGTTTCACCCCAGACATCATTCGCGCCAGGGGAAGATATCCATTCACACATTATCATATCCCCTGGCAACAACTAATACGACACGGTTCCTTAGCGCATACGTAGATTCAGAAACCAAACTGAGCGAGGCAAGACAGAAAGGTGAAGATCCTCCACTAAGAAGGAGAAGAAAGAAACAACAAGAAGAAGAGTGTCATTCCCGAATGCAGACTGGAACGATAGAAAGAAACACCATTCCCTTCCTATTTACAGACACGCGTTGGTGTATAGTCTACAGGCCTGTGTTCACAACCAAAATTCTAAGTGAAACAACACAATTTTTTATATCGTGTAAATTACGATGTTGTCAATGTTGTGGGGATTTTTCTTCCAATTTGTAGTTTCTTAAATAAATTGCAGTGCATTTATAAATCCAAGTATTATTCGACGAATGCTTCAAAATTATGTACTTCTTTGAACTGCCATTTCTAGGAATTTATGAGAAAGCGATGCAGGAGAGACTGATGGAAACAAATCGTTATTATTATATTAAAATATTTTATGTGTTTTATTGCTACAATTATTAAAGTAACAGGCATCTGCAGCGTGTTAAATGCGAGGGAGACGGCATGTCATAGAGCAAGAGAGGGGAAAGTTGGGGGGCAAGGGCAAGCACTCTTTAAAATAACGTTATTTCCGCAGTAGCATACGTACGTAAACATAAAACCTCATAATATTTCGTACATACTGTTATCCTACGACCGCTTCCGTGCCAGAATGCTTAGCGTCGCTGCCTTCGGTTCGGAAGGACATGCGTTATATTCCCCGTACCTACTCATATATTCCCGGTGGAGGGATGTCTGGTACGGTATCCACTTAAAATGTAACCGTCCGTTTGATTTGCATTTTTGCACTTATTCTCTAAATCTTGTATTAGTCAGTCTTTAAGTACGTAAACAGCCATAGCAAATTCTGTCTTTGACGGCCAAGTTACAATAAAAACGGCAGCCAGAAAACAAAAATATTTCTCCTTGATTTTTTGCAGAAATAATTGATGGTGCTATGGTTTTGTCTCTTTAAAGTTGCACCGGTCCATAGCTTGGCAGACGATTCTTTCGGCAATTTTTAACGACCTCGAAAAGAACTGTTTTCCCTTAGGAAAACATTATCAGTAATATTGAACATGGTAAAATTAAAATGTTGGTAGGTTCTATCTGATGTAGTAACTGAATTACAATAGCACACAAAATGGCGCTTAAAATGATCAAGAACTAAGGGAAAAGCCTTCGGATTTAAGTAATTCGCCTTGACAAAGATACAAACACTTTTATTCATCATCATCATCATCACAATCTTGAACAGTTGCCAGCCCCATGCTAGGTCAGTTTGGAACACAAGCCTCGCCATCTCGTCATGTTCTCCATCCGTCTTTCTGTGTTCACTCTGACCCAGTAGACACCTGTTCCTTTCAACACAATTCTACACACCTTCCAGCCATCTATCCTTTGTTCTTCCTCTTGGTCGTTTCCTTCTTATCTCCATTTCACGTACACTATATTATCAAATGTATTCGGATACCCCCAAAAACATACGTTCTTCATATTAGGTGCATTTTGCTCCCACCTGCTGCCAGGTACTCCATATCAGCGACCTCAGTAGTCATTAGACATCGAGAGAGAGCAGAATAGGGGGCTCTGCAGAACTCACGGACTTCGAACGTGGTCAGGCGATGGGGTGTCACTTGTGTCATACGCCTGTACGGGAGATCTACACACTTCTAAACATCCCTAGGTCCATTGTTTCCGATGTGATAGTGAAGTGAAAACGTGAAAGGACACGTACAGCACAAAAGCGTACAGGCCGACCTCGTCTGTTGACTGACAGAGACCGCCGACAGTTGAAGAGGGTCGTAATGTGTAATTGGCAGACACCTATCCAGACCATCACACACGAATTCCAATCTTCATCAGGATCCACTGCGAGTACTATTACAGTTAGGCGGGAGGTGAGAAAACTTGGATTTCATGGTCGAGCGGCTGCTCATAAATCATACATCACTCTGGTAAATGCCAAACGACGCCTCGCTTGGTGAAAGGAGTGTAATCATTGGACGATTGAACAGTGGAAAAACGCTGTGTGAAGTGACGAATCACGGTACACAGTGTGGCGATCCGATGGCAGGGTGTGAGTATGGCGAATGCCCGGTGAAAGTCATCTGCCAGCGTGTGTAGTGCCAACAGTAAAATTCGGAGGCGGTGGTGTTATGGTGCGGTCGTGTGTTTCATGGAGGGAGCTTGCACCCCTTGTTGTTTTGCGTGGCACTATCAGAGCGCAGGCCTACATTGATGTTTGAAGCACCTCCTTGCTTGCCACTGTTGAAGAGCAATTCGGGGATGGCGATTGCATCTTTCCACACGATCGAGCACCTGTTCGTAATGCACGGCCTGTGGCTGAGTGGTTATACGACAATAACATCCCTGTGATGGACTGGTCTGCACAGAGTCCTGAACTGAACCCTGCAGAACTCCTTTGGGATGTTTTGGAACGCCGAATTCGTGCCAGGCCTCATCGACCGACATCGATACCTCTCCTCAGTGCAGCACTCCGTGAAGAATGGTCTGCCATTCCACAAGAAACCTTCTAGCAACTGATAGAACGTATGCCTGCGAGAGTGGAAGCTATCATCAAGACTAAGGGTGGGCCAATACCGTATTGAATTCCAGCGTTACCGATGGAGGGTGCCACGAACTTGTAAGTCATATTCAGCCAGGTGTCCAGATACTTCTGATCACATAGTCTATATTCTCGGAAATCCTGTTGTTACCTATTCTCTTTAAGTGCCAATGCCATCTTAGCCTTGATGACCCTGTCTTGTTCTGCAAAGATTCCTCTTTCACTATTTCCCTTACCCTTCCATTGCTCCTCCTATCCCTCCTTGTTACTCCTATCATACTTCTGAGGAACTTCATTTCACCCACTTGTAATCTACTTACATCACTTTTCTTCATTGTGGATATTTCAAATGAATAGGTCAGTAATGAATTGTAGTAACTTCTGTACATTCCTTCCCTGCTTTTTTGTCTAACATTTTTGTTACAAAAGAGGCTCCTACCATCTCGCAGGAATGGTTCTGCCTTCTGCCATGTTCACTGACCACTTTCTAATTTCTTCTATTTTCCTCTATTACTATTACTTTCAATTCAAAGGATTTCAAAATGATGCAATCGATACTCAAGAAAATATTTTTGATATTTTTTTAAAGTGAGAAGCAGTTAACATATAAACACATACTCTAGTCCAAAAGGATACAGCAAAAGATGTTAGTGGACCAGGCAATTAGCAGCAGTGTTCTTTTTTCATGACATTACACGTATTTAAACTCTAATGATAATAAGATCTTTGTAGAGAGTTATATATTATTATAGCTGTAGGTTACATGCGTCGCAGTATTACATAGGTACTATGCGTAGTAGATGCCATTATAAAATACGTATTGTTGACGAAAAGAGGGGCGACGCTACACGCTCAGCCCTTGTGAGGCCAAATCAGGAGCTGCTTGGATAAGGAAGTAGCAGCAGAATCAGAAATCATTTACTGGCAATAACGGATGGAGGGACTGGCCACATGCCGATCACACGTCCCACAATTCTCACACTGCCCTGCAGGCAGCAGTCAGCCAGTCGCAGGGATGGGAAAATAAAACAGACCGGCTAAAACTCATACCGGCATTTTAAATCTGAGTAGCCGGTGTTATTCGGTATTGGTTTGGGCTCGATTATAACACTGTTTTTAATTTTTTACTAATAATCATGTCAAAAAACCGAAATATCAATTAGAAATACACTCCTGGAAATGGAAAAAAGAACACATTGACACCGGTGTGTCAGACCCACCATACTTGCTCCGGACACTGCGAGAGGGCTGTACAAGCAATGATCACACGCACGGCACAGTGGACACACCAGGAACCGCGGTGTTGGCCGTCGAATGGCGCTAGCTGCGCAGCATTTGTGCACCGCCGCCGTCAGTGTCAGCCAGTTTGCCGTGGCATACGGAGCTCCATCGCAGTCTTTAACACTAGTAGCATGCCGCGACAGCGTGGACGTGAACCGTATGTGCAGTTGACGGACTTTGAGCGAGGGCGTATAGTGGGCATGCGGGAGGCCGGGTGGACGTACCGCCGAATTGCTCAACACGTGGGGCGTGAGGTCTCCACAGTACATCGATGTTGTCGCCAGTGGTCGGCGGAAGGTGCACGTGCCCGTCGACCTGGGACCGGACCGAAGCGACGCACGGATGCACGCCAAGACCGTAGGATCCTACGCAGTGCCGTAGGGGACCGCACCGCCACTTCCCAGCAAATTAGGGACACTGTTGCTCCTGGGGTATCGGCTAGGACCATTCGCAACCGTCTCCATGAAGCTGGGCTACGGTCCCGCACACCGTTAGGCCGTCTTCCGCTCACGCCCCAACATCGTGCAGCCCGCCTCCAGCGGTGTCGCGACAGGCGTGAATGGAGGGACGAATGGAGACGTGTCGTCTTCAGCGATGAGAGTCGCTTCTGCCTTGGTGCCAATGATGGTCGTATGCGTGTTTGGCGCCGTGCAGGTGAGCGCCACAATCAGGACTGCATACGACCGAGGCACACAGGGCCAACACCCGGCATCATGGTGTGGGGAGCGATCTCCTCCACTGGCCGTACACCACTGGTGATCGTCGAGGGGACACTGAATAGTGCACGGTACATCCAAACCGTCATCGAACCCATCGTTCTACCATTCCTAGACCGGCAAGGGAACTTGCTGTTCCAACAGGACAATGCACGTCCGCATGTATCCCGTGCCACCCAACGTGCTCTAGAAGGTGTAAGTCAACTACCCTGGCCAGCAAGATCTCCGGATCTGTCCCCCATTGAGCATGTTTGGGACTGGATGAAGCGTCGTCTCACGCGGTCTGCACGTCCAGCACGAACGCTGGTCTAACTGAGGCGCCAGGTGGAAATGGCATGGCAAGCCGTTCCACAGGACTACATCCAGCATCTCTACGATCGTCTCCATGGGAGAATAGCAGCCTGCATTGCTGCGAAAGGTGGATATACACTGTACTAGTGCCGACATTGTGCATGCTCTGTTGCCTGTGTCTATGTGCCTGTGGTTCTGTCAGTGTGATCATGTGATGTATCTGACCCCAGGAATGTGTCAATAAAGTTTCCCCTTCCTGGGACAATGAATTCACGGTGTTCTTATTTCAATTTCCAGGAGTGTAAATCTGTTTCGAAAAAGGGGTAGGCCCAGTTTTTATTCGTAAAATTGGCATTGGTTTGAAATATTGCGTTGGCACGGAAAATGTCGCTCTGGTCGCATTTTATGGCTTAAGGTACGCGTGTGTGTACAGTGCGGAAGACTTGCACCCACCTGGTCTATACGGTAGCTTCTCGCTGCCGTTGCCGGAGCGCCGGACGTCCACTGTGTTGCAGAATAGGACCAGCCCTAATCTGGAAATATTTTTACAAAGTGCCGTACCAATGAAGTGCAATGTTTCATTTGCTTTGAAAGATTAAAGAGAAAGAAAATTATGATAACAGCAATACGTTAAAAAACTTGAAAACAATTGATTTGTTGTGTAGGAACATGCGAGGCAATACTGACCCTATGACTATCTTAGAGGAAAGGTTAAGGAAAAGCAAACCTACATTTATAGCATTTGTGGACTTAGAGATAGATAGATAGTTTTTGACAATGTTGACTGGAATATACTTTAAATTTTGTAGGTGGCAGGGGTAAAATACAAGGAGCGAAAGGCTATTTACAACTTGTACAGAAACCAGACGGCATTTGTAACAGTCAGGGGGCATGGATGGGAAGCAAGATGTTATTCAATATGTGTATTGAACAAGCAGCAACGGAAACCAAAGAAAAATTTCGAGTAGGAATTAAAGTTCAGGGGGAAGAAATAAAAGGTTTGCCAATGATATTGTAATCCTGTTAGAGCCCGCAAAGGACTTGAAAGAGCAGTTGAACGGAATGGTCAGTGTTTTGAAGGGAAGATACAAGACGAACATCAACAAAAGCAAAACAAGACTAATGGAATGTAGTCGAATTAAATCAGGTGATGCTAACAGAATTAGATTAGAAAACGAGACGCTTGAAGTAGAGGATAATTTTTGCTATTTGGGTAGCAAAATAGGTGATAATAGCAGAAGTAGAGAAGATATAAAATGTAGAGTGGCAATGGCAAGAATAGAATTTCTGAAGAAGAAAAATTTGTTAACATCGAATGTAGATGTAAGTATCCGGAAGTCATTTCTGCAGATATTTGTCTGGAGTGCAGTCATGTATGGAAGTGAAACGTGGACAATAAACAGTTTAGACAAAAATAGAATAGAAGCTTTCGAAATGTGGTGCTACAGAAGAATGCTGAAAACTGGATGGGTCGATCACGTAACTAATGTGGAGGTACTCCATAGAATTGAAGGGACAAGGAATTTGTGGCACAACCAGACTAAAAGAAGGCATCGGTTGATGGGACAGATACTGAGACATCAAGGGAGCACCAATTTAGTATTTGAGGGAAATGTGGGTGGTAGAAATCCTAGAGGTAGACCAAGAGATGAATCTAGTTAGCAGATTGAGAGGGATGTAGGTAGTTACTAGGAGATGAAGGCGCTTGTACAAGATAAAGTAGCATGGAGACCTGCATCAAACCAGTCTTCAGACTGAAGAGCACAACAACGTAACATAAAAACAGCAAGTAGCTGATTGGCTGTCTGTGTCTACATATTACGCTTTTATCTGCTTGGAAGGCTTCTTCAAACTCCGTTTTCACGCTTTGCCACTAACTATTCGTAATGAGTTCAAATGGCTCTGAGCACTATGGGACTTAACATCGATGGTCATCAGTCCCCTAGAACTTAGAACTACTTAAACCTAACTAACCTAAGGACAGCACACAACACCCAGCCATCACGAGGCAGAGAAAATCCCTGACCCCGCCGGGAATCGAACCCGGGAACCCGGGCGTGGGAAGCGAGAACGCTACCACACGACCACGAGATGCGGGCTTCGTAATGAGTAAATAGTGTTACGATCGAGGATTACAAAATCATTTTTGAGCGGAGTTTCAAAAGAATAGAATCAGTAGGAGAATACTGGTGATTTTGTTGTACAATTCAACCACTTCTCACTTGTCGAGAAAACCAGTGAATGGTGGACATACTAAGTTGCCTTTTATTTGCCTATTTCATTTAATGTTTTCATTCTACGCATTTTGAAATAGAGACAGTCAACATTTTTCAGTCTTGTTCGGTTTTTACGTTTATTACAGGAAATAATGGGAATAAAAAACCGAAAAATCTGTTATTTCAGAAATCGGTTAATCTGAGCGGTTTTAACAGTCAGGTTATACTGGAATGGCGAATAAAACGATATAACCGAAAACCGATTGTTTCATCGATAACCGCCATCCCCAATCAGTCGGAACAGGCCTAAGATCTAATTACAAAATTGTTAAGGCTTTCGTGGCCACTTGTTGACAACTACCTGTTGGCTTCTTTCTTGGGTTCTTCGGCCAACGTTTATTTGATGATTTTTCTGTCGTTTCGTCAGCACGAGTGCCTGGTATTGTCAAACCTCTCGGCGTGGAGACTGTTCAGGTCGCTTAGGAGTTACACAAAAATTTACCTTGGAGGTAGAAAAGGAGTAACAGCTACCCCTTTCTCTAGATGTGCTGGTAACGAGGGATGGTGGCAACCTGGGACACAGCTTGAAACGAAAACTGTCACACACGGACCGATACCTACACAAATTGTGAAATCATCACCTGAGCCAGAAAAGAGACATGATTAATACGCGTGTAATGCGAGCAAGACGAAAATGTGAGTCGCAGCACCTCAGACGCGAGATGCAACACCTGGAAAGCTTTCTGAGGAGGAATGAGTAATTCTAACAGTTTAATAAGCTGTGTCACGGAATGAAATATTCCGCAAAATGACACATCGGAAAAAGAAATGTGGGGTACGGCCTTACTTCCATACATTCCCAGAGTGACGGACAGAATCGGCCGTATACTTCAAGAAACATGGTAAAGAATGTTTACAAACCAACAAAGAAGATCAAAGGGTGTCTCAGATGGGCAGAGGAGAAAAGGGACTCACTTGCAATGTCGGGAATATACTGTATACCATGGACTTGCGGAAGAGTCTGTGTTGGAATGACTGACGATTTATCAACACCAGGACCATCGAACATAAGAGGCGTTGCAGTTTGAGGCAGGTGGAGAAACTGACAGTGGCGGAGCACACGCCGTGTGAGACCGAACACGTAGTACTATACGCAGATACAGAAGTTCTTGCTGTAGAGAAGAGCTGCCACACCCGCTTGTTCAGAGAAGCTATTGAAGTATACAAACATGGGAATAGGTTCAACAAGAAATAAAAAAGCCTCAAGATGAACGGATCCCGGATAACCGTGCTGCAGCGAACGATAGTTGCAGGTAGCATGGGAAGAATCGCACCAGAAATGCCCACGGAAAATCCCTTGGACGTAGTCACGCCAGGTACATATACAAAAGGTGTTTGAAAAGTCCGTGCATATTCCGAGAGATGGCACCACTGGCGCGTATCGAGGTGATGTCTAGTTAGTAGTATCTCTGGAAAGAACGCACATCAAGTTTCAACCATACTGATCTATTCTTTTGTGTTTGGCATTAATGTGAATCAAGGAAGTCGACTGATTGTCAAAAAACGGACTGAAAAGAATTTCATGTGGTGATTAAACATTACTTTGTGAAAGGCAAAACGACTCAGGAGATTAAAGAGAAGCTTGATAAACATTCGGTGGCTATGCAACTTCAATTATAACAGTTTATAAGTGGTTTCAAAAGTTTCGGAGTGGTCATATGGGCATAAGTGATGCTGAACGTTCTGGACGCTCTGTGGAGGTTACGACTCCAGAAATCATTGATAAAATCGATGATATGGTGATGGTTGACGGAAGAGTTAAGGTGCGTGAGATTGCTAGTGCTGTGGGCATCTCGAGTGAATGGGTACATAATATTTTGTATAGACATTTGGACATGAGAAAGCTATCCGCAATATTGGTTCCGTCATTGCTCACGCTTGACCAAAAACGAAATCGTGTGAGGTGTTGCAAGGATGGTTTGCAGCTGTTCAGGAAGAATCCGCAGGACTTTAAGCGTCGTTTCGTCACTGTGGATGAAAAATGGATGCATTACTATACTCCTGATACCAAACAACAATCTAAACAATGGGGTACCAAGGGAGAATCTGCACCAAAAAGGCGAAGACTATTCCTTCGGCCGGAAAGGTCTTTTGGGATTCGCAAGGAATAATCCTCACCGACTATCTGGAAAAGTATAAAACTATTACAAGTGCATATTATTTATCGTTAGTGGACCGTCTGAAAACAGAGCTGCAAGAAAAACGTCGGCGATTTGACCGCAAAAAAAAAAAAAAAAAAAAAATCCTTTTCCATCACGACAATGCACCAGCACACAGCTCAGCAGTTGTAGTCGCAAAATTAATGGAAATAGGATTCTGTTGTGTCTATACAAGACAGTCTAGACACAGGGTGAGGTTACCGATAGGCACGCGTACACACACGCCGGCTGGCGTGAGTTCTGGAACGGGATAATTAGTGAATGCGATAAAGAAAAGAACGTAGCTACTAGAACACTTAACTTTTATGCATCCTTTGGTATACAGCAATCTTGATGATACAAGTGAGACTCATTAAGATACATGCAATGTTACAAATGGCGCCTTGCTAGGTCGTAGCCATTAACTTAGCTGAAGGCTATTCTAACTGTCTCTCGGCAAATGAGAGGAAGGCTTCGTACGTCTAGTCGCTAGCAATGTCGTCCGTACAACTGGGGCGAGTGCTAGTCCGTCTTTCTAGACCTGCCATGTGGTGGCGCTAGGTTTGCAAGTACTGACAGTGGCGACACGCGGGTCCAGCATGTACTAATGGACCGCGGCCGATTTAAGCTACCACCTAGCAAGTGTGGTGTCTGGCGGTGACACCACAGATTCCAACTCGTTTCACATCCCTCCTAATCTCCAGACTTGGCTCTCTCGGAGTGCTATTTGTTCCCCAATTTGAAGAGGTGTCTGGTGGGACAAAATTTTATACAAACGAGGAGGTGATTGTAGCAACTAATAGCTATTTTGCAGACTTGGACAATTCCTATTATTCGGAGGGGATCAACAAATTCGAACAGCGTTGGACGAAGTGTATAAATCGAAAAGGAGACCATGTCGAAAAATAAAAATGTTTTGCCCCAAACACGTAAGTAGCTTTTATTTTTGAACGGACTTTTCTAATGCCCCTCATAGTCTGCGGCCGTGTGCTCGACTCCAGTCTATCGCCATCGACGGAGAGTGAAACTTTGACAATAACAGCCACTCGTGCTGATGAATAATCATCAGACAAACGTCGGTCGAAGAACCCGAGAGAGAAGCTAAAGCCGTCGGCACACGGACCGTGCTGTCGAACGTTAACGTTGAGCGTGCCAAGTTCAACGTGCTGCTGGACGCTCAGGAACGATGCGACTTGTGCATACGGTACGTGGGCCCCAACGTGGTATACGCGATCGCAACGCACTCCAGCGGCAGTTGAGGGATGTTTCTAGTTCGTAAATCACACTGATTACTCAACGAGTGCGCGTAAAATTCCCACGTTAGTTCTATTAAAACGCACATTTCCTTCATCGTCCACGAAAAGGAAAGTACCATGTCCAGTCAATAAGGACACAGGCTTATAAAAGTTCCATTACAAACAGTGCGGTACAAATTTGGAATACTTCTCTGCATAGGATAAACATTATTTCATCGTTCCCACATTTTAGTAAAACCCCAAGATCAGTCTTACTTGATTCCTCTCCCATCCCCGCCCCCTGCCACGTCTTCACTGTTGCATCCCCCCTACCCTCCATCTCTACACCCTACATCTCCTTTCCCAAAGTGGCTTCCATCAACTGCCCCTCCCAGATGGTGCCCTCTCTCCCTCCATTTATCCCTTCTATCAACTCTGATCCTCACCCCCCTCCTTTCCTCCGTCCTTTCCCTGGGCTCCCTCTTCCTCCCCCCTTCCATCCTGGGTTTTCTCCCCGCCTACCCTGTCCCTATCTCCTTTCTCCCCCCCCCCCCCCCCCGAGTCCTTTTGTACACCCCCCTCTGCCTTCCCCACTCCCTGGCACGTCTGCTCAGCACCCCCCCCCCCACACCTCTTATGGATCCTCATCTTCCATTGGCTCCTTTCCCCCCCTCCCCCTTCACTTTTCCTCTCCTTCCCCCTTTTTTTCCCCCCACTTGCTCTCGGGTGTGGTATGTCATATTTGTGACAACTTTTTAGTGCAGTGTTTAAGTTAGTGTTCAGTGTTGTGCGTCTTTCCAGAGTGTTGCGAACAGAAACCATGCTGTCGCTGGGTGTGCATTTTATATCTCTTGCGAACAGAACCCAGACTGTCGCCGTGTTTTTTAATTGTCTGTCTATTATTTTTCTGCTTCCTGTGTATTTTATTAGCATAATCAGCCCTGTGTTTTATGTTTTAAGCTCCAGAATTTTCTGCCGTTTTACCTTTAAGTCACCGATTTTATCGCCAACTGTTATTATTTTTTTATAATCTTCATCTTTTTAAAACAAATTCTGTAGGCTGAAGAGCGGCGTAATAAGCTGCTACCAGCCCGCTCCCTTTAGGGGGAATCGAAACTCAATAAAGAAAAAAAAATCTTTCTTGATCACTGTTCCTACCCAGTAGCAGAATCTTTGTAACATGTGAATTACGAAGTGCAAAAAAAATGAGAAAAATATTTTTATACAAGTAGCGCAAGTTGTCCTGCAGATTAAGCCAATCGAACGAAGTCACCTCTCAAAAAAAGGTGAGCTTATATTTACATAACATCAAATATTATAACATATACTTATATTAAACTAATAACAAAGTATCAGAACCTAATGAAAACGCGAATGTTAGGAAAAAAAAAATTGGATGTGTTAAGACGCGATCTACCGCCCCAAAAAAAACTCTTTAGGGGGAGAGACAGTACTCACTACGCTAAACCGACAACAAGTTTTTTGTTCTGAACCATGTTGTGTTACCCGTGCTAAAAGCGTTAATCGTAGGTAATTATGTTACTAATTGAAATTTAATTATAACAAATTGTACCAAGAACAATGCGGTTTGGGTGGATCTTCAGTGTGTCGCTGCCTTCAAATAGTATACTCTCATAATACGCAAGTTACAATAATTCTTTTGCCACGAATGTGATCTTTCTCATTATTTTATTGGAACGAATAACACAACTAACAACGGGTTTTCCAGTGATTCTCAATTTGCTGGTACTCAGAAACGGCATATATACATATAGGCTTGAAATGAATGCCAATATGGCGCCTCACAAATCTGTGCTGAAGGGAGACGGCCGGCGTGTGACGTAGGTGGCGTTGTGCCATCTCATTGGTCAACGCTCAGACGCACGCTCAGGATATCTGACATGCCAGATACTGCTCTGCACGTCCGGAAAGACTCCCGAACGTGCTATTCCACGGTATGACGTCAGAAACTCGGCACGCTCAACGCTTGGATGCACGGTCCGTGTGGCGACAGCTTAAGGGGCTCCGGAACGCCCTATACTTGCAATGTTAAAATAACGCTTATAAATTACATCTTTCCTCACAAAGTATTTGAGGTAGGAAGTTGAACTTTTTACAGATTATTTATTGGAATATGGGCTACACCTTAACACAGGGATTTTACAAAATTTTAGTTCAGTTATTAAAGATGATTTTTTTTCAATTGTAATGAAAATTCACAACATTTTTTTGCAATTTTTTTATTTATATATTCAAAAATATACAGTTTTTTGGAAAAAAGGCTGTGTTAAATTATCCAGAAGGTACTGTGTAACATTTACTGAAAGTTTGAAACAAATATGTGTGGAAGATCCTTAGAAAACATGTAATTAGTATGAGAAAATAAAAAGTTTTGGGAATCGAGCGACAAAGATTGGATTAACTTTTTAGTGCATTCCAGGTCCATGGAATGGATTATCTTCATCCTCTGCAAACTCCTCCTCCAGCTTCCTCTTGTTCCTCCTCCTGTTTACTCTTGCTTGTATTTCTAGACTCTTTACAGCCCTGTCTGCAGCCCGAAGGCGTTCCTTGTCTAAAGCAAGCATCGCTCGTACCATGTTAGAACCTATCTTCATTGGCATATTTCTAAATACCTTGCACCTTACAATGTTGCCATCATTGAAAGTCGCAACAGCATCGTACACACCAAAGTGAAGTGTTCCTATTCCAACAAATACAGTCTTGGGAATTCTCGACAATATAACACTGTTTACACTTTCATTGGGGTTTTGAGTTTTTCCGTGAATACAGTTTTTCAACAGTTCAGGTGCTGCTAAGTCTCTGAAAATAGGTTTTATCACCTCCATTATTGCATGAGGCAGACTACGCTTATGAATGTACACTTCACCAGTTAGCAATCCTTTGTTATATTTTCACCAACTGTCGTCTTCTTTGGGACACAAGCTATGTTGGGGATTTTCATCGGTTGAAGAAGTATGAAAAAAAAGAGCCCAAACAGCCTTCTTCATTTCGTCGACACTTTGTGTATTTCTAATAACTTTACTTTTACTCATTATTATACTTCAACAAAACAGAGACTCAAGAAACAGAATTAATTACGAATATTTTCGAGATAACGACAGAGTAAATAACATGAAACAATCGACAATCACATCAGCGATATATATTGAACCATCACAGGTTAGCCACAACACATACTTTATCTCACATCACTAAAATGTACCTGATGAACACGGACGTTAATAATAACACCATTTGACAGCAGTTTAACAGCGCCACAGTGGGTCACGCCCATGTAGAACATATTTCAAAAAAAATTAAAAATAGTTGTAGTCTTCGGAATTGAATAAATTATATATCTATTAAAAGGTAATAGTCTGCAGATTCAGAAAACGCAAAAAAGTAAAAATTGAACTGTTCATGAACAGACAGTTTACTTAACATGGTCTATCCGGGTTTTCATATGTCAAGCATTAGCCGGTGCAAAGTTTTAGCGATCTTACTCGTATCACCTACACTTCCCGTATCGTTACATTTCGCTGTTGTGGTAATGACCAGTCGCCTGCCCCAGATGATCCTCGACGTAAAAAGTAATTGCTACGGCAGCCAAAGTGGGGGACGCTTCTTGAAAGAGAGAGGGAGGGGGGCGTGTCCTATTTACGGAAGTGCAGTGCGGTATTTCGAGAGCCGGCGCGATGCCGCATTGCCGTCGTCGCCGATACGGCGGCGTGGCTCTGCCTAGCCGGGGCGCCGCTGTTCGCGCGCCGCACGTGGCCGCGCCAGCGCCGGCTGGCGGGCCGTTACTGCTGCCGGGCACGCAACAACCCCACGGAGGCGGCGGGGCGGCCCATTCTGACGAAGTTCTGGCCGGGCGGCTTTAGTGGAAACCCTGTTTCCCGACCGAATCTACTTCCTTTCGAAGCGAGGCGCGAAGGTCTCGGAGAGGCTTACCTGCCGACTGCTCAATAGGACGGCGTTTCCTCGCAGTTCTTTTGATGTAGAACGAGGACGCTTCCGAAACAGCGACCACAGAGCAACCTTCTATCTCAGGGGACTGCTTTAGTAGGGGATGAAAGTGGTGACAGTAATTTTGATGTACACGCAAGACTAGTTATTACACCCCCCTGCTTCCCGGGATTTGCGAAATTACAAGTTGACAATCACCGTGAATTATGATTTTTGACCCGCGTCGGGATGAGGCATCCGAATCCGAAGTAAATAACGATTATTCCGCGGGAAACAGGAGACGTCATAACTTGGTCGTTATTGAATGAGTAATTTCATTCAATAACGATTGGTAAATGAAATAAGGAAATAATTCGGAAATAAATTTTGCCAGTGGAACTTTTGCCGAAAGAAACGATTAAGTGGTAAAAGCAATTAAAAAATCGGTCGCCAGCTCAACTGACGAGCGACAGTACTGTTAAGTACGTGAATAATTGTGTCAAAAATAAAGTTTACCGGTTTGTAGCGCAGCAGGTGGAACGGGAACTTTTACGTAAGTGCTGTGTCAGGCTCAGTAGTCATATAAAACAATGTCATAACCATCTAACTACACTTATTTTGTTCATAATTTGTCAGCTAAGTGCAATGCTGACAACACAGCTAATTGTCTATTGAGATTTTGAAAAATGGACTGTCATTCTGTCTTAAAAATTAGGTACTTTGCACAGTTTAATCTACTGAAAATGAAATATATTGCCAATAATTGATTAACTACGTTTTGAATGATAATAATTCATTAATTGGGGGATTGTCAGGTGGAATGAGCTTTATAGTTTCATGAAATATCCTTGAATTAACTTCAGCTGAATATGCATTGAAATAAGTCTTAATAATCAAATTTATTACTTCAGTCTATTATTAAGTTAATACGATTGGCGTAAGCTTATTAAGTGCAAGAATTAACTACGATAACCAGTCTGGAATTTACTCTTCACCGTCTATGCAAATAATTTGATAATTAACATATTTTCTCTTGATAATGGCGTTACACACTCGGTTCAATAAGGTAAGGATTGGAAGGAACCTACTTGGTGTTATTGTCGGGTGGAATGTAACTGCAACACTTCGATTATAAAGTGCCTGTTATTAATTGTTCAACTTCAGAGAAAAGCACAGTCACTGGCAAGCCTTCTACAATTTTATCTTACGGAAATTACGTAGATTTTACTTCCCTCGTTGTCGGTGGATCGACGGTAGTCCACGGCGGCGGCACAATGTGGCAGCGGGCTTTTACTGTTGCGACTTGGGCCCACACTTAAGTCCTCGTTTCTTCAGCACGATGCCCATTCATCCATAATAACTTGCCCGGCCATGCTTCCAGATATGCCGACCATTACTTTCCCGTCGTACTTAGATCCACACACTAGCCGTTAGATGTAACACGTCTTACTCCGAGCACGGCGTTACTGCTACTACTACCCGCTGGCGCGCTCCCGCGCCCAGAGGCGCGACAAAACAATCTCTCTGACTTCAACGTTAACTAAATATGCCTTCACTTGCCAGCGTTAAATATTACATAATTTAAACATAGTATTTACAATACATATTTACACTAGACAATACATCGTATACAAACAGTTTCATGTGTTAGCGAAAAAATTCATAGCTAGGACTGCGTTGTAGCGTCACATAGTGTGCGAAACTTGGGACGAAAGTAACTTTCGCGTGGTGTGTCACTGCCTAGTAACATCGCTCGATGAAACTTGGAGTATACATAGAAGGAACTGCACAGTATAGTACAGAGGGTAAATGAAAGAAATACGTAAAGAGACGATCAGAAATGACACTTTTTTCAAAGACAATAATTACACTGAAATCATTGCGACTTAACAGTGAGGTGACAAAAGTCATGGTATAGTTACAGGGTGTTTCAAAAATGACCGATATATTTGAAACGGCAATAAAAACTAAACGAGCAGCAATAGAAATACACCGTTTGTTGCAATATGCTTGGGACAACAGTACATTTTCAGGCAGACAAACTTTCGAAGTTACAGTAGTTACAATTTTCAACAACAGATGGCGCTGCGGTCTGGGAAACTCTATAGTACGATATTTTCCACATATCCACCATGCGTTGCAATAATATGGCGTAGTCTCTGAATGAAATTACCCGAAACCTTTGACAACGTGTCTGGCGGAATGGCTTCACATGCAGATGAGATGTACTGCTTCAGCTGTTCAATTGTTTCTGGATTCTGGCGGTACACCTGGTCTTTCAAGTGTCCCCACAGAAAGAAGTCACAGGGGTTCATGTCTGGCGAATAGGGAGGCCAATCCACGCCGCCTCCTGTATGTTTCGGATAGCCCAAATCAATCACACGATCATCGAAATATTCATTCAGGAAATTAAAGACGTCGGCCGTGCGATGTGGCCGGGCAGCATCTTGCATAAACCACGAGGTGTTCGCAGTGTCGTCTAAGGCAGTTTGTACCGCCACAAATTCACGAAGAATGTCCAGATAGCGCGATGCAGTAATCGTTTCGGATCTGAAAAATGGGCCTATGATTCCTTTGGAAGAAATGGCGGCCCAGACCAGTACCTTTTGAGGATGCAGGGACGATGGGACTGCAACATGGGGCTTTTCGGTTCCCCATATGCGCCAGTTCTGTTTATTGACGAAGCCGTCCAGGTAAAAATAAGCTTCGTCAGTAAACCAAATGCTGCCCACATGCATATCGCTGTCATCAATCCTGTGCACTATATCGTTAGCGAATGTCTCTCGTGCAGCACTGGTAGCGGCGCTGAGGGGTTGCCGCGTTTGAATTTTGTGTGGATAGAGGTGTAAACTCTGGCGCATGAGACGATACGTGGACATTGGCGTCATTTGGACCGCAGCTGCAACACGGCGAACGGAAACCCGAGGCCGCTGTTGGATCACCTGCTGCACTAGCTGCGCGTTGCCCTCTGTGGTTGCCGTACACGGTTAGTCTAGATTTTCTTTTGATGATAAGGGTTATTATATTTCGTTTGGTATAATTGGTTTATTGTTTGTCGCCTTACCTTTCCAGCACGTTCATCCGTCACGTTCCCAGTTCGTTGAAATTTTTCAAACAGATCCTTTATTGTATCGCTTTTCGGTCCTTTGGTTACATTAAACCTCCGTTGAAAACTTCGTCTTGTTGCAACAACACTGTGTTCTACGCGGTGGAATTCCAACACCAGAAAAATCCTCTGTTCTAAGGAATAAACCATGTTGTCTACAGCACACTTGCACGTTGTGAACAGCACACGCTTACAGCAAAAAGACGACGTACAGAATGGCGCACTCACAGACTGCGTTGTCTTCTATATCTTTCACATCACTTGCAGCGCCATCTGTTGTTGAAAATTGTAACTACTGTAATTTCGAAAGTTTGTCCGCCTGAAAATGTACTGTTGTCCCAAGCATATTGCAACAAACTGTGTATTTCTATCGCTGCTCGTTTAGTTTTTATTGCCGTTTCAAATATACTGGTCATTTTTGAAACACCCTGTATATGCACAAGTACACGGTAGTATCGCGTGCATACGGCATAAAACGGCAGTGCATTGGCGGGTTTGTACTCAGGTGATTCATACGAAAAAGTTTCCGACGTGATTATGACCGCAGACTTCGAATGTGGAACGATAGTTGCAGCTAGACCCATGGGACAATCCATTTTGGAAATCGTTAAGGATTCACTATTCCGAGATTCACAGGGTCACGAGTTTGCGAGAACACCAAATTTTTAGGCATTACCTCTCACCATGGACATCGCAGCGGCCGACGGCGTTTACTTAATGACCGAGAGCAACGGCGTTTGCGTTGAGTTGTCAGCGCTAAGAGACAAGCAGCACTGCGTGAAATAATTGCAGAAATCGGAGGGGAACATACGACGAACGTATCAATTAGGATAGTGAGGCGAAATTTGGCGTTAACGAATTATGGCACCAGACGACCGACGCGATTGACATTTGGCAAGCCATCCCGGTTGGCCGAGCGCTTTTAGGCGCTAGTCTGGAACCGAGCGACCGCTACGGTCGCAGGTTCGAATCCTGCCTAGGGCATGGATGTGTGTGTAGTCCTTAGGTTAGTTAGTTTTAAGTAGTTCTAAGTTCTTGGACAAGAAGAGAATAGAAGCTTTCGAAATGTGGTGCTACAGAAGGATGCTGAAGATTAGATGGGTAGATCACACAACTAATGAGGAGGTATCGAATAGAATTGGGGAGAAGAGGAGTTTGTGGCACAATTTGACAAGAAGAAGGGACCGGTTGGCAGGACATGTTCTGAGGCATCAAGGGATCACAAATTTAGCATTGGACGGCAGCATGGAGGGTAAAAATCGCAGAGGGAGACCAAGAGATGAATACACTAAGCAGATTCAGAAGGATGTAGATTGCAGTAAGAACTGGGAGATGAAGAAGCTTGCACAGGATGGAGTGAGATCCGAAATGTGAAATAATTTGGGTGAAGGTCACGTTTAAAGCAGGCTCAAACATGGTAATTGGATGTCTCTATAGGCCCCCTGGCTCAGCAGCTGTTGTGGCTGAGCACCTGAAGGATAATTTGGAAAATATTTCGAGTAGATTTCCCCACCATGTTATAGTTCTGCGCGGAGATTTTAATTTGCTGGATATAGACTGGGAGACTCAAACGTTCATAACGGGTGGCAGGGACAAAGAATCCAGTGAAATTTTTTTAATTGCTTTATCTGAAAACTACCTTGAGCATTTAAACAGAGAACCGACTCGTGGCGATAACATATTAGACCTTCTGGTGACAAACAGACCCCAACAATTTGAAAAAGTTTACGCAGAACAGGGAATCAGCGATCATAAAGCGGTTACGGCATCGATGATTTCAGCCGTAAACAGGAATATTAAAAAGGGTAGGAAGATTTTTCTGTTTAGAAAAAGTGACAAAAAGCAGATTTCAGAGTACCTGTTGGCTCAACACAAAAGTTTTGTCTCAAGTACAGATAGTGTTGAGGATCAGTGGACAAAGTTCAAAACCGTCGTACATAATGCGTTAGATGAGTATGTGCCAAGCAAGATCGTAAGAGATGGAAAAGAGCCACCGTGGTACAACAAGCGAGTTATAAAACTGCTGCGGAAGCAAAGGGAACTTCGCAGCAAACATAAACATAGCCAATGCCTTGCAGACAAACAAAAATTACGCGAAGCGAAATGCAGTATGAGGAGGGCTATGCGAGAGGCGATCAATGAATTAGAAAGTAAAGTTCTATGTACTGACTTGGCAGAAAATGGCTCTGAGCACTATGGGACTCAACTGCTGTGGTCATAAGTCCCCTAGAACTTAGAACTACTTAAACCTAACTAACCTAAGGACAGCACACAACACCCAGCCATCACGAGGCAGAGAAAATCCCTGACCCCGCCGGGAATCGAACCCGGGAACCCGGGCGTGGGAAGCGAGAACGCTACCGCACGACCACGAGATGCGGGCCTTGGCAGAAAATCCTAAGAAATTTTGGTCTTATGTCAAAGCGGTAGGTGGATCAAAACTAAATGTCCAGGCACTCTGTGACCATAATGGTACTGAAACAGAGGATGACAGACTAAAGGCCGAAATACTAAATGTCTTTCTCCAAAGTTGTTTCACAGAGGAAGACTGCACTGTAGTTCCTTCTCTAGACTGTCTCACAGATGACAAAATGGTAGATACAGAAATAAATGAAAGAGAGATAGAAAAACAATTAAAATCGCTCAAAAGAGGAAAGGCCGCTGGACCTGATGGGACACCAGTTCGATTTTACACAGAATACGCGAAGGAACTTGCCCCCTTCTTGCAGCGGTGTAGAAGATATTTAGAAGAGCGTAGCGATCCAAAATACTGGAAAAGGGCACAGGTCATCCCCGTTTTCAAGAAGGGACGTCGAACAGATGTGCAGAACTATAGATCTATATCTCTAACGTCGATCAGTTGTAGAATTTTGGAACATGTATTATGTTCGGGTATAATGACTTTTCTGGAGACTAGAAATCTACTCTGTAGGAATCAGCGCCCGCATCTCGTGGTCGTGCGGTAGCGTTCTCGCTTCCCACGCCCGGGTTCCCGGGTTCGATTCCCGGCGGGGTCAGGGATTTTCTCTGCCTCGTGATGGCTGGGTGTTGTGTGCTGTCCTTAGGTTAGTTAGGTTTAAGTAGTTCTAAGTTCTAGGGGACTTATGACCACAGCAGTTGAGTCCCATAGTGCTCAGAGCCATTTGAACCATTTTTTTTAGGAATCAGCATGGGTTTCGAAAAAGACGGTCGTGTGAAACCCAGCTCGCGCTATTCGTCCACGAGACTCAGAGGGCAATAGACACGGATTCCCAGGTAGATGCCGTGTTTCTTGACTTCCGCAAGGCGTTCGATACAGTTCCCCACAGTCGTTTAATGAACAAAGTAAGAGCATATGGACTATCAGACCAATTGTGTGATTGGATTGAAGAGTTCCTAGATAACAGGACGCAGCATGTCATTCTCAATGGAGAGAAGTCTTCCGAAGTAAGAGTGATTTCAGGTGTGCCGCAGAGGAGTGTCATAGGACCGTTGCTATTCACAATATACATAAATGACCTGGTGGATGACATCGGAAGTTCACTGAGGCTTTTTGCAGATGATGCTGTGGTGTATCGAGAGGTTGTAACAATGGGAAATTGTACTGAAACGCAGGAGGATCTGCAGCGAATTGACGCATGGTGCAGGGAATGGCAATTGAATCTTAATGTAGACAAGTGTAATGTGCTGCGAATACACAGAAAGATAGATCCTTTATCATTTAGCTACAGAACAGCAGGTCAGCAACTGGAAGCAGTTAATACCAAAAATTATCTGGGAGTACGCATTAGGAGTGATTTAAAATGGAATGATCATATAAAGTTGATCGTCGGTAAAGCAGATGCCAGACTGAGATTCATTGGAAGAATCCTAAGGAAATGCAATCCGAAAACAAAGGAAGTAGGTTACAGTACGCTTGTTCGCCCACTGCTTGAATACTGCTCAGCAGTGTGGGATCCGTACCAGGTAAGGTTGATAAATGATACAGAGATGATCCAACGGAGAGCAGCGCGCTTCGTTACAGGATTATTTAGTAATCGCGAAAGCGTTACGGAGATGATAGATAAACTCCAGTGGAAGACTCTGCAGGAGAGACGCTCAGTAGCTGGGTACGGGCTCTTGTCAAAGTTTTGAGAACATACCTTCACCGAAGAGTCAAGCAGTATATTGCTCCCTCCTACGTATATCTCGCGAAGAGACCATGAGGATAAAATCAGAGAGATTAGAGCCCACGCAGAGGCATACCGACAATCCTTCTTTCCACGAACAATACGAGACTGGAATAGAAGGGAGATCCGATAGAGGTACTCAAGGTACCCTCCGCCACACACCGTCAGGTGGCTTGCGGAGTATGGATGTAGATGTAGATGTAGATGTAGAAGTTGTGGAGTATGGTACTTCAAAGGCTTGCACAGTCTGGAGTAGCATGGAGAGCTGCATCAAACCAGTCTCAGGACAGAAGACCACAACAATAACAACAACAACAAGTTCTGAGGGCCTGATGACCTCAGAAGTTCAGTTCCATGTTACTCAGAGCCATTTGAACAATTTTTTGAACTTTTGGTAACAGCACGGCATCACCTGTAGCGCCTGTCCTGGAATCGTTAACATATCGGTAGGACCCTAGACTACTGGAAAACTGTGGCCTGGTCAGATGAGTCCCGCTATCAGTTGGTTACAGCTGATGGTAGGGTTCGAGTGTTTCGCAGACCCCAGTAAACGATGGACCCACGTTGTCAACATGGCACTGTGCAAGCTCGTGGTGACTCGATAATGGTGTGGGCTGTCTTTACGTAAAATGAGCCGTGTCCTTCAGTCCAACTGAACCGGTAATTGACTGGAAATGGACACGTTTGCCTACTTCGAGACTATTTGCAACCATTCATGGACTTCATGTTCCCCATGACAATGCGCCAAGTCAGGCCACGTCAACGGGTTATAGTTGTCTGCAATTGTTTTGAAGAACATACTGGACAATTCGAGTGAATGATAAGGTCACCCAGATCGCCCGACATCAATTCCATCGAACATTTTCGGGACATACCCGAAAGATCAGTTATTGTACAAAATCCTGCACCGGCACCATTTTCGTAATTATGAACGGCTATAGAGGCAGGATAGATCAATATTTCTGCAGGGGACTTCCAACCACTTGTTGAGACGATGCCACATCGAGTTGCTGCACTGTGCCGGGTAAAAGGAAGTCCGGCACGATATTAGGAGGCATTCGATGAATTCTGTCATCTCAGATGATGATGATGATGTTTGGTTTGTGGGGCGCTCAACTGCGGGGTTATCAGCGCCCGTACAATTTCCCAACCTTTGCTCAGTCCAATTTCGCCACTTTCCTGGATGATGATGAAATGATGAGGACAACACAAACACCCAGTCATCTCGAGGCAGGTGAAAATCCCTGACCCC
This sequence comes from Schistocerca cancellata, assembly GCF_023864275.1. Lineage (NCBI taxonomy): Eukaryota > Metazoa > Arthropoda > Insecta > Orthoptera > Acrididae > Schistocerca > Schistocerca cancellata. The sequence continues at coordinate 46,736,044 of NC_064632.1, forward strand.
GCCGGGAATCGAACCCGGGACCCCGTGCTCGGGAAGCGAGAACGCTACCGCGAGACCACGAGCGGCGGACTGTCATCTCAGTGTATGATGCTTCGCTGAACGTTAAAACAGGCAGGACGGCTGTCGAAGTATTCGTAATCAAGTTCCAGACTTTAGTGCCGTCTAGGATATTTCTCACGGTCAAATTATTCTTGGAACCGAGAGCTGGCTGAGACACGAGACGGAAAGCTGTGAGGTATTTAGCGAGTCGAGGAACGTATATCGGAAAGACAGATAAGAGACCATAGGAGGAGGAGTTTTCATTACAGCTGACAAAAATACTGTCTCTATTGAGGTCGACGTTGAGTGTGACAGTTAAGTTGTAAGTAGGCTGTTTATGTTTTCTTATCGGCAACGTTACGTAGCGCTCGGTATTTTATGAAAATCACTGGCTGTGCTGTGTGCAGTCTGTAGCTAGTTTGCATTGTTGACTGCCATTGTAGTGTTGGGCAGCGGCAGCTGGATGTGAACAGCGCGTAGCGTTGCGCAGTTGGAGGTGAGCCGCCAGCAGTGGTGGATGTGGGGAGAGAGATGGCGGAGTTTTGAAATTTGTAAGACTGGATGTCAATTATGAATATTAAGGTAAATACATTGTTTGTTCTCTATTAAAATTTTTCATTTGCTAACTATGCCTATCAGTAGTTACTGCCTTCAGTAGTTTGAATCAGTTATTTAGCTGGCAGTAGTGGCGCTCGCTGTATTGCAGTAGTTCGAGTAACGAAGATTTTTGTGAGGTAAGTGATTTGTGAAAGGTATAGGTTAATGTTAGTCAGGGCCATTCCTTTGTAGGGATTTCTGAAAGTCAGATTGCGTTGAGCTAAAAAATATTGTGTGTCAGTTTAAGCACAGTCGTATATAATTTTTCAAAGGGGACGTTTCAAAGTCATCTGTTGCGTATAACAGATGTAAGTTAAACCAAGTTAACTGTTGGTTGGCTTTGACCGGACACCCGATTCTGACAGTTCTAGAGTCATTCAAATGACGTCCACAGTCAATAGCGTGTAAATGCCCAGATCATGCAATACTAATTGGAGGCGTCTTTAACCTGCCGAGTACAGACTAGGATGTCTATGGACTCATTGCGAGGCATACAGACAGGCATTCATGTGAAATACTTTTGAACACGTTGTCTGAAAATTGTCTTGAGCAGACAGCTCGGCAGTCCTCACGCAGTGGAAAAATCTTTGACCTTGTAGCTACAAATAGTTCAATCTTATCGGTAATGTCAGTATAGAAACGGGTATTAACGATCATGACGTCATCATAGTGACTATGATGATGAAGATTAATGAATCGGTCAAGAAGGCCAGGAGAGTGTTTCTACTAGATAGAATGGATAAGCAGGTATTAACATCTCACTTAGACGGTGATTTGACATCACTTATTTCCGGTAAGATGGATGTAGAGGAATTATGGGCAAAGTTTAAGTAGATTATAAACCGTGCTGTGAAGAGTTGCGTGCCTAGTAAGTCGATAAGGGATGTAAAAAGACCCACCACATTTTATTAACGAAATTCGGCTGACTGAGGAAGCAGTGGTTGTTACACTCTCGGTTCAAAAGGGAAAGCATAAATGACAAGCGAAGGTTAGTAGGGATCCGTGCGTCTGTGAGAAGGTCTATGTGCGAAGCTTGCAACTACCACCGTTACACACTAGCAAAAGATCTGGCAGACAACTCGAGAAAGTTCTGGTCGTATGTAAAATCGCTCGCTCAACGGGTCTAAGTTGGATTTAGCCACTGGTGAGGGTCGTTAGTTCAACCAACTATCGATTCTACAGCCACTTGAACTATCGCTTGCGATAGTATGGTGAGAACATACCACAGCCACGAGACGAGGCACAGTAAAATTAGAGTCACTTTCTCGTAATCAGATTATTTCAAGCTTTATTCTGGAGGCTTGCATTTTGTCGGTCATCAACAGTTGGCTTTCGACTTCGCCCACAGGTGTGACACTTTTCCTTTATGTAGTAATAAGTAACTTCTATAAACCTTACGCCAATCACTAAATATTCCTCAGTTATAAGTAAATTTCTTGCAAGATTATTATCGTCCTCCCCGCCCCCCCCCCCCCCCCCCCCGACACCGACACATATGCAAGATGTGCCAAGGATATTAGAGTAATGTTGCCACAGGTTGCCATTCAGTTGTTTATTTGTCAATAATTTAATCTTGTTAATGTTGTCACAGGATGTCACTGTTTAACATTTATTTTACTGTGATAAATCAAAATCATTATAACTCTTGTTTCACTAAATATTCTCAGGTTCCACTATCACAGTTTTGGAGGATACATTTGCATAGTTTCATCGAGGCCTATCAGAATGCAGTTGATTAAGCTGAAGCCCCAGCCAGCCTTTGAGTAGAGAGAAGAATAAATTATAACACGACCTCTCACAACATACGAAAAAGTAGCGGTATCTCTAAAAATAAATCTTTGCGTGAAAAGTCATTCCTTACGAATTACATGTTACTTTTATTCTTTGTGTCGACTTAGTATTCTGGATTGGACAAAATGCTGGCACACTGCACACTATTTAAACCACTCTTGCGAGGTTGACAAGCATTCTTTCGAAATAACAGGCCGTTTAGTGTGTTGTAATGTGCTCCACATATTAACTTGGATTACCGTGAGTAATATACCCTCATACTGCCTTGTCGCCGAAGTTTCAATAAAACTGCATTGCCAACATTTCCACTGCTGAATGCTTCCATGTTCTAGTTATGCAATAAGAAAAATAACTGAGCCACAACAAAAAACAGATAGCGATGAGAGACATGGAGCGTTCATTTCTACGCCGCGCCCAATCGCTGCGAAAAAGCCGAAACAGTTCTTCGGGTGGACATTACAAGCTAAACAAACGGGTACAGCAGCACATCTCGTTTTTCCACCAATGGCCGTGTGTGGAGCATTCAGGCTTGCCACCAATAGACATCCACACAGCCCGCGGGCCGGCGAAATAATAATGAAGCGACACGCATTCGGTCGGGCTGTTTATTCATGGCACTCGAAAATTTGTTTACATTTAGCGCACAAGCGGGCCATTGTCGATACGCTTCCTCATTACGGCGGGGCTGCGCGGAGAACGATTGTTCAGCGTTTCTGATTCAATACAGTCGCGTTACGTCGGCCGTAGTACACGCGTGAAAATTTATGGAAAAACCAGTGCGTCGCTGTTCAAACACTCGAATCAGCATCTTTCTTTTTCAATATTCGCGGCGCTGATTCAGTTACAGTAGTCGAGAGGATAATAAGTCATATGACTGGCTTTCTTTTAGTAATACCAGAGACCTTCCACTGTATATTTTAGGCAAATGAAAGCGTCAGGTTTTCCAGAATTGAACAACTCGTAACGTACCTTTTCTGGTAAATTATTTTATGCTGGTAAGTAACGAACAGCGCGAGTATGGCATTTCACACGTCTTGCGGTTTCGAGGCTGAAATGTTGTGTAGGAAAACAAAAGAATTGTTTTGATACGTTACTAAGACAAGTTTCGTCATGGTGTGTCCGACGTCCAATGCTTTTCGAAGTTACAACACGATTATAAAGAAGTACATCGACGTGCCTGTACGTTATATGTGCTTCTGTTGTCTTCTCATAATCAACCGCGTGTAATACTATTTTGATGATTTTCAGCTTATATCCATGTATTTCAGATTGAATAAAAACAGTTTTATCGTGTCAAATGCTTTTCGTCTTTATTTTTTGAAAGGCACTGAGGGCCATTGAAGGGCACTTATCACGCCTTTCGAGAAATAAAGGCGAAAGCGCGTGGCATGGTAAGATTGATTTTATTCAGTGGCACATAATCCGATACAACCCGAAAATTATAAATAAATGAAATATTACAAAATTGTTAAGGCTTTCGTGGCCACTTGTTGACAAACTGCCTATTGGCTTCTGTCTCGGGTTCTTAGGCCGACGTTACCACCGGCAATGGAGGGTGAAGCTTTGACAATGCCAGCCACTCGTGCTGGCGAAACGTCAGAAAAATCATTAGATGAACGTCGGCCGAAGAACCCGAGACAGAAGCCAATAGGCAATTTGTCAAATGAAATATTGTTAGTGTTCATCTTCAGTTGTCTACAAAATATTAGTTGCCTATTTGCATTTACCCTTCAAATGTTATATCGTCTTTATGTCTGTACTACCAGACTCAAAAGATGAAGCAAAGTTTGTTATTCAAGGATGTAATAACACAGAAATTATAGGACTTTTAGCTCAGAGTGTTTTGTGAGCACTCACCTTTCTTAACTTTCTGTATGGAGGAGCACATCCTCTAACAAGCCTGGAAGGATTAGAATGAAGTCCTCCGTAGACACCATTTGCAAGAGGTCCTGGGAGAACATACAGACCTAACGGACAGCAACCCGCAATTTCTGGCTTGCGAGATATCGTAAAATGTTACTGGTGTCTAGCGAAAATACCACAATGAGGATTATCGTCCTCCAAGAAATGAAGTAGGTTTAAATGTGTGTGTGTGCAAGAAAGTGAAATAAGATTCTAATTTGAAAACTTATAAAATACACTTTCATAAACAACTCAAAAATTTAAGAGCTTTAATCGTACGTTCACGTGACCCCTTTTCATCTATTTCGTCACAGGAATCCGACTAAAAAATTCGCAAAATTATTGGTGGTACATGAATGACCACGTACGTTTTCATATCGTATCGTAAATAGTGCGATTATTCTCTCAGTTTGAACTAGTCGGGCTATTAAGAGGTATTCAAAACCTCGTGTTGTGTAGGCGTTCTTGCGTACACAAGACATTAGTTCGTGTAGACTATAAGGTATTGGCCACAATACCTATTACGTCACTGCGAATAAGATATGGTTGTGACTTCCAATAAATTTGGCAATATTAGGGATACTTGTTAACAGTGAAACCAAATGCCCAAAATCCGATTCATACTGAGAAAGCTGATAAAGGAAGCATAAATAAGAAGACTGTCTCGAAAAGAGGCGGATAATTTCAAGCACTTTTACGTCAGATGAGAACAACTTTAAATCACGCGAAAAATCCAGATACTTTTGAAAAAAAATAGCCTTACTATACAGAGTAGGCATACTGCCTTAAGGAAATAGAGATTTTCGTAACAGCAGCTTTTTTCTGTGGTTTTTCGTGTGCTGTTCTAAGGTCTCTTATCTATATTTTGATGAGTTTTTCAAGGTTTTTTTCTGCCGACACACAGGTATCTAATAAGAGGATGATTTAGCTCCTGGTATCGTACTGGGTGTTGAGAGTACAGTTGCGACCTCCAGCGACTGGTTTGCCACTCGCTGATCGCTTCTCCAGATGGGCGTCTTGTGTCCTGCTTGTATCGGATGTGTAATCAGCAGTTAAATAATTTCTTAGTAACATTTACTTTGGGAAGGTTTTCTCTCACAACCGATATTACGTTGTGAGTCTTGTTAATCTTTTAGTTTAGTTTCAACTGTGCACTTACCAGCCATATACTACATTACTGGCAATTAAAATTGCTACACCAAGAAGAAATGCAGATGATAAACGAGTATTCATTGGACAAATATATTATACTAGAACTGACATGTGATTACATTTTTACGCCATTTGGGTGCATATATCCTGAGAAATCAGTACCCAGAACAACCACCTCTGGCCGTAATAACGGCCTTGATACGCCTGGGCATTGAGTCAAACAGAGCTTGGATCGCGTGTACAGGTACAGCTGCCCATGCAGCTTCAACACGATACCACAGTTCAGAAGAGTAGTGACTGGCGAATTGTGACGAGCCAGTTGCTCAGCCACCATTGACCAGACGTTTTCAGTTGGTAAGAGATCTGGAGAATGTGCTGGACAGGGCAGCAGTCGAACGTTTTCTGTATCCAGAAAGGCCCGTACATGACCTGCAACATGCGGTCGTGCATTATCCTTCTCATAAATGTAGGGTTTCGCAAGGATCGAATGAAGGGTAGAGCCACGGGTAGTAACACATTTGAAATGCAACGTCCACTGTTCAAAGTGCCGTCAATGAAAACAAGAGGTGACCGGGACGTATAACCAATGGCACCCCGTACCATTACGCTGGGTGATACGCCAGTACGGCGATGACGGATACACGCTTCCAATGTGCGTTCACCGCGATGTCGCCAAACACGGATGCGACCATCATGATGCTGTAAACAGAACCTTGATTTATCCGAAAAAAATGACGTTTAGCCATTCGTGCACCCAGGTTCCTCCTTGAGTGCACCATCGCAGGCGCTCCTGTCTGTGATGCAGCGTCAAGTGTAACCTCAACCATGGGCTCCAGCTGATAGTCCATTCTGCTGAAAACGTCGTCGAACTCTTCGTGCAGATGGTTGTTGTCTTGCAAACGTCCCCATCTGTTGACCCCAGGGATCGAGACGTGGCTGCACGATCCGTTACAGCCATGCGGATAAGATGCCTGTCATCTCGACTGCTAGTGATACGAGGCCGTTGGGATCCAGCACGGCGTTCCGTATTACCCTCCTGAACCCAACGATTCCATATTCTGCTAACAGTTATTGGATCTTGACCAACGCGAGCAGCAATGTCGCGATACGATAAACCGGAATAGCGATTGGCTACAATCCGACCTTTATCAAAGTCGGAAACGTGATGGTACACGTTTCTCCTCCTTACACGAGGCATCACAACAACGTTTCACCAGGTAACGCCGGTCAACTGCTGTTTGTGTATGGGAAATCGGTTGGAAACTTTCCTGATGTCAGCACGTTGTTGGTGTCGCCACGGGCGCCAACCTTGTGTGAATGCTCTGAAGTGCTAATCATTTGCATATCACAGCATCTTCTTCCTGTCGGTTAAATTTCGCGTCTGTAGCACGTCATCTTCGTGGTGTGGCAATTTTAATGGCCAGTAGTGTATTACGTATTCACCCGATGCTTTGAATTCCAACAATCAGAGTGCAGATACGTCTACTCTATCGGCGTGCCTATGGGTCTCGTAAAAAGACCAGTTGCTGTGCAAAATATTGAAAAAAGTTGTTGGACAAAAGTGAGGAAAAACAAAACAGGACAACTCATTACCATGCCTAAAACGATATAAGAAAACCGTTGGCACTCATAACAGCTCCCAGTCGTCTCGAAATCGATCCTTACAGGTCCTGTATGGTTTTCAGCGGAATATTATAGCATTGTTCCTGAAAAGCAGTGGCAAGCGCATCGACGATGGAGGTGGATAGCTTTCATGCACCCTTATCGCCGAAGTAGACCACAAAAACTCAGTACTGCTAAGATCTGGTGATTGTTTTCTGCAGGTGAGTGGCGAAAATTCATCCTAGTGCTCACAAAACTAGTCCTGTACGACGCAAGTTGTGAGAACGCGTCTCTGCCGATTCTGAACACAGTATTACCATTGGGCAGCAGACATCTGGGCACGGGATGGACCTGATGAGCCATTTGTTGCAGTTATCTTGTTACAGAGCGCCCTTCCTGTTGTTTCGGCGCTGACAAGGTTCGCGAGTGCCTCATTCAGTCCTGCAGTGACCCTTTTAAGCTGTCGTCCTGTTATTTTCGTCACAAGCTTTTTTAATGACCGTCTGTTACGATCACTCAACATACACTTTCGTCCGCGTTGTGACCTAATGGATGGCGTTTGTCCGCTTTCACTGTATGCCGTATAGATCATCGATACTATGTCTCTTGTAACACCAAACACTTCGGTTTCCATGGTTACGGAAGCACCCAACATACGAGCACCAACAGTTTGCTGACGTTCAATTCACTTCGCTCCAACACGACGCAGCCAGAAGTACAAACAACACTGTTCTGACCACGGCTGACACTTGTAACATATTGAAGCGTAAAACAGATGCAATTCGTGGTCTAATTCAACAGCGAAATCTTCGGGTTTGGCTACATCTTCATTTATGTTGAAGCATACGGTGATTGTTATCGGCCAAACCCTGAATATTGGAGCTATTTAGCGTATCGTCTCTAGGGAAACACTTTATCCGTATTACCCCACATCTGCATATATACGATTACTTCGTAATCCACAATTAAATGCTTGTCATTGAACCACCTTCAAGCTATTTCTCCACCGCCACTCCGGAAAAACGCGCATTTAAATCTTTCTGTGCCGAGCTCTGTTTTGTCTTATGTTATTCTTATGTAGGAGGGGGGGGGGGGCGCCAATGGAACATTTTGGCAATCGAAGGAGAAAGTTGGTGAATGAAATTTCACGAGATGTTAGCGCAATGAAAAACGCCTTTGTTTTAAGATTGCCATCCGAATTCACGTATCATGTCCGTGGTACTCTCTCTCCCCTATTTAGCGATAATACAGAACAACCTGCTCTTCTTGGAAGTTTTCCGATGTCCTCCGCCAGTCCCTTCTGATGCGAATCCCACACAACACAGCATCACTCCAGTTGAGGTGGGACAAGCGTGGAAAAAGTAAACTCCTTAGCAGACCTCTTGCACTTTCTAAGTGTTTTACCAATAAATTGCAGTCTTTGGTTTTCTTCATACACATCATTATGTGTATGATCTTTCCAATTTAAGTTATTAGTAATTGTGATCCCCAAGTACGAGGGCGGTTCGGAAAGTAAGGTCCGATAGGTCGCAAAATGAAAATCACAGTGAAGATTTAAAAATTTTTATCTGCAATAGTTGGGCACACCTTCCAGCTACCCCTCTAAATAGTCGCCGTTCCGACTTAGACATTTGTCGTGGCATTGCACCAACTTCCCAGTACCCTCGTCATAGAAAGTAGCCACCTGTGCTTTCCGCCAATTCTCTACGCTGGTCTGCCTTTCGTTGTTTGGGACAAAATGTTGTCTTCGTAGTCAGCGGTCAAACACTTCGCATCGGAAACACAGCAGAATGCAGCTGAAAATTGTCTTGAAGAAACAAACGCATGTCATTTATGTTATGTAGGCTGCATAGCTTCAGGTGGAATCTCTCACCAGATCTATATGCTTGCCGGGAGACACTGTTGTGTCCACTTTGCGCCCTGAACTGAGCGACGTGAAGCTATCGACAGGCACACTAAAGACATTGATCAACACATTTGTGCAAAGTTCCGTCGGATTTTCACAATGGTTTCCATTTCGCGCCTAATCGGGGCTTACATTCTGAATGCGCCTCGTACTTAGTTGAACTTACAGCTTTCAGATATGTGTGATTTATTGTGTATTCGAAATTTAGCGGATTTCTTTTAGTACTCATGTGGATAACTTCATACCTTTCATTATTTAGAGTCAATTGCCACTTTTTGCATCACACAAATATCTTGTCTAAATTGTTTTGCAGCCCGCATCTCGAGGTCGTGCGGTAGCGTTCTCGCTACCCACGCCCGGGTTCCCGGGTTCGATTCCCGGCGGGGTCAGGGATTTTCTCTGCCTCGTGATGGCTGGGTGTTGTGTGCTGTCCTTAGGTTAGTTAGGTTTAAGTAGTTCTAAGTTGTAGGGGACTGATGACCATAGATGGTAAGTCCCATAGTGCTCACAGCCATTTGAACCATTTTTTGAAATTGTTTTGCAATTCGTTTTGATCATCAGATGACTTATAAAGACAGTGAATGACAGCATCATCTACAAACAATTTAAGATGGCTGCTCATATTGTCTCCTAGACCATTTACGTAGATCAGGACCAGCAGTGGCTCAAATGGCTCTGAGCACTATGGACTTAACTTCTGAGGTCATCAGTCCCCTAGAACTTATAACTACTTCAACCTAACTAAGCTAAGGACATCACACACATCCATGCCCGAGGCAGGATTCGAACCTGCGACCGTAGCAGTCGCGCAGTTCCAGACTGTAGCGCCTAGAACCGCTCGGCCACTACGGCCAGGGGAACAACAGAGGGCTTATAACACTTTCTTGAGGAACACCAGATGTTACTTCTGTTATACTCGATGACTTCCGTTAGTTATTACAAACTGCGACTTTTCTGAGAGGAAGTCGCGAATTCAGTGGCAGAACTGAGACCCCATTTGATTGAAAGACGCTTGTGAGGAACGGTGTCAAAAGCGTTCTGCAAATCTAAAAATATGGCATCAGTTTGACATCCACTGTCGATAGCGCTCATTACTATGTGAGTATAAAGGGTGTCCCAAAAGAACGATATTTTCTGAAAACGTGCCGAGTATTTGTAAGCAAATATATACAGGGTGAGTCACCTAACGTTACTGCTGGATATATTTCGTAAACCACATCAAATACTGACGAATCGATTCCACAGACCGAACGTGAGGAGAGGGGCCAGTGTAATTGTTTAATACAAACCATACAAAAATGCACGGAAGTATGTTTTTTAACACAAACCTACGTTTTTTTAAATGGAACCCCGTTAGTTTTGTTAGCACATCTGAACATATAAACAAATACATAAACAGTGCCGTTTGTTGCATTGTAAAATGTTAATTACATCCGGAGATATTGTAACCTAAAGTTGACGCTTGAGTACCACTCCTCCGCTGTTCGATCGTGTGTATCGGAGAGCACCGAATTACGCAGGGATCCAAAGGGAACGGTGATGGACCTTAGGTACAGAAGAGACTGGAACAGCACATTACGTCCACATGCTAACACCTTTTTATTGGTCTTTTTCACTGACGCACATGTACATTACCATGAGGGGTGAGGTACACGTACACACGTGGTTTCCGATTTCAATTACGGAGTGGAACAGAGTGTGTCCCGACATGTCAGGCCAATAGATGTTCAATGTGGTGGCCATCATTTGCTGCACACAATTGCAATCTCTGGCGTAATGAATGTCGTACACGCCGCAGTACATCTGGTGTAATGTCGCCACAGGCTGCCACAATACGTTGTTTCATATCCTCTGTGGTTGTAGGCACATCACGGTACACATTCTCCTTTAACGTACCCCACAGAAAGAAGTCCAGAGGTGTAAGATCAGGAGAACGGGCTGGCCAATTTATGCGTCCTCCATGTCCTATGAAACGCCCGTCGAACATCCTGTGAAGGGTCAGCCTAATGTTAATTGCGGAATGTGCAGGTGCACCATCATGCTAATACCACATACGTCGACGCGTTTCCAGTGGGACACACTCTATTCCACTTCGTAATTGAAAACGGAAACCACGTGTGTACGTTTACCTCATCCCTCATGGTAATGTACATGTGCGTCAGTGAAAAAGACCAATAAAAAGGTGTTAGCATGTGGACGAAATGTGCTGTTCCAGTCTCTTCTGTACCTAAGGTCCATCACCGTTCCCTTTGGATCCCTACGTAATACGGTGCTCTCCGATACACACGATCGAACAGCGGAGGAGTGGTACTCAAGCGTCAACTTTAGGTTACAATATCTCCGGATGTAATTAACATTTTACAATGCAACAAACGGCACTGATTACGTATTTGTCTATATTTTCAGATGCGCTAACAAAACTAACGGGGTTCCATTTAAAAAAACGTACGTTTGTGCATTTTTTTTTATGGTTTATATTAACCTATTACACTAGCCCCTCTCCTCAAGTTCGGTCTGTGGAATCGATTCGTCAGTATTTGATGTGGTTTACGAAATATATCCAGCGGTAATGTTCGGTGACTCTTCCTGTATATATATACACTCCTGGAAATTGAAATAAGAACACCGTGAATTCATTGTCCCAGGAAGGGGAAACTTTATTGACACATTCCTGGGGTCAGATACATCACATGATCACACTGACAGAACCACAGGCACATAGACACAGGCAACAGAGCATGCACAATGTCGGCACTAGTACAGTGTATATCCACCTTTCGCAGCAATGCAGGCTGCTATTCTCCCATGGAGACGATCGTAGAGATGCTGCATGTAGTCCTGTGGAACGGCTTGCCATGCCATTTCCACCTGGCGCCTCAGTTGGACCAGCGTTCGTGCTGGACGTGCAGACCGCGTGAGACGACGCTTCATCCAGTCCCAAACATGCTCAATGGGGGACAGAACCGGAGATCTGGCTGGCCAGGGTAGTTGACTTACACCTTCTAGAGCACGTTGGGTGGCACGGGATACATGCGGACGTGCATTGTCCTGTTGGAACAGCAAGTTCCCTTGCCGGTCTAGGAATGGTAGAACGATGGGTTCGATGACGGTTTGGATGTACCGTGCACTATTCAGTGTCCCCTCGACGATCAGCAGTGGTGTACGGCCAGTGTAGGAGATCGCTCCCCACACCATGATGCCGGGTGTTGGCCCTGTGTGCCTCGGTCGTATGCAGTCCTGATTGTGGCGCTCACCTGCACGGCGCCAAACACGCATACGACCATCATTGGCACCAAGGCAGAAGCGACTCTCATCGCTGAAGACGACACGTCTCCATTCGTCCCTCCATTCACGCCTGTCGCGACACCACTGGAGGCGGGCTGCACGATGTTGGGGCGTGAGCGGAAGACGGCCTAACGGTGTGCGGGACCGTAGCCCAGCTTCATGGAGACGGTTGCGAATGGTCCTGGCCGATACCCCAGGAGCAACAGTGTCTCTAATTTGCTGGGAAGTGGCGGTGCGGTCCCCTACGGCACTGCGTAGGATCCTACGGTCTTGGCGTGCATCCGTGCGTCGCTGCGGTCCGGTCCCAGGTCGACGGGCACGTGCACATTCCGCCGACCACTGGCGACAACATCGATGTACTGTGGAGACCTCACACCCCACGTGTTGAGCAATTCGGCGGTACGTCCACCCGGCCTCCCGCATGCCCACTATACGCCCTCGCTCAAAGTCCGTCAACTGCACATACGGTTCACGTCCACGCTGTCGCGGCATGCTACCAGTGTTAAAGACTGCGATGGAGCTCCGTATGCCACGGCAAACTGGCTGACACTGACGGCGGCGGTGCACAAATGCTGCGCAGCTAGCGCCATTCGACGGCCAACACCGCGGTTCCTGGTGTGTCCGCTGTGCCGTGCGTGTGATCATTGCTTGTACAGCCCTCTCGCAGTGTCCGGAGCAAGTATGGTGGGTCTGACACACCGGTGTCAATGTGTTCTTTTTTCCATTTCCAGGAATATATATATATATATATATATATATATATATATATATATATATATATATATATATATTCTTTTTTTTTAGGTTATCCACAGTGCTCGAACACAGTATATGTTCCAAAACCCTTAGCAAAAGAGCGATTTTCACTTATAACTTTACCCTCCTTCATCATCGCTCAAGTTTTGTGGGACCATGACGGAATAACACAGTTAAATGTTACTGTCGGGAGCTATCGATAAGATAAAGTTCGAACCATCGTAGTCACTCTTTGATTTGAAAAAAGAGTGGAGATTTCAACCGCAGCGGTATCACAAAGTGCCTTCGTAGTCGGCAAGTGGCGTGGCTCGCCCGCGCGCCTGGAGGCGCGGCGCCCGCCTTGGCAAGTTGCCGCCGGGCACAGCCTGAGAGGTTCCCCTGGGAGCCGGGGATCACGTGTGGGTGGGTGGCGGGATCGCGCCGGCCCCTTCCTGCCTGTAAGGAGAGCCGCGCCAGCCTCGCCACGGAAGGCGGCGCCGGCCGCGAGCGCCTGGGCTATCGCGTTGCCGCAACCCGACGCTTCGCGGGCTCCGACATCGCCACTTCTCCATCCTGTCTTCTCTCTCCGTCTTCTGCTCCTGTCGCAAGGCCTTCCAGTACAAACTGTTTCAATCTTTTCGTTGACATTTTTGGTAGTCCTGTCCTACCTGAATTACACTGAAGCGACAAACGTCATGTGATAAGAGATGTGCACATACAGTGAAACGTCCCCTCATAAAAATTATACATGACTGTGCTTAAACTGACACACAATATTTTTTTTAGCGCAACGCAATCTGACTTTCAGTAATCCCTACAAGAGAATGGCCCTGACTAACATTAACCTATACGTTTCACAAATCACTTACCTCACGAACTACTGCAATACAGCGAGCGCTACTACTGCCAGCTAAATAAAAGATTCAAACTACGGAAGGCACTAACTACTGATAGGCATAGTTAGCAAATGAAAGATTTTAATAGAGAACAAACAATGTATTTACCTTAATAGTCATAATATATACAGGGTTATTACAAATGATTGAAGCGATTTCACAGCTCTACAATAACTTTATTATTTGAGATATGTTCACAATGCTTTGCAAACTCATACAAAAACTCAGACAGTTTTTTTAGGAATTCACAAATGTTCGATATGTGCCCCTTTAGTGATTCGGCAGACATCAAGCCGATAATCAAGTCCCTCCCACACTCGGCGCAGCATGTCCCCATCAATGAGTTCGAAAGCATCGTTGATGCGAGCTCGCAGTTCTGGCACGTTTCTTGGTAGAGGAGGTCTATACACTGAATCTTTCACATAACCCCACAGAAAGAAATCGCATGGGGTTAAGTCGGGAGAGCGTGGAGGCCAAGACATGAATTGCTGGTCATGATCTCCACCACGACCGATCCATCAGTTTTCCAATCTCCTGTTTAAGAAATGCCGAATATCATGATGGAAGTGCGGTGGAGCACCATCCTGTTGAAAGATGAAGTCGGTGCTGTCGGTCTCCAGTTGTGGTATGAGCCGATTTTCCGCGGGCTACGCGTGAAACTTGCCCGCACGCGTTCAACCGTTTCTTCGCTCACTGCAAGCCGACCCGTTGATTTCCCCTTACAGAGGCATCCAGAAGCTTTAAACTGCGCATACCATCGCCGAATGGAGTTAGCAGTTGGTGGATCTTTGTTGAACTTCGTCCTGAAGTGTCGTTGCACTGTTATGACTGACTGATGTGACTGCATTTCAAGCACGACATACGCTTTCTCGGCTCCTGTCGCCATTTTGTCCCACTGCGCTCTCGAGCGCTCTGGCGGCAGAAACCTGAAGTGCGGCTTCAGCCGATCAAAACTTAAAGAGTTTTTCTACGTATCTGTAGTGTGTCGTGACCATATGTCAATGAATGGAGCTACAGTGAATTTATGAAAGCGCTTCAATCATTTGTAATAGCCCTGTATAGCAGTTCATGACATCCATTCTTACAAATGTACTGTTACTCTCGCTTCCCCACATCCACCACTGCTGGCGACTCGCCTCCAACTGCGCAACGCTACGCGCTGTTAACATCCAGCTGCCCAACACTACAATGGCAGACAATAATGCAAACTAGCCACAGCCAGTGATTTTCATACAGAGCGCTACGTGGCGTTACCAACATAAAAACCAACATAAGAACCTAAACAGCCTACTTACAACAGAAATGGAGTTAGTATGGCGTACACAGGTTACCAAAGGGCGGTGTATTGACGGAGTTGTCATTTGTATTCAGGTAATTCATGTGAAAACGTTTCCGGTATGATTAAATCTGCACGACCGGAACTAAGAGACTAAGAACGGCGAATGGTAGTTGGAGCTAGCCCTATGGCACACTCCATTTCGGAGATCGTTAGAGAATTTAATATTCTGAGATCAACAGTGTCTAGAGTGAGCAGCCGCGCAGGATTAGCCGAGCGGTCTGGGCGCTGCAGTCATGGACTGTGCGGCTGCTACCGGCGGTGGTTCTACATCTACATCTACATCCATACTCCGCAAGCCACCTGACTGATAAGCCAAAACATTACAACCTCCGCCCACCGTGACATTAGATGCCGCTTGGTGACGTTGTGGGCATATAACACGGTCACAGAAATACGGAAGCGGAGCAGACACGGACGGGGGATCACCCTATCGAAGGTAGGGTCTCCAAATGGGGAAATCCACTGAGATAAGCGACAAAGGCAAGATTATTATTATGCAGAGCCTGTGAACGAGTATCTCGAAGAGAGCGAAGCTGGTCGAATGTTTACGTGCTACTGTCGTGAGCATTTACGGGAAGAGGTAGAATGACAGTGAAGTTGCCACTAGGCGCTAAATCGTTGGACGTCCACTATTCGTCACAGAACATGGGATCGCAGGCTTGTCTGCTCTCTAAAATGGGATAGATGATGATCTGTGGCGTCTCTGCCGGAAGAGGTCCACAGCTAGTGGCCTAGTGGCTATCTACGTCTACATCTACAACTACATCTACATCTACATCCATACTCCGCAAGCCACCTGATGGTATGTGGAGGAGGGTACCTTGAGTACCTCTATCGGTTCTCCCTTCCATTCCAGTCTCGTATTGTTCGTGGAAAGAGGGATTGTCGGTATGCCTCTGTGTGGGCTCTAATCTCTCTGATTTTGTCCTCATGGTCTCTTCGCGCGATATACGTAGGAGGGAGCAATATACTGCTTGACTCTTCGGTGAAGGTATGTTCTCGAAACTTTGACAAAAGCCCATACCGAGCTACTGAACGTCTCTCCTGTAGAGTCTTCCATTGGAGTTTATCTATCATCTCCGTAACGCTTTCGCGATTACTGAATGATCCTGTAACGAAGCGCGCTGCTCTCCGTTGGATCTCTTCGAGTGCTCCCTCGGGCATGGGTGCGTGTGCGTGTCCTTAGGATAATTTAGGTTAAGTAGTGTGTAAGCTTAGGGACTCATGACCTTAGCTGTTAAGTCCCGTAAGATTTCACACACATTTGAACATTTTCTAGAGTGAGTGGAGAATACCATATTTCAGGCTTTACCTCCCTCCATGGATAACGCAGTCGCCGACGGCCTTCACTTAACGACAGAGAGCAGTGGCGTTTGGGTATATTTGTCAGTGCTGAAAGACAAGCTGTACTGAGTGAACTAACCACAGAAATCAATGAGAGGCGTACGAAGAACGTATGTGTTATTACAATGCGGCGAAATGTGGCGTTAATGGGCTTTGATAGCAGACGACAGAAGCGAGTCCCATTGCTAACAGCTTGAGATCGCTTGCAGCGCCTCTCCTGGGCTAGTGACCATATCGGTTGGGCCCTAGACGACTGGAAGACTGTGGTCTGGTCTGGTAAGAGCTGATGGTAGCGTTCGATTGTAACGTAGACCACACGAAGCCCTGGACAAAATTTTTCTACAAGGCACTGTGCAAGCTAGTTGTGGCTCCACAATGGCGCAAGCTGTGTTAATATGGAATGTACTGAGTTTTCTGGTCCAACTGAACCGATCAGTGACTGGAACTATTTATGATCGGCTACTTGGTGTCCATTTGCAGTCATACGTGGACATCGTGTTTCCAAACAACGATGAAATTTTTATGGGTGGCAGTGCGCCATGTCACCGAGCCACAGTTGATTCCGACTGCTCTAAATAATATTCTCGGAGGTTCGAGAGAATGATTTGGCCACCCAGATCTTCCGACGTGAATCCGTCGAACGTTTATGCGATATAACCGAGAGGTCAGTTGGTGCACAAGATCCAGCACAGGCAACACTTTCACCAGTATGGACGGCTATAGAGACAGTACGGCTCAATATTTCCGCAGGGGACTTTTAGCGACATGTCAATCATTACAATCCAAGCATACACACAGCAACAGATAAATGGTAAACATTTTTCTTAACAATGTCGTTGATTGGTTTTTTGCCAACTGTCTCAATCTCAATTTTAAAAAAGATACAGTACGTACAGTTCTGCACACGTAGAGCTATTACCAATGATACGCGTAACACACAGTGAAGAATACAGGGTGTTTCAAAAATGACTGGTATATTTGAAACGGCAATAAAAACTAAACGAGCAGCGATAGAAATACACCGTTTGTTGCAATATGCTTGGGACAACAGTACATTTTCAGGCGGACAAACTTTCGAAATGACAGTAGTTACAATTTTCAACAACAGATGGCGCTGCAAGTGATGTGAAATATATAGAAGACAACGCAGTCTGTGGGAGCGCCATTCTGTACGTCGTCTTTCTGCTGTAAGCGTGTGCTGTTCACGACGTGCAAGTGTGCTGTAGACAACATGGTTTATTCCTTAGAACAGAGGATTTTTCTGGTGTTGGTATTCCACCGCCTAGAACACAGTGTTGTTGCAGCAAGACAAAGTTTTCAACGGAGGTTTAACGTAACCAAAGGACCGAAAAGCGATACAATAAAGGATCTGTTTGACAAATTTCAATGGACTGGGAATGTGACGGATGAATGTGCTGGAAAGGTAGGGCGACCGCGTACGGAAACCACAGAGGGCAACGCGCAGCTAGTGCAGCAGGTGATCCGACAGCGGCCTCGGGTTTCCGTTCGCCGTGTTGCAGCTGCTGTCCAAATGACGCCAACGTCCACGTATCGTCTCATGCGCCAGAGTTTACACCTCTATCCATGCAAAATTCAAACGCGGCAACCCCTCAGCGCCGCTACCATTGCTGCACGAGAGACATTCGCTAACGATATAGTGCACAGGATTGATAATGGCGATATGCATGTGGGCACCATTTGGTTTACTGACGAAGCTTATTTTTTACCTGGACGGCTTCGTAAATAAACAGAACTGGCGCATATGGGGAACCGAAAAGCCCCACGTTGCAGTCCCATCGTCCCTGCATCCTCAAAAAGTACTAGTCTGGGGCGCCATTTCTTCCAAAGGAATCATTGGCCCATTTTTCAGATCCGAAACGATTACTTCATCACGCTATCTGGACATTCTTCGTGAATTTGTGGCGGTACAAACCGCCTTAGACGACACTGCGAACACCTCGTGGTTTATGCAAGATGGTGCCCGGCCACATCGCACGGCCGACGTCTTTAATTTCCTGAATGAATATTTCGATGATCGTGTGATTGCTTTGGGCTATCCGAAACATACAGGAGGCGGCGTGGATTGGCCTCCCTATTCGCCAGACATGAACCCCTGTGACTTCTTTCTGTGGGGACACTTGAAAGACCAGGTGTACCGCCAGAATCCAGAAACAATTGAACAGCTGAAGCAGTACATCTCATCCGCATGTGAAGCCATTCCGCCAGACACGTTGTCAAAGGTTTCGGGTAATTTCATTCAGAGACTACGCCATATTATTGCTACGCATGGTGGATATGTGGAAAATATCGTACTATAGAGTTTCCCAGACCGCAGCGCCATCTGTTGTTGAAAATTGTAACTACTGTAATTTCGAAAGTTTGTCTGCCTGAAAATGTACTGTTGTCCCAAGCATATTGCAACAAACGGTGTGTTTCTATCGCTGCTCGTTTAGTTTTTATTGCCGTTTCAAATATACCGGTCATTTTTGAAACACCCTGTAAATAAGTAGAGTGGAAGGTTTAAAATTCTTAGGAACTGCGAGCAGCACATTTTAATACTCCTAAAACGACTTAATTCAGCCACAATTGCCCTTAGAATCATTGCAAATCATGGGTACAGACAAATAAGATAGGTAACGTGTTTTGTATATTTTCATTTAATAATGCCATACAGGATAATGTTCTGGGGAAACTCATCTTTAAGAAAGGAAGTCTGCGTTACTCGAAAACGCACTGTAAGAATAATATATGTAGCTCACACCCACGATCATCCTGTCCACATCTGTTTAAGAGTTAGGCACTGTGACTACTGCTTCACAGTATATATATTCCCACATGAAGTCTGTAGTAAATAATCCGCAGAGGTTCAAATGAACCATGATAAACATAATTACTATGCCAGAAGCAAAAATGACATATACTACTCCACATTAAGGTTGTCTTTCCCACAGAAAGGAATGGAGAATGCTGCAACAAAAATTTTTGGTTGCTTACCTAGTGAGACAAAATGTGTGACAGACAGCAACGCAAAATTTTTAATAAATAAATAAATAAAAACTGAAAAAGCGTAATGTTGACGAATTCCTCTAATTCTCAGAAGAATTTCTATTACTGTACTGTGCGAATGGTGGTGGGTAGGAATTACTAACGCTCATTTGTATATTTAATAATAACAATAAAAAACAAAACACTTATAAACGATAGTTTCATCACCTGCAGCGATAATCGACATAAACTGTGTTCAACCTCGTAACGTGCAAACAACTCTGAAAACATGGTCCTTTGTTGCTCTTTATAATCTTCTGTTAGGCTGCGGGGAACCTAGCGGGTTCGCACCTTTTACTACACCAGCGACGAGTGTGTCAGCGCTACTAACAGAGAGGTCTAATTGAGCAACGAGTTGTTTGGGATCCGTCGATCACCTAGAATGAGCGTTTCGGCATGTTCCAACACTGCACGAGTCACAGCTGTGTGCGGCTGGCCGGTATGCGGGAGATCGGACAGTTTTGCTCGCCCAACGACTCACCTTGCTTTTGTTCATTGCCAGGTCTCCACAGACATTTTGTAAGCACCTATGAATATTCACGATGCTCTTGTCTTCCGCTACAAGAAACCTAGTAACAGCTCTTTGCTTGGAACACACCTCCGTTACTGACGCCATTTTGGAGGCTGTGTATAGCGCCAGAACCTATCAGAACTTCATGAAACTACAGAGGCTGAAGGAGGAATATTCCACGATGTTCTACAACAAATTTCATATTTTTTTAATCGAAATTGGCAGAGAAGAAAAAATGTGTTGCATTACCTATTGAACGATCCTCGTAACTTACGATGTGAATGTAAAATGACTCGTTCCTCATCATTACCATTTACCGTGCAACTGATTCATGGAACATGAAGGTAAATCAAATGATTCAAATGGCTCTGAGCATTATGAGACTTAACATCTGAGGTCATCAGCCCCCTAGAACTTACTCTACTTAAATATAACTGACCTAAGGACATCACACACATCCATGCCCGAGGCATGACAAATTTGTTGGAAATGTTCCAATTTCTCCGCTTGGTGTTCGAATTTGTAGCATCCACAGCTCCACTAACTATCGCCAAATGACAAAATGACAATATGAGAACTTAAATAGTGACAGTGAACTACAAATAAAACTGACAGTCTATAAATAAACCTATAGCAACCGGAATATCAACATGCAAAACAAAAACGCTAGGAACTTGGGCTCCAACCTAATACATAAAGCCCTTATTGAGCCAATTGGCATCTGTGGTTCGGGTATGTGGATGATAACATAGAAGAACTACAGAAAGTTCCTCGGCAAAGCGAATGGTTGGCTGGCCTTAGCGGGAATTAACCTTGCCAAGTCAATAGGCATAGACACGATCCAATTCGAAGAAACGCAAGTTATTCACTTGCAGTGCGAAGGTGAAGAGTGATCACGAGAGGTTATTGCGGGAAATTGGGACAATTTACTGGAAACGTCTTTAATTTTACTGGCAATGAGAACGAGAAAAGTGTGGTAGTGTCGACAGACTAGGCGGCAGGAAGTGGAAGCAAATTTAGACAACCTAAAGTTGAATCGATGGTGTGCAAATTACGCGAGTAAGGAGACGATGGCAAGTGAAACAGGGTTTAAGTATCTGCTTCAAAGCAGAATAAGTAAGATACACACAACAAATATTTCATTGATGATATACATAAAAGTGTCGCCAGGCAGTAATTTCTGTGATATTATGAAACACATAAGGAAACACCATCATTGCAAAATTTGCACAGTTTCTATCGCATTGAACTCTACTTCCAGGATTCAAAGGAACTCTGAGAAAAACTGTTCCAGATACGTTACTTAATTCTGAAAGGTTTCAGAATGAAAGACTTCATTATGTGCGGACGAAAGAGGGTACTACAGGTACATTAGTTTTTTGCAGCGTCAGGGGTAACCTCAACCATGGTCTCCGAGCTGATAGTCCATACTGCTGCAAACGTCGTCGACAATACTCTTCGCACACTGTCACCTTACAAGAGTTATTCATGCAGTTGTGTGTATGAATTTACGGTTTGTCTGAATAAATTACTGGCCGCTTCTTTCGCAACGTTCAGTAGCGACCCTGAAGGGTTCCACAGGATTTACATCTGGCGAATTTCGTCGGCGTGACATCAACGTGAGTTCACGATAATCTTCCTAAAGCCTCTGTAGCACGGTTTTGGCTGCAAGACACGGTTAATTATACTGCTAAAAGATGACTTCGCCGTCGGGGAAGACATCAGCATGAAGGAATGCAGGTGGTCCGCAGCTGTCAGAGTGTCTTCGATTACTTCCGCAGGCCCATGCAAGTGCAGGAGAATGTCTATCGTAGTGAAATACAGGTTAACACCAGCCTGTGCCCGCGGCGAGCTTCGCGTTTCTAGCTGCTATTCACGTCGATGACGGAGTTTGTGGAGACGACCATCGACCTAGTGTAGCCAGAACGTGATTCACCCGAAGAGGTGACACTTTGCCACTGATCGACGGTCGCATCTAGATGGTCCCATGCCCATTGCAGTCGTAACTGATGGTGTCGTTGGGTCAACATATGAATACGTAGGGGTGTACAATGTTCAGATGCCCGATGATCGTAGCATGTGTGGAGACAGCCAGCCAACAATGTACAAGGACGGATCAAAAAGCAAAGTCACCTGCGTCATAAAAAATTTAATAATGTACATGTAACAGCGGAATTAGTGCTGATCATAGTCTCACGGTGTTAAATTACTGGCCGCTTCTTTCGCAAAAATCGGTGGGTTCAGGAGGGTAATACGGAACGCCGTGCTGGATCCCACGGCCTCGTATCACCAGCAGTCGAGATGACAGGCATCTTATCCGCATGGCTGTAACGGATCGTGCAGCCACATCTCGATCCCTAAGTCAACAGATGGGGACGTTTGCGAGACAACAAGCATCTGCACGAACAGTTCGACGACGTTTGCAGCAGTATGGACTATCAGCTCGGAGACCATGGTTGAGGTTACCCTTGACGCTGCATCACAGACAGGAGCGCCTGCGATGGTGTACTCAAGGACGAATCTGGGTGCACGAATAGCAAAACGTCATTTTTTCGTATGAGTCCAGGCTCTGTTTACAGCATCATGATGGTCGCATCCGTGTTTGGCGACATCGCGGTGAGCGCACATTGGAAGCGTGTATTCGTCATCGCCATACTGGGGTATCACCCGGCGTGATGGTATGCGGTGCCATTAGTTACACGTCTCGGTCACCTCTTGTTCGCATTGACGGCACTTTGCACAGTGGACGTTACATTTCAGATGTGTTGCGACCCGTGGCTCTAACCTTCATTCGATCACTGCGAAACCCTACATTTCAGCAGGTCCTGTACGGGGCTTTCTGGATACAGAAAATGTTCGACTGATGCCCTGGACAGCACATTCTCCAGACCTCTCACCAAATGAAAACGTCTGGTCAATGGTGGCCGAGCAACTGGCTCGTCACAGTACGCCAGTCACTACTCTTGTTGAACTGTGGTTCGTGTCAAAGCTACATGGGCTGCTGTACCTGTACACGCCATCTAAGCTCTGTTTGCCTCAATGCACAGGCGTATCAAGGCCGTTATTACGGTTAGAGGTGGTTGTTCTGGGTACTGATTTCTCAGGATCAATGCACCCAGATTGCGTGAAAATGTAATCACATGTCTGTTCTAGTGCAATACATTTGTTCAATGAATACCCGTTTATCATCTGCATTTCTTCTTGGTGTAGCAATTTTTATGGCCAGTAGTGTATTAAGTAGGTGGTCATAATATTTTGGCTCATCAGTGTACAATAACTGCAGGACCTTCCTGGCGCAAGAGCAGTTTGATTGCTTTTTATTGGTGCTGCTGAGGATGTCGTAATCTTGTATTAGCAGCCGAACCAGATCACTGGCAGGTGTCATAAAAAATGAGGAGATACTAAAACGAGGTACGACGAACGTCCACCGTATATTCTGCTTCCCAGATGAATTACGTTAACAAACTGTGTATGCTCACTGCCCTTTCAAAAGTGGAAAATCGGATCCGCAGATCTGCGCAAAGACAGCAGCTTGCATTTTACTAAAGAACGTGGAAATGAGAGGGAGGTGTTCACACGAGGGTGTTGCGCATTGCTATCCAGTGTAGTGGAGACGTGCCATATCGATTAGCTAACAGGAAATTAATCTGAGGCGGCGAAAGCGTAACCCGATACGCAACCACCATAACGCGTGGACCATGCGATCTCAGAATGCAGATCCAGCGTCAGTGTCGGTAGCCGATGTTTGTCCCGTGTCTCGTATTACAAGGTGTTACGATGAAGGACTAAAACTAGTTACACCTCGACGGGGATCCGCCTCGGCGTGAGCAGCGTAAGAGAAAGGGGGGAGGGCCTCGCTAGTTTAGATACACAATCACGTTATGAAGGAGCTTATTTTACCTGCAGTACACTGCTGCCATTAAAAATGCAATATCATGAGGGATTCCAAATGAAAATAGCTTACTTACGGGACCTCTACAGTAGTGGAAATCATTATAAAGGCAGGCTTACCGTGAAAGAAATAGTACACTGTCTGAAGCACACATGTTTCGAATTTATTATGAAAGCAGTAGATATATAGAAGACGTAAACTGTTGTGTCTAGAAAAGACAGCCTAGACACAATGAGATGAAGCCGAAAGGCACGCGCTTAAACTCACGCAGGCTGGCGTGAGGTCTGAAACAGGATACGTAATGAATGCTATAAAGAAAAGTACGTAGCTTCTGGAATACTTAACTTTAATCCACATTTGTAGAACGTCGCTCTTGATGATACATTAACAGAATATCAATATCAATTGAATACGGCGCCTTGCTAGGTCGTAGCAAATGTAGCTGAAGGCTATACTATCGTCTCGGCAAATGAGAGCGTAATTCTCAGTGAACCATGGCTAGGAACGTCGGCTGTACAACTGGGGCGAGTGCCAGTACGTCTCACTAGACCTGCCGTGTGGTGGCGCTCGGTCTGCAATTACTGACAGTGGCGACACGCGGGTCCGTCGTTACCACCTAGCAAGTGTGGTGTCTGGCGGTGACACCACATAAACAATCATGAAGGAATTACATACTTTTTTTCATAAAACGTGGAACAAAATGTGTTTGCATTTCCTGGTTAGAAATTGCTATGCGAGTAAAAGCAATCACTACTCTGTCCTGTTATTGCATTGTTAGTACTTCGTCCAATCTCCGTTATTCCTGATTCCCACAGTTATCCTCTTCGGCAATGATTTTTTTAGGGTTTGTAGTTACGGCAGTGAAATCGCTGCCCACTCTTCTCGTATCACTCTTTCCAGCTCATATACTGCCTCAAATTGCTTTCCATTACCATGAAAATATTCTACATGTTTTTCCATGGAGTTTAAATCTGGACGACGGCAGGCCAGGGCAACAGGTCGGAATCTTTACTTCAAACCAGTGTTTTGTTGCCGCAGAAACATCCACAAATGCATTACCTTGATGAAACATAAAGACTTTCGCCCCTTAGGTGCTCATAAATTCTAATCAGTTCCGTTTCTAGCGCCGCAGTGTACATGTTACAGTTCATTGTAGTGTTCAACAAAGAAATGCGTGATTTACCTTTAGCGCAGAATGCTGCCCAATTCATAACAATACCCACCAAAATTTCTATTCATTCTGATCAGCTGCTATGTTCCCAAATGGCTCTGAGCACTATGGGACTTAACTTCTGAGGTCATCAGTCCCCTAGAACTTAGAACTACTTAAACCTAACTAACCTAAGGACATCACACACATCCATGCCGGAGACAGGATTTGAACCTGCGACCGTAGCGGCCGCTCGGTTCCAGACTGCAGCGCCCAGAACCGCACGGCCACTACGGCCTTCACATAGCCTGCAAGTGAGGTCAGAAGGCAGAGGGTGACTGGCCAACATTGCATCGTCTTCTATTGTGAAACGATAAGTCGGTATGATCAATTTGTAGTGTGTAAGGAGTATTAAGTTCCAGATAGTGTTCTAAATATGGATGTCGGTACAGTAAATCGAAATCATTATGACTACGTTTACCACACGGATAGATTCAGATACATCTTGGAAATAACAAAAAAATCAACGACAAACCCTTTCGTTAATTACTGATATTCAGCTCGGTAGTGTTGAAAGACCTGCTCAGCTACGTACTTAGAGTTACGGAAACTTATGGTTGTGTTATCTGGTATACAATATTATTGAATTAAAGAGGATCCTCCTCTTGCAAGAACATAATTTTTGGTTTTGTTTAATCCTCAAACACCTTCAGTGGTATTTGTTTTATTTAACTGAGGCTGCCAACACAAACCGCCCAGAAGTCAATATTAACACAGCATGTCGTCATTTCTATAACCGATCTGTCGTGAGCTGTATTTTATTATTTTCCTGTTGGATGTATTGTTGTCTAATAACCACACGTGAATTCGCAACACTCCCGCTGGTTGTTGTTACGCGCTGTGACAACAGTCAGCTATGCGACCAGTAAACCACACTACTGAATACGATGTCAGAAGAAAGTGAAGAGTATCATTTGTATTTATTTGGAGACTGGTTTTTACAAAAGGGAACTTACTATGGAATAAATTACCGCAATAACAAAAAGAAGACAGCAAATTTGTCTTTCTTTAGGATTCCTAAGGCCGTCAGTTGTATGAAAAATGACATTACATGGCACTTTTAGTTACGATTCCCAGTTAACGTACAGACGTTCACTGAAGATTAATGTTTCTTTTTAGGAGCAAGAAATTGTTTGTAAATAGTAGAAATGCGCGTGAATTGCATTGACTTAGTCTTCCTGCAGGGCCCATTCACCCCATGAAGTCTAACTCGTTTGCTGTACCGCTCCTCAGAGTTGTATATTTTTTTTTGGGCTTTAGTTCTCCTGATATAAGATAAGTAGTCAATCTGTGTATAGGAGGCAGCGTGACTTACTTCTTTTCAATGAACATGTGTGGAAAGCGTCATATCTCGACTGCTCAATCCTACTTCAGTTATTGAAATTCTAATCATGCTGTTGGAGAGTATACAGCTTTTATGTAATAACGTATATGCGGGCGAAGTGGTCATCTCGGTGGTGGCTTCTGGCCACTTTGTGTAGTTAGTGGGAAAACGGAAAAACGCTTATTAAGAGTGAACAACATGCGACAAGTAAAGAAAGAAAAGAAAAAGAAAATAGTAAGGAAGAAAAACGGAAAGCAGCCGAAGAGAAAAAAGGCAGTAGAGAGAAGAGACCGAACAACAGGTTCAAATGGTTCAAATGGCTGTGAGCACTATGGGACTTAACTTATGAGGTCACCGGTCCCCTAGAACTTAGAACTACTTAAATCCAACTAACGTAAGGACGTGACACACATCCATGCCCGAGGCAGGATTCGAACCTGCGACCGTAGCGGTCGCGCGGTTCCAGACTGCAGCGTCTAGAACCGCTCGGCCGCTCCGGCTGGCCCGAACAACAGGAAATCCAACCCTAGAAGACGTCTTTTCGACAACAATGTTGTAGACAGAGAGCGAATGTACTCAGAATAAACATTTTGGAATTCAAGGCCAGTAGAGCGGTGGATTTAGTGCAAATTGTGCTCCCTCTGGGCCCAAGAACTCTGTATAGGAGTTGAGAAATACAGTTTACCATTTATTTATAAAACCTAAATTATTCAATTGGTATCGTAATTTACAGTAGAATATATTTAGTTCTTTGTTTATCCCTTTTTCTGAGTTTAAAGTACTTGATCTGATCCAAAGGTAATAAACTATTCCATATTATACTTCAATAGTTGCACATAAGAATTACTTATTTCTCTACAGTTCCGGTGTTGCTACTCAGCTTGAATAATAGGAATATGTTAGCTTGGCCACTTTGCCCGGCTCTCCCCTACGGATTCTCAGTAACGTGGGGGATAGTTGGCTACATATTAGACAAACCAGTTTATGATGCGAAAAATATATAAACAGGTGTCGAATGAAGCATATACATATTAAGTTACCAAATAAGCCGCCGAAACTGTCGCTAAACTGAAAACTCCGTACAGGCGTTATACCAAAATGTCAAAATCGTATTTTTCTCCTATTTGTGACGTACGGGCTGTGTAGCTATGGAATTCACAAACTTTATTGACAGATTCATGTACTGCTAGGTTTTGGAAAGGATAATAACATGTCATCAAACAGGGAACAAAACTTACGTTTACTTCATCGTTTCCACAAACGTCCATCGTAATAGTTACTGATTTCCTTAATGACTATGTGTCTCTATCATACATAAAGACCTACACAAATCTTGTTACTCAACAAAGGAGACAGACCAGAGCGGCCAGCTATACATGCGTACACACAGACTCCCACGCACTACTTGCTGCTGCAAAACACTTGCTGCAGGCTAGCGCGCGTCAACCAGGCCCATTGTCAGGACCGGAGCCAAAAATTTTGTTAAGACTAGAAACAAAGAGCAATGCAATCCCATGTCCACAGAACAGTGAGTGATTTGGAAACTATTTGAAAACCCACATACACAGGTACTTCATTCAATAAGCTGAAACAAAACTGGAGGACCTGACGAAGACATATTTCTCACAAATAGAAAGCAATAACTGTTATAGACACCAGGAGAAGAAAGACAAACTTATATTTGTAAATAAATTATACACAACTGCAACCAGTCACTTTTTCATTAATAATGCTTTATTACATTAACCGGTTTTCGAACCCTTTCAGGTTCATCTTCAAATGATTTCGGGAGAATCCGGGAAGTTACATCATTACTGGTAGTAGCATAATGCTGGGTGCTGGTTCTATGGCAGAAACATGGGTCACACTTTAATGTATCGCCATGACTGTACCTTATCTTTCGATATCGATGTAAATGTAGTTTGTACTTACTGCGACAGTATAGGCGGCTTTTTTCGTATCTGTCTGCCTCCATTTTGATGTCCAGAACACGTTCACACGAACTATATTAGTTCACACTTTAACAGTGACACTTTACCAGCATCCAGCATGCGCTTTACAACTGTTGCTTATAACAAAGATCTTGACAGAGAGATATGGCATAAGCCTACTTTGTACAGAGATGTAATTTGTTGTTCTTTACATGTGTTAAAGTCGATATAAGGGCAAGTTTTTTCATTATAATGTTGATAACATGAGAGCACTAGAGAAAATAATAATAAACTACTACAAGAATAAATTTCAGGTTATCTGTTATGTTATTTCTATTTGTATGTTACAGGCAGGTTTTTTTTTTTTTTTTTTTTTTAACATGAATCCCAAGGAATCAATAATACAGAGTTATTGGTTCTGCAGTGAGGTGCAGTTGTCTGTATGACTAGGACCTGTATATTTAAATTAATAACAAATCTTCAGATGAAATGTTGGCTTATTTCTGTTGTTACGTTAACGTGATCTGGAGTATTATCAAGAGCAGATTCTGTTTATTTTAGCTAAAGGTATATGTATAAGAGTTAAAGTGTTTGTAATGGATTAAAGCTGTTTGAATGGCTGCACATTTAATATTTTAAAAATCATGAACAAAAAATTCTTTAACTGTTGACTTATTTTTATTCTAACATTAGAGTGATCTTGGATATTGGTAAAGGCAGCTTATGTTTGTTCCAGCTAGAATTAATATGTATAAAGTACTGATTTATGTTAGCAATGGAGGGCTTTTAACATTTAGAGATATGGTACATGTCTTATTCTGTGGTAGTATATTACATTGACACCAGTGTGGTTAGGATGTAAGGAGAGGGGGGTGAGTCATTGGGAGGGGGGGGGGTTGGGGAGCCGGTGTAGGGTTTATTGGGTTTTTCTAATTTGTTCCACGCACTTAAAAAATGAAGGTGGCTTGTTTGGGTTGCCCTTTTCTCAAGTATGTAATAAATTTATTTCTGTTACTGGCTTCTTTATTGCGTTACTTATGTTTCTCGACCATTTTTTGCTAGTCGTTATGCAGTGACAAGACTTTTCAATATTATATACAGAGGCGGAAAGAAGTGTTGAAATGCAGTTTTAAATGTCAAATTAATCGACACAGAAGGCGGAATTATTTCCTGATTCCATGACGCGGTATCGTGTGTTTCAAACACATACACATTACACAAATTATAGAAGTACGTGTGTATTCTTCAACATATGATTTCTAGCAAAAACGTTACGTTACCCTGTGACACAAGTATTCAAATGCGCTGTATAATATAACAGTCAACACAATAAATGGAGGAAATGTTAGCATTTGTACCATCAAACCTCCTCATTCGTGTCTGCCGCCATGCAGTGCACCAACAAGTTCAGGCACGAGTGGCCACTGCGCGCATGGGGCTGAACGGAAAAGACGCGAGAGTAGAGGAGTGCACAGTCATATTATGTATGCGTGAACGAAACTAGACATGTAAAGAAACTGGAGAAGCCGTACACAGAAATGTGTCCACTAGGTGGTGTGTCATCCAACGCTATAAAAGGAGGAATACAATACTGAATCTGCCTACCCATGTAATCTGCCAAAACTTTCTTCTATAGATAAAAGAAAAATGATGAAAACGGTGAAGCAATATCCCAGAATAGCAGCAACAGAAATTAGAGCATGTCTGGAACAACATCTTAGGAAGGTGTTTCCCCGGGTTCCCGGGTTCGATTCCCGGCGGGGTCAGGGATTTTCTCTGCCTCGTGATGGCTGGGTGTTTTGTGCTGTCCTTAGGTTAGTTAGGTTTAAGTAGTTCTAAGTTCTAGGGGACTGATGACCATAGATGTTAAGTCCCATAGTGCTCAGAGCCATTTGAACCATTTTTGAAGGTGTTTCCTGAAAGGACCTTTGCTTTTTCTGTATACATAAATGATGCGGCAAACAGAGTGGGCAGCAATCTGCGGTTTTTCGATGAAGATGCTGTGGTGTACAGGAAGGTGTAGAATATAAGTGACTGTAGGTTGATACAAGGTAAACTAGACAATTTTTTTAGTGGTTATAATGAATGACGGCTGCCTCTTATTGTAGAAAAATGTAAGTTAATGCGGATGAGTAGGAAAAACAAATCCGTAATGTTCGGATACTGCATTAGTAGTGTCTTGCTCCATTGGTTTAAATACCTAGGTGTAATGTTGCGAAGCGTTATGAAAAGCAACGAGCATATGAGGACTGTGGTAGGGAAGGCGAATTGTCGACTTCGGTTTATTGGGAGAATTTTAGGAAAGTGTGGTTTATCTGTGAAGGAGACCGCATATAGGACGTGTAAGTAGGCTGTTTAGATTTTTATATTGGTAATGCCACGTAGCGCTCTGTATGAAAATCACTGGCTGTGCTGTGTGCAGTCTGTGGCTAGTTTGCATTGTTGTCTGCCATTGCAGTGTTGGGCAGCGGCAGCTAGATGTGAACAGCGCGTAGCGTTGCGCAGTTGGAGGTGAGCCGCCAGCAGTAGTGGATGTGGGGAGAGAGATGGCGGAGTTTTGAAATTGAACTGCTATATATATTATGACTATTAAGGTAAATACATTGTTTGTTCTCTATTAATATCTTTCATTTGCTAACTATCCCTATCAGTAGTTAGTGCCTTCCGTAGTTTGAATCTTTTATTTAGCTGGCAGTAGTGGCGCTCGCTGTATTGCAGTAGTTCGAGTAACGAAGATTTTTGGTGAGGTAAGTGATCTGTGAAAGGTATAGGTTAATGTTAGTCAGGGCCATTCTTTTGTAGGGATTATTGGAAGTCAGATTGCGTTGCGCTAAAAATATTGTGTCAGTTTAAGCACAGTCTTGTATAATTGTTCAAAAGGGACGTTTCAGACGCTAACGTGACCTATTCTTGAGTACTGCTGGAGTGTTTGGGATCCGCACCAGGTAGAATTTAAAGAACACATCGAAGCAGTTCAGAGGTGAGTTGCTAGATTCGTTGCCGGAAGGTTCGATCAGCATGCAAATGTTACGGATATGCTTCGGGAGCTCAAGTGTGAATCCCTGAAGGGAAGAAGATATTCATTTCAAACACCACTACTGAGAAAATTTATAGAACAGGCATTTGAAGCTGACTGCAGAACGATTCTACTGCCGCCAACATACATTGCGCGTAAGGACCACGAAAATAAGATACGAGAAATTAGGGCTCAAATGAAGTAATACAGACAGTCGTTTTTCCATCACTCTGTCTCCTAGTGAAATAGAAAAGGAAACGATTAGTTGTCGTAAAAGGTACCTTCCGCCACGCACCGTACGGTGGTTTGCGGCGTATGTGTACGTATGTGTAGACGTAGAGGAAAGAATAGTTCCTAGGGTTCTGAACAGTACTGGGTACAAATCCAGACTACCGAGAACGAAACCGATCGTAAGTAAAAAAATTCAAACAAACTTTTAGAATTTGGAAAAATGAATGCAGCTATGTGAGTTCTGGGAGCGTGTGTTACGGTCAGATGGATGCAGGTGCAATGAATATCTAAGTGATGGCCGATAAAAGATGTAGAGGCAGAAAAATACTGAGTGGGATCGTAAAAATATAGAGGCTTCGGTCAAACACATGGGTGGCAGCGTATGGTATAGGGACTTACAGCGTCAAATGGTGTAGATGAAGTAACATTTATTCATGGAAACACGAACAGATATGTTGATAAGAATGTACTAGAAGAACATCTGCACAGAAGCGCACGAAATCTAATGTTATAAATAATTTCTACTTCCAACTAGATAACGATTCTAAGGATACCTCTGAAGTTGCTAGGTTATGGATCATCTATAGCACACCTACAGTCACAAAACCATCTCAGTCACGCGACTTGAAAACGATCGTGAACATCTGGCAAGGGTTGGAAGAGAGGATCGGGGAACACTACATCACAAGTAAAACAAGACTGAAATACACAATTCTGCAGGAATGCGAGAAAATTGATTCTGTCTTAACTAGAAAGCACCCGTATATTCAGAGCCAAAGCGTTCGGCGGCATTTATTCATAGGAAAGGCATTATGAACAAATACTAGAATGTCGTGTTTTGTTTATTTGAATACTTAACGTCCAACTGTTGGGAGAACATTTTTCAGTTTTCATTACGAAAAAGAATTTACGTATATTTTAAGTAAATACGTGATATTAAAAATGAAATAAATGTGTACGTTAAGAACGTGGAAAAGATTTGTTTATTTTTCTGTGTATCTTTTGATAGTTAAATGTTCTCTTTTAGTAGCAGACAATTGCCAATTCAGTACGTCTGTTCACTTCCGTATACATTTACGGTAACTGAAACGTAAACTATGTATTATAATAAATTCGTCTCGTTATTAAAGCTTTGCATCCGTACGCATTTACTTTCTGATATATAATTATGTAAATGCAGTTCTGCCTTGATGAAACGCAACTTCTTCTTGTTTAACACTTAAACATGTTTCGATGATGCTTCACCATCATCAACGCGTTCATTTTTTCTCTGTCAAATAACATCTAAAGAAGTTTTGTTTTATAATACTTGACAGTTTCGGGATTACGATAATTTTCTTTATAAAATAATTAACAGAAAAACGTAAGAATGTACCTTATTGTCACATTCTGAAGTCTGGTGTTCGCAGTACAGCTGATATTAGACTCCAGTCCTTCATCTGTAATAAATTAAGTTTCTTATATATTATGTTACGTATATTTATAAAAATTGCAAAAAATTTTTTAGACGCCCAACTGAACAGTGAGAAATGATCATCTTTCTAAAATAAGAGAAATCGGACCGCGCACAGAAAGATTTATGTGAACGTTTCTCCCGCGTGCTGTTAGATAGCAGAACGGCGGAGAACTACTCGTAAGGTGGTTCAATGAACCCACTGCTAAGCACTTACGAGACAATGCACTCTGAAGACTCTCAGTCGGCCAACAGTTGGATCGGTCTCTTAATTACCACGAAGACAAATGGTAGCGCGCATACTCAAACATTTAAAATCTACCGACAGTAAAGTTTAATGGGCCCTTCGATTCTCTTCAGACTTCATTGTTTTCCAGCAATCGACCGACTGCTTAAACAGAAAGCCGAACTATACAAGTGCGCAGACTTTCCACTATTTAGTAAACTTTTTGCCTGGCGCTTGTTCCTGTACTTACAAGGGAACCTCCCCATCGCACCCCCCTCAGATTTAGTTATAAATTGACACAGTGGATAGGCCTTGAGAAACTGAACACAGATCAATTGGGAAAACAGGAAGAAGTTGTGTGGAACTATGAAAAAATAAGCAAAAAATACAAACTGAGTAGTCCATGTACAAGATAGGCCACATTAAGGACAATCTGAGCTGAGGAGGGCCGTGGTCTCGTGGTTATAGTGAGCAGCTGCGGTACGTGAGGTCCTTGGTTCGAGTCTTCCCTGGAGTGAAAATTTTACTTTATTTATTTTCGCAAAGTTACGATCTGTCTGCTCATTCATTGACGTGTCTGTTCACTGTAATAAGTTTAGTGTCTGTGTTTTGCAACCGCACTCCAAAACCGTGCGATTAGTAGACGAAAGGACGTGCCTCTCCAATAGGAACCGAAAACTTTGATTGCAAGGTCATAGGTCAACCGAGTCCTCCACAGGAAGACACGTCTGATATATTATATACGACACTGGTGACGGCATGTGCGTCACATGACAGGAATATGTTGTCGACCCACCTAACTTGTACACTTGGCGAATGGGTAAAAAGATTCTTCTACCTTGCCCAATTTAGGTTTTCTTGTGGATGTGATAATCACTCCCAAAAAAGTGATGAAAACGTAAGAGTTTGTCACATAAACTGCAACAAATGAATGCAACAGTTTCACAGTCGCACAGTTTTCCCTGTGCTCTTTCAAAACATATGTTTTTTTACGTTTTCAAATGTTTCCGTGTGTAGACCGTCAAATCCTGCATATGTCCAAGCAAATCTGAACATGTCCTGGAATTTTGGAGAGCGAAGTTGATTATGTGTGAGTGCCTGAACTTTGATAATTGTCTGAATATACAAAATTAAACTTTTCACTCGAGAGAAGACTTGAACCAATGACCTCTTGCTCCGCAGCTGCTCACGCTAACTACGGGACCACGGCGCTCGTACGCTCACATTTTCCTTGATG
Organism: Schistocerca cancellata; assembly: GCF_023864275.1. Lineage (NCBI taxonomy): Eukaryota > Metazoa > Arthropoda > Insecta > Orthoptera > Acrididae > Schistocerca > Schistocerca cancellata. The sequence goes on from NC_064632.1 coordinate 46,770,708, forward strand.
TTGCCTACCTTGCGCATGGACTACTCAGTTTGTATATTTTGCTTATTTTTTTCATAGTTCCACACAACTTCTTCCTGTTTTCTCGATTGATCAGTGTTCAGTTTTCCAAGGCCTATCCCTGTGCCAACTTACAACTAAATCTGAGGGGGGTGCGATGGGGAGGTTCCCTTGTTAGTGTCAGGCGGTGAAATGGCGCTGATAACCGAAGATCGAAACTGTAATCGAAGTGGTCGAGAAGCGACCAGCTTTGTATAAAAAGAGCTTAAACGAATATCCATACATAAATATCAAGATAATTTTATGGCTGGAAGTCTGTTAAGTAGTTGTTCCAGGATAGAATTTATGTGATACTAAAGAATAAATAAGATAAGGTATGTTCTCTTTTTTTCCCGCGTGGTCTAAGGCGCCTTGCCACGGTACGCGCGGCTCCCCCCGTCGGAGGTTCGAGTCCTCCCTCGGGCATGAGCGCGTGTGTTTTGTCCTTAGCGTAAGTTAGTTTAAGTTAGCTTAAGGGACCGATGACCTCAGCAGTTTGGTGCCATAGGAACTTACCACAAATTTCCAAATATTTTTCTTTTTGTATGTATTATTCAAATATATTACATCGTAATGCTTCATCATATTGAAATGAAACAGAGCCTTGAAATAAAGAAAAAATACGCTAAGTAATGTCGTACATCAGTCATATGATCCTTCTTCGGTTCTTTTTATTTAAGTATGTAATTATCCATAGGGAAAACGTTGAGTGTATCTGCGAATGTGCTTTAATAAATTCGGACACAAAAATTTATATTTACCTGTGTTGGACGGCGAAAAATATCTCATTTGCGTGTTGGCCATATTACCGAAAGTAAATTGGACCATGTGGTGCGCTTTAGTATATCTGTAGTTAAACATTCTCTTGCTTTAGTACAATTTGTTTCGCATATGGACATAGTATGTGATTTCCTAGCCCAGAGGCCTTATCACGTACAACAAAAAATGGTACACATTCTCCCTCTTCATCATAGGGTAGTTTTCTTACGACGCGGAATTTTCCTGAGAGCCGTTTACCCATGTTACAAATTTCCAGTTAACTCCGAATCTAACTGTGCCATAAGAATCGACTCCTACGTAAACCAATTTGCAATGTCACACAAGAGATGATCTTTTTGCAGTCAAAATATGAAGATTCAGAATGTTCTGGCTTCACCACCCATATATGCTTGCCGTCGGTCTCTCCAGGTACGCCTAGAAAATTAGTACCATGATAAAATTCTCTAGCAGTTTGTAACCAGTCATATTCTTCTTTATTTGTCATTTACAGTTGTTGAAGAATATCCCACATTTGCTCAATCGCTGTTTTTACAGTACCTCGTATTGTAGATACTGTGATCAGATATTCAAATGACATCGTGTTTAAACAAGTCCCAGTCGCTAGATATCTGCAATTCTGTATGACTGCAGTCTTGAAGGTGACAGCGAATGTGGACCTCTTACTTGTACGCCAATTTCATTGTTGTTGTTGTGGTCTTCAGTCCTGAGACTGGTTTGATGCAGCTCTCCATGCTACTCTATCCTGTGCAAGCTTCTTCATCTCCCAGTACCTACTGCAACCTACATCCTTCTGAATCTGCTTAGTGTATTCATCCCTTGGTCTCCCCCTACGATTTTTACCCTCCACGCTGCCCTCCAAAACTAAATTGGTGATCCCTTGATGCCTCAGAACATGTCCTACCAACCGATCCCTTCTTCTGGTCAAGTTGTGCCACAAACTTCTCTTCTCACCAATCCTATTCAATACTTCCTCATTAGTTATGTGATCTACCCATCTAATCTTCAGCATTCTTCTGTAGCACCACATTTCGAAAGCTTCTATTCTCTTCTTGTCCAAACTATTTACCGTCCATGTTTCACTTCCATGCATGGCTACACTCCATACAAATACTTTCAGAAATGACTTCCTGACACTTAAATCTATACTCGATGTTAACAAATTTCTCTTCTTCAGAAACGCTTTCCTTGCCATTGCCAGTCTACATTTTATATCCTCTCTACTTCGACCATCATCAGTTATTTTGCTCCCCAAATAGCAAAACTCCTTTACTACTTTAAGTGCCTCATTTCCTAATCTAATTCCCTCAGCATCACCCGACTTAATTCGACTACATTCCATTATCCTCGTTTTGCTTTTGTTGATGTTCATCTTATATCCTCCTTTTAAGACACTGTCCATTCCGTTCAACTGCTCTTCCAGGTCCTTTGCTGTCTCTGACAGAATTACAATGTCATCGGCAAACCTCAAGGTTTTTATTTCTTCTCCATGGATTTTAATACCTACCCCGAATTTTTCTTTTGTTTCCTTTACTGCTTGCTCAATATACAGATTGAATACCATCGGGGAGAGGCTACAACCCTGCCTTACTCCCTTCCCAACCACTGCTTCCCTTTCATGTCCCTCGACTCTTATAACTGCCATCTGGTTTCTGTACAAGTTGTAAATAGCCTTTCGCTCCCTGTATTTTACCCCTGCCACCTTTAGAATTTGAAAGAGAGTATTCCAGTCAACATTGTCAAAAGCCTTCTCCAAGTCTACAATTGCTAGAAACGTAGGTTTGCCTTTCCCTAATCTTTCTTCTAAGATAAGTCGTAAGGTCAGTATTGCCTCACGTGTTCCAGTATTTCTACGGAATCCAAACTGATCTTCCCCGAGGTCGGCTTCTACTAGTTTTTCCATTCGTCTGTAAAGAATTCGTGTTAGTACTTTGCAGCTGTGGCTTATTAAACTGATTGTTCGGTAATTTTCACATCTGTCAACACCTCCTTTCTTTGGGATTGGAATTATTATATTCTTCTTGAAGTCTGAGGGTATTTCATACCATCCACTTAAAATAATGTCATGCACAGAATCGTACTGCACTTGTTGACGGTGACAGAACGTTATTACAAGAATTAAGCGAAACAAAAGATGGTAAAATGTCCAGTATTCTTTTGGATGGCCCAGTTAAATTAACAGACTATTGAAAGAAGAAGAAGAAGAACAAGAACAAGAAGAACAAGAAGAACAAGGAAGTTTCCCTATGATTCTCAGCTAAACTGGAAGAAAAACTGGATGGTAAAATTAATACCCTAAGGCTACCCAAACAGATATTAGCTATGCGTCATCGTCAGTCTATTTGAGAAGTACGTCAGTGCACAAGCAGCAACACCAGATACCTGTCAACAGTTGTCGGCTTATCCAGTTCATCATCTACTGACCAGTTACCCAGTGCAACCGGTGACAAATAAATGATTTTCCACGTATTAGTGGTGGTGATTCATCACCAAATTCGCCGACAGTACGCGAGATACGGATCGTTCTTTACGTCAGCAGGATTTTCCATCGATACGGTACAATTATATTACTCCCACTTTACTGGTGGTTCTCAACTGAATAACGTGTATCTTAATAAAAAATAAATATACCCATAAAAAGAAATATATGTTTTACTTGTCTTAACGACATACTCAATCTCTCGTCTAACGGTACAGTATGTCTTAAGTAATGTCCAGTGTTGTGACTTGGCAAGACAGCCAAGCCACTATGATTGGTAGCCGAAAGGCACGCGTCTAAGCTCACGCAGGCTGGCGTGAGGTCTGGAACAGTTATAGGAGTTTATAGTAGGAAGAAAAGTACGTAGCTTCTGGAATACTTAACTTTAATCCATAATTGGTGAACATCGGTCTGACGGTACATGCATCACAAGATAAATAGCAAATGATAATGGCGCCTTGCTAGGTCGTAGCAAATGACGTAGCTGAAGGCTATGCTAGCTATCGTCTCGGCAAATGAGAGCGTAATTTTTCAGTGAACCATCTCTAGAAAAGTCGGCTGTACAACTGGGGCGAGTGCTAGGAAGTGTCTCTCGACCTGCCGTGTGGCGGCGCTCGGTCTGCAATCACTGATAGTGGCGACACGCGGGTCCGACGTATACTAGCGGACCGAGGCCGATTTAAAGTCTACCACCTAGCAAGTGTGGTGTCTGGCGGTGACACCACATCCAGTATTCTTATGGACGGCCCAGTTAAATTAGCAGACTATTGAAAAACAATTCCCTTTTTATAAAAATCGAAAAAATAATCGGATAGTGTAGTAGTTTAGAATACAGCGCGCAAAATGTTCCCCGTAATAATCTGTAAGTGTACATCATGTTCAACTTAACAGCTATCAGTTGGACGACTGGTTGTTCTCCACGTCGTAATCTTATGGTTGTTGTCCAGTCTGCGCACCCACCGCCATCTGAACAGTTCAATTGTAGCAGTGGATGGAGACGCAGGCCAGTCAGACGAAATAACGGACGCTAGTTTGGTCTGTAGGGTGCAATTGCTCTAGGTGTGACTTGCAGAGTAGTGTAGGAATGTTGTAGGAACGATGTGCTTAACATGAACAAAAATTAATATTTCCATTTTTGGCCTAATATTCTGCTAATCGTACGTAACGTACCACTGAAAAATTCTGATTAATTGCATATGGAAAACTGGAGCAAAATGTCAGCTGTATTACAAATCTCGGACAGCCACATAAACATCAGTACGTAATATTAAGGTGTACATTTTTTCTGTTAATTGTTATACACTGAAGAGCCAAAGAAATTGGTACACTTGCCTAATATCGTGTAGAGCTCCCGCGAGCAAGCAGAAGTGCTTCAACAAGACGTGACATGGGTTCAACGAATGTTTGAAGTACTGCTGGAGGAAACTGACACCATGAATTCGGCAGGGCTGTCTATAAATCCGTAAGAGTACACGGGGGTGGAGATCTCTTCTGAACAGTGCGTTGCGAGGCATACCAGATATGCTCAAAAATGTTCGTGTCTGGGGAGTTTGGTGGCCAGCGGAAGTGTTTAAACTCAGAGGAGTGTTCCTGGAGCCACTCTATAGCAATTTCGGACGTGTGGGGTGTCGCACTGTCAGCTGATTTTGCCCAAGTCCGCCGGAATGCACAATGGACATGAATGGATGCAGGTGATCAGATAGGATTCTTACGTTAAGAATCATCTGTCAGAGTCGTATCTAGACGTATCAGGGGTCCCTCCATCTGCACTCGACCCACACCATTACAGAGCCGCCACCACCTTGAACAGTCCACTGCTGACATGTAGAATCCATGGTTTCATGAGGTTGACTCCATACCCGTACATGTCCATCCACTCGATAGAATTTGAAACAGACCTGTTCGACCAGGCAACATGTTTCCAGTCATAAACAGTTCACTGTAGGTGTTGACGGGCCCAGGCGAGGCGTAAGGCTTCGTGTCATGGAGTCATCAAGAGAACAGAGTGGGCCTTCGTCTCCGAACATCCACGTTGATGATGTTTCTTTGAATGGTTCGCACGCTGATACTTGTTGATGGCCCAGCAGTGAAATCTGCTGAAATTTGCGGAAGGGCTGCACTTCTATCAAGTTGAATGATTCCCCTCAATCGTCGTTGGTCTCGTTCTTGCAGGATCTTTTCCTTTTTCCGGCAGCAGCAATGTCGGAGATTTGATATTTTACCGGATTCCTGATAATCACAGTACACTCGTGAAATGGTCGTACGGGACTGTCCACAATTCATTGGTACCTCGGGGATTCTGTGTCCCATCGCTCGTGCGCCGACTACTACACCACGTTCAAACTCACGTAAATCTTGATACCCTGCCATTGGACCAGCAGTGGCCGATTAACAACTGCACCAGACACTTGTTGTCTTATATAGGCATTGCCAACCACAGCGCTGTATTCTGCCTGTTTACATATCTCTGTATTTAAATACGCATGCCTATACCAGTTTGTTTGGCACTTCAGTGTATAAATGAAAATACCACAATCTCAAACCTGTTTACTATCATGCATAATTTCCTTACAAGTTAACTGACGAAAATGAAGAAACACACTGACTATGGTGAAACTTCGCTGAAATATATTTCAGTGTTAAACAAAAATGTTTTCTTAAGGCAGATTCACGTTCCCGTAATTATATATTAGAACAAATTTGGAGTCCTACTTCTACCTTGAATTTAAAGGACCTCATACCAAACGCAATAATTAATCGAAAAAGGCATTTTTGGCAACTTGTGTCCTAGTGTTTAATAAGCAGAAAAAAGTGCCAAACCGTGTATCAGTCCTTATTACATGTAGGGGTGCATTTATATAATTCCTACAGGTTTCGCTTTATTTACATTTCTTTTGCGATAATTCGTAACTCATAATTTACAACCATTTAAGACTCAAAAATATACTATCTGTTTTCTAAGTTGCGCAGGAAAAGAATTAAGAACTAACGTAGTTCATTAAGAACACGTGAATGTAATAGAACTCAGACTTTCTCGTCGCTAGATGCACAGTGTCGCTCCAACTGTCAGATGGTAACAACTTTCACAGTAGTAATCGTATATAGATCACATGTTAGACTGTGGAAGGTTGTATAAGGAAGCAGCCTTCCATTCATACTCAATGAATCAGTGAAGACCGAAAAAAACTGGATATCCGGGCCAGATAAGGATTTTAACTCGTTAGTACTGAAAACGAATTTCAGCCATCTATGTCAGTCATTCGAGAGGAATAGGAGGTATACCTGCACCAGCTTGTACGTTCTATGATCTATTTGTCTTTTTTCACTCTTTCTTCTCTCACATCTTCCTCCCCGTCCTGTCGAACGAGGTTGAGCAGTGATTAGCGCACTGGACGCTCATTCGGGAGGAAGACGGTTCAAACTCGCATTCGGCCATCCTGATTTAGCTATTCCGCGATTTCCCTAAATCGTTTCATAAAATGCGTGGATGGTTCCTTTGAAAGGGCGCGGCCGACTTCCTTCCCCATCCTTCCCTAATCCGATAGGACCGATGTCCTCGCTGTATGATGGTCCCCTACCCTAAATTAACCAATCAACCAACCAATCTCCCCGTCCTCTCTCTACCGCATCCTCCTTCTCTCTCTCTCTCTCTCTCTCTCTCTCTCTCTCCCCTCTCCACCATGTCAAGGCTAAGGAAGATGGTACAGCGTTTAAGAAACATGCATTCGGGACGAAACTGGCCCTGGTCAACCAGATTAAAATTTTCTATTATTTCCCTGTAAGATTTAAGGCCAATACCACTATGGCTGCATTGAGTCATCCAGTTTGTACTCTTTCTCTGAGGACTTCATCATCGCTGCGACGTGAACAGCAGAGTCTTTCTTCTCATAATCACGCGTAATAGTTCATCCAGAACATTACAGGCCAGAAATTCTCGTCATAATCTTCTGAGCGACATAGCTACATACCGGACGTACTACTATGAAGAACGAAGGGGAAACGTAGCTCAGTATTCCAGAATATGTCACGAATCCACCAAAACTGGATCACAGCTTACACTATGATTTCCTGCTGCAAGCGAAGAGGGATACGAAGAGGGATATGTACTGTCAATCTGGTGTTCGATGTGGCCGGCTCTTCCTTTGACTCGGAGTTACGCTACTTACATTGTTTGTCGCTAATTGCAATGAATAACCGATGCTTCCCAACATATAGATTTTCCAGGTTTACGAAGAATGCCACTGTCTGCTGAGAAGTCTAGGATGAATAAAAGTGTGTGTAGCTGTGGTAATAATAGAAGCACCAGCGTCTTGTGATCTTAGACAAAAGGTCGCTTTTCCAATGGGGCTGATGTGTTTAGTTATTCAGCCAGTGCATTGTAGCTTTGTCCGTTCTGCGTGCGCGCACAACTGCAGCTGCTGGCAACTGGGACGGCAAACAAAATGTAGCCAATTATAAGCAAAGCACATTGTCGAGGCAGCCAATTAGCAGAAAAAGCTGGCGAGCCTGCTGCAGTGAGCAGGGACACTTTTCAGCGGCAACGAGAACAAAAAGAGCAGCGGAAAAAATTACTCTGAAACATCTCTTAGGAATGAAGTCGGTAGCGCGCTTGTTCCGGAAAACCGCTGAGGGCAGCGTTACCTAATGAACTCTAAACACGGCTTGTTCTGCGACGCTACTGGTGGCCAGCCTTTGGCTGTTACGGCGCAGATGCCATCGGTAATTATATCAAGAGAAACAAGGTGCAGTTCTGAGAATAGCCAGGCACCGTCCGAACTTTCATCAACTTCGAACTGCTTCTACAATATCTAACTAGTTGTCATACGTCTCACGGAAGTTTCTCTTTTACGGTTGTTCACTGCTGATGATCATGGCTATCCTACTGTTCTTGAGAAATGATAGCCCGTACCATGTTATCTATACATTTATTATCATAGTAAGTTACATGCAAGATGATTAAATCTAAAGAAATGTATCCATTTGAACATTATCGGGAAGCATGCGAGATCATGCACTACCTAATTATTCCAAAAGGCCACGCGTTGGAGCTCATACCCCGTGTCCTTTTGGTGACAGAAAGGTAGTGTCGGTGTTTTGGACAGCCCTTAGCCATTTGTATACCGAGCAAGAGGATCGTCTTAGTGTCACAATCCTAGAGTATAGGATCAAGGTATGATAATCGCATAACTCATCCTGCTTAGGCGAATGGATCAGATGGGGTGATTCTTTTGCATTTCATGTGCTCTACGTTGGGCCTTAATTGGCTTATGGAGGTGCCATTAATTCATTGAAGACTCATTAGGAAACGTCCCAAAAAAACGTCTCCATTTTTCATACCAAAACCGAGCCGTTGATTCCAAAACTGCTATGCACAACAAGTATATTGCTCCCTCCTACGTATATCTCGCGAAGAGACCATGAGGATAAAATCAGAGAGATTAGAGCCCACACAGAAGCATACCGAGGTACTCAAGGTACCCTCCGCCACACACCGTCAGGTGGCTTGCGGAGTATGGATGTAGATGTAGATGTAGAAATTATCGTAGTACCTTCTTCTTTGTAGACTACGTAGAGTCTTTCATCGTAAAATAATACACAATAAGACTTCCAGCGGTTTGTTGTGGTTATCAGCTCACTGCTTCGAAACAAGACTGTTATTAGATTCATTTTCGTTAGTTGGTTACCTTCGGACTGTCAGGGAAAGACATACTTGAAGTAGTTTTCACAATTATTTCATCAGAGCTGGACTCGATTTAACCAATCAGAAATGGCTCGTCAGATTTTACCAAGTAAAATACTTCCAGCTAAATTACCAAATAAAATTTAATTTTCCCACCAGACAGGTAGCCATTTTCTGTAACCTGTACAAGTTTTATTTTTCCGCTAGTAAGGAAGCCAATTTTTATAACTTTTACGTACTCTAAGCTTTTTAGAGGGGATAGAGTCTTCCTGTAAGTCTTATCTGACAGATCAACAGATCGTCCTCGACTTATGATACCGCTGCTGAATTCGTCTTCCTATCTTCCTCTCCTGTAGAAACTGTGGATTCGATCTCTTGCATTACATATTTTCTCAGAAGCTGTTTATGTACGAGAACATTAACAGGATATGGAAAATCTTCTTTTGTTCGCTCATGGGAGTAGTGCGTGGTATGAATGAAGTACGTTCTTGTGGCAGGTACTACTTTTCGATGTAAAGTCGAAATAAATATATTGAATAGAGACAGAGTATCATGAAAATAAATGAACAATTCCTCACAAAGAGTACTGGTTGCTATAATCGAATTACTGAGAGTTTATATTACAGCCACTGATGGAAAGAAATCTTTTGTTATGACATACTGCAGACCGATAAATGCCAGTGTTTTCACTATTGTTTCATATCTTTCGTAAGCAGAAGCAAATGTAACTCTTCGGTACACATTTGTCTGGCTGCATAATTATTCCACAGTTACACGTGATTTCATCTTCAGAATGTCGCTGCTGAGTTCTGTTCAGTGCACATAGCGATACCAAAATACTTGGACATGAAAAATGCAACAGAATGGTGAGAAACTAACTCAAGCTACAAAGGTGTTGTGGTGAAACAAGTAGACAATTAAATTTTCAGACTAATATGACTAAATAACTACCATATAATTATTAGTTTTTGAACAGATAATGAATGGTCACTATGACGTAACTATCAAGTTTTTAAGATACGATGAAAATGGTTAAAATTTATTCTCGCAAGAACTTGAATCTGAGGAACTGTATAGGTCTATTTCGAGCTTCTTCGATTGAAGTCAAGTGTTTGTTCAGACTTGTTGCTGTAGGCGACTGGTGAGCTATTTTCCAAGAGATTCAATATACATACGCGGACTATGGCTCATAACAATCCTTAACAGCTATCCGGATATTATACGCGGATACATTCTCTGGACAAACACGATTTTTTCTTATGGTGACTCCGCACATAAATTTTAATAGATATCATGAAATCATTTACTGGTTCATGAATTTGTATACATGTTGTTATATGCGATTAATTGTGTTTTTTTATTTGAGTTGGTCACGGTACACGCAAATCTGTTTCTTAACAAATGCATATTCTGAAATCATATCTCTGTAAATGTTGATGGAACGTAAGTGATTGGATTGATGCATATGTGAGTTGTATTTTCTGTGAAACTGAATTTTTTTAGTTTTGTGTTTTAACTCAGTAAGCTTTTGCAGAATGAATGGTTGCGTATTTAAATTTAAATTTCTGAGGGAGCTTTATTTATTTACATTTATTGGTAATGTGTAGTACAAATTCTTCCATTATGGAGAAAAGTCCTAATAGTAATGTCAGTTTCAGTAAAAACCATTCAAGTTCGAATGTCGTTTAAATTTTACGCTTACAAATTATTTCATGGTCCTCCAAGGCACGGTATTGTGAATTTCTAGCACCAGGATGTGTACTGATGAGAAGTACGCTTTAAAGCGTCTATTGCTGTTTTCTATTAACCACTACTAGCCAGAAATCTAATGTATAACCAGATTAGTAGTAACTGAAATACAATCTCTCATATAGCTACCGGTCGTTTCAGTTCTTCGGCCAGTTTCATTTAAGAGATAGTCAAAATTTTGATTGCAGTTTCTTGAAAGATCACTTGTGCAGTATCCGTTCCCGAGCTAAATTTTCGGAAACAGTTCGGTTGCATAAATGGAAGCGTACCCACAAAGTCCTATATCTGCTTTTTTTCCCTTTGTGTCGAGAACCGTCGCCAATTATCGAGTCACTACTGTTGCCGATGTAAAACAGAAATTTGTTGCTACAACAATTGTTGTAAAAGCAGTATCCAACTGTAACTGTGGCCAATTATCGTGTCACTACTGTTGCCGATGTAAAACAGAAATTTGTTGCTAGAACTATTTTTGTAAAAGCAGTATCCAACAATATTGTCGAACTTGTTGCTGAAATTCGTGTTCCCGAAAACATTTCTGAATACCATTTCTGTGACATGTTTCCCGCGATGTAGAACTTTTATTGCCTCTGTAAATTCGGTACTGCGAACTCGACGGAAACGCTTGGAGCGAGCGAAATAACTGAACGTCTGTCTCAGCTCCGACTAATTTCTGGCAGCGGGAATGCGTTTTGCACCCTCCTCGTACTGGAACGCGTTTGCTGCTTAGTTTTCACGTAGTGAGCCGTTGTCGACTAATAGAGAGGAACTCTCTGTGAGATTCCAGAGGGACGTGGAATGTCCGAGACTCGTGGTGCTTGCGTGTAGTGGAAAGGACGTTACGTTCCCAGTCGACCTCCCAACGTACGGATGGACAAGAGGGGAACTTCAAACTCTTTCTAACGCGTAACTGTTAACACGTTCCGTTGAATTGTCAGAGATTTCTCTATAATTACGAGCTGTTATTCATACTTTCAAATTCTGAAGGTCGCAGGGGTAAAATACAGGGAGCGAAAGGCTATTTACAATTTGTACAGAAACCAGAGGGCAGTTATGAGTCGAGCGACATGAAAGAGAAGCAGTGGTTGCGAAGGGAGTGAGACAGGGGTGTAGGCTCTCCCCGATGTTATTCAATCTGTATATTGAGCAAGCAGTGAAGGAACCAAAGAAAAATTAGGAGTAGGTATTAAAATCCATGGAGAAGAAATAAAAACTTTGACGTTCGCCCATGACATTGTAATTCTGTCAGTGACAGCAAAGAACCTGGAAGAGCAGTTGAACGAAATGGACAGTGTCTTGAAAGGAGGATATAAGATGAACATCAAAAAAAGCAAATCCAAGATAATGGAATGTAGTCGAATTCAGTCGGGTGATGCTGAGGGAATTGGATTAGGAAATGAGACACTTAAAGTAGTAAAGGAGTTTTGCTATTTGGGGAGAAAAATAACTGATGATGGTCGAAGGAGAGAGGATTGAAATGTAGACTGGCAATAGCAAGGAAAGCGTTTCTGAAGAAGAGGAATTTGTTAACATCGAGTATAGACTGAAGTGTCAGGAAGTCGTTTCTGAAAATATTTGTATGGAGTCTAGCCATGTATGGAAGTGGAACATGGACGATAAATAGTTTGGACAAGAAGAGAGTAGAAGCTTTCGAAATGTGGTGCTACAGAAGAATGCTGAAGATTAGATGGGTAGATCACATAACTAATTAGGAGGTATTGAATAGAATTGGGGAGAAGAGGAATTCGTGGCGCAACTTGACTGGAAGAAGGGATCGGTTGGTAGGACATGTTCTGAGTCATCAAGGGATCACCAATTTAGTATTGGAGGGCAGCGTGGAGGGTAAAAATCGTAGATGGAGACCAAGAGATGAATACACTAAGCAGATTCAGAAGCATGTAGGCTGCAGTACGTACTGGGAGATGAAGCAGCTTGCACGGGATAGAGTAGCATGAAGAGCTGCATCAAACCAGTCTCAGGACTGAAGATCACAACAACAACATTCATACTTTAGATGCCTAAATCTGCAAAACTCCACGTAGCCGTTAGTCAGGTCTCTTCAGTAATCTAGCCAGATCTCTCTCAACTTTAAACCCTACCCAACCTTCATCTTTCCGAAAAGAGATTTGTCGGCCAGCACTCCGTAAATCATCAGCAAATCCTGCAAATTCAGGGTGATTCAAAGGATCGCGCAGAAATTACAGGAGTTGACAGAGGAGTCGAGGCACAAAAAAACATTGGTACAAGAACCTGTCGTCTTGGAATTAATCCTGAATGAGTGAATGCTTTTGAATCTCAGGAACAAGCAGGGAAATCAAGGTAAAGTCTTCACGAAACAAGTTATTCCACACCGCTTAAAGGATTTACCACTTAACATGCGTCTTCAGACGTGGATCCATCTACACGCAGCACCTGCACACTTTTCTGTGCCAGCACAAGGGTGCTACGAGGGTGAGTCAAATGAAAACCTTAAATTTTTTAAAAATATGTTACTTATTGTGCAGAAGTGGTACAAAGCTGTATCACTTTTCAGCATAATCTCCCCCAAGCTCAATGTAAGTCCTCCAGCGCTTACAAAGTGCATAAATTCCTTTAGAAAAAAATTCTTTTGATAGTCCGCGCAATCACTCATGCACCACGGGTCGTACCTCTTCATCAGAACGGAACTTCCTTCCTCCCATTGCGTCTTTGAGTGGTCCAAACATATGAAAATCACTACTAGCGGCAAGGTCTGGTGAGTATGGTGGATGAGGAAGACACTCAAAATGCAGGTCTGTGATTGTTGCAACTGTTGTACGGGCAGTGTGGGGCCTTGCATTGTCATGTTGCAAAAGGACACCTGCTGAAGCAATCCACGTCGCTTTGATTCGATTGCAGGCCGCAGATGACTTTTTAGGAGATGTGTGTATGATGCACTGGTGACAGTGGTCCCTCTAGGCGAGTAATGCTCCAAAATGTCGCCTTTTTCGTCCCAGAGACAGCATAACCATCCCTGCTGATGGTTCTGTTAGAAACTTCTCTGGTTTTCGTGATGATGAATGGCGCCATTTCGTGCTCGCTCTCTTCGTTTCCGGTTGGTGGAAGGGAACCCAGGTTTCGTCGCCAGTAACGATTCTTGCAAGGAAGCCATCATCTTCTCGTTCAAAGCGCCGAAGAAGTTCTTCACAAGCATCAACACGTCGTTCTCTCATTTTAGGAGTCATCTGCCGTGTCACCCATCTTGTAGAAACTTTGTGAAACTGGAGCACATTAATCGCAATGTGGTGTGCGGATCCATGACTAATCTGTAAACATGCTGCAATGTCATTCAGTGTCACTCGGCGGTTTTCCTTCACTATCGCTTCAACTGCTGCAATGTTCTGTGGAGTCACAACTCGTTGTGTCTGACCTGGACGAGGAGCATCTTCCACTGAAGTCACACCGTTTGCGAACTTCCTACCCCATTCGAAGACTTGCTGCTGTGGCAAACATGCATCACCGTACTGAACCTTCATTCGTCGATGAATTTCAACACGTTTCACACCTTCACTACGGAAAAACCGAATAACAGAACGCTGTTCTTCCCTGGTGCAAGTCGCAAGTGGGGCGGCCATCTTTATACTGATACTGCGACGGTATGTGTGGATCAGCACTATGCTGCCACCTGCAGGCAATTCTGCACACTGTTAATAGCATGCTTACCAACTTACAGGACAACGGGGCGAAATTTCGTTTTTTTATTACAAATTTAAGGTTTTCTTTTGACTGACCCTCATAAATAAGTAACGTAACACGTTTTTTTCTTCTGAAAGTAGGTTGATTTTAATTAGGATTCCAATTCACCGTTTTATATCCCACTCCTTTGGCTATAAAACCTTGTCTGTCAATATAATTTCCGTTTAATGCGACGGCCTTGCACCATCCTACTGGCAGGGCCTGTATGCGCTCATGGTACTTCTCTATTGGTCGACGTCGGAGCCAATGTTTTGCTGCATCAATAACATCCCCATCACCTACGTACTGCTTGTCGCGGGGTATATCCTTCAATGGACCAAACATATGGAGGTTGGAAGGTGAGAGATCCGGGCTGTAGGGTGAATGAGAAAGATTAGTCCAATGAAGTTCTGTGAGCCCCTTTCGGGTGTAAAGACTTGTGTGGGATCCCGCGTTCTCATGGAGAAGCAGATGTTCGTTTGCATTTTTGCGGCAGCATCCACGCTGTAGTCGTTTCTTCAGTTTGCTGCGGGCTAGCACAATACAATTCAGAGTTGATTGTTGCACAATGAGGGAGGCCTCCAGACACAGTACGCTGATAACCACGCAGTTGAGCGCCCCACAAACCATCCAGACACAGTAATCCGTTCATAGCCCCAGAAGCCCATCGCCGTGACTTTGCCGGCTGACAGTGCGGCTTTGAACTTTTCTTCAAAGGTGAGGTGGTATGGCGCCACTCCATGAATTGTCGTTTTGTTTTCAGTGTGAAGTGATGAAGCCATGTTTCATCGCCTGTGACGGAATTGCATCTTAAACTAAACCCAAAAGCTAAAGAAAAAGACAGATGAAGTTCTTCGGGTATCTTCGGAGCTTCGCCTTGACCGAATCCCAAGTGAAGTAGCAGTGATACCTAACCAGATCGGAAGGGAAATTTATGGTGGACAGACCTGTTGTAAGACGCGGACAGTCAATTTTATGCAAATTCAGTGACTGGAATACTCTCTTTCAAATTCTGAAGGTGGCAGGGGTAAAATACAGGGAACGAGAGGCTATTTACAGTTCGTACAAGAAACAGATGGCAGTTGTAAGAGTCGAGGGGCAAGAAAGGGAAGCAGTGATTGGGAAGGAATCGAGACGGGTTTGTAGCCTATCCCCGATGTTATTCAATCTGTGTATTGAGTAAGCAGTAAAGGGAACAACAGAAAAATTCGGAGTAGGAATTAAAATCCATGGAGAAGAAATAAAAACTTTGAGGTTCGCCGATGTTATTGTAATTCTGTCAGAGACAGCAAAGGACCTGGAAGAGCAGCTGAACGGAATGGACAGTGTCTTCAAAGGGGGATATAAGATGAACATCAACAAAAGCAAAACGAGGATAATGGAATGTAGTCGAATTAAGTCGGGTGACGCTGAGGGAATTAGATTAGGAAATGAGACACTTATAGTAGTAAATGAGTTTTGCTATTTGTGGAGCAAAATAACTGATAATGGTCGTAGTAGAGAGGATATAAAATGTCTACTGGCAATGGCAAGGAAAGCGTTTCTGAAGAAGAGAAATTTGTTAACATCGAGTATAGATTTAAGTGTCAAGAAGTCGTTGGAGTGTAGCCATGTGTTGTTGTTGTTGTGGTCTTCAGTCCTGAGACTGGTTTGATGCAGCTCTCCATGCTACTCTATCCTGTGCAAGCTTCTTCATCTCCCACTACCTACTGCATCCTACATCTTTCTGAATCTGCTTAGTGTATTCATCTCTTGGTCTCCCCCTACGATTTTTACCCTCCACGCTGCCCTCCAATACTAAATTGGTGATCCCTTCATGCCTCAGAACATGTCCTACCAACCGATCCCTTCTTCTGGTCAAGTTGTGCCACAAACTTCTCTTCTCCCCAATCCTATTCAATACTTCCTCATTAGTTATGTGATCTACCCATCAAATCTTCAGCATTCTTCTGTAGCACCACATTTCGAAAGCTTCTAATCTTTTCTTGTCCAAACTATTTACCGTCCATGTTTCACTTCCATACATGGCTACACTCCATACAAATACTTTCAGAAATGACTTCCTAACACTTAAATCTATACTCGATGTTAACAAATTTCTCTTCTTAAGAAACGCTTTCCTTGCCATTGCCAGTCTACATTTTATATCCTCTCTACTTCGACCATCATCAGTTATTTTGCTCCCCAAATAGCAAATCTCCTTTACTACTTTAAGTGTTTCATTTCCTAATCTAATACCCTCAACATCACCCGACTTAATTCGACTACATTCCATTATCCTCGTTTTGCTTTTCTTGATGTTCATCTTATATCCACCCTTCAAGACACTATCCATTCCGTTCAACTGCTCTTCCAAGTCCTTTGCTGTCTCTGACAGAATTACAATGTCATCGGCGAACCTCAACGTTTTTCTTTCTTCTCCATGGATTTTAATACCTACTCCGAATTTCTCTTTTGTTTCCTTCACTGCTTGCTCAATATACAGATTGAATAGCATCGGGGAGAGGCTACAACCCTGTCTTACCCCCTTCCCAACCACTGCTTCTCTTTCATGCCCCTCGACTCTTATAACTGCCATCTGGTTTCTATACACATTGTAAATAGCCTTTCGCTCCCTGTATTTTACCCCTGCCACCTTTAGAATTTGAAAGAGAGTATTCCAGTCAACATTGTCAAAAGCTTTCTCTAAGTCTACAAATGCTAGAAACGTAGGTTTGCCTTTCCTTAATCTTTCTTCTTAGATAAGTCGTAAGGTCAGTATTGCCTCACGTGTTCCAGTATTTCTACGGAATCCAAACTGATCTTCCCCGAGGTCGGCTTCTACTAGTTTTTCCATTCGTCTGTAAAGAATTCGTGTTAGTATTTTGCAGCTGTGGCTTATTAAACTGATTGCTCGGTAATTTTCACATCTGTCCACACCTGCTTTCTTTGGGATTGGAATTATTATATTCTTCTTGAAGTCTGAGGGTATTTCGCCTGTTTCATACATCTTGCTCACCAGATGGTAGAGTTTTGTCAGGACTGGCTCTCCCGAGGCCGTCAGTAGTTCCAATGGAATGTTGTCTACTCCGGGGGCCTTGTTTCGACTCAGGTCTTTCAGTGCTCTGTCAAACTCTTCACGCAGTGTCGTATCTCCCATTTCATCTTCATCTACATCCTCTTCCATTTCCATAATATTGTCCTTGTATAGACCCTCTATATACTCCTTCCACCTTTCTGCTTTCCCTTCATTGCTTAGAACTGGGTTTCCATCTGAGCTCTTGATATTCATACAAGTGTCTCTCTTTTCTCCAAAGGTCTCTTTAATTTTCCTGTAGGCAGTATCTATCTTACCCCTAGTGAGATAAGCCTCCACATCCTTACATTTGTCCTCTAGCCATGCCTGCTTAGCCATTTTGCACTTCCTGTCGATCTCATTTTAGAGACGTTTGTATTCCTTTTTGCCTGCTTCACTTACTGCAGTTTTATATTCTCTCCTTTCATCAATTAAATTCAATATTTCTTCTGTTACCCAAGGATTTCTACTAGCCCTCTTCTTTTTACCTATTTGATCCTCTGCTGCCTTCACCACTTCGTCCCTCAAAGCTATCCATTCTACTTCTACTGTATTTCTGTCCCCCATTCCTGTCAATTGTTTCCTTATGCTCTCCCTGAAACTCTCTACAACCTCTGGTTCTTTCAGTTTATCCAGGTCCCATCTCCTTAAATTCCCACCTTTTTGCAGTTTCTTCAGTTTTAATCTACAGGTCATAACCATTAAATTGTGGTCAGAGTCCACATCTGCCCCTGGAAATGTCTTACAATTTAAAACCTGGTTCCTAAATCTCTGTCTTACCATTATATAATCAATCTGATAACTTTTAGTATCTCCAGGGTTCTTCCATGTATACAACCTTCTATCGTGATTCTTAAACCAAGAGTTAGCTATGATTAAGTTGTGCTCTGTGCAAAATTCTACCAAGCGGCTTAGTCTTTCATTTCTTAGCCCCAATCCAAATTCACCTACTACGTTTCCTTCTCTCCCTTTTCCTACACTCGAATTCCAGTCACCCATGACTATTAAATTTTCGTCTCCCTTCACTATCTGAATAATTTCTTTTATTTCATCATACATTTCTTCAATTTATTCGTCATCTGCAGAGCTAGTTGGCATATAAACTTGTACTACTGTAGTAGGTGTGGGCTTCGTATCTATCTTGGCCACAATAATGCGTTCACTATGCTGTTTGTAGTAGCTTACCCGCATTCCTATTTTCCTATTCATTATTAAACCTACACCTGCATTACCCCTATTTGACTTTGTGTTTATAACCCTGTAGTCACCTGACCAGAAGTCTTGTTCCTCCTGCCACCAAACTTCACTAATTCCCACTATATCTAACTTTAACCTATCCATTTCCCTTTTTAAATTTTCTAACCTACCTGCCCGATTAAGGGATCTGACATTCCACGCTCCGATCCGTAGAACGCCAGTTTTCTTTCTCCTGATAACGACATCCTCTTGAGTAGTCCCCGCCCGGAGATCCGAATGGGGGACTATTTTACCTCCGAAATATTTTACCCAAGAGGACGTCATCATCATTTAATCATACAGTAAAGCTGCATGCCCTCGGGAAAAATGTAGTCATGTATGGAAGTGAAACATGGACGATAAATAGTTTAGACAAGAAGAGAATAGAAGCTTCCGAAATGTGGTGCTACAAAAGAATGCTGAAGATTAGATGAGTAGATAACATAACTAATGAGGAGGTATTGAATAGAATTGGGGGAAGAGAAATTTGTGGCACAACTTGACTAGAAGAAGGGATCGCTTGGTAGGACATCTTCTGAGGCATCAAGAGATCACCAGTTTAGTATTGGAGGGCAGCGTGGAGGGTAAAAATCGTAGAGGGAGGCCAATACACTGAACAGATTGAGAAGGATGCTGGTTGCAGTAGGTATTTGGAGATGAAGAAGCTTGCACAGGATAGAGTAGCATGGAGATCTGCATCTAACGAGTCTCTGGACTGAAGACCACAACAACAACAACAACAATAACAGTAACGTGTTAATTCTCGGACGGGGTAGTCATGGGGCACAGAGGTGTTGTCTAGTGCCTAGTGTTATATAAATGCTATCAGATCATTAGTAAAGTGTAATCAGTTGCTGGTGTTGCAAGATAAATCTGTAAATATACTAATAATGGCTCAAAAATGGTTCAAATGGCTCTGAGCATTATGAGACTTAACATCTGAGGTCATCAGTCCCCTAGAACTGAGAATTACTTAAACCTAACTAACCTAAGGACATCACACACATCCATGCCCGAGGCAGGATTCGAAGCTGCTACCGTAGCGGTCGCGCGGTTCCAGACTGAAGCGCCTAGAACCGCTCGGCCCCTCGGGCCGGCACTAATAATGTGTTACTTGTTCAAAAGACAGTGTATCAAGTTTGTAACTTGCACTTTATGGTGTTCTGCTCAAATAAATACGAGTGGCAACCCTAAATAGCGAACTAATCAATTATTTACGAAACGTCATTTCCTCCTTAACAGTTCATTACAGCCTTAAAACAACGAATCTAAGACCTAAGTGTTGATGCCTGACTATAGGACACCTTTAGGAGACTGCAGGTTGATCAAAATTAACAGGTTCTATGCATTGCACTCGGGTCGGTGAAATCAACTAGGCGCCTCGTGTGTAATGCATTCCCAGAATAAATGGGATCGTTAACACATTTTCTGCGGTAATGAAGCGGAGATTGATGGTATGATCCAGTATTCAACTAATCGTATTATTATTTTAAGCCGTAAATTCACCCAACGTTGGGGGAGGGAGAAAGCACATTGATTAATATGGAGTACTTGAATAAAGACAAAACCAGCGGCTGTATATGAATCCAAGTCGTCAATTTTTTCTAAACATACTACCAGTTTCGACACCAGATGGTGTTATCTTCAGCCCCCAAGCCTGTTCTGCCATCCACAAACGATTCCATGTGCAATAAACAGAATCGAATGCAGCTGGCCAAAATTAGTTGGATTCCGTACCTTCCGTGGCAATAACAAGCCCAACATGGTCAGACGACAGGTATCGAAACTGGTAGGATGTTTAAAAAAGAATAAACGACGTTGGATACAAATACAGCTGTGGGTTTTGTTATTCAAGTACTTCATATCCGGCTGCAGTCCCACTTCCCTTGATTGATTGCCGGAGATTATTTTGGACATTGTTTTACAAAACAAAAAACTAAAATATGTGATCAAAACCATCTGGACACCCATATATAATGCGCAACTGACCATTAGATATCATTAGAGTATTCTGTTGTCAGTAGTGAAGCAGTACCTGCACAATAAGTGGGTCAAGAGAGCTCAGTGACCTCTGATGTGGGCCAGGCATTTGACGTCACCTAGGCAACATATATATCACTTACATTCCAGACCCCCTGAAGCCACCCAAGCTAGCTGTTGGTGATTTGATTGTGAAGTGAAAACGCGAAGAAACAACTTCATGTAATGACGCACAGGGACAATCGAGCACTGTGGAGGGTGGATGTAAAAAATCACATGAAATCAGCGAAAGTAATAGCTCGTGAGTCGCGTAGTCCTACCAGGAGTCCAGCTATCACAAAGACTGTGTGTAGGGAGGTAAAGTGAATGGGGTGCAATGTTCAAGCAGCTCCTCATATGTCAAACGATTCTGTAGTCAATGCTAAGCGATGGTTGGGTGATGTAAAGACCGATGCGACCGCACAGTGGCACAGTGAATGACTGGACGAGAGTGAAATGGAGAGATGAATCTGACTTTACAATGTGGCAGTCCGATGGAAGGGACTGTATCGAAGGAAATTGACGGAGATCCGAAATGTGAAATGATTTGGGTGAAGGTCGCGGTTAAAGCAGGCTCAGACATGGTAATTGGATGTCTCTATAGGCCCCCTGGCTCAGCAGCTGTTGTGGCTGAGCACCTGAAGGATAATTTGAAAAATATTTCGAGTAGATTTCCCCACCATGTTATAGTTCTGGGTGGAGATTTTAATTTGCCGGATATAGACTGGGAGACTCAGACGTTCATAACGAGTGACAGGGACAAAGAATCCAGTGAAATTTTTTTAAGTGCTTTATCTGAAAACTACCTTGAGCAGTTAAACAGAGAACCGACTCGTGGCGATAACATATTAGACCTTCTGGTGACAAACAGACCCGAACTATTTGAAAAAGTTAACGCAGAACAGGGAATCAGCGATCATAAAGCGGTTACGGCATCGATGATTTCAGCCGTAAATAGGAATATTAAATAGGGTAGGAAGATTTTTCTGTTTAGAAAAAGTGACAAAAAGCAGATTTCAGAGCACCTGTTGGCTCAACACAAAAGTTTTGTCTCAAGTACAGATAGTGTTGAGGATCAGTGGACAAAGTTCAAAACCATCGTACAATATGCGTTAGATGAGTATGTGCCAAGCAAGATCGTAAGGATGGAAAAGAGCCACCGTGGTACAACAACCGAGTTAGAAAACTGCTGCGGAAGCAAAGGGAACTTCACAGCAAACATAAACATAGCCAAAGCCTTGCAGACAAACAAAAATTACGCGAAGCGAAATGTAGTGTGAAGAGAGCTATGCGAGAGGCGTTCAATGAATTCGAAAGTAAAGTTCTATGTACGGACTTGGCAGAAAATCCTAAGAAATTTTGGTCTTACGTCAAAGCGGTAGGTGGATCAAAACAAAATGTCCAGACACTCTGTGACCAAAATGATACTGAAACAGAGGATGACAGACTAAAGGCCGAAATACTAAATGTCTTTTTCCAAAGTTGTTTCACAGAGGAAGATTGCACTGTAGTTCCTTCTCTAGATTGTCGCACAGATGACAAAATGGTAGATATCGAAATAGACGACAGAGGGATAGAGAAACAATTAAAATCGCTCAAAAGAGGAAAGGCCTCTGGACCTGATGGGATACCAGTTCAATTTTACACAGAGTACGCGAAGGAACTTGCCCCCCCTTCTTGCAGCAGTGTACCGTAGGTCTCTAGAAGAGCGTAGCGTTCCAAAGGATTGGAAAAGGGCACAGGTCATCCCCGTTTTCAAGAAGGGACGTCGAACAGATGTGCAGAACTATAGACCTATATCTCTAACGTCGATCAGTTGTAGAATTTTGGAACACGTATTGTGTTCGAGTATAATGACTTTTTTGGAGACTAGAAATCTACTCTGTAGGAATCAGCATGGGTTTCGAAAAAGACGGTCATGTGAAACCCAGCTCGCGCTATTCGTCCACGAGACTCAGAGGGCCATAGACACGGGTTCACAAGTAGATGCCGTGTTTCTTGACTTCCGCAAGGCGTTCGATACAGTTCCCCACAGTCGTTTAATGAACAAAGTAAGAGCATATGGACTATCAGACCAATTGTGTGATTGGATTGAGGAGTTCCTAGATAACAGGACGCAGCATGTTATTCTCAATGGAGAGAAGTCTTCCGAAGTAAGAGTAATTTCAGGTGTGCCGCAGGGGAGTGTCATAGGACCGTTGCTATTCACAATATACATAAATGACCTGGTGGATGACATCGGAAGTTCACTGAGGCTTTTTGCAGATGATGCTGTGCTGTATCGAGAGGTTGTAACAATGGAAAATTGTACTGAAATGCAGGAGGATCTGCAGCGAATTGACGCATGGTGCAGGGAATGGCAATTGAATCTCAATGTAGACAAGTGTAATGTGCTGCGAATACACAGAAAGATAGATCCTTTATCATTTAGCTACAAAATAGCAGGTCAGCAACTGGAAGCAGTTAATACCATAAATTATCTGGGAGTACGCACTAGGAGTGATTTAAAATGGAATGGTCATATAATGTTGATCGTCGGTAAGGCAGATGCCAGACTGAGATTCATTGGAAGAATCCTAAGGAAATGCAATCCGAAAACAAAGGAAGTAGGTTACAGTACACTTGTTCGCCCACTGCTTGAATACTGCTCAGCAGTGTGGGATCCGTATCAGATAGGGTTGATAGAAGATATAGAGAAGATCCAACGGAGAGCAGCGCGCTTCGTTACAGGATCATTTAGTAATCGCGAAAGCGTTACGGAGATGATAGATAAACTCCAGTGGAAGACTCTGCAGCAGAGACGCTCAGTAGCTCGGTACGGGCTTTTGTCAAAGTTTCGAGAACTTACCTTCACCCAAGAGTCAAGCAGTATATTGCTCCCTCCTACGTATATCTCGCGAAGAGACCATGAGGATAAAATCAGAGAGATTAGAGCCCACACAGAGGCATACCGACAATCCTTCTTTCCACGAACAATACGAGACTGGAATAGAAGGGAGAACCGATAGAGGTACTGAAGGTACCCTCCGCCACACACCGTCAGGTGGCTTGCGGAGTATGGATGTAGATGTAGATGTAGAATACCAGAACAACGCTACCTGCTATCGTCATGAGTTGTGCTACAGTGGTGTGCCGAGGAGGTGGTGTTACGGTGTGGGGTTCTTTTCGTAGTTAGGGTGTGGTTCCCAGGTTGTTATTGAACAGACGCTAAACGCGGCAGCATACGAACACATTTGTCTACTGCACACAGTGAGCGTTTCGGGGACGATGATTGTATCAGCATGAAATTACAGTAAGTCATAAAGGAGCATCTGCGAGGCAGTGGTTTGTGGACGATAAAATTCTAAAAGTAAACTGGCCTGTCCGAAGTCTTGACCTGCACCCAACTGAACACCTTACGGGTTAGTTATACTGAACAGCCAACGAAACTGGTACAGTTGCGCAATATCGTGTAGGGCCCCCGCGAGCACGCAGAAGAGCCGCAACACGACGCGACATGAAATCGACAAATGTCTGAAATAGTGCTTGAGGAAACTGACACCATGACTCCTGAAGGGCCGTCCATAAATCCGTAAGAGTACGGAGATGTCTTCTGAACGGCACGCTGCAAGGCATCCCATATATGATCAATAATGTTTATGTCTGGGGAATTTGGTGGCCAGTGGAAGGGTTTAAACTCAGAAGATTGTTCCTGGAGCCACTCCGTAGCAGTTCTGGACGTGTGGGGTGTCGCATTGTCCTGCTGGAATTGCCCAAGTCCGTCGGAATGCTTAATATACATGAATGGATGCAGGTGATCAGGTAAGATGCTTACGTAACTCTCACCTGTCATAGTCGTATCTAGACGTATCAATGGTCACATATCACTCCAACTGCATACGCTCCACACAATTACAGAGCCCCAACCAGCTTGAAAAAAAAAATGGTTCAAATGGCTCTGAGCACTACGGCACTTAACATCTGACATCATCAGTCCCCTGGAACTTAGAACTACTTAAACCTACCTAACACCTCCATACCCGAGTCAGGATTCGAACCTGCGACCGTTGCGGTTGCGCGGTTCCAGCTCCACCAGCTTGAACGTTCCGCTGCTACATGCAGGGTCCATGGATTCATGAGGTTATCTCCATACCCGTACACGTCCATCCGCTTGCTATAATTTGAAACGAGACTCGTCGGACCAAGCAACATGTTTCCAGTCATCAAAAGCCCAATGTTCGTGTTGACGAGTACAGACGTAAAGCTCTGTGTCACCCAGTCATCTAGGGCACACGAGTGGGCCTTCGGCCCCGAAAGCCCATATCGATGATGTGTCGTTAAATGGTTCGCACACTGACTCTTGTTGCTGCCCAAGCATTGTTGTCTATAGCAGTCTATTGCAAACTGCGGATGGGTAGCACTTTTGTCACGTTGCACGATTCTCTTCAACTGTCGTTGGTCCGGTTCTTGCAGGATCTTATTCCGGCCGCAGAGATGCCGGAGATTTGATGTTTTACCCGATTCCTGATATTCACGGTACACTCGTGAAATGGTCGTACGGGAAAACCTCCACTGCCTCGCGGGTACTATGTTCCATCGCTCATGCGGCGACTATAACACCAAGTTCAAACTCACTTAAATCTTGATAGCCTGCCATTGTAGCAGCAGTAACCAATCTAACAGCTGCGCCAGACTGCCTGTTTACACATCTCTGTATTTAACTACGCATGCCTGTGCCAGTTTCTTTGGTCCTTCAGTGTGGAGTGTCGACTTCGCGTCAGATCCGAGCGTCCAACTTTGCCACCTTCTCTAGTTCCGGCTTTTGAGGAAGAAGGTCCCGTTCTTCTTATTCAGACATCTCGTCGAAAGTGTCCCCAACAGAAAAAGGGTGGACGCACACCATATTAGTGTGCAGTAATAGGTTCAAAACAAATGGCTCTGAGCACTATGAGACTTGACATCTGAGGTCATCAGTCCTCTAGAACTTAGAACTACTTAAACCTAACTAACCTAAGGACATCACACACATCCATGCCCGAGGCAGGATTCGAACCTGCGACCGGAGTGGTCGCGCGGTTTCAGACTGTAGTGCCTAGAACCGCTCGGCCACAACGGCCGGCCCAGTAATAGGTGTCTGGAAACTTTTAACCAGACAGTGTATATGATACGCCACGAGTCACCTCATTTGTCACGCCACGTCGGTGGGCTCCCTATCTAAGGGAGGTCATATATCTCTCTTGCAGTGACAATTCTCATAACAAAAAGCCAGCACCGCGCGGAAAGGTGCGTTCGTAAAATTCAGTCTCTTTCCATCTCGAAGGTATCGTTCCCGGCGCGGTTTCTGTCAGATGCCCTGCCAGAGAGCTCATAAAAAGCAATTAAAATTTTCTGAACGGGGGAATACGCAGCTCAGCTACTAAAATTGCGTGCTGCTGTGTAGCGGACCTGTTGTATTCTGGGCGTAAACGCACTCGTTTCCATGCAGAGCCCATATATTTTTGTGTTTGTTTTGTTGCTGAAGTGCGCCTGCCATGTTTTGGTGCACTCGCTTGTTTTCTGACCGTGATTCCTGTGGCGTGTTTACCATCTGCATGCTCCGTAGCTGTAACACGTTTGCTGTAGCAGCCAGAGAGCATTCTGGGCTTCTTTATACGAGGTGCATTCAAGTTCTAAGGCCTCTGATTTTTTTTCTCCGGACTGGAAAGAGATAGAAACATGCGCATTGTTTTAAAATGAGGCAGCGTTCATTGTCAATACGTCCCAGAGATGGCAGCACTGTACGGCAGATGGAATTTTACCGCCAGAGGCGAGAATGAGAACTGTTTTAAATACTTAAAATGGCGACGTTTTCCTTACTTGAACAGCGTGCAATCATTCGTTTTCTGAATTTTCGTGGTGTGAAACCAATTGAAATTCATCGACAGTTGAAGAAGACATGTGGTGATGGAGTTATGGATGTGTCGAAAGTGCGTTCGTGGGTGCGACAGTTTAATGAAGGCGGAACATCGTGTGACAACAAACCAAATCAACCTCGGACTCGCACAAGCCGGTCTGACGACATGATCGAGAAAGTAGAGAGAATTGTTTCGGGGGTCGCCGAATGACTGTTGAACAGATCACCTCCAGAGTTGGCATTTCTGTGGTTTCTGTGCACACAATCCTGCATGACGACCTGAAAATGCGAAAAGTGTCATCCAGGTGGGTGCCACGAATGCTTACGGACGACCACATGGCTGCCCGTGAGGCATGTTGCCAAGCAATGTTGACGCGCAACGACAGCATGAATGTGACTTTTTTTTTCGTCGGTTGTGACAATGGGTGAGACGTGGATGCCATTTTTCAATCCAGAAACAAAGCGCCAGTCAGCTCAATGGAAGCACACAGAAAAAAATGATGGTGTCCATGTTCTGGGACAGCGAGGGCGTAATCCTTACCCATTGCGTTCCAAAGGGCACTAAGGTGACAGGTGCATCCTACGAAAATATTTTGAAGAACAAATTCCTTCCTGCACTGCAACAAAAACGTCCGGGAAGGGCTGCGCGTGTGCTGTTTCACCAAGACAACGCACCCGCACATCGAGCTAACGATATGCAACAGTTTCTTCGTGATAACAACTTTGAAGTGATTCCTCATGCTCCCTACTCACGTGACCTGGCTCCTAGTGACTTTTGGCTTTTTCCAACAATGAAAGACACTCTCCGTGGCCGCACATTCACCAGCCGTGCTGCTATTGCCTCAGCGATTTTCCAGTGGTGAAAACAGACTCCTAAAGAAGCCTTCGCCGCTGCCATGGAATCATGGCGTCAGCGTTGTGAAAAATGTGTACGTCTGCAGGGCGATTACGTCGAGAAGTAAAGCCAGTTTCATCGATTTCGGGTGAGTAGTTAATTAGAAAAAAAAATCGGAGGCCTTAGAACTTGAATGCACCTTGTATAGGAAGCACAAATTTGAAAATGTTCATTTTGCCAGAACTACAAGGAATTGTTTGTTAACACTAATTTTGTACATGAAACGATATAAGGGGTCTGTGAAAATACAAAATTTCTTTGCACTTTGTTTTCATTATCGTGGTAGTATTTGCAATTTTGCTAACAGCTAAGTCAACAAACAGTACTATCGCCACAAATAATTCGCTCGACTGGCTCGATGTTCCTGTCCAGTTTCGAGGTAGATGGCCAACACGAACTCTCTTCCTCCCAACGGACACATATCCACTTTTAGAACAAGTTAACCACTCGCAAATCTTTTGTTCACCGAGATTGTTACATCCTCAACAGGTTTAGACTCTTTGGTGCACAGTAACTAATCACGGCCCTCCTTCGCTCTTTAGTGGATGCGGACAATTGAGCATTCATAATAAAAATGCTGTTGAGCTACTACTAATAGAACTGTTAAATACACTAGCACAGCTTACGTACAAGAATTAAAGTGGTGTGAAAGCTCGTCATTGTTGAAGCTGTTCTATCAACCAATGGGGCAAAAAAATCCTTCTCTTATTTAAAATTGGACGGTGGGGTGGCACAAAGAGAGAGACAGAGAGTGAGGAAGAGAGAGGACATTGGTGTCAAATGTGCTGCTGTCACAAGTCACTTTCTTTTTTCTGTCCATCTCGTCTATCCTTTTTTTTATGAGTAAGCAGGCAAGTACTCAATGAAAATACAACATTCGTAACTCGATGGCTATCCTGATCCGAATGCTTTAATTCAAGCGTAGTCATCTTGATATCTTTTGCACTTCTACTGTAATTCTTCCATAAGTTCACAAAAATACATTCCTTAGACTTTTGTTGCTGCACGCTTTCTCAAATGAAAGGTTGACAGAGTGATTAGTCGCTAGTTTTATTGCTGATTAAATTTGTTTGCAGATCCTATGATTTGACGAAGTAGCCTGTACCAAGACCTGCCACTTCACCAGTTTCTCTCACCCCCACGCCCATAGATTGGTTTTCCTCTAAGGAACGCTAACAGTTACCGTACACAAGGACTACACTAGAGGCAATATTACTGCTACCTGCTTGGTAATTCCTGATTAAACACTAGAATGTGTTTGTCAATTTATACATGGCGGACGCTAAGCATGCATTGAAACTGGTGGCCTACATTTTGAACATTACATTTGAAAGCTAGTTCTCTTGCCTATTCAGACTCCAAAGTATTTGTTTATTCACTTTTTTTCTTAAGCTTGTGCTGACATACGGAAGAAACAATAGGCATTTACATTTCTCAAACAGCTACTGTTCGTAGACTTACTCGCAATACAACAAAAAAGTCACTGACGTTCTACGCTGTAATCTTCTTTTGAAAACCAATTCATTTGTCACGATCGTTACGTTAATACAGTTACTGCACTATTAGTTTCGGTAGTATGTATTACCATCCTCAGATCTATAAAAAGTAAATATATCGAGGTTACAGGCGTACAATCATATAAAAATTGTAGTTCGGCATACACAACAGTTCAATGACAAAATTTGCATACCCATGAAACTGGGCAGTGGATGTCACATCATACAATGCTTACACTATTCTGTCACATGAGGACTGTACAATATGCTGTAAAATAATAACGCTCACAAAATTCCGCTCACATGGACGCATACAATCCAAAGTCAATTTATAATAACGAATACCTCTAATCAGTAAAGTTTTGAATAAAAACATATCATAAAGTCAAAGCATTACAGTGATATATTAGGTGTCCTATTATAAAGTATGCACAACTCTTAGTTTCAATGGCACATCTGGCATGTCATTCTGATGCCTCGACATAATTATACGTTTTTATTTGAAATGAACTCAGCGGTCTTGGAAAATAACTTAGCTTTCGAAAGAAGACAAAATTATAGATCGCCTCCTGCACTGAATGACCACGTCAGGTAACCATAACTTTCTAGTTTACTCTAGATTCTCTTTGTTACTTGCAGTGGATACTGTCCATTGAAAAAATGTGACTTTCTGAAATAACTATACGTTCTAATTGTTACTAAAGTCAGTTCGTTGGTTACAATTGAGGGCCCTTATTTTCTGTGAAAACAGCATCTTTCACTTCGGAAGTGTTTGGTGTACAAGTCTGAGGTGGATCCTCAATTCGTGTGAAAGTAGTGCAGTGCTTGAAGCAGCCTGACCGCGTTACGGTAGATCGTGTTTGCGCATCATTCGTATACCACCCATGATTTCCTGTGCCACTGCAAACGGAATGTGATGAAGTAGAGAACCAAAAATAGAATACCCGTCCAGCTGTAGATATTTATGTTCCATGTGTTTCCCCTACGTCACTTACAGCAATTTCCGAGAGTATTTTGTTGACAAGGCCACAGCTGATTCATTTCCTTGTCCTTCCACAAAACTAGATTGATGGACTTGTTTTCCATCACTGAAAGAACTAAAACACTTCTTTTAGTCGTTTAGAAACTTAAAAGATTTATCTTCGTATATCCATAATTGAAACGGACGACTTGGGACGTCAGCTAGTATAATATATGTTAAAAAATGATGAAATTCCTCCAGCTGTATCAAGGTTTTGGTTTTATTGGCAACTAGTTTCGATGTTGTTCCAACATCATCTTCAGGCCCATACTTGTTGACAGCAGCCGTATGTGTCTAACACTAGTAGTTAGTGGTGACAGGCGGAAGGCAGGTAGTACCTCACCTGCCTTCCGCATGGAACACGCCTATGTCACCACTGACTACTAGTGTTAGACACATACGGCTGCTGTCAACAAGTATGGGCCTGAAGATGATGTTGGAACAACATCGAAACTAGTTGCCAATAAAACCAAAACCTTGATACAGCTGGAGGAATTTCGTGATTTTTAAACTAAAAGATGTATGTCTTTTACGTATGAAGTTCGATTTCAAGCATGTCTTAAGTTTGCCTCGAATATTAACATTTGTTCTCAATGCAAATTCGTTTCTTTAGGTGAATGAAATGTCACTACATCCTTCTTAACGCCTCATACCGACAGGTTGTCTTCTACATCTACACCTGCATTTATCCTCCGCAAGCCACTTTACGGAGTGTGACCGAGGGAACTTTTGGTACCATTACTTGTTCTCCACTTCACTATTTCATTCGCGAATAGCATATGGTAAGAGTGATTCTCTGTAAACCTGTGTATGACCTCTAATTAATTGGATTTTTCTCGATATAGTCGTATCGGGAGACGTATATGGAAGGAACTAGTCTCGTTGTCCGGCTCTTCCCGGAAAGTGCTCTCTAGAAATTCCGACAGTCAACCTCTCCGTGATGCACAACTCATCTCTTGTAGCGTCTGCATCTTTGGGTTGTTGAGCATCTTCGCTACGTTCTCGCGCTGATTCCCGTACTAAAATGTAGCTCTCTGCGCTGGATCTTAACGATTTCTTCTATTAAGTCAAGCCGCTAAGGGTTCCACACTGTTGAGCAACATTAAAGAATCGGTCGAAACAGTGTTTTGTAAGCCTCCACTTTCATGGGTGAATTATTTTCCCTTCAGATTCTGCCCATGCATCTCAGCCTGGTGTCTGCTTTTTCCGACTATTTGTTTTACGTCGTCATTCCACTTTAACTCGCTCCGAATGCTTACTCCTAGGCATTTTACGGTAATTAGTTTTTCCACCGAATTGACGCCAACAACGTAACCTTGTTGCTCTGGATTTCTTCGTCTATTTACGAACAGTATGTTACACTTATTTACGTCCAGGGTCAACTGCCAGATCCTACACTAATAATAAACTTCTGCCGGTCTTGCTGCACTTCGATACAATTTTCTAGCGTTGCTATCATTCGTGTTTATAGGGCCATAAATTCTTTATATGATTTTTAGAATGTTAATGAGAGACCACAGCGCGTACTGTAGTTCCTGTTCACGTGGGATTCTTTGGAATGGATTTCCAAAGAACCTTCCGTGCTGTTGGTATTTGCAGTTGCAACTACTGACCAGCCGTCAACAGCAATTTCAGTGAGGTCTCTACGTACTTTCACGTGTTATATCGATTGTGTAGCCACGTACAAACGGACTCGAATTGTGTTTTTTCCTTGATGTTTCACCGATACTGTATCACGAAACTGTCGGTACTACATTTTGAGTAAGTTCGTAGAAGAAGCATGGTCTCCAGACCACTGAATAAGCCCCATAGGTAGGTACACTGTGCGATCAAAAGTGTCCGTGCACCGTCAAAAACGTACGTTTTTTCAAAATAGGCGCATTGTGCTGGCACCTACTGCCAGGTAGCCTACTCCATATCAGCGACCTCAGTAGTCATTAGACATCGTGAGAGAGCAGAATGGGGCGCTCCGCGCAGCTCACGGACTTCGAACGTGGTCACGTGACTGGGTGTCACTTGTGTCACACGTCTGTATTTGAGATTTACACACTCCTAAACAGCCTTAGGTCCACTGTTTCCCATGTGATAGTCAAGTGGAAACGTGAAGGCACACGTACAGCACAAAAGCGTATAGGCCGACCTCGACTGTTTGCTGACAGAGACATACTTAAAAATATGTCACGTAGAACATGGAAACGTATGGAAATGTGTTTACGGTATGTTGACGGGCATACTGATGTACTGGACAGTTAATACGTTAGTACGTACCTGTGCTAAGACAAATCAAATCAATTAGCATTCGATACTAGATGGTACGAGGACTTTTCGCCCGTGCAGTAGAATAATGCGTTTATATATTACACTACAGGACATATAGGAATTGAAGTTTGTGTCTCTTAGGCATGGCTCTTAAGATTGGTGTGCGGTGCTCCATTATAATTGTCCGGAACTGCGCGACTGCTACGGTCGCAGGTTCGAATCCTGCCTCGGGCATGGATGTGTGTGATGTCCTTAGGTTAGTTAGTAGTTCTAAGTTCTAGGAGACTGATGCCTTAGAAGTTAAGTCCCATAGTGCTCAGAGCCATTTGAACCATTTATAATTGTTGATTTCTTTTCGAAATCAATTAATAGAACATTGCAGTTTTTGATACATTTTTTTTTAATTTGTGAAGCCTATTTATTTTTTGGGTTGTGTGTCATTTCTGTTAGAAACCTGTCTACCAATATTCCAACAAAAGAAAGAATAGGTATCATAAACGAAAACCTCCTAAAATACAGAAAATATTCTATCACAGAAACAAAATAAATTATTGTTAATGTTCTTAAAACCATCTCATTTGAGAACTGTTTCCTAAAAAAATGGCTCAAATGGCTCTGAGCACTATGGGACTTAATATCTGAGGTCATCACTCCCCTATAACTTACAACTACTTTTTACATCACACACACCCATGACCGAGGCAGGATTCGAACCTGTAACCGTAGCGGTCGCGCCGTTCCAGACTGAAGCGCCTAGAACCGCTCGGCCACAACGTCCGGCAGAACTGCTTCTAATTCAGTAACAGAACTATACTCAGACGGTGTAGCTATGGGAAGCTTGTTACATACTCTCGAAGAAAAATTGTTGACCTGCAATCAACCAATTCGACAGAAAATCATTTACTAGTATAGATATGTGGATGACACACTAATGCTTGTAAATGGAATCAACTATGGCTCTTGATATCAGTACCTTACTGTGGTATTCGCCAGATAACAATTTTCAGATTTTTGCAGCAAGGTGTGGCCGTCATTAAGGCCTACCTGCCTCATATCTCCCGCCTGAGAGCAGGCTGTTATTTTCTGAAGAAAAGACCACTACACGCAATTTCTCTTTCGCCGCCGTAGCTAACAAAAGCGAAACTCGGGCTTTATAATCCTTCGGTGTCGTCCGCACGTCCTTTCATCGTCACATTCGTTACAAACTTCGAGCGGGAAAAGTTATCGTGTCTGTTCGTCACAAGTTTTCGAAATGTTCCGTGAAGTCGTTAAAAGCAAGAGAAGCTGCATGTTTTGAAGTTTCTTAAGTTAGACTAGAGTGTGTTTCTTTTTGGATACGAGAATTACTTCCGACTTAGTATCTGTATTTATTGCCAGGAGCATTATGGCTCATTGTTGAAAAGTTCTGGAACGTTACAAACCTGACGTGCCTGCGTTAATTCTCTACAAATTTCTCCTATTTTCCGACATATTACTGAAGATACTGTAGCGAAATAGGATGTGATGTAATGATAAGAATGTTATCTGTTGTGGCGTTGCAAGACAGCCACGCCACTCGGAAGTAGCCAAAATGCACGCGTTAACTCACGCCGGCTTGCGTGAGGTCTGAAACAGGATACGTTATGAATGCTATAAAGAAAAGTACGTAGCTTCTTTAATACTTAACTTTAATTCATCCTTGTGGCACATCGCTCTTGATAATACAAGTGAGACTCAATGGCGCCTAGCTAGGTCGTAGCCATGGACTTAGCTGAAGGCTATTCTAACTGTCTCTCGGCAAATGAGAGAAAGGCTTCGTCAGTGTAGTCGCTAGCAAAGTCGTCGTACAACTGGGGCGAGTGCTAGTACGTCTCTCTAGACCTGCCGTGTGGTGGCGCTCGGTCTGCAATTACTGACAGTGGCGACACGCGGGTCCAACATGTACTAATGGACCGCGGTCGATTTAAAGCTACCACCTAGCAAGTGTGGTGTCTGGCGGTGACACCACATTATCCTGAAGCCATACTTCTCCTGGGTTTATCTTACGGCAGTACATTCTTTCTACACATTGAATAGTATAGACTAATAATGAAGTAAGCTAAGTCAATGTGAACTGCTCACCACACATGGTACTACTTCCAGGATTTTGTCATAGGTCACGGGAGAGAGACACCTTCCAAGCGATAGGAAACGTCACAAGAAAAATAGTTCAACCGATTCTTCAGTGATTATTGCCAGCCT
The DNA here is from genome assembly GCF_023864275.1 of Schistocerca cancellata. Lineage (NCBI taxonomy): Eukaryota > Metazoa > Arthropoda > Insecta > Orthoptera > Acrididae > Schistocerca > Schistocerca cancellata. The sequence continues at coordinate 46,805,192 of NC_064632.1, forward strand.
GGAGCCGCAACCAGCTAAACTTAATGGCAAGAATAGAGTAGAACGAAAGAAGAACAGTAGGATTTGACTCGGATTGCTATAATAAGTGTGAGGACGTTTCGGACACAGTCCTTGAACTCTGAGGCATAACAAGAGAGACATTATGCATCACTAAGAAGCTTACTGCTAAATCTCAAAGAGTACATGTTCCAAGAAAAGCCAAGCAGCATATTACTTCCTCCTGCATGCATCTTCTGAAGTGACTATAAAGGAAAATTCGGAGAAATCTGAAATCATTCATAGCGCTACCGATATTCTTTCATTTGCGCTCAGTTTGCTAAACGATCAGTATAGGAGAAAATGAAAACGTTGCCCGAAGTTTATTTCGTCAAACATCGTAGGGCCACCAGCAGAGTCGATGTACAGGACATGAGAATGCTAAAAACGCTGGATGAAGGCTCTAGTAGCCATTGTTATCAGCTTGATGAAGTGTCCCTTCAACAATAGCAGAAACGTTGACGCTATTTCGCTCGTACATAGTGACGCGGCTTAACCCCTCCAAAAAATACTTTGTCGAATTCTCATAAAATCAGTATTTTCCTTTAGCTACGTTATCGATCCCTCTAATCGTTTGATTTGAACCAATTTAAGTGTAAAAGTTGTGATGCTCTGTACTTAGGATAGACCAGTAGCACATTTGAAATATGGTATAACGAACGTAAAAGAGTATGTCAGTATGGCACCAGCCATACAATATTTGCACAACACATCCGACAAGAAAACTACCACCCTACCACAATAGAAATAGACATGAAAATAGTAAAATTCAGTAACAGGAAACATCTCTTAACCCCACAAGAAAACTTCGAAAACCATAAGGCAGTCATACAAAGGAAACAATTTGTAAATGAGCAAACAAACATTAGCAACCAAACGTTATTTAAATTAATAAAACACGTAAAAACCTCTCTTATGGACACCAAAAGTATAAGAAAAACAGTAACGTGCCCTCCCCAGATCACCCACCACTGCACCGTAACGAAGTATCAATTTAGACTCGCAAAAGTTAGGGTGCATTAGCTCTCCTTAAGATACAAACATAAGGGTGGGAGTTGTTGCCATTGTTCACGATGGCATTCTCCGCGATTACTTTCCTTGCTTGGACTGTGAGGTACCCCCAATGATTACTCTGAATTTGAATGTGGAGAATGTGAACTTAATTAGAATGTGGAGAATGTGAACTTACCTGTTCGCCTGATAATGCTAGTTACCACTATGTTTCGGTTTGTCGGGTTATAGAAAATGTGAGCAGGGATGGTAGCTATTTATCTGAGGAACTCACAGCCGGATTTTTCCAGCCGTTTCCCAGGGCTGACTTGGGGGTATCTAGAGTGATTAGTACGACATGAAGCATTGCTATTACACATTTTTACTATCAGGGAATAATGTTTGATGTTGGCTGGTGAGGTAATCTCCAATCTGTCTCTTGTCTCACTTGCTCAGATTTTATTACATCTCTCCTTCATGACATGGTGATACTCCAAGAAGAATTCCACTAATTATAATAGACTCGTGTTGTGGAATTAGTCGTGATACTTAACCTTAATGTTTAAAACGTTCACGCAAAAATAAATATTGTTGTAAGAGGACAAAAAACTACGTATTTAAATGACGACAATACGGTCGCATGTATGCCGATGTACGAGGGTCGTTAAGGGGCTCCGGAAAGGCTCAAAATCATGAAAAGTTCAATTTTTACTTTTTTGCGTTTTCTGAATCTGCAGACTATTACCTTTTAATAGATATATAATTTATTCAATTCCGAAGACTACAACTATATGTAAATTTTTTAAAAATGAGTTCTACATGGGCGTGACCCACTGTGGCGCTGTTAAACTGCTGTCAAATGGTGTTATTATTAACGTCCGTGTTCATCAGGTACATTTTAGTGATGTGAGATAAAGTATGTGTTGTGGCTAACCTGTGATGGTTCAATATATATCGCTGGTGTGATTGTCGATTGTTTCATGTTTATTTACTCTGTCGTTATCTCGAAAATATTCGTAATTAATTCTGTTTCTTGAGTCTCTGTTTTGTTGAAGTATAATAATGAGTAAAAGTAAAGTTGCTGTTGCGACTTTCAATGATGGCAACATTGTAAGGTGCAAGGTATTTAGAAATATGGGAATGAAGATAGGTTCTAACATGGTACGAGCGATGCTTGCTTTAGACAAGGAACGCCTTCGGGCTGCAGACAGGGCTGTAAAGAGTCTAGAAATACAAGCAAGAGTAAACAGGAGGAGGAACAAGAGGAAGCTGGAGGAGGAGTTTGCAGAGGATGAAGATAATCCATCCTATGGACCTGGAATGCACTAGAAAGTTAATCCAATCTTTGTCGCTCGATTCGCAAAACTTTTATTTTCTCATACTAATTACATGTTTTCTAAGGATCTTCCAAACATATTTGTTTCAAACTTTCAGTAAATGTTACACAGTACCTTCTGCATAATTTAACACAGCCTTTTTCCAAAAAAACTGTATATTTTTGAATATATAAAAAAATTGCAAAAAAAGTTGCGAATTTTCATTACAATTGAAAAAAATCATCTTTAATAACTGAACTAAAATTTTGTAAAATCCCTGTGTTAAGTTGTAGCCCATATTCCAATAAATAATCTGTAAAAAGTTCAACTTCCTACCTCAAATACTTTGTGAGGAAAGATGTAATTTATAAGCGTTGTTTTAACATTGCAAGTATAGGGCGTTCCGGAGCCCCTTAAGTAAGTTATGCTACATAATTTTTTTCTCGGACAGTATTGTCTAAAAACATGATGAATTTTTTGGTGGATATCGTGGAATATTCTCGTTTCAGTCTGTATCGTTTTATGTAGTTCCGGTAGTGGCGAGGCTATACGTCGCCTTCAGAATGGCGTCTGTAACGGAGGTGCATTCCAAGCAGGGAGTTTTCATTGCATTTCTTTTGGCTAAAAACCGGAGCATCATAGATATCAGCAGGTGCTTGCAGAATGTCTACGGAGACCTGGCAATGAACAAAAGCGCGGTGAGTCGTTGGGCGAGACGTCCATCATCATCGCAACAACGTAGCGGAAACCTGTCCGATTCCCCGCTTGTCGGTCGGACGTACACAACTGTCACTCTTGCTATGTTGGAACGCGCGGACACTCTCACTCGAAGTGATGCTAACGAAATTCTCCCTCTCCATGACCATACAAAGAATCACAAAAGTCTGCGCACCCGAAAGGAGCTCGCAAAACATCACTGAACTGTACTTCCTCATGTACCCTACAGCCCGTATCTTGCACCTTGTGTTTGGTCCAGAGAAGGATGCATTCCACGGAAAGTAGTATTTGGATGATGGGGTGGTTAATGATGCTGCAAGAGGTTGGCTCTGACGTCGACCAGAACGGTGACGTAGGGCTGACACATTGAACGGAGTTGAAAAATAGGGTTTCGTAGTGGGGAAAAATATGGTGTATTGCAATCCTGAATAAAACGAAGCTATTTTCAGAAAAAAAATTGTGTTCCATGACTTATTCAAAACCCGTCGTAGAAGGCAGGTTACTAGGAGAGTCAAACATCTCACATTCATTGCAATTGGTAGGAGAGACTGCCATTTCCGTGCCAAGAAATGAAGAACAGCGAGTCCATGATGTCCTTAACATAATTGTGTTCATATGTGCATTTCTTGTGCACTTGACACGTTCCACATCGTAACGGCTACCTTACCGTGCGATTGATCAATGGAACACGCAATTAACTAACTAATTAACAGGAGGCTGTTCGATTAGGAAAAGGTGTCGCAGCTCCGCAAGTATTGTGCCGCTTTCTGCGTCTGCGGTACACCCTCGCTGGATGCGGCAGGACGTGTTGGTGTCGCAACGCCGTCGACCGTGCGAGAGTCGAAATAGCTCCTCGGTCAAGGAGAGCGGCTCATCCGAAACGGTGCGTCACTTAAGGACGGTGCCGGGAAGAGAAGACGTGTCTGGCTGGCAGGCCGGGCCCACGCAGCTACTGCCCCGCGTGCGGCAGTGCAGGGGGTCAAACGCCACTGAGGACAGAGCAGCACCTGTTGGTCTGTTCTAGTTCTTGATGTGAACTGATTTTCATCGTGTCTAACGAAAATGTTACAGAGTACTGTATTGAAGAACTCGTCGAGTGTACAAAACGAAAACGTATCTTCAAGTGGGAATAATCACTACAGATGTACCACAGGGGTCGATATATGGTCCAATGTTGTTCCTCTTATACGTGATTCATGTTCCATCGTACATCCAAGAAAAAGAAATAATTCTCCTTGCTGACGATGCAGATATTATAATCAAACCTAATGGAGTAACATCAACGTTTAAAAATTAATAACTGGTTCACTGCCAATGGACTGCCAGTGAATTTGGACAAGACACAAAATATACCATTCAGCATTGCACAAGGCAGTACCATACCATTAGAAATAACGCATGAAGTTAAAGCAATAAATGCAGCTGAATGTTCTAAATTCTTGAGTGCTTTCTTTAAGTTTTTTTAGTGATCAGTCCTGTGACTGGTTTGATACGATCCACCACGAGTTCCTCTCCCGTGCCAATCTCCTCATCTCAGAGTACCACCTGCAACCCATGTCCTCGATTATTTGCTGGGTGTGTTCCAATGTCTGTCTTCCTCCACAGTTTTTGCTCTCTGCAGCTCTCTCTAGTAGCATGGAACTCATTCCCTGATGCCTTAACAGACGTCCTATCATCCTGTCCCTTCTCCTTGTCAGTGTTTTCCACATATTCCTTTCCCCTCCGAAACTGCGCCGAACCTCTTCATTCCTTTCCCTATCAGTCCACCTAATTTTCAACATTCGTCTGTAGCACCACATCTCAACTGGTTCGATTCTTCCATATTTCACTATCATACAATGCTGTTTTCCAAACGTACATTCTCAGAAATTACTTCCCCAAATTAAGGCCTATGTTTGACACTAGAGGACTTCTCTTGGCTAGGAATGCCTTTTTGCCAGTGCTGTTCTGCCTTTGATATCCTACTTGCTCTGTCCGTCATTGGTTACTTTGCTGCCTAGGTATCAGAATTCCTTCACTTCATCTACTTCGCGACCATCATTCCTGATGTTAAGTTTCTCGCTGTTCTCATTTCTGCTACTTCTCATTACTTTCGTCTTTTTTCTATTTACTCTCAGTCCATACTCTGTACTTATTAGATCGTTCACTCCATTCAGAAGATCATGTAATTCTTCTTCGTTGTCACTCAGGGTAGCAATGCCATCAGTAAATCTTATCAGCGATATCCTTGAGTGCTTCTACTGATAACTTCTGAAAAAAGTAACATGTTGTATGTATTTTTAAATATCTTAGCTCGACAGCTTTCCCGTTACTGATAATATCACATTTAGGATATGAAAGTGTCGGAAACTTTAGTTATTTTTCCCATTTTCGCTCACTAACGACATTATTTTCTGGGCTAATTCGTGATTCACGAAAAAAAACTGTTTCTATTTTTATTCTTTAATTTTTTTAAATTTTTGCCTAACAGTGCTGTTAGGGTAGTAACTAGTTTCCACTCTACAACCTGTTGTAAGCAGCCCTTTAAAAATTTATGTGTACTAAAACGAGCCTCACAATACGAAGTTTGTTGTCAACATTCAGTCACGTGTACATCTCTGTTCTGCAAACCACCTTATAGTATATGGCGAAATCTACCCACTGTCACTTCCTCATTCTCCTGTTCTAGTCGCAAATAGTCCTGCGGTGAGAACGGTCGTTGGTAAGCCTCAGTGTGAGCTACTGTCTTACCAGTTTCACCTTCATGGTCGTTTCGTGATATAAACGTAGGAGAAAGGAATAGCAATACACAGGGTGTTACAAAAAGGTACGGCCAAACTTTCAGGAAACATTCCTCACACACAAATAAAGAAAAGATGTTATGTGGACATGTGTCCGGAAACGCTTAATTTCCATGTTAGAGCTCATTTTAGTTTCGTCAGTATGTACTGTACTTCCTCGATTCGCCGCCAGTTGGCCCAATTGAAGGAAGGTAATGTTGACTTCGGTGCTTGTGTTGACATGCGACTCTTTGCTCTACAGTACTAGCATCAAGCACATCAGTACGTAACATCAACAGGTTAGTGTTCATCACGAACGTGGTTTTGCAGTCACTGCAATGTTTACAAATGTGGAGTTGGCAGATGCCCATTTGATGTATGGATTAGCACGGGGCAATAGCCGTGGCACGGTACGTTTATATCGAGACAGATTTCCAGAACGAAGGTGTCCCGACAGGAAGACGTTCGAAGCAATTGATCGACGTATTAGGGAGCACGGAACATTCCAGCCTATGACTCGCGACTGGGGAAGACCTAGAACGACGGGGACACCTGCAATGGACGACGCAATTCTTCGTGCAGTTGACGATAACCCTAATGTCAGTGTCAGAGAAGTTGGTGCTGTACAAGGTAACGTTAACCACGTCACTGTATTTAGAGTTCTACGGGAGAACCAGTTGTTTCCGTACCATGTACAGCGTGTGCAGGCACTATCAGCAGCTGATTGGCCTCCATGGGTACACTTCTGCGAATGGTTCATCCAACAACGTGTCAATCCTCATTTCAGTGCAGATGTTCTCTTTACGGATGAGGCTTCATTCCAACGTGATCAAATTGTAAATTTTCACAATCAACATGTGTGGGCTGACGAGAATCCGCACGCAATTGTGCAATCACGTCATCAACACAGATTTTCTGTGAACGTTTGGGCAGGCATTGTTGGTGATGTCTTGATTGGGCCCCATGTTCTTCCACCTACGCTTAATGGAACACGTTATCATCATTTCATACGGGATACTCTGTAATAAAATGAGCTCTAACATGGAAAGTAGGCGATTCCGGACACATGTCCACATAACATATTTTCTTTCGTTGTGTGTGAGGAATGTTTCCTGAAAGTTTGGCCGTACCTTTTTGTAACACCCTGTATTAGTCGACTCTTCTAGTAACGTATGTTTTCGGAATATGAACAGTAAACGACATCGTGAAGCACAACCCCTATCTTGTGGCGTATGCCACTGGAGTTGACTGAGCATCTCCTTGACGCTTTTCCGTTTGTTAAATGAACCACAGGTAGAAAACAACAGTAATGTCCATTCGGCCTCAGTGTGGCACATGAAGGTGTAGACTTCAGTCGAATTAAAGCAGGCGATACGGAGGGAATTAGATTAGAAAATGAGAGACTATACAACTGGCCATTAAAATTACTACACTACGAAGATGACGTGCTACAGACGCGAAATTTAACCGACAGGAAGAAGATGCTGTGATATGCAAATGATTAGCTTTTCAGAGCATTCACACAAGGTTGGCACCGGTGGCGACACCTACAACGTGCTGACACGAGGAAAGGTTCCAACCGATTTCTCATACACAAACAGCAGTCGACCGGCGTTGCCTGGTGAAACGTTGTTGTGATGTCTCGTGTAAGGAGGAGAAATGCGTACCATCTCGTTTCCGGCTTTGATAAAGGTCTTATCCGCATGGCTGTAACGGATTGTGCAGCCACGTCTCGATCCCTGAGTCAACAGATGGGAACGTTTGCAAGACAACAACCATCTGCACGAACAGTTCGACGACGTTTGCAGCAGCATGGACTATCAGCTCGGGGACCATGGTTGCGGTTACCCTTGACGCTGCATCACAGACAGGAGCGCCTGCGGTAGTGTACTCAATTACGAACCTGGGTGCACGAATGGCAAAATGTTATTTTTTCGGATGAATCCAGGTTCTGTTTACAGCATCATGATGGTCGCATCCGTGTTTGGCGACATCGCGGTGAACGCACACTGGGAGCGTGTATTCTTCATCGCCCTACTGGCATATCATCCGGCGTGATGGTATGGGGTGCCATTGGTTACATGTCTCGGTCACCTCTTGTTCGCATTGACGGCAGTTTGAACAGTGGACGTTACATTTCAGATGTGTTACGACCCGTGGCTCTACCCTTCATTCGATCCCTGCGAAACCCTACTTTTCAGCAGGATAATGCACGACCGCATGTTGCAGGTCCTGTACGGGGCTTTCTGTATACAGAAAATGTTCGACTGCTTCCCTGGTCAGCACATTCTCCAGATCTCTCACCAATTGAAAACGTCTGGTCAATGGTGGCCGAGCAACTGGCTTGTCACAATACGCCAGTCACTACTCTTGATGAACTGTGGTATTGTGTAGAAGCTGCATGGGCAGCTGTACCTATACACGCCATCCAAGCTCTGTCTGACTCAATGCCCAGGCGTATCAAGACCGTTATTACGGCCAGAGGTGGTTGTTCTGGGTACTGATTTCTCAGGATCTATGCACCCTAATTGCGTGAAAATGTAATCACATGTCAGTTCTAGTATAATATATGTGTCCAACGAATACCCGTTTATCATCTGTATTTCTTCTTGGTGTAGCAATTTTAATGGCCAGTAACATAAAAGTAGAGGATGAGGTTTGTCGATGACTTCCCGTCAATTATTACGAACTACGACCTATCTGACAGGAAATCATGAATTCAGTCAGGTAACTGAGACGATATTCCACAAGCATGCAATTTCACTGCAAGTAGCTTGTGTAGTACAGTGTTAAAAGTCTTCTGTAAATCTAGAAGTACGAGATCAATTTTTATAGGGCAACTAGGCTGAAGGAAGGTATCGGTCGATAGAAAATGTCCTGAGCCATCAAGGAATTCTCAGTTTAATAACGGAAGGAAGTGTGAGGCGAAAAGGTTGTACAGGGAAATCAAGGCTTGAATGCCGTAAGCAGATTCAGATGGATGCAAGCTGCAGTACGCTTCCCACGCCCGGGTTCCCGGGTTCGATTCCCGGCGGGGTCAGGGATTTTCTCCGCCTCGTGATGGCTGGGTGTTGTGTGATGTCCTTAGGTTAGTTAGGTTTAAGTAGTTATAAGTTCTAGGGGACTGATGACCATAGATGTTAAGTCCCATAGTGCTCAGAGCCATTTGAACCATTTGAAGCTGCAGTATTCAGATGTGAAGAGACTCGCACAGCATAGAGTGGCATGAAAAGCGGCGTCATACCAGTCTTCTGACGGTGGCCTACAGCAACAAACTAGGCAAAGAAGGTAAAATAAAAATCTTGTAGATTTTCAGCATGTTCCCATATTCTTCCCCGAGAAAGTGCACTACAACTGTAGTAACTGCACAAATGTGGCAAATGTCACCATTATGGTCCACGGAACGTGCAGTTAACTGAGTAAATACGTAACAAACGTGCGTCACCCGTCAACCCACCTCTGTTCCGACTGTGGCAGAGGTGATATAATACCAAGGACAGTGGGCGTTCGTCCCACGCTTCTGCGAATGCTATACTCGTAACGTGTTTGCCAGCTTCTGAGTATTGTGCTGTCGCCGTCGGTATTAACTATAAATACTGTCTGACTGTCTGCCTCCAGCAGCTTGGAGATGCAGCGGAGGATCTGGAACGTGAATGGTAAGACTCTCGTCTCTTAATTTTACTGTTATTTGTATCCTGCCTGAAAACCTGTCCTCTTATAACTAAAAACATGTTGTACAACACAGGGAGTTTCAAAATGAATCGCGCGATTTCACAACACCATTTTTTCTACACGGATGAATGCACCAACTTAATGTAAATTTTAATTTACGCACAGAAAAGGGAACTCTACCTGGGCGGCAGCTGCAAGTTTACGGTTCATGTAATTTTCGACAGTTTTCCATGGTGCAGTTAACTCGCTCGCTCAGTTACCCAATGTGTCTCAGATCGAGGAGGCAACAACGCAGCAAACTAAGGCACTTTGCGTTCGCTGTTTAAATAGGTCCAATTTAGTTACAACTGTGCGTCGTGACTTGGGATTAATTTTGAAAGGGTATGTCCAATAAGTCTGTCAACTGCCTCCAGCTGATGAAATATTTAAGCTCTACTGACGCTAAGCTCTTACTGTGGTGTCACCGCCAGACACCACACTTGCTAGGTGGTAGCTTTTAAATCGGCCGCGGTCCGCTAGTATACGACGGACCCGCGTGTCGCCACTGTCAGTGATGGCAGACCGAGCGCCGCCACACGGCAGGTCTAGAGACACGTACTAGCACTCGCCCCAGTTGTACAGCCGACTTAGCCAGAGATGGATCACTGACAACTACGCTCTCATTTGCCGAGACGAAAGTTAGCATAGCCTTCAGCTACGTCATTTGCTACGACCTAGCAAGGCGCCATAGCATTTTATACTGAGATTCAAATTATGTATCATCAAGAGAGATGTTCTACAATTGTGGATTAAAGTTAAGTATTCTACCAGTTACTCTTGTTTTGCTAGTCTTATTTCTCTGACCTGTTCCAGACCTCACGCCAGCCTGCGTGAGCTTAAACGCGTGCGTTTCGGCCTACTCTAACAACACAGTGTTGGCTCTTCTGCCAACACTTCACTTACAACCTCTTCTGTCGACGTCTTCTGTAAATATCATAACTGGTAAAGCTGGATGTGCTTTTGTTGTGGTCTTCAGTTGTTGTTGTTGTTGTTGTCTTCAGTGCTGAGACTGGTTTGATGCAGCTCTCCATGCTACTCTATCCTGTGCAAGCTTCTTCATCTCCCAGTACCTACTACAACATACATCCTTGTGAATCTGCTTAGTGTATTCATCTCTTGGTCTCCCCCTACGATTTTTACCCTCCACGCTGCCCTCCAATACTAAATTGGTGATCCCTTGATGCCTCAGAACATGTCCTACCAACCGATCCCTTCTTCTGGTCAAGTTGTGCCAAAAACTTCTCTTCTCCCCAATCCTATTCAATACTTCCTCATTAATTATGTGATCTACCCATCAAATCTTCAGCATTCTTCTGTAGCACCACATTTCGAAAGCTTCTATTCTCTTCTTGTCCAAACTATTTACCGTCCATGTTTCACTTCCATACATGGCTACACTCCATACAAATACTTTCAGAAATGACTTCCTGACACTTCAATCTATACTCGATGTTAACAAATTTCTCTTCTTCAGAAACGCTTTCCTTGCCATTGCCAGTCTACATTTTATATCCTCTCTACTTCGACCATCATCAGTAATTTTGTTCCCCAAATAGCAAAACTCCTTTACTACTTTAAGTGTCTCATTTCCTAATCTAATTCCCGCAGCATCACCCGACTTAATTCGACTACATTCCATTATTCTTGTTTTGCTTTTGTTGATGTTCATCTTATATCCTCCTTTCAAGACACTGTCCATTCCATTCAACTGTTCTTCCAAGTCCTTTGCTGTCTCTGACAGAATTACAATGTCATCAGCGAACCTCAAAGTTTTTATTTCTTCTCCATGGATTTTAATACCTACTCCGAATTTTTCTTTTGTTTCCTTTACTGCTTGCTCAATATACAGATTGAATAACATCGGGGAGAGGCTACAACCCTGTCTTACTCCCTTCCCAACCACTGCTTCCCTTTCATGTCCATCGACTCTTATAACTGCCATCTGGTTTCTGTACAAATTGTAAATAGCCTTTCGCTCTCTGTATTTTACCCCTGCCACCTTTAGAATTTGAAAGAGAGTATTCCAGTCAACATTGTCATAAGCTTTCTCTAAGTCTACGAATGCTAGAAACGTAGGTTTGTCTTTCCTTAATCTTTCTTCTACGAAAAGTCGTAAGGTCAGTATTGTCTCACGTGTTCCAACATTTCTGCGGAATCCAAACTGATCTTCGCCGAGGTCGGCTTCTACCAGTTTTTCCATTCGTCTGTAAAGAATTCGTGTTAGTATTTTGCAACTGTGGCTTATTAAACTGATTGTTCGGTAATTTTCACATCTGTCAACACCTGTTTTTTTTGGGATTGGAATTAATATATTCTTCTTGAAGTCTGAGGGTATTTCGCCTGTTTCATACATATTGCTCACCAGATGATAGAGTTTTGTCAGGACTGGCTCTCCCAAGGCCGTCAGTAGTTCCAATGGAATGTTGTCTACTCCGGGGGCCTTGTTTTGACTTAGGTCTTTCAGTGCTCTGTCAAACTCTTCACGCAGTATCATATCTCCCATTTCATCTTCATCTACATCCTCTTCCATTTCCATAATACTGTCCTTCAGTTATGAGAGTGATTTGAAGTAACTGTATCGCTAGTCTGTTTTGTGGAAACCTCTTCATCTCCGAGAAACTGCTGAAGCCTACATTCATTTGCACCTCCTTACTGCACTCAAGTCTTGAATTCCTCGAAAATTTTTACCCCACACCCTCTTCCATTACAGACTGGCCATTCCTTGATGCCTCAGGATGTGTCCCATCAATCGTTCTCTTCATCTAGTGAAGCTATACCACAAATTTATTTTCTCACCTGTTCTACTTAGTAGCTTCTGACTAGTTATACCATCTACCGATCTGATCTTCAGTGTACTTTTTAGCGTCACATTTAAAAAGTTTCAATTTTATTCTTGTCTGAAATGTATCTAGTCCGCGTTTCTCTTCCATACAAGGCTACATTCCCTAACAATACATTCAGTAAAGACTTCCTACTATTTACATTTCTATTCGATGTTAAAAAATTCCTTTTTTTCCCAGAAATGTTTTTCTTGCTTATGCTAGTCTAGATTTTATATCCTTTCTACTAAGGTCATCATCAGTTATTTTCCTGCCAAAATAGCAAAACTTATCTGCCACTCTTAGTGTCTCGTTTCCTAAACTAATTCCCTCGGCACCTAATGATTTAATTAGGATACATTCCATTATCCTCGTTTTACATTTGTTTATGTTCGTCTTACAACCTCTTTTCAAGACACTGTCTATTCAGTTCAACTGCTCTTCATAGTTCTTTGTTCTTTCTAGCAGAATTACAACGTTATTGGCAAACGAAGTTTCTATCTCTACATCATAAATCTTAATCCTTTTTCCTAAAATCTCTTTGATTTCCCTTACTGCTTGACAATGTACATATTAAATAATATCTGCGGGAGGCTACAAACTTGTTTCATTTATTTCGCCACTGCATGTCTTTTAACTCTTGTAACTCCAATCCTATTTCTGAATAAGTTGTACACAGCTTTTCGCTCCCTCTTGTTTTCTGCTACCTTCAAAATCTAAGTCATCGTCATCGGTTTTCCACTTCAGTTTCCGAGGTATAGTTTACGAGCAGTCTGCACTTTCGTCTACTCATGTACGGTTTAAATATCAGGAATACACTGATGAGCCAAAAAATTATGGCCACTTGCTTAGTAGGTTGTTTGCCCGTCTTTTTAACGAAATAGATCAATGATTCTGCGTATCAGGGATCCAACAGTGGGTTGGCAGGTTTGTGGAGGTCTGTGACATTAGATGTCTACGCACAAGTCATGTAATTCATGTAAATAACAGATCGTTGATTTGCGTATGCGGTGATGGCGCTCGACAGCCACCTAGATGGGTTCTATATTATTTACATCAGGCGAATGTAGTCGCTGAGACATCAACGCGAGTTCATTATAATGCTCCTCAAATCACTGTAGCACGACTCTGGCTCCGAGACACGGCCAGTTATACCGCTGACAGATGACATCGCAGTTTGGGAAGACATTAAACATGAAGGTTAGTAGGTGGTTTGCAGCTGTCAGCATGCCTTCGATTACTACCACAGGTCCCATCAAGTGCAGGAGAATTTCTGCCATAGCGTAATACTGCTCTCAACAGCCTGCGTCCGTGGAGCGCTGCAGGTTTCGTGCTGCCGTTCACGTCGGTGACGGTGTTTGTGGGGACAACCAGCGGCTTAGTGAAGTGAAAAGACGATTCACCCTAAGAGCCGACATGTTTCCATTGATGGACGGTCGAATCCCGATGGTCCAAATCGTAATTGACCATGTCGTTTGTAACGCCGGAAATGCATATCCTCCTATATTACCTGGATATATGACATTTCTGTGTCTTTGCATATTGTAATTGTTTTACTATTTGTATATATATATATATATTTATGCATTTATGTCGATGTATAATTGGTTTGTTTCGTAAATATTATTCGTATTTTTACGCTGGGTCTTGCCTAGGGAAAACTATGCTATCGAACGATTACATCGATAGGTCGTGTGAAGAATCAAAGTGTGTAGGATCTTTGGTAGTGTTAACTCTGTCGCGTGGAGCGCGGGCAGAGAGAGGGTCTGGCTGGGGTAGTGCAGTGGAGCAGGTGTGTTGTGTGACGCTCCCGCGAGTTGCCGCGCTTTCGGGGTTTGGCAGCATGTAATTGCGCTCGACTCGCGATGATAGTTTCTGACATGGTGTCGCGGACGGAAAGCATTAGCTGGCGCACATCAAGAGCCCGTTTCGCCTGGTGACCGTGTCGAGAAGAAGGCGCGCCAACATCCAGCTTCTGCAACAGCGACGGCCGACAATGAGTGACTGTCGCCACCTCCTCGATCGACGGCTTCAAACCTTCAGTCAACCAACAAGGAAGACTGGAAGCACGTAAAGTTTTAGAACTGCATGGCAGACCTCAGTTTTTCAAACTGTACCATTTTCGTAACTATAATTACAGCAACTTAGCATGAACCTTTGTTGCTCATTGTCCCAATTGCATTGCCAAGCAGGGTCCCTTCCTTTTCCGAAATGAACCCGAGTGTCGTTGAAATTCAAACGCCAGCATTAAAGTAATATAGCTAATTCGTTTTCACTGCTTTAATTTCAAATTTCAGTTAAGGCATTCATAGCTGGCTACAATATTTAGATTACACAAGCACGAGTTAAGAGTGCGAGTTTTGTTACCATATTTTAGCTTACCAGTGACTGCAGCTCAGCTTGGTACGTACTAAATTTTACTATTGTTAATTGTTCAGAATCATTTAATTCAAGTTCAAAGTTAAATCTCTTGTTTCTAAATTGCGTAGATTCAAGAAGCTTTTGAAATGATTGTTGAGGTAGTCCAAGAGTAACCGTATTTTACTGAATTTCGATGTGCTTCAGAAATAAAGCTCACTATTATCTTCAGTCACTAAATTAACATTCGATTTTCCTGTTTAATTAATTCTTTTGCTAAATTAAGTCAGAGTGTAGCGAAATTTATTACTTCTGACTAACTTTCAGTTTTCACACTACACGTGTCAACCTTCAGTTGCCACGCTTCTAGCGCTAATTATATGTGTAATAACCTTTCTTTTTCAGTTACTATAGTAATTGTCCTTAGGACTGGCGACCGTAATTTCCCCAAATCTCAAATACCTAATTACCGCTAGTTAATTGTTAACGTAACGGCTGCACATTTACTTTCTTTATTAACTTTATCCCTTTTCAAAATTAATTTCCACCAGTTTGATTAGCACTTTTCCTTTCATTTAGATGTAACCCTTTCCTCCCTCTTTACCGACAGATTAACTTCGGTGACCATTGCTTTTCCCAAATTTCCATTAGGTACACGCGGTTTAATTTTTCACTGCCATTAAGGTCGATAAGTGAGGGGGAGGTTACACGTTGTGTCAAGTTTTAACCATTAATCCGTAAAATTTTCATATCTATTCAGAGCTTCTAGCTAACGGCCTTGCCGCAGTGGTAACACCGGTTCCCGTCAGATCACCGCCGTTAAGCGCTGTCGGGCTGTGCTAGGACTTGGATGGGTGACCATCCTGTCTGCCGAGCGCTGTTGGAAGGCAGGGTGTACCCAGCCTTTGTGAGGCAAACTGAGGAGCTACTCGATTGAGAAGTAGCGGCTCCGGTCTCGGGAAGTGACATACGGCCGGGAGAGCGGTGTGCTGACCACGTGCCGCTTCATATCGGCATCCAGTGACGCCTGTGGCCTGAGGATGACACGGCGGTCGGTCGGTACCGTTAGGCCTTCCGAGGCCTGTTCCGACAGAGGGTATTCAGAGCTCCTTACATCCAAGTCCTTATATGTTGACGACTGAGATCCGAAGTGCACTTAGGCTTCACAAAGTAGTTCTCTTAGCCCACAAAATACGCGAGAGGGTACTGCCCTCTGATTGGCTAATATACATCGTAACCAGTCCAATATTAGTATTAAACCGCGCTATCCCATGTGTTTTACTTTTGTATAATCACTGCGGGGTAGCTTTTATGAACATTTTATCCGAAGAACCAATTTATAAAATCCACAAATATCAAAATAGCCCCTTCTTTAAGTAACAGTTATCTTCAAATGTACCTTGTTTTCTCAGTCCTATAAACTGGCCAGTTGCACTTTACAATATCCCCTTGTATTATTCGCTCTCTCAGTATAATGTTCTCACGCTAACGTGTACCCAGATAATAGACATAACAGTTTTCATTGATTTAATACTTCGCGCTCACACAATTATTACATTAATAACTAATCAAATTAGCACTAATGAAATTCCCCACAATCGCAAAAAATACAGTTTCGTTTCCGAAATATACAGTTTCAACTACTGCATAAATTCATAGTCAGTAAGATGTAGAACTACTTGCAACTAGCATCTGGATCTAAGCGCATCTGTGACATGGCTCATGTATGAAGCTGTCTGCGTGCTATGGTCTCTTACGCCAGTATTACACTATTACATTTCTATACCGTCCGCCCCCGGTAGCTGAATGGTCAGCGTAACGGATTGTCAATCCTTTAGGCCCGGGTTCGATTCCCGGCTGGCTCAGGGAATTTTCTCCGCCCAGGGACTGGGTCTTGTGCTGTCCTCATCATCATCCTATCATTCTCACTGACTGCGGGTCGCCGAAGGGGCGTCAAATGGAAAGACCGGCACCCGGCGAACGGCCTGCTCTGCGGGGACCCCTAGCCATAGGATTAAATTAAATTAAACAATTTCTTTGTCAAAGTTGATATGTCAAATATTTAAGTTAAAGAAATTTGACAGTGCAATAGGGAACATTGTCAGATCTCGCCTTTCGTCAAAGAAATACGATCAAATCTAGAGCCTCACCGTAGATTTGATCATGAAAGTCGTTCGTCTTGTGTTCACTGCAATGTGAAACGCAACCACTTGGAGCGGTGGCGTCGCTACAGTTATTTGATGTCCCTGTAGCATGTTTGTTGTAGCACGTTTGTAAACATGATTTCAAAGTTGGGACCAGTTCTGTTTGGGACTCTTTTTTTAATAACCTTGCTTCGACTGGGGTGTGGAGGGAGGGTGAGGGGGGGGGGGATAAGCAAGGGGTAAATTGCATACTATTAATCGTGTGCTGACGGGCATGTGGAATATGCTGCAGTTGACCTCATATCCAGTACCAAGAGCTACAGCAATCCACTTCTACGTCTGGAAACATCCAGGTAGCTTTTCAGCAAGCCGGAATAGAGAGGGTGGTCACACTCTAAAAGAAAAAGAAAATTTCTTAGCTCTCCACTTTACTTTGTCTGTTCTGAACTCTGGATGCCACAAGTTAAAAAGCGCTTCATATGTTAAGTACTTTTTGTTAATTTACGAGTTGTTGAAACGTTAATTCTATTAATTATTGGCAGAACACTTAGAAGGTGCAACAGGTCTACCGAAGAGAACTGCTTACACTACGCTTGTCCGCCCTATTCTGTAGTAGTGCTGTGCGGTGTGGGATCCGCATCAGGTGGGACTGACGGATGACATCGAAAAAGTACAAAGAAGGGCAGCTCGTTTTGTATTATCGCGAAATAGGGGAGATAGTGTCACAGACATGATACGTGAATTGGAGTGGCAATCATTAAAACAAAGGCGTTTTTCGTTGCGACGGGATCTCGTCATGAAATTTCAATCACCAGTTTTCTCCTCCGATTGCAAAAATATTCTGTTGGCACCCACCTACATAGGGAGAAATGATTATCACGATAAAATAAGAGAAATCAGGGCTCGCACAGAAAAATTTAAGAGCTGGTTTTTCCCTCGTGCCGTTCGAAAGTGGAACGTTAGAGAGACAGCATGAAGGTGGTTCATTGAACCCTCTGCCACGCACTTTATTGTGAATAGCAGAGTAATCACGTATATGTAGATGAATTAAATTATTCAAAAATAAAAATAGTTTTTATTGCCAATATAGTGTGCTAAAAATTTATTTATCTTCAGATATCCCCCCTTCACTGCTTTATAAACCTCTTCAAATATTTCTGGAATAATTTTTTGTTAATGTGCAATGTGGTTTCGAGTACCAGCAGCTCTCTCCTGCATCAAGAAATCGTACAGTTACCGTGAGCCTGTCTTCTGCGCATATAGTATTTCTCAAGTGAGTATGGTGTTTTGTAATAACAGAAAACGCTTTACTGAGCAAATACTGCAATGCACTCTCATCCATTCGTAAGTAATTTTTATGAGACTTGACGTTCTCCACTTGCAGCTCCCGTAAGAAAAAATTTCTGAGTGTGAAATGCATACACAATGCAGTTGTGGTACAAACAACTGCAGTGCAAAATAACAAGTAGTTGTTGTCTCATAGCTTGATATTTGGTGTAAAATATGACGACAATGTAATACCCCCCTTTTAGCGCCACGTCAAACGTCTTTGTCAAAGAAATTTGACGAATATCTGATCATATCTTTTGGTCAAAGAAATATGATAGTGTAATATCTCTCATTCTTACATAGGCGGGAGGCAAGGCGCTACGTTCTTTCATAGTCTTTCCCATACAGTCTTCCTCGGCGCTCCATTAAAGACTGTTTCAAGATCTAAACACACAAGTATTGAGCCTCTGTATTTCGCCCAGTGCTTTCCTGCTACTGTGTCTGTTATTTTCCTTAGTCTTTTCTCGAGTACTTTACCAAATAATATCAAAACGTTAGAAACAGTCACAATCTAAATGCAGCAGCTCATTACAGACAGTATTGTAAGGTGCTTAAAAAAGTTATTAGGAAGGCAAAAAGTATGTGGTATGCAGATAGAATAGCTAAGTCACAGGATAAAATTAAACCCATATGGGCTGCCGTAAATGAAGTGGCTGGTCTGCAGAGACAGGTCGAGGATATAGAATCAGTGCGTAGTGGGAATGTCCGTGTTACTGATAAGTCGCATATATGGACAGTATTTAATAATCACTTTCTGAATATAGCAGGTGAACTAAATAGAAACCTAGTCCCAACGGGGAATCATATAGCGCTCGTAGAAAAAAGTGTTCCGAGACTGTTACCTGAAATGCTCCTCCGTGATACTGACAAGAGGGAGATTCAGTTAATAATTAAATCACTAAAGACCAAGAACTCTCATGGATATGACGGGGTATCTAGCAGAATACCGAAGTATTGTTCTATGTATGTTAGCCCAGTACTTAGCCATATCTGTAACTTTTCCTGTAGGAGTGGTCGGTTTCCTGACCGATTAAAGTACTCGGTAGTGAAGCCACTTTATAAAAAGGGAGACAGGGATAATGTTGACAATTATAGACCTATTTCTATGCCATCGGTGTTTGCCAAAGTTATCGAGAGGGTTGTATATACAAGGTTACTGGAGCATTTGAATTCACATAATTTGCTGCCAAATGTACAGTTTGGTTTTAGAAATGGCTTAACAACTGAAAATGCTATATTCTCTTTTCTCTGTGAGGTTTTGGACGGATTAAATAAAAGGTTGCGAACGCTAGGTGTTTTCTTTGATTTAACGAAGGCTTTTGACTGTGTTGACCACAAAATATTACTGCAGAAGTTGGACCATTATGGAGTAAGGGGAGTAGCTTACAATTGGTTCGCCTCTTACTTTAAGAACAGAAAGCAGAAGGTAATTCTCCGCAATATTGAGAGTGGTAGTGATGTTCAGTAACAATGGGGCACTGTTAAGTGGGGGGTTCCCCAAGGGTCAGTTCTGGTGCCACTGCTGTTTCTTATTTATATAAATGATATGCCTTCTAGTATTACAGATGATTCAAAAATATTTCTGTTTGCTGATGACACCAGCTTGGTAGTGAAGGATCTTGGGTGTAATATTGAAACAGTATCAAATAATGTAGTTCATGAAATAAGTTCGTGGCTTGTGGAAAATAATTTGATGCTAAATCACAGTAAGACTCAGTTTTTACAGTTTATAACTCACAATTCAACAAGAACCGATATTTTGATAAGACAGAATGGGCATATTATAAGCGAGACGGATCAGTTCAAGTTCCTAGGCGTTCGGATAGATAGTGAGCTGTTGTGGAAAGCCGATGTTCAGGATCTTGTTCAGAAACTAAATGCTGCTTTCTTTACCATTAGAACAGTATCTGTAATAACTGACAATTCAACACGAAAAGTAGTCTACTTCGCATATTTTCATACGCTTATGTCATATGGTATTATTTTTTGTGGTAATTCTTCTGATTCAAAGAAGGTTATTTTTTGCTCACTAACGGGCTGTTCGAGCTATGTGTGGTGTAAGTTCGAGAACCTCTTGTCAACCCCTATTCAATAGCCTGGGAATTCTGACATTGCCCTCACAGTATATATTTTCTTTAATGTCGTTTGTTGTTAGCAATATTAGCTTATTCCCAAGAGTTAGCAGCTTTCACTCAGTTAATGCTAGGCAGAAATCAAATCTGCATGTGGAATGCACTTCCTTGACTCTTGTGCAGGAACGAGTGCAGTATTCTGCTGCATCCATTTTCAATAAGCTACCACAAGAACTCAAAAAACGTAGCAGTAGCCCAAACACTTTTGTGTCTAAACTGAAGAGTTTCCTCATTACTCACTCCTATTCTGTCGAGGAGCTCCTGGAAGAGCTGAAAAATTAAGCAAATTCCAGTGTTACATTGTTGATTTTCTTTATTTAATCTTACGAATTGTCGCCTGAATATGTTTCTTATATTTCATTTTATCTGTTTCTACTATCGTGTTATAATTCCATGTATTGACTCGTTCCATGACCATGGAGACTTCTCCTTAATTTGGTCCCACGGAACAATAAATGAATAAAAAAAATTTTTTTTTTTAATTATTCGAGTTCTTATCCTCGGTACCAAGATGCAAGGGAACAAGAAAGTCACAGACGTGGGCGTTCACTGGCCTGCTCAAGCACTTCGTTGTTGTGAAGGCGCACCTGTCGGAGCGCATGCCGCGGTAGACCGCAGCATTCAGAGCGGCCAGTTTCCGGAGTGCCGGTGCTGTGCGCAAGAACCCAAACAAAGAAGCTGCTGGCCGCGACGCGTCACGTCACGCCGGCGCCCAACGAGGCCGCAGCCCAAAAGCAGGTGCGTCTCGTCCCGGCCGCAGGCACGCCGGCGGGGCTTCTTGCGATTCGAGGTGCGAAAGCGACCCGGATGTGGCGGAGCAGCTGCCGTCTGTGCTGTTGAGCTCAATCACTTCCTCCGTGGAACGCTACTCCGCTACACTTACGCAGAGGACAACGGGGCCACATACGTATTTTAAAGTTTTTAACATGCCCGCCAAGCCGAACTCTCAAGCACCGTCTGCACCGGAACGAGCTCTATAGTACCGCGTTTTGCCGCTAGTGGCGCATAGACTGAACATTCCAGAGTCAGTTAGCCGAATGCCGTCGATTAAAAATGTGAAGACTACTTTCGACAGAGTTTATAGTGACAACTGTTTTTTATTATTGCCGTTTTTGCTATGGCTCTCTTTGGTGAACAGCGTGCGGTGGTAAAATTTTGCTATTTTGCTCGGAAAAGTGGAACAGCAACTCTTGAAATGTGAGGAGCGGTTTGCAACAACGATGCTGTGGAGGAAGCTCAAGTGTCTGAGTGGTTTTCCCATTTCAAAAATGTTGAAATGTCAACTGATGTCAAACGTCGTTCTGGTCGCCCTTCCACGGTCCGAGCACATGAAAATGGTGTAAACATTCGTGCAGTCATCAACGAAGATCGATGACGGACCATTGAAGAAAGTGTGAAGCTGTCGTGAGTCACTTGGAGTTAAGTGCAGCGAATTTTGACGGAAGATTTGGGAATGAAATGGGTGGCTGCCGAATTAGTACTACGACTACTGACAACTGACCAAAAACAAATTCGCGTTAAAGCATACTGACCTTTGAAAGAAGAGTCCCAAAATGATCCAATCTATTTTTTTGTTTTCAGAAACTATCACAGGTGACTAAACTTGGTTCTACCCTCACGATCCTGAATCAAAGCAACAATCAAGCCAGTGGAAGCCTTCAAATTCGCCATACTCCAAGAAAGCTCGTCAGGAGAAATCCAACATTAAAATAATGCTGATCTGTTTTTTCGATGTGAGAGAAGTCGTCCATTCAGAGTTCGTTACATGGGGTCAAGCGTACTACTTCGAGGGTGTCGGCTCTTTCAAAGAAACCATCCGGTATTTAACTTAAGCGATTTAGGAAAAGCACAGAAAACCTAAATATGGCTGGTTGGCTGCGGATTTGAACCATCGTCCTGCCGGACGCCAATCCATTATGTTAAACAATGCGCCACCTCGCTCGGTACCCCCAAATGGTAGTTGCCGTTAAGAAGCGGCTTCCTTGCACGTAGCTACTGTGGGTTAGGCCACAGCTGCGGCAAGTTGGCAACAATTTGCTGTAATTTAATTACAGAAACTCTATAGTACTTAACTGTAGTAGGAATATAGCGCTTGGCAGTAATTGAGTGTTCACTTTTACTGATTTCTCTTTAACTCTGGTCTAGTCAGAATCTAATGAGCGACGATTTTGCTCACTTACAAAATATTCAGCTGGCGCCTCTTGGAGGCGGCTGTGATAGAGTCCTGATTTTGTCTAGAGGTACTGTGCTGTACTACGTTCATACTCTCTTGAGTGGAGCCCTGTGTCGGTTTATACTCGCTTCTAGCCAGTGGATGTCCACCTAGTAACTATCCATGTGACGTTAGGTAGATGTACAAAATATGCCTTGCTGGTGGCGCCCTCTGAGGAGTCTGACCGTAACTATGATGCGTTTGCCGGCCAGAGTGGCCGAGCGGTTCAAAGCGCTACAGTCTGGAACCGCGCGACCGCTACGGTCGCAGGTGCGAATCCTGCCTCGGGCATGGATGTGTGTGATGTCCTTAGGTTAGTTAGGTTTAAGTAGTTCTAAGTTCTAGGGGGCTGATGACCTCAGAAGTTAAGTCCCATATTGCTCAGAGCCATTTGAACCATTTTTTTATGATGCGTTTGATTCATAGGTATCTCGGCCCTCTTCTATAGAGTGTGTAAATGTTTAGTTGACAAACCAGAATAAATCGAAAAATAAGCTTCACACAAAAAAATAAGTGGAATCCAAAGTTGATTATTTTCGAGGCGGACATCTGCTGGTGCTAAAATTAGTCACCCCAGCCCCCTGGGGGTGGGGTGGGAGGTAACTTAAAATATGAAATGGGAACCCCCATTTTTTATTGCCGAATCAGATTCTACATAAAAAGCTACGTATATTTTGTCTTAAACATTTGTTTTGATTCTAGTAGTTGTCACCGTAATTCAAGAAAATCCATGTTCTAATTTTTGAGTGGAAAATGGTTACGGATAAATAAAAAATAGTTATTTACTTCGTAAGCCGGCCGGAGTGGCCGAGCGGTTAAAGGCGCTACAGTCTGGAACCGCACGACCGCTACGGTCGCAGGTTCGAATCCTGCCTCGGGCATGGATGTGTGTGATGTCCTTAGGTTAGTTAGGTTTAAGTAGTTCTAAGTTCTAGGGGACTTATGACCACAGCAGTTGAGTCCCATAGTGCTCAGAGCCATTTGAACTATTTACTTCGTAAATTTTAATTCGATAAAATTAAAACTCTCCCTCTCTACCCATTGGATGGGGTCTGAGAGAGAGGAAAATGAAGTTTTACAGATGTTGAGAGCATGGATTTTCTTTAAGTACAGCACCAGCTACCGAGAATCAAAACAAATGTTTGAGACAAAATGTACGTAGTTTTTTATGCAGAATCTGATTCTGCAATAAAAAATGGAGGTTCCCATTTGAAATTTTAGAGTTACCTCCCACCCCAATCCCAGGGGGCTGGGGTGGCGGGCTAATTTTAGCACCAGCAGATGTGCCCTCAAAGATAATCAACTCTGGATTCTACACATTTTTTCGTGTGAAGTTTATTTTTCGAGTTATTCTGGTTCGTCAACTTAAAATTTACAACCTTCATATCTCTGTACTCAATATCTTCTGGGAGATGCAGCATAAAATAGCTTGCAAAATTTTAAAATTTTGTTAGATCCCCGTCAAAAAATTGTTGAAATGTTGTTATTACGGTTTTGTACCCACTGACGTGCACGCCGCGAATCGGAAATCTCGCACATCCCCATTCCCTCACGTTGTACGTAGATCCTCCTTTAGTGGCACAGCCACCGACAACAGTCAGTTATGCAGCAAAGTGGCGTCAACGAGGCGGTAATAGGATGTCCGGCGGCGCCTTTGGTCTCCGTCCGCCAGGCGATCCGCTGAAGTAATTCTAGAGGCGAGCAGCAGTAACGAAGCCTTGTCTTTCGACTCCTTTCACCGCAGACGCATCCTGTTTTGTCGCGTGTACGCTGCTCGCTCCCGCTAGTTCACGGCCATCTGGTGCCTTCCTAGCCGCGAATTGGAAATCGCGCCTTCGATCGCTGCGGGATTAGTTGGAGGACGCTGGAGAAAGGCGCCTTTCGCCGACCATCCAAAGGTATACGCAGAGCTTCTTCCTTAGTGGTGCAGAGCACTCTACAGTTGAGTCTGATGCTATTCTTCAAGCGAGTACCTACCTATGTACAATTTTAAAGACGTTTATATGACAGGAATGGGACGTAACTATTGATGACGCAGTTTTACAAAGACTACAATTACATCATACACCGTGTTGTGTACATAGTTCCGCGTAGTCAGCGCGTACACAACTTTCCCACTAGGAGAGTGCGCCCCGCTAAGCACAACAGTGCAGGCGCAGCGCTCGTCCGTCTCCGCACTACGAAATGGCGCTGTCTTAGAGACGGACCAAATTCTGCTTGCGCCCATCCGCGTATTAATATGTAACGCAGCCAATGAGATTGCTGCTAACG
Source organism: Schistocerca cancellata (assembly GCF_023864275.1). Taxonomy (NCBI): domain Eukaryota; kingdom Metazoa; phylum Arthropoda; class Insecta; order Orthoptera; family Acrididae; genus Schistocerca; species Schistocerca cancellata. The sequence continues at coordinate 46,829,986 of NC_064632.1, forward strand.
TAGAACCTTTTCTCCTCGCGGATCGCACTCGCGCAGTGATACTTGAACGCGCGAGGTATTATAACGAGTGAACAGACCTCCGATCAGTCAGTCTGCATTAGTCTTCATTTATCTGCACCTGTCTGTACCAGTCTACATTCGTCTGTACCAGTCTATAGTCAAGTTTCAGTCTGCGCCTAATAAGATTATCATATTCCTGTACATAGCCATGAAGAGTAATGTATAGACACTTTGTCAAGTATCTGAGATATGTGAGAATAAGATTAACGTACCAAGACCAAAGGAACTTCAGATTGTCAATTGTAAACAGCATCCAGAATCAAGTTAAGTAATTTCTATGCTTTTTATTATTTTAATAAATGTGTGTGTAAATTAATCAACTTCTGTTTAAAGTTGGTCACCGTCAATCTGCTACTCTAAGCGTGCAAGTGGCATTTCTATCGTGTGACCTGACGGCAGAAGATAAACACGCCACGATAAGACCATGAGACATATTGCTGACACTCGCCTACTTCGTTAGAGCGACAAGTCAAATAATCTGATGGTGTGTGTACCGAAGGTCTTAGAGTACGCACACCACACACCGCAAGCCACCTAATGGGTGTGTGGTGGAGGCCTGATCCCTCCAAATCTGTTCCACTCGCAAACAGTGCGTGGGAGGAATGATTGCCGGTAAGCCTCTCTGTTGGCTCTAATCTCTCGAATTTTCTCCTCGTGGTCAATGCGCGAGATGTATGTGCGTGGTGGCGGTGGGGGTGGGTGGGGGGGGGGGGGGAGTAATAGTTGTCCGACTCCTCCTGAAAAGCACTGTCCCCAAATTTATTTCAATACTAACTCTCTCTGTGATGCACAACTCCTCTCTTGTAACGTCTGCCAGTTGAGTTTGATTAGCAACTTCGTAACGCTCTCACGCCAGCTAAACGATCCCGTGACGAAATGCGCTGCTCTTGGTTGGATCTTCTGTATCTCCTCTATCAGTCCTACCTAATAGGGATCCCAGATAAGTGAAGAATACTCAAGAATGTGGCGAACAAGCGCCTTATAAGCCACTTGTTTGGATGAGTTACATTTCCTTAAGATAATGCCGATGAATCTGAGTCTGGTGCCTGCTTTTCCCACTATCTGTTTTATATGGTCATTTCACTTAAGGTCTGTCTGTATGGTTATGCCTAGACATTTTACGGCAGACACGGTCTAGGGCGTGTAACGCGGGAAATGCAGATTTTCCCATTTCCATCTATTGTACTATAATTTTTTTTCCTTTTTTTTGTTACCTGAATATATGACATTTCTGTGTCTTTACATACTGTAATTGTTTTACTATATATATATATATATATATATATATATATATATATATATATATATATATTTATGCATTTATGTCGATTTGTTTCGTAAATATTATTTGTATTTTTACGCTGGGTCTTGCCTAGGGAAAACTGCTATCGAACGATTACATCGATAGGTCGTGTGAAGAATCAAAGTGTGTAGGATCTTTGGTAGTGTTAACTCTGTCGCGTGGAGCGCGAGCAGAGAGGGAGTCTGGCTGGAGTAGCGAGTGGAGCAGGTGTGTTGTGTGAAGCTCCCGCGAGTTGCCGCGCTTTCGGGGTTTGGCAGCATGTAATTGCGCTCGACTTGCGATGATAGTTTCTGACATGGTGTCGCGGACAGGAAGCATTAGCTGGCGCACATCAAGAGGCCGTTTCGTCTGGTGACCGTGTCGAGAAGAAGGCGCGCCAACATCCAGCTTCTGCAACAGCGACGGCCGACAATGAGTGACTGTCGCCACCTCCTCGATCGACGGCTTCAAACCTTCAATCAACCAACAAGGAAGACTGGAAGCACGTAAAGTTTTAGAACTGTATGGCAGACCTCAGCTTTTCCAACTTTTAAAATTGTTGCATCACAAAATTACAGCTACTTAGCATGAACCTTTGTTGCTCATTGGCCCAATTGCATTACCAAACAGGGTCCCTTCCTTTTCCGGAATGAACCCGAGTGTCGTTGAAATTCAGACGCCAGCATCATTCAATTTCACTACTTTAATTTCAAAGTTCAGTTAAAGTATTCATAGCTGGCTACAATATTCAGATTACACAAGCACAAATTAAGAGTGCGAGTTTTGTTACCGTATTTTAGCTTACCTGTGACTGCAGCTCAGCTTGGTACGTACCAAATTTTACTATTGTTAATTGTTCAGAATCATTTAATTCATCTTTCAAAGTTAAATCTCTTATTTCTAAATTGCATAGATTCAAGTAGCTTTTGAAATGATTGTTGAGGTAGTCCAAGACTAACCGTATTTTACTGAATTTCGATGTGCTTCAGAAACAAAGCTCACTATTAACTTCAGTCACTAAATTAACTTCCGATTTTCCGGTTTTATTTATTCTTTTGCTAAATTAAGTCAGAGTGTAGCGAAATTTATTACTTCTGACAAACTTTCGGTTTTCACACTACACTTGTCAACCTTCAGTTGCCACGCTTCTAGTGCTAATTATATGTGTAACAATCTTTCTTTTTCAGTTACTATAGTAATTGTCCTTAGGACTGGCGACCGTAATTTCCCCAAAATCTCAAATATCTAATTACCGCTAGTTGATTGTTAACGTAACGGCCGCACATTTACTTTCTTTTTTTAACTTTACCCCTTTTCCAAAATTAATTTCCACCAGCTTCATTTGCATTTTTCCTTTCATTTAGATGTAACCCTTTCCTCCCTTTTTACCGGCAAATTAACTTCGGTGACGATTGCTTTTCCCAAATTTCCATTAGGTACACGCGGTTTAATTTTTCACGGTCATTAGGGTCGATAAGTGAGGGGGAGGTTACAGGCGTCTTGTCACAGTCCGCGCGGCTCTCCCCGTCGGGGGATCGAGTCCCCCCTTGGGCATGTGTGTGTGTCGTCCTTCGCGTAAGTTAGTTTAAGTTAGATTAAATAGTGTCTAAGCTTAGGGTCCGATGACCTCAGCAGTGTGGTCCCGTAAGACCTTACCACAAATTTCCGGTTTTGCAGACGCTGTCTCCAGCTGTTTGTCATCAGTGGTGTAGCTGTGCAGCAGTGGATATCTTTTCCTATGTATGGGCAGTATGTTACATTTATTTACGTTCAGGGTCAACTGCCAAAGCCTTTACCATTCGCCAGTTCTCTACAGGTCGTTCTGCAAATTGTTACTATCTTCTGGCGTTGCTACTTTGCTATAGACAGCTGCATCATCTGGAAATAGTCTTAAAAAGTATCCGACGCTTTCTACCAGATCATTTATGTATATTGCAAACAGCAACGGTCCTATCACACTTTCCTATGGTACTCTGGATATTACCTTTACATCTGTCGATGTCATCAACATGGAGAGTCAGGCAGCAGTTAGAGCTGACGGTAAATTGAGTTCATGGTTCAGATTAGTTTCAGGGGTAAGACAAGGCTGCAACCTGTCTCCACTGTTGTTCATGTTATTTATGGATCATATGTTGAAAACAATAGACTGGCTGGGTGAGATTAAGATATGTGAACACAAAATAAGCAGTCTTGCACATGCGGATGACTTAGTTGTGATGGCAGATTCGATTGAAAGTTTGCAAAGTAATATTTCAGAACTAGATCAGAAATGTAAGGACTATGGTATGAAGATTAGCATCTCCAAAACGAAAGTAATGTCAGTGGGAAAGAAATATAAACGGATTGAGTGCCAAATAGGAGGAACAAAGTTAGAACAGGTGGATGGTTTCAAGTACTTAGGATGCATATTCTCACAGGATGGCAACATAGTGAAAGAATTGGAAGCGAGGTGTAGCAAAGCTAATGCAGTGAGCGCTCAGCTACGATCTACTCTCTTCTGCAAGAAGGAAGTCAGTACCAAGACTAAGTTATCTGTGCACCGTTCAATCTTTCGACCAACTTTGTTGTATGGGAGCGAAAGCTGGGTGGATTCAGGTTACCTTATCAACAAGGTTGAGGTTACCGATATGAAAGTAGCTAGGATGATTGCAGGTACTAGTAGATGGGAACAATGGCAGGAGGGTGTCCACAATGAGGAAATCAAAGAAAAACTGGGAATGAACTCTATAGATGTAGCAGTCAGGGCGAACAGGCTTAGATGGTGGGGTCATGTTACACGCATGGGAGAAGCAAGGTTACCCAAGAGACTCATGGATTCAGCAGTAGAGGGCAGGAGAAGTCGGGGCAGACCGAGGAGAAGTTACCTGGATTCGGTTAAGAATGATTTTGAAGTAATAGGTTTAACATCAGAAGAGGCACCAATGTTAGCACTGAATAGGGGATCATGTAGGAACTGTATAAGGGGGGCTATGCTCCAGACTGAACGCTGAAAGGCATAATCAGTCTTAAATGATGATGATGATGATGATGATGATGATGATGATCTGTCGATTTTGTTCCGTTAAGAGCCATGTGTTGAGTTTTATCTGCAAGAAAGTTTGGAATCCAATTGCAAGTCTTATCCGATACTCCGAAAGCTCGGTGCTTTTTTTTCATTAAACGGCAGTGCGGGACGGTGTCAAATGCCTTACTGAAATTAAGGAACACGGCATCAACCTGAGCGCCGTTGTCCACTGCGCTGTGAATCCCATGGGGGAACAGAGTGAGCTGAGTTTCGCAGGATCTCTGTTTGCGAAATCTATGTTGATTTTCATAGAGGAGCTGTTCATTTTCCAAGAACGTCATAATTCTTAAACATAAAACATGTTCCATAATTCTACAACAGATTGACGTCAACGATATAGTAAAACATCCCCTTATGAAAATTTTGTACAAGACTGTGCTTAAACTGACACACAATATTTTTAGCGCAACGCAATCTGACTTTAAAAAATCCCTACAAAAGAATGGCCCTGACTAACATTAACCTAAGCCTTTCACAAATCACTTACCTCACAAAAATCTTCGTTACTCGAACTACTGCAATACAGCGAGCGCCACTACTGCCAGCTAAATAAAAGATTCAAACTACGGAAGGCACTAACTACTGATAGGCATAGTTAGCAAATGAAAGATTTTGATAGAGAACGAACAATGTATTTACCTTAATAATCATAATATATATAGCAGTTCGTGCCATCCAGTATTACAAATTTCAAAACTCCGTTATCTCTCTCCCCACATCTACCACTGCTGGCGGCTCACCTCCAACTGCGCAACGCTACGCGCTGTTCACGTCCTGCTGCCCAACACTACAATGGCAGACAACAATGCAAACTAGCCACAGACTGCACACAGCACAGCCAGTGATTTTCATACAGAGCGCTACGTAACGTTGCCAATAAGAAAATATAAACAGCCTACTTACATAAAGAAAACATAAACAGCCTACTTACAATTTTGACCCATTTACTGATTTTACATACGACCAAAATCTCTAGGGTTTGCACTCACGTCGGCTGACAGCGTCTTACTTTCAAAATTATTGAACACTTATCTCATTACTCTCCTTACGCTCATTTTCTGTTCATTCAGCTTTTTTTCAGGTAGGTTTGTACTTCTCTTAAATCTGAAATGAAGTGCTCTTTGTTTACCTAGCGCTTTTCTAACGTGGCTATTAAACCATGGTGAATCTTACCCATCCATTAAAACCTTACTGTGAACATACTTTTCTAGGGGGTATTGAACGATGGCTTTGAATTTTTTCCATTCCTTCTCCACATCTTCGTTCTCATTACTGATGCTGGCTGCTGAGCTATTCTGCAATTTGTATCCTGTCACCCTTGCTGAGCAAGTATACATTCCTACCTTTCTTAACATTCCTTGTAGAACCCGTCTTCATAGATGAAGTCACAGCCACATGTTCACTGATACCTTCCTCTGTGTTAACTGATTCGATAAGTTCGGGTCTGTTTGTTGCCAGGAGGTCTAAGACGTTACCCTCTCGAGTTGGTTCTCTAACCACCTGCTCGAGGCAATTTTCAGAGAAGACACGCAGAACAACTCCACATTAATCCCTGTCTCTGGCACTACTATTGGAAGAATACGCTTGTTTTTAATCTAGTTTCCAACCTTTTTGCCATCCATGCGCAGTGTTCAAGCGCGCTGTGTGTGTGTGTATATACGTGTGTGTATGTCCGTGTGCGTGCGTTTTTGTACGTGTTTGTGTTTGTGTGTGTGTGTGTGTGTGCGTGTGTGTGTGTGTGTGTGTGTGTGTGTGTGTGTGTGTGTGTGTGTGACTGTGTGCGGTGACAAAACTACACCACGCATTAAAAAACTGGCACACAGTATTCCAGTGCCTGTATTTTACAGCATCTGTTCACTTTGATGCAACAGATAACTGCTGAAGATTGACAGCTGTATTAAATTATGAAATGTGTTATACGACTTACTAGAAACAGATGAAAATCTGTGCCGGAGCTGTGCACGAAACCGGATTTCGAGCGTGTGGCCACTTAGTGTATCCGAGCAGGCCTCCAGGACTGATCCAAAATTTCTAAGTGTCCTAGTATCTTGATCACATAATGCTCCCGTGCTCCCACGCAATTCATGTGATTCCCCCAATAGGGAGAGACATTGTCTACTAAATCGTATAATTTCTGTACAAACCTATTCGGAATTTTCGAAAAAATTTCACAATTAAAAATTATTTTCTTTAATAAACACACTGCCAGCTATTAAAACTGGAGTAACTTGGAGGCGGCCTGCAGCAAATTACAAAATTGTCATGACGTGTACTGCACGTTTTAATACGCAGATGAGTAGCTTTTCAGAGCAGATCCACCATCGAGAGAGAAGTACCGCCGTCCACATTCAGTTTTTAAGGAACGCTTTTGGAGATGGTTCCTCATTGAGAAACAGTACTTGAATGTTGTTTGTTTATGAGAAGACAGTTATATGTCTCATTGAAAAGGGGAAACTTTTATCAGCAAGTGACACATTTCGAAAGTGGTGACGGTGGCCTGTAGAAACTGCGGTTTACAGTTCCGATGTTTCGCCTGTCTCGTTAGGCAGGGTGAAACTAACGTCAAAGGAATACGGAATCTACGGTTTAGGGACGCCCTTGTCAGCACCATGCTGTCTCTGCGTCCCAGCACTACGAGCACCCGAGAGGATAAACATCGTTCACACGAGCAAGGAGATTCGTAAATCCACGTCACGTGCATCGAGACAGGCATCGGACTGTCAACATTTTCACCATTGTTATGGTTTCCCTTGATGCAGCAGCAGAGAGAGACGCTACGATACTGGCACACCCACAGACAATATTAGATGCAAGAGTGGCGGCACCTATTATTTTCAGACTATTTCTGGTTCGGAGTACCACCGTCACAATGGATGTACCGTGTGTGGAAGCTCCCACATCAATGAACGTTGACACATTACATTCGTCATCGTCATACGGGGCAGCACAGTGCATGGTAGTATTTGGTCCCACTGGGTACTCAACAAGTTCACCTCTGTCTCCCATTAGCGGTATTGTGGGCAACAGGTTATATTTCCAACGTATTAAGCCCGTTGGTTACGCTCTATCTTCGAGGTCTCTGGGACATTATCTTTCAACAACGTAACGCAAGACCCCATGAGCCCATGCTGTCGTGGCGTACCTCTACACAAACAGTATTCCATTTCGCCACGCTAAGGATGTTCTCTAACTGACTGAAAACACCTGGTTGTAATTGTCGAGAGGCTCACACGTCACCGCCATCGAGCCACTACGATCGATGAAATTTGGCACGGAGGTGAGGCACCATGGAATGATATATCCTTATCTGTTATGTAGTCTCAGTTCGAACCCGATTCCCAGCCGGGATAGAGCCACTGTTACTACCACAGGTGGCGCTAATTCCAGTACACAAATTCACCAACAAATCTAACTGTGTAATATTACCATTACACAGACGGTAAAATCGCAATACCAAAAGCTAATTTATATAGAACAATGAGATGTCGAGAATACATTTGTCTAGATAACATATTCAAGTGCTTTACACTGCAAGATCACAAGTTAATGTAAGCGCGAGATAAGCCATTGCAAATGTGAAATGCTTGTACATTAATAACCGGTGTAACCACCAGAATGTAGCATGCAAGCATGCTGTGTTGTACAGGTGCCACATGTCAGTTTTTTTGAGGTAGAGTTCCATACGTGTTGCACTTGCTCGCTCAATACAGAGACGGTTAATGCTGTCTGCGGATAACGCTCGAGTTGTCGTCTGATGATGCCCCATGTGTGCTCGATTAGAGACAAATCTGGTGACTGAGGACGCCAATGCAACAGCTCGCCACTATATCGAGCATGTGGGGTTGCAACAGTGGTATGTGGGTGAACGTTATCCTGTTGGAAAGCCGCGCGCGGTAGCCGTTTGAGCTGAGGCGCCTTGCCACGGTTCGCACGGCTCCTCCCCCCCCCCCCCCCCCCCCCCCTGTGTTGTCCTTAGCATAAGTTAGATTAAGGGGAGGTTGGGAGGTTTACTATCTTTGGCCCGAAAAAAGCATGTATTTTAGAATTTTTTTCTCGGTATGTGTTATAGATATCAGTGTCAAATTTGGTAAAACTGTTTACTGATATTTCCACTACAAACAAGAATTTTTTCGACCGGAAATATTGAAGAGGAAAGGCGAAAGTGCCGTCGGAACGAAACAAAATTACGATGTAGACCTCCACGAGCGGTATGTCGCAGGTCAGCCGGTTCGTCTGAAATCAAAATTGAATTGACGTTAGCGAAGTATATAACATTCTTCAGGAGTTGGACCTCGTTTAAGATTTGGACGATAGGAAACAAAAAGGCGGCCATTTGAACAAAACTTGGGTATTTTTCATCGATTTTTCGACTTCGTTGGGCAAGTAAAAATATTTATAGTTGATGGATCGGAATAAAAGTGGTACAACTCCTAGACATTTTTGTTAGCTTCGTCGAAAACACATAATCATGCCAATCGGTTCAGTAGATTTGAACTTACCATACCACGCGATAAGAAAAGTTATTTCGAGAAAAACGCGTTTGAAGTTTTGACTACATATAAATGCAATATTATGCAACTTAAGTTCAATCTGCTATTCCGGGTCCATAATCTAGTCCTTCCTCTTCCTCACAGAGGGCATTCTGCTCGATCTGGGCCATGCTGCACTGCTCCAGAGCCGCTCGTACGGCCGGTGACAAGCGGTTTTCGGCCGCTTGAATCCGGTGGTCGCCCGAATGCTTGGCGAACTGCGTCGAATAGAGTCCCAAGGTGACGTCCATCGTTGTCATGGTCTTCAGAATTGCTGAATACCGTTCGTTGAAGCTGCTCACTGCCAGGAAAGTCACAAACTCCACAGTCTTCGCACAAGAATGAAAATGCTTGGGGGCTAACTTCCAAACACTCGCGTTCAAACTTTCATTTGAATTTTGTGTGTTTCCTCCCAAGCGCTGGTACAATATCTCGTCCTACGAAAGAAAAAAAAACTTGTGCCTGAAAAAGGCCGATTTCAGGCAGGTGCATTTTTTTGTTCAACTGCGAACAACAAACATTTCCGTTCCGTATTCGGAAAAACCGTTTCAGGGGTGATTTCTAAACACTTTTACGGACCCAAAATTGTAATTTTAAAAAATCGATTTTTTTAACCAAAAGATAGTAAACCTCCCCTTAAGTAGTGCGTAAGCCTAGGGACCGATGACTGCAGCAGTTTGGTCCCATAGGATCTTACCACAAATTTCCAAACGTTTCCTGTTGGAAAACAAGCCCCGGAATGCTGCTTATGAATGGCAGCACAACAGGTTGATTCACTAGAGTGACGAACAAATCCGCAGTCAGGATGGGCGGGATAGCCACGAAAGTGCTCCTGCTGTCATAGGAATTCGAACCTCAGATTATAACTCCTCGTATAGATGCGGTGCGTCTAGCACGCAGACAGGTTGTTTTCATGCCCTCAACAGGTCTCTTTCTGACCAACACGTAGCCATCACTGGCCCAGAAGCAGAACTAGTTTTCATCAGAGAGCACAACAGACGTCCATCCTGCCCGTCAGTAAGCTCTCGCTTGACACCACTGAAGTCGCAAATGGCCGTGGTCTGGGGTCACAGGATGCACGTTTCAGTGCATCTGTCTCGGAGCTGTCGTTGAAGCAGCCGATTTCTAATAGATCTTTGTGTATTTATGGTGCCAACTGCTGCTCATATTGCTGATGAAGATGCATTTGGAAGCCCCAGAGCCATACGCCGAACAGCATGGTCTTCGCTCTCGGTAGTGCTACGTGCCCGTCCGGAGCGCGGTCTTCTTACGTCCGTTATGTTCTTGTGACCACCTGTGCCAGCAATTTGTACAGTGGCTACATTCCTGCCACGTATTTCAGCAATAACACAGAAGGAACATCCAGCTTCTCGTAGCCTTATTACACGATCTCGTTCAGACTCAGTGACGTGTTGATAATGGCGTCTTTCTCGCCTTAAAGACATTCTTGACTAACATAAACTCACCACGAGCACTTGCCCGCGAAAGGCAAAGGTCCCGAGTTCGAGTCTCGGTCGGGCACACAATTTTAATCTGCCAGGAAGTTTCATACCAGCGCACACTCCGCTGCAGAGTGAAAATCTCATTCTGGAAACATCCCCCAGGCTGTGGCTAAGCCATGTCTCCGCAGTATCCTTTCTTTCAGGAGAGCTAGTTCTGCAAGGTTCGCAGGAGAGCTTCTGTAAAGTTTGGAAGGTGGGAGACGAGATACTGGCAGAAGTAAAGCTGTGAGGACCGGGGGTGAGTCGTTCTTCGGTAGCTCAGGTGGTAGAGCACTTGCCCGCGAAGGGCAAAGGTCCCGAGTTCGAGTCTCGGTCGGGCACACTGTTTTAATCTGCCAGGAAGTTTCATATCAGTGCCCACTCCGCTGCAGAGTGAAAATCTCATTCCGGAAACATCCCCCAGGCTGTGGCTAAACCATGTCTCCGCAATATCCTTTCTTTCAGGAGTGCTAGTTCTGCAAGGTTCGCAGGAGAGCTTCTGTCAAGTTTGGAATGTGGGAGACGAGATACTGGCAGAAGTAAAGCTGTGAGGACCGGGCGTGAGTCGTGCTTCGGTAGATCAGGTGGTAGAGTACTTGCCCGCGAAAGGCAAAGGTCCCGAGTTCGAGTCTCGGTCGAGCACACAGTTTTAATCCGCCTGGAAGTTTCATATCAGCGCACACTCCGCTGCAGAGTTAAAATCTCATTCTGGGTTCACCACGACCAGTCTGAAAGGTCACTAGCAGTACGACCGTCACGGCGGGAACTTAGTGCCAACTATGTTTACATCCTCGTAGTGGCGCTACTAACGCCACTCTTATGATGGTGCCGTGACATTTGATTAGACGTCATCTTTCAGATGTAGACACACACCTACCGGCTTCCGTTTATGTCGAACAACTCCTTCTTGGTGCTGCGATTTTTTTTTCTGTCAGTCTATAACAGGTATGCATAATAAGTAAAATTTTCTTATTTTCTGTTCTTCCTGGTGCTGTAGTTTCGATGACCAGCAATACTGGTCTACAAGTTTAAAACAGGCACATACACACACACACAGGAGCAACTGTCAATCCAAGCACAAAGTGTTTATCCTTCCCCGATGTTCCTGCGTCTCGCTACAATTTCAGAGCCCTGTGACATCGCTAGATACGACAACCTCACGGAGTATCCGGCTTTGTCTGCTTGGTCACCTGCTGATATTGTGAACAATAGATTGTGAGTTTTCATTCCTGGCTTGGTCCCTGCTAGGCAGAGGCTGGCGGTTTGGCGAGGTGGAGTGTCGAGAGCTTGACTAGAACAGCGTGCGCGCTACAAAGGCGGGCTGCCGCATGTACCCGACTGGGAAATCCCTGACAGAGTTCTGCGGAGCAACTTGCCCGTACACACGTGTGCGACTACCAAGTTGTCACTATCCAGCATCAAAATGCAGGTTGTGTCAAAAAGAATCATTCGATTAAAAAAAATGATAACTAGTATGTTCCTTGAGATATGTACGTGAACAACCTACTGTAGGAAAGAGCAAACTGTCGAGTTTCACATGGTTCCCGCTAGGTAGCAGCAGTGTGCACCCACTTCAGTTCTTGTAAAAATGTCTCGGACAACAGAAATCGTTTTGTATTCTACGTTTCGCTCAGAGCAGGTCAGTAATAACTTGTTGTCACTTGTTGTTGTCAACAACACGTAATGGCTGCGAAAACTCTAACTATGTTTTGAAAAATCGGAAGAAGAGTAGTGTCAAGCGACCATAGGCCACGAAATCTGCCAACCTCATATGAGAAAGCACCACAATATCAAAACCATGAGAAGTTGTAGCTTGTGTAGTAGAATAGCCACCAAAATAAATGTCCAGTAGTATCATGTAAGTTAAAAAAAATAAAAAGAGCCCACTGAAGATAGCATAAAAAGTGCTGAAATATGCCTGGGTGAAACAAAACAGGAAAAAGGTGTCTTGCATAAGGCGGAATTTCTCTTCCCATTTCGTAGCAAGCACGGACATAAGAAGAAGAACTGCAATACCACAAGATGATTATCACTAGCGTTGTTTGATTTCCCGAGGTTTCAGATAGGCAGCACTCCTTCTCATGATCTCTTCACGTGACCTATCTCGCGTGGTCTGGTCTGGTGGACAGTCATTCAGAGAAGTTTGGTAGGGACGCTGTTTAGTTCTCAGCAGGAGCTGAACTAAGTTCCTGAACAACAGGCCCCCCGCACGGTTTCAACATTCCCAATGTGTTACGAGTGATAGAATTTCAGCAGCTCGTGGGGACAACGAACTTCTTCATGCTACTTGTAAGTCTGTAAATTTTCGCAACTGAAAGACTTGAATTCTGTACGAATGGTAGTTATAGTTTCTGGTGAATGTGTGCGGACAGTGAAGCAGCATCACTGATTGAAACGTGTCGTATGGCTATGGTACGCTGAAAAGTGATATGTAATAGGACGGGCACGTAAGAGTGGTATTTATGAAGGCGAACGGTGAACTTCGGTTTAGTGGAAGAGTTTTGGGAAAGTGTAGTTCATCTACAAAGGTGACCGCATGTAGGAGACTTGTTCCACGCGTACTTGAGTACCGCTCGAGTGTTTGGGATCCCCCCCAAGTTATGATTAAAGGAGGGCAACAACACAGTTCAGAGGCGTGCTCCTACATTTGATACCAGTAGGTCCGACCACAATGCGAGTGACGAGACATACAAAATAACATTTTATTGTTATTTTAGATACATAGTCATTAATATGGATATTACTGGGTATATCCCAAATGTGTACCAGAGGCTATTTATCATTTATTATTTTGTTACTGGCATGAGTTTTATAGCATAATAGCTCTAGGTATCGTGTGTTACGTTTTCGTCTTCTGTGCTCGTTCCAGTATACTGTGGTTGTAATGATGACGATGTTTGGTTTGTGGGGCGCTCAACTGCGCGGCTATCAGCGGCCGTACGAATTCCCAACCTTTGCTCAGCCCAGTCTCGCGACATTCATCAATGATGATGAAATGATGAGGACAACACAAACACCCAGCCATCTCGAGGCAGGTGAAAATCGCTGACCCCGCCGGAAATCGAACCCGGGACCCCGTGCTCGGGAAGCGAGAACGCGACCGCGAGACCACGAGCTGCGGACAACTGTGGTTGTAAAACTTGTTTTATGTCAGAATCAGTCCTTTGTTAAGCCTATGTAACTTCGAACCAGGGTACGACTTAAATTAATGTCTACTCTGAATTGTCAGAAAAAAGCTATTATATATCTTTTGCAGTGTTGAGATGGCTGCAAAGGGACGTTTCGAACGCCAAAAAATTGAAAGAAAAAGACCACGTAAGTTGTAAGTAAGCTGTTTATGTTTTCTTATTGGCACCGTTACGTAAATCACTGGCTGTGCTGTGTGCGGTCTGTGGCTAGTTTGCATTGTTGTCGCCATTGTAGTGTTGGGCAGCTGGATGTTAACAGCGCGTAGCGCTGTGCAGTTGGAGGTGAGCCGCCAGCAGTGGTGGATGTGTGGAGAGAAATGGCGGAGTTTTGAAATTTGTAAGACTGGATGTCATGAACTGCTATTTATATTATGATTTTTCAACACTATTAAGGTAAATAGATTGTTTGTTCTCTATCGAAATCTTTCATTTGCTAACTATGCCTATCAGTAGTTAGTGCCTTCCGTAGTTTGAATCTTTTATTTAGCTGGCAGTAGTGGCGCTCGCTGTATTGCAGTAGTTCGAGTAACGAAGATTTTGGTGAGGTAAATGATTTGTGAAAGGTATAGGTTAATGTTAGTCAGGGCCATTCTATTGAAGGGATTTTTGAAAGTCAGATTGCGTTGCGCTAAAAATATTGTGTGTCAATTTAGTGAATGTTTGAGTACGTTCAGTTTTGCTCAGCTGTTTGAAAAGCAAATAATGTAAGAGGTTTATCAGCACAGTAATTCAGAAAATTTTCTAAGGGGACGTTACAAAGTGTTACTGTGATGCTTTGTAAACTCAAATGGGAATCCCTGGATGGAAGACGCCGTTCTTTCCGCGAAACACTAATGAGAAGATTTCGCGGACGATCATTTGCAGGTGACTGCAGAATGAATCTCTGCCACCAACATACATTTCGCATAAGGAGTGCGACAAAATAAGAGAGCCAGGACTTGTACTCAGCCGTATAGACAGGTGTTTTTTCACCCAGTCAATTTGCAAGTGGAATAGGAAGGGAAATGACCAGTAGTAGTACGTGGTACCATCTGCCATTTACCATACGGTGGCTTGTGGCGTATGTATGTATGTATCATCATCATCATCATCATCATCATCATCATCATCATTTAAGACTGATTATGCCTTTCAGCGTTCAGTCTGGAGCATAGCCCCCCTTATACAGTTCCTCCATGATCCCCTATTCAGTGCTAACATAGGTGCCTCTTCTGATGTTAAACTTATTACTTCAAAATCATTCTTAACCGAATCCAGGTACCTTCTCCTCGGTCTGCCCCGACTCCTCCTACCCTCTACTGCTGAATCCATGAGTCTCTTGGGTAACCTTGCTTCTCCCATGCGTGTAACATGACCCCACCATCTAAGCCTGTTCGCCCTGACTGCTACATCTATACAGTTCATTCCAAGTTTTTCTTTGATTTCCTCATTGTGGACACCCTCCTGCCATTGTTCCCATCTGCTAGTACCTGCAATCATGCTAGCTACTTTCATATCCGTAACCTCAATCTTGTTGATAAGGTAACCTGAATCCACCCAGCTTTCGCTCCCATACAACAAAGTTGGTCGAAAGATTGAACGGTGCACAGATAACTTAGTCTCGCTACTGACTTCCTTCTTGCAGAAGAGAGTAGATCGTAGCTGAGCGCTCACTGCATTAGCTTTGCTACACCTCGCTTCCAGTTCTTTCACTATTTTGCCATTCTGTGAGTATGCATCCTAAGTACTTGAAACCGTCCACCTGTTCTAACTTTGTTCCTCCTATTTGGCACTCAATCCGTTTATATTTTTTTCCCACTGACATTACTTTCGTTTTGGAGATGCTAATCTTCATACCATAGTCCTTACATTTCTGATCTAGCTCTGAAATATTACTTTGCAAACTTTCAATCGAATCTGCCATCACAACTAAGTCATCCACATATGCAAGACTGCTTATTTTGTGTTGACATATCTTAATCTCACCCAGCCAGTCCATTGTTTTCAACATATGATCCATAAATAATATGAACAACAGTGGAGACAGGTTGCAGCCTTGTCTTACCCCTGAAACTACTCTGAACCATGAACTCAATTTACCGTCAACTCTAACTGGTGCCTGACTATCCTTGTAAAGACCTTTAATTGCTTGCAAAAGTTTGCCTCCTATTCCATAATCTTGTAGAACAGACAATAACTTCCTCCTAGGAACCCGGTCATGTGCCTTTTCTAGATCTATAAAGCATAGATACAATTCCCTGTTCCACTCATAACACTTCTCCATTATTTGCCGTAAGCTAAAGATCTGGTCCTGACAACCTCTAACAGGCCTAAACCCACACTGATTTTCATCCAATTGGTCCTCAACTAATACTCGCACTTTCCTTTCAACAATACCTGAGAAGATTTTACCCACAACGCTGATTAAAGAGATACCTCTGTAGTTGTTACAATCTTTTCTGTTTCCATGTTTAAAGATTGGTGTGATTACTGCTCTTGTCCAGTCTAACGGAACCTGTCCCGACTCCCAGGCCATTTCAATTATCCTGTGTAGCCATTTAAGACCTGACATTCCACTGTATTTGATGAGTTCCGACTTAATTTCATCCACCCCAGCCGCTTTATTGCACTGCAATCCATTGACCATTTTTTCCACTTACTCAAATGTGATCCTATTTCCATCATCATTCCTATCCCATTCTACCCCGAAATCTGAAACATTACTGATCGCATTTTCACCTACATTGAGCAACTCTTCAAAATATTCCCTCCATCTGCCCAAGGCATCCACAGGATTCACCAGCAGTTTTCCTGACCTGTCCAAAATACTTGTCATTTCCTTCTTACCTCCCTTTCGAAGACTGCTAATTACACTCCAGAATGGTTTTCCAGCAGCTTGACCCATAGTCTCCAACCTGTTTCCAAAGTCTTCCCACGATTTCTTCTTGGATGCTGCAATTATCTGTTTGGCTTTGTTTCTTTCTTCAACATAACTTTCTCTGTCTACCTGGGTTCTGGTATGTAGCCATTTTTGATACGCCTTCTTTTTCCTTTGTATGTAAGTATTAAAAAATTGAAGGTTGGAACGGTGAGAACCGCACAGCTGAGAATGCGCTTTGGAATTGGAGTTTGCGGTGAGACTGCAGCGCATTGTATCAATGGCGTCTACTGGTGCACGTCCGCGGTCGCTACTGGTCTGCGTACTCAGCCCGGTGGCCGTAACTCGCGCTCGGATCTAGCGCGCCAATTACCGCACTGCGCGGCAGCCAGCCGGGGCGTTTAATTTTGCAGCAGTGCTGGTGGCTCCTCGCTTTGTTGTTTAGCGAGCAGCCACAGGAGCGTGCAGCGTGCGTGCGGCGATGCAGGGTGCACCGGACCACTCAGCCCTCACTGGCCCCACTTTAGCCAGTAGCCCTTCCACACACACACACAATGGTTGTCTCTTTAGTACTTAAGCTTGACTTATGGTCTAGTTAGGATGTTGTTACTGATGTGGTTTCCCGAAAAAAATTACGTGACTTTAATTTTTCAAATATTACTTGTATCATACACAACTCTGTCTTTCTCCACAATTCTTGCTTCCTTCTCTTCCCACTTCGTTATGTTACCCAATTCAGGAGTCTGGATGCCTCGGGGGCTGTCCTATCAACCGAAACCTTCTTTTACTTAAAAGGGGAGGCCAAGACGTTTGGAACGCGGATTTACTGCAAACTTCGTACACTTGTACTCCATGAGGACAGCAAAATGTGTAAGCAGTAGCACGTACTTCTTAAGCGTTATTGAGAAAATCGCAAGATAATTTCGGTCGTCAAATATACACTCCTGGAAATTGAAATAAGAACACCGTGAATTCATTGTCCCGGAGATTTTCTCCGCTCAGGGACTGGGTGTTGTATTGTCCTTATAAGCATCATTTCATCCCCATCGACATGCAAGTCGCTGAAGTGACATCAACGCGAAAGGCTTGCACCAGGCGCACGGTCTACCCGGCGGGAGGCCCCATCCACACGGCATTTCCATTTCCAACATGTAGTTAGTTGGCAGTCCCCAGCAAAAATATCGAGCTCTATAGCTTTCCACAATTGCGAAAGTATTGCCGGTGCAAGATTTTGTGCACCAACTGACATCGTAATGATGTCCCATAAATATTCGATGGGATCGATGTCCGGCGCTCTGTGTGCCAAATCGTTATCTTCAATTGTCCAGAATGTTCTTCAAACCAACGAGGAACAGATATGGCCCGTTCACGTGCCACATTGGCATCGATAAAAACGTAAGTCCGTGAATGGCTGCAAATGGTCTCTAAGTAGCAGATCTTAAGGGGCTCCGGAACGCCCTACACTTCCAATGTTAAAATAACGCTTATAAATTACATCTTTCCTCACAAAGTATTTGAGGTAGGAAGTTGAACTTTTTACAGATTATTTATTGGAATATGGGCTACAACTTAACACAGGGATTTTACAAAATTTTAGTTCAGTTATTAAAGATGATTTTTTTTCAATTGTAATGAAAATTCACAACATTTTCTTGCAATTTTTTATTTATGTATTGAAAAATATACAGTTTTTTGGAAAAAGGCTGTGTTAAATTATGCAGAAGGTACTGTGTAACATTTACTGAAAGTTTGAAACAAATATGTTTGGAAGATCCTTAGAAAACATGTAATTAGTATGAGAAAATAAAAGTTTTGGGAATCGAGCGACAAAGATTGGATTAACTTTTCAGTGCATTCCAGGTCCATAGGATGGATTATCTTCATCCTCTGCAAACTCCTCCTCCAGCTTCCTCTTGTTCCTCCTCCTGTTTACTCTTGCTTGTATTTCTAGACTCTTTACAGCCCTGTCTGTAGCCCGAAGGCGTTCCTTGTCTAAAGCAAGCATCGCTCGTACCATGTTAGAATGTTATTATTTACAGCAAAAACACATACCTTTGGCCTTCCAACATTTCTCCTTTTCTTAAAAGCCTTCAGAGGATTTCTAATAACTTTACTTTTACTCATTATTATACTTCAACAAAACAGAGACTCAAGAAACAGAATTAATTACGAATATTTTCGAGATAACGACAGAGTAAATAAACATGAAACAATCGACAATCACACCAGCGATATATATTGAACCATCACAGGTTAGCCATAACACATACTTTATCTCACATCACTAAAATGTACCTGATGAACACGGACGTTAATAATAATACCATTTGACAGCAGTTTAACAGCGCCACAGTGGGTCACAGCCATGTAGAACACATTTCAAAAAAATTTTTAAAATAGTTGTAGTCTTCGGAATTGAATAAATTATATATCTATTAAAAGGTAATAGTCTGCAGATTCAGAAAACGCAAAAAAGTAAAAATTGAACTTTTCATGATTTTGAGCCTTTCCGGAGCGCCTTAACCACTTGCAGCCAATGATTGGTTCAGTGTGGGCCAGAGGATCCTGTCCATTCGATGTAAACACAGCACACGACATTATGGAGCCACCCATCAGCTTGCATAGTGCTCTGTGCTCACAGCTTCGGTCCGTAGCTTCATGGGGTCTGCGCCCTACTGGAACACTACTATCAGCTCCAGCCAACTGAAATGGCGACTCATCTGACCAGGCCACGGTTTTCCAGTCGTCTACTATTCACCCGATATGGTCACGGCATTGTAGGTTATGTCGCGTTGTTAGCAAAGGCACTCGACTCAGTCATCTGCTGCTAAAATTCGGCGCCCTGTCCTAACGGATAGGTTCGTCGTCCGCCCCACATTGATTTCTGCGGTTATTTTACGTAGTGTTGCTTGTCTGTTAGCACTGGCAACTCTACTCAGACTGCTTCAAATGGCTCTGAGCACTATGGGACTTAACTTCTAAGGTCATCAGTCCGCTTGAACTTAGAACTACTTAAACCTAACTAACCTAAAGACATCACACACATCCATGCCCGAGGCAGGATTCGAACCAACGACCGTAGCGGTCGCGCGGTTCCATACTGTAGCGCCTAGAAACGCTCGGCCACCGCGGCCGGCATACTCAAACCGGTCTCGAACGTTAAGTGAAGACCGTCGACCACTGCGCTGTCCGTGTTTAGAAGTAATGTACGGAATTTGATATTCTCGGAAACCGTTGACACTGTGGATCTCGGAATATTGAATTCCCTAAAGAGATCCGAAATCCAGTGCGTAAAACTCTAACTGCCATTGTGCTTTCCAAGTCTGTTAATTCCCGTCGTGCGGCCATTATCACGTCGGAAATCTTTTCACAAGAATCCCTGAGTTCAAATGACAGCTCCGTCAGTGCAATGCCCTTTTATGCCTTGTACACGTGTACTACCGCCATCTGTACAGGTGCATATCGCTACCCCACGACTCCTGTCACTTCAGTGTATGATCGCGATGTAATGCAGCAAACAGTAAGCCCTATTATTGTGAATAGTTAATAAGAAATCCCGAACCTATTTGATAAAAAAAATGCAGCATTCAATAGGAGAAGAGAGAACTTCACTTGTTGAGAGAGTTATGTGATGTTATTTCAGTGATTGCAAGATCGAGTCAAATTTATAAAGAACTTGGCAGAATGTGCCCACTTATCAGTATAACGCTGCACCCCGTCTAGCCTGGATGCAGGCGCTGATTCGGTTCCGTAGGGTGCCATAAAGTCATCGTCTCCTAAGGCGAGTTGCCTAACGTATCTTGTAAGTGGTTCTTGATATGCTGGATACTGGCCATTGGGGCGGACATGACTTCCCAGTTTGTCCCACATACACTCCTGAAAATTGAAATAAGAACACCGTGAATTCATTGTCCCAGGAAGGGGAAACTTTATTGACACATTCCTGGGGTCAGATACATCAAATGATCACACTGACAGAACCACAAGCACATAGACACAGGCAACAGAGCATGCACAACGTCGGCACTAGTACAGTGTAAATCCACCTTTCGCAGCAATGCAGGCTGCTATTCTCCCATGGAGACGATCGTAGAGATGCTGGATGTAGTCCTGTGGAACGGCTTGCCATGCCATTTCCACCTGGCGCCTCAGTTGGACCAGCGTTCGTGCTGGACGTGCAGACCGCGTGACTCGACGCTTCATCCAGTCCCAAACATGCTCAATGGGGGACAGATCCGGAGATCTTGCTGGCCAGGGTAGTTGACTTACACCTTCTAGAGCACGTTGGGTGGCACGGGATACATGCGGACGTGCATTGTCCTGTTGGAACAGCAAGTTCCCTTGCCGGTCTAGGAATGGTAGAACGATGGGTTCGATGACGGTTTGGATGTACCGTGCACTATTCAGTGTCCCCTCGACGATCACCAGTGGTGTACGGCCAGTGTAGGAGATCGCTCCCCACACCATGATGCCGGGTGTTGGCCCTGTGTGCCTCGGTCGTATGCAGTCCTGATTGTGGCGCTCACCTGCACGGCGCCAAACACGCATACGACCATCATTGGCACCAAGGCAGAAGCGACTCTCATCGCTGAAGACGACACGTCTCCATTCGTCCCTCCATTCACGCCTGTCGCGACACCACTGGAGGCGGGCTGCACGATGTTGGGGCGTGAGCGGAAGACGGCCTAACGGTGTGCGGGACCGTAGCCCAGCTTCATGGAGACGGTTGCGAATGGTCCTCGCCGATACCCCAGGTGCAACAGTGTCCCTAATTTGCTGGGAAGTGGCGGTGCGGTCCCCTACGGCACTGCGTAGGATCCTACGGTCTTGGCGTGCATCCGTGCGTCGCTGCGGTTCGGTCCCAGGTCTACGGGCACGTGCACCTTCCGCCGAACACTGGCGACAACATCGATGTACTGTGGAGACCTCACGCCCCACGTGTTGAGCAATTCGGCGGTACGTCCACCCGGCCTCCCGCATGCCCACTATACGCCCTCGCTCATAGTCCGTCAACTGCACATACGGTTCACGTCCACGCTGTCGCGGCATGCTACCAGTGTTAAAGACTGCGATGGAGCTCCGTATGCCACGGCAAACTGGCTGACACTGACGGCGGCGGTGCACAAATGCTGCGCAGCTAGCGCCATTCGACGGCCAACACCGCGGTTCCTGGTGAGTCCGCTGTGCCGTGCGTGTGATCATTGCTTGTACAGCCCTCTTGCAGTGTCCGGAGCAAGTATGGTGGGTCTGACACACCGGTGTCAATGTGTTCTTTTTTCCATTTCCAGGAGTGTATATTCTGCTGGGAACAGATCAGAGAATCTTCCTGGCCACAGGATCACCTCAATCATGGAGACATGTACCATGAATGGACGAGCATTGTCGTATTGTCTTTGATACTTCTGCATCACAGATAACATGTGAGAACGCAGAATTCAATGACGTACTGTTATACTCTGAGTTCTCTCAGTCACTACTAGCCGTGACCTGAAGTCATGCTGGAGGGCTTCACACACCGTGACGTCAGCAGTAACTCTACAGTGCCTCTCCGAAACAATGGAAAGAATGGGATCTCTCCCAAGGTCATCGTCATACTCTCCAACGATTGTCGTCTGGTTTAGTGCAGAACCGAAACTCATCGCTGAACACTGTACGTTGACATTTAGTTTGCAGTCCACGCTTCCTGGCCACAACACCAGTTGAAACGTAGCTCTTTGTGTTGGATATTTCCCTAGTCCGAGTGCTGCTAGTCTGCAACGAATCATGCGGGATGAACACAGTGTAACCTCCCCCTCACTTATCGACCTTAATGACTGTGAAAAATTAAACCGCGTGTACCTAATGGAAATTTGGGAAAAGCAATCGTCACCGAAGTTAATCTGTCGGTAAAGAGGGAGGAAAGGGTTACATCTTAATGAAAGGAAAAATGCC
This sequence comes from Schistocerca cancellata, assembly GCF_023864275.1. Classification (NCBI taxonomy): domain Eukaryota; kingdom Metazoa; phylum Arthropoda; class Insecta; order Orthoptera; family Acrididae; genus Schistocerca; species Schistocerca cancellata. The sequence continues at coordinate 46,852,378 of NC_064632.1, forward strand.
AATGAAACTGGTGGAAATTAATTTTGAAAAGCGGTAAAGTACAATAAAGAAAGTAAATGTGCGGCCATTACGTTAACAATTAACTAGCGGTAATTAGATATTTGAGATTTGGGGGAAACTACGGTCGCCAGTCCTAAGGACAATTACTATAGTAACTGAAAAAGAAAGGTTATTGCACATATAATTAGTACTAGAAGCGTGGCAACTGAAGGTTGACACGTGTAGTGTGAAAACCGAAAGTTTGTCAGAAGTAATAAATTTCACTACACTCTGACTTAATTTAGCAAAAGAATTAATAAAACTGGAAAATCGAAAGTTAATTTAGTGACTGAAATTAATAGTGAGCTTTCTTTCTGAAGCACATCGAAATTCAGTAAAATACGGTTAGTCTTGGACTACCTCAACAATCATTTCAAAAGCTACTTGAATCTACGCAATTTAGAAATAAGAGATTTAACTTTGAACTTGAATTAAATGATTCTGAACAATTAGAAATAGTAAAATTTAGTACGTACCAAGCTGAGCTGCAGTCACAGGTAAGCTAAAATACGGTAACAAAACTCGCACTCTTAATTTGTGCTTGTGTAATCTAAATATTGTAGCCAGCTATGAATACTTTAACTGAACTTTGAAATTAAAGCAGTGAAATGCTATAATATTACTTTAATGCTGGCGTTTGAATTTCAACGACACTCGGGTTCATTCCGGAAAAGGAAGGGACCTTGCTTGGTAATGCAATTGGGACAATGAGCAACAAATGTTCATGCTAAGTTGCTGTAATTATAGTTACGAAAATGGTACAGTTTGAAAAGCTGAGGTCTGCCATACAGTTCTAAAACTTTACGTGCTTCCAGTCTTCCTTGTTGGTTGATTGAAGGTTTGAAGCCGTCGATCGAGGAGGTAGCGACAGTCACTCATTGTCGGCCGTCGCTGTTGCAGAAGCTGGATGTTGGCGCGCCTTCTTCTCGACACGGTCATCAGACGAAACGGGCTCTTGATGTGCGCCAGCTAATGCTTCCCGTCCGCGACACCATGTCAGAAACTATTATCGCAAGTCGAGCGCAATTACATGCTGTTAAACCCCGAAAGCGCGGCAACTCGCGGGAGCGTCACACGACACACCTGCTCCACTCGCTACTTCGGCCAGACCCCCTCTGCTCAGCCCGCGCTCCACGCGGCAGAGTTCACACTACCAAAGATCCTACACACTTTGATTCTTCACACGACCTATCGATGTAATCGTTCGATAGCAGTTTTCCCTAGGCAAGACCCAGCGTAAAAATACAAATAATATTTACGAAACAAACCAATTATACATCCACATAAATGCATATATACAAATAGTAAAACAATTAGAATATGTAAAGACACAGAAATGTCATATATTCAGGTAACAAAAATAAGGAAAACAAATTTATAGTACAATAGATGGAAATAGGAGGATATGCATTTCCGGCGTTACAACAGAATGTGGCAGGGGGCACAGCACTTGCTCTCGGATGGCAGGTGCAAATCTGAGGAAAGTGGGCTTTGTGCACAATGCGTCAGTCTTCTCTTGTGGTGGTCTCACGTGGTCGATAAGAACGCTGACGACTAGTATACCTCCTCTCACAGTCCGAGATCGGACCACTGTCACATCCGAATGCCCCACAAATCTGGATACTGGAAGATTCTACCACTCGGCGTAAAGCAGGCTTATAATGAGGTCCTTTTCAGATTTAGACAGGTGCTGTTAACAGTGCCTCGCATGAGTAACCTACATTTTCATGTCCTTCTCAGTGACCACTCAACATCTGATACTGTTCACGCCTGCAAATAGCACAAAATACGAGCAACACTAACGTACTCTGGTGGTCGTCCTACTTGTCGCAGAGAATTGCAACAATAATCATTTACATAACCGTCGAAGTTTTCTACCTGTACAGAAAGCTACGTTGACATCCGACCCTACCTTCCGGATGCTTCACTATTTTTGTCAGTCGGGGTTTTTGAATTAATTTTTACAGATCTTCAGTAATTTATATACGTCTTTTACACTATCATATAATCCATTGTTGCAAAGGTTATTCTAAGGACTGTTATAATTTCATTGGTAGATTTTTTTTTCAGTGTTGCGCACCCTGCTCTCAAATGATTGCGTACGCACCGTTTCAACCTTCAACTTTGTAGAAAAACATCATAACGGAATATTTTATATTTTATACGTCATATTCTTGCTCGAGGTGGATCTCAAACCCTAGACGTCTTTTTTTCAGGGCTGCGATGCTAATGCTAGGTCACGAAGTTGGACACTTACCTTGGCCTGTCACGCTGGGTATTCAGACTGGAAGCCTAGAAATAAGTCCAACATTTAAACAAAATTGTTTTTTCTATACAATGCACCAATCCCTTAGTTAGATGGCATCAAGTCTTAAATAACATATGCATTTCGTTATCATCCTCACCCAAGAATTCGTACGTAGTTCAGTATTTAGACCACTGCCTGGAGTAGCCTGAACACCTTGCTCTGCGCTCCTTAATTGCCTACAGACATATAGCAGTCTCTTTTCCGCTATAGACCAATAAACGTGAGAAATCTTCCCAGGAATTAAAAGAAGTCTACAGTTCAAGTTCTTGTCGAGATCGAGGAACAAGAAATTGGTGACTATCGGCTGTGGAATAATGAACTACGAGGGTTGTTTTTTAAGTAAGGGCCGTTTTCATTAAAAAAAAAAAGATACAAATACTTTTGTAAAAAAATTTTTATTTTCTGATTCTACACACTTTTACCTATTTTTCTACATTGTTGCCTTGTTTATTTAAGCACTTGTCATACCGTACAACTAAGTTTTTAATTCCCTCTTCAAAGAATTCGGCCGCCTGCTCCGACAGCCGAGACTTCACGGCCGCTTTCACTTCATCGTCGTCATTGAAGCGCTGCCCGCCAAAATGGTGTTTCAGGTACCGGAAAAGGTGAAAATCGCTAGGAGCAAGGTCGGGGCTGTATGGTGCATGGTCCAAAACTTTCCAGCCAACATAATCAATCATATCCCGAGTCCTTTGAGAGGTATGAGGCCTAGCGTTATCGTGCAGGAGCAAAACTCCTTTTGTCAGCATGCCGCGCCTTTTGTTTTGAATTGCTCTGCGGAGCTTCTTTAGAGTTGCACAGTACGCATCTGAGTTGATTGTCGTTCCTCGTGGCATAAAGTCCACTAGCAAAACACCGCGCCGGTCCCAGAACACAGTTGCCATAATCTTGCGCTTTGACAGCGTCTGTTTGGCTTTGACCTTGACGGGTGAGGCTGTGTCGCCATTCCATCGATTGTCGCTTGCTTTCGGGAGTGATATGGGATACCCATGTTTCATCTCCAGTGGCAATTTGACTCAACATGTCATCCCCTTCTTCCTCGTAACGAATCAAAAAGTCCAATGATGTGGAAAATCTCATCCCTTTGTGGTCCTCTGTGAGGAGTCTGGGTACCCACCGAGAACACAGTTTCTTAAAGTTTAGGTTTTCAGACACAATTTTGTACAAAACCGATCTTGAAACTTGTGGAAATTCCAAAGAAAGAGTGGAAATTGTGAATCTTCTGTCCTCACGAATCTTTGTTTCGACTGCAGCCACCAAATGATCAGTGATCACAGAGGGCCGGCCTGAGCGTTCTTCGTCATGGACGTTTTGACGGCCATTTTTAAACTCTCTAACCCCTTGACGCACTTTACCTTCATTCATTGCATTCAAGCCATAAACTTCTGTTAACTGACGATGAATTTATGCAGCTGATAGGCTTCTCGCGGTCAAACAACTTATCACTGACCGTATCTCACACGCGCCGGGCGATTCAATAATCGTAAACATTATAAAGTAGCACAGCGATGCGTACACGTCAGCTACAGAGCTGCAACTTGCATCAGTGTGAACGGGAAGGATGCCGGCAAGTGGCGCGGTGGCTTGTTGCGGCATCCGCGCGAACTACGGGACTATACGCGCGAACGGCCCTTACTTAAAAAACAACCCTCGTATATAGGGTTTTGAAAAATAATCTTGGGATAACACGAAAAACATAAATTAATATTCTCGTTCAGGGATCCGAGTACAAATTTTTCTAAGTACTCGTCCAGCGTGTTAGTCACAACACTGACTCAACAGTATCTCATATTCTCTACATTGGTGGTGTTATTCTGAGAGCGATCTACACTCTGGCTGGAACTTGTAATGACGCTTGTGTCTGATGTACTTGCGACATTCTCTTTTGGATCAAATTTTGCTACCCTAACACATTTTTCCGCGTAAATGTAGAGACTACCGTACTGTCAGTCTACTGTAGCACTCATATAGTATCGTAGCTGTTTGTATTTACTTTCTGCCACAGCAGTTCTTTGTGAACAGTGCGGCAGAAGTGTGTGTTTCCTCAAAACAGACTCCTTTTTTTTCCAGTACATCAGAATATCCCTGTTTTAGAAACCACACTGTCGTATCATCAGTTAAAAAAAATAGAAGAAACTGTGCATTGTTTGAGCTATACAAGATTAATGGAGCACTCCTACGAAAACATTCCAGCTTTTCATATGCATCTCACTCCACTCTCTCTCCCTCTCTCTCTCTCTCTCTCTCTCTCTCTCTCTCTCTCTCTCTCTCTCTCTGTTCCTCTTTTTGTCTTTATCCAGTGAATTATCCACGAATCCACAAACTACAAATTTCTTATAAGTCGGGTCGTCACTTAGACCTTAACCTACAGATTTAAATTTAATGAATGGACCTTAACCTTAATATGTAAATTTAATGAATACGATTTCCCAAGAATGTATGTTACCGGGATTAACTGTTATTAACAACTCTTTTTCTTTCATTGTTAGTAATCTAGTTAAATTGTAATTATTGGCATAGACAGACAAACGCCACTAAATTGGTGTAAATTTCTCTCTTGTTTTTTAAGATTTTCTTAATTTCTTCTTTATTTTTATTTTTGTTTTTTTGCCAGTACTGGTTTACAACTGAGATAGGTCTGCTTCGAATAGCTAAAGCATACTTCTGGGCAGAAGAAGGCATGACACACAGTTTCTTGTACGTTTCTGTATTTCATTTGTGCCGCTGGAGTTATAATAGTATTTGCAGTCTCTTTGTAAACATGGTTGAAAGGGCTCTTAGCACTATGGGACTTAACATCTGAGGTCATCAGTCCCCTAGAACTTAGAGCTACTTAAACCTAACTAACCTAAGGACATCACACACATCCATGCCCGAGGCAGGATTCGAACCTGCGACCGTAGCAGTCGCGCAGTTCCGGACTGAAGCGCCTAGAACCGCTCGGCAACCACGGCCTGCTTGTAAACATGCATCCACCTCTGTAGCCACGTGGTTGAGCGATGGCAGTCATCTAAGAGATAGGCTGAGAGAATTTCGTTTCTTTTATTCATTTATTTCAACCAGATATCCTTAGTGAGTTAATATTACGATGTATGTAGTAAATGAGCAATAGATAATAATATAGTAGTAAATATATTTCAGAAATGTCAGTCTAATTTGCGTACTAAATTTTTGTGTTATGTAAATAATGAAATGTAGCAGAAACGAATGACAGCAGCATAAAGGATTCAAATGCGGGAAAGGAGTTAACTGAACTGGAGAAGAGCGAGAAATTGTATGTTATGAGATGTGATAGAGGTTGAAACAGAAACAGACAGGAACGGGGAGAGCAGGGATAATCTTCAGTGTTTACGTTGAAGAGAATATTCATCACCTGTTTTTGTCAGGAAAGGCACCAGAGCCGCTGCATGAAGTTGCTAGTTACCAGGATTCGCGCGGTAAATCTGCATTAAATTCGAAGCACTTCCGCCATTTGTTATGGAGTTAGTGCTTCTGACACAGGATCAGTGTGATTATGGAAGCAAGAAGCATTAATTGTTTTGAAACGGAGATGTTAAGGTTTCAGCGTATTATACATTCTCATCGTTATTAAAACGTATATAGAACTTCCGCCAAGCGTTGTCAAGAGGAAATTGGAAGCTGTAGCTAACTGTGACCAGTGCATTGCTATCTTTCTAGCTTTAACTGTCGCATCTGTCAGGCCAAAGAGGACATCGTCTATCCATGGAGACATGTTCTATTATTTGACTGTCACAGTCGTCAGATACAATAAAGCAATTACGTCGGCAGACTAACCTATGATGTTCGAAATAGTAATAAAGCAAGATAAAGCGCATTTCTGGATACTGAACCTTCCTTGTCGCTGTGGATAGGTTCTTATTTTCGAAACCTCATAATTTTCTACTTTTCCGACACATTAGTTTGAAATTTGGCTCGAAGGTGCATACAACGTTCCATTGTAATGGTGCTAAAGCGTGGTGTCCTGTGACGTCACACTCGAGGTGCCGACGCTTTAAACAGTAAGGTGACAACACATGCGAAGAAAAAGCCAAAGTTCGAAAGTTCAAGAGCTGTAACATGGGTTAATGATCTCGCATTAGAACCGAATTTCGCCAAAGTTCTGCCCAATCCCACAGTGGGCGTGTCACACGATGGCAAGGTCGTCACATCTCTCTTACCCACATTTCGTTCCTCTCTTGATGCCTCTCCTATGGAGGTCAGAATTGCGGCATTAGTGTTAAAAACATGGGGTTTCCCACTGTTTGGGCGACAGAAAGGTTTCAGACACACCGCCACTCATAAACGACAGGAAATGGCCTCAGCGGGTGGCATAAAAGGTGTCAATGAAACCACAGCTTTCCTTGGGGTGTTGATTCCCACACATTTCGCGATCGAAAACGACAGTTCGCTGTGCAGTGAGCCACAGAATGAACGTTCTTGACAACGTTGGATTCTGCTACCACCTCTGGGCCTTTCAACCTACTCTAAGGACATAGTGGGGCTGCAACTCTATTGAACGTTACCTGATCCTTTCGGACTCTAGCGCGACAGCAGTTTTTTCCCTCCTGTAGAACTTGGAATCACTAGAGACTGTTAAGAAGGATTCGACGTAATCTAACCATAATCCGAAGCGTCAAGGGTTCGCATTCTTTCTCATCCCCCATTTTCCGCGCACTTTTATGGCCAGGGGAGGGGACGAGAGGGTGCAACATTAGATTGTACGAATACAAAACGGCAAAAGGTCCCTCTGAGACCCCCAGTTCGGCAACGCCCTAGGTGCCACCCAAGCACCGAAGCTGAACATGTTACAAATGAGCCAGTCAGAACCTTCGACACATTCTGCGTCTTTGCTGCTCTAGCACCTGAGTGTTAGGCAAACCCAAGGACACAGGTGACGTCTGCCTGCCTTAGGCCGCTAGAGCAGTCGAAAGGCTGTGTGTCGAAGATTCTGGCAAGTACGTATGTAACGTGGTCAGCTAAAATGCGTGGGTGGCCGTGTTTCCGAACTGGAGAGGGGGGGAGGAGGGGGGCTTAAAGGGCCACTTGCCGTTTCAGTCACGGACATCTTAATGTTACAGTCACTGGTGATAACGCCATAGGAGGACTCGAAAAAGGTGGGATGAGAAAGCATGTGAACCATTTGCTGCCTCAGATCACGTTCATAATTAGTCGAATGGTTTTGAACAGTTCCCAGTGATTCCACGCCAAACAGCAGAGCAAAAATTGCGGTCGCGCTACACGGCATAGGGTCAGGTCACTCTCAATAGATTTCTTAAAAGACATCATAGTCGCCTTTGACTGTATGGAATATTTGTTATTACGATTACAATTTCGGCCTTAGGGCCATTTTCAAATAATACTGCAAAAGTTACCTAACACAAAAATGAAGCACAGGGTGTATAAACATAATTAAACAAACATTTCATTAAAATAATAGCGTAATTATAAATTTTTATATAAATTTACATAATTTTATATAAATTTTTATAATTACGCTACTATTTTAATGAAATGTTTGTTTAATTATGTATATACCCCCCGTGCTTCATTTTTGTGTGTTTTGTGTTTAGGTAACTTTTGCAGTGCTACTTGAAAATGGCCCTAAGGCCGAAATTGCAATCGTAACAATAAATATTTCATACAGTCAACGGCGACTATGGTGTCTTTTAAGAAATATTATATGACTGTGAATCCCAACCACGAGAAGTTAATTTTCAATAGTGTTGCAACCCCCAATGTCGTTAGATTGACAACTGCTATTTTAGATCGCGAAATGTGTGCGAAGCTGTGGTGACACTGACGCCCTTCATTCTATCATCTGAGGGCTTTTCGAGTCGATTGTGAGCGGCAGTGTGTTTGAAATGTTATCCTCGGCCACCCATAAGCAAACCGCTGGGCGTCGCGGTTCTAACCTCCATCACAGAGGCATCAAGGGGGGGAATGAAGGTAAGATTGGGTATGACGACTTTCCCACTATGTGACACGTATATGGCAACGTTGGGCAGAATTGTGGAGAAATTTGGTGTCAATGCGACATCACTGACCCAACTTATAGCTCATATGAACTTCTGAACATATCCAGAGCGAGATTTTCACTCTGCAGCGGAGTGTGCGCTGATATGAAACTTCCTGGCAGATTAAAATTGTGTGTCGGACCGAGACTCGAAGTCGGGACCTTTGCCTTTCGCGGGCAACTGCTCTACCGTCTGAGCTACCTAAGTATGACTCACACCCCGTCCTCACAGCTTTACTTCCGACAGTACCTCGTCTCCTAATTTCCAAACTTCACAGAAGCTCTCCTGCAAACCCGAGGTCCCGAGCTCGAGTCTCGGCCCGGCACACGGTTTTACTCCGCCAGGAAGTTTCATATCAGCACACACTACGCTCCAAAGTGGAAATCTCATTCTGGAAACATCCACCAGGCTGTGGCCAAGCCATGTCTCCGCAATATCCTTTCTTTCTGGAGTGCTAGTTCTGCAAGGTTCGCAGGAGAGCTTCTGTGAAGTTCGGGGAAGTAGGAAACGAGGTACTGGCGGAAGTAAAGCTGTGAGAATGGGGAGTGAGTCGTGCTTGGGTAACTCAGATGGTAGAGCACTTGCCCGCGAAAGGCAAAGGTCCCGAATTCGAGTTACGGTCCGGCACACAGTTTTAATCTGCCAGGAAGTTTCTGAGCATATGTCGAATTCATGATCTTTGAAGCGTCACGCACTTGCACCGCTACCGTGAAAGCTTGCAGTCATCTTTTAGTCAAATTTCAAAGTTATCTACCGGAATGGGAGCCAATTACGGGGTTTCAAACTGGACCTATTCTAAACGGAGGAGTACCCTATGGCCAGAGCAAAATTGTTGACTGTAAGTCTGTTGTTGGTATCCAAATGATGTATCATAGTTTTGTATTAAAACCCATGGAGAAGAAAAAAAAAACCTTGAGGTTCACCGATGACATTGTAATTCTGTCAGAGACAGCAAAAGACTTAGAAGAGCAGTTGAACGGAATGGATAGTGTCTTGAAAGGAGGATATAAGATGAACATCAACAAAAACAAAACGAGGATAACGGAATGTAGTCGAATTAAGTCGGGTGATGCTGAAGGAATTAGATTAGGAAATGAGACACTTAAAGTAGTAAAGGAGTTTTGCTATTTGGGGAGCAAAATAACTGATGATGGTCGAAGTAGAGAGGATAAAAAATGTCGACTGGCAATGGCAAGGAAAGCGTTTCTGAATAAGAGAAATTTGTTAACATCGAGTATAGATGTGTCAGGAAGTCGTTTCTGAAAGTATTTGTATAGAGCCTAGCCATGTATGGAAGTGAAACATCGACGATAACTAGTTTGGACAAGAAGAGAATAGAAGCTTTCGAAATGTAGTGCTACAGAAGAATGCTGAAGATAAGGTGGGTAGATCACGTAACTAATGAGGAGGTATTGAATAGGATTGGGGAGAAGAGAAGTTTGTGGCACAACTTGACTAGAAGAAGGGATCGGTTGGTAGGACATGTTTTGAGGCATCAAGGGATCACAAATTTGGCATTGGAGGGCAGTGCGGAGGGTAAAAATCGTAGAGGGAGACCAAGAGATGAATACACTAAGCAGATTCAGAAGGATGTAGGTTGCAGTAGATACTGGCAGATGAAGAAGCTTGCACAGGATGGAGTAGCATGGAGAGCTGCATCAAACCAGTCTCAGGACTGACATTAAATTAACCAAAGTAATACGAGTAACGAGTGAGCAAATGGAATACCACAGACTAACACAAGAATGCCTAAATGCATGTCATACCTTCCCACCGTGAGACAGACGCAGTTCCGAGGGGAGAAACGAGAACAGAAGCCGAGAGCAGAACCGTGTTAAGCTAGAAGGCCCTACGATAAGGGACGGACACCCACATCGCCAGCTAACCGCTAGGACCACCCCCCAGCCAATGTTAAAAGCTAGAGCCCTCCAGAAGAACAGTATAGATCTTACGATAACACAAAAAGGGCCACCCCAACCGCAAGTTTTAGCGTCAGACTTTTTCGCGTCTCTGTTACGTCAGGACCACCCCCCCCAGTCCATGTTAAAAGATAGAGCCCTCCAGAAGAACAGTATAGATCTTACGATAACACTAAAAGGACCACACCGGCTGCAAGTTTTAGCGTGAGACTTTTTCGCGTCTCTGTTATGTTGCAAACTTTAAAAACGTTGCCCCACACGAAAAGTATAACGTTTCTCATTGGATAGACAGAATTTTTGTAGGCGGAGCTTAAGGTTAACATTGAGACCCTGATTGGTCAGATGAAAACACAGCCAGATAGTTTTTTTAAAAACCAACTTCGGTATATTGTAGTAAGGAGAAGTTAGGAGAGAGTTGCTTCCGAGACGGCGAGTTGAGCGGAGCTGTGCTGCCCGCAGCCCCCTGACGAACACCGACAAGTTAATGAACGCACGCAATGCCGCATAACAGCGCATAAAGCTTCACTGAGAACTGCAGAAGTCTCATCTGTTACACCCCCTTTTTGCGTAATACTAGTGTCGATCGTCAATTAAAGCTTGCCACTTGAAGTAAAAATCTGAAACGCGAAGATTTTTCTGTTATATAGTTATTGAGAAGCCAAATCAGCCACTGTAATTTACGACAAGTTAGATAAGTAATTAAACAAAATTGAGGGTCACTGTAGACCATTTTGATAGTTTTCTCTTTTGTGAAACTAAATTTAAACCTAGATTATAGATGTGATACGGCATAGGTCATCCTTCGATCCATTGTAGAACTTGGAAACCCATTCAGGAAATATTCGTTCACATTTTTGTTGAACGCAGTTGGTTTTTACCATCCTGTATTAAAACATTTCCTTTTATTAATAGTACAATTCATAAACAATGTTTTGTGAGTAGAATAAAATTTCCAATTGTAAACTTAACTTAACTGCTTTTTCGACGTTATTTTACCAGCTAACTAAAAATAGGAAAGCCTTCAACTCCTTCCACTAAATATAGTTAGTATTAAGATTCTTTTACAGGGAGTGCAGTGGAGCTGGCGCTGAAATCATTAAGTACTTGGTTATATCATCGCTGGTCTCACTGAACTCTTCTGAACTCTACACGTCATGTGTGTTCTGGCGTCTCCTTACCAGCAACAGATCCCAGGTTCAAACTAGTGAGTTCCCTAAAAAACACGCTCAGAGCGTCGTTGCGCGAAAGTGGTAGGGAGACACGATATAGAACAAACAGACACCACGCAGAATGTTAGACTTGTTATTCGCTGTTTGCCATGTTGGTAAGTTAATGAATATGGTGCTATATCTTGTAATAATATCTAATCTTAGAACATCTGGAAACGAGTTTACCATATGATAGGAACTATGATGATGGCTTTGAACACATTTGATGTATAAACAGTATTAAAAAGATTTATGCAGCTGTATTGAGCATACACAAAAGAAGCGTTAGGCAACTCGATATGACTTGCTGCTAAAACTGAAGAAAGTCATATCCCCACTTGTGTAGCTAAACCGGGCAATAGTCGCGCTATAACACTCGGAGAAATTAGTAGCGGAAGTCACAGCTGTTGTCAAACGCCCACTGGTGAAATAGAGACTGCGGCATGGGTGTTTAGATTCTTGTTCGTTAGAGAAACGACATCCTGAATTAATGAAGTGGGGTCTAAACGCTGGTATCAGTGGCTAAAACATTCTACGATAGGTATTCGCTAATTTTAATGTATGTCTCGAATTGTGTAAGTGTATTATTATTTCAGTACTCAGCCCTTAATAGGATTTTTGTATCATTTATTTTTCTCTTCTCAAGCACTGATTAATATTTATGTTATATTCCGAGTTGCATCGCGGTTTGGAGTACATTTTAAAATGTAAGTACCCCTATATCTAACTGAGTAAGTGAGGTCGACCATCGAAGGGAGGCAATGACGTGCCGCCGTCAATAGCAACATGCGCGAGAAAATGCCACGGTATGAAATTCAGCCTTTGTGTTGCAGACAGATTCATTGTGTTATTTGATATTGTGTGAAATGGATGTAGAATTCGAAATGTCGAAGAGTAATGCCCTTTTCAAATATATCTGCCATTGTATTGGGATAAAACTACTGTTCTGAGACTACAGTTACATTTTAAAGTAAACTGCCTGATAAAAGGAGTGAAGCATTCATAAGACGTGGTTGGATGTCAGCGTAAGTTCCTACACGTACACGTTGCCGACGTGTATGTAAAAGATTACAGTTGCAGTTCTGCGTGACAGGTAGAACGGTCACCAGAGTTGTTTGTATTCGGCGTTGTTAACAGCCATGGTAGGGTATATACAGGGAGGCATGGACAGCGTGACAACTGTGAAGGTCACAGGGGTTCCATGTACTCGTGTGAGACAGCGTTTTGAGCCGCTGACAGAGTTTTAAAGGGGAGTCAGCAGTTGGCCAGCTAGTCAAATCGACCGGTATCCAGATTTATTGGAATATTTGAATAAGACAGTGGCCCGCTGTTGGACTGCACAGAGACATGAGGGTAGGGACAGTCGTTGTCAAGACTTCGGTCGACCACGTTTGTCTACCGCAAGGAATTATAGCCGCCCTGTGCACCACGCACGTTGTGACACCTTCGGTCCTTCACATCCGCGCCTGCCATCCGATAAAAAGTAATGGACTCCCTGCAAAATTAATGGCATAGTGGCAGCAGCCGGATAGAGAATTGCTGGTCCACACACACGCTACCGTTACCACCGCAGCACAAACGACTGTGTTTGGAGTGATGCCGCGACCGGAAACTATTGACTGCTCATGAATGGCGTCGCATTGTATTCAGCGATTGAATCGTGGTTCTGCACTGCCATCCGTCAGCGAGTGTGGTGGCGACCTGGGAAGAGGACCTGTTCTCCGAATGTTTTTGTTGAGAAATAGTGGTGTTAATTCAGACGCTGTGGCGTGGGGAGCCATCGTGTATGATGTTCGGTCATGTCTGGTAGTGACTGAGTTGGCCCTGTCACCACAGTTGCACTTCACAGACGTCATGCCCTCTTATAATACGAGGTGTATTCAAGTTCTAAGGCCTCCGATTTTTTTCCTCCGGACTGGAAAGAGAGAGAAACATGCGCATTGTTTTAAAATGATGCCGCTTTCATTGTCAATACGTCCCAGAGATGGCAGCACCGAGCGGCAGATGGAATTTTTCCGCCAGCAGCGAGAATGAGAACTGTTTTAAATACTTAAAATGGCGACGTTTTCCTTACTTGAACAGCGTGCAATCATTCGTTTTCTGAATTTGCGTGGTGTGAAACCAACTGAAATTCATCGACAGTTGAAGGAGACATGTGGTGATGGAGTTATGGATGTGTCGAAAGTGCGTTCGTGGGTGCAACAGTTTAATGAAGGCAGAACATCGTGTGACAACAAACCGAAACAACCTCGGGCTCACACAAGCTGGTCTGACGACATGATCGAGAAAGTGGAGAGAATTGTTTTGGGGGATCGCCGAATGACTGTTGAACAGATCGCCTCCAGAGTTGGCATTTCTGTGGGTTCTGTGCACACAATCCTGCATGACGACCTGAAAATGCGAAAGTGTCATCCAGGTGGGTGCCACGAATGCTGACGGACGACCACATGGCTGCCTGTGAGGCATGTTGCCAAGCAATGTTGACGCGCAACGACAGCATAAATGGGACTTTCTTTTCGTCGGTTGTGACAATGGATGAGACGTGGATGCCATTTTCAATCCAGAAACAAAGCGCCAGTCCACTCAATGGAAGCACACAGATTCACCGCCACCAAAAAAATTTCTGGTAACCGCCAGTGCTGAAAAAACGATGGTGTCCATGTTCTGGGACAGCGAGGGCGTAATCCTTACCCATTGCGTTCCAAAGGGCACTACAGTAACAAGTGCATCCTACGAAAATGTTTTGAAGAACAAATTCCTTCCTCCATTGCATCAAAAACGTCCGGGAAGGGCTGCGCGTGTGCTGTTTCACCAAGACAACGCACCTGCACATCAAGCTAACGTTACGCAACAGTTTCTTCGTGATAACAACTTTGAAGTGATTCCTCATGCTCCTACTCACCTGATCTGGGTCCTAGTGACTTTTGGCTTTTTCCAACAATGAAAGACACTCTCCGTGGCCGCACATTCACCAGCCGTGCTGCTATTGCCTCAGCGATTTTCCAGTGGTCAAAACAGACTCCTAAAGAAGCCTTCGCCGCTGCCATGGAATCATGGCGTCAGCGTTGTGAAAAATGTGTACGTCTGCAGGGCGATTACGTCGAGAAATATCGCCAGTTTCATCGATTTCGGGTGAGTAGTTAATTAGAAAAAAAATCGGAGGCCTTAGAACTTGAATGCACCTCGTATGTTACCTGTCATGCGACAGTACAGTGGTGTCATTTTCCAAAAGCACAGTGCTCGTCGACACATAACACATGTGTCTGTGGATTGTCTGTGTGATGTTTAGGTACTCTCGTGGCCAGCAAGAGCCCCAGATCTGTCACCGATAGGACATGTGAGGGATCAGCTAGGACCTCATCTCCGCCCCGGTGCAAATATCTGGGTGTCAAGGACGAGTTACAACAGTTGTCTGCCGGCTTGCTTCAGTAGAGGACACTGGGTATTTATGACACCCTTTCCAGACAGCTCAGTGCATGCGTCCAGGCCAAACGGGGTGCAACAGCATACTCATAAGTGGACTCATAGCGACAAGTTCTCTTTATGTCTGACTCAGTTTTGTAATTACTGAAATAAAAACTTGTACACTCTAAAGTGAAGTTTCATTTCGTTTCCACTCTCCCTCTCCCTCTCCCTCTCCCTCTCCCTCTCCCTCTCCCTCTCCCTCTCCCTCTCCCTCTCCCTCTCCCTCTCCCTCTCCCTCTCCCTCTCCCTCTCCCTCTCCCTCTCCTTCTGCCTCTCTGTCATGGTAACCTGCATACAAAGAACGAAGATAGAATATCTATTCTGAAATAAATTAGACTCTCATAACTTCTGCGAATTTTCCTCCATATTAGTCATGAACATAATTCTTGAATTCCAGAGATGACAAAGTCGTCAAATATCTCTTATTCAGTATGTATCTGTCATGAAGCAAGGTCAAATACCACTACACTCATAATGAGGTATATAAAAAGGCCGGCCGTTGTGGCCGTGCGGTTCTAGGCGCTTCAGTCAGGAACCGCGTGACCGCTATGGTCGCAGGTTCGAATCCTGCCTCGGGCATGGATGTATGTTATGTCCTTAGTTTAGTTAGCTTTAAGTAGTTCTAAGTTCTAGGGGACTGATGACTACAGATGTTAAGTCCCATAGTGCTCAGAGCCATTTTTATACAAAAAGGTGTAATCAGAAAGTTTACATTTGAGGCAGTTGCTGCAGCTTATATGCTACGTAGTGCGACTCCAATAGTATATAACCAGCTACACGTCGGCAAAGGGATGTTGTGGCGCTCGTGTCTTTCCAGGGAGCGTGTAGTAAATGCGAAAACGTGAACTATGATGAAGTCATTACCAAATGCGTCCAATCACGAGCAAAGTGCTCTTATTATTTTCTTGGCTGCCAAAGCTCAAATACCAGTAGACATCCATCGGAGAATGTAGAATGTGTAGGGAGAAGGATGTCTGGCGAAAGCCACAGCTATGGAATGGTGCGCCAAATTCCGTTTTGGTCGCGAATAGGCAGAAGACGCCGCATCCATTACGCCGGCTCAAGTGGGACACAACTCGAACACCCGCCCTACAGCCCTGATCTCTTCCCATGTGATATCACGTCTTCTGTCCCTTAAAACAGGCCTTGAAGGGTCGACGATTCATGTCGGATGAAGATCTGCAGCAAGCAGTTACAGACTTCTTCAAGCAGCCGGACACGTAGTTTTACCAAATCTATATCTTCAGCCTGCTGCAATGGTGGGACTATTGCGTCAATGTTCACGGCGATTGGCTTACCAGTTCTGGACCGTACGTCCTTTGAACTGAAACTTTTTGACCGCCTCCTTATACATGGAAAACTTGAACAAGAGCAAGCTGTCTACTGAATGACAAAAGTTCAATAATAAGATAATTGTACTGTCATTTAATGTAATGTAAGGGAATTAGTGACCTTCAGTTGTAGCCTCCCCATCATATATTTGTTTGTGTTTGTAATTTAGCCCAAATTCACCTACTATATCAAAACGAACGTATTACCCAAACTACATACTCACGAACTGGTATCCAACTTAAGCACGTATGCTAACCTTTGACTGAACAGACCTAATCTGAACCCAACTGTAACTGGCCTCAATTTTAATTGTCTTCATATTAAATGCACAACTCAAGTAAATGAGTTATCTCGCCCTAATCACAATTTCCACTTACCCCACGTCTTGACAACATTGTTGCAGATTTCACGAAAGCATATTAGCAAACAGCAAGCAGGCAGAAACTAAGCTAGATTTCTATTTGTAAATAAATATGTAATCTGTTGCATACCGCACGGTGCAACGTAATGATAGACAGTGAGGTCGGGAGAGTAACTACTCCTATGAAATGATATTCCACGACAACTATTTTAAAATGAAGTATGTATTCAAAAAGACAGGTCAAAATTTCGCGTGACATTTGTAAACACTATGATTAACAATTGCTGTTGTTATTGTTGTTGTGGGCTTCAGTCCTGAGACTGGTTTGATGCAGCTCTCCATGCTACTCTATCCTGTGCAAGCTTGTTCATCTCTGAGTAACTACTGCAACCTACATCCTTCTGAATCTGCTTAGTGTATTCATCTCTTGGTCTCCCTCTACGATTTTTACCCTCCACGCTGCCCTCCAGCACTAAATTTGTGATCTCTTGATGCCTCAGAACATGTCCTACCAACCGGTCCCTTCTTTTTGTCAAGTTGTTCCACAAATTCCTCTTCTCCCCAATTCTATTCAATACCTCCTCATTAGTTAAGTGATCTACGCATCTAATCTCCAGCATTTTTCTGTAGCACCACATTTCGAAAGCTTCTATTCTCTTCTTGTCCAAACTATTTATCGTCCATGTTTCACTTCCATACATGGCTACACTCCATACAAATACTTTCAGAAACAACTCCTTAACTTAAATCTCTACTTGATGTTAACAAATTTCTCTTCTTCAGAAACGCTTTCCTTGCCATTGCCAGTCTACATTTTATATCCTCTCTACTTCGACCATCATCAGTTATTTTACTCCCCAAATAGTAAAACTCCTTTACTACTTTAAGTGTTTCATTTCCTAATCTAATTCCTTCAGCATCACCCGACTTAATTGGACTACATTCCATTATCCTCGTTTTGCTTTTGTTGATGTTCATCTTATATCCTCCTTTCAAGACACTATCCATTCCGTTCAACTGCTCTTCTACGTCCTTTGCTGTCTCTGACAGAATTACAATGCGTACAATAATATGAGAAGGGTACAATGTTAACAGATAATTTCTATGAAAACCAAACAGCTTAATCAGTTGATACGTTAATGCATGAGTCAGGGAAGAGGGGTGGTCTTTCTCTCAGCTCTGAGCGAGTGAACGAAGTTAACTAGCTGACAATAATTACTTCTATAAATTAGGTGCGTAGTGCTGCAGTCTTAACTAAAAATTCTTCTCTTAAAAAATAATAACGTTATTCAAAATGTATATTCCTTTCGCCCTTCACTATAAATATCGTTTTTCATCTTTGCTGTTCTTTACAATAAATCTTTCTTTATTTAACAGATAGGATCACAACTCAACACAGCACTATTATATACGTCTACCACCTACTACTCTCCAAGTACGACTGTATCAGACTGCGCAGAAGGAAAGACTGTACCACAACAAAACCAAAGGTTGTTTAACAGCAACGTAACTTGCTCTTTCTCTGACGTGCACATCGATAACATACAAAAATCAGAATGACATGACCACCTTACACAGTGGGTCAATATAAATTCTAATTAATTCACAGTGTTGTAAATTGCAAGAAATTTAATTGCAGGAACCCGTTATGGTAACCTCACACAGGTTACAAGTCCTGTAAAAATGTGTGTGTGAGTGTGTGTGTGTGTGTGTGTGTGTGTGTTTTGTCGTTGATGTGGATATCACACTAAAATAACAAGGAACATCGACTGTGTGCGAAGAAACACTGTACGAAGAGTCACAGGTTTGATGTACTCGTGAAAGACTGTAGTCTACCAAGAAATGCTTTGAACATTTCAATAACTATAATCTTGGAGAAAAACCACCCCCCTCCACCCTCCATCCCCGCCCCCCCCCCCCTCCCACCAACAAATACATTTCCGTTTGAGACCATGCAGATAAAATGTATGTGGGCGTACAGGAGGTTATTAATCCCACGCAACAGCTTTGAACATACCGGGATGAAATCTTAATAAGTAGTTCAAGCTGGGCTAAATAAAGCTTGTGCGTAAAATATTTCAAGCACCTTAATGTAAGCAACCCAACTGCAATAATCTGCACTTTGGGATGCTGATGAGAGTTACATTGCCTATGTGAAGGTATAAGAAATATTTTCCGCAACAGGATTTTTTTACTCATCCTTCACAATAAAAGTACCTTCTGCACTTTGTGTGTAGTGATTCGGAGAATATAGGTATAGCTGTATAATTCCGTCCATTTTCTAGAGAAGTCATTCTGTGTGGACAGTGATTAGCTCTGTCATGTTCCGACCAGTGCGAGCTCAAACGAAATCGCTTTGCCGTGTTACATTTGTTTCGTAAATCACTACTGCGACAGACAAAGCGTAGCTTTAATTTTCAACACCAGAGATAGCCGCTGCAAATCATTCCATTGATTTATGTTGTCATCCATACAGTCCTGCCAATTTCTGCCCTGCACTGCTCATTGTGACCTCGCTAAAGGGAGCAACGCATACCATGCAAGTTGATGAGCGACCTTTTCAAAAAGAGATCTGTGTAATTGAGCTATAGGTCACTGCATACAATAACCAACTCCATTTGCGTGTTAATGTCGCATGTGCAGGCAGCACTCGAATGAGATTTTAGCTGCTTTCTGTTTCACTTGCAGGGTTTACGCTTTACAGGATTCGCTATCACTCAAATGTGATTTTACATTAGTGTCTCAACCAGAACAATAATGATGCCAGCGTATTGGAAAAATAGTGTGTGGACGCTAACTAGAAGCGGTGTTAACTGCAATTAGTGTAACGTGTCTGTTAACGAAAGCTATGAAACCCCGTCATGTCACCCACGAAACTCAGACTGTGTATAGGTGGAAAGGACGTATTTCCCGTTGTTCATATCATTTAGTTTCATATTCGTATTTATATGGGCAGACTCTCTCGTGGTTTTCACCAATGAAATAGTCGTGGACTATCCGGAAGACGTGTCGTGGGTTGCTCTGGGTGTCGAGTCTCCTCCGCCAGCTGTCTCCGCCAGTTTCACAGCAGGGCGTGACGTATCTTCTCTAACGCCAAATTCCATGCGGAACTCAGTTGGAAATTGCTGTCACGGTTGACGAGATTTCCCGGCTTCACACGATTGGTTCATCTGTTGGGCACTGGCAACGAGTCTTGGATCCAGCGGCTATAAAGGAACAGTTTCACATGAACGCGACATTTCAACTGAAGATGATTAGTTGGAAACTCGTCGAAAATTGACGAGGACACGACACAACAACTCTGCTGATAACCAGAAGATTTCATCATACTTCTCTTCTTGTAGGAAAAGATTCGTTAACTGCTACGCCTGTTCGAGGACAAGACTGTCTGCTATGGTATAGTGCTGTTATCAGAAGCAACTAAAGTTGTTCAATAGATCTCTATAGCTCTGTAATTTCAATCAGCATGATTAAGAAAGATTTGTTCATACTGCGTCATTGGCTAATAATCTCTTTGTTGTCTAGCAGTTTTTCATGTCATATGGGTATACTGCCTCGATCCTAGAAACTATGTGAATATTATTTGCTTCTGAATGACAGAATGACGTAGAACAAAAGCCTTAGTGTTAAGAATCTGCGAACCTGAGGCTGTATTTAAGGGCTGTATGTGGTTTAGGTATGTGCTTATAGTTTGCTTTTAGCTGAACTGTTTCTTGTCGAATTTCAAATTTGTTTATCCATAATATTTATTTTAACTGCTGTTGAATGAGATAATAACTATTGTGAAGAATATCATACATGGAAAATTCCATGCACGGTTAAATGGCTACAAGAAAACTATTTTCTTCTATTTTTACGAGCGACATCTAATATTTTGTGTTGCCTACATCTGTTTCTATTATGAACAGTCTTGAAAAGAATTCCTCAATATTACTGGAATAAACATACGTGCCACTGTTTAATATTTTACAGCTGAAAGGGAATGAAATATGTATGTTTAAAGTTCATGCAATTTCTGTCATGAACTCATTGATGCTAACTGTATGTTAGATCGATCGAGTGTTCCACTCACCGATGTGAATATCTCCATTCAAGCTGTGTACAGATTGTATGTCACTACTGGGATCGATTAAGAAGATTTATATCGTGACTGTGGTGTAACTAACGAACGTACAGAGTTAGATAAGCTTACAAGATGTGGTGGTAGACAAAAAATTAACTTTGGGGATTGGACAGTACATGAAAATATTTATTAACTATTAGTTATTATTATACATAGGTGTGTGCGAGCTGAGCGATTTCAAATAGTGCCTTGTTTTGATTACACGTATGACAAATAAATAAAGTGTAAACCTACAAGTCTCCGAGAAACTTTTTGGAGTTATTCAAGGAAATTTTTTTATTATTTTGCTATAAGGGTTCCAGTGGCTTGTTGCAAAGTGATAATGTAATTATGGTCTCATCGGTTTATTAGTCCACTCACCTTCGTTTCCTTTCGTCGCCGATTCGGCGGGAATCTACTCACTTCCTAACTTACCAGTTCACACGAGTTTCAGCATCTTCTGTAACGTCACGTTCAAACGCTTCGATTCTCTTCTTTTACGGTGGTCTCCCTCTGTAAGTTTCACTTACACGAACGCTTTGCTGCATACGAAGATGTTCTGAAATTTCTTCCTCAGATTAAGGTCTAAGATTGATAATAGTGCATTTCTTTCAGTGAGGAAAGTCCTCCTTGCCTGTGCTACATCTACATCTTCATGGATACTATGCAAATCACATTTAAGTGCCTGGCAGAGGGTTCATCGAACCACCTTCACAATTCTCTATTATTCCAATCTCGTATAGCGCGCGGAAAGAATGAACACCAATATATTTCCGTACGAGCTCTGATTTCCATAATTTTATCGTGATTATCGTTCCTCCCTGTATAGGTCGGTGTCAACAAAATGTTTTCGCATTCGGAGGAGAAAGTTGGTGATTGGAATTTCGTGAGAAGATTCCGTCGCAACGAAAAACGCCTTTCTTTTAATGATTTCCAGCCCAAACCCTGTATCATTTCTTTTGTCACTCTCTCCCATATTTCGCGATTATACAAAACGTGCTGCCTTTCTTTGATTTTTTCGATTTACTCCCTCAGTCCTATCCGGCAAGGATCCCACACAGCGCAGCAGTATTCTAAAATAGGACGGACAAGCCTAGTGTATGCAGTCTCCTTAGTAGGTCGATTAAATTTTCTAAGCCTCCTGCCAATAAAACGCAGTCTTTGGTTAACCTTCCCCACAACACTTTCTATGTGTTCCTTCCAATTTAAGTTGTTCGTAATTGTACTACCTAGGTACGTAGTTGAATTTACGGCTTTTAGATTACACTGATTTGTCGTGTAACCGAAGTTTAACGAGTTCCTTTTAGCATTCATGTGGATGACCTCACACTTTTAGTTATTTAGGGTCAACTGCTACTTTCTAAATCGTTTTGCAGTTTGTTTTGATCTTATGATGACTTTATTAGTCGATAAACGATAGCGTCATCTGCAAACAACCAACGACGGCTGCTCAGATTGTCTCCCAAATCGTTTATATAGATAAGAAACAGCAAAGGGCCTATTAACACCACCTTGGGGGACGCCAGAAATCACTTCTGTTTTACTCGATGACTTTCCGTCAATTACTACGAACTGTGACCTCTCTGACAGGAAATCACAAATCCAGTCAAATAACTGAGACGATATTCCATAAGCACGCAATTTCACTACGAGCCGCTTGTGTGGTATCGTGTCAAAAGCCTTCCGGAAATCCAGAAATACGGAATCGATCTGAAATTCCTTATCAATAGCACTCAACACTTCATGTCAATAGGGAGCTAGTTGTGTTTCACAAGAACGATATTTTATAAACCCATGTTGACTGTGTGTCAATAGACCGTTTTCTTCGAGGTAATTCATAATGTTCGAACACAATGTATGTTCCAAAATCCTGCTGAATATCGACGACAACGACATGGGCCTGTAATTTAGTGGATTACTCCTACTACCTTTCTTGAATATTGGTGTGACCTGTGCAACTTTCCAGTCTTTGGATACGGATCTTTCTTCGAGCGAACGGTTGTATGTGATGGTTAAGTATGGAGCTAATGCATCAGCATACTCCGAAAGAACCTAATTGGTATACAGTCAGGACCAGAAGAGTTGCTTTCATTAAGTGGTTTAAGTTGCTTCACCACTCCGAGGATATTTTCTTCTACGTTACTCATGTTGGCAGCTGTTCTCGATTCGAATTCTGGAATATTTACTTAATCTTCTTTTGTGAAGGTATTTCGGAAGGCTGTGTTCAGTAACTCTGCTTTCGCAACACTGTCTTCGATAGTATCTCCATTGCTATCGCGCAGAGAAGGCATTGATTGTTTCTTGCCGCTAACACACTTCCCATACGACCAGAATCTCTTTGGATTTTCTGCCAGGTTTCGAGAGAAAGTTTCGTTGTGGAAACTGTTATAGGCATCTCGCATTGAAGTTCGCGCTAAATTTCTAGCTTCTGTAAAAGATAGCCAATCTTGAGGATTTTGCGTCTGTTTAAATTTGGCATGTTTGTTTCGTTGTTTCTGCAACAGTGTTCTAACCCGTTTTGTGTACCTAAGAGGATCAGCTCCGTCGTTTGTTAATTTATTTGGTATAAATCTCTCAACTGCTGCCGATACTATTTCTAGTATAATTCGTCTACCACGAGGGATTTTGTATTTTTTATTGTACTACTCATTAATTTTACTTGTGTTTGGTTCACTCTGAGTACACATTCTGTACTCGTTAAGCTGTTCATTCCCTTCAACGGATCCTCTAATTCTTCCTCATGTTCTCCGAGGATAGCAGCGCCATCAATGAATCTTTTTACTGATAGTCTCCCACCGTGAATTTTAATCCCACTCCTGGACCTTTATGTTAATTCCGTCGTGGCTCCTTCGGTGTGCAGGTTGAACAACAGGGAAGAGATTCTACTTCCCTGCCTTGTGCCTTTTATTATCAGAGAAATACTCTGTTGATCACCTATTCCTATTGCCCCCTCGTTAGTTGGCCACACACGGGTATATTTTTCCGACGGGCCAAAATCGCGGGCCAGCCACGCCAATAGTTCTAACGGATCCGATATCCGGCCTGTCGTTTTCCACTGGGTGTCAATCCCTGGCCGCTATATCTAATCTCTCATATCTGCCCGGAGGTAGGGTCGTTTAGTGTGTGGGTTAAATCGGCCGATATACGCGATTTGTCCGTGGTCCCAGGACTGCTCTGCATACTCGACAGGTCAGAGACCACCGATAACGGATTTCAGTGTCTCGCTGGAAGTACTTTGTACGCTGAGGCGTTTATAGGCACTATATTATCGTGGTACCCTTTAGAATACGGAAACTCGTTTGTGTCTTCCAGAGGAACTTTGTATGGACGATGGTAGGAACAAAATGGTAGCAGTCACCGTCATTTGGTTCGCTATGGACATATGTTGGCCGGCCGGTGTGGCCGTGCGGTTCTAGGCGGTTCAGTCGGGAACCGCGTGACCGCTACGGTCGCTGGTTCGAATCCTGCCTGGGGCATGGATGTGTGTGATGTCCTTAGGTTAGTTAGGTTTAGGTAGTTCTAAGTTCTAGGGGACTGATGACCTCAGATGTTAAGTCCCATAGTGCTCAGAGCCATTTGAACCATTTTTTTGACATATGTTGCTCTAAAGAAAAGCCGCACAAAATGGGTCGAAAACAGTTTCTGAAAGGCAATATTCCAGCCATGTTGCTCTGATTCAGTATCTCGGGGTGTTCTCCGAGGATCCTGAAGGTTCGATATGCTAGGAATAAGGCGTTCTTGTTGCTTTGTGATGTACATTAACTTATTATTTATTTTGTTCTTTGATTCATGAATCTTTCTGATTGGTTTGATGGGGCCTGCCACAACTTCCTCTCCTGTGTCAATTCCCTTCATCTCAGAGTAGTACTCGCAAGCTACGTCCTCACATATTTGCTGCGTGTATTCCAATCTCTGTCACCATCTACAACTCCTTTGTCAGTGTTTTCCACATATTCATCTCCTCAGTGATTCGGCGGAGAACCTCCTCATTCCTTACCTTATCAGTCCACTTATTTCTCAACATGTTCGTATAGCACCACTTCTCAAATGTTTCAGTCCTCTTTCTTTTCCGGTTTTCTCACTTTCTATGTTTCACTATCATCCAAACGTTTATTCTCAGACATTTCTACCTCAAATTAATGACTTTACTTGACACTAGCAGCCTTCTGTTAGCCCAGAATGCCGTTTCCCCAGTGCTAGTCTGCTTTTTGTGTCGTCCTTGCTCCGTCCGTCAAGTATTGTTTTGCTGACTAGGTAGCGGAATCCCATAACTTCATCTACTCCGTGATCACCAATTCTGATGTTAAATTTCTCGCTGTTCTCATTTCTGCTACTTCTCATTACTTCCGTGTTTCTTCGATTTGCTCTCAGTCCATATCCAGTTCACTCCATTCAGCAGATCGTGTAATTCCTCTTCACTTTCACTGAGGATAGCAATGTCACCCTCAAATCGTTTCATTAATATTCTTTCACTTTGAATTTTAATTCTACTTTCTGCATCTTTCCTTTATTGTTTCTTCGCTATATAGATTGAACAAATGGTTCAAATGGCTCTGAGCACTATGGGACTTAACATCTATGGTCATCAGTCCCCTAGAACGTAGAACTACTTAAACCTAACTAGCCTAAGGACATCACACAACACCCAGGCATCACGAGGCAGAGAAAATCCCAGACCCCGCCGGGAATCGAACCCGGGAACCCGGGCGTGGGAAGAGAGAACGCTACCGCACGACCACGAGCTGCGGCCTATAGATTGAACAGTAGGGGTGAAAGACTACATCGTTGTCTTAACACTATTTTTAATCCGATCACATCGTTCTTTGTCTTCCAGTCTTCTGATTTTTCTTTAGTCTTCATTAAAATATCAACTGCAACGGCGGAATCTGGTTCCTTTAACCTTCCTAAAGCCAAACCGTTCGTCACCTAACAGATACGCAATTTTCTTTTACATTCTTCTGTATATTATTCTTGTAAGCAGCTTGGAAGCATGAGCTGTTAGGCCGATTGTGTGACAGTTCTCGCACTTGTCAGCTCTTGTAATCCTCGGAATTTTGTGGATGATATTTTTCCGAAAATCAAATGGTATATCTTCAGACTCACACATTGTAGACACTGACGTGAACAGTCATTTTGTCGCCACTTCCCCCAATGATTTTAGAAATTCTGATGGAATGCTGTCTGTCTCTTCTGCCTTATTCGATCTTAAGTCTTCCGAAGCTCTCTTATATTCTGATCCTAACACAGGATTTCCATCTTTTTTGTATCGACTGCAGTTTCTTCTTCTATCACGACATCAGACAAGTCTTCCCGGTCATAGAGACTTTCAATGTACTCTTTCCACCTATCCGCTCTTTCCGAACGATGGTATTCCAATTGCGCTCTTAACTGATGATACCTGTGAAATAATGGGCGTATCACAGATACATAGGGCGATCTGAAACTTGACTTCAAATTAGGTAGCTTAGGTTCTATTACACTGTGGTCCACAGGTGGAACAGCATTTAAAAATATTTCAACCATCCCTTCTTACGCCCTATTTTTTACATTCTTGTTCGTGTGCTGCTCAGGGGTCAGTTTCCGCAAACAAGGTGTTTCACGATATAATTGTATAAGTTTTTCGATATGGTCATTGGTCCACTCCTTCACCATACTTGAAACAACGGAAACTTGCAGCGACATGAAAACCGCAGGAAACAAAACACTGATTTGATCGTGACTGCGGCCGGCCGGGTTGGCCGAGCGGTTCTAGGCGCTACAGTCTGGGACCGCGCGACCGCTACGGTCGCAGGTTCGAATCCTGCCTCGGGCATGGATGTGTGTGATGTCCTTAGGTTAGTTAGCTTTAAGTAGTTCTAAGTTCTATGGGACTGATGACCTCAGATGTTAAGTCCCATAGTGCTCATAGCCATTTGAACCTTTTTTTTTTTTTTTTAATCGTGACTCCTTGCCTGTTTCCAGCTGGGGAAGTGGAATCCCCAGTCCTGGGAACTGTATATGATGGCCTGAAGATCTTGTTTCCACTAACGCACAGGCACCGCCCGATGATTTTGCAAAATCTGCCGGATATATCCGTGGTCAGTCGCTAAAATCCACTTGTGTGTGGCCAGCATGTTTTCTTATACGTATTGTACAGGGTGATTCAAAAAGAATACCACAACTTTAAAAATGTGTATTTAATGAAAGAAACAAAATATAACCTTGTGTTATACATCATTACAAAGAGTATTTAAGAAGGTTTTTTTTCACTCAAAAACAAGTTCAGAGATGTTCAATATGGCCCCCTCCAGACACTCGAGCAATATCAACCCGATACTCCAACTCGTTCCACACTCTCTGTAGCATATCAGGCGTAACAGTTTGGATAGCTGCTGTTATTTCTCGTTTCAAATCATCAATGGTGGCTGGGAGAGGTGGCCGAAACACCATATCCTTAACATACCCCCATAAGAAAAAATCGCAGGGGATAAGATCAGGGCTTCTTGGAGGCCAGTGATGAAGTGCTCTGTCACGGGCTGCCTGGCGGCCGATCCATCGCCTCGGGTAGTTGACGTTCAGGTAGTTACGGACAGATAAGTGCCAATGTGGTGGCGCTCCATCCTGCTGAAATATGAATTGTTGTGCTTCTTGTTCGAGCTGAGGGAACAGCCAATTCTCTAACATCTCCAGATACTGTAGTCCAGTTACAGTAGCACCTTCGAAGAAAAAGGGACCAAAAACTTTATTGGCTGAAATGGCACAGAAAACGTTCACCTTAGGCGAGTCACGTTCATACTGAGTTGTTTCCCGCGGATTATCAGTGCCCCATATACAGACATTGTGACGGTTGACTTTCCCGTTAGCGTGGAAAGTTGCTTCATCACTAAACACAATCTTTGAAACGAAAGATTCATCTGTTTCCATTTGAGCAAGGATGCAATCAGAGAAATCGATTCTTTTAATCTTATCAGCTGCAGACAGTGCTTGAACCAATTTCAGACGATAAGGTTTCATAACCAACCTTTTTCGTAGGACTCTCCATACAGTTGATTGTGGAATTTGCAGCTCTCTGCTAGCTCTGCGAGTCGGTTTTCCTGGGCTGCGAACAAATGCTTGCTGGATGCGTGCTACATTTTCATCACTCGTTCTCGGCCGTCCAGAACTTTTCCCTTTGCACAAACACCCATTCTCTGTAAACTGTTTATACCAACGTTTAATACACCACCTATCAGGAGGTTTAACACCATACTTCGTTCGAAATGCACGCTGAACAACTGTCGTCGATTCACTTCTGCCGTACTCAATAACACAAAAAGTTTTCTGTTGAGCGGTCGCCATCTTAGCATCAACTGACGCTGACGCCTAGTCAACAGCGCCTCAAGCGAACAAATGTACAACTAAATGAAACTTCATAGCTCCCTTAATTCGCCGACAGGTAGTGCTTAGCTCCGCCTTTTGTCGTTGCAGAGTTTTAAATTCCTAAAGTTGTGGTATTCTTTTTGAATCACCCTGTATATTACTGCTCTTTCCCTGTATTTTACGCCTGTTTTCCTGAAAAAATGGAACAGCGATAAAAGTCCCTAATCAGCCTCCAAGCGATTTGACACATGTTCCCAGGATAAGAAAAAGTCATGATGACTCCATGGCAGATCGGTAAGTAGGGGTACGCGGAATCAGACAGGACAGCCAGTGAAGCGTATCGGGGGCTCCCTGTGGACTGTTGCGCCGCGTTCCCGCGAGGCGTCGCCAAGCCAGAGGGCGGTGTGCCGATGAGAGGCTGAGTGGCGGCAAGTGACAGACAATGAGCCCCTGTCAGCTGAATTAACTCGCCGGCTGCGCCGTCTCTATTTCTGGTCACAGTAGCGGCACGAGGCGACACTGACCAGTAAGCTTTCCTGCACGCCACCTCTGGAAGGACTGTGTTCTACGAGGGCAGTTCAATAAGTAATGCAAGACATTTTTTTTCTGAAACAGGGGTTGTTTTATACAGCATTGAAATACACCAGGTTATTCCCCAATCTTTTAGCTACACAACACTATTTTTCAACGTAATCTCCATTCAATGCTACGGCCTTACGCCACCTTGAAATGAGGGCCTGTATGTCTGCACGGTACCATTCCACTGGTCGATGTCGGAGCCAACGTCGTACTGCATCAATAACTTCTTCATCATCCGCGTAGTGCCTCCCACGGATTGCGTCCTTCATTGGGCCAAACATATGGAAATCCGACGGTGCGAGATCGGGGCTGTAGGGTGCATGAGGAAGAACAGTCCACTGAAGTTTTGTGAGCTCCTCTCGGGTGCGAAGACTTGTGTGAGGTCTTGCGTTGTCATGAAGAAGGAGAAGTTCGTTCTGATTTTTGTGCCTACGAACACGCTGAAGTCGTTTCTTCAATTTCTGAAGAGTAGCACAATACACTTCAGAGTTGATCGTTTGACCATGGGGAAGGACATCGAACAGAATAACCCCTTCAGCGTCCCAGAAGACTGTAACCATGACTTTACCGGCTGAGGGTATGGCTTGAATCTTTTTCTTGGTAGGGGAGTGGGTGTGGCGCCACTCCATTGATTGCCGTTTTGTTTCAGGTTCGAAGTGATGAACCCATGTTTCATCGCCTGTAACAATCTTTGACAAGAAATTGTCACCCTCAGCCACATGACGAGCAAGCAATTCCGCACAGATGGTTCTCCTTTGCTCTTTATGGTGTTCGGTTGGACAACGAGGGACCCAGCGGGAACAAACCTTTGAATATCGCAACTGGTGAACAATTGTGACAGCACTACCAACAGAGATGTCAAGTTGAGCACTGAGTTGTTTGATGGTGATCCGTCGATCATTTCGAACGAGTGTGTTCGTACGCTCCGCCATTGCAGGAGTCACAGCTGTGCACGGCCGTCCCGCACGCGGGAGATCAGACAGTCTTGCTTGACCTTGCGGCGATGATGACACACGCTTTTCCCAACGACTCACCATGCTTTTTTCCTCTGCCAGATCACCGTAGACATTCTGCAAGCGCCTATGAATATCTGAGATGCCCTGGTTTTCCGCCAAAAGAAACTCGATCACTGCCCGTTGTTTGCAACGCACATCCGTTACAGACGCCATTTTAACAGCTCCGTACAGCGCTGCCACCTGTCGGAAGTCAATGAAACTATACGAGACGAAGCGGGAATGTTTGAAAATATTTCACAAGAAATTTCCGGTTTTTTCAACCAAAATTGGCCGAGAAAAAAAATGTGTTGCATTACGTATTGATCTGCCCTCGTATGTTCCAGCGAGACGGGGAGGCACCTACATACTGAGCTATCTTATACTTTACCTGTCGACGAGGCAAATGAGGTGCGTGGAAGGACCTCTCCGTACTAGAGACTCAGCTTTCAGACTGAGGCATTTAAACAGCTGGTTTATCCGTGTTTACTGATCAGCCAGCTAGACTTATTTCCCTCTCTTCTCTACCGACTCATTTTGATTTACATTAAGTCTCAATAACTGGCATAGTCCTTGGTTTTATCATGTATATGTCTACACAAAATGAGTCAGGAGGAAAAAGAAACACGTTTTGAGGGGTGATAGTGATTCTGAACAAAGGACTTCATATGGTCGTATGCCCCACTCCGATTAGTTTTCGAGATAGAACACATTTATATCACATTTGTACGATTTTTTGAATAACTCGGAAACCGCACCCTCCAGCGAAACTGTGACGCAATACAAAATTAAACTACATTAAATTTGATAATATTCTTCTCGGGTGTGCAGCCGGATCGTAACGTCATCTTGACACAATATTTCAGCTGTCAGGTGAGAGTGCTGGTACACGAACTCGACGGAAAATCGGAGATCGTGTACCAGCACTCTCACCTGAACATGGCGGCCAGATGGAACGTTGAAATATTGTGTCAAGATGACGTTACGATCCGGCTGCACACCCGAGAAGAATATTATCAATTATTACGCCGGGAAAGCCTTCGTAATTACATTAAATTTCCTACAGAAATTCATTTTTTCCCTAGGACTGACACTCTGCGCGAAGAGAGCGCTATAATACGTCCGACGCGCAGACGCTGTAGCTTATGTATTTTTTGTAGTCGAATTTGGAATAATTTCCCGACTTATCAGACCACAAGAGTCCTATATCAAATCCTTTGTCTTCGCACTCTCTACAGGTATTGTGATAAATTGTAAACATTGACAATGTTCAAATATTACAGAAAATAAATAGCAGTGTGCATTAAATTTTTTGTCTCGGAATCCATTTGGAATAGCGCAAATGCGCATACGAAGATTTTTGTTCTGAATCACTAATACTATCACTCCTCAAAGTACATACCTTTCCTCCCGACTGAGCCGGCCGTAGTGGCCGAGCGGTTCTAGGCGCTACAGTCTGGAACCGCGCGACCGCTACGGCGCAGGTTCGAATCCTGCCTCGGGCGTGGATGTGTGTGATGTCTTTAGGTTAGTTAGGTTTAAGTAGTTCTAAGTTCTAGGGGACTGATGACCTCAGATGTCAAGTCCCATAGTGCTCAGAGCCATTTGAACCATTTGAACCTCCCGACTGATCCTGTATGTAGAAGGTGAATGTGAACCAGAACACCACCGACAAACTTACTGATCCTGTATGTAGAAGGTGAAGGTGGACCAGAACACCACCGACAAACTTTGATTATTCACGAATACCTTGTGAGTATTTTGTCGTCGGGTACCTACGGTCTCTAGCCGCTCGTCACAGAGTAATAATGTAATGGTGTAAATATTCTCGCGTCAAGTGATTAATTGCCCATGAGATTTCGGTAGAGATTTCCTCTGCCGCTATGAAGTGGTTGACTGTCGTGTGGATACTGTTGCAGTGCTTATGAAGCCGCGCCGTCGCCAGTGACGTCATTGGTGTCCAGTCCCGCACCATATATGGTAATGTTTTGGTTGAGCGACCACCGACCCCGCTTCAACTCCGCAGTCACAGGATTCCACGCCGCACTCAGCTGCAATCCACTGTATTTACTGAGGGCGTGGTCCGACATTTTAATCTTGCTGATTCTTTTATTACGCCAGCTCAGAAGCCCTTTGTACGGTTAATGACAGAAGTCTCGACGAATACAATTCGATTTCCGTTTTTGAGTGCATTTCACGCTACACATGATTTTTCGGGGTAGCGTAGGTGGAAACGCTGTTCATGTTCCATGGGGCGCTGTTCGATAGTCCTGACAGCCTGACCGACATAAAACTGCCCACACCCAGACGATATTTTGTGCGGTCCAGGTGTTCCGAGGGTTACATCGTATTTTACAGGCTTCGTTAGTTACCGGATCTTTGCCGGGTGCCTCTGGACTGTGTCGATTTTATGCCTCTTCAGGAGCTGGCTAATCTTTCCTGCCCGCATCTCGTAGTCGTGCGGTAGAGTTCTCGCTTCCCACGCCCGGGTTCCCGGGTTCGATTCCCGGCGGGGTCAGGGATTTTCTCTGCCTCGTGCTGGCTGGGTGTTGTGTGATGTCCTTCGGTTAGTTAGGTTTAAGTACAGGGTGTTTCAAAAATGACCGGTATATTTGAAACGCCAATAAAAACTAAACGAGCAGCGATAGAAATACACCGTTTGTTGCAATATGCTTGGGACAACAGTACATTTTCAGGCGGACAAACTTTCGAAATTACAGTAGTTACAATTTTCAACAACAGATGGCGCTGCAAGTGATGTGAAAGATATAGAAGACAACGCAGTCTGTGGGTGCGCCATTCTGTACGTCGTCTTTCTGCTGTAAGCGTGTGCTGTTCACAACGTGCAAGTGTGCTGTAGACAGCATGGTTTATTCCTTAGAACAGAGGATTTTTCTGGTGTTGGAATTCCACCGCCTAGAACACAGTGTTGTTGCAACAAGACGAAGTTTTCAACGGAGGTTTAATGTAACCAAAGGACCGAAAAGCGATACAATAAAGGATCTGTTTGAGAATTTTCAACCGACTGGGATCGTGACGGATGAACGTGCTGGAAAGGTAGGGCGACCGCGTACGGCAACCACAGAGGGCAACGCGCAGCTAGTGCAGCAGGTGATCCGACAGCGGCCTCGGGTTTCCGTTCGCCGTGTTGCAGCTGCGGTCCAAATGACGCCAACGTCCACATATCGTCTCATGCGCCAGAGTTTACACCTCTATCCATACAAAATTGAAACGCGGCAACCCCTCAGCGCCGCTACCATTGCTGCACGAGAGACATTCGCTAACGATATAGTGCACAGGATTGATGACGGCGATATGCATGTGGGTAGCATTTGGTTTACTAACGAAGCACCGAGCGAGGTGGCGCAGTGGTTAGACACTGGACTCGCATTCGGGAGGACGACGGTTCAATCCCACGTCCGGCCATCCTGATTTAGGTTTTCCGTGATTTCCCTAAATCACTCCAGGCCAATGCCGGGATGGTTCCTCTGAAAGGGCACGGCCGACTTCCTTCCCCATCCTTCCCTAATCCGATGAGACCGATGACCACGCTGTCTGGTCTCCTTCCCCAAACCAACCAACCAACCAACTAACGAAGCTTATTTTTACCTGGACGGCTTCGTCAATAAACAGAACTGGCGCATATGGGTAACCGAAAAGCCCCACGTTGCAGTCCCATCGTCCCTGCATCCTCAAAAAGTACTGGTCTGGGCCGCCATTTCTTCCAAAGGAATCATTGGCCCATTTTTCAGATCCGAAACGATTACTGCATCACGCTATCTGGACATTCTTCGTGAATTTGTGGCGGTACAAACTGCCTTAGACGACACTGCGAACACCTCGTGGTTTATGCAAGATGGTGCCCGGCCACATCGCACGGCCGACGTCTTTAATTTCCTGAATGAATATTTCGATGATCGTGTGATTGCTTTGGGCTATCCGAAACATACAGGAGGCGGCGTGGATTGGCCTCCCTATTCGCCAGAAATGAACCCCTGTGACTTCATTCTGTGGGGACACTTGAAAGACCAGGTGTACCGCCAGAATCCAGAAACAATTGAACAGCTGAAGCAGTACATCTCATCTGCATGTGAAGCCATTCCGCCAGACACGTTGTCAAAGGTTTCGGGTAATTTCATTCAGAGACTACGCCATATTATTGCTACGCATGTTGGATATGTGGAGAATATCGTACTATAGAGTTTCCCAGACCGCAGCGCCATCTGTTGTTGAAAATTGTAACTACTGTAATTTCGAAAGTTTGTCTGCCTGAAAATGTACTGTTGTTCCAAGCGTATTTCAACAAACGGTGTATTTCTATCGCTGCTCGTTTAGTTTTTATTGCCGTTTCAAATATACCGGTCATTTTTGAAACACCCTGTAGTTCTAAGTTCTAGGGGACTGATGACCATAGATGTTAAGTCCCATAGTGCTCAGAGCCATTTGAACCATTTGAATCTTTCCTATTATTGCGGAACAACGCAGTAAATACGTAATCTTCTTCGTCTCTTCTGCAGAGGCGTTCAGCTTTCGTGGCTTAGCGAAATTGCTTGCCAAATTTGTCTGTTGTTGTAACCGTTCTACTTGAAACCTTACGTAACGTTTTCTGCTTCTGAGATAGTTTCAGCTCGACGTAACAAGGTCCTCAGAACAGACCGTTTGTGTGCCGCGTGGTGGTAGCTGGTGGCGTGCAGATACCGATCCGTGTGGTGAGCTTGCGGTAAACGCTGCGGTCGAGACACCCACTGGGTCTGCCGAAAGCTCGTCGGCAGTTTACCACTTGACACAGCTTGAAACCTGAGAATATTTTACTATCGGATATCAGTGTGAGAGCATGTATTCGTATTGTGTAATTATGATTTCTTTAGTTTGTTGCAAAAAAAAAATTGTTCAAATGGCTCTGAGCACTATGGGACTTAACTTCTAAGGTCATCAGTCCCCTAGAACTTAGAACTACTTAAACCTAACTAATCGAAGAACATCACACCCATCCATGCCCGAGGCAGGATTCGAACCTGCGACCGTAGCGGCCGCGCGGTTCCAGACTGTAGCGCCTTCAACCGCTTGGCCACCACGGCCGGCTTAGTTTGTTGCCACGACCACCTTCGTTTCTGTGAAAATACCTTTACGACAGGGAAGAAGTCTGTAACATGCAATAACCAAAACGTAAGCCACACAGAATACAGCACAGAGTAATGGAACTACCATCAGATATAAATGCTAGGATGTGGTTGCTGTCGCTGGGAGGAACTGCTCAACGTGGAGGTCGTGCTATTCCATTGCATTCACAGAACCCACACACGAGGTGCAGACCGACCAACTGTTCATCAGGAAATCTATCCGTGCAGCTGTGTATCACTGTTAATGCACTACTAACGCTGCAGGAAAAGCAAAACCAACACAGAATCGAGCAGTTTTGTATGCAAGCATGAAGGCGAAGAGAACGATGAGGCCGGCCGGAGTGGCCGTGCGGTTCTAGGCGCTACAGTCTCGAGCCGAGCGACCGCTTCGGTCGCAGGTTCGAATCCTGCCTCGGGCATGGATGTGTGTGATGTCCTTAGGTTAGTTAGGTTTAATTAGTTCTAAGTTCTAGGCGACTGTTGACCTCAGATGTTAAGTCGCGTAATGCTAAGAGCCATTTGAACCATTTTTTTAGAACGATGGGTACCGCTGTAGTCGACAATAGGTCCCGTGAATGAATAGGAACAAGACACACACCGCATACCGTCGACATTTGCGCTGTTGTGCACTAGTTTCATTGCAGTATAGCTACAATGCTAAGTGAGGCAAGGTACCAAACGAAATGCAACAACTCTGCCGGAGATAGTGGGTCCCTTATCAGCAAATACTCAGAAGACATACCTGAGCAACCTCTGAAAGTTTTTTCACCCTGTACACACTGAAGGAAAAAAATTGCAACACCAGAATATAATTAATATAGAGCTCAAAATGGTTGAAATGGCTCTGAGCACTCTGGGACTTAACATCTGAGGTCATCAGTCCCCTAGAACTTAGAACTACTTAAACCTAACTAATCGAAGAACATGACACCCATTCATGCCCGAGGCAGGATTCGAGCCTGCGACCGTAGTGGTCCCGCGGATCCAATTGAAGCTCCTAGAACCACTCGGTCACACCGGCCGGCTAATGTAGAGCAATGAAGGTCTGGGAATACATTTGTCTTTGTAACATGTTTAAGTGATACACGTTGCAAGATCACAGATTAATATAAGCGCGAGATAAGCCACTGCAAATGTGAAGTGCTGGTACATTAAAAATCGGTGTAACCGCCAGAATATTAAATGCAGGCATGTAAAGGTGCATGCCTTGTGTTCTGCAGATTCCGAATGTCAGTTTGTGGGACGGAGTTCCATGCCTGTTGCATCCGGTCAAACAATACAGGGACAGTTAATGCTATTTCTGTATTAGGCTGAAGATGTTGTCCAATGATGCCCCGTATGAGCACGATTGGAGACAGATTTAGTGACCCAGGAGGCCAAGACAAGCAACATTAAGTGGCTCCGTAAAGCATGTTGGCATACAGCAACTGTATGTGGGCGAGCGTTATTCTGCTGAAAAACACCCTCTGCAATGCTGATCCCGAATGGGAAGACAACAGATCGGATCACCAGACTGGCATACAAATTTGCAGTCAGAGTGCGTGGAATAGCCAAGCGAGTGTTCATGCCGTCATACGAAATTACATCCCAGGCATTAACTCCAGATATCGGTCCAGTGCTTCTAACACTCACATAGGTTGGTTGCAGAACCTCAGCTGGTCTCCTTCTAACCAACACGTGTCCTTCACTGGCACCGAGGAGGAAGCAACTTCCATCACAAAACACAAAATACGTCCACCCTGCTCTCCAGTGATCTCTTGCTTGACGTTACTGAATTCTTAAATGGCGATGGCTTGGGGTCAGTGGAATGCAAGTTACAGGGCGTCTGTCTCGGAGCTGTCCTTGAAATAACCGATTTGTAACAGTTCGTTGTGTCACTGTGGTGCCAACTGCTTCTCAGATTTCTGCTGCAGCAGCAGTACGATGCTCCAGAGACATCCGCCGAAGACGATGGTCTTCCCTCACGGTAGTGACATGTGGCCGCCCGGGGCCCGGTTTCCTTGCGACCGTGCGCATCCGTGGGTACCGCTGCCATCAATCATATTCAGGGGCTACGTTTCTGCCGAGTCTTTCTGCGTATGGGAGAAGGAAATGGCAAATGGCTCTCAACACTATGGGACTTAACATCTGAGGTCATCAGTCCCCTAGAACGTAGAACTATTTAAACCTAACTAACCTAAGGACATCACAAACATCCATGCCCGAGGCAGGATGCCAACCTGCGACCATAGCAGTCGCGCGGCTCCGGACTGAAGCACCTAGAACCGCTCGGCCACCTAAGCCGGCACTCGAAGAAGGAGTATCCAGCTTCTCGTAGCACTGTTACACGACCTCGTCCAAATTCAGTCAGGTGTTGATAATGGCTTCATCGTCGCCTTAAAGGCATTCGTCACTAACATAAACTCACCACGTCGTATTTAAGAACTAACACTCAAGACAGCTACAGCGTTTGTTTAAAGAAAACATGATTTGCATACTCATAGTGGCGCTACTATCGCGACTCTAACGCGGATGGCATGAAATATCAACAGACATCATCTTTCAGATGTAGAAACACGCCTACCAAGTCCGTTTATGTCGTACAACATCTTCTTGGTGTTACGATTTTTTTCCCGTGAGCATATGTACGAAACGAGTATAAATGCAGATATTTTTATGTATGGTACCTTAATATGTACGTACATCAGCGTGTTGGTTGTCAGTTCTTTGTGTCGATCAGTCTTCCCACAACCACATCACAGACTTCACGAATTGATACTTTCTGCATGGTCGTATTGCGCCACCAAGTGAATTACGCCTGTCGGTAAAGATCACCCGTTTGGCATCCACGGGTTCAAATGGATCAAATGGCTCTGAGCACTATGGGACTCAACTGCTGTGGTCATAAGTCCCCTAGAACTTAGAACTATTTAAACCTAACTAACCTAAGGACATCACACACACCCATGCCCGAGGCAGGATTCGAACCTGCGACCGTAGCGGTCGCGCGGTTTCATACTGTAGCGCCTTTAACCGCTCGGCCACTCCGGCCGGCCATCCACGGGTTCACGCTTGAGCAGCTCACCTGGTGCTCAGGGAAAATGAGCATTAACGGCTTGATCTTGCCACATGTTCTTCGGCGTACTAATCAGTTAAAAAACATGGGACTTGTAACGGCTATAATTATTAGTCACCGAAGGACAATACTGATGTGTGTGCGTGACAATGTGTCTACATTTCGAACGATGATAATATAGTTTTGTGCGGTTCGCTTCTTAGTTATTGTCGTCCCTAAAGTGTGGTTAAAATACATAATTCTACTAACTGAAATCTAAAATATCTTATTGAAGTGAATGTATTGCAGAATACGCACCTTTTCCCGTTTCTCTATCGCGTCGGTAATCTTATATAGATTATGGCAATTACGGTCAGCTGTACTTCCTGACACCACCACTCCCCCCCCCTCCTCCCCCCGTTTCTCCCTCCCTTCCCACCGAACAGGAGTTGTGAACACTTTCTGTTTGCATCTTCAGTAAAGTGTAAGAATGTTTTGTGAATGATTGCTTACCGTGTAGCTGAGGATGGATGTGGGTACCAGCCCGGTATTCACCTTATTGGATGCGGGAAGCCACCTAAAAAACCCGTCCAGGCTGGCTGGCCCGTCAGGTCCTATCGTCACTCGCACACGCGTGTGTGTGTGTGTGTGTGCGAGATAGAGTGCTTGGGTATATTTTGCACTGCGTACATGCCTGCGAGATATTTTTCATTTATACTACTAGAAACTATTACTTCCTTAGCTATTTTAACCACACTCGTCTCGAGGATCATGTAATCTAGGAGCGATAACGAGTAACATGTAAAGTGTGGCCTGCCGCTGTGGCCGAGCGGTTCTAGGCGCTTCATTCGGGCACCGCGCTGCTTCTACGGTCGCAGGTTCGAATCCTGCCTCGGGCTTGGATGTGCGTGGTGTGCTTAGGTTAGTTAGGTTTAAGTAGTTCTAAGTCTAGGGAACTGATGACCTCCGATGTTAAGTCCCATAGTGCTTACAAGGGGAGGCCGCAAATTGTGAAATTTAGATTCGATTCATACTGCGCATAATAAATGCTCATGGCCAGAGGTGTAATGTGGCAAAGCACCAAGATGCACTTCTCAGCCGTTGTCGAGAAATTCGACAGTTAAAATAAACCGTTGCGGTGAAATACTCTCTACGATTAATAATTTTGTACAGTGTCGTGGCGCAGCGGTAAGCGCTCGGGTTCGTAATCCGAAGGTCGCCGGATCGAATAAAAAAAAAATAAATAAATAAAAAACCTGGCGCCATGCAACATTTTTTTTATTATTAGTTTTTTGTATTTCAAATATATAACTATTAATGAATTGCTTATGCATGTTGGTGAAGGCGGATCGCTCTCCAATTGTACCGCCTCCATTTTTCCGTTTGTTTAACAGGGTGTACCAAAGCTCTCACGTCCGCACTGATTTTCGACGATGTTATAACTTGCGCTAGGGACCGCATCTACGTTCTTTCGAAGTTAGCAGGCAACTACGCTGTTACGCGGCGGCTCGTTTCGGCCCATTCAACATCTGTCCTTCAAGTGTAACGAGCGAGTAACGGAGTTTATATTTCATACCTGCCACAGCAAATTTGTGTTCGTGGGGTTTCTATTCTAATTCGAACGTTTGACTTACGCTATACGTATTCGTTTCGGAATATCGTTTCTACGTCTTCCGTTAACTATACGTGGTTAACATTACGTAGACAATTAATAACATTTGTGAAATACAACTTTGTTTGCGGAAAACATAATGATGTTCGAATTCGCCAGTTTTTCCACGACAAACGACTTTCAACAACTTATTATATGCATAATTGTTG
The DNA here is from genome assembly GCF_023864275.1 of Schistocerca cancellata. Taxonomy (NCBI): domain Eukaryota; kingdom Metazoa; phylum Arthropoda; class Insecta; order Orthoptera; family Acrididae; genus Schistocerca; species Schistocerca cancellata. The sequence goes on from NC_064632.1 coordinate 46,892,010, forward strand.
CAACTGATTGCCGGGAATTATATATATATATATATATATATATATATATGTGTGTGTGTGTGTGTGTGTGTGTGTGTGTGTGTGTGTGTGTGTGTGTGTGTGTATACACACATTTGAATTACAAAATACAAATACAAAAAAAAAAATTGCATGGCGGGAGATTCGATCCCGTGACCTTCGGATTACGAACCTGAGCGCTTACCGCTGCGCCACGACGCTGTAGAAAATTATTAATCGTAGAGAGTATTTCACCGCAACGGTTTATTTTAACTGTCGATTTTCTCGACAACGGCTGAGAAGTGCATCTTGGTGCTTTGCCATATTACACCTCTGGCCATGAGCATTTATTATGCGCAGTATGAATCGAATCTGAATTTCACAATTGGCGGCCTCCCCTTGTTAGAGCCATTTGAACCATTTTCGTTAAGTGTGCGTTATGGGACCTATTATAATTCTCCTAAATCAGTTTTAATGTGCAGTTTTATTCATACGACATTCAGTGATTACAGTTTCTTTCTACACAGATTATTGCAGATAAAAGCATTGGTGTTGGAAATATGTCGCAAGGGCATGGGTAGGACATTAGATACTCCATTACCTGCTGAAACTATCCAGTATCAGATAAGCTTAATGCAGGGTTGCAACTCAGCATAACCGACTTAGCGACGGTCAGCCACCTCCAGAGGCTGATCTTATTATAGCAGACATGAAAGGAAATACCTCCTCATACTGCTCCAGGTGGCTAATCCTCTTGCGTGCTTCCGCTACCGCATGCGAAGGGCGAGAGTCGCATGACAATGTATGGAAGTGCACCTACTGTACTTTGATAACATTTTATTGTTTTAACTTCAACTTTTTGGCATGTCTTCCATTGTTAATTAAATCAACACACAATACTCTTCGTGTACGGTAACGAGTTATGCTTCTGTCGTATTAAGATTACATCTTTCTTATTCATACTAATGGGAAAAATTACGTTTAACTCCGGAGGTGTATAGTCCGCCAGAACAATGGTGCCCGTTATTTGTTCTACATCTCTATTTTTGTTAGATGATTCATCTTCTGTTTTAACATGAAAAAGTGAGTGTATATGAGATAGTGAAAAGTATAAACCCAAATACAGGGTGGTCAGAAACTGGTTGAAGAGCTTGAAACGTTGTAGCAGGGTAGGATGTGCTGAGAAGAAATCGTTGACAAAAATAAATTCGATACGTTGCGGCGTTTTCCAATTGCTTAGCATTTAAGTAAACCAATCAGATCGTCGCGCTCGGAAATTAAAGCAGCCTGCCAGGGGCGGTGCCGCCAAACGCGTTCTTCGTTTGGTTTCTTCTGACCGAACAAACGTAGCATTTGTCCACATAGCTTAGATGTTGTTGTTGTTGTTGTTGTTGTTGTTGTGGTATTCAGTCGTGAGACTGGTTTGATGCAGCTCTCCATGCTACTCTATCCTGTGCAAGCTGCTTCATCTCCCAGTACCTGCTGCAACCTACATCCTTCTGAATCTGTTTAGTGTATTCATCTCTTGGTCTCCCTCTACGACTTTTACCCTCCGCGCTGCCCTCCAGTACTAAAATGGTGATCCCTTGATGCCTCAGAATATGCCCCACCAACCGATCCCTTCTCCTAGTCAAGTTGTGCCACAGATTTCTCTTCTCTCCGTTTCCATACAATACCTCCTCATTAGTTATGTGATCTACCCATCTAATCTTCAGCATTCTTCTGTAGCAGCACATTTCGAAAGCTTCTATTTTCTTCTTGTCTAAACTATTTATCGTCCACGTTTCACTTCCGTACATGGCTACACTCCATACAAATACTTTCAGAAACGCCTTCCTGACACTTAAATCTATACTCGATGTTAACAGATTTCTCTTCTTCAGAAACGCTTTCCTTGCCATTGCCAGTCTACATTTGATATCCTCTCTACTTCGACCATCATCAGTTATTTTGCTCCCCAGATATCAAAACTCATTTACTACTTTAAGCCTCTCATTTCCTAAACTAATTCCCGCAGCATCACCCGATTTAATTCGACTACACTCCATTATACTTGTTTTGCTTCTGTTGATGTTCACCTTATATTCTCCACTGTCCATTCCGTTCAGCTGCGCATCCAGGTCCTTTGCTGTCTCTGACAGAATTACAATGTCATCGGCGAACCTTAAAGTTTTTATTTCTTCTCCATATATTTTAATTCCTACCCCCCCCCCCCCAAATCTTCTTTTGTTTCCTTTACTGCTTGCTCAATATACAGATTGAATAACATCGGGGATAGGCTACAACCCTGTCTCACTCCCTTCCCAACCACTGCTTCCCTTTCATGCCCCTCGACTCTTATAACTGCCATCTGGTTTCTGTACAATTTGTTAATAGCCTTTCGATCCCTGTATTTTACCCCTGCCACCTTCAGAATTTGAAAGAGAATATTCTAATCAACATTGTCAAAAGCTTTCTCTAAGTCTAAAAATGCTGGAAACGTAGGTTTGCTTTTCCTTAATCTTTTTTCTTAGATAAGTCGGAGGGTCAGGATTGCCTCACGTATTCCATTATTTTCAGCTTAGATGTATCGCTTCCGAAAAAAGACACATTTTAACTGGTAAAAAACAATTCGACAAGTGACAACTCACGGACTCACAGCTATTAGTGCAGTACCGAATTTTAGCGCGTACAAGTGCTTGCATTTTCGCGTGCAACGACGTGATTGGCTAACTTCAGTTCTAAATAGCTCGGAAGTGGCGCAGCGTATCGAATGTTTTCTTAACAATTATGTATCAGCACAACCTCTCCTACAACGACCTTACAAGCTTTCCAGTCTGTTTCTGACCACCTTGTAGATCCCTCAGCAGATAGAATATACTACTGTGTTTTTGTAAAACTTACTGTTTAATGATAGGTCATGAAGGCTCGAAACCACTAATAGAATACACGAGTAAAATAAATTCATAGGCTGAATGATTCTCACTAAGTAAAAAAATGAAAAGTGAATACTAAAAATATGATGATTATGGCAGTAACTGAGGAAGGAATGAAACTACCTCCTCCAGTGGGAAGGAAATAGCAGTTCAGCAGGATATAATTTTTTTTTCGAAAATATGTGCGTAAGCATCTCTGAAATCGTTATAAAATTGTGTTAAGAATTCAGAGTAACATATGAATGACTAACAATTCTTCAGAGAAACTAACAATTCATTGCCTGATAATTTTTGACATGTTTCTCAACTGAAGACTATCAGATTCATTTATTTATTTTTAATTCCTAAATCTGAGAAATACGTGGCCCTTTTCTCCAGTTACCTATCTCCTATACATCAGATGATGTTTATCGTCAGCACAGATGCTTTAGCCGTAAAGTTTCACTAACTCACTTCAGCAGTGCATACAAACTTTCGTTGGGAACTCCCCACAGAAAAACTGATTAACCTTTGTTTATTTAAATCTTGCTCAGTCTGTAAACGCTAACCTTCACTGGCATGCACCTGCATAAAATACAACTTTGCATTTTAGTGTGCAGGAAACTAAGCTGCTAACAACGTTACTGCACAAACACATGTTGTAGAAATTTTCAGAATTTGTAGCCCAAATTTGGAGTGGTCATGCAAAATACATAACGCGCGGTGCAAAATGTTTCGTGTGAAACTGACGGGCGCTTGGCGGATGAAATTTACCAGAGTAATTTACAGTGACAGTAAAACTGAATAGAAGTGCTGAGGAGGTCTGCTTTGAACCCTCTTATTTTGTATCGTTGCCGAAATGTAGGTAAGTCTTTATGAAAAGGATTCAAATGTTACGATGCTTATCACATTTTGTCAAAATATAGGAATCTGCTTTCTCATATGCGAGCACAGTAATGCTCCTGCTACCAAAGCAAGGTTCGTTGAATTATTGTTAAAATTAAATAAGGTTGACGGCTTCGACCGGCCTGTTAGTAACAGCAACTGGAGTCCCGATACCCAAGTTTTAATTCAATTATTGTGTTGGGTGCGTTGTTGATTACTCGTAATTCGCCCCAGAACTCGGTCACTAAGCTCAACCCCTGCGTCCACTGCGAAATCAGAAGGAAGGATGGAAGAGAGAATAGGATTTAACATCCCGTCAACATCGAGGTCATTGGAGACAGAGCAGTAGCTCAGAATAATTTCTTGGGTGGGGAAGGAAATCGGCAGTGCGCTTTCAAAGGAGATATCCCGGCATTTGCCTGGAGCGACTTAGGGAAACTACAGGAAACCGAAATCTGAATAGCCGGACGCGGATTTGGACAATTGTCCTCCCGAATGCTAGTACAGTCGGTTAATCGCTGAGTCACCTCGCTCGGTTTGTTATCGGAACTTTTGCAGGATTCGTTGGGCTGCGACTCACTTACGGAGCTAGTAATGCTGAGACGGTGTCGCCAGATGTGTCTCCGTTTGGTTTCCTAAAGCCGAACAAGAGACCGCTACAAACATTGGACATGGAACGGTAGTGAAGATAAAACCCGAGCCAAAGGCTGAGCAGTCTTGTGCGCTGTTATCTTCCTTATGAGAACAACTGACACTTGTTTTCTCGCGGGCGCTTGAATTTGGGCGCGAAACTGCCTGATTGGCTAACTTCAAGGCTAATTGGCTCGGAAATGGTAGAACGTGTAGAATTTTTATCGCAACAGCAACAACATTTGTAGACTTAGAGAAAGCTTTTGACAATGTTGACTGGAATACTCTCTTTCAAATTCTAAAGGTGGCAGGGGTAAAATACAGGGAGCGAAAGGCTATTTACAATTTGTACAGAAACCAGATGGCAGTTATAAGAGTCGAGGGGCATGAAAAAGAAGCAGTGGTTGGGAAGGGAGTGAGACAGGGTTGTAGCCTCTCCCCGGTGTTATTCAATCTGTATATTGAGCAAGCAATGAAGGAAACAAAAGAAAAATTTGGAGTAGGAATTAAAATCCATAGAGAAGAAGTAAAAACTTTGAGGTTCGCCGATGACATTGTAATTCTGTCAGAGACAGCAAAGGACTTGGAAGAGCAGTTGAACGGAATGGATGGTGTCTTGAAGGGAGGATATAAGATGAACATCAACAAAAGCAAAACGAGGATAATGGAATGTAGTCGAATTAAGTCGGGTGATGTTGAGGGTATTAGATTAGGAAATGAGACACTTAAAGTAGTAAAGGAGTTTTGCTATTTGGGGAGCAAAATAACTGATGATGGTCGAAGTAAAGAGGATATAAAATGCAGACTGGCAATGGCAAGGAAAGCGTTTCTGAGGAAGAGAAATTTGTTAACATCGAGTATAGATTTAAGTGTCAGGAAGTCATTTCTGAAAGTATTTGTATGGAGTGTAGCCATGTATGGAAGTGAAAAATGGACGGTAAATAGTTTGAACAAGAAGAGAATAGAAGCTTTTGAAATGTGGTGCTACAGAAGAATGCTGAAGATTAGATGGGTAGATCACGTAACTAATGAGGAGGTACTGAATAGGATTGGGGAGAAGAGAAGTTTGTGGCACAACTTGACCAGAAGAAGGGATCGGTTGGTAGGACATGTTCTGAGGCATCAAGGGATCACCAATTTAGTATTGGAGGGCAGCGTGGAGGGTAAAAATCGTAGGGGGAGACCAAGAGATGAATACACTAAGCAGATTCAGAAGGATGTAGGTTGCAGTAGGTACTGGGAGATGAAGAAGCTTGCACAGGATAGAGTAACATGGAGAGCTGCATCAAACCAGTCTCAGGACTGAAGACCACAACGACAACAACATCGCAACAGCCATTTCTCAGCACAATATACCCAGCAACACCTCTAGAAACTAAACAGGTTTTTTGGGGGTTCGTTATTAGAGTTTCTGGAATTTTTACATACTTTGGACACCTCAAACGCTAAGCGACAGTTTTAAATTACTTATTATTCGCGAGCAGTCTTTGTCCAGAGTAGCTGCGTCTCTGGACGATGTGGTTTGTCGCTGCTGCTTGGCAGCGACGAGAGCGGGAGTTCAATCGTTAGAGGAGTAGTTAGACGCCGAGCAGAGGACTCGTGGCAATGGCGACGTAAAGCTATGTGCATCTGTGTGTAAGTAAAACGATGTATATTTGAATATTGTGACAGACGAGCAGGATTCGATTAGTGATTTAGAATGAAATGAGATTAGAAGGGAGTATGAAGAAGAATGAAGGTAATGCTTTTTATTTAGTGGCACTGTAGCGGCGCGTAGCTTAGAATCATTGCTGAATGAGACATCCATATCAGGAAACTTTAGATTTTTCATTAAAGATTGAGTAACTTTCACTGTAAGATATTTTCGTGTGTCAAATGTTCAAATGCATGTGAATTCCTATGGGCCCAAACTGCTGACGTCATCGGTCCCAAGACTTACACACTACGTGAACTAACTTTAAATTGCGCTAAGGATAAAACTCACAGCCATGGGCGAGGGGTGCCATGCGGGAGGGGCAGCGCAATTCTTCCCTGGCGCCTCTAACCGCACGGCCACTCCGCGCGGCTTTTCATGTTTATTAGTGACTTGCCTAACATTCGTGAGAGCAAGAGTTTGGTATCAATGTTGCGCTTTGCCAATGTTAACGAGTATTGTAACTTGAATGTATGCAAGTAATTATAAATCAGATAATTTTAAAAACAGTTTGCTAAAGAAATATTTCACTTAAGAGCATTGTCCACATCCTCGATGCAAGTAATTTTTATTTAAAGAGTGTCTCCCTCTATGGTCGGTATAAAATAGTTTACTTGTCTGGAGCACTGCATCAAGTTCTCAGCAACTGTAGTTAGAAATTTGCAGCTGCCGCACAGAGAGTAGCAAGCACGCGTTTCCAAGCAGTTACAGGGTAATATTTTTCATTTCAGGATCAGTTTGCTACAGAAATTATCAACGCAAAGGGACCATTCCATGAACAGCAATATTAAGCAGATCATTAACGGACAGGCACCAGTTTGTTTATTTAAGGAGATTAATACTTAAGTCAAGGATTTGATCAGTTTGCACGCTGGTTTAGAAAGATTATAAAACAGGCCAAATACGTGTTGTATTCTCGCAGGCTCGAAATGCACAAAGTAGCCCAAAGTTAAACAACAGCAAAGTTACAATCTATCAACCATGTCAGTTCAAAATCAAACCAAACGAAAATAATTATTACAAGAAACTTTCACTTAAAATAATTTTAAAGGAAATTTCGAAAATAATGATGACAGGAAACTTTCATTTAAAATAATTTTAAAGGAAACTTTCAAAGCTTTTCCGACTCTTTCTGAATACCTTGTACAGTCCGTAATACAACGTTCCGACGGCGTCTCTTAGGCGTCTAGTGTTTTCTCGAGGAGAGCTAACTCACCTGCCTTGGTATCCGACAGTGATTCGGATTCCCCGCCCATACCTATAACCGGTATGGGGAACTGGCTACTTATTCCAGCCGCCGCTAGCATCCACAAGAGGCGCAACTGCAGCAAAAATGTCACGTGGGGCCGTTCGCTGACGCTAGACTGTCTGCAAATACTGCGACCCGACACTTTGGCACATAGTCTATAATGCGTTCACCATAAGAATAAACCTGATGTAAACATTGCATTATGTGTCCTTGCGCGTTTGCTGGAACCTCATTGGATTTCCGTTTCACGTGGGACTGCTGCCAAGCCGTCTCGAGTACTGTCCAGTACAATAATAAGGCTACGTTTTGTACTCTGCTTTACTTGCACATCGACTTAGCGATAATATGGGACAACAGCTTTACCGGCGCATTTAACTTGGACAGCACTGGCCGTTCAGCTGGTAAAGCTAGCCTGCAGTGGCGTGGCCAGCTGCAGTTCGCACGTAAAATGAGACGAGCAGAGGAGCAATACAGCTTCGAATGTCATTTAATTTTTAAGCAGAACGAAATAGTACACTGCAAATCTCCCACAATACGCTCCTCAGAGGACTAGACGAAAACCACAACACGTTATCGTTTTTAGCTAACATAATATTGAAATGAAAAACAAGAATGATGAAAATTCTTGACTTAACGACATGATAATTTTTCTGCATAAGCTGTGTGTTGCTACAGAAGAATGCTGAAGATTAGATGGGTAGATCACGTAACTAATGAGGAGGTACTGAATAGAATTGGGGAGAAGAGGAGTTTGTGGTACAACTTGACTAGAAAAAGAGATCGGTTGGTAGGACTGTTCTGAGGTATCAAGGTATCACGAATTTAGTATTGGAGGGCAGCGTGGAGGGTAAAAATCGTAGAGGAGACCAAGAGATGAATACACTAAGCAGATTCAGAAGAATGTAAGCTACAGTAGGTACTGGGAGATAAAGAAGATTGCACAGGATAGAGTAGCAGGGAGAGCTGCATCAAACCAGTCTCAGGACTGAAGACCACAATAACAAATAGAAGCTGTGTGTAACATAAGAGGATATTGAAGGATTTCACCATATAGTTAAATGTAGAAGCTACTGAAGGTGTTACTTACAGTTAATCGTCAGGTAATCTCATAGCTCCTTCCTTATCCGAAACAGAGAAATACATTTCAGTTCTGAAAGTGTTACCTGCTACATTGATAACGAGCCTATCAACAACAGAATCCACAAAGCCAACTACGCCCAGCATTTTCTCTTCTTCTTTATGACGACCGTTCCTTATCCCGCCAGTGTTCGGCACTGACGTGTGAAAAAGCAATTCCAGTACGTCAGGCAGCTTAACAGTCTTGTTACTTCTCGGGCCAGATCTCGCAACTTGGCTTCAAATCATATGTGTTGGGTTCATATTGTAATGGTACAGTAGCAAATGTAAAAATGCAGCGTTTCTACGATGTGTTCGATGCTGTGAAAATGATTGATTCTCATGTTTCTACGATACGTATGTACCTCTTTGGTATTAAACGAAGGACATAGTCCAAATAAAGAGGATTTGGTTTTTCATTTCTGCTTTAAAAATTAATTAATTTATTACTGCAGCCTACATCCTTCTGACCTGCTTAGTGTATTCATCTCTTGGTCTCCCTCTACGATTTTTACCCTCCACGCTGCCTTCCAATACTAAATTGGTGATCCCTTGATGCCTCAGAACATGTCCTACCAACCGATCCCTTCTTCTAGTCAAGTTGTGCCAAAATTTTCTCTTCTCTCCAATTCCATTCAGTACCTCATCATTGGTTACATGGTCTACCCATCTAATCTTCAGCGTTGTACTGTAGCTCCACATCTCAAAAGCATCTATTCCCTTTTCCCTTTTTGTCTAAACTATTTATCGTCCATGTTTCACTTCCATACATGGCTACACTCCATACAAATGCTTTCAGAAACGACTTCATGACACTTAAATCTATACTTCATGTTAACAAATTTCTCTTCTTCAGAAACGCTTTCCTTGCCATTGCCAGTCTACATTTTATATCCTCCCTACTTCAACCATCATCAGTTATTTTGCTCCCCAAATAGCAAAACTCCTTTACTACTTTAAGTGTCTCATTTACTAATCTAATTTCCTCAGCATCACCCTGATCCTCGTTTTGACTTTGTTGGTGTTAATCTTATATCCTCCTTTCAAGACACTATCCATTCCGTTCAACTGCTCTTCCAAGTCCTTTGCTGCCTCTGACAGAATTACAATGTCATCGGCGAGCCTCAAAGTTTTTATTTCTTCTCCATGGATTTTAATACCTACTCCGAATTTTTCTTTTGTTTCCTTCACTGCTTGCTCAATATACAGATTGAATAACATCGGAGAGAGGCTACAACCCTGTCTCACTCCCTTCCCAACCACTGCTTGCCTTTCATGTCCCTCGACTCTTATAATTGCCATCTGGTTTCTGTACAAATTGTAAATAGCCTTTCGCTCCCTGTATTTTATCCCTGCCACCTTCAGAATTTGAAAGAGAGTATTCCAGTCAACATTGTCAAAAGCTTTCATTAAGGGGCTCCAGAACGCCCTATACTTGCAATGTTAAAATAACGCTTATAAATTACATCTTTCCTCACAAAGTATTTGAGGTAGGAAGTTGAACTTTTTACAGATTATTTATTGGAATATGGGCTACAACTTAACACAGGGATTTTACAAAATTTTAGTTCAGTTATTAAAGATGATTATTTTCAGTTGTAATGAACATTCACAACATTTTTTTGCAATTTTTTATTTATATATTCAAAAATATACAGTTTTTTGGAAAAAGGCTGTGTTAAATTATGCAGAAGGTACAGTGTAACATTTACTGAAAGTTTGAAACAAATATGTTTGGAAGATCCTTAGAAAACATGTAATTAGTATGAGAAAATAAAAGTTTTGGGAATCGAGCGACAAAGATTGGATTAACTTTTTAGTGCATTCCAGGTCCATAGGATGGATTATCTTCATCCTCTGCAAACTCCTCCTCCAGCTTCCTCTTGTTCCTCCTCCAGTTTACTCATGCTTATATTTCTAGACTCTTTACAGCCCTGTCTGCAGCCCGAAGGCGTTCCTTGTCTAAAGCAAGCATCGCTCGTACCATGTTAAAACCTATCTTCATTCCCATATTTCTGAATACCTTGCACCTTACAATGTTGCCATCATTGAAAGTCGCAACAGCATCATACACGCCAAAGTGAAGTATTTCTATTCCAACAAATACAGTCTTGGGGATTCTCGACCATATAACACTATTTACACTTCCATTGGGGTTTTGAGTTTTTCCGTGAATACACTTTTTCAACAGTTCAGTTATTATTATTATTAATTATTATTAATAATTATTAATAATTGGTTAATAATAACACCATTTGACAGCAGTTTAACAGCGCCACAGTGGGTCACGCCCATGTAGAACACATTTCAAAAAAAATTTAAAAATAGTTGTAGTCTTCGGAATTGAATAAATTATATATCTATTAAAAGGTAATAGTCTGCAGATTCAGAAAACGCAAAAAAGTAAAAAATTGAACTTTTCATGATTTTGAGCCTTTCCGGAGCCCCTTAAGTCTACAAATGCTAGATACGTATGTTTGCCTTTCCTTAATCTTTCTTCTAAGATAAGTCGTAGGGTCAGTATTGCCTCACGTGTTCCAACATTTCTACGGAATCCAAACTGATCTTCCCCGAGGTCGGCTTCTACCTGCGCTCATATCAGGTGACTACTAGCAGAGGAAGCCGTGACGCAGCTCTCCTTCGCGCTGTGAACAGTGAGAGCGGAGCTTACGGTGTCGCCGCTCCTCCAGGCAGCGCCTCTAGCGGTCAAGGTCAGAGTCACCTCGGCCTGCTGCCCCAGGCGCGGCGCTTTCCTGACTCGGCGCAAGCTCGCTGACTGCGCCACCGCACGACCCAACTAGCAGTCACGTTTCGCATAGATCAGTGGCCGACTAACAGTTCAGAACGAACCGCAAACGAGCATATATTGAACAATCCTTATCAGTGGGCGCAGTCGCTGGGAAGCCTCATTACGGCGTGGTAGCTTTCTTTTCATGTTATTTATGTTTCATATCTTCGATGGCGTCTTCATTCTGTTGTAGTTTTCCAGGTTGGTTAACTATGACTGTTCGCACATTGATATCTATATAAATAAAAAAAGATTAAAAAAGTGGACAGGAGACCTGCGTTCGTATCCAAATAAATACACAAGAACAAAATAAGAACAAAATGAACAACAAATAAAATATAATAAAGTATTATACCCTTTCCTTTTCCTTTTATTTTATTTTTTTATACCAAGTTCAGAGGGATATTTAATTTTTGTTCGCTGGCGGAACCTGAAGTGGTGGCATAAATTAAAAAAAAAAAAAAAGAACTGTCTTGGCGTGTGGCTACCGCAACCTGTTTACAAACCAGGCCATCAGGGGCGATACGCAGATGCGCGAAAAGTCGAGTGATCAGGTTTCTGACCCGTGAACTACTGTAAGTACTGTGCAGATATTACAGAAGTAATAATATAAAAAACTGTGAAAAATCAGTCCTGCAGTCGTGCAGCCATACCTTCACACGATACGTGTGGGTGATATATTCTTTTATTGGTGTCTGAAAAAAAAAAATAAAAAAAAAAGTTGTCCCGTCCGCGTAGTAACGGCAATATTTTTATACAAGAAGTATTGGTATTATGCTTCGGGCACATATATTTTTAACACCTCTACACAGTTCGATGGTCATGCCATCATCATTATTTGTACTCGCATTAATATACTTCTGCATCGTTGGAAATGTCTGTCGCATACATGGGCGTTGTGTATTTGGCAGACAGCGCTGTTGCTGGGAGGTTATGTGTCGTCTTGCATTGGTGAAGAAAAGTTCATCGACATCTGCATGGATACTCTGCAAATCACATTTAAGTTGTAACCTCCCCCTCACTTGTCGACCATAATGACAGTGAAAAATTAAACCGCGTGTACCTAATGGAAATTTGGGAAAAGCAATCGTCACCGAAGTTAATTTGTCGGTAAAGAGGGAGGAAAGGGTTACATCTAAATGAAAGGAAAAACGCTAATGAAACTGGTGGAAATTAATTTTGAAAAGGGGTAAAGTTAATAAAGAAAGTAAATGTGCGGTCGTTACGTTAACAATTAACTAGCGGTAATTAGATATTTGAGATTTGGGGGAAATTATGGTCGCCAGTCCTAAGGACAATTACTATAGTAACTGAAAAAGAAAGGTTATTACACATACAATTAGCACTAGAAGCGTGGCAACTGAAGGTTGACACGTGTAGTGCGAAAACTGAAAGTTTGTCAGAAGTAATAAATTTCACTACACTCTGACTTAATTTAGCAAAAGAATTAATAAAACCGGAAAATCGAAAGTTAATTTAGTGACTGAAGTTAATAGTGAGCTTTATTTCTGAAGCACATCGAAATTCAGTAAAATACGGTTAGTCTTGGAATACCTCAACAATCATTTCAAAAGCTACTTGAATCTACGCAGTTTAGAAATAAGAGATTTAACTTTAAACTTGAATTAAATGATTCTGAACAATTAACAATAGTAAAACTTAGTACGTACCAAGCTGAGCTGCAGTCACAGGTAAGCTAAAATACGGTAACAAAACTCGCACTCTTAATTTGTGCTTGTGTAATCTAAATATTGTAGCCAGCTATGAATACTTTAACTGAACTTTGAAATTAAAGCAGTGAAATAGAATGATGCTGGCGTTTGAATTTCAACGACACTCGGGTTCATTCCGGAAAAGGAAGGGACCCTGCTTGGTAATGAAATTGGGACAATGAGCTACAAACGTTCATGCTAAGTTGCTGTAATTTTGTGATGCAACAATTTTAAAAGTTTGAAAAGCTGAGGTCTGCCATACAGTTCTAAAACTTTACGTGCTTCTAGTCTTCCTTGTTGGTTGATTGAAGGTTTGAAGCCGTCGGTCGAGGAGGTGGTCACTCATTGTCGGCCGTCGCTGTTGCAGAAGCTGGATGTTGGTGCGCCTTCTTCTCGACACGGTCTCCAGGCGAAACGGGCTCTTGATGTGCGCCAGCTAATGCTTCCCGTCCGCGACACCATGTCAGAAACTATCATCGCAAGTCGAGCGCAATTACATGCTGCCAAACCCCGAAAGCGCGGCAACTCGTGGGAGCTTCACACCACACACCTGCTCCACTCGCTACCCCAGCCAGACTCTCCTCTGCCCGCGCTCCACGCGGCAGAGTTAACACTACCAAAGATCCTAAACACTCTGGTTCTCCACACGACCTATCGACGTTTCCGTTCGATAGCATAGTTTTCCCTAGGCAAGTCCCAGCGTAAAAATACAAATAATATTTACAAAACAACCAATTATACATCGACATAAATGAATAAATATATATATATATATATACACACAGTAAAACAATTACAATATATAAAGAGACAGAAATGTCATATCTTGAGGTAACAAAACAAGGAAAAAATTATAGTACAATAGATGGAAATAGGAGGATATGCATTTCCGGCGTTACAAAGTGCCTAGCTGAGGGTTCACCGAACCACCTTCACAATTCTCTATTATTTCAATCTCGTATAGCGCGCGGAAAGAATGAACACCTATATCTTTCCGTACGAGCTCTGATTTCCCTTATTTTATCTTTGTGATTGTTCCTCCCTATGTAAGTCGGTGTCAACAAAATGTTTTCGCATTCGGAGGAGGAAGTTGGTGATTGGAATTTCGTGAGAAGATTCCGTCGCAACGAAAAACGTCTTTCTTTTAATAATGTCCATCCCAAATCCTGTATCATTTATGTGACACTCTCTCCCATATTTCGCGATAATACAAAACGTGCTGCCTTTCTTTGAACTTTTTCGATGTACTCAGTCAGTCCTATCTAGTAAGGATTCCACAACGCGCAACAATATTCTAAAAGAGGACGGACAAGCGTAATGTAGGCAGTCTCCTTAGTAGGTCTGTTACATTTTCTAAGTGTCCTGCCAATGAAAGGCAGTCTTTGGTTAGCCTTCACCACAACATTTTCGATGTGTTCTTTCCAATTTAAATTGTTCGTAAGTGTAATACCTAGGTATTTAGTTGAATTTACGGCTTTTAGATTAGACTGATTTATCGTGTAATCGAAGTTTAATGCGTTCCTTTTATCGCTCATATGGATGACCTCGCACTTTTAGTTATTTAAGGTCAACTGCTACTTTTCGCACCATTCCGTTATTTCTGCTAAATCGTTTTGCAGTTTGTTTTCATCTTCTGATGACTTTATTAATCGATAAACGACAGCGTCATCTGCAAACGACCGAAGACGGCTGCTCAAATTGTCTCCCAAATGGTTTATATAGATAAGGAACGGCAAAGGGCCTATAACACTACTTTGGGGAACGCCAGAAATCACTTCTGTTTTACTCGATGACTTTCCGTCAGTTACAACGAACTGTGACCTCTCTGACAGGAAATCACAGATCCAGTTACATAACTGAGACGATATTCCATTAGCACGCAATTTCATTACGAGCCGCTTGTGTGGTACAGTGTCAAAAGCCTATCGGAAATCCAGAAATACAGAATCGATCTGAAATCCCTTGTCAATAGCAGTCAGCACTTCATGTGAATAAAGAGCTAGTTGTGTTTCACAGGAACGATGTTTTCTAAATCCATGTTGACTGTGTGTCAATAGACCGTTTTCATCGAGGTAATTCATTACGTTCGAACACAATATATGTTCTAAAATCCTGCTGCATATCGACGTTAACGATATAACGTTAGTGTACTGAAAGGATTTGTACACTTTTCTACATGTATACTACACACGTGAGCGAATATATTTGCTTTTTCATTTGCAAACTCCATGTGCTTTTTGTGGTGTCACCGCCAGACACCACACTTGCCAGGTGGTAGCCTTTAAATCGGCCGCGGTCCGCTAGTATACGTCGGACCCGCGTGTCGCCACTGTCAGTGATTGCAGACCGAGCGCCGCCACACGGCAGGTCTAGAGAGACTTCCTAGCACTCGCCCCAGTTGTACAGCCGACTTTGCTAGCGATGCTACACTGACAACTACGCTCTCATTTGCCGAGACGATAGTTAGCATAGCCTTCAGCTACGTCATTTGCTACGACCATGCAAGGCGCCATTACCATTTGATATTGAGATTGTAAAACCTGTACAGTCAAGAGCGATGTACACCAATTATGGATTAAAGTTAAGTATTCCAGCAGCAACGTACCTTATTGGCTATATTAATTACATTGTCATTTTCCAGACCTCACGCCAGCCTGTGTGAGCTTAAACGCGTGCATTTCGGCCTCCTCTAGCAACACGGTGTTGGTTCTTCTGCCAACAAAATACTTTTCACGCGTAACGGGGTAGCGACAAGAAGGGTATCGAGTGACGCGTTAAATTAACCATGCAACTCCGTCCAAATAAGATTCGGAAGCACAACGGTACCGACCGACCGCCGTATCGTCCTCAGACGACTTACATCAATAGATGCGGGTATGGAGGGGCATGTAATATGTACACTTCTCTGCAGATCGTTATCAGTTTTAGTGATTGGAGCCGCTACTTCTTGGTCAAGCAGTTCCTAAACTGGGCTCACCCCGCTTGCCAATAGCGCTCGGCACACCCAGACGGTAATCCATCCAAGTGCTAGCCAAGTCCGACGATGCTTAACTTCGATTGTCTTTACGGGAATCGGTGTTACAAGTGGCAAAGCTATTGCCTGAATTAACTATGCCAGTCCGTTAATAACCATGTCGACGCTGCACCGAGCAGGACAACGCCACAAGAAAAAGAAATTGATTACAGATTCTTAGTTCTACATAACTGTGCAATAGGGTGAAATTATTTTAATTTGAAAATTAAACTGTGATGCAATTTGGTTACTCGGACCTGCTGGCTTTGGTACGTTTATATTAGTGCAAAAGGTACTCCATCTACTTATAAACATCGTTTCATGGATATTACAACTGAAAATGGCCTCTAAAATTATTGTTTACACCTAACTGGCATGACATTAATATATTTGGAAGCCCTTTTTATAGTTTTTCCGCTTGCATTACATCTTGCGTAAGGCTTGCACTCGAAATAACTACAGCAGATATTGCTCCGCAAACCTGCAGCATAATTATTGCTCTCCAAATACGATCAGGACATATTTGATTACAAATACAACAGCAAAATAAATGTAGAGTGCATCTTCCACTCCGCAATAGTATGTTCGCTGTCTGAAAGTTCCTGTCACGTTATAACTGTGTGCCAAATAGAGGCTCGAACCCGAACCTCGCTTTATCTTACCGTCGGAACTACCCATGCACCGTTCACAACCTGGGCTCACAGCTCTACCTTTACCATTATCATTCTAGCGTTCCATACAGCAATCACGAGAATTTCCGCAAAATCTGAAAGTTAGGAGAGACGACAATGGAGCGCGGGTCGTGAGTCGGTCTAGGCTAGCTCAGAGTGTAAGATCATTGCCCACCAGAGACCCGGTCCGGTACACGATTACAATTAGCCATGAAGCCTTAATGTCTGAATAATAATTTTCAGAAGTTTACGTATGAAATAAAACATAAGGTTTTATCCTATCGAAGCCGTCGAAATCAATTTTTCTTGGTTCTCTTTCAAATTTAGGTGACAAGAAGTACTGAAGAATGAACTTACAACCACTCACTTAAAAGCTCTTACTTTCTCTGGCTGTGGACCGTGTGTATGTACACTCCTGGAAATTGAAATAAGAACACCGTGAATTCATTGTCCCAGGAAGGGGAAACTTTATTGACACATTCCTGGGGTCAGATACATCACAGGATCACACTGACAGAACCACAGGCACATAGACACAGGCAACAGAGCATGCACAATGTCGGCACTAGTACAGTGTATATCCATCTTTCGCAGCAATGCAGGCTGCTATTCTCCCATGGAGACGATCGTAGAGATGCTGGATGTAGTCCTGTGGAACGGCTTGCCATGCCATTTCCACCTGGCGCCTCAGTTGGACCAGCGATCGTGCTGGACGTGCAGACCACGTGAGACGACGCTTCATCCAGTCCCAAACATGCTCAATGGGGGACAGATCCGGAGATCTTGCTGGCCAGGGTAGTCGACTTACACCTTCTAGAGCACTTTGGGTGGCACGGGATACATGCGGACGTGCATTGTCCTGTTGGAACAGCAAGTTCCCTTGCCGGTCTAGGAATGGTAGAACGATGGGTTCGATGACGGTTTGGATGTACCGTGCACTATTCAGTGTCCCCTCGACGATCACCAGTGGTGTACGGCCAATGTAGGAGATCGCTCCCCACACCATGATGCCGGGTGTTGGCCCTGTGTGCCTCGGTCGTATGCAGTCCTGATTGTGGCGCTCACCTGCACGGCGCCAAACACGCATACGACCATCATTGGCACCAAGGCAGAAGCGACTCTCATCGCTGAAGACGACACGTCTCCATTCGTCCCTCTATTCACGCCTGTCGCGACACCACTGGAGGCGGGCTGCACGATGTTGGGGCGTGAGCGGAAGACGGCCTAACGGTGTGCGGGACCGTAGCCCAGCTTCATGGAGACGGTTGCGAATGGTCCTCGCCGATACCCCAGGAGCAACAGTGTCCCTAATTTGCTGGGAAGTGGCGGTGCGGTCCCCTACGGCACTGCGTAGGATCCTACGGTCTTGGCGTGCATCCGTGCGTCGCTGCGGTCCGGTCCCAGGTCGACGGGCACGTGCACCTTCCGCCGACCACTGGCGACAACATCGATGTACTGTGGAGACCTCACGCCCCACGTGTTGAGCAATTCGGCGGTACGTCCACCCGGCCTCCCGCATGCCCACTATACGCCCTCGCTCAAAGTCCGTCAACTGCACATACGGTTCACGTCCACGCTGTCGCGGCATGCTACCAGTGTTAAAGACTGCGATGGAGCTCCGTATGCCACGGCAAACTGGCTGACACTGACGGCGGCGGTGCACAAATGCTGCGCATCTAGCGCCATTCGACGGCCAACACCGCGGTTCCTGGTGTGTCCGCTGTGCCGTGCGTGTGATCATTGCTTGTACAGCCCTCTCGCAGTGTCCGGAGCAAGTATGGTGGGTCTGACACACCGGTGTCAATGTGTTCTTTTTTCCATTTCCAGGAGTGTATGTATCTATGTGTGTGTGTGTGTGTGTGTGTGTGTGTGTGTGTGTGTGTCTGTGTGTGTTCTCTCTCTTTCACAAAACCTGCACCTGATTACCATATACGTTAATCGAGTCATGCGTTATATTTGTGACAATTTCGACAAA
This sequence comes from Schistocerca cancellata, assembly GCF_023864275.1. Lineage (NCBI taxonomy): Eukaryota > Metazoa > Arthropoda > Insecta > Orthoptera > Acrididae > Schistocerca > Schistocerca cancellata. The sequence goes on from NC_064632.1 coordinate 46,910,633, forward strand.
ACTTCATGCACTGAAAATTTTATATGTGGTGTAAAAGGTAATTATCCGCAGTTCAAATTCTTAACTCGTCTTCTGAAGGGTGCACAAAACTGCTGTGAAAATGAGCCCAGAGTAGAAACAATTTTCGATAACAACGTTTTACCGTTAGGGTATTCACTCTGAGCTATGGTCAAAGACTATGATACGAAGGTCACCACAAAGACGGCCCAAGAGCAAAGGGCTTCGAAAAAATTAGGAAAATTTATTAAACTTGATATGAAGTGACTAATACTGTACTCTAGCAATTGAGATGTAAAACTCACTACGACAACGTACAAGGAGCATCTGAAAAGTTCGTTGACTGGTCTCATAAAATTAAGGAAACAAGACTTACAAACAAAATCCCTGCACTGACCTTCAAAGTAATTACCATTGGCTACGACACACTTCTGACATCTGCTGTAAAGCTGTCGGAAATCAGTAGAGAATGCTTCTTGTGGAATCGCTCGAAGTACCGTGGTCACGCGTTGTTGGATATCCACATCATTACAGGAAATGAGACCTGGTACTACCAAAATCCTACCAATACGTTTCGCGGACCAAGCTGACGTCAGTGGCATGGTGTTCATAGTCTTCTCCATCTTCCAGAACTAATCGCTGACAAAATCCAAGACTAAGACAATGTTGGTTGCCTGCTTTGACAGCGAGTACTAGATCCAGCACGAATTTTTACCCGAGGGAGGTGGGGAAGTCGACGAACACCCTGTCATTAACTGTCGCTTGGTCCCCAGATCGTATTGGTGGCACCATGTCTGAGCGTCTGTAATTGTGCCGTTATCCAGCAACGCATGACCACAGTTTGTTTGTAACTCTTGTTTCCTTTATTTTATTAGACCATTCGCCGAACTTTTCAGATGCACCTTCTATGTTCGCATTTGTCACTGCATACTATACAAAATTATTTAAATCTTGCTGTATAATAACTTTAGCTTTATAGAATAATCAAAAGTAGTTCCTGAATGTTGGAAGGTGATGGCTGTATTCTCTTTTTGCAGGTGAGTGTAGCGCTGCATTCAAGAAAGAAGACTTAAGTCTTCCGTGGCTGGATCACTGTGTCAGCTCTCTGCAAAAGGTATAACTTTTGTTTCATCATGGAAGATTTCTTCTCAGTTTAACGAACATAAAACTTCGTTCAACTTCGTTCTTGTTGAATATTGTACCAAGTCAGAGAATTACTCCAGTGGACATTGCGAGGCTTTTGCTACTGCTCGTTTCAGGCATGAAAGTAGAGTATTTAACAACAATGTACATTACCTTGTTCAAAAGTGCAAAGTCACTGTGTTTAGTATTTCGTATTTAGGAGATATGTCCGTATTGTTATTATTATTACTATTATTGTTATTATTATTATGCATGTGACCTCCTCTCAGGTACGGTAAGAGACGTCAGTATTTACCAGATATGGATATCGTATTTAATTGCGCTCCTCTTCTAAGGTTTATATTTTTAAGTTGTAAAATTAGCATCGCTCTAGGTCACTTTAATTCAGGGTCAGCTGTAAAATGAGTAAAGTTCAATGGTCTTTTCGAGTCATCATCGCAAAATACTAACACGAGCTATTTACGGAAGAATGGACTGACTGATAAAAACCGACCTTGGGTCCATGCGAGGCATCTGACCTTAGGTTAGAAATTACAGTTATAGCGTATACTAAAATTACAGTTATAGCGTATACTGATCTAAAAAATGCTTTTGACAATGTTGGCTTTAAAACTCTCTTTAAAATTCTCAAGGTAGCTGGGGTAAAATGCAAATATCGAATGGTTATCTACTACTTGTGTAGAGACCATTCTTCAGTTACATGTCTTCATGGACAGGAACGGAAGTCAGTAGTAGTGAAGGGAGTGAAAAAAGGTTGTAGCCTATTCCCTGTGTTATTTGATCTGTACACTGAGAAAGCAGTAAGGCAAACCAAACATTTATTTAGAAAGGGAATTAAAGGTTGGGAAGACGAAATAGAATTTTAAGGTTTAACGATGACACTGTAATTCTGCCATGTTTGACAAAGGACTTGAAAGATCGGTTTAAAGGAATTGGTAACGTTTTGAAAAGAGGTCATAAGACGAATATCAACAAAAGCCAAACAAGCGTAGTTCCCTAAGATGTTGCTGAGGGAATTAAATTAAGACATGAGTCTAAAACATAAAGATGTGTTTTGGTATTTGTGGAGCAAAATAACTGTCGATGGCCTAAGTAGACAAGAGAATAGCAATAGAAACAATAGCATTTCTCAAAGAAATAGTATTTCAACTTCTAATATTGATTTAAGTGTTGCGAAGACTGTTCTGGAGGTATTTTCCTCCAGGGTGGTCTTGAATGGAAGTCAAATGTGGACGATAAATTTATCAGAGTAGAACAGAAAAGACGCTCTTAAAAATGTGGTGCTGTAGCCGAATTGTGAAGGTTATATAGATACAGCGATCGGATAACAAATGGATAGGTGTTCAATCGAATCGGAGAGAAAATAATTTTATGGCACAACTTAACTTCAGGAAAAGATGGATTGACAGAATCCTGAGGCATCATGGTATAGTTAATTCAGTAATTATTGGAAGTGCAAATGGGTAAAAATTGTAGAGAGAGAAACAGGTTGAAGTGGACGTGGGGTCTAGAAGTTCTGCGGAGAAGAAAGTGCTTGCACAGAGTTAGTTTGTTAGTCAGTTTCACGTTCCACGCATCATTTTGCACGATAAATCGTAATGCTGTGAAACGAGTCATTTTACGTTCACATGGCAAATTAAATTGTAAACATGGCTACATGCTACAAAAAGATTTAATATACCGATGTGAGTCAGGATCCATATACACGACCTTTCAATCATTACAATAACATAAATTCTTCTGTGGAATATAAGGAGTTGTCAAGGAAAGCTTTTTTAGTTTGTTTTAAAAATTTACTTTGCTGTCTGTCAAAAATTTTATGTCACCGGCGGACAAGTGACCAAAATGTTTAGCTGCAGTGTTGTGCACCCCTTTTTGTCCTAAATACAAAGGTAGTGTGGAGTAATGAATGTCCTTTCTCCTTTTGGTATTATAATTATGTACATCATTGTTTCTCTGGAATTGTTGTGGATTGTTTACAACAAACTTCGTGGCGCAATAAATATACCGTGAAGCAGTAGTCAGAATGCATACCTCCTTAAACAGATGTCTACAAGATGAGCACCACATATTATTCTTACAGCAAGGTTTTGAGCAATGAAGACTTTCTTTCTTAAAGGTGAGTTACCCCATAACATGATTCCATATTGCATTATTGAATGAACATACGCAGAATACGTCAACTTGTCGATTTGTCTCTCCCTAAGATTTGGAAGCATTAGAAGTGCACATCTGGCTGAATTAAGTTGTGTTAGGAGTTTAAAAATACGCTTTTTCCAGTTTAAATTCTCATCAGTATGGACAACCAAGAATTTTGAAGTTTCCACCCTCTTTATTATTTCCTGACCACGTGTTACAATTATCACTGGTGTATTATCCCTAGATGTGCAGAACTGAATATGTTGTCTCTTTTTAAAATTGAGGGTAAGACCATTCGAAAAAAATCAGTTATGCTTTTAAGAACATTGATTACCATATCTTCCGTTTCTGTATAAGTGTTTGGATTAATTACAATACTAGTTACATCTGGAAAATGAACTAATTCTGCATGTTATATATTAGCTGGAAGATCGTTTACATATGTATGACGAACAATAGTGGACCTAATAAGATTGAGCTTTGGGGAACCCCATACATGATTTGTACCCCGTCAGAATAAGGTCTCTGAACTATATTGGTAGAGTTACTAAGTATAGATTTCTGCATTTTTTTGGTTAGATAAGATATTATCCATTGGTTAGCTATACTGTCAGTTCTATAAACTTTATTTTATGTAGGAGCATATTGTGATTAACACAGTCATGTCACTTATGTAGGTCGCAGGAAACACCAAACGCTGCTGTCTTGTTATTTAGTGCTTGTAAAATTTGGTGAGTGGAAGTGTAAATGGCATTCCCAGCAAAGCAACTCTTTTGAAATCCGAACTGTGGATTAGCTCTGGATATTATAGTTGCTCAGTTGGAATATTGCTCTAGAATACATCACACTTTCAAAAACTGTGGTAAATGATGTCAGAGTAAAGTATTGTGCTGAGCTCCATTGTACTGAAGAAGACAACGACGACGTCTTGGGATGAAAAAATGGTTCAAATGGCTCTGAGCACTATGGGACTCAACTGCTGTGGTCATCAGTCCCCTAGAACTTAGAACTAGGTAAACCTAACTAACCTAAGGACATCACACACATCCATGCCCGAGGCAGGATTCGAACCTGCGACCGTAGCAGCAGCGCTGCTCCGGACTGGAGCGCCTAGAACCGCACGACCACCGCGGCCGGCTCTCTTGGGATGAGCAATGCTTATATTTAACCTAAAACTGTATTTTCTCAGCTTTAAAGTTTGATGTTATTAAGATAGTCTTGGGCATAGTCTTATCATATTGATGCCTCTTTTCTGGTAAGCAACAATAGTTTCTGATCAGCAAAAGGAATTTACAAGATACACAGAAGAGCCAAAGAAACTGGTCAACCTGCCTAATATCGTTTAGGGTTCCCGCGACCAAGCAGAAGAGCCACAACACGATTTGGCATGGACTCGACTATTGTCTGAAGTAGTGCTGGAGGGAACTGACACCATGAATCCTGCAGGGCTGTCCAGAAATCCGTAAGAGTACGAGAGGGTGGAGATCTCTTCTGAATAGCACGTTGAGAGGCATCCCATATATGCTCAATAATATTCATGTCTGGGGGGTTTGGTGGCCAGCGGAAGTATTTCAACTCAGAAGAGCGTTCCTGGAGCCACTTTGTAGCGATTCTGGACTTGTGGGGGGTCACATTGTCCTGCTGGAATTGCCCACGTCCGTCGGAAAGCATAATAGACATGCGTGGATGCAGGTGATGAAACAGGATGCTTACATACGTCTCACGTGTCAGCATCGTATCTATACTTATCAAGAGTTCCATGTCATTACAACTGCAAACGCCTCCACCAGCTTGAACAGTCCCCTGCTGACATGTAGGGTCCATGGATTCATAAGGATGATTCAACACCTGTATACGTCCATCCGCTCGATACAATTTGATACGAGATTCGTCCGAGCGGGAAACATGTTTCCAGTCATCAACAGTCCAATGCCGGTGTTGGTGGGCCCAGGCGAGGCGTAAAGCTTTTTGACGTGAAGTCGGGTACACGACTAGGCCTACTGCTCCGAAAGCCTATACTAATGATGTTTCATTGAATGGTTCGCACGCTGGCCTTTGTTAATGACCTTTCATTGAAATCTGCAGCAACTTGTGGAAGGGTTGCACTTCTATGTCGTTGAACGATTCACTTCACTCGTCGTTGGCCCCGTTCCTGCAAGAACGTTATCCGGCCGCAGCGAAGTCGGAGATTTGATGTTTTACCGGATTCCTGATATTCACGGTACACTCGTGAAATGGTCGCAAGGGAAAATCCGCACCTCATCACTACCTCAGAGACAATGTACCCCATCGCTCGTGCGCTGACTGTATAACGACGTACAAACTCATTCAAATCTTGATAATCTGCCATTGTAACATCAGTAACCGATCTAGTAACGGCACGCTGTCGTGACTTCATAAGGCCTCTTGCCTCGGTGTGACGTAGGTTTGTAACGGTAACACCGACCCCTCAAACAGCAATCGATGCTAGGAATTTTCGAGAAATAGTGACCGTGATATAGCATAATTGGAACAGAACACTCAAACTTGGATTCGTTTTCGAAATATTCCAGCAGAATATAACCAATAGTAAACAGGAGGGTCTGGAACATACGTTCCCCAGCACAAAAGCACGTAGTAAGATTACCTATTTTAATATCGGTCGCTAACGTAATTAGGCATTCTTGTCTCAAGCAATATAATAAAGCAGAACGCATCGCTAAGGCTAACCCAACCATCCTTGACACATACACACACTAAACTCTTTCTTTATAGCTGTTCACACATACAACACAGTGACCTGACCTTGCAGATAGATGTACTACTAACGTGGAAGTCAGACAAACAAATGGCCAATGAGATAGCAAACAGTAACATATGCTTCTCGACAACTTGTACCTTAAATGAACTAGATGCAGCAGTTTCTAGAACGAATTACCAACCAACATGAAACTAGTAGCTATACTAAACAGGGAAGAGCAGGAAATGAGTATGTTTTAATTCAGGGGCTCTGTCACTGATCATACTCTATAACATCATTGCTTAGTGCAGGGTCTCCATGCATGTGCATTAACCAACTTGCATTAAAATGCCTAACACCGTATATATTTCTTAAGGTCGGTTTGAAGCAGTTAAACAGAATGCAAATTTAACTACACTGGCTCTGAAGGAGCCTTTGTTTTGCTTCATTAACTAACTTGAAGAACCATGCTGATTAACAAAACTACACAAGTATGCATGAAAAATAGTAAGTATCCTCATCAATAATTATTAAGTAAATCACAACAAACTATAACTCTTTAAATAACAAATGTTCTTTGTTAAGCAGTCTTTCAACCTAATCAAAATAGAGTTGGTTTCTAAAATGCCAACATAACATTAAATTCAAGTTCTAATAATTTCTCATGAAATGAACACTGATAAAACTTTCTAATTTTGATTAAAGTGCATAAATGCTACAATTAATAATCCTTTTCACTTCACATCAACTTCAGTATTTTCAGGCAGTAAGGCAAATTATTTAAGGAAATTACTGCAGATTGATTTATAAATGGACTGGAAGTGGAGTATATCTGAAACTATAAAACTGAACTTTAAACATTATAACTCCACACATTAGAAAGAAATCACAGCTATTTTTACAGTTGTCTTTCCGTAACAAATTAAGACACTCGTGATTAAATTCACTAGGACAGGATTCCTGTCCAAGTTTGTGATTTGGGATAATGACGGGCGTAAGATAGAGTTTTTAGCTACATAACGATTATTATTAAAACCAACGAATTTTCACAAATACCTGGTCCATTTACAGAGTACCAAACATAAACAATTTAGTGGAAAGTTGGCGATACTGGTTTCATAATTTGCAGTGACTGTTGACATGGCCGTCATCGCAGTACTGTTGGCATCGCCCTGTTGCATATCATCTTGGCGTCGGAGTTATATAGGGCCAGAAAACCATGCCATTATAATAGTGTCACCAAATGCAGCATCCGAGGCTCATAAATACTGCTCGTAAGTTCTTCTGGCCTCAAAACGCCAAGAATATGAGCCACAATGATTCGCTACTGCTAGTGAGCTGTTGACTACAGAACTGCTCAGCCCACACTCCTTACCTGTCACAAAGGACGAGTTACCACTTGTGCGCCAACCACACCATTTCCGCTCCGCCAGGCTGCTTCCGTAGCTGCGGGTCTTCCCCACATCTTCTACATTCGACTCTACGTTCCCTAACAATGGACCAAGACATTTCTAGAACATTATATAACAATCATACCAGTAGTTATTTAAATTCAAAAGTACAGTTTACATGACATCGTTCAAAAGTACACTCTTCCGAAGTAAGAGTGATTTCAGGTGTGCCGCAGGGGAGTGTCATACGACCGTTGCTATTCACAATATACATAAATGACCTGGTGGATGACATCGGAAGTTCACTGAGGCTTTTTGCAGATGATGCTGTGGTGTATCGAGAGGTTGTAACAATGGAAAATTGTACTGAAATGCAGGAGGATCTGCAGCGAATTGACGCATGGTGCAGGGAATGGCAATTGAATCTCAATGTAGACAAGTGTAATGTGCTGAGAATACACAGAAAGATAGATCCTTTATCATTTAGCTACAAAATAGCAGGTCAGCACCTGGAAGCAGTTAATACCATAAATTATGTGGGAGTACGCATTAGGAGTGATTTAAAATGGAATGATCATATAATGTTGATCTTCGGTAAAGCAGATGCCAGACTGAGATTCATTGGAAGAATCCTAAGGAAATGCAATCCGAAAACAAAGAAAGTACGTTACAGTACGCTTGTTCGCCCACTGCTTGAATACTGCTCAGCAGTGTGGAATCCGTACCAGATAGGGTTGATAGAAGATATAGAGAAGATCCAACGGAGAGCAGCGCGCTTCGTTACAGGATCATTTAGTAATCGCGAAAGCGTTACGGAGATGATAGATAAACTCCAGTGGAAGACTCTGCAGGAGAGACGCTCAGTAGCTCGGTACGGGCTTTTGTCAAAGTTTCGAGAACATACCTTCACCGAAGAGTCAAGCAGTATATTGCTCCCTTCTACGTATATCTCGCGAAGAGACCATGAGGATAAAATCAGAGAGATTAGAGCCCACACAGGGGCATACCGACAATCTTTCTTTCCACGAACAATACGAGACTGGAATAGAAGGGAGAACCGATAGAGGTACTCAAGGTACCCTCCGCCACACACCGTCAGGTGGCTTGCGGAGTATGGATGTAGATGTAGATGTAACCGAAATAGGTAAACATAGTCCAAAAATTTCCATGGCAGATACAATACTCTACATAAGCAACAGTTCATTCTGACATATAAATATCGATACAGATAGAAAATAGGGCGGAAATAGGTGTTACAAGTTAAGCACCCTATACTGCTGCTCCTACAGCTGCCTATGGATTTTGTTTCTTCTCTTTTCGAATTTTCTTTCCGGTGTCACTGACTTTTGGACTTCCTGCTTCTTTTCCGCAGCGGCTTATTTTGCCTGTTGACATATCTCTGTATATGAATAAGCATGCCTATACCAGTTTCTTTGGCGCTTCAGTGTAATGTCCCAATTACAATTAATGCTGTATCGCGTATTTACGACACACTGCACTTAATATAGGATCTGTGTTATACTAGTATAGATACTGAAATGATACCACAGAACTATCTCATTACTTGCTAAAACGAAATAGATTACGTTTAACCATTTAATGAAACAAAAAAAAAATGCTCAGCAGCTTAGTTGTTCTACCTGGCACCGGGGAGAACAAAGACGCCCGGAACCACGGTACAAAGCTTTTGACCTGTTTAACACCAGGGACGGTGGCGAGTCCGGGTGCAAGCAAGGTTGCCTACCTCCCCCCATGCTTTGTGCTGGGCGGTCTGTCTGTATCGAAGCGCTACCCTTGCAAGCAGCGGGGAGCGCACAGTATATTCAATTTGCTCGCTGGACCGCCTCCCTTGTGTGTCTTGCCTGCTGCCTTGCCTTGATTCCCCGGCAAAATCAGCGGAGATTTCACTGCCGAGTGCAGTCCATTTCATTCTGACAAGCCCGGAATCGGGCAGAACGATTGGCGAATTATCCTTTTTTCCCCCGCGGGGTGCCTGCCTTCCCAGAGATGGGCGTCCCCTGCTCTCGAGGGATGGTGTAGTCCGCAGATATTGGAGACGACACACATAACGGCGGAGCTATCGGAATTCTGTTCCGCAGTCACCGGTGGGAGCCAGAGCGAGAAAACGTATATGGCACGAGTTCTGCATAACGGAAAAATATTATTTGTGGCGAATACTGGCCAAACGGCAACACCAGGGTCTCCTCTAAATCTTCGCTTATATTCTGCTTCTCGTTTTACGTACGACTTTGAACAAAAGAAAATAAGGAGACGTCACCCGTCGTAATGCAAACGGTTATAGTAACAACCAGTAAACCTCGCGATTCATTAAAATAACCGATCTCCCACGTATCATAAAGCTTCAAACGTCTGATTACATTACAAATATGTTAATGTGCTAAATATATAACGTTAATGTGCTAAATATATAACGTTAAGCACGTAATCGAGAATAAGTTTAGAGAAGATTTGAAAAATTGTTCTTAAGTTTTCTGAAAGTCGCCAAGGATTCTCGTCATGAAATATTGGATGAATAGAGTCTGGGTAACTTGCTTCCACTTTAAAGAAAAGCAAGTCATTCATCTATCTCGGTGTTTATGACGTCAAATCTCCTAAACTACGTTTCGTGCAACGTATGTAGATTTGTCATCGAAGTATACCGTGAATAGAGTTACTGCTAAAGAAATAATAAATTAAAACGTCCGGCCTGGTGGTGAAATTTTACTGCTTGAACAGCAAATGTAGTAAGCGATAAACTTTTTTCCTTTGATCATTATGTCGGAGGCGTCAGCGAGAAAATGTTTCGTAATGGTTTGAAAATACGTGTTTAGGTTGTTGGAAGTTACATTGAGTTTTTCTCTATCGTGTGCAGTTTCTTCCGAATGTCAAATCCGTTTTTGTCACGGAAATAAGCTATAATTAATTGAAATAAATTTCAGTCCCATGCAACAGAGAAACTTTCTTCTCTATGTGTGTTTTGATCTCTTTGTTTGTCAATCTAGTATTAGCTATCATAAACGAAAGTCCCCTATCTGCCTTGTATTGCCACCTACTGAGTTTTCGTGCAGTTTCGAAGAAAGAGAATTGATGCTAAACTTTAATGGCAGTTATTACTGTATTGTGTCTTATGCTTATGTGCCGTTTGTGATATACTAGCATATTCTGTCATAAACTTCTGTATAAAATGTATAGACAATGTGTAAATAACCCCGGCAAGTGGTCTTAAAAGGTTGGGAAATATACTATGTAAAACCAAGGGCATAATCTTACTGCTGTAGTTAAGAAGGCATATCAATTGTATTTTGACTGAAGAGTTAGGTACAAAGATAAGGTTTTTACTCTTCATCTTTATTGTGGCACATGCTCAAGTAACTTGCGTAAGTGGCTACAGGTTTCTCCAGCATCAATGCAATTTATGGCAATAATGGCGTGGCGTGGCATGAACAGTAAGATTCCACCGACTATTATTTTTGTATACTATAGTGACATCAATGATTTGTTCGCAGCACTGCATCATATTTACAACTCCGAAGAATGGAGAACCTTCATTGATTCCGCGAAATCAAGTTTAAAGGCAGTCCTCCTTCGAAATGGAAAAAAAAATATATAACTGTGTTCCAGTCGGATACTCTATTATACGAGACTTATCAAAAGTGAAACATGGACGGTAAATAGTTTGGACAAGAAGAGAATAGAAGCTTTCGAAATGTGGTGCTACAGAAGAATGCTGAATATTAGATGGGTAGATCACATAACTAATGAGGAAGTATTGAACAGGATTGGGGAGAAGAGAAGTTTGTGGCACAACTTGACCAGAAGAAGGAATCGGTTGGTAGGACATGTTCTGAGGCATCAAGGGATCACTAATTTAGTATTGGAGGGCAGCGTGGAGGGTAAAAATCGTAGAGGGAGACCAAGAGATGAATACACTAAGCAGATTCAGAAGGACGTAGGTTGCAGTAGGTACTGGGAGATGAAGAAGCTTGCACAGGATAGAGTAGCATGGAGAGCTGCATCAAACCAGTCTCAGGACTGAAGACCACAACAACAACATCAAACTATTCGAGATTTGTACCATTTGTGTACAATTTGTTGTGTATAACAGGCAAGCGTGTGCAGATCTGAAAGGTGATAGACTATTGAGTGGTATGCAACCAGTTTTCACAAAGTACTACTGCCTTCTGTACGAATGGGACAGTCACAAAAAGAAAGTACATTCCATACATAAAGAATGGCTTAAGCGTTAGTAAACACTGGAGATATATGACTTCCACCACCACTGCATAATAAAATAGGGTTAATGAAGATATCTTTTAAAACACTGGACAGAGAACGAGAAACTTTTGCACACTAGAGGTTTCGAAATATCAGCGGTGGAAAGATTAAAGGGAGTGAGTATTTATTGGCACCACAAATACGATAGCTTATCCAAAATATTCATTTGATCAACTCGTTAAGTAAGGCCGTAAAAGATGCATGGAATACCTCAAGTCAGTGTGTTCGCATTTTCTTAGAAATCACACATCTGACGATTATAAAGAGATTGTGAATAACGTAATAAGATGTTTCCAACATAAGAAGTTCATGTCACCAAGTTACGTTTCCTTGATTGCCATCTTGATTTTTTCGCTCAGTGACGAACAAGGGGAACGTTTTCAGCAGGACGTTGTAGTAATGCAGAAGCCGTATGTGGGGCGGTGCAACAGTAGCGTGTTGACAGAATGTTGTTGGTCCTTAAAGACGTTGCAGAACAAACGATAAGAAATGTCCTTCTAAAGTTATCTTTGGCTGAACTACTTGTCTTTACAAGGTTCCGAAATTATGCATCAATCTTTTCTGTCTATACAAATAAAAATCAGCTGCCGCATCTATGAAAGGTTATCACTGGAGAACGGTTCAACCGATTTGGCAACCAAAGGTTGCGGTAGTAATTGTCAGGACAGTGTTTGTCTGGTAGAAAATCTTTGGAAAATCCACCCCAAGTATAAAATTTAGATGGTGCTTTTGTATGAAAATCTCAATGAAACAAATGTGACGGTCGGTTTAAGAGTTCTTCAGTACTATGTTTTCATAACAATAATAAATTCTAAATAGAATACTGATATTTTCAGAAAAGGAATACAATTGAAAGTGGTATTTCAATGTGTTCTCGGCGGTGATCAGATTTCTGATGTGTTGTAAAGTCTGAAATGATGTTAGTTTGTGGTAATTTGGTGTGACGCAAACATTCGATTGATTTAAATTCGTCGTTTTCTACTTTGGAAAAAAATGCCACCAGTGAGGCGTCAAAATACCGGTCAGCCTACATGCCACAAAAGCCACCTACATTATCGTTGAGTGAATGAGACATACGAAGAGCGTAGACAGCGTTTCGAGGCAAAGCTCGGGGAGGAAATGGACGTAAAGAAGTCGGAGGATGAATGGGACAGAGAAATGAGGGAGGAGAAGATGGATGGAGAGAGAGTATGGGATAACAGATGTACAGACATAGGACGGAGAAGAGTGGACAAAGGAGAAAGATGGAGAGGGGTAGAGAGAGGTAGAAAGGAGGAGTTTAGGACATGTATTCACTTTCCATGTACACATATTTTGCAATTACGGAGCATTGCCAGCTTGGCTAGCTTTTCATAAATAATAAAGCATTCCTTTTGGAAAAACGATATGACAAGGAAAATTTTTATTTTTCAAATACTTATTCCCCAGAACCATGACAAGTGAAAAATCATAATTTGTTCAGAAGGTGGACAAAAAGTTAATATGCTTTGTGTAATGATAATTAAAGAAAAAAAACGATCATATGGGGTATGAAACCATGTGTGTGATGGAACTGAGATTTTATTGCCATGGAGGATGCAGCATCTTATCTTGAGTGGACAGTTTCTGGCACAAATAGACGTAACTTGAGGCTTGCCTTAGGGGAATGTACTGGGACCGTAGTTGTCCTAATTACTTCAACTCATCTTCATCGCAAAGGCGTGCAAGTCGCTGAACTGGCGACAACTAGAGAGACTTTTCGATTGAGGATCCATGACGTGATTAGCCCTATCGGGGTAGTCCCACAGGCTCTATATTGGGTTTGAATCCGGGGAGTATGGTGGCCAGGGGAATACGGTAAACTGATCCAGGTGCTCCTCTAAACACCGGCGCACATTTCTACCTGTGTGACTGGTTGCATTATTCTGGTGCTAGATGTCATTTTGCAGAGGAAGGCAAACTGTATGTAGGGGTGGACATGGTCGCACAATTCTATTGATCCACTGTGCCTTCCAGAATGACGAGATCACCCAGGCAACGCCACGGAAACTTTCTCCAGACAGTAATGTTCCCTCCTCCGGCATTGTCGCTTCCGAAAGGGTGTTTACTTTCAGATGTTTCGGACTATAAAATGTGATTCATCTGAAAAGGCAGCCTGTCGCCACTCAGTGGGCGTCCAGTTATGGTTGTGGCGTGCAGATTTCAGACTAGGTCGCCGCTGGACAACAGTCAGGGTGGCCGCATGAAGTACACTACTGGCCATTAAAATTACTACACCACGAAGATGACGTGCTACAGACGCGAAATTCTACCTACAGGAAGAAGATGCTGTGATATGGATATTATTAGCTTTTCAGAACATTTACACAAGGTTGGCGCCGATGGCGACACCTACAACGTGCTAACATGAGGAAAGTTTCCAACCGATTTCTTATACACAGACAGCAGTTGACCGACGTTGCCTGGTGATACGTTGTTGTGATGCCTCGTGTAAGGAGGAGAAACGCGTACCATCAAGTTTGCGACTTTGATAAAGGTCGGATTGTAGCCAATCGCTATTGCGGTTTATCGTATCGCGACATTGCTGCTCGCGTTGGTCGAGATCCAGTGACTGTTAGCAGAATATGGAATCAATGGGTTCAGGAGGGTAATACGGAACGCCGTGCTGGATCCCAACGGCCCCGTATCACTAGCAGTCGAGATGACAGGCATCTTATCTGCATGGTTGTAACGGATCGTGCAGCCACGTCTCGATCCCTGAGTCAACACATGGAACGTTTGCAAGACAACAACCATCTGCACGAACAGTTCGACGACGTTTGCAGCAGCATGGACTATCAGTTTGGAGACCATGGCTGACGCTGCATCACAGACAGGAGCGCCTGCGATGGTGTACTCGACGACGAACCTGGGTGCACGAATGGCAAAACGTTATTTTTTCGGATGAATCCAGGTTCTGTTTTCAGCATCATGATGGTCGATTCCGTGATTGGCGAAATCGCGGTAAACGCACATTGGAAGCGTGTATTCGTCATCGCCATACTGGCGTATCACCCGGCGTGATAGTATGAGGTGCCATTGGTTACACGTCTCAGTCACCTCTTGTTCGGATTGACGGCACTTTGAACAGTGGACGTTACATTTCAGACGTGTTACGACCCGTGGCTCTACCCTTCATTCGATCCCTGCGAAACCCTACATTTGAGCAGGATAATGCACGACCGCATGTTGCAAGTCCTGTACGGGCCTTTCTGGATACAGAAAATGTTCGACTGCTGCCCTGACCAGCACATTCTCCAGATCTCTCACCAATTGAAAACGTCTGGTCAATGGTGGCCGAGCAACTGGCTCGTCACAATACACCAGTCACTACTCTCGATGAACTGTGGTATCGTGTTGAAGCTGCATGGGCAGCTGTACGTGTACACGCCATCCAATCTGTTTGACTCAATGCCCAGGCGTATCAAGGCCGTTATTATGGCCGGAGGTGTTTGTTCTGGGTACTGATTTCTCAGGATCTATGCACATAAATTGCGTGAAAATGTAATCGCATGTCAGTTCTAGTATAATATATTTGTCCAATTAATACCCGTTTATCATCTGCATATCTTCTTGGTGTAGCAATTTTAATGGCCAGTAGTGTAGACGCCTGCTGTGGAGACACATAAGCAGCAACGTGACGGTCGTTGAGGTGACACTGTTGCTTCATCTGGGCGATTTAGCTGCTCAACAGTTGCACTTCTATTCACCTGTACACATCTTCGCAGCTGTTATTGGCCCCTGTCATCTATGGCCTGTGGTGCAGTCCGGTTGCCTCGTCGTCCGTTTCTGATAGCGCCATTTAGCCATGCATTGCAAATCTTAATCACGGTGACACGTGAAAGGTTTACAGACTTCGGAAATACTTCTGCCCTTGGCCCGAAAGCAAATGATAATGCCTTTTTGGACGTCCGATAAATCGCTCCGTTTCCGCATTGCGACAACGACTAACTGTTTCCCATGTCCCCCGTACACGCTTTATATATCCTCTCTGTGGGGGGTTTTAGCACGTGACATTGAACACAGGCAGTGGTCACATTAATGGGACTGGCTCGTGTAGTACGAACTAAAAAACGTCGGGATACGATACAGCTCCCCTACGTGTCACTTTCTAGGGGATCGTGTAGTACGAACTAAAAAACGTCGGGATACGATACAGCTCCCCTACGTGTCACTTTCTAGGGGCCCCCAAAGACAAGATAAAACCACTTACTGCGCTCGCAGGCGCAATTAAAACAGCCATTCGTTCCGTTTTGTACGTTTGTAGATGTAGAGTAAAATACATTCGACTCTTTTTCCTTATGACAACTCCCAAAGCTGTTCTCGACCAAAATCTACTCGCGCTACTGTAGTGCTGATGAAGGACCCACCAGTAACAAAAGTAATTTAGACAGCGTGTCTAGAACCGTCACGGAGCTCGACAGCATCCACTATGGATGAAATTCATTAAATTCAGTCAGCACTTACAAAGAAAGACAAAAAAAATGGTTCAAATGGCTCTGAGGACTATGCGACTTAACATCTGAGGTCATCTGTCGCCTAGAACTTAGAACTAATTAAACCTAACTAACCTAAGGACATCACACACAAACATGCCCGAGGCAGGATTCGCACCTGCGACCGTAGCGGTCGCTCGGCTCCAGACTGTAGCGCCTAGAACCGCACGGCCACTCCGGCCGGCAGAAAGACATAACATCACTGTAGATATATTCCTTTCCACGATATGATGTCGTAGCTACTTACATTTGATTTGTATGCCGTCAGGTATGTAAGTAAAATTAAAATTTAACCTACACAATATCAGTACAAGAGAGGAATTTGTTGATCAGTTAAGGTACACAGGTGTCAGTAGTAGTAGCAGTAGCAGTAGTTTTATTCATCCGTACATCTTTTTCACAAAAATACTGAGCACGTTTCGAAATTATATCTTAAGACGAACAAAAACAAAGTAATTCAAATATACAGACATTAACAGAATCACTGATCTAGTGTGACAATGATGGGATAAGTGGTCGGCCGCGGCATTATAGTAGGAAATATCCCGACTTTTCCTGATATAACTTAGGAAACCACGGGAAACCGAAATCAGGATGGCTAGATGAAGACTGCAGCCTCCACAGTTTCGAATGCAAGGTCACTCTGTTTGGAACAGTGTTACCTTGTTTAGCTTACCCCTAGTCCACACCACTGTTTTATAAAAAAAGTTATTTGTAAAACAATAAACTGGTAGCCAAGATCGCAGGAATTCTTTTTATTCCATTCCTGCGATCTTGGCTACCAGTTTATTGTTTTACAAGCATCTAGATCACTTCCACATGAGAACAATGTGCTCCAAACAAAGTTACATATAATGAGCAAGACTAGTGCTGGTCTGTTCACCCATTTCTCACTCCCAGTCACTGCATACGGTACAACAACTATGCACACATTGTTTGATAACAATACGTACAGTATCATCTGATGTCAGCACCATTTTGTGCACTGCAATTTCTCATTTATGACACTGAAAACTTGACTAAGCATGCCTCTGCAACGATTAAGATTTGAGCTCAGAAAGAGGGTAAGGTGTTAGTATTACACAATGGGTAGCTTTGAGAGTACGTTTTTCCAGAAAAGGAGAGAGAGAGAAGGAAATATATAGTGTGAAAGTCTTTTGTTGAATGTTATGTGTACTATTATCGTTATTATTATTATTATAATATATTTGTGTTATATTTCTTACAAAACCCCTACTCTTTGTCAATTAAATAATCCTTCACTGTACAGAATGTATGACTTAACTGGTATTTTTTAATTTCCTTTTAAGTAAGGTTGTTTTAGCAATTGATTTACTCTCCTTTGGTAATTTATTTAATTTATTGTAGAGTTTTATTCTTTGGTAGAAAATGTTGTATTGAGATTTATGTGTATTCTTTCTAGAATATCTAGGTTCGGTCTAAATCTTGTTCCATGACCATGGACAGAGCTGTTTGTGCACTAATTATCAGTGCTATTTTCGATGCATTCTTTCATTGTTACAATGAGGGAAATTTATTTGGTTTCTTGTGGTAGGTATGTTCGATACATAAAGTTGGGAGGATATTCTTCATTTCACGATTTACGGTTGTTACGTGATATACCTGAAATGTTTCACAACAGCGTGTTTACAAATACCATGAGTGACTCTCTTTAGTAGCACCTTCTCTCTCTCTCTCTCTCTCTCTCTTTCTAATACCGTCTCTGATGATAATGGTCTCGTTATCGATGTGCGTTAATTCTGAATATCCCTTCCTTCTTTCTTTAATAACTTGAAAAGACAACTAGTTTACGCAGTCCATATTGCTTCTACATTGTGGGCACACACACATTAACGCACGCTCACAAAATTGAGAAGACATTGCATAAATTAATGCACGATTTACTTTATTGGTGAAGAGTCGATCACGAGTCGGTGGCTAGCCAATAAACTCGCGAGAAAATTGGAACGGTCAACATCCCGCCCGCATGTGCTGATGCGTTGCATATGACACTCCTGCTATAATTTATATGCGTAAACAACGGTGTTTCATCTCAGCGCAGATGATGGGCTGGCGGCCAAACAGCGGCGCAACAATTTAAACTGTAAAATCAGATATACGACGCTGTTCCGTTTATCTGGCTGTAAATATTGGTATCTGCTATGAAAGCGGTTACGTTGCCGTCGATACATGGAGAGGCGAATTCGTTCACCGAACAGTCAACTGTATAAATTTATAACTCATGTTCTCATCCGATAAGACACAATTAAAGACCACTATCAGCGTAAAGGTTCCTTCATAGGTGATGTTTGTTTGGAACGAGAGGAAACTACTATTTTAACACACTCTTCTGCGCCGAGCGTCAACGTGTTGTGTGGTGGTCTGTAACGAAAAATCTATGGCCTGTTCTCCACCTCCAGATAGTCCACACATGGATGTAGTTTTTTTGTACGTGAGGCTGGAGTATTAGTATTTAAGATTTGCGGTGGTAGAAACGAATAAAACCATTTAGTGCAACTCATATGCCATATTTACCTTACTGACGAAAGTTTATGTTTTTTTTTTTTTATAAAATACGATCACAAAATAGCTTTAAACTGCAGTACTACGAATCATTTCGTCCTCAATAGCCCGAGAATGCCTCAGTTCAATACATGTCATCCCAAAAAACCTCACATTGAAACGTCTATGAATTGTTCATACTCTAAATCACTGTAAAATGTTCACCCTTATTTGACTGAAATCAACGCCAACTACTACGGTGGAACATTTTAGATTTGTAAACAGCGGATTTGCTGCCGTTTACACTACTCACTACTCCCGTATCAAACCGCGATCTAACTCAAAAAACCCTTGGTTGTAAATTTACGAAAATACGATAAATCCGGAGTTGATAATAATAATAAAAAGAAATACGTATGCATAGTAATCCTCATTGTCTGCGTGATGATTTCATTGTTGAGATCATTTTTTGAATAGTGGTAGTTGTTTACTTAAAAAACATTGAAATAGCATGAGAATGTTAATATCTCAAAACCTTACTGTAAGACACGCCTACTGCTTCAGGTTGCATGTTGTGTGATGATGATCAAATTTTATGCAAAATTATGTCACAGGCTTCATCTTCTACCCCTGGGCATTTTGTGTGTTACGGTTGAAGACCCCCAATGAAAACACTCCTCACTGGCCTTCATTTGAGGCCTTCAATTTTGTAATAGCACGATTCTATAAATTATTAGTTTCGAATATTCATAAATTTAACATAATTTCCGCAATTGTAATGTCTAAAGACCTGCTGACTGATATTTTAAAAAGCAGGTCTTACAGAATACAATTTTACATGTACTAGCACATTGTTCCACATTACTAGCAAAATTTGTTTTGAGAAATAAAACAAGGGTAACAACAAGATGTTACAAATAGAATTAAATTATCTGTAGAAAAAGGAGTGTTAAAATAATAATAAATGTTAGAATTAGGTAGGAAATAATAGAAACTTAGGAAAGGGACGATCTACAAATTTCTCTTACTGTTAAGACAGAATATAACATATTAATTATGCTTCGTGTTACTATTCCATATGGGAGGGCCTCGACAGAAACATCGAGTTTGTCCCACCTGGAGTACAGCATTATGTCTTCTTACATTACTAAATGAAAGAATTTATGAGTGACTCTGTATTTGTTTCTACCGCCTAAGAAAATAGTACCACTTATTATATCTTTTAAGTGCTTTCAAGGGCGTACCCATCACTCTATTTGTGTTGTTAAAACTAGACGTAGTTCTACTTGTTGTATGTATGCAGTTATTTTGTGTGCTTGTCTGCATGGCCCGTACCATGAACGGGAGGGAAGCCACGTAAGTTTAAGTTCGGGCCTCGCCTCCCCGAACGGCGTATTCCTTTGATGTAATGATTGTCTCATTGCTTATATTAGTAATTCTTCTTCACATTATTTAGCTATCAAATCTAAAAGGCAGTTTAGATACATGGGCCAGTCACGTGCTATGTTTACTTTTGTTACAATTATCTTATTTATCTATTTTAGGCATCATACTCCTTGTGGTATGAGTCTGTGTCTGATGTTGTTGTGTTTGTGTCATCTACATCAGTGTCTTTGGATGTGTCTGAGTTTGTGTCCTCCCACGGATCCTGTTCTCGTATCTGCTGTGTGTCTGTTCGAGATCTGTCGCATCACAGATGAGGCGTTTACATCAAAATAATTATTTACAAACTTTGCGAGACGTTCTTTTTACTTTCTGAAACCGACAGTTCTTTTTCGCGGAAGTATAGTATACAGGGTGTAACGGGTGTAAGTGCAGAAATATCCATTGGTGACTGAGGACGGTGTATTGAACAACATTAAATCGGTATTTACGTCATATGCAGACTAATGATTATAGCTATTACGAATAGAATGTTTTCAGGTTGGTTAGTACCTGCAAGTACAGGGTTATTACAAATGATTGAAGCGATTTGACAGCTCTACAATAACTTTATTATTTGAGATATTTTCACAATGCTTTGCACACACATACAAAAACTCAAAAAGTTTTTTTAGGCATTCACAAATGTTCGATATGTGCCCCTTTAGTGATTCGGCAGACATCAAGCCGATAATCAAGTTCCTCCCACACTCGGCGCAGCATGTCCCCATCAATGAGTTCGAAAGCATCGTTGATGCGAGCTCGCAGTTCTGGCACGTTTCTTGGTAGAGGAGGTTTAAACACTGAATCTTTCACATAACCCCACAGAAAGAAATCGCATGGGGTTAAGTCGGGAGAGCGTGGAGGCCATGACATGAATTGCTGATCATGATCTCCACCACGACCGATCCATCGGTTTTCCAATCTCCTGTTTAAGAAATGCCGAACATCATGATGGAAGTGCGGTGGAGCACGATCCTGTTGAAAGATGAAGTCGGCGCTATCGGTCTCCAGTTGTGGCATGAGCCAATTTTCCAGCATGTCCAGATACACGTGTCCTGTAACGTTTTTTTCGCAGAAGGAAAAGGGGCCGTAAACTTTAAACCGTGAGATTGCACAAAACACGTTAACTTTTGGTGAATTGCGGATTTGCTGTACGAATGCGTGAGGATTCTCTACCACCCAGATTCGCACATTGTGTCTGTTCACTTCACCATTAAGAAAAAATGTTGCTTCATCACTGAAAACAAGTTTCGCACTGAACGCATCCTCTTCCATGAGCTGTTGCAACCGCGCCGAAAATTCAAAGCGTTTGACTTTGTCATCGGGTGTCAGGGCTTGCAGAAATTGTAAACGGTAAGGCTTCTGCTTTAGCCTTTTCCGTAAGATTTTCCAAACCGCCGGCTGTGGTACGATTAGCTCCCTGCTTGTTTTATTCGTCGACTTTCGCGGGCTACGCGTGAAACTTGCCCGCACGCGTTCAACCTCTTCTTCGCTCACTGCAGGCCGACCCGTTGATTTGCCATTACAGAGGCATCCAGAAGCTTTAAACTGCGCATACCATCGCCGAATGGAGTTAGCAGTTGGTGGATCTTTGTTGAACTTCGTCCTGAAGTGTCGTTGCACTGTTATGACTGACTGATGTGAGTGCGTTTCAAGCACGACATACGCTTTCTCGGCTCCTGTCGACATTTTGTCTCACTGCGCTCTCGAGCGCTCTGGCGGCAAAAACCTGAAGTGCGGCTTCAGCCGAACAAAACTTTATGAGTTTTTCTACGTATCTGTAGTGTGTCATGACCATATGTCAATGAATGGAGCTACAGTGAATTTATGAAATCGCTTCAATCATTTGTAATAGCCCTGTACATGTGGCAAGGAACCTCAAATCGAGAAATCCACTGACTTAGATAAGGGGCAGGTTGTTGTGGACCGCAGCGACTGGAGACGAGCATCTGGAAACGGCTAAGTTGGTCGTCACTTGGCGTGCTTCTGTCGTGAGCACCTATGGAGAGTGGTTTACATCACAGATCGTGGAGGTCGGAGGCTTGCCCGCTCTGATAAGTAGGATGGACGGGGATCTGACGTAGATCGGACGACAATGTGCCACGCTGGTGCACGAACAAGTGTTTCGGAGAACACCTTTCAGCGGATATAGGTGAACAGGTTAATCACCAGCAGGTGACAACTACGTGTTCCATGGCAGATCCAATAATGTCGTCAAGCTGGTTCGCGGTGGACATGGTACCATCAAGACTGCACCGTGGATCAATGGAAACGTATCATTTAGACGAACGAATCACGTTTCTTCTTACACCAGGTCGATGGTCGTGTCTGGATAAACCCTCATCTAGGCGAACGCCTGCTGGGAAGACCAACCACTCCACGGACGCAGACCGGCGGACGTAGTGCGAGGGCCGTTCAGTAAGTAATGGTCCACATGTTTTTTAGTAAGCCATTGGAAATAAAATGAGAGTTGCCCGGGCAGGTCCGGCCGCCTTGGTTCAAGTCTTACTACATTCGACGCCACATAGGGCGACCTGCGCGCCGGATGGGGATGAAATGATGATGAAGACACCGCAACATCCAGTCCCTGAGCGGAGAAAATCCCGACCCAGCCGGCAATCGGCCCCTTAAGGACGGCAGTCGGTCATGCTGACCATTCAGCTATCGGGGCGGACAATAAGCCATTAATATACATAGACAAACGTCCCGGTTGCTCCTTCACATTTGGTGTTGGTGTTGGTTCTGTGCGCCGGTGAAGTTTCGAACCGTTCTGGCGGATTGCGGAACCGTAGTACAGTGTCAGAATGGCGTCTATACGGGGTGTCCCAGCTATCTTGTCCACACAAAATATTTCTGGAACAATAACAGCTATTGGAAAACAACATTCACCGGTATCAATGTAGGGCTGGGGCCCATGAATGTACATATTTGGAAACATTCTAAAACGAAAGCATATGTGTTTTTTTAACACAAACTTAAGTTTTTTTAAATGGACCTCCTATATTTTTTTCTTCAGCAATCCATAGCATGACAAAGCACATAGACAATGGCGTTGATTGCATCGCAATATTCCCATTACATCCCGAGATATTGACATGCGAAGTTGACGCTTGAAACACCCGACATGCGCTGCTAGCGCACGTCCTGAGGCTCAGGCGTGAACCCCATGCTGCCCGTAATCGCGATGTGATTGACATGTGTAATCACACCTCCATACTTACCTTTTTAATAACGGATTAACGATAAGCGAAGTTAACTTTGTGACTAACGTTGCGGTACACAGATATGTTTCAGAACCGCATCACCCCTAGCCTATGGGATAAATACCTGCTGGAATGTACGACGTTAATGCAGGATGGCAGCAGATCGTATTATTCGTTTCGGACCTCTAGATAAGTATGGAAGTGTGATTACGCATGTCAATCACATCGCGATTACGGGCAGCATGGGGTTCACGCCTGAGCCTCAGGACGTGCGCTAACAGCGCATGTCGGGTGTTTCAAGCGTCAAATTCGCGTCTTAATATCTCGGGATGTAATGGGAATATTGCGATGCAATCAACGCCATTGTGTATGTGCTTTGTCATGCTATGGATTGCTGAAGAAAAAATATAGGAGACCCATTTAAAAAAACATAAGTGTGTTAAAAAACACATATTCTTTCGTTTTAGAATGTTTCCAAATATGTACATTCATGGGCCCCAGCCCTACATTGATAGCGGTGAAAGTCGTTTTCCAATAGCTGTTATTGTTCCAGAGATATTTTGGGTGGACAAGATAGCTGGGACAACCTGTATACGACTCACGTTACAAGCGGCGTGCTTTTATTGAATTCTTGTGTTCAGAAAAAGAAACGGTGGTGAATATCCATAAACGTTTGTGTACAGTGTATGGCGATGCTGTAGTTGATACTGTTAGGAGTACAGTTGGGCAATAGCTAAATAAAGTTACAGCCTCAAGAAAGAGCAGAAACAGAACTCCATGAACAGTCACGCTCGGGACGCCCTGTTACAGCCACTGCTCCAGACATGCTGATTCGTGCGGATGCCATTATTCGTCCCGACCGGCGCATCAC
The DNA here is from genome assembly GCF_023864275.1 of Schistocerca cancellata. Classification (NCBI taxonomy): domain Eukaryota; kingdom Metazoa; phylum Arthropoda; class Insecta; order Orthoptera; family Acrididae; genus Schistocerca; species Schistocerca cancellata. The sequence goes on from NC_064632.1 coordinate 46,934,812, forward strand.
TACTCCATAATTGGCTCTACAGTTGTCATTCAGCATTGGAAGTGCGTCTGCAACGGTCGAGGCTCTCGGATATTCAAAGAGGTGCTCACGATGGGTTCCACGAATGCTCACAGCTGACCACAAGATTCAAAGAAACGCCATTTAATCTGAATTGTTCGAGTGTTTTGACACCGACGGAGAGGCTTTTCTGTCACGGATCGTTACGGGAGACGAAAGCTGGGTGCACCACTTTACTCCGGAAACAGAAAGGCAGTCCATGTGGCATTCTCACTCACCACAAAAGAAGATATTCAAATGGTTCGAATGGCTCTGAGCACTATGGGACTTAACATCTGAGGTCATCAGTCCCCTTGAACTTAGAACTACTTAAACCTAACTAACCTAAGGACATCACACACATCCATGCCCGAGGCAGGATTCGAACCTGCGACCGTAGCAGTCGCGCGGTTCCGGACTGCGCGCCTAGAACCGCTAGACCACCGCGGCCGGCAAGAAGAAGATATTCAAGACATTATGCTGGAAAAGTCATGATGACAGACTTCTGGGATTTTGATGGCGTCATTCTCGTGGATGTGATGCCAAGAAGGGCAACCATCAATTAAGAGGCATACCCGAAGACCATCAATAAACTCAGGAACCGTTTCCGACGTATTCGATCGGACAAGTATCCAGCAGCGATCCTGCTCCAACATGATAACGCACGCCCACGCACAAGTCTGAGAACCTGGGAACATATCGCAAAATTGGGTTGGACATCACTGCCTCATCCACCCTACAGGCCAGAATGGGAACCCTTGGACTTCCATCTCTTTGGGCTGCTTAAAGATTCTCTACTTGGAACACACTTTGGAGATGATGAGAGTGTCAGTCATGCAGTGAAAGCACGTCCACGCCTACAGGACAATAGCTTTTACCAGCAGAGAATATATGCTCTCCCACAACATTGACGTACGGCCATTGAAAGTGATGGAGACTGTAGAAAAACAGGACATAGACGAGACATGTTGAAGTATATTGTCAACAAATTCCGAATCTAACAATAAATACGTTCTGAGAAAAAAATGTGGGACATTGTTTATTGAACCACCCTCGAACTATGCTGTGGGGGACTTTCACCTGGGTTTCAACTCGACCTGTTGCAGTAATCCTAGGTACGATGGCAGCTGTGGACTGAGAGAATGTTATTACTAACCACGTGCATACCTTAGTGACTGATGTCTTCCCACATGACGAGGGCATCTTCCAGCATAGTAACTGTCCCTGTCGCAAGACCAGAAGCGTGCCTTAGTGGTTCGAGGAGCATCATAGTGAACTCAGTTTGCTGACTACGTCACCAAATCACCTGATCCGTACAGTTTTTTGTGGTAAGTTCCCATGGGATCAAACTGTTGAGGTCATCGGTCCATAGGCTTACACACTACTTAATCTATCTTAAACTAACTTACGCTAAGGACAACACACACATCCACGCCCGAGGGAGGACTCGAACGTCCGACGGGGGAGATCCGTATAGGACGCTTTTGAGTCCCGGTTTGGTGCCCACAAGTTACTGGCCAGTAATTTAGTGGGAACTGTGTGGCTGTGAGCTGACATCAAGCGCCACATACCTCCGTAGGACTTTTAGAATCCCTGCCGCACGAAATCGATGTTGTATTGCGATCCAAGCGTGGACCAACACGGTGGTAAGCAGATGGTGTTGACGGTCAGGGCCGTCAGCGCATATTGCTATAATGTACATGGTTTGCTTACAGTTGAACGTTGGAATTTCTATTCAGTTATGCTTCTGTCGCCTTGCTTTCCACGTGGATCTACCAAACTCTGTCTGCCGGGCCTGAGACTTTCCACTAACGGAGGGCTACAATATCGCACACGGTCTTTCCAGTCGTCCCTTTCCATCGTATTATGTCCATACACTACTTCAGTCGTACGTGAAGCAACATTTTGGACTATATCATGTTAGTTATTTTACTGCGTTAGTGTCTTAGCATTGACAGTAACTGCGAAAGCAGGGAGATGAAAATCTAAAAGTAACCAATAAAAATAAATGAAAGACGTGATTCCCCTTCCGAAACCGAAATCTTGCTATATCTATAACGTTAGATCGACCTCTCTCCCACCCTCCGGTATTTTAATAATTTCCTTTACGTCTTCCAAGGAAAAGCTGTCTGTTTTATGTTACGAAATCGAAATAAAGTTCAGTACGACACCAGAAAGGGGAATCTTATGTGCAAGGTACATATGCGTAACTAATTAGCCCTGACCGTGTACATGGTGGCACGTGTTCATCCATTCCTTTCCACCTCTTGATCAAAAGTCTTCACTTCCTTCCTAATAATTGTCATTAACGTGAACGGGTAACTAGTATACGGATTGAATATTGAAACACTATCGTTTTATTATTCACGAAAAGAATATATCACAGTTGTTCTTCCTATCTGCTCTAGCTCTTTCATACTAACAAGCACTTTCAGACAAGTTTTCTGTTTATTTCGCAAAGGTAACCATTGCTGCTATAATCCGTGTAATTATGCACTCGCTCCATAGTTCTGTCTTATCTTTTCCGTTGGTGCCGCCAGCACATCTAATAAAAACTTGTAGGGCGTAAAAATCACTTTGCGGAAACGCACGATGCAGGTATTTGGCAGTCGTATGCAACAATCGACAGCACTCTCGACTGTCTGAATGCGATCACGAATAAGAGCTCAAGAAGTCGTCGGAAATTCTCGCGGCCGAGTCCTCAGTAGCATCAGCTGCTCTTTCTTTCCGTACGAGGTACCCCCTATTCGCGCAGTCATTGCAAAAGATGTCATCAAAAGCAAAAAGCTTAAAGGCCGACGTCAAAACTGCCCGCGCTTGGGCTGCCATCAAATCAGGGGTTCGTAAAGTCGGTGCAGAAACATCGCCTACTCCATTACAACAGTAATCCACGCCGGACGCGGTGGCCGTGCGGTTCTGGCGCTGCAGTCCGGAACCGCGGGACTGCTACGGTCGCAGGTTCGAATCCTGCCTCGGGCATGGGTGTGTGTGATGTCCTTAGGTTAGTTAGGTTTAAGTAGTTCTAAGTTCTAGGGGACTTATGACCTAAGATTTTGAGTCCCATAGTGCTCAGAGCCATTTGAACCAGTAATCCACACACACTGCATCGGCTGAGTGCGTTATGCAAAGTAAACGGCTAAACTGCCTGTGCTTTGGCGGTCATCGAATCAACGGCGCCACCTCCAAGGGAGGGGCACATAATGGCAAAGTCGGTGCAGAAACAGCATCGCCTACAGCACTACAACAGTAACACATACACACTTCATCGACTGGGTGTATTATGCAAAGTAAATGAAAAGAGTTGTTTAAGATACGTAGGATCTCAATTCCATTTTCGCTGTAAGGAGACCGTGGGACACAGATGAGGGTCACAAAGTAATGCCACAGGTCTGCCGTATGGACGCTGTTTTGCTGATTAGGAACCGCGGAGTCCTTGAAAGGGCTCCGATGCGGACCGCAATACCACCAGCACCGAAGGTGCCACAAAACGTCATTTCTAACTTTTTGTGGCAGTTCCGAGACACTCGTAATTTCAGTCGTAAACTACTACAACGTTGAGCAAAACCTCACGTTCTACGTTATTGCCGTCGTCTGACCTTAACAACAGAAATGTAACAACGCCAGAAGAACATAGAGAAGTGCAGGAAGATCTGCGGAAAATCTATGATTGGTGCAGGCACCCCGAACGCAAATAAATTTATCGTATTGCACACAAATAAGCGAAAATATTTATTACTATTCGATTACACTATTGACGATAAATCACTGGAAACAGTAACAAACAAAAAATAACTTTGAGGAACGGCCCAGAGGACCCTAATTCTGAATACAGATATCGGGATTAATTGGAAGAATCTTCAAGAAATTTAATTCACTCATGAAAGAAGTGTCTCAAAAATCGCTTCCAAGACCGTTTATTGAGTATTGGGCACTATTTTCATAACCTTAGCAAGTTGTCGTACTAGAAGACAGAGTGAAGGTCGACTGAAGAAGCGCACTTTTCGTCACAGGCTCGTTGAGTCGATAAAGGTTATTAGCCAGTGCAAGAGCGTTAAGGAGCTACTCAACACTCTCCAGCGGCAGACGGTGCAAGAGAGGTGTTGTACATCACAGAGCTTTCCTGTTGAAATTCCGAGAGCACAACATACAAGAAGAGTCGGCCAGCGTGTTACTCCTGCCCACAAATGGCTCGCAAAATGACCGCGAAAAGGAAGTCGTAGCTATTACACGGAGGTTTATCGACAGCTTTACTTCCCGCGCACCTTTCATGAATCGAATAGATGATAGGGGAAATAATAGTGGCATCAAAAGTAGCCTCCGACTGATACGGAAAGGTATCTTTCAGAGTATAGATGTAGATGTAGAACTACATTGTAAGGAGTGTGTCAGAACTCTCCATTATATTGATTAAATATTACAATGACGATCGAAAGCAATACAACCAATTTAATGCTGTTCTTTGCATTGTGTAAGATTCCGCGATTCTCTATGGAAATAAATAAGCGCACAGATATCGATAGTAACAATCTGAGGGCGAAACATGGGAGCGCGATTCTAACCATTGTTGTGAGACGAGGTCCGTCTGATAGAGTTAAATTTCAATAGTGTTGGTCGAGAGCTCGGAGACTTAAGACGTGTCACGCTAATCTCAAATCGGTGATGGCAGATCTTACCACACTCAAGGCCTAATTTCATTTATGTAGCCAGGCGAGATTTAGATGGCATAACTACGCTTGAAGATGGAATTCAAGGTCAAATTCGCAAGCATAGCGTAAAGCGCTATTGCAGAGTTAGGCTCGTGATTGTTAGTCCGAGTCAGAAATAATCCCATGTTTTGATGGTAAGTTAAAGAAGCCTCCTTTTCCTCTGTATAATAATAGTTATTCTCCACATGTAATTCATAAATATACTGTGGTTACTAAATGTTAATGTAACTTGGAAATTGAAATAATTTGTTAATGTGGCACTCAGCCATTATTGATACTTATAAGGTCATTGTCAGGAATTTCGCCATTATTAATACTTGTCAAACTATTATTAATACTTGCCAAACTATTATTAATACTTGTCAAACTATTATTGGTCACGATGATTTCTGAAGTTTTTAAATAGACTTATTTTATGAAATCCCTTCTTACAAGTTATTTAGTAGTTAACAGGACCAAAGCAAACTCATTTTTACTAAATTAGTTCTTAGTAAGAATAAGCTTTAGCCGCTGCTGTTGCATGTTGCTGCGAATTGCTGTATACCACTTGGAAAAAATGCATTCATCTAAGAATGTGAGTGCAAAACTTAGGGCCAAAACAGAGTCACTGACACAGCAGAACATGTCACGTAGTCTAATCGAGTAATTCCGTTGCACAAGCCAGATTCTGTATCACTTGTGAATTCTTATTCAAATGCGCAAATAGCTTATCCAAATGTTAGTTTTAAGTTTTTCGTGTAACGATCTGTTGAGGGCTTGAATGACACTGAAATTGAACTCATACAACATGCACACAGTGTTATGCAGGTTAGATTCCGATTACTGATAGCTCAGTTTACTTATTGAGTCCATATCCACAGACGAACATAGGCTTTATTTGTTGTAGGTACGTTACAACACGAAAAAGGCAGACGATATCTATCGGATTGTCTGGAGGGTTGCGAGCAGCGTCAGAAGCTGTAGTTCCCGAAGAAGTTATGTACTGGGATTCTTGGTCACGCTCCTTCCGCCAGACGACAGCCACAGTGTGACCCACTCTTGGAAGTGGAGAAAGGGGCGTTTAAGGCGTATTCACTGGCACAGAGACTGTACCATAAATGAATGGTGGAGTAAGAATGCACTCTTTGGAAGCAGACCTTAGCTGCTGTTTACAAAGGGATTTAATTTTCTGTTTCGTTTGAGTTCCCCGAACATCGTGAGTTGACCAGTGGCACTACAACACAGATATCTAACTTAAAACATTTACGACGGATCTCTAGTTTTCTCGTATTTCCGCGTCATCAATCACGGACGGATCGCGAGATAACTCGTGTTTTCTACACAATGTCTGTAGATGCCATCTGCTATGATACATTTGAACTACTTCGAGTATTTACAGGGTGACAATTATTGAACTACATGAAAAAACATAAATTAATTACAAACTACGGCGTGCACACACTTTATATTAAACATTTAGACGTCACTACCGATATTCGGATTTAGGTTATGACATACTTGATGTGCCTGCCACCATTGGCGATGACGTTCCGCAGACGAACAGGGAAATTCTGCATGACTCTTGAAGTGTCGGAACATCGATGCTGTCGATGACCTCCTGAATGGTTATTTTCATCTTAGCAATGGTTTTGGAGTTATTGCTGTACACCGTATCTTTAATATAGCACCACAAAGAGGATTCGCATGTGTTAGGATCCGGAGAATATGGGCCGAATGGAGGCCCATGCCGGAACGGCCTCCCCAAAGTGCTCCTCCAGGACATCACTCTTCTACGTCGATGGGGTCGAGCTCCGTCTTGCATGAACCACACCTTGTCGAAATCAGGGTCACTTTGGATAATGGGGATGAAATCATCTTCCAAAACCTCCAAGTACCATTCGGTAGTAACCATGCCATCAAGAAATATCGCACCAATTATTCCTTGACTGGATTTTGCACTCAACACAGTCACCACTTGAGGGTGAAGAGATTTTATGATCGCGAAATGCGGCTTATCATTCCCCCCCCCCCCCAATGCGCCAGTTTTGCTTATTGACGAACCCATACAAATTAAATTGCGATTCGTCGCTAAACCAAAACATGCATGCCCCATGGCCAAACGCGTCCTGACGCTAACCTTTCAGAAGTCATGACAATTTTATTTCATACAGTTAAATAAGTCTCACCCTCTAGGTATTTACACCAGTAGTCAAATTATCAAGCTTGATTGCCTTAATGTACATTTTTCTTATCTAACATTCTGATTGTATGTTAATTTTTCAAATACTTGCTGTTTTCACCGAGCGAGGTGGGGCAGTGGCTAGCACACAGGACTCGCATTCGGGAGGACGACGGTTCAATCCCGCGTCCGGCAATCCTGATTTAGGTTTTCCGTGATTTCCTTAAATCGCTCCAGGCAGATGCCGGGATGGCTCCTTTCAAAGGGCACGGCCGACCTCCTTCCCAGTCCTTCCCTAATCCGATGAGACCGATAACTTCGCTGTCTGGTCTCTTCCCCAAAACAACCCTAACTTACTGTTTTCGTCTTGAATTTCCTGCTTCTTTTAGATATGGCCCTAATGATAAAACGGAAGGAAATGAACAAATGTGAAACAGTTTCGGAGATTTTAACAATGATCATTCAGACGTTCCTAGTGAGAATGAATATCCGGACTAATGTGTGAATGAATGTTTTTATGGAGTCTGTGCACGAGTACAGTGACAGTGACATAATTAAACCCATAAGCAGCGTACGGTGACAGCGGCTCCAAGTGGTTTCGACAATAATAATGAGGTAGCTTCTGTTCGTGTGCATCACTCCTTTTGTAATTATGTTTAGGTAAGCGGTTGTTTCAGAAAACAAGGTAACAAGTCTTCTGCAAGAAATAATCATTCAGTAATTGAAAGAGATATATAACGTTACTAAGTAATTGGTATACATAACATTCCATAATTGTCTAAGCATTTGTTTCACTGGTAAACGGATATGTCAAAATCAATCTAAAAGAAACCGCGATCCAGGTTTTACAGCAACTTAATACCCCGACCAGCGACCGGAGAGATGATTGTCTAACGGTCCCAAGTCCGGCGACCGGAAAAGTACTTCTCTAACGATCCGAAGACATCAAAATTGCGTGGCGTGAAATCTGGGCTGTGTGGAGGATGTTCCAATACGGACAATCGGAGAGGCCGTGACAGATCACGCATAACCGGGGCAATATGCGGTCGGGCACTGTGCAGTAAATCGAAACCTTTTGAAAGCAATCCCGTTCGCTTCCTGCGAATCGGCTTCTGCGACTATCGCAGCGCGGCAAAATGACTGGCAGTATTCACGGCCCCTCCACTACTTTAAAAATCTACCAGTAGCATGTCGTGCGCGTCCGAAAACACTGTTTTCATATGTTTCTTCACGATTACCGGCTTCTTAGCATCATCAGGATTGATATGGTGCACCCAAGTTTCGTTATCTGTGCTGGAGCGATGCAGGAGTGGAATACACTACAATGATTTCGATTTAACCGCTGGGGAGACAGTGCTATTTACTCGGCTTTATTCTGGTCAGAGGTGTTACATTTTCATCTTGTAAGAAGAAGCATTCAGAGGCCAGTGTTCTGCCCACGATATCTGCGGCACAACTAATATAGAGATGCATAGTTTCTGCATGTTATGCCCCATATCGATGCGGCGATCGACTTGAATCAACACATCGCGAAGGAAAATGTTGTCATCTGAGGTGGACGTACGTCGCCTCACTGTCCTTTGCTCGTTTCGCATGTCTTTCATGACTTTATGAGAAACGCAACTGCCTTTTTTCTGTAATTGCTCATAGTAAGAAACTGAATGCGTTCAACTGGGTATTTTTCATTAGAAATTTCGATAAAAATATTGTAGAAAAACTTTATCCTCTTTTGAACAGGAACAGAATATTGCGTATCAGACACTGAACTGCACATGAAGCTAAAGCCTTGAAGACGGAGGAGGAATTACCCGCTCTTCTGTTGAATTTCTGTTGTCTCGAGCAGTTGTTAGAACATTGAGCACAAAAGGGACACGAATGTGACATTTACCATCAGCGCTCACTCATTTGGTCCATATGAACATCCTTCTGCGGAGAGTGCTCCGCTGGAGTTTCATGATTGTTCAAAACAGTGAACCGTGTCAAAGTTTCCTCATCAATTGCGAAACTGTCGAATGGTGTTTATATGTCAATGGCACTTATAAATGGTACGCCGTATCCGGCGAATGTTTACTATTTGCACGATATACGAGAGAGAATAGTCAGAGCACGTGCTTCGATAAATGCCGATGTGGTAAGGAATGCCACTCAATCTGTGATAAGAAGATTGCAGCACTGCATTGATACCAATGGTCATCACTTCGAACACCTTCTGTAAATGGACGTTCATGACACCTTTCTGACCTTCGTTGACCTTCAAAGACCTTACTGTTACAAATCATTGGATTCGTCTTAATGGCCGCTATCAGAAAATAAGTACCAAACTATAGTATCTCATTAAAAAAAACTAAGTTGACCTTCATATCTCTGAAGCGACCACACCTAGCAACAAAAAACCAACGTCATTTTATAGCCCCCCTGGCCCCATGCAATTTTCGTCCGACAAACTTTTCAGCTCCTATCATACTTGCGGAGTTATTCTTGGTGGCAATAGTTAGTGATTCACCCTGTATACAGTAAAAACTGTATCCTGTGTTCATCCTAATGTTTATTAGAACATTGTGTAAAAATTTGAAGGGAATCTATCAAGAACTTTTCGACTTTTTGGTAACAATGTTAAACAGTCTTATATTTATGTGGTGGTTTAGATTAACTGGACTGACCTGAAAGCGGTTTGTGTGGATAGGCTAAAAACATACAAAGTTAAAAATCACTGAAAAAACGCAAAAATTAAAATCAAACACAACGTTTTGTGTTGTATATCAAACAACTCTCTTCGTCAGAGTATTACGAAACTGAAGCTGGATTTTGCATGGACGAAGTATTACAGAAGTTATCACTATGGCTTTGTTGATGCTTGGATTAATGCATAGTAATTAAAACATCGTATTTTATGTAAAACTAGTCATCAGAAGCGAGATATTTGGACCTCGTTCTTCGACCGAAATACTTCAAGTACTTCATAAAGCTCTCTACAACGCGGAGTTAAAATTATGATGAGGAATGCTGTCATATGAAGGATTGCAAGTTTAGTTGATGGACGCTGTCCTCCAAAACCTCTTTTAGGCGTCACTGCGAATAAGGGGTGGTTCTGACATTTAGTGTATGTTATTGAAGCTGGCAATAATTTATAAATGGGATACCAAATATGAACACTTGAACCACACCATCAAAACCTTTAAAGAAAGTGCAAGTAAAAAGATCGATATGGAAAGGGATGAGTAATTTGAAGTCACTTCATTTAGTTGCTGAGAGCGTCTGTTATGTTTCATCACAACCAACTTCTACTACGCAGAAGTTTAGGTTATTATTTACGAATGAGTGTCATATGAAGCAATCGAACTGGAATAGGTCAACTGGTCGTATTGGATATCGGCCATACGAAAAGAGCGGCGAGTTCAGTAGAATTGTTTCATAACATGCAACATTTGCTGGCAAACTGCCTGTAATGTAAGGGGTTAACTAGTTATGAATGTAGCTTTTATAGTGAGCCGCCAGTATTAAACCTGTTGCTCATAGCGTCCACTACAGTGCGCAACTATTAATGGTCCCGTCTTTGGCGTTCTCAATCGGTACTGAGGCTGCAAATGCATACAGTCCACTGCAGTGTGCACACTCTACTGCTTTTGTGCCCAGCACGCATTTGCAGCCTCATGATTGATTAGAAACGACATGAAAGTGACAACTAACAGATGTCCACTTCAGTGAAAATGTTGCAGGACAGGGTTAACAACACATCCCCGTCTCTGAGCCTGCCAGAGGTGTTACAACTCCGCAGTACCCTGTCGCCGTTTCGCCCCTAGCAGCTAGACTCCCCGACCGACAGCCCCGAGCTTAACTCGTCGCTTCGTACAATCCCCAACCCCCCCTCCCCCTTCCCCCGCGTCTGTCTCAGCGAGCAGGCGACGGTGCCATTCACCACAGCTTAAGACAAAGTCTCTTGCGGATCCCGTTCGTCCCCCTAATCTCACCATGTCACCAAACAAGAACTATCATTTGGGGATCATTGTGCAGAGCAGCTGCACGCTATGGACAGTGTCTTGGAAAGACAAAATAAAATGAACATCAGCAAAAGTAAAAGAATGGTAGAAATGTGATCGAATTAAATCAGGCGATGCTGACGGAATTTGATTATAAAATGAGACCTAAGAGTCTGAGAGAAACATTTGGAGCACGAAAAGCGTTTTTGAAAAAGAGGAGTTTGTTAACATTTAAGTATTGGCAAGGCTTTTCTGAAGGTATCTGCTTTGAGTGTGGCATTGTACTGAAATGAAACATGAACGGTGAGCAGTACAGAGAAAAAAGCCAGAAGCTTTAGATATGTGGTCTACAGAAAAATGCTCAAGACTGGATGGGTAGATCGTGTATCTAATGAGAGGACCCATAAAGGGTCATAATCAAAGCTCTGATAATAATGATGATGGTGATGATGATGATGATGATGATTATGTTACATTCATGCGTGATAATGAATAGATAGAATATATGTCACCCTTATTAGTACTGAATTAAGCCATGATGAATGAAAACACTGCTGACAGTTGGTAAAACTTAGCTTTAACTACCGGTTTCACGGATTACAGCCGCACCTCCAGATGCAACCTATATATTTAAGAAATAGAACATGATTAGAAATTTCAGAAATTATTAGAAATAATCAAGCATTTCCTAAATTATATGAAGATTATTTGGAAACTTGTACTCACAAAAATTATTACATTGATCTATCGTAGGTGAACCCAACCTTCTCAGTCAAGGTTCTGCCTTTCAGAGGACATTTTCAGTATTTAAAAGGCAGACAAACGAAGGCTTCTTTGTAAGGTAGTCCATGTGATATGCTCTACTAATGTACCGATATACTGGCCATTCATCGAATGTGAAAGAGTGTATAAGAAAAAGACACAGTGGTGATGGCTAAAATAGATTTAGAAGATAAAGCTCAAGTGTAGTTAACGGTGAAAATAGTGCTAGACCGTAGGTACAAAGTAGAATGAACCAGGTAGACCGCTTCCCTACCATCTCAGACCAGAAGCGGAAGGTGCAGCTTGCAAGAGTAGGTCTTGCCTTCACTGGCTGCCACGAAACACTGACTGCCCAGCTAAATAATAACTGTCACGTGGACGCTGTGTTGCAATGTAGACGTGGCTAATAGTGATGGGTCGTTCCCTTACAATACAGCTAACCGTACAAGCAATCAAAGTCTGCCAAAATACAGGGTGTTCCAAAAAGAATGACCCGATTTTCACTTGTAATAATGTCACTAGGTAATTGACACAGCGCTAGATGTAATCGACATGGTCTAGAGTTTCAGAAAAAAAATCCGCTAGATGTCGCTACGAGCGCAGACCTGGAGCGTGCAGCCAGTCTCGCGCAATATGGCGTCCGCACAACAGAAGGCGTATTGTGTTATTGAATTTAGTCGTACTCAATCAGTGATCGCAGTTCAGCGGGCGTTTCATATTCGATTTCGTGCTAAACCACCATCACCAAAGAACATTTGACGGTGGTATAAACAGTTTGAAGAAACAGGGTGCCTCTGTAAAGGCAATCGTCCTAGCCGGCCTCGCGTTCCTGAACAAACAGCGGAGCAAATCCGACGAGCATTAGAGCAGAGCCCCCGTAAGTCTACCAGTCGTGCAAGCCGAGAACTTGCGTTACCGCCCATGACAGTGTGGCGTGTGTTATGGCGTCGTTTAGCCCTCAAACCGTACCGATTACAACTGCTACAAGGTGTTCGAGATACTGACAAAGTGAAGCGAGTGGGTTCCTAGGTCCCCTGACATAACACCATGTGATTTCTTCCTGTGGGGATATGTTAAATAATGCGTTTACGTTCCTCCCTTACCTCGTGACATTGATGAACTAAAACCAGAGAATCAGCTGCTGCAGCTTCAGTGACAGAAGACACCTTACGCTCAGTCTGGGATGAATTCGGCTATCGGCTTGATGTCGTCCGTGCAGTCAATGAAGGACATATTCAACACTCATGATGGATTTCTATAAACTTATTTCTTTTCTGAGTAATTTAGTATGCAACTACTTGGTTTGAAGCCCTTCTCCCTAATAAATAGTTCTATTTAAAATTGGTAATTTTTTTTTTTTTTGGGCACACTGTATTATGAGCCTTAAATCGAACTTACTATTCAACGTGTTCTGTACACTGTATTTTTTCTATCTAAAAGTTTCCTCCATTACATTCAAAAACCTGACCTTTGTCTTTTCTAAGGAATATTTCGTGATTTTCAGCTAGACTTGTCATACTATGCCCCTCTTCCCGCAGGTGCGAGCTTAATGCACATTTAAAATTTTTTAAATTAAGGTATTCCTGGAACCTTTTACTGAAGGACCTATGTATGCAATGTATTCATTATATGCAATGATAGCACCAAAAATATATAGGCCAACAGCCTGAAATCCTGTACAGAGCATGTTGAATAGTCATTCGGATTTAATGCATCATAACATTTTAGCGTACATTGATTGCTTGTACCTTTTAACTGCGCTGTAAGGGAGCGAACCAGCGCTCTTAGTCACGTGTACATTGCGACACAGCGTCCAGCGATAAGTATTATTTACCTGGGCAGTCAGTTTTTTGGTGGCCGGTGAAGCAGGGCCTAATCTTGCAAGCTGCATCTTCCGTTTCTGGTTTGAGATGGTAAGAAAGCGCCGTGGTTAGTTTATTCTGTTTTGTACCTAAGATCTAACGCTACTTCCACCGTTATCTGCGTTTGAGATGTATCTTCGAAATCGGATTTTGCCTTCAGCATTTTTTCTTCTTCCTGTAGACGCTTACACATGCAATGAATGGCCAGTATATTGGTACCATCTACCCGAGAAATTTAGTAAAGGATATTACGTAGACCACCTTTCCAAGCAGCCTTCGTTCGTCTAGATTTTTCTTTCTTTTTTTTTTTAATATTGACAACATTCTCCGAATGACAATACCTTGGCTAAGAACGTTCGTATGGCAACCGGAATCGGACACAGCCAGGAGACACTGGCCGACCGGCAGAGGACACCGACAGTGAGTCGACGAAAACCACAGAAAGACAACAACAGAGATGGACGGACAATGAAGATAACACGATAGAATGGCAAGTTCCGAGAGTGAACCAAATTGAAGGCCTAGACATAGCAATATCAGGAACCTAAAATGATGAGGACAACGAACAATACAAGAGCACAGTCGGAAGGCGACTTTTCTATTTTTTATTGTGATTGCATCACCCCTCGCCACCAAGCACCCAGTGGGTGGGAGAGAGGGGGAGGTGGGGGGGGGTTGGCAGTAGTACACTCAACCCACTCTTCAGCCAGGGATTATACACACTTAGGCGCTAATACGTAAACATGAAGACATAATGACAATGATTTTAAAATTGTGGTGAAGTATGAGGTTTATCAATGAATTACTTAGTAAGTCTGACCGAATTGTTTAAAAGCAGTGATAAAAAAATGGTCAGACAGCACAGTTTAAAAAATACAAGAAGAACACTAAAAAACACGAGAAATCACTGGAGCAACACGGAATAACACAGAAGAAACACTGACCATGGAAATGGAGCACTTTCAGTAAAACTCGAAGGGATCTGCCCTGGATGCTAGACGAAAGGAAAAGTAGTTACAGAGGGTGAGAGGAGGGCAAGTAAGAGGTGGCAATGAGATAGGGATGGCTGTTGAGGGACAGGGAGAGAGGCACAGCTGGCATTCGGATCTGTGAATTTTAAAGGGAAAGGGAGTGGGGTCGACTGGGCAGGAGAAAAAGGGGGAGGTGTGGGAGGGGGAGAGGAGCAGAGAGGAACCTTTGGGGTGGGGGGCTGGGGTGGAGAGGACGGGGTGGACTGAGGTTGGTAAGAGGGGTATATTTCAGGAGGGAAATCGTGATCTGGGGGAGACAGATGGCTGAAATTGCTTTGGGAGAGGATGTGGAAGGTCAGCAGGTGAAGCGTTGGTGGGATGCATAGGTGGAGGCGCAGCAGCGTCCTAGGATTGGAGAGAAGAGGGGACACAATAGAATTGTTGGAGTCGAGTTTGTGGGTGGTGTAGGTTATCTGGAGGTTATGTATGTGAGTGAGGAGTGGCGGGAATGTTATCAGTTGATAAAGGGTCCTTGTGGGGGAAGGTAAGCGGATAAGGAAAGCAAGGCGGAAAGCATGGTGTTCGAGCGTCAGGAGGGACTTACGAAACTTGATTGGAGCAGATATCCAGGTAACATTGGTGTGCCAAAGGTTAGTGGAGGGGTGTAGTCCCCATTTTTAGCCAGTTATTTTTAGTCTATTGTGGGCTTTCTGTTGGAAAGTTAGTGAGGTTTCCACACTAGTAGCCCGTCGAAGGTTAGTCCAAAGTATTTTATTGTGTTAGTAATCTGCATTGGGCGTAAATGGTGAGGTAGAAGTCATGGAAACGGAAGATGCCGGTGGTGCGTCCTACAACTCTTGCCTGGATTGTAGAGGGTTTATAATCTCGAGGATCCATTGGTTAGACTAGGAGAGGTTAGCTCCACTGAGCTGCTAGCTAAATACCACGTCCGTGATCACCGATAGGTTGGCGCGTGGGGCGTGGCCCATGCATAGCGCTGAGACGGCGACAGCAACGGTCGCAAATTTTGGGGTGTCGCCATAGCAGCTGTCGTCTACGTCCAATGCTTTGTCGCAGACTTTCAGGCTTGTTGGGCTCGGAAACCAGAGCTGGGTTCAGCTATGATGGACTGATGCAATAACATTTGTGAATAGAAATCTTCAAATAATGTCCATATTATAGCACAAATATCCAATACAGTTTGTAATTACATTTCAATTTTTAAATATCTAGCCTGTACCTAGGATGCATTTGTAAGTCATGAAAACGGTAGTATTGTCAATTAAAGCCAATTTTTACCAGCTGTTAGCGGTGTTTCCATTCATCACAACCTTCGGTAACTGCGGACACCCTGCATATTAGGTTGTTTGTGACTGTATTAAGCAGTTTCTTCATTGTGTTACTGTTGAAAGTGAGTAATGACATTCAAAGGAATAGTTCTAGCCACAGCACAGTAGGAATCAGTGCCGAGAAGAATTTGCCTTGTCAGAGGAAGAGCAGGAAATAATACTGTATGAATAACAAAATGAGCTGGAAAGTGGAAAATAGAAATAGAAAGAAATGAGAAAAACACAGTTAGTTTATAGTGTGACACACATACTTGTTGTTTGGAGAGAGAGAAAACAACTGCTAGGAACAGAGAAGGGAAGGTACGCCGACAATAACAGATATGAAGAGTGGTTCTGGGCAAGACGCAATTAGTAGAGTAAATTGTTCCACAGTCATATAGCTGAAGTAAAGAAGGAGACGGATAAAAATTCAGTGTTACACAGTAGTACTGACGAGATGCTTGGTGTATCTGACCTAGTATTGCACGTATGTGATGAGGATGGGTGTCTGATGTGCGAGCAAAGGTGACATAATTTTTCGGCCAACGGTATTCTCAGAAACAATTCATCGTGTTCTTCTCCTGACAAAGTCACCATGAGCAGGGTGTCCACAAATTATCTTTACAGCTTAAGACTTTAACAACTTTGACATCATATTAGATATCAACAAATGGTTTTCAGTATGTGATAAGGTAACTCGTACAGTTTTGTTTCGTCATTCATACGCATCAATATGAGCACCTTTAGTGGCACGGTTAAGTTCAAGTCAATATTCCATTTCTCCCGGCGTACAATTCAAGACCTCCATGGTGACATGTTCAAATGCATTTCTAAAGCCTGTCTTCGGGTTCTGTAGGTCTCTAACCTTGGTTCGATACCCCAGATCCTTTACAAAATTCCAGAGGCAGATCTGTAATGGTGTGAGGTCAGGGGATTGTGGCGGCCATCGATTTGGATCATCTCGTCCAATCCACCTATCCGGAAACTTTTCATGTAGAAACTGATGGACAGTCAGTGACCAGTGGGGTGGTAACCCGACCTGCTGGAATGTGGCATCAGGTTGCGGTTTTTCAATTGTGGCACAGCAAACTCTTGTAACATGTCAAGATAACACCACCGTCGACGGCAGACTCGATGAAAAAGGATCGACCAATGATACAACTGTGCATCAGTCCGCACCAAACGTTAGCCTTGGCACTATCTCTTTCCATTTCGCGCGTAACAAAAGGATTCTGTGAATCCCGTATACGCAGCTATGAAGATTCAGTTTGCCGCATACAGGAAAGGTTGCCTCGTTGGAGAGACACTTGTCTTCCAAAAAGTCACTGTTGGCGTCAATCGGCCTAGCATATCTATTGCAAACAGTGCGCTCTGAGGTTTGTCCGTAGGCTTTAATGGCCGAAGCAGCTGGACCTTGTTGGGACACAGTCGTACCCTGATATTCAAGACAACGTGCACTGTTGATCGCCTCATAGCCAACTCTCTGGTCGCTGTGCGCACCGATTTTGTCGGACTACTTGCAAATGCCTGCCGCACCTCGTCCACGTTGGTGTCTGAAACAGATGGCCGACCTGCCTCCTTGTTATGGAGAAGACTACCTGTTTCCATAAATGACGAATGCTAAGCCTAAATACACTCCTGGAAATTGAAATAAGAACACCGTGAATTCATTGTCCCAGGAAGGGGAAACTTTATTGACACATTCCTGGGGTCAGATACATCACATGATCACACTGACAGAACCACAGGCACATAGACACAGGCAACAGAGCATGCACAATGTCGGCACTAGTACAGTGTATATCCACCTTTCGCAGCAATGCAGGCTGCTATTCTCCCATGGAGACGATCGTAGAGATGCTGGATGTAGTCCTGTGGAACGGCTTGCCATGCCATTTCCACCTGGAGCCTCAATTGGACCAGCGTTCGTGCTGGACGTGCAGACCGCGCGAGACGACGCTTCATCCAGTCCCAAACATGCTCAATGGGGGACAGATCCGGAGATCTTGCTGACCAGGGTAGTTGACTTACACCTTCTAGAGCACGTTGGGTGGCACGGGATACATGCGGACGTGCATTGTCCTGTTGGAACAGCAAGTAACCTTGCCGGTCTATGAATGGTAGAACGATGGGTTCGATGACGGTTTGGATGTACCGTGCACTATTCAGTGTCCCCTCGACGATCACCAGTGGTGTACGGCCAGTGTAGGAGATCGCTCCCCACACCATGATGCCGGGTGTTGGCCCTGTGTGCCTCGGTCGTATGCAGTCCTGATTGTGGCGCTCACCTGCACGGCGCCAAACACGCATACGACCATCATTGGCACCAAGGCAGAAGCGACTCTCATCGCTGAAGACGACACGTCTCCATTCGTCCCTCCATTCACGCCTGTCGCGACACCACTGGAGGCGGGCTGCACGATGTTGGGGCGTGAGCGGAAGACGGCCTAACGGTGTGCGGGACCGTAGCCCAGCTTCATGGAGACGGTTGCGAATGGTCCTCGCCGATACCCCAGGAGCAGCAGTGTCCCTAATTTGCTGGCAAGAGGCGGTGCGGTCCCCTACGGCACTGCGTAGGATCCTACGGTCTTGGCGTGCATCCGTGCGTCGCTGCGGTCCGGTCCCAGGTCGACGGGCACGTGCACCTTCCGCCGACCACTGGCGACAACATCGATGTACTGTGGAGACCCCACGCCCCACGTGGTGAGCAATTCGGCGGTACGTCCACCCGGCCTCCCGCATGCCCACTATACGCCCTCGCTCAAAGTCCGTCAACTGCACATACGGTTCACGTCCACGCTGTCGCGGCATGCTACCAGTGTTAAAGACTGCGATGGAGCTCCGTATGCCACGGCAAACTCGCTGACACTGACGGCGGCGGTGCACAAATGCTGCGCAGCTAGCGCCATTCGACGGCCAACACCGCGGTTCCTGGTGTGTCCGCTGTGCCGTGCGTGTGATCATTGCTTGTACAGCCCTCTCGCAGTGTCCGGAGCAAGTATGGTGGGTCTGACACACCGGTGTCAATGTATTCTTTTTTCCATTTCCAGGAGTGTAGTTCGTCGCGATGATGGTTGCCTTCCATAGCGTGTTCGAAAGTTTCGTTGCACGTGGGCGTCTGACGTCGTCTGTATGAATCAGACCTCACACTGAGCTTCCTCCTGTGGCATCCACATTTTACCACGTTTTCAAGTTCAGTTTCAAGTCAAAATCGCGTCATCTGGAAGGTAAGAAGAAATTTAAGAGTTATCTTGTCACATGTTGACCATTAAATAATATTTAAAACAGTTTGAAAGTTATTAAAGTCGTATGTTTTGAAGTTAATCTACTGACCGCCTGTATTTTTGTGCATTCTGGTAGATTGGGAGTACCACAGTGGGCCGTGGACGTCTACCGCCTAGTCGTCTGTTTGGCTATTCACCTCCATTCGTCTCTAACAACCGATAGTAAGAGAACAAAACCAGCTTTTGAATATCCGAAATTGTGTCGTAATTTTTATTTGCGCCTCTTGGGTAGCAGAATGTCTGTTTGTCAATATCACGGTACACGGCATCTGTTACAAGCATTCTGAACACCACCTCTTGAGTATGATTGACATACAAGTCCACGAAGCAGCGTTGGCAATGTGTTCAAAAATGGTTCAAATGGCTCTGAGCACTATGGGACTTAACATCTGAGGTCATCAGTTCCCTAAAACTTAGAACTACTTAAACCTAACTAACCTAAGGACGTCACTCACATCCATGCCCGAGGAAGGATTCGAACCTGCGACCGTAGCAGTCACGCGGTTCCGGACTGAAGTGCCTAGAACCGCTCGGCCACCGCGGCCGGCTGGAAATGTGTATGTTGTTGTTGTTGTGGTCTTCAGTCCTGAGACTGGTTTGATGCAGCTCTCCATGCTACTCAATTCTGTGCAAGCTTCTTCATCTCCCAGTACCTACTGCATCCTACATCCTTCTGAATCTGCTTAGTGTATTCATCTCTTGGTCTCCCCATACGATTTTTACCCTCCACGCTGCCCTCCAATACTAAATTGGTGATCCCTTGATGCCTCAGAACATGTCCTACCAACCGATCCCTTCTTCTGGTCAAGTTGTGCCACAAACTTCTCTTCTCCCCAATCCTATTCAATACTTCCTCATTAGTTACGTGATCTACCCATCTAATCTTCAGCATTCTTCTGTAGCACCACATTTCGAAAGCTTCTATTCTCTTCTTGTCCAAACTATATATCGTCCATGTTTCGCTTCCATACATGGCTACACTCCATAAAAATACTTTCAGAAATGACTTCCTGACACTTAAATCTATACTCGATGTTAACAAATTTCTCTTCTTCAGAAACGCTTTCCTTGCCATTGCCAGTCTACATTTTATATCCTCTCTACTTCGACCATCATCAGTTATTTTGCTCCCCAAATAGCAAAACTCCTTTACTACTTTAAGTGTCTCATTTCCTAATCTAATACCCTCAACATCACCCGACTTAATTCTACTACATTCCATTATCCTCGTTTTGCTTTTGTTGATGTTCATCTTATATCCTCCTTTCAAGACACTGTCCATTCCGTTCAACTGCTCTTCCAAGTCCTTTGCTGTCTCTGACAGAATTACAATGTCATCGGCGAACCTCAAAGTTTTTATTTCTTCTCCATGGATTTTAATACCTACTCCGAATTTTTCTTTTGTTTCCTTTACTGCTTGCTCAATATACAGATTGAATAACATCGGGGAGAGGCTACAACCCTGTCTTACTCCCTTCCCAACCACTGCTTCCCTTTCATGTCCCCCGACTCTTATAACTGCCATCTGGTTTCTGTACAAATTGTAAATAGCCTTTCGCTCCCTGTATTTTACCCCTTCCACCTTTAGAATTTGAAAGAGAGTATTCCAGTCAACATTGTATGTATTTGTATATTTCACTGATATTGCTTGTTGTGCCTCCATCAAATTTATTCACAGACTCATCTGACGAGACGTAGCTTTCATAAAAATCACAACATAACTGCCATCTGGTTTCTGTACAAATTGTAAATAGCCTTTCGCTCCCTGTATTTTACCCCTTCCACCTTTAGAATTTGAAAGAGAGTATTCCAGTCAACATTGTATGTATTTGTATATTTCACTGATATTGCTTGTTGTGCCTCCATCAAATTTATTCACAGACTCATCTGACGAGACGTAGCTTTCATAAAAATCACAACACGACAAAAAAATTGTATCATAAAAAGCAAGTCCAACAGAAAATTAAGGTAAATTTATGTTTAGATAATCGTGAATATACCAGCAGCAACTCTAAACTGTGCTCGTAATTCTGGTATTTTTCTGTTTTTTAATGGAAGCTTTTGATTCTGCCAATATAAAACAAAGCACCTGCGTGAAAGGGCTACCCAAAGTGTGCAACGGCAGTTAAAAACGCAATCGCTGCTCTTCGCCTATTCTGCCCCCCGGGGGTGCCCGCACTGTGGAAGCAAACGACGAACACCGCAACATCACACAAAAGGTTTAATTACAGTGGTTTCAGCTGCGCCGCGTGATACAGCATTGACAGCTACTGATCCGTGCCGAAAGAGCGCAGCGTGTATAGCATATGAAGGCACCGCGAGTGAGCCGCCACAGTCATAAGGGAAAATGCGTTTGAGCTTTGAACTCCGTCGAGTGTGAATTCAGTGGTGAACGCATTTCCTGTTGATGACTACGAAGCGTTACTGCCAACAAGAGCTTTACCCCTGAAGTCCGTCACACAGGATGGGCGAAACGGTTGAAACGTCCCCTTAGAACAATTATACAAGACTGTGCTTAACCTGACAGACTGTGCTTAACCTGACACACAATATTTTTAGCGCAACGCAATCTGACTTCCAATAATCTCTACAAAAGAATGGCCCTGACTAACATTAACCTATACCTTTCATAAATCACTTACCTCACAAAAATCTTCGTTACTGGAACTACTGCAATACAGCGAGCGCCACTACTGCCAGCTAAATAAAAGATTCAAACTACGGAAGGCACTAACTACTGATAGGCATAGTTAGCAAATGAAAGATTTTAATAGAGAACAAACAATGTATTTACCTTAATATCATCAAAAGTCATAATATATGTAATTTCAAAACTCCGCCATCTCTCTCGTCACATCCACCACTGCCGGCGGCTCACCTCTATCTGCGCAACGGTACGCGCTGTTCACATCCAGCTGCCGCTCATGGAAATCCACTACTTCCGTGTGCATTGTCTTTTACTGCTCAGACTTTGAAAAAAAAAAACACTGAAATTTTACTGTGATGAACAATCTGGACTGTCTTTATGAACTGTGAGAAAATTTTAGCTTTTGACCACCATTGTATTAATAAGTGTGTGCATTTGATATCTTTGTTATTGTAATTATGAAAATTTTATCAAATCATTATTGGCCACTGGCCAAAACAATTTGTAAAATTTTTTGTGTGGAGCAGGGGGGCTATGTAAGTAGGCTGTTTATGTTTTCTTATTGGTAACGCCACGTAGCGCTCAGTATGAAAATCACTGGCTGTGCTGTGTGCAGTCTGTGGCTAGTTTACATTGTTGTCTGCCATTGTAGTGTTGGGCAGCGGCAGCTGGATGTGAACAAGGCGTAGCGTTGCGCAGTTAAAGGTGAGCCGCCGGCAGTGGTGGATTTGACGAGAGAGATGGCGGAGTTTTGAAATTATATATTCATATATTATGACTTTTGATGATATTAAGGTAAATAAATTGTTTGTTCTCTATTAAAATCTTTCATTTGCTAACCATGCCTATCAGTAGTTAGTGCCTTCCGTAGTTTGAATTTTTTATTTAGCTGGCAGTAGTGGTGCTCGCTGTATTGCAGTAGTTCGAGTAATGAAGATTTTTGTGAGGTAAGTGATTTCTGAAAGGTATAGTTTAATGTTACTCAGGGCCATTCTTTTGCAGGGATCTTTGATAGTCAGATTGCGTTGCGCTAAAAATATTGTGTGTCAGTTTAAGCACAGTCTGTCAGGTTAAGCACAGTCTTGTATAATTGTTCTAAGGGGACGTTTCACGGTGTCTAGATAATAACTTCAGTTTCTTTTTTATCGACTAGGCCTCGATATTACCCTCTCGTGATAACCGGAATACAGCTATTGCTGTACTTCGTCAGCTGATACGTGGTGCTTAGTACCATTTATTACTTTCAATTTACAATTATAAATAATACATCAGACGAAAGAGCAACCCAGTTTTTCTTACAAGTGTTCTCTTTGAGCACCTTTTGTCACATGGCACATATCGATTCGATTGGTGAGTTCATCCGAAACCTTTATCAGTGTATCTGCAGTAATTGTTTGCAATAACATCTTCAGTCCTGTTTCCTAAGTCGGGTAGATCAGCTGGTAGCGGAGGCTCATACGAGGCCTGTTGAACAAATTCCGGAACTTTGTCCAGAAATTTTTTCTGCATTTACTTTTTACTTAAGTGCATGGTGTCCTCCGAAATACTCTCCTCCACATATGACACCGCTCCGAACACCGTTTCCACTTCTGGAAGCAGTCTTTGTACGCGTCTCGTTGGATCGCGCGAAGCACCGCCCACGAATTTTATTTTATGTCATTACAAATCTTCGTCTTTTCGACAGAGTTTTCAACTCTGGGAATAAAAAAAGGCCACAGGAGCCAGGCCTGGAAAGTACAGAGGATGGGGCAGCACAGCGATTTCCTTTCTTGTGCAATAGTCACGCACCAACAGTGATGAATGTGCGGATGCCTTATCGAGATGCAGCCATGAATTGTCTCGCCACATTTCAGGCCGTTTCCTTCCCACATTTTCTCGCACGTGTCGTAACATGTCACGATAGTACTATAGATTAACATCTCGTTTCTGTGGCACTAAATCATGACGAACTAATCCTTCAAAGTCAAAGGAAACTATCAGCATCGCTGTGACATTTGACCTGACCTAACGAACGTTTTTTTGGTCTTCGAGAATCTTTCTCAAGCCATTGTGAAGATTGAATCTTGGTCTCTACATCATAACCGTAGATCCACATCTCATCACCAGTTACGCTTCTCTTAAGGACCATCTCGTTCTCACTTGCGTGATGCAAAAACTCTTCATACACTGCGAGGCGAAGGTCTTTCTGGTCTTGACTCATGAGCCGTGGGACGGACTTGCCGGCAACACGTTGCATTCCAAGATGCTGCGTCAGGATGTCATGACATGATCCAACTGAAATGTTATATTCTTCTGCAAACTCTCGGACAGTCAGTCTTCGATTGGCACGCACAATTTCGTTCACTTTCCTGACATGAACGTCGTTGCTAGACTTTGAAGGGCGTCCTGAACGAGAGTCATATTTAACTTTTAAATCGTGTGAACCATTTGTAACATCGAGTTCGGCTTAAGTACTCATCACGTAGGATTCCTACATCATACAGTGTGTCTCTGTAAAGGTTTTCTTGAGTTTTACGCAAAATGTAATGCAGACGCATTGCTCCTCTAACTGTGCCACCTCGAAATTCGTAAACTGTGCGACACAACTTTACAGGGTGAAAAGTATTTAAACCGACAAACTCGGGGAGGTTGTAGGCGACATCAAAACAAATATTTTTCCCTAATATCATTTTTTCCTATGAGCGTTAGACCGTTATTTAAACCGGTGGAGGCCGTATTACGCTCTTTATTGTTAGAGGGCGAATTACGCTCTTCAGTTGTAGGCAACTGCTGTCCACCAGTGTAGTAGTGCATTGTCTCTGTTTACTAATAAAGCGATACATCTTCAGTGCGTACACTGATATGGTTGTTGCGTAATACCTAGCGCATCACAACGGACGAGCTGCACAGTACGTTTATCAACAACAACATCCTAATCGCCGTATCCTGCATCAAACGACCTTTGCTGCTGTGTACCAACGTCTGCGTGAGACCAGGTCATTTAGCAGATTACCTGGACAGGGACGCCGTCGCACGGTAAGAACGCTGCAATTTGAGGAAGCTGTCTTGCAGCATGTGGAGCGGGATCCTTCAATCAGCACTCGTGCAATTGCACGTAACATGGGGACAAATCAGACGAATGTAAGAACAGTCCTTCGAGAGCAATTGTTACGTCCATTTCACTTACAGCGTGTCCACAACATGGAACCAATTGATTATCCACCCAGTGCACAGTTTTCGCAGTGGTACCTGGAACAGTGTGAAATGCATCCTACATTTCCATCCTCTGTGTTGTTTACCGATGAAGCAACGTTCGGGAGTGATGGAGTTTTCAACATGCACAGTTGTCATGTTTGGAGTGAGGATAACCCACATGTCACAGTTACTAGCTCTCATCAAGTGCGGTTCTTCGTTAGTGTGTGGGTCGGTGTTGTTGGGGAATGTTTAATTGGACCGTATCTGCTACCTAGGCCATTAAATGGCAGGCACTATTACAATTTTTTCGCCAGAGCATTGCCAAAACTACTGGAAGACGTCCCGCTCCCTACAAGACAACGCATGTGATTCCAACATGACGGGACGCCGGCACATTTCAGTCGTCGTGTACGTCGATTCCTCGACCGACGGTTCCCAGAAACGTGGATTGACATAGGTGGTCCTGCACCATGGCCTGCTCGATCCTCAGATATGTCCCCTCTGGACTTTTTTTGTGTGGGGAGAGAAGCGCAACCTTGTTTACGCAACCCCTGTTGCATGAGAAGAGGATCTGGTTGCCCGGATAGTAGCAGCAGCAGGAAAAATTCAGGATACTCCTGGGGTTTTTGCCCGTGTCAGACAGAACATTATCCGACGGTGTAACCTTTGTTTACGTGTCAATGGAGGCATTTTTAAAATCTACTGTAATTGAAATTGGGTTGTGTTAAGGTGTTGTCTCTTGGTCATAAAAAAATGGAGAAGTGTTTGTTGGTTTACTGAAATCTTCCTCTGTCGGTTTAAATATTCCTCATAGGAAAAAATGACATTAGGGAAAAGTATTTGTTTTGATGACCTCTACAACCTCCCAGAGTTTGTCGGTTTAAATACTTTTCACCCTGTATACTCAACACAGCACTGAACGATAACTAACAGACATACAACAATGAAACTCCCGGCAGTTACACATTAAGCACAGGCATGTGAAGGGAAGCCACCCATATTTCGCTCCAGTACACCATTGGCGCAAAATTTCGAATGTTCCTGAATTTTTTGGACAGACCTCGTAAATATGATACTTTATGAAAACCAAAAGGTAAAAATCGCATGGCGTCAAATCTGGTACATGTGGAGGCCACACGAAACAAGCTCTGTCATCCGGCCCCTTGCTGCGAATCCACTGGCAGGTTACAACGTCATTTAAGCAAACGCGTGCTTCATTACCTCAGTGAGGCGGCGCACCCTTTCTCTGCCAAATAAAGTTCAGTGGTTCAGTTTCTTCCATTCAAGAAAGTGCCATAATTCTAAAACATCAACATCAGGAGCTCCAGTTGCAGCTGCTTCACCGAAAAAGAAATGTCCATAAACATTCGACCTGAATACGGCACAAAAACCTTAAATTAATTGGAGTCTCGTTGCAGTTGTGTCATCCCGTGGGGATTTGCTAACTCCAAATTGCGCACATTATGTGCGTGTACGTCTCCACTTAGGTGAAATGTCGATTCGTCACTGAAGATGACGCAACGCAGGAAGTCTTCATCGTCATGCAGCAACATTTCATTCGCAAAGTAGGTACGTAAATTGTAGTCTGTGTACTTTAGGGCTTTTAACTACTGCAAACGATAAGGACCAAGTTGTAATCGTTTCCTTAAAAGACTCCTCACAGATGTCACTGGGATTGCTAATTCATGACTAGCTATCGGTACCGACTTCTTAGGAATATGCGTGAAAGACTCTCTCACACGTTCAACGCGTTCTTCAGTGACTCTTGGATGTCCTGTACCCTTCCGTTTTGCAAAGACAACGGTTGTATTCAAACTGATGATACCATTTACAGATACTCATATCACAATAGAACTTAATAAGGAAGGCACGTTGCACTGTAAAAACGTAGCCGGTTCTTGCAAAGTGTAAAACAGAAAAAGATTTCTGCTCGCTAGGTGTCATTTTCTGCTATTAGTGCTAACAGGAAACAGCACATGCGCATATGTATAAAAACAGAACTGTTTGAGTTGCACTTTTATCTGATGTATTATTTATAATTGTAAATTGAATGTAATAGATGCTACAAAGTTTTCAAACCCCGATACTCAGTTTGGCTCTGAGCACTATGCGACTTAACTTCTAAGGTCATCAGTCGCCTAGAACTTAGAACTAAATAAACCTAACTAACCCAAGGGCATCACACACATCCATGCCCTAGGCAGGATTCGAACCAGCGACCGTAGCGGTCGCTCGGTTCCAGACTGCCGCGCCTAGAACCGCACGGCCACTCCGGCCGGCGATACTCATTTTGAAGCACCAGTTATTTTCTCCATACCTGAAATAATAATTTGGTGTTTCATATAGGATGTGAACCGAGCGAGGTGGCGCAGTGGCTAGCACACTGCAATCGCCATCGGGAAAAAAAAAAAAAAAAAAAAAAAAAAAAAAAAAAAAAAAAAAAAAAAAAGATTTCAAATGTGTGTGAAATCTGATGGGACCTAACTGCTAAGGTCATCAGTCCCTAAGCTTACACACTACTTAACCTAAATTATCCTAAGGAAAAACACACAGACCCATGCCTGAGGGAGGACACGAACCTCCCACGGGACCAGCCGCACAGTGAATGACTGCAGCGCCTAGACAGCTCGGCTAATCCCACGCGGCTTAAGATTCGGGAGGACGACGTTTCAGTCCCGCGTCCGGCAATCCTGATTTATGTTTTCCGTGATTTCCCTAAATCGCTCCAGGCAAATACCGGGATGGTTCCTTTGAAAGAGCACGGCCGGTGTCCTTCCCCGTCCTTCCATAATCCGATGAGACCAATGACCTCGCCGTCTGGTCTCCTCCCCCAAACAACCCATCTCAACCCATAGGATCGGATGGATCTTGGTTTGATTCTAAAGGGAAAACATGGCCTTTTAATAAGAGCAAAACAACTTACGTAAATTCTCATTTCTCGTGTGTATGAGCAAACCACATCATTACGTTTCCGATTTTTCTATGCTTGGCTATCAGTCTTCTCAGTCGTTTGATGTATGAAGACTTCCTCGGCATCGTCTCCTGTGCCAGTCTCTTGGTGTTGTAGATAAATATATCGGTGAGCAAAAACATTGTGAGCTCCTGCTTCATAGTGTTTTGGTCGAACTTCCAAATGCAACACAGCGGCTATTCTACGTGGCATGAATTCGACAGGTCCCTCGTAGGTTTTCGGAGGAATGTGACACCCGATGTCTAGTACAGGTCACGTGGTTATTGTAAACGTTGAGCTGGTAATTTGTGGGCGAATTCGATGGCCAACACACCAACGTCACTTGTCTGTCATCCTCCCTAAATGACTGTACCACTCTTCTGGCCTTTTTACAGAGACAGTTGTTGTGACTGCTTCGACTGGGAAAATAGCAGTCATTGAGGGACCGCAGGTGGTCCGCAATAATGTTCACCTAGTCCACAGTTGTCATGGGACTACAGCTGTCCTTGTGCCTGAAAGCCCAAGTGAATGTCTCCTACAGCATAAAATTGCACCCACCTGCCTGCGTCTGTGACTCGATGCAAGTTTCGAGTAACCGATCGCCTGGATGACGGCGAACCCTTACACGACTATCAACCTGTTGCCCAACCAGGCGTCACGTTTCCACTGATCTGAGGTCCAGCGTCAGTGATTCAGTGCCCACTTCAGTGGTAACCACGATGTCGTTCGGTCAATATGGGAAGAAGTGAGGGGTCGTCTGCTGCTGTACCCCATGTTCAACAATGTGCACTGAACCGCAGGCACCGAAACACTTGTGCCTGTACCAGCTTTGTACTCTATTAGTCACATATGCCACAGAACGCCGCATGTCCTACTTTGCAGAGCAAAAGAATCTCTGACCTCAGCATTTTGTGATGAGGCGGGGACGTGCAGCACTTAGTCGCCTACTCCTGAGTTCACCGCCTTTCAGCCACTTTTGTAGATACTCAGGCCAGTAGCTTGTGACAGGAGCTAGAGCATAACAGTCTACTCTTTGTCAAAATCGCTTATCAATGTTCTGCGAATTTTTTTCCGACGGCGGTCGAATTAGGGCACTGAAGTTGATCAATGATGCGAGTAAAAAATCGGTGCAGGACCAGGTCTCGAACCCGGAAACTCCACTACTCTAGCATGGCTGCCTTAGGCGCCTCGGCTATCAAGACACGCCTCCCGATCAACCCAAATCTGAATATTGATCATTCGTGGTAAATGGAAAAGTGCTCGAACATAAGCGACATCCTATCAGTTGGATCTGCAGTCATGGACTCTGCGGCTGATCCAGGTGGAGGTTCGAGTCCTGCTTCGTACATGGGTGTGTGTGTGTGTGTTTGTCCTTAGGATAATTTAGGTTAAGTAGTGTGTAAGCTTAGGGACTGATGACCTTAGCAGTTAAGTCCCATATGATTTCACACACTTTTATTTTATCAGTTGGATCTGATGTTGGCCGTAAAGAAGTCTGTTCCCAACGCTATAGTCATATGTCAGGTGACTTTCTGGTAGAAGAAGCTAAAGGTGATGGCGGAAAACTATTTGGAAGACTTATTTTCCTGAACAATCAAGGCACAGTACAATTAGAAACTCGTCTGAAGATACTAAAGTCGAGGAAAGAAAAACCGAAGAAAGTGGTTGATATTGGATATTTGGCTAGTGACTACCTCATTTATATGACTGTTGAAGTGGATCTAGCAGCACCATAAAATTCAGTGTGTCATGTAGCAGTAATTAGGCTGGGATGGTGGCGTGTTCCTGCAGTCCAGTAACCTGAGGCCGGAGTGCGCTTGTAGTGGAGCGGGAACCGACCACGTGTGTGGGGCAGCTTGGTGGAGAGCCATTCCTGCCGCTTGTTGCTGCCTTGGGTTGCGTGCTGCTGGTTGCGGACACGGCTGTCTACGGTCGTTCGCTGCCTTATTTTCGCCTGCTGTACCCGACGCAAGCCATATCGGAAGTCCAGCGAAAAGTTAAGGGCATGTGTGTGAAGGTGTTGAGGGCTGCTACCTTCTGGTAACTGTAAGCGCATGGGCGTTATCATGGAAGTAAAGGTGTGCCTATCATTTATGGTGTTTAAGACAGGCGTTAAATATTAATATAATGCACTAGTGTGCCTCATCCAGGTCGTGGGAAATACACTCCTGGAAATTGAAATAAGAACACCGTGAATTCATTGTCCCAGGAAGGGGAAACTTTATTGACACATTCCTGGGGTCAGATACATCACATGATCACACTGACAGAACCACAGGCACATAGACACAGGCAACAGAGCATGCACAATGTCGGCACTAGTACAGTGTATATCCACCTTTCGCAGCAATGCAGGCTGCTATTCTCCCATGGAGACGATCGTAGAGATGCTGGATGTAGTCCTGTGGAACGGCTTGCCATGCCATTTCCACCTGGCGCCTCAGTTGGACCAGCGTTCGTGCTGGACGTGCAGACCGCGTGAGACGACGCTTCATCCAGTCCCAAACATGCTCAATGGGGGACAGATCCGGAGATCTTGCTGGCCAGGGTAGTTGACTTACACCTTCTACAGCACGTTGGGTGGCACGGGATACATGCGGACGTGCATTGTCCTGTTGGAACAGCAAGTTCCCTTGCCGGTCTAGGAATGGTAGAACGATGGGTTCGATGACGGTTTGGATGTACCGTGCACTATTCAGTGTCCCCTCGACGATCACCAGTGGTGTACGGCCAGTGTAGGAGATCGCTCCCCACACCATGATGCCGGGTGTTGGCCCTGTGTGCCTCGGTCGTATGCAGTCCTGATTGTGGCGCTCACCTGCACGGCGCCAAACACGCATACGACCATCATTGGCACCAAGGCAGAAGCGACTCTCATCGCTGAAGACGACACGTCTCCATTCGTCCCTCCATTCACGCCTGTCGCGACACCACTGGAGGCGGGCTGCACGATGTTGGGGCGTGAGCGGAAGACGGCCTAACGGTGTGCGGGACCGTAGCCCAGCTTCATGGAGACGGTTGCGAATGGTCCTCGCCGATACCCCAGGAGCAATAGTGTCCCTAATTTGCTGGGAAGTGGCGGTGCGGTCCCCTACGGCACTGCGTAGGATCCTACGGTCTTGGCGTGCATCCGGGCGTCGCTGCGGTCCGGTCCCAGGTCGACGGGACGGGCACATGCACCTTCCGCCGACCACTGGCGACAACATCGATGTACTGTGGAGACCTCACGCCCCACGTGTTGAGCAATTCGGCGGTACGTCCACCCGGCCTCCCGCATGCCCACTATACGCCCTCGCTCAAAGTCCGTCAACTGCACATACGGTTCACGTCCACGCTGTCGCGGCATGCTACCAGTGTTAAAGACTGCGATGGAGCTCCGTATGCCACGGCAAACTGGCTGACACTGACGGCGGCGGTGCACAAATGCTGCGCAGCTAGCGCCATTCGACGGCCAACACCGCGGTTCCTGGTGTGTCCGCTGTGCCGTGCGTGTGATCATTGCTTGTACAGCCCTCTCGCAGTGTACGGAGCAAGTATGGTGGGTCTGACACACCGGTGTCAATGTGTTCTTTTTTCCATTTCCAGGAGTGTAGTTGTTTGATGTAATGAGCTGCAACGACGTAATCTGTTTATCAAATATGCTGTATTCAAGTGTTTGGTAGCATTAGCGCAGTAAGCCCCAGAAAAGCTTCTAATTAAATTTTCAGAATTGTGCTCGTTACGGTTTTCACTGAATAGTGGGGCATAAGAGTTCACGTAATTTACTTGTGACTAATATTGGAGTGCCCGCTGGCCTTGCTAGTAATTGTAAGTTTTTTTTAAATGTCTTAATAGCAGGCAATTATATATATATATATATATATATATATATATATATATATATATATATATATATATATATATGTGTGTGTGTGTGTTCTCTCGGATATGTTGCTTATGTTGTAGCACTCTCCCATTTACGAATCGTATCGTGTCTACAGGGTGTCGCAGGAGGAATAGTCAATATTCAAAGTTATGACAGCACCGATCATTCGAAGCAAAAAAAGTCTGGTAAACACTTTAATACCTTAAGAAATAGAGCTCTACTCCGTCTTCAATACTGTGAAACAAATCTCTTCTACTGCAGGCTCTTCGTTTGCCATTTTTTGGTAGATGGTAATATTGACCAAAATAAGAAAAAAAAATATCCAGTAAACGTGGGCTCTAATGTGCATACCTTAATACGAGTACTATGAGCACTTGTTTACCTTCGCCACTGTGAAACACATTCCTCCCACTGAACAAGTGCTCTTCACCTTTTAATCATCAATTTTATTTCAAAATCACTAATGTATGGTTATTTTAATTAATGTCTTAGAAGTAAAAATATGAGAAACATGCTTTCCGCCGTTTGATTATCCATGGAGATTGAGAGAGTGGGAGGCAGGAAATACAGGATTATTCGTAAGTATATTCAGGTTAACAGAAGATGACTGCGCAAACACTGCAAGGGATACTGAAAAAAGAA
This sequence comes from Schistocerca cancellata, assembly GCF_023864275.1. Lineage (NCBI taxonomy): Eukaryota > Metazoa > Arthropoda > Insecta > Orthoptera > Acrididae > Schistocerca > Schistocerca cancellata. The sequence continues at coordinate 46,967,174 of NC_064632.1, forward strand.
ACACCTCAGTGGACTACAGGTGCTCAATACGAGCTTCGTTTATGATGTGGAGAACGTCAATTCGTGGGTGCAGGTCGTTGAAATGATGTGTACGGGAGCACTCGAAGGCAGCACACTCTGTGAATCTGGTAATTGGGTTGCCTATCTGCAGGTGTGAACTAATTCTACGAGACAATACGACCAGGAGGGTTAACAAAGAAGTTCGAGGATAGCACAAGCTACAGGCGCAATCTGCAATTGTAAGAATTCTGCTAACCAGTAGGGCACTCATTGGCTGCTATAACAGGCTTCAAGTTCCAGTTGGTTTTCTGATAACCTGTCGCGGTTGGCCTATGGTAGGGTCAAGGTGTGCTTTTTAGAACCCGTGTTTACTGGACAATTCTGTCTTATTTTGTCCACTCTAACTCCTGACAAAATATGGGAAGCAAAAAGTTTGTAATAGAAGAGATTTGTTTCACAGTATCGGTGATGAAGTGCTAATTCTTTTTAAGGTGCGTATTTCAGAGCTCGAGTTTCGAAGACAATTATGCTTCGAGTGATCGTCCCTGTCATATCCCTGAATATTGACCATTTCTCCTGGGACTCCCTGTATAATGATCCCCATTCTTTTGTACCGTTTATCCACTTACCTAGCGCGACAAGTACACGCGACGGCACCAGAGGTCATTCAATCCCCCGGTTGACGGTGGTCATAATGTTTTAGGTCATTAGTTACTGTTAATTTGTAACGTTTCAGTATTTTTCTGACTGCATTTACACAGAACCAATATGTATCGAAAAAATCGTGATATTAATATCAATGAGCAAGGACAGGTAAGAAATTGTTCAATCTACTACACCGACAAGCGCAAGTTAACTTATTTAGCATGACAGTACCGAGAACGGTATCTGTTGTAACCTACCACTGCATCATGCAGCACTTGGCCTGTGAACTTTATTTCTCTGGCCGTAGTTGCCTTAATCCGCTGTTGCCCGTACGTGTTCGGAATTTTTCCTCTCACTACGGTAAAGAGTTAGGAAAGACAGGATTCTATACGTCGGAGAATATTCTTCTTAGAGAATTTTTTATAGCGGAATGCAATACTTGCTCTCTTAACGCAAAGAAATAATGTATTCCTACTCACAAGGCCGACATTTGTTTTTAAATTATTTGAATTTCAAATTAGTATTCCACTGCTACCGATGCCATCTCCGACGACGTCTGAGCAATAAATCCTTTAAAGCCCAAGAGTGCCTGTCGATGAAAAGAGAAACTTCAGGATAGCGCTGCCAATGTTAGATTGATGACGTCAACCGTGTAATTTGCTTCTCACGCTATCGTCGTCATCACGACGTTGGATGATTATGGATCATATCTGATATTTCGCACTGAATTATGTAATCACTCTTCTGTAAAATGATGGAACGGCAAATATGAGATGAATTAACATTCCGTACCTGTATACTCAGATATCAAATTGGCGAATGTATTATATGTCCAGTGTTAAAACGGACAGTACAAGCTGCTGAGTCGCCCAAGTGTATGTTACGTATACAGTCACGTGGGGTTTTTAAAAATTCATAGCAGTTTCTATAACGACAAGCAAGTATTTAATTCTCTTGAAAATATATATCTTGTGTAGAGACTCTCAGTTTGCTCTACATGTTGAGAAATGCAAAGCAATGAACATCACGAAATGTCAAAGCGTGGTCTATTCCAGTACATGATTAATAAGTCACAACTAGATGTGGTCGTCACATTTCAACAATTTTCATTACCAGTTTGTAGTGTTCTGAAGTTGAACGGCCACATAGGATGAGCTGTTGGTAAAAGTGGAAGCTACGGTTCATTTTCTGGGTATTGGGAAATTTCAGTTTCTCAGTTGACATACAAAACACTTGTTGCTTGAATGCTGCTCAAGCATCAGGTCGACAGGCGACATTAACAGTATGAGAAGAAACAGTTACAGATTTATTCCACTGCCGAAATCGTGTCACTGAAATATTTAAATACACACATAAAATAAAGTTTTGCGTCACCTCGGTTCCGAGAGTTCCGGAACCTGCCCAGAAAATTGGAATAAAGATCAACATATACATCATTTCCGTCCTTTTTATTGCTCATGAAAAAACACATTTCATGTTTTACCACCATACAGCGAGACCTTTAGAGGTCGTGGCCCAGACTGCTGTACACACCGGTACCTCTAATACCCAGTAGCACGTCCTCTTGCATTCATGCATGGCTGTATTCGTTGTAGCATACTATCCACAAGTTCAACAAGGTACTTGTAACCTCCCCCTCACTTATCGACCTTAATGACAGTGAAAAATTAAACCGCGTGTACCTAATGGAAATTTGGGAAAAGCAATCGTCACCGAGGTTAATTTGTCGTTAAAGAGGGAGGAAAGGGTTACATCTAAATGAAAGGAAAAATGCTAATGAAACTGGTGGAAATTAATTTTGAAATAGGGGTAAAGTTAATAAAGATAGTAAATGTGCGGCCATTACGTTAACAATCAACTAGCGGTAATTAGATATTTGAGATTTGGGGGAAATTACGGTCGCCAGTCCTAAGGACATTTACTATAGTAACTGAAAAAGGAAGATTATTACACATATAATTAGCACTAGAAGCGTGGCAACTGAAGGTTGACAAGTGTAGTGTGAAAACTGAAAGTTTGTCAGAAGTAATATATTTCGCTACCCTCTGACTTAATTTAGCAACAGAATTAATAAAACCGGAAAATCGAAAGTTAATTTAGTGACTGGAGTTAATAGTGAACTTTCTTTCTGAAGCACATCGAAATTCAGTGAAATATGGTTAGTCTTGGACTACCTCAACAATCATTTCAAAATCTACTTGAATCTACGCAATTTGGAAATAAGAGATTTAACTTTGAACTTGAATTAAATGATTCTGAACAATTAACAATAGTAAAATTTAGTACGTACCAAGCTGAGCTGCAGTCACAGGTAAGCTAAAATACGGTAACAAAACTCGCACTCTTAATTTGTGCTTGTGTAATCTGAATATTGTAGCCAGCTATGAATACTTTAACTGAACTTTGAAATTAAATCAGTGAAATAGAATATTACTTTAATGCTGGCATTTGAATTTCAATGACACTCGGGTTCATTCCGGAAAAGGAAGGGACCCTGCTTGGTAATGCAATTGGGACAATGAGCAACAAAGGTTCATGCTAAGTTGCTGTAATTTTGTGATGCAACAATTTTAAAAGTTTGAAAAGCTGAGGTCTGCCATACAGTTCTAAAACTTTACGTGCTTCCAGTCTTCCTTGTTGGTTGATTGAAGGTTTGAAGCCGTCGATCGAGGATGTGGCTTCAGTCACTCATTGTCGGCCGTCGCTGTTGCAGAAGCTGGATGTTGGCGCGCCTTCTTCTCGACACGGTCACCAGACGAAACGGGCTCTTGATGTGCGCCAGATAATGCTTCCCGTCCGCGACACCATGTCAGAAACTATCATCGCAAGTCGAGCGCAATTACATGCTGCCAAACCCCGAAAGCGCTGCAACTCGCGGGAGCGTCACACAACACACCTGCTCCACTCGCTACTCCAGCCAGACTCCCCTCTGCCCGCGCTCCACGCGGCAGAGTTAACACTACCAAAGATCCTACACACTTTGATTCTTCATGATTCTTCACACGACCTATCGATGTAATCGTTCGATAGCAGTTTTCCCTAGGCAAGACCCAGCGTAAAAATACAAATAATATTTACGAATCAAACCAATTATACATCGACATAAATGCATAAATATATATATACAAATAGTACATCAATTACAATATGTAAAGACGCAGAAATGTCATATATACAGGTAACAAAAATAAGGAAAACAAATTTATAGTACAATTGATGGAAATAGGAGGATATGCATTTCCGGCGTTACACACTCTTGATCCAGATGGTCGCACTCCTCAACGGCTATTCGGCGTAGATCCCTCAGAGTGGTTGGTGGTTCACGTCGTCCATAAACAGCTCTTTTCAATCTATCACAAGCATGTTCGAGAAGGTTAATGTCTGAAGAATATACTGGCCACTCCAGGCGAGCGATGTCGTTATCCTGAAGGAAGTCAATTACAAGATGTGCACGATGGGAACGCGATTTGTCGTCCATGAAGATGAATGCCTCGCCATTACGCCGCCGATATGGTTGCACTATCGGTCTGAGGATGGCATGCACGTATCGTACAGCGGTTAAGGCGCCTTCCATGACCACCAGCGGCGTACGTCTGCCTCACATAATGCGACCTCGAAACAGCAGTGAACATCCACCTTGCTGCACTTGCTGGACAGTGTGTCTAAGGCGTTCAGCCTGACTGAGTTCCCACGAAACACGTTTCCGACGATTGGCTGGTTGAAGGCATGTGCGACACTCACTGACTGACTCACTGACTGTATATCTCTGGGGTCATCTGCAAGGAATGAGGGCAGGGTAAGCAGCGTGGCTGCTGTTCCTGCATGGACCTCTCTTTTGTATTTGTTGGCCTAACTGCTTGGATTGTCCTCAGGATTGTCTCGACGGCATAATACGCCTAAGAAATCCGGATTTTGGGCCATGAATTGGTACGTTCTCTCCTTGGTGGGGTTCTCTCCGAGCTCCAGGAATTGCTGGTATGCTGGATGCTGTTGCACTTCCGGACGCACTTTCCCAGCCACTGCGCCCCGTTCTGAGACCACAAAGATGTGTTCCCAGTCCGTGGGCGTGAAGACGGGGTGCTGGTTGATGATGGTCAGGTCCTTACTCGATACCAGTCCTCTAAGAGCCTTGTTGTTCCTCACTGGTCCGTAGGGCTGGTGCGGAAGGGCCGGTTTCGTCCTGTCGGGTGGAGTAAATGGATAGGGGTTGTCCAGGTGCGGGTATGTCCCGTCACGAAGAGACGCGGCGACCTTCTGCAGCACAGGCTGCACGCTGTACTCCGTAGGGAGCGGCAGGCATTCAGTCTCTGCCGCAGCAAGTGGGGGTGTCTCAGTGTGCGTCTCCTCGTCATGTGCCCGCGGCTCGACCTCCCCGTCAGGAGGGAGAGCAGGCTACTCCACTTCTATGTCCATGGGTGCCTCTACGCCGCCCGTTACGTCAACTGGCGGCGCGGGTGGCTCCGTCTGGGTGGAGGCGTCGACCCCCGCTGGCCGACTCGCAGTGGAGCTGGTGGTGCGACACTCATTGGTGAAGAGAAATTTATACCAATCCTGAGCGGTCCATTCGGCATGTTGTTGCGCACCTGTACCGCGCTGCATGGTGTCGTGGTTGCAAAAATGGACCTCCCCACAGACATCGGGAGTGAAGTTGCGCATCATGCAGCTTATTGCGCACGGTTTGAGTGGTAACACGACGTCCTGTGGGTGCACGAAAATCATTGTTCAACATGGTGGCGCCGGCCGGTGTAGTCGAGCGGTTCTAGGCGATTCAGTCTGGAACCGCGCGACCGCTACGGTCGCAGGTTCGAATCCTGCCACGTGCATGGATATGTGTGATGTCCTTCGGTTAGTTAGGTTTAATTAGTTCTAAGTTCTAGGGGACTGCTGACCTCTGATGTTAAGTCCCATAGTGCTCAGAGCCATTTTTTGAACATGGTGGCGTTACTGTCAGGGTTCCTCTGAGTTATAGTCCGTATGTAGAGGTCATCCACTGCAGTAGTAGCCCATGGGCGGCCTGAGCGAGGTATGTCATTGACAGTTTCTGTCTCTCTGTGTCTTCTCATGTCCGAACAACATAGCTTTGGTTCACTTCGAGACACCTGGACACTTCCCTAGTTGAGATCCCTTACTGGAACAAAGTAACAATGCAGAAGCGATCAAATCGCGGTTCAAAAATTGGCTCTGAGCACTATGGGACTTAACATCTGAGGTCATCAGTCCCCTAGAACTTAGAACTACTTAAACCTAACTAACCAATGGACATCACACACATCCATGCCCGAGGCAGGATACGAACCTGCGACCGTAGCGCTCGCGCGTCAAATCGCGGTATTGACCGTCTAGGCACGGTTGAGCTGCAGACAACTCGAGCCAGAATATGTTAGCAGAATATGGAATCGGTGGGTTCAGGAGGGTAATACGGAACGCCGTGCTGGATCACAACGGCCTCGTATCAATAGCAGTCGAGATGACAGTCATCTTATCCGCATGGCTGTAACGGATCGTGCAGCCACGTTTCGATCCCTGAGTCAATAGATGGGGATGTTTGCAAGACAACAACCATCTGCACGAACAGTTCGACGACGTTTGCAGCAGCAGCGACTATCAGTTCGGAGACCATGGCTGCGGTTACCTTTGACGCTGCATCACAGACAGGAGCGCCTGCGATGATGTACTCAACGACTAACCTGTGTGCACGAATGGCAAAACGTCATTTTTTTCGGATGAATCCAGGTTCTGTTTACAGCATCATGATAGTCGCATCCGTGTTTGGCGACATCGCGGTGAACGCATATTGAAAGCGTGTGTTCGTCATCGCAATACTGGCGTATCTCCCGGCGTGATGGTATGGGGTGCCATTGGTTACACGTCTGGGTCACCTCTTGTTCGCATTGGCGGTACTTTGAACAGTGGACGTTACATTTAAGATGTGTTACGACCCGTGGCTCTACCCTTCATTCGATCCGTGCGAAACCCCACATTTCAGCAGGATGATGCACGTTGCAGGTTCTGTACGGACCTTTCTGGATACAGAAAATGTTCGACTGCTGCCCTGGCCAGCACTTTCTCCAGATCTCTCACCAATGGTGGCCGAGCAACTGGCTCGTCGCAATACGCGTCACTACTCTTGATGAACTGTGGTATCATGTTGAAGCTGCATGGGCAGCTGTACCTGTACACGCCATCCAAGCTCTGTTTCACTCAATGCCCAGGCGTATCATGGTCGTTATTACGGCCAGAAGTGGTTGCTCTGGGTACTGATTTCTCAGGATCTATGCAGCCAAATTGCGTGAAAATGTAATCACATGTCAGTTCTAGTATAATATATTTGCCCATTGAATACCATTTTATCATCTGCTTTTCTTCCTGGCGTAGCAATTTTAATGGCCAGTAGTGTAAATAGTTCATCCATTCCGGTAACCGAGAATCACGACGACTTTTGTCTTTTACCGACACAGATACTAGCGAGTTGTCGATCCCAGGGATTCAAAGACATTCGAGAATGTTTTTAATTTCAAGACTGGAGCGGGATAACAAGTGACAATTCCCCTCACTTTCATTGTGAAACCTTTCTTTTTGCCAAATTTCGTCATACTGGCTCAACGAGAAGTAACTGTATGTTCTAGTGTGTGTGTCTGCGACTGTCAAAATATGTGACATAGATGGCCGTATCTTATGATTGCTCAAATAGTTCAAATAGCTCTGAGCACTGTGGGACGTAACATTGAGGTCATCAGTTCCGTAGAACTTAGAACTACTTAAACCTAACTAACCTAGGGACATCACACATCCATGCCCGAGGCAGGTCTCGAACCAGCGACCGTAGCGGTCGCGCGGTTCCAGACTAAAGCGCCTAGAACCACTCGGCCACATCGGCCGGCATTTTGACTGCATTGACTTAGAAGGTAACGTTTATTATACCGCTAAGCGACCATAGACCTTAGTAGTTGACATAAATTTCAGCTTGACGCGTCAACCCGTTACTGAGAAAAAGGGGTCTTAGCAGACGGACGGACAGACAGACAGTCCGAGTACTTTACAACAGATCCGCAAAAAGTTGGGACCGGCAGCGTTGACAGAGAAGATCTACCAAGATTAACAAAATTTAGGTACCTAAGATGTAGTCTCTAGCGATCGCGAGGTCAACACAAGGACGCAGGCAGCCTGGATGAAGTTGCGAACGATAAAAGGCGTCAGCTGCGATCGTCGGATTAAGGATCGTCTGAATTTTTTGAAACAGTAATTTTCGATAGTCGGTTTTTTACTCCACAGATGTTCTGATTATAAGCACTGTGCTGTTTGGTTGCTAGTAGCATTGTCGTTGCAGTATTCATTTTAAGAGCAGCTAGTGTGCGAGTCGAATGTTGTCAGTGCTACTGAGCGGATTCACTAGCAAGTGAAGAAGATGTTTTTGAGATAACGTGTAGCTGCATTGCTTGCTTATGTGAATGAAAAAGGTTTTAGTGCAATGTCTCTTTATTGGTTTGGGTTAGTTACTTTCATTGGTAAGAGGATAACAAGTAAAGCCTTTTATTCACATGCCTTGCACTCAGAAGTCATAGGCTTTACCGTTTCTTTCCCAATTTTAGAAATTAAACTTGGCAACGTAAATTTTGTTACAAAAGATAAATTTTTGTAATGATAATTGTTATAGTCAGACTATGTGTTTGTTTTTGCAATACAGTTTTTCCGTCCACGATTTAACAGGTTCGAATTCCAGCAACATCTCCTCACAAAGGAACTTTATTTTCCGATTACGTGTGTCGCTGCTGTGGCTAAAACCAAAACATGATCTCTTTAGGGTAGTTTCACGCCCTTGCGTTGCACTGCGCAACGCTGTCCTTTCCTTTTAGCTTACTTGGTGCTGCGCTGTATATTTTATGTTCATCACTTCGAGCAGTTTCCGTTGCCACCGGTAAGCCATAAGAAGTTTGTTAAGGCCAGTTTAGCATTACAGTCAAAATAGTTGGATCATTCACACTTAGATTTAGCTTTTAAAGTTCGTTAACAAGTCAGTTTAGGCAAAGTTTAGTTCACATTGCATATCACAAGCAGACAGTTTCATGTTCACAGTGCAGTGTTACATTTGTGTGTGCATCATTTTGTTCTCTAGGAGTGTATCAGTCAGACTACGTAGGTAAATTCGCAGTGAAATTTAAGAGAAACACTTTGGTGGTTCATTCTTTCAAAATTCAATTAGTAATTTTATGTAGCATTTTCATTCTGTCAACTTTGTGTATTGGAGCTGCAAGTCACGTATTGTGACGTCATGCCTGGTAGCACTGCTAACTGTAGTGCACAATACTTTTACAAAACAGGTTATTTAGTTTATAGTTTGGGTTTTCTAATTACTTTGCTAATGAAAAATAGAGTTATACCGTTTCAGATAGCTTTTAACTAACTACATCACTCGCATTGTGCAGCTTTACAATCCAAGCGTATAGGAATGTAAAGAATAGCAATACAGTTTCGTTCAGGTTCAGTTAACAAAAAGAAACAAGTAGAAAAGTTACAACTTAGAGTTCATTAATAGCTCAGACACACTGTAGCTGGTGTGCCGATCTTTTACCAGGCCGTCATGTGACCCTCCATCGCTGACATACATCATGCCAGTGAAATGTGTTTATAAGCCAAATAGTTGCATGGAATCAAGGCAATAAGACGTGCTGGCTGGAGACGTGACAGGACGGCAGAGACGCGCTATCATGTTTGGACATAACAACGTCCAAACTGTGTACGATGTGTCGCGATTTGTTGGTGGACTGCCCAACGTGTCTACAAACTCGGCCTAAGGACAGTGATCGTAAAAGGTCCTCACCCAAAGGGGCCGGAATGTGGCGGATCTCTCATCACATGCTCCCACAAGGTACCGACTGGAATTCTACCTGTCAGTGAATGCGGGTTCATCTCAACAAGTTTCGGAATGACCAGTGAGAAGAAAACTTCATGCCACAAACATTTGGAGTCGGGTATGCCTCAAAAGGCCATTGCTCACTACGCCACATAAAACTGTTTATCGTCAGTGGGCCTAACAAGACACAAACCGAAAAGTAGCCAGCTATTTTTATAAGATGTTCTGCTGGTATGTCATTGAAATTCATATTCGAACCATATTCTGACCACGACTAACCTGCGTTTTATATCTCCTCTACTTCGGCCATCAGCAGTTATTTTTCTGCCTAAGTAGCAAAATCTCAACTACTGCTTTTACTGTTTCATTTTGCAGTCCAGCTACTTCAGCGTCGCCTGCTTTAATCCGGCTACAATCTGTTACCTTCGTTTTACACTTAAGGATCCTCATTTTCTAACCTGTTTTTCATGACACTATCCATTCCGTTCAATTTATGTTACATCGCAGCTGAAAAAACAAATAGTAAAATGCTATTGTAATCATTAGGTTAGGAAATGAGACACTTAAAGTAGTAAAGGAGTTTTGCTATTTGGGGAGCAAAATAACTGATGATGGTCGAAGTAGAGAAGATATAAAATGTAGACTGGCAATGGCAAGGAAAGCGTTTCTGAAGAAGAGAGATTTGTTAACATCGAATATAGATTTAAGTGTCAGGAAGTCGTTTCTGAAAGTATTTGTATGGAGTGTGGCCAGGAAGTGAAACATTGACGATAAATAGTTTAGACAAGAAAAGAATAGAAGCTTTCGAAATGTGGTGCTACAGAAGAATACTGAGGATTAGATGGGTAGATCACATAACTAATGAGGAGGTATTGAATAGAATTGGGGAGAAGAGGAGTTTGTGGCACAACTTGACCAGAAGAAGGGACCGGTTGGTAGGACATGTTCTGAGGCATCAAGGGATCACAAATTTAGCATTGGAGGGCAGCGTGGAGGGTAAAAATCGTAAAGGGAGACCAAGAGATGAATACACTAGGCAGATTCAGAAGGATGTAGGTTGCAGTAAGTACTGGGAGATGAAGAAGCTTGCACAGGATAGAGTAGCATGGAGAGCTGCATCAAACCAGTCTCAGGACTGAAGACAACAACAACAAGAATCATTTTTATATCAACTGAAACTTTAATCTACAAAATATGCTGTATGAGACGGCACGTGCAGAAAGAATGGACGAATTTACATTCACACAAAGCTCCGACAAGTGTATTCCCCAAACTGAATCACCTTGGAGCACCCGTTTATAACACCAGCGAAACGTCGGTATTAAGCCTGTTGAATATGTGTGTTTCTTATGGTACGGTGCTGCTACACCCTTTCAAGCGTAGAGAGGTGCATTCTTGAAGGTGAAATCTAAAGATGTCTTTCAAAAGGAAAGTTAAGTGACGTATTTATATCTTTATACATGTCTCCATATGAGGACATTACGATTGAAAGGTAGTAATAGAACAGAAATTTAGGACATTATTTAGCTGTCTTTTTAGTCATCTTACGGTGATTTCACATTGCCCCGAGTCCAAGAAAGACGAAGGTCACTTACAGAACAAGAAGCTATAGAGCTCCTTAATTTATCTGTACTTGACGATCTATCCGATGATCCTGGAGATAATTTTGAACAAGAGGCTAAGTAATGTTAGAAGTTTTACATCATACGGTATATTGAAAGCTGAGTACCCTAGACGCAAAGTCCGCCCACTGCATCGTAAGTGACTCCGAGATAATCACGAAACACTAGTCCCATCCAAACGTCAATATATTGACAACAAGAATGTTATTGTTGCGTACGAATTTGTCACAGAGCAGCAAACCTATAGCTTAATAACAAAAGTATCCATTATAATCGTAACAGGCTGAAAGGTAGCTTTGAATGTCCAGATTGGTAAGTCTGATGTCGGTTCACGTGCTTTGCATCTGAACATGAAAGGGCGACAGCCACGCCTATTGGGCATTTAGAGGGCTTCACACCCTAAGACAACATGCAGTTTGTTGCTTTGGAAACCGAACAGAATTTTCGACGGTTTATAGCCGGTTTCGCAATCTGAAACATATTCCATCATGTAGGCGAAAAATCTATAAGGCCATGTGCCCACCTTAAATCGACATAAATTTAATTTTTCACTGTCGAAAGAACTTCGCCAATAACCGTATAATTTAAGATATTCTATTTTATTGTGAAAGCAACCAGTTTCGGCAGTTCATTTTGACATCTTCAGGCCCCATGCGCTTTTATCCAAACAAACGAACTTATCGTATAGCACCAAAAACCACCGGATATCGTGAATTCCAGTCGTTATGCAAATGCTTCATTTGTGTAATTTATGTATTTCGGTGAAATAAAATCAAATAAAATACTTTGACTTTTCGACTTATATTGCATCCACTTGAACACAATGTCCGCATATGGGAACGCGTTGTATCCCCCTTGGAGGGCACCTCGGAATATTTTATACATCTGAAAAAACATGATTTAACTCGAAGAGTTGGATAGCAAAGCTATGATTTTTTTTTTCAGAAAAAAAAATAGTGACCGAAAGGGTTAATGACAAATGGATATCGTGGCATCCTATTTGTTATTTTGTACTGGCACAATATTCGAATTTGTAGCCGTAGTATAATGAGAGAGAAAGACAATACTGGGAACATTATCTTACAAAAGAAATATAGGCTTGTGACCCTGAGGCTGAATATTAAACGTATGGATCAACGTGGTCAAGAGAACCACAGACAGGCAGTTCCATCATCTCCATCAAGGCATTACGTTGCTTGACAATACTCAGCACTGCGTAGCATGACTGGTGATGGATGGTAAGCCACCTGCTTTGTTTATATTGTAAAGACGTGTCAGCTAGTTGTTACTCGTATGGTAAATTAATTGCGAAATTTCACGCAACGAGTACAACGTGTTACGAGGAACACATGAAGTCCCAAGAGCCTGTCTGCATGGGAGGTAAGGGCGCCATTGAGGGACAAAGCATTCTAGCTGATTCACACACGAAACCGGCATTGTCTTAGAACCATTTTTAATGTATGCTCCGCCAGACAAATACGGTACGCTTCTCCGATGACAGCTCGTTTTTAAACCCTTTGTGTCTTTTCCCTTTTTTTCCCCCTTGTCGTCTACACGAGATGTTGGTTGACAGAGAAGAGCTCGTTGCTAACGGTCTTTTGTACCCTTGTCTCAGTTCGTAGTTCGCTACAACTGCTCTCTGTTTTATTCCGGTTTGTTGTGTTTCTTTTTTTTCATCCAGTTCCGAGTAGGACGGTTATATATCTGTATGACGCCACCTGAATACGTACTTCGCAGCAAGTTCACCGTCATTATAAAAGCAGGTCATGCTAACTTTTATCTGCATGATTTGACACTGCTGTTTTACATATATCTCCACGGAAATACATGCGACAAACGCTTTGAAAACGATAAAAAAGTTGTTCATCAGTTCCATTTTCGAAACCACCTGCAATATTCTGATTCATTGATATATGCTGGCAGATGATAAGAGTTTGGAAAAATTCCTCAGGTACTGTACATTGCTCGCTTGCAATGCTGAACTATAACGTTTAACTCTGATCTCTAGTTCGCAATTCACAGTGTCGATAGGTTTCTAGGGCAACTCTAGAAACTCTAGCTGCTCCCTTTTTAATAAAGTCTGAATAATATTTCTAACCTGTACGAAAATTTGAAGATTGAAACTTTTATATTGTTTGAATCGGATGGCACGCCACTGTTAGTGGCCTAACATGAAAAACTTTGGAAATATTAATTAATTAGCATAAAAATTATAACGGCGGCCCCGGTATATGCAACTGACAATGTTAATAAAGAGTCACTGCACCGTACATGAATCAACTCCAAAGAAAACTAAATGCGAAGTATGGTGTACATGATTACCTCAGTTCCATGTGGCAATAAAAAACTGTAGACATCACAACATATTGAAAATAAAATAATTTCGCTTCGCTTTACTACATTTTGCAAAAGAAAACAACGAACTAATGAGAAAAAGCAAAATTATATACTCTTTAAAGAAATTTACAGACACTGTGTCTTGGATTAACTCATTGCTAACGGTCTTAAAAAAGAATTCAGTAACTATTAACTGCAATATTCATGGAGTGGACTATACAGGGTGAACCAGAACTCCACCGACAAAGTTTCAGAGCTGGTAATAATGACAAAAACAACAAAAAAATGTAATCATGGCATTTAAAATACGTACATTAAGACGATGTTAGTTATCCACTCCACAAAAGTCATCATTACCGCCTGATTGAGCTTTAGAGTGAAAACACTTTCATCTTTACAATGATGAATGATAAATATTATTTAGTGTTAGTAGGAGCTTTATTAATCCTGGGACCTTTCAGTCATGTGACAATTGGTACTACTTATTTCCAACAACCTTTTTCTTTTTCTTTCCTTTCTCAAGCTCAAAGTCTACCACATTATATCACAGATTATTATTGTTAACTTACGTAAGCAGTACCACAGTCTTACGAAATAGTAATAATAGTAATGATCTTTTAAAATCAATTTAGCTTCGTGGCGGTAACACAATTGAGCTCTTTTGTTTTTAACCCTCAGAAAATTTCATATTACCCTTCAGGTATAATGACCCCCAAGATTGTGAACTACAGCCTTGCTATGAGCACTTGTTCATCTTCGCTTCTGTATACACTTTTCTTCTGCTGAACAAGCGCATAGTTATTAAGGTATGCATTTTAGAGGCAACGTTTAATACACTTTTTTCTTGTTTTGGTTCCGTATTTCCTCCTCGAAAAACATGCACGGCAAAGAGTTTGCGACAGAAAAGATGTGCCTCACATTTTCGAAAATGAACAAGGGCTCATAAATCTTATGGTATGCATTTTAGAGCCCATGTTTACTAGAAATTTTTTCTTTGTTTGGTCCACAATACCGCTAATGCAGTGAAACATCTTGTAGTAACATCGGTAGAACATTACGTAGGAAATCAGCATACATTGCATTCTTTAGATTGCCATCGATAAAATGGGGGCCAATTATCCTACCTACCATAATGCCACACCATACATTAACCCGATTTTGATATTACAATCGATAAGGAATAGCTCTGACTGTACAGTTAAAATTACTTTTTTGGAAACATTTGAAATGACGAATCATTTGGCACAGTTAAAGTTTATGTTATTAATCACGCAATCTAGTACTGTTTACGCTATTTATTTCGGGATTCATTTATGAAATAATAACCGAAATTAGCAGAAATTCATTTGTGTGGAGAAAAACTGCAAACCTTTCAGAATATGGTTATTACTGCAAAGTGAAGTAGCAGTAAGCATGCCTTTGATGTGATCAGACATATTTTTGTATTTTGAGCGAACAATGTATTTTCGTCTTTGTTAATGTGAAAATTCAAGAGATTTTATGGTAAAGTAAAATGTGACAAAATATATTTAAGTAACAACAAAAATTCTGCGAGAACAATCTTCAAATTTATTGAGATCAGTTCAACCATTAAGATCTAAAATGTGAGAATTCTGTCTCCAAGAATAAGATCCCTGGACAAGAAGAACTGGAGCCAACTCTACAAGAAAAACTAAGTAAAATGGAAAGTTTATTATAGTTTTCGATAATCTCAATTTTTTCATAAAAGGCGTTGCTTACTGTGGATAATAACTGGAATCAGGAAGGTGGGGGGGGGGGAGATTACACATGGCACACACGTATAAAATCACAATTAGGGCCCGGTCTGGCTATGCGCTCATCCCTTCAGTGAAATGTTGGTCGCCATGTCACTGGTCGGCCTTCACATGTGTAATGTCCCCCTTGTCCGTTGACCCATGACCTGGCGCTCTGCGACACGTGTGATTCATTGTGCAACTTCTTAGCGAGACGTGCGAGCAACATGCCAGCCGTGATGAAGAAACAGTTTGCACAGTCCCAACGCAACCTGGAACTACCTTCTGATGTTGAAACTGTCGTCAGCCTACTGTGAACCACCGAGAATGTGCAGTTCGTTCTCGACATTTGGCCACTGTGTTTTACGTTTCAAAAAAGATTGTTCAAATGGCTCTGAGCACTATGGGACTTAACAGCTATGGTCATCAGTCCCCTAGAACTTAGAACTACTTAAAACTAACTAACCTAAGGACATCACACAACACCCAGTCATCACGAGGCAGAGAAAATCCCTGACCCCGCCGGGAATCGAACCCGGGAACCCGGGCGTGGGAAGCGAGAACGCTACCGCACGACCACGAGCTGCGGACTTTTACGTTTCCTTCGGTACTTATGAACTGAAGTTTTAACACGTGCAACAAAATACTGTACTTAGATGCTCATAGTATGTTGATGGGAGACCGACTGGAAACACTCGGTGCATTTGTTTGTTGGACACGCAAGTGCCGAAGTGGCGTTCTAATCCAAGACTGGCTCGAAGACGCTGAGCCATAGGCAGAAGGGAAGGAAGATAGGATTTAACGTCCCGTCGATATCTAGATCATTAGAGACGGAGCACTAGCTCCGATTGTGTCAAGGATGGGGAAGAAATTCGGACGGGGCCTTTCAATGGAACCATCCGGGCCTGGATCGATTTTGGGAAATCGCGGAAAATCTGTATCTGGATTGGGGGCCCGGGTTTTGAACCGTCGTCCTCCCGAATGCGAGTCCAATGTGTTAACCACTGCACCATGTCTCTCGGTTTGAGCCATACGACATTATTACTACTATCATCATAACTGTAAGCCTATTTTCCTTTTTCTCTAGTAGAAAAAAGGCTCTGTTAGAACTAAAATTTACTTTTACTGTAAACACAATATACCAGATTTGTAACAAGCGTAATCTGACAAGAAGTACCTGGACACCCCTATGTTATGCGGAACTGACCAGTAAATGTCACGAGAAGCGGGCCCGCCATAGAGAGCCTGTATAGAGGGAGAGAGTGGCCAATGGTGATAGCGTCGCTGATTGGCTGAGAGCCGAGGAGGCCATGTTTCTGCCAAACTGACGCTGACTTGGTACGAGTATAAATAGATATTGCGTGTGAATCTGTACTATTGGTTCTCTTCAACGCTTCGAACGCCAATTCCATTGCACAATTATGTACAGGTTGCAATTCGGTGGGTATTGAAGGACTTTTGCATGTTGTCTGTCGATTCAAATTTTTGTAAATTACCTTACAGTCACTCTGTTGCTCGGATCCATGACGATACTCTTAGAACTTCACAGAAATTTTAGAGGCAAAATTCTTATATACAGTGATTTACTGAGTGTCACTAATAATATGAATTACGAAATCGTTAAGGACAGTCAAGAGGAATGCCTGGTTGCTCCACTGTTGGGCGCAAAAACTGAAGTGAAGATGGATGTATGATGCTTGTTGTAATCCGAAGGTCGTGAGTTGGAATCCTGCTCAATACAGGTTTTCTTTAAACGTTATTTTCTAGACTTCTAATGGTTCTTGTGTGACACGATGTGTTGTAACATGTATACGGAACCCTAAGTCTAAGTACTTCCGACTGCCGACTCGCACTTGGCTCTGTAGTCTTGGCTGTTCACATTCCTGTAAGTTATATTTATCGTGTGGATATTCAGTTACCTATTTTGAATTACTTTCTGCTGTTTCAGCTCTGAGCACTATGGGACTTAACTTCTGAGGTCATCAGTCCCCTAGAACTTAGAACTACTTAAACCTAACTAACCTAAGGACAGCACACACATCCATGCCAGAGACAGGATTCGAACCTGCGACCGTAGCGGTCGCGCGGTTCCAAACTGTAGCGCCTAGAACCGCTCGGTCACCCCAGCCGGCAGTAGAGTACCTAAGTTTTTATATTTTTCCCATTTTTCTGTGGTACAGAGTTCCTAAAAGTGTGTACAGAATGTATTGTTTTGCCAGCATAAGAAAATGTTTTAAGATCGACAAACACTTAAAATGCATTATGTTGGGACGGAAAGAGACAAGAGTATACCAATTTCAGCGATGAACATCCGCACGGGAAAGTCTGAAATAGCATAATGTACTGTGAGATACATTAAATGAGACTTCGTTTTCTTATTAATCAGTTGTCAGAGTTTATATAGCATACTAAAATACAGCTGTTGAAATTCGGCAGACATACACACTGCTTCACGATACTTCCATTTGCTCACAGATTTATTAGGCCTATATAAACATAGACGAATGGCATTTGTTTTAATCATGTACCGAGTATTAAGCTAGAAGATCTGCTTTGGCCTCATGCGTCAAACACATGCCTTAATTTACTCGTGAAGTGACCAGCTTTCTGCTTGCATTGCTACATAATTGCACGTCCCGCGAGCAATCTGGTAAAAACATGGCGGCCACGGGCCGATTGGCCACTCTCTCCCTATATAGGCTCTCTAGCCCGCCAGTATAAAATGAGGCGGAAAGGATTTTGTAGTCAGTAGAGAAGCGGTAACGGCAGAATTGTTCGGTCAGAAAGCTCAGTGACTTTGAACGTGGACTGGGCACTGGGTGTCATCTGAGTAAAAAATCCACCAGTGACATTTTGCGAGTTGCCGGGGCTAGCAGTGTATTTAACACTAAATTCTTCTAGAATCTTCCTATGGAAATGATGCTCTAAGCCCCCCCCTCTTCTAACTCCGATTTCTGCTGTTGCACATGGATTAATAAGAAACGCGAACTGACTCTAATCGACCCTGCAAGTGGTGTAGCAAAGAGTTTGGCACCTGCAATAATTTAATTTGATAGAAATTAATTTCATAAATAAGTTTCATTAACGTGGTGAGAGATGAAAGGGTTGCTCTACCGATCTACAGAATGAAAGTTCTGTAGAAAATAGCAATTTGATTTATTATGACTAAACTAAAAATAATAAACACAGCCGGCCATGGTGACCGAGCGGGTCTAGGTGCTTCAGTCTGGAACAGCGCGAGCGCTACGGTCGCACGTTCGAATCCTGCCTCGGGCATGGATGTGTGTGATTTCCTTAGGTTAGTTCGGTTTAAGTAGTTCTAAGTTCTAGGGGACTGACGACCTCCGATGTTATGTTCCATAGTGCTCAGAGCCATTTGCACCATTTTTAATAAACACAACACATGAAACATTTACAATACGTCAAATTGGATACTCAAACAAATGCTGTGAAGGTGAAGTTGTCTTTAAACTAGCTTGTGACTTTTATGACCAAGTGGTACGTGGAGCCAATTCCTAGCAACTCAGATCTTAAGAGAAACACTCAGCCAATCCAACATTAATTCTTGTGACAGTAGTGAAAACTCAGACAATGAACACCCAAGATAGAACCACGTAAGAAAAGACGGAAACAGACGCGCTCTACTGAGCTCTGATTAACACAGAGCAAAATTCCCTAATCTGCCGGTGCTGCGGACATACATTACCAAGCTGTCTTCTTAACTGCAAAGACACGATCTGGCGTACCGGAAACGATGGCTAGTTGCTTTGACGTCCAGTCGTGGTGATGATAATGTCACGAGTATAGCCTGAAACAAATTATCCAGGCCTGGTTGTTGTTCCAGACTAAAGACTTATTATCAATACAAATACGCCTCTGAGGAAGACGAAGAAGGCTCGCCACACAATCACTGACGGTACAGTGATTGATTTTAACAAGAGAAATCACACAGTAACTCCAGTGCAGTCAACTTTAGCCAAAACTGCTCAAGACGGACAACATAGACCGCTTGTACGCAGAATGCTCAATTGCCAACTGTACTCAGAAAGTTACGTTGAAGTCGAAACTTCAGCAACTTCATCAAACAGTTACAATTAAATGAAAGTATATTAGATAGCCAATGGAAGGCAAGTTGTCCAGAGCATCGAGAGCTCAGTCTTGTAACCTGCTCTGACCGAAAGGCGAGAGCCGACTCTCTCAAGACCACCCGTACAAGCCAAACACAGAACATTCCCGCCCCAACGACAGTGGCCGTGGTTAAACGTTCCAATCAGCAACTCGAAAACCAGCGGAAAATTCCACTGTATTGCCGACACACTACTATTCCACCAATGGAGATACCAGGCGCCAATTTCTGCGCCGATTTTGCTACGTCACGGAGCTATCCCCTGAGAAAGCCAATCACAGTTATGATTTTGCAGAAAACGTGGGAATTTGCCTGCCAAGACTGCCTGGGAACACAAATCATTCCCACACCTCGCTGGTAGCCCGCCAGAAAGTGTTTTCACTAAGTTTCTGCGAGGTAACGGAACCTATAGACCAGCCGCTCCGTCAGGCCCCTGTGGGCGTGACACCCCCGCTCTTATGACAATGTCGGTGTCTGGAAAGCATCCAATCGACTCCCTCACACCTGTCAGCTTAACCCTTTCAAGATCAGCAGAATCCGCCTGTCACCGGACCACCTGGGTGACGAGAGACACTGCGTGGGAAGTCTGTGTGTGAAGGAATAGCAACTTTTCGCTGCATGCAATTAGAGAGGAAAATCGAATTACTCAGAGTAAGATAGAAATATGAGAGGGGGCTCATGCCAGCTCTCAATTTCAACCCTACTAAAGCTGCCGAAGTCGACTGCATGGAGATGTGGTTGTGAAGTGGAAAGGCGAAAGGACAACCACAGCTAAAACAAGACCATTGAGACCTCACGTATAGATGAACGGCGACCGTCGAACATTTCGGAGGCAGATCATATTAAAAAAAAATACAGCATGGCGTCAGCAGGTGGAATCATTCGTAATTTCTAAAGTGCTGCCAACAGTACAGCTGTTTTTCTGTGGTTAATGTTAAGAGACGCTTGAGGTGGTGTGAAGAATGACTGGAAACGAGTGATTTGGAGTAGTCATTCACCGTTTACCCTGTAGCAATCTGATGGAAGTATTGGCCAATTTCTGGAGGACATTACCCGCCACTGTGTGTAGTCCCATCAGTGGTACACGGACGAAGATACGACATGGACATGATTTTCGTGGTTTGTAGATGTTCCCCGTTTTGAGCTTAAGCAGTCTCTCTCTCTCTCTCTCCATATGAAAAGGCCTCAGAAAGCTCAATGGTCTTGACCAACTTCCGTGTCAGCCTTAGCCGATTGGCGTCACTGAATGCGGGGTATGGAGGAGCATGTGGTCAGTCACCACCCTCATAGCCGTTGTCACCTTTCATGACGGGAGTCGCTAGTTATCAGTGAAGTAACGCCTCAATGGGTCGCACAGGGGCTGAGTGCACCTCGCTTGCCTACAGCGCTCTGCAGATCAGCACGGTAACCCATCGCAGTGCTAGCCAAGTCCGCCAGCGTTTAACTTTGCTGATCTGATGGGATCCGATGTTAATATGCGGCGAGGCCATTTGCTTATTGAGCTTAAGAAAACGCTGAAACAGCATCGTGTACTATACAAAGGAGAGGAACAGTATGGATACAGCGATCGTTTGTAATGGCACGAGAATGAACCATGGGAGCCAGTGGATTGCGGACAGCAAAGTTCCTGAAATAGACGGCCTTATCGTTTGTACCGGCATGACAATGAACCCTGGGAGCCAGTGGATTGCTGACAGTATAATCCTGAAATAGACGGCCTTCTCGTTTGTAACAGGACGACAATGAACCCTGGGAGACAATGGATTGCGAACAGTAAATTTCTTGAAATAGATGGCCTTATTGATTGTAACAGCACAACAATAAGCCCTGGGAGCCAATGGATTGCAGACAGTAAAATTCCTGAAATAGACGGCCTTATTGTTTGTAACGGAACGACAATGAACCCTGGCAGCCAATGGATTGCAGACAGTGGAATTCCTGAAACAGACGGCCATATCGTTTGTAATGCGACCACAATGAACCCTGGGAGCCAATGGATTGCGAACAGTAGAATTCCTGAAATCGATGGCCTTATCGTTTCTAATGGCATGACAATGAACCCTGGGAGCCAATGGATTGTGGACAGTAGAATTCCTGAAAGAGACAGCCTTCCCAGAGTCTCGACCTGAATCCAGTGGAACACCTTTGGGATGAGTCAGAACTTCGACTTCGCTCTGGAACCCAGCGTCCACCGTCACTACCTTCTCTGGTTTCGGCTCTTAAGGGAGAATGGGCTGCCATAGGCATTGAGACACCTCACTGAAAGTGTCCGCAGCAGAATTTAAGGCGTCATAAGGCCAATGGATGGGCACACTACATAGTAATCTTCACCAACATGGCCACTTACATAAAATATGGGCGAGCTTGTCACACAGTGAGCGAATTAAAATCCTCTCCCTAAAATCTTTGTAAAAACATTTGACAGAGCACAGAACTTTAAAACTTTAACCACATTCGTCCGAGTGTTGCCTAAAAGAGATGGCAGGTCCACTGGCAAGTCAGCCGCGACCCGCTGGTCAGAAAATAAAACGCACTCCAATAAAACGTGGCGCACAGTGATCTGGACGCCACAAGCACCACACATTGGAGGGTCCTCTCGCCGGAGAAGGAAGCCATGCGTCATAGGGCTGTGGCCTATTCGAAGCCGAGTGAGGAGAACCTCGTCCCGTCGATGGGACTGAAAGGAAGTACACCACACACGCGTTGTGGGCTTGACTATACGGAGCTTATTGTCAGTCACTTCCAGCCACTCATCCTCCCACCGACGCGGGACCCGTGAGCTCAACAGCGAGGTGAGTGCGTGCAAGGGGATAGCACACTGAGATACTTGTGGATCGAGACACGCCTCCTTGGCTGCGAGATCTGCCCTTTCATTCCCAGCAATGCCGACATGCCCCGGAACCCAGCAAAAAGCTACAACCTTCCCCAGTCGCTGTAGTCGGAGGAGGGCATCCTGGATGGTCTGGACAATTTTATCTGCCGGATACAAACGTTGCAATGAGTGAAGGGCACTGAGTGAATCGGAACAGACAAGAAATTTAGGAGAGGAAGAATGTCTCATGTGCTCCAGTGCCCGCAAGATCGCAGACAATTCTGCATCAAAGACAGTAAAAGTCTGAGGCTGTCGGACCTTGAGGGCACGATATGGAAAAACAACTGAGCAACCAACAGAATCCCTTTGTTTCGACCCATCCGTAAAAACAGCTACATAGTCGTGGTGCTCAGATAAAATGGCAGAAAATGCTGCATTAAAAACGGTGGCAGGAGTGCAATCTCTCTTGTACTGCAATAAATCTAAAATCACTCTGGGCCTCTTCAGTAACCAGGGTGGCAGGCGGTTAAAACCTTGGATTTGGGGTTGTACAGACTCCACACCGAGGGACTCTAGTACACGTCGTATGACAGCAGGAGCGCTCTCGAGGTTACCTCACGCACGCTGACTTCACGCTTGTTCGTCGGTCTTGTGATACGAAAAGTTGCGCTGTCATTCACGAGAAGCATTCCACGAGGTATTTTCCAGTAGGATAATATCCCACTACAAAGCGCTGTTGTAACCCAACATCCCCTACTCGATCACCAGATCTGTCTGCAATGGAGCACGTATGGGACACCGTCGGACGACAACTGCAATCTCATCCGCAAACAGCATTAATCGTCCCTGTATTGACTGATATAATGTAGCAGACGCGGAAACCCATCCCACAAACTGACACCTGGCACGAGTACAACACACTGCATGTACGTTTCCATGCTTGCACCCAACATTCTGGCGGTTATACCAGTTGTTAATGTACTAGCATTTCACATTTGAAATGGCTTATCTGCTCTTACAGGGTGTTTCAAAAATGACCGGTATATTTGAAACGGCAATAAAAACTAAACGAGCAGCGATAGAAATACACCGTTTGTTGCAATATGCTTGGGACAACAGTACATTTTCAGGCGGACAAACTTTCTAAATTACAGTAGTTACAATTTTCAACAACAGATGGCGCTGCAAGTGATGTGAACGATATAGAAGACAACGCAGTCTGTGGGTGCGCCATTCTGTACGTCGTCTTTCTGCTGTAAGCGTGTGCTGTTCACAACGTGCAAGTGTGCTGTAGACAACATGGTTTATTCCTTAGAACAGAGGATTTTTCTGGTGTTGGAATTCCACCGCCTAGAACACAGTGTTGTTGCAACAAGACGAAGTTTTCAACGGAGGTTTAATGTAACCAAAGGACCGAAAAGCGATACAATAAAGGATCTGTTTGAAAAATTTCAACGGACTGGGAACGTGACGGATGAACGTGCTGGAAAGGTAGGGCGACCGCGTACGGCAACCACACAGAGGGCAACGCGCAGCTAGTGCAGCAGTTGATCCAACAGCGGCCTCGGGTTTCCTTTCGCCGTGTTGCAGCTGCGGTCCAAATGACGCCAACGTCCACGTATCGTCTCATGCGCCAGAGTTTACACCTCTATCCATACAAAACTCAAACGCGGCAGCCCCTCAGCGCCGCTACCATTGCTGCACGAGAGACATTCGCTAACGATATAGTGCACAGGATTGATGACGGCGATATGCATGTGGGCAGCATTTGGTTTACTGACGAAGCTTATTTTTATCTGGATGGCTTCGTCAATAAACAGAACTGGCGCATATGGGGAACCGAAAAGCCCCATGTTGCAGTCCCATCGTCCCCGCATCCTCAAAAAGTACTGGTCTGGGCCGCCATTTCTTCCAAAGGAATCATTGGCCCATTTTTCAGATCCGAAACGATTACTGCATCACGCTATCTGGACATTCTTCGTGAATTTGTGGCGGTACAAACTGCCTTAGACGACACTGCGAACACCTCGTGGTTTATGCAAGATGGTGCCCGGCCACATCGCACGGCCGACGTCTTTAATTTCCTGAATGAATATTTCGATGATCGTGTGATTGCTTTGGGCTATCCGAAACATACAGGAGGCGGCGTGGATTGGCCGTCCTATTTGCCAGACATGAACCCCTGTGACTTCTTTCTGTGGGGACACTTGAAAGACCAGGTGTACCGCCAGAATCCAGAAACAATTGAACAGCTGAAGCAGTACATCTCATCTGCATGTGAAGCCATTCCGCCAGACACGTTGTCAAAGGTTTCGGGTAATTTCATTCAGAGACTACGCCATATTATTGCTAGCATGGTGGATATGTGGAAAATATCGTACTATAGAGTTTCCCAGACCGCAGCGCCATCTGTTGTTGAAAATTGCAACTACTGTAATTTCGAAAGTTTGTCTGCCTGAAAATGTACTGTTGTCACAAGCATATTGCAACAAACGGTGTATTTCTATCGCTGCTCGTTTAGTTTTTATTGCCGTTTCAAATATACCGGTCTTTTTGAAACACCCTATACATTAACCTGTGGTCTTGCAATGTAATCACTTAAATACGATACCTAGAAAAAGGTATTCCCGAAATTCATTATTCTAGATTGATTATTTCTTGGTGGTGCGTTTTTTTTTTTTTTGCATCAGTGTAAGAACTTGGGAATGTAACGATAAAAGATCATCTAAGATGAAGAAGTATAACTGAGAGAAGCAGAACACCTTGCTTCGGGGAGATGCCAGCGAGGAGGGAGTTAGCTCAGTATAGGAAACTGGCAGCAGTCTGTTAGCGAGTCTGCTGCATGAGCGAGAAAAGCCTCGAGTGCCGTAGTGTTACGCAGACTTGCAATATAAAGTCCTCTGAAGGATTGTCGGTGCTCACGACTGGGATGACACGGGGTTAACAGATTCGGTAGCAATCTTCTGCAAAAGGCTTCGATGTGTGAGCACTGTATGGAAAAAGCTCTGGCAGTACGAGGAAGGAAGGGAGTCATTACAGAAGGAGCACAGCTCGGATCACGAAACGGTGGGGAAAGAAATCGACCGTACCCTTTTTAAACGAACCGTGGCAGTTATCCGGAGCGATTTAGGGAAATTGCGGAATATCTCAGTCTGAAGATCCGGAGGGGGACTTAAACCGTCGTCTTCACGAGTGCGAGTCCAGTGTGCTAGCTGCTGCGGCACCTAGCTCGGTGCAGGGAGTACCAGCCCAAGTTCACGATTACCTGCAGGTCGTCTCCATCATAACAAAGCAATGCATGCATTAGAACTGTATTACAGCAAGGACCAGTGAAAAAAATTAATTGCGTTCATGGATGCTCCTGAATGACTTCTATGACGCCGGCCGCAGTGGCCGAGCGGTTCTAGGCGCTACAGTCTGGAATCGCGCGACCGCTACGGTCACAGGTTCGAATCCTGCCTCGGGCATGGATGTGTGTGATGTCCTTAGGTTAGTTAGGTTTAAGTAGTTCTAAGTTCTAGGGGACTGATGACCTCAGATGTTAAGTCCCATAGTGCTCAGAGCCATTTGAACCATTTGAACTTCTATGCACTTCAAGTATTGCACGTAGTCCATAAACCACAAATGTTGCATGGAAAAATGAATTAATATACTACACATCAAATCAAAGTTTTGACCGGTTTTCGTCGACGTAATTTGGAAAATACGATTTTATTTCTAAAGCTTTGTCTCTGGAGTGATGTAAAGTACTGAAAGTGAAAATGTTAATACTAGATTATGTGTTTGTTGCTGTGCTGTGTGTGTTACACAAACTTCCAGAAAAAAAATGCTTAAATTAAGATACGTACCTCCACTAGCTCGCTAGGCAAACAGTGCTTATCACACTTCAGAGTAATTAACGTACATGTAACTGTAATGTTCATAATGATTCCACCATGCTGCAGAAAGGCGTCGCCACAGTAAATATTAGTGAAAGGTTACTAAAGCAGTTGAAACGTTTTTAATAAATTTAAGGTCCTCCGGAACGCCCTATACTTGCAATGTTAAAATAACGCTTATAAATTACATCTTTCCTCACAAAGTATTTGAGGTAGGAAGTTGAACTTTTTACAGATTATTTATTGGAATATGGGCTACAACTTAACACAGGGATTTTACAAAATTTTATTTCAGTTATTAAAGATGATTTTTTTTCAATTGTAATGAAAATTCACAACATTTTTGCAATTTTTTATTTATATATTCAAAAATATACAGTTTTTTGGAAAATGGCTGTGTTAAATTATGCGGAAGGTACTGTGTGACATTTACTGAAAGTTTGAAACAAATATGTTTGGAAGATCCTTAGAAAACATGTAATTAGTATGAGAAAATAAAAGTTTTGGGAATCGAGCGACAAAGATTGGATTAACTTTTTAGTGCATTCCAGGTCCATAGGATGGATCATCTTCATCCTCTGCAAACTGCTCCTCCAGCTTCCTCTTGCTCCTCCTCCTGTTTACTCTTTCTTGTATTTCTAGACTCTTTACAGCCCTGTCTGCAGCCCGAAGGCGTTCCTTGTCTAAAGCAAGCATCGCTCGTAGCATGTTAGAACCTATCTTCATTCCCATATTTCTAAATACCTTGCACCTTACAATGTTGCCAT
This sequence comes from Schistocerca cancellata, assembly GCF_023864275.1. Classification (NCBI taxonomy): domain Eukaryota; kingdom Metazoa; phylum Arthropoda; class Insecta; order Orthoptera; family Acrididae; genus Schistocerca; species Schistocerca cancellata. The sequence goes on from NC_064632.1 coordinate 46,993,966, forward strand.
TATCGAAAGTCGCAACAGCATCATACACACCAAAGTGTAGTGTTTCTATTCCGACAAATACAGTCTTGAGGATTCTCGACCATATAACACTATTTACACTTTCATTGGGGTTTTGAGTTTTTCCGTGAATACACTTTTTCAACAGTTCAGGTGCTGCTAAGTCTCTGAAAATTGGTTAGCCACAACACATACTTTATCTCACATCACTAAAATGTACCTGATGAACACGGACGTTAATAATAACACCATTTGACAGCAGTTTAAGAGCGCCACAGTGGGTCACGCCCATGTAGAACACATTTCAAAAAAAATTTAAAAATAGTTGTAGTCTTCGGAATTGAATAAATTATATATCTATTAAAAGGTAATAGTCTGCAGATTCAGAAAATGCAAAAAAGTAAAAATTGAACTTTTCATGATTTTGAGCCTTTCCGGAGCCCCTTAAAATACGGCCATAGACCTCAAAGAATTCCATAAACATGGATAAAGTTAAGATATACATTGAGGTGAGAAAAGTAATGTGATAGCGATATGCACATATACAGATGGCGGTATTATCCCGTATACACGGTTTCAAAAGGGCAGTGCACTGGCGTAGTTGTACCTGTACTCAGGTGATTCATGCGAGGAGGCGTCAGACATGATTATAACCGCACGATGGGAATGAACGCGGAGTGGTATTTGGAACTAGACGAATGCGACAATCCATTTCGGAAATCGTTAGGGAATGCGGTAATCGGAGAACGACTGTGTTAAGAGTGTGCCGAGAATATCATAATTTCAGGCATTATCTCTGATCGCGGACAACGCAATGCCGACGGCCTTCGTTTATCGACAGAGAGCAGTGGCGTTTACGTAGTGCTTCTGCAGGCAAGCAACACTGCTTGAAACAACCGCAGAAATGAATGGGACATACGACGAACCCAGCCGGTAGGGCAGTGCGGCGAAATTCGTTGTTAATGGGCTATGGCAGCAAACGACCGACGCGTGTGCTCTTGCTATAGTTCAATTCTTTTATCTTGGCGGTTCGCGCATGCCCGCCCAGACGCGGGAGATTGCTGCGTTGCCAGTTGTACGCGCCAAGAGAAGCAAACTTACGTTTCGGGGGGAGCGCGCAGTTTATGAAGTAAAGCCACCACGGCCGCATTAACCCTTTCGCTGCTACAGAGACGTGCTCCCCGCATTCCGCGATGTGCGCGATTTTGTCATCATTTAACTGCTCGTTCACAAAAACTATTTGGCCCAAAAATTTGATTTTTACACATCATTTTGACTGATACCTTTCCCCCATAAATGAGTTAATTTTGTTTCGATGTTCAACGCAGTTATTGTGCAGCATTAGATGTAGTAAACCATTGCACGAAATTTTGAAGAGTTTGCAGAGATAAAAGTCCGTAACATATACTTTCCGTATGGTCGATGTTAGTTGCCATTAGAAATTTCAAAAAATTACATTCAAACGAATAACATGCATGAAGTAAGACACTTCGATATTGTTTTTAACTAAATAAAATATTAAGCACCCAACAAGGTTTGAACTCAGAACATTTCACTTAGCAACCATACACTTTAACCATTGCGCTAACGCAGTTCATCCTTAAAAACAGCTCCCGGAGGACTTTAAACTGTAATGCAAAATACCGACAAACACTGTTGGTGTGACTATGAATCACTCATGTTTCGTCGAAGTACAATAGGAAATAAACAATTACCGCTGTTCTTTATTGCGAAAAAGAGGTTAGTGAGAATGATACAAACACCTTTCCTTGCTATCGCTATTACGAGGCTTATTGCTTGTTTGGTTTAATTAATTAATATAATATGAAGCAATTGGTATAAAGAATGCTTTTTCCAAACTTTCTATAAATGAAAGTCTGCTATCAACACATTGCTTTTGTTCAATTACTTTATTTATGACTGAACGTTTCTAAAACTGTAGACACTCGTCCGTGCTGTGCACTGCAGTCAAGCTCTGGCAACGTCATTCTCTGTTCATTGGCTGACTGTGTTTTGTGACGTCATTTGCGCAGAACGAACCTAAACTCGTCCGCCGTCATAAATGACGCGCACTTTAACAGCACAACATCGCCTGCAGCGCCTCTTCTGGGCTCGTGACCATATCGGTTGGACCCTAGACTGCTGGAAAACGGTGGACTGGTCAGAGGAGTCCTGATTTCAGTTGCTAAGAGCTGATGGCAGGGTTTGAGAGTGGCCCAAGGTGTCAACAAGACACTGCATAAGGTGGCACTAATTCTGTAATGGTGCGATCTGTGTCCACATGAAATGGACTAGGTCGTCTGGTCCGACTGAACCGATCATTGACTGGAAATGTTTATGTTCGGCCGCTTGGAAACCATTTGGAGCCATTCACGGACTTCATGTTCGAAATCAGCGATGGACTTTTTATGGATGACGCTCTGCCATGTCAGCATAAATTTTCGCAATTGGTTTGAAGAACATTCTGGGGAGCTGGAGCGAATAATTTGGCCACCTACATCGCACGACATGAATCCGACTGACCATTTGTGGGACATAATCGAGAGGTCTGTTCGCGCACAAAATCCTGCATCGGAAAGACTTCTGCACATATTGACGGCTACAGAGTGTGAGTTAACGAGCATTCCCCTCACATTTAAATATATAGCCGAAAGAGCCAGCCTACAGGAATTGTGAAACGAACCCAGTTGTCCAGGACTGCATGCCACAAAGCACAGCATGGGGAAACTCACAGGCGTATTGTCTATGCCTAAGGGCTGCAGTATTCGAGTGAGACAGACGAGAACCTACGCCATAGGGAAACCAAGCAGAAGGCATTTGTGGGCAGGGAGATGCAGCAGTGTTAAATATGGCAGACCCTAGATACGCCATAAAGTTAAACATTTATGAAAACTATTTAATTAATTAGTAATGCAGGGAATCAAGCCACAGTAATTTTAATCTGCCATCCCCCATTAATTTTCATCGTGATCCCAATAAAATTGAAAATTGATCATATCGATAATACAGGGTGTTTGAAAAAGAATACCACAACTTTAGGAATTGAAACCTCTGCAACGACAAAAGGCAGAGCTAAGCATCATCTGTCGGCGAATTAAGGGAGCTATAAAGTTTCATTTAGTTGTACATTTGTTCGCTTGAGGCGCTGTTGACTAGGCGTCAGCGTCAGTTGATGCTAAGATGGCGACCGCTCAACAGAAAACTTTTTGTGTTATTGAGTACGGCAGAAGTGAATCGACGACAGTTGTTCAGCGTGCATTTCGAACGAAGTATGGTGTTAAACCTCCTGATAGGTGGTGTATTAAACGTTGGTATAAACAGTTTACAGAGAATGGGTGTTTGTGCAAAGGGAAAAGTTCTGGACGGCCGAGAACGAGTGATGAAAATGTAGCACGCATCCAGCAAGCATTTGTTCGCAGCCCAGGAAAATCGACTCGCAGAGCTAGCAGAGAGCTGCAAATTCCACAATCAACGGTATGGAGAGTCCTACGAAAAAGGTTAGTTATGAAACCTGAACGTCAACTACCCGAGGCGATGGATCGATCGCCAGGCTGCCCGTGACAGAGCACTTCATCACTGGCCTCCAAGAAGCCCTGATCTTACCCCCTACGATTTTTTCTTATGGGGGTATGTTAAGGATATGGAGTTTCGGCCACCTCTCCCAGCCACCATTGATGATTTGAAACGAGAAATAACAGCAGCTATCCAAACTGTTACGCCTGATATGCTACAGAGAGTGTGGAACGAGTTGGAGTATCGGGTTGATATTGCTCGAGTGTCTGGAGGGGGCCATATTGAACATCTGTGAACTTGTTTTTGAGTGGAAAAAAACCTTTTTAAATACTCTTTGTAATGATGTATAACAGAAGGTTATATCATGTTTCTTTCATTAAATACACGTTTTTAAAGTTGTGGTATTCTTTTTGAATCACCCTGTATTTTAGGATTTACTGTTAAAGTGAAATTAACAAGTTTTGTAACAAAGACCTGAATGCTTAAGTCTGAACGTTTTGGTTGATCTTAACGATCGACATAGAAGCGCATCATTAAAATGACAAACGCTGTAAATATCAACTCTTTAACTTTATTTGTTTAAAATATATAGTAAATTTAAATTATCAGTATTTTCAGTTAAGCATCAGATCATCATTTCCTGCACACAAAACACATTGAACGATAGATTTTCATCGTGATCCGAATAAACTTGAATATTGATCATATCTATAATAGATTAGAATTTACTGTTAAAGTGAAATTAACACCTTATTGAATCATTAGGTAATAGAATATTTATTGTAAAGTTTAGTGCATTATAGTTACTTTTGTTCTTTATTTATCAGAACGCACACTGGTGCAAGGTTCCTAGCCGTGACATTCAAAGTTAAAGAGGCAATTGTACTGGTTTTATGTAAAAGAATTTAACGTTTATTATGTAACGGATATCATTGTTACTTTATTTAGAACGCCAAAGTTGATTATTTAAATATGTTAAAATGTAAAACAATGTAGAATAGGCTGTAGCCAATCAGATGGACGGCTTCAGGAAAGGGAACTGCCCTAGTCAGCTGAGTGACGATATTCGGCGCGCGGGAAGAGCGGGCGGGGTCGCACAGAGGACAGTGCGGATGCAAACACTCGAAAGGGACAGTTCTGGTCTAGACACCCAAGAGTACAGATCGACTGGAGACACCAAAGGGTTCAGTTCGGACTGAGACGCGAGAGCGGACAGTCGGTCTTTGGGCAGCTAGGAAATGAAACGACTTAGAAAATTTTGCTTTGTGTTGTATCGCGGGGCTTTAGTCTCTCAGCGGTGAGCAGCCGCGCGCTTGGTGTGAACTCTAACTTTTCGTGAGGGTAACGAGGTTGAATATTAGACTTTTATTTTTCGATGAGATTGTGAATGATCGAACTGTCTCAAATGGATGTGCAGTCGAGTGTAACAGTAAGTCTAAATACGATCACTTTCGTTATTAGTTTACTTTCTGAATAAACATTGTTGTTGTTGTTGTTGTTGTTGTCTTGAGTCCGGAGACTGGTTTGATGCAGCTCTCCATGCTACTCTATTCTGTGCAACATTCTTTATCTCCCAGTACTTACTGCAACCTATATCCTTCTGAATCTGCTTAGTGTATTCATCTCTTTGTCTCCCTCTACGATTTTTACCCTCCACGCTGTCCTCCAATGCTAAATTTGTGATCCCTTGTGCCTCAGAACATGCCCTACAAATCGGTCCCTTCTTCTTGTCAAGTTGTGCCACAAACTCATCTTTTCCCCAATTCTATTCAGTACCTCCTCATTAGTTATGTGATCTACCCATCTAATCTTCAGCATTCTTCTGTAGCACCACATTTCGAAAGCTTCTATTCTCTTCCTGTCCAAATTATTTATCGTCCATTCTATTATTCTAAGCAAATCGCAACTGTGTGTCCTACGTCAATTATGGGTCGTTAATTTAGTTCCCGATATTATTACGACTGTTATTATATGTTATATTAACTATGTATTTCGCAAACTTGCCATCAGCCAGATAATTTATCCAAAGTGTCACAAGTGACCAATTTAGGGCGTGTAATGCGACACTTGCAGTTCAACCCCTAGACGAGTTTGAGCAAAGACATTTATACGGAGAGGAACCGCCTGTGAGCCCGAACGTCTTTGTGATGTTAGCTTGCAAGAGGCAACACAACTCAATATTTTTACAGAGAACATTCAGTGACTTTTTGAGTCCATGTCGCATCGAGTTGCCGCACTACGCCGGAAAAAGGAGGTCAGACACGAAATTAGGAGGTATCCCATGACATTTGGCACCTCAGTGTAAGCTTTATCACAGGTTGTGAGTCGCGCCTTCTTAGCCCAGTGGGGAACATGCTGTAGTTTTACACGAAAAGTATTGTATATTATACAAATGGCGGATAACGTCGAATTTAATCTCTAACAACTAATTTTAGCTTCAAAATAGCTCTCTCCCTCTCTCACACGCTCACATATATATATATTATATATATATATAAATATAAATATAAATATATATATATATATGAGGGTGAGTCAAATGAAAACCTTAAAATTGTAATAAAGAGTTTCGCGCCGTTATCCTGTAAGTTGGTAAGCGTGCTACAAACAGCGTGCAGAATGGCCTGTGGGTGGCAGCATAGTGCAGATGTCCACATACCGTCACAGTATCAGTATAAAGATGGCCGCCCCACTTGGACTTGCACCAGGGAAGAACAGCGTTCTGTTATTCGGTTTCTGCGTAGTGACGGTGTGAAACCTATTTAAATTCATCGACGAATAAAGGTTCAGTACGGTGATGCATGTTTGTCACACAGGCAAGTCTACGAATGGAGTAGGAAGTTCACAAATGGTGTGACTTCAGTGGAAGATGCTCCTCGTCCAGATCAGGCACAACGAGTTGTGACTCCACAGAACATTGCAGCAGTTGAAGCCATAGTGAAGGAAAACCGCCGAGTGACACTGAATGACATTGCAGCATGTTTACAGATTAGGCATGGGTCAGCACGCCACATTGCGATTGATGTGCTCCAGTTTCGCAAAGTGTCTACAAGATGGGTGACACGGCAGATGACTCCTAAAATGAGAGAACGACGTGTTGATGCTTGTGAAGAACTTCTTCGGCGCTTTGAACGAGAAGGTGATGGCTTCCTTGCAAGAATCGTTACTGGGGACGAAACCTGGGTTCCCTTCCACCAACCGGAAACGAAGAGAGCGAGCAAGAAATGGCGCCATTCATCATCACGAAAACCAGAGAAGTTTCTAACAGAACCATCAGCAGGGATGTTTATGCTGTCTCTGGGGCGAAAACGGCGACATTTTGGAGCATTACTCGCCTAGAGGGACCACTGTCACCAGTGCATCATACATCTCCTAAAAAGTCATCTGCGGCCTGCAATCGAATCAAAGCGACGTGGATTGCTTCAGCAGGTGTCCTTTTGCAACATGACAATGCCAGGCCCCACACTGCCCGTACAACAGTTGCAACAATCACAGACATGCATTTTGAGTGTCTTCCTCATCCACCATACTCAACAGACCTTGCCCAAGTGGTTTCCATGTGTTTGGACCACTCAAAGACGCAATGGGGGGAAAGAAGTTCCGTTCTGATGAAGAGGTACGCCATGCGGTGCATGAGTGGTTGCGCGTACTACCAAAAGGATTTTTTTCTAAAGGAATTTATGCACTTTGTAAGCGCTGGAGGACTCGCATTGAGCTTGGGGGAGATTATGTTGAAAAGTGATACAGCTTTCTACCACTTCTGCATAATAAATAATATTTAAAAAAATGTTTAAGGTTTTCATTTGATTTACGCTCGTATATATATATATATATATATAGGGCTATTACAAATGATTGAAGCGATTTCATAAATTCACTGTAGCTCCATTCATTGACATATGGTCACGACACACTACAGATACGTAGAGAAACTCATAAAGTTTTGTTCGGCTGAAGCCGCACTTCAGGTTTCTGCCGCCAGAGCGCTCGAGAGCGCAGTGGGACAAAATGGCGACAGGAGCCGAGAAGGCGTATGTCGTGCTTGAAATGCACTCACATCGGTCAGTCATAACAGTGCAACGACACTTCAGGACGAAGTTTAACAAAGATCCACCAGCAGCTAACTCCATTCGGCGATAGTATGCGCAGTTTAAAGCTTCTGGATGCCTCTGTAAGGGGAAATCAACGGGTCGACCTGCAGTGAGCGAAGAAACGGTTGAACGCGTGCGGGCAAGTTTCACGCGTAGCCCGCAGAAGTCGACGAATAAAGCAAGCAGGGAGCTAAACGTACCACAGCTGACGGTTTGGAAAATCTTACGGAAAAGGCTAAAGCAGAAGTCTTACCGTTTACAATTCCTACAAGCCCTGACACCCGATGACAAAGTCAAACGCTTTGAATTTTCGGCGCGGTTGCAACAGCTCATGGAAGAGGATGCGTTCAGTGCGAAACTTGTTTTCACTGATGAAGCAACATAACTTCTTAATGGTGAAGTAAACAACTGGAGACCGACAGCGCCGACTTCATTTTTCAACAGGATGGTGCTCCACCGCACTTCCAAGAAAACAGGAGATTGGAAAACCGATGGATCGGTCGTGGTGGAGATCATGATCAGCAACTCATGTCAAGGCCTCCACGCTCTCCCGACTTAACCCCATGCGATTTCTTTCTGTGGGGTTATGTGAAAGATTCAGTGTTTAAACCTCCTCTACCAAGAAACGTGTCAGAACTGGGAGCTCGCATCAACGATGCTTTCGAACTCATTGATGGTGCGCCGAGTGTGGGAGGAACTTTATTATCGGCTTGATGTCTGCCGAATCACTAAAGGGGCACATATCGAACATTTGTGAATGCCTATAAAGCATTTTGAGTTTTTGTATGTGTGTGCAAAGCATTGTGAAAATATCTCAAATAATAAAGTTATTGTAGAGCTGTGAAATCGCTTCAATCGTTTGTAATAACCCTGTATATACAGGGTGAGTCTCCTAACGTTACCGCTGGATATATTTCGTAAACCACATCAAATACTGACGAATGGATTCCACAGACCGAACGTGAGGAGAGGGGCTAGTGTAATTGGTTAATACAAACGATAAAAAATGCACGGAAGTATGTTTTTTAACACAAACCTACGTTTTTTTAAATGGAACCCCGGTAGTTTTGTTAGCTTATCTGAACATATAAACAAATACATAATCAGTGCCCTTAGTTGCATTGTAAAATGTTAATTACGTCCGGAGATATTGTAACCTGAAGTTGACGCTTGAGTACCACTCCTCCGCTGCTCGATCGTGTGTATCGGAGAGCACCGAATTACGTAGGGATCCAAAGGGAACGGTGATGGACCTTAGGTACAGAAGAGACTGGAACAGCACATTACATCCACATGCTAACACCTTTTTATTGGTCTTTTTCACTGACGCACATGTACATTACCATGAGGGCTGCGGTACACGTACACACGTGGTTTCCGTTTTCAATTACGGAGTGGAATAGAGTGTGTCCCGACATGTCAGGCCAATAGATGTTCAATGTGGTGGCCATCATTTGCTGCACACAATTGCAATCTCTGGCGTAATGAATGTCGTACACGCCGCCGTACTTCTGGTGTAATGTCGCCGCAGGCTGCCACATACTTTGTTTCATATCCTCTGGGGTTGTAGGCACATCACGGTACACATTCTCCTTTAACATACCCCACAGAAAGAAGTCCAGAGATGTAAGATCAGTAGAACGGGCTGGCCAATTTATGCGTCCTCCATGTCCTATGAAACGCCCGTCGAACGTGTACCTCACCCATCATGGTAATGTACATGTGCTCCAATGAAAAAGACCAATAAAAAGGTGTTAGCATGTGGACGTAATGTGCTGTTCCACTCTCTTCTGTACCTAAGGTCCATCACCGTTCCCTTTAGATCCCTACGTAATTCGGTGCTCTCCGATACACACGATCGAACAGCGGAGGAGTGGTACTCAAGCGTCAACTTTAGGTTACAATATCTCCGGATGTAATTAACATTTTACAATGCAACAAGCGGCACTGATTACGTATTTGTTTATAGGTTCAGATGTGCTAACAAAACTGACGGGGTTCCATTTAAAAAAACGTAGATTTGTGTTAAAAAACATACTTCCGCGCATTTTTTTATGGTTTGTATTAACCAATTACACTAGCCCCTCTCCTCACGTTCGGTCTGTGGAATCGATTCGTCAGTATTTGATGTGGTTTACGAAATATATCCAGCGGTAATGTTAGGTGACCCACCCTGTATATACACTCCTGGAAATGGAAAAAAGAACACATTGACACCGGTGTGTCAGACCCACCATACTTGCTCCGGACACTGCGAGACGGCTGTACAAGCAATGATCACACGCACGGCACAGCGGACACACCAGGAACCGCGGTGTTGGCCGTCGAATGGCGCTAGCTGCGCAGCATTTGTGCACCGCCGCCGTCAGTGTCAGCCAGTTTGCCGTGGCATACGGAGCTACATCGCAGTCTTTAACACTGGTAGCATGCCGCGACAGCGTGGACGTGAACCGTATGTGCAGTTGACGGACTTTGAGCGAGGGCGTATAGTGGGCATGCGGGAGGCCGGGTAGACGTACCGCCGAATTGCTCAACACGTGGGGCGTGAGGTCTCCACAGTACATCGACGTTGTCGCCAGTGGTCGGCGGAAGGTGCACGTGCCCGTCGACCTGGGACCGGACCGCAGCGACGCACGGATGCACGCCAAGACCATAGGATCCTACGCAGTGCCGTAGGGGACCGCACCGCCACTTCCCAGCAAATTAGGGACACTGTTGCTCCTGGGGTATCGGCGAGGACCATTCGCAACCGTCTCCATGAAGCTGGGCTACGGTCCCGCACACCGTTAGGCCGTCTTCCGCTCACGCCCCAACATCGTGCAGCCCGCCTCCAGTGGTGTCGCGACAGGCGTGAATGGAGGGACGAATGGAGACGTGTCGTCTTCAGCGATGAGAGTCGCTTCTGCCTTGGTGCCAATGATGGTCGTATGCGTGTTTGGCGCCGTGCAGGTGAGCGCCACAATCAGGACTGCATACGACCGAGGTACACAGGGCCAACACCCGGCATCATGGTGTGGGGAGCGATCTCCTACACTGGCCGTACACCACTGGTGATCGTCGAGGGGACACTGAATAGTGCACGGTACATCCAAACCGTCATCGAACCCATCGTTCTACCATTCCTAGGCCGGCAAGGGAACTTGCTGTTCCAACAGGACAATGCACGTCCGCATGTATCCCGTGCCACCCAACGTGCTCTAGAAGGTGTAAGTCAACTACCCTGGCCAGTAAGATCTCCGGATCTGTCCCCCATTGAGCATGTTTGGGACTGGATGAAGCGTCGTCTCACGCGGTCTGCACGTCCAGCACGAACGCTGGTCCAACTGAGGCGCCAGGTGGAAATGGCATGGCAAGCCGTTCCACAGGACTACATCCAGCATCTCTACGATCGTCTCCATGGGAGAATAGCAGCCTGCATTGCTGCGCAAGGTGGATATACACTGTACTAGTGCCGACATTGTGCATGCTCTGTTGCCTGTGTCTATGTGCTTGTGGTTCTGTCAGTGTGATCATGTGATGTATCTGACCCCAGGAATGTGTCAATAAAGTTTCCCCTTCCTGGGACAATGAATTCACGGTGTTCTTATTTCAATTTCCAGGAGTGTATATATATTATGAAACGTCCCCTTAGAAAAATTATACCTGACTGTACTTAAACTGACACAATATTTTTAGCGCAACGCAATCTGACTTTCAAAAATCCCTACAAAAGAATGGCCCTGATTAACATTAACCTATACGTTTCACAAATCACTTACCTCACAAAAATCTTCGTTACTCGAACTACTGCAATACGGCGAGCGCCACTACTGCCAGCTAAATAAAAAATTCAAACTACGGAAGGCACTAACTACTGATATGCATAGTTAGCAAATGAAAGATTTTAATAGAGAACAAACAATGTATTTACCTTAATATTCATAATTGACATCCAGTCTTACAAATTTCAAAACTCCGCCATCTCTCTCCCCACATCCACCACTGCTGGCGGCTCACCTCCAACTGCGCAACGCTACGCGCTGTTCACATCCAGCTGTCGCTGCCCAACACTACAATGGCAGACAACAATGCTAACCAGCCACAGACTGAACACAGCACAGCCAGTGATTTTCATACAGAGCGCTACGTAACGTTGCCAATAAGAAAACATAAACAGCCTACTTACATAGCCCCCATGCTCCCCACAAAAAATTTTACAAATTGTTTTGGGCAGTGTCCAATAATGATTTGATAAAATTTGTCATAATTACAATAACAAAGAAATCAAATGCACACACTTATTGATACAATGTTGGTCAAATGCTAAAATTTTCTCACGGTCTATAAAGGCAGTCCAGATTGTTCATCATAGTAAAATTTGAGTGGTTTTTTTTTCTCTTTCAAAGTCTGAGCAGTAAAAGAAAATGCACACGGAAGTAGTGGATTTCCATGCGGTCTTGAACAAGTAGTGTTGTCCTTCCAACGGAAAGACAGTGCTGACTCTTGACATGCTGACAGGTAATGGGCCACAACAGAGCAAACCCACAGCAGAGTCATTCGACGTTTTGAAGAATATTGGTAGGTAGGTCATCACAGAGCAGACCCACTGTAGTCCTGCTAGAGAGTATGGTAGTGGTGGACCACCAGAGGTGCAGACCCACTGCAGTCCTTGTAGAAATAATGGTACTGGTGTAGGGATTTTTGAAAGTCAGATTGCGTTGCGCTAAAAATATTGTGTGTTAGTTTAAGTACAGTCAGGTATAATTTTTCTAAGGGGAAGTTTCAATATATATATATATATATATATATATATATATATATATATATATGCGCCTGTGTGCCTCCCAGTCTTCACGATTGATAGTCGTAGAGAGTGGCATACCCAGCAACGAACAACGAATAGCCTCCGGCGGCGTGTTTTGTTCCCGCTGACGCTGACTAACAGTGACACAGTAAGAGTGTGTGGGAGTTGTTGCGAGGTGGATCCTCCGATTAAGTAACAGTCGGCCACAGTGGGTCAGCGTATCTCAGAGACGCGGGCACCACAGGCCGGTGTGCTCAGCAGCGCTCTTTCCTCTGTGTGGCCAGTACAGCTGCGTCGCCGTCACACGGCCTGGTTGTGACGCAACAGGTCTCTCCAGACGTGGAATAGATCAGTCGGCTGTCTTCTCGTCTCTACAAATGAGCGTACTCGCTACACTACGCAGCGCTTTTTTCACTTACAGGGTTATTACAAATGATTGAAGCGATTTCACAGCTCTACAATAACTTTATTATTTGAGATATTTTCACAATGCTTTGCACACACATACAAAAACTCAAAAAGTTTTTTTATGCATTCACAAATGTTCGATATGTGCCCCTTTAGTGATTCGGCAGACATCAAGCCGATAATCAAGTTCCTCCCACACTCGGCGCAGCATGTCCCCATCAGTGAGTTCGAAAGCATCGTTGATGCGAGCTCGCAGTTCTGGCACGTTTCTTGGTAGAGGAGGTTTAAACACTGAATCTTTCACATATCCCCACAGAAAGAAATCGCATGGGGTTAAGTCGGGAGAGCGTGGAGGCCATGACATGAATTGCTCATCGTGATCTCCACCACGACCGATCCATCGGTTTTCCAATCTCCTGTTTAAGAAATGCCGAACATCATGATGGAAGTGCGGTGGAGCACCATCCTGTTGAAAGATGAAGTCGGCGCTGTCGGTCTCCAGTTGTGGCATGAGACAATTTTCCAGCATGTCCAGGTACACGTGTTCAACCGTTTCTTCGCTCACTGCAGGCCGACCCGTTGATTTCCCCTTACAGAGGCATCCAGAAGCTTTAAACTGCGCATACCATCGCCGAATGGAGTTTACAGTTGGTGGATCTTTGTTGAACTTCGTCCTGAAGTGTCGTTGCACTGTTATGACTGACTGATGTGAGTGCATTTCAAGCACGACATACGCTTTCTCGGCTCCTGTCGCCATTTTGTCTCACTGCGCTCTCGAGCGCTCTGACGGCAGAAACCTGAAGCCCGGCTTCAGCCGAACAAAACTTTATGAGTTTTTCTACGTATCTGTAGTGTGTCGTGACCATATGTCAATGAATGGAGCCACAGTGAATTTATGAAATCGCTTTAATCATTTGTAATAGCCCTGTACATCAACATACAGACTGAGCAGCTTCAACCCACATAGGATACAATAAGAATGGGCGTCGACGAAATGCTAGGATTAAAACGGACGTAAGGCAAGAATGCAGTCTTTCTCCCCTAATTTTCGACCTATTTGTCGAAGAAGCAATGACGGAAATGAAAGTTCAGGAAGGAGGGTTAAAATTCACGGTGCAAGTGTATCAATGATAAGATCAACTGATAACAATGATATCCTTAGTGAAAGTGATGATGAACTACAGGAACTGTGAATTAGAATGAACAGTCTAACGAGCATTGTATACGGACTCACAGCAAACCATAAGAAGACTAAAGTTATGAGGAACAGCAGAAATAGCCGGCCGTTGTAGCCGAGCGGTTCTAGGCGCTTCAGTCTGGAACCGCGCGACCGCTACGGTCGCAGGTTCGAATCCTGCCTCGGGCATGGATGTGTGTGCTGTCCTTAGGTTAGTTAGGTTTAAGTAGTTCTAAGTTCTAGGGGACTGATGACCTCAGATGTGCTCAGAGCCATTTGAACCATTTGAACAGCAGAAATGAAATTAGAGGTAAACATTGAGGACATAGTAGACGAAATGAACTAATTATGTTCTCTTCTAAAGCAAATGATGCATTATGTACGGAAGAAGGAGGATGCATAAAGGACACTACCACAGTCAGAGGTAACATTTGTCGTTAAAAGAAGTTTCCTGGTATCAAGTGCAGGTCTTAACTCGAATAACAAGTTTATGAGATTGTAAGTCTGGAGCACAACACTGTAAGACAGCGAACTATGGAGTGTGGGTAAACGGGAAAAGAAGAGCCGCGTGATCTGTTGTGTTATAAGACTAAGACAAAGTAATTCACGCAGTTTTTTTTAATCTCATTTTCCGATCGTAAATATTACTATTGCCATTGGTTCCTTATCATTGCTAGTTAATTTAAATATTGTGAAGTGATATTCTTGCAATCTATTCACCTGCCCGCACAGCCGTGCGTGTTAAAGCGCCCGCATCCGGGAAGCGGAAGTGCGCCAGCCCCGGTTTGAATCCGCCTGCTGGATTAACGGCGAGATCCGCTGTGAAGGCTAGCGCGGATGCGGTTTTTAAGTAGTTTCGCACAGCCCAATAGGTGAATGCCGTTCTGTTACCCACGAACTGCCTGAAATACAAGCTACGCAAATATTTAGCAACCTTTCTCACCCTTGCACACAGAATTTACTCTCAATGCAGACGGATACAGTGAGACCATCCGGGGGCGGGGGGAAAAGAAAACTGATGACCTTACATGTTTAGTCTTATTAAACCTGTACTCAGCAGCAGCAGTCTATTGATATCAATTATGTAAACAGAGGAGCTGAGAATGTCGGACATTTTGCACTCCTTAGCATCCAAATATACAGTATGAGTCAAAAAGGAGATTAAAACTTTGGAATGATGTAGGAAGTTATTGAAATAATCTGCAGAATCAGTAGGTGTGCCACTTCGTAGAAAACAACCTCAAATTTTGTTCACGTAGTGCAAAAGTACCACATTACGCCACCAGGAGTGCCAGCGTAGAGAAGAGTTAAAATGGCTGTTTTGAATAGTGCGGAGCGTGCTCGGCTGTATCCTTTCGTTTCATATCAGTGGTACGGTGAACATCCACAACTGTAGAAAAAATGGTTCAAATGGCTCTGAGCACTATGGGACTCAACTGCTGAGGTCATTAGTCCCCTAGAACTTAGAACTAGTTAAACCTAACTAACCTAAGGACATCACAAACAGCCATGCCCCAGGCAGGATTCGAACCTGCGACCGTAGTGGTCTTGCGGTTCCAGACTGCAGCGCCTTTAACCGCACGGCCCCACAACTGTAGAATATGAGGCAGAGAGAATGCACATGCAACCCTGGAACACGTTCGTGACAGCCCCAAAGTTAATGTGTTTTGTGCCATTAGCAAAACGAAAGAGTACAGCTCTTTCTTCTTCATGGAGAAAGCTGTATACATGCTAGAAAACCTTTTAATTCCACACATAGATGAAGATGATGGAGGTAGGATGGTTCACTACCAGCAAGGCGGTGCACCACCTCATTTCCTCAAGGAACTTCAAGATTTCTCCGATAAAACGCTTCCCTGGTCGATACACGTGCCTTGTTTGGCTCCCTCGCACCCCAGACTTGACACCACTGCATCTCTTGCTCTGGGGTTTCATTAAAGACCGTGCGTATGTCCCTACCAAATAATTTAGCCGACCAGAAAAATAGAGTCTACGCTGCCGTTGCACAACTTACGTCCTATTTGCTGCAAAAAGTGCGGGAAGAAATTGATTACCGGTGGAATTTTTGCCGAATCACAGTGATAGTCACATCGAACCAAAGCGACACAGCACACTTTTGTCTGAAACTTGAGGTTGGTTGTTACAAAATGATGCACCTACAGACTCTGTAAGCTATCTCAATAAATTTCTATATCGGTCCCCCTTTTTGGCTCATCCTGTGTAGTATGAATGGTACCGGCATAACATGTAGTGCGCGAGGACTTGTGTGCCATCAGTTACTAAGGAAAGAGGTCGGACGCTAATTGACTGCGAGAACAAGCGCAGGTAAGTGCGCTTAGACGGTGTGGTGACAAAGCGTATGGCAATGTATTGTGGGTGTGGGGGTGGGGGAGGGGGGTCGGTAGGTAGTCTACTTGTATGGGGCACGGTCCTATGTGTATTCAAACAGACGTCTGAAGATGTTTGTTGGAAAAACAGTACTGTGTGGTCAAGTATTATAAAATTTGCTTGGAGAAGAGGCAAATAATTGCTGCCGCCAAATCATTACGTCTCGCCAACTACAGGTACACTTCAGAATAAGACAGTACCATTTCAGACTTTGAAAAATTTAGCAGACTTACCAGACTCATAGAATCAGTTTACTGAATAATACAGTGCTTCTGTAATCCTTAATCCTTATCCTGTGTTAATGATTGTATTGCTTCATTATTACCATTAGTAAGGGCCTTTCCGTATCATTACAATCATTACAATGACCGAGTGTCTCATCATTAAAAGAAAAGAAACTTTAACATGAATATCTTGAATGAACGTCAAACTTAGAATTTGCTCTTGGAGACGAACGATAAATTTTACCAACTGATCGAAATTATTGGCTCAGTTTCGTGATGTAACTGCATTCATTGTCCTTTTGAGAAGTAAGCTGATTCAGTAAGAAAATCATTTATTCCGGCAAACTGTAGTAAAAGTTTAGTCTGTTATTCAAATGTGCAATTCTGTTTTTCTTTTCGTATTTTTCGCGATGCCTTATTTAATAGCTGCTCGTTATTTGAACCTACCAGTTATATTTTCTGCCAGTGAATTTTGTAGTCTAGCAGAAATGGTTAGCAAAATGTAGTGACAGTGAACATCAGAGTGAACTCATGTTTCTCAGTCGTTACCGCACCACGTGTTGCAATTACAGAATCTGTTTTGCTTTTAAAGTATTCTAAATTGTTCAATGTAATAATAATTCACTCTCTAGAATTTTATGATAAATTCTATTTTTGACAGAGATCCCTCGCGTGTAGTGACCGTTGCCGGCCACATACGTTTCATTAACTGTTACGTAAGTTCATTTTCAGTCCAACACAGTCTCACAAGTTTATTTGAATATACTGGTGACTGTGGTATTTCATTTAATAATTGGAGTTCCACAGATTTCAGTTTCGTAATTAATAACAAGCTCAGCAAATTAATCAAAATTAATCTTCATAATTAGAGTAGTCTGTTTCCGATTGTTATTAGTGCAGTATATTTCTCTCTCATTATAACCATTAGTAGTATACTTTGTACATTTTATCGGGTATATTTTTCGGAATTAATGCGCTATCTGATTATCGGGTACACGTAAACACGGTCGAATGCTACTAATAACATCCCGAAGGGTGTAGGTAGGCTACACGTGCCGTTGCGGTCAATATGACATGTGTCACAATGTTACAGGAGATTACTGAAAATTGACTGTAACGGTAAGAAAAGAGGCGATTCTCCACAGAACTGGAGAGAAAAAGGATATGTGCAAACACTGACTAGCGGAAGGTACAGTATAATAGCAGATGTTTAAGACATAAGGAAGTAACTCACATGGCACTAGAGGGATCCGTGGAGAACAAAAACTGTAAAGAAAGATAGTTTGGAATACTTCCAGCAAATAATCCAGGCCACTGGCTGTAAGTGATACTCTGAGATGAAGAGTCCATTGCGGGAGAAGAAGTCACTGTGGGCTGCTTCAAACAAGTCAGTAAACTGCTGACCCATAAAAAAGGAGTGTACGATTACCAAGAATTGTGGCTGAGATAGCTCTGGTTCAGCAAACGTCGCGTCAGAATCACCACAGTTTTCTTTCCTTTCTCAGAGACAGATTTTTCCGTGACATTCAGATGTACACCGTACGTCCAAGACGTTCCGAGAGTGATTTTATTCCTGGGGTTACAAGCAACGCCAGCGCTGTAACGACGGCGGCAGCTTTAACTAATAACTGTAAACAACAGCTACGTATTCGGCCAATCATGCAGTACCAATTAGTGAACGTGCGACCGCAGTGTGTCAACGTTGTTGTGTCAAAAATCGCTATCAGGTGTTAAAGACATTCTCCAGAATGCTTTGAATATGAGGGAAACGCGTGCATTATGTATCGCGCAAACGCTGACTCCCGAGCAAAAGCTACGACATGCTGACGCCTGCCGCGATTCGACTGAAATGGTAAAAGCAGATAGTTCTTTTCGGGAAAAAACCATCGCGTGTGACGAGACGCTCTATTATGAAGACGAAACTACCACAAAACGAGAAAGCGCAGAAATTCACATGAAAGGACAATGCTTAGACGACGTAGCCGAGATTCAAGCCAGCACGAACTGAACAACACCCCAAAGAAGGGTTTTTTCTAACTGTTTTCAGATAGTAGTATGGACGTTATGTGCGGTGCACTCAAATGCGGGGGCGGGGGCGATTATGTCGAACATGTTGTTGTTGTTGTGGTCTTCAGTCCTGAGACTGGTTTGATGCAGCTCTCCATGCTACTCTATCCTGTGCAAGCTTCTTCATCTCCCAGTACCTACTGCAACCTACATCCTTCTGAATCTGCTTAGTGTATTCATCTCTTGGTCTCTCCCTACGATTTTTACCCTCCACGCTGCCCTCCAATACGAAATTGGTGATCCCTTGATGCCTCAGAACATGTCCTACCAACCGATCCCTTCTTCTGGTCAAGTTGTGCCACAAACTTCTCTTCTCCCCAATCCTATTCAATACTTCCTCATTAGTTATGTGATCTACCCATCTAATCTTCAGCATTCTTCTGTAGCACCACATTTCGAAAGCTTCTATTCTCTTCTTGTCCAAACTATTTACCGTCCATGTTTCGCTTCCATAAATAGCTACACTCCATACAAATACTTTGAGAAATTACTTCCTGACACTTAAATCTATACTCGATGTTAACAAATTTCTCTTCTTGAGAAACGCTTTCCTTGCCATTGCCAGTCTACATCTTATATCCTCTCTACTTCGACCATCATCAATTATTTTGCTCCCCAGATAGCAAAACTCCTTTACTACTTGAAGTGTCTCATTTCCTAATCTAATACCCTCAACATCACCCGACTTGATTCGACTACATTCCATTATCCTCGTTTTGCTTTTGTTGATGTTCATCTTATATCCTCCCTTCAAGACACCATCCATTCCGTTCAACTGCTCTTCCAAGTCCTTTGCTGTCTCTGACAGAATTACAATGTCATCGGCGAACCTCAAAGTTTTTATTTCTTCTCCATGGATTTTAATACCTACTCCGAATTTTTCTTTTGTTTCCTTTACTGCTTGCTCAATATACAAATTGAATAACACCGGGGAGAGGCTGCAACCCTGTCTTACTCCCTTCCCAACCACTGCTTCCCTTTCATGTCCCTCGACTCTTCTAACTGCCACCTGGTTTCTGTACAAATTGTAAATAGCCTTTCGTTCCCTGTATTTTACCCCTGCCACCTTTAGAATTTGAAAGAGAGTATTCCAGTCAACATTGTCAAAAGCTTTCTCTAAGTCTACAAATGCTAGAAACGTAGCTTTGCCTTTCCTTAATGTAGCTTCTAAGATAAGTCGTAAGGTCAGTATTGCCTCACGTGTTCCAGTATTTCTACGGAATCCAAACTGATCTTCCCCGAGGTCAGCTTCTACTAGTTTTTCCATTCGTCTGTAAAGAATTCGTGTTAGTATTTTGCAGCTGTGGCTTATTAAACTGATTGTTCGGTAATTTTCACATCTGTCAACACCTGCTTTCTTTGGGATTGGAATTATTATATTCTTCTTGAAGTCTGAGGGTATTTCGCCTGTGTCATACATCTTGCTCACCAGATGGTAGAGTTTTGTCAGGACTGGCTCTCCCAAGGCCGTCAGTAGTCGAACATACACTCCTGGAAATGGAAAAAAGAACACATTGACACCGGTGTGTCAGACCCACCATACTTGCTCCGGACACTGTGAGAGGGCTGTACAAGCAATGATCACACGCACGGCACAGCGGACACACCAGGAACCGCGGTGTTGGCCGTCGAATGGCGCTAGCTGCGCAGCATTTGTGCACAGCCGCCGTCAGTGTCAGCCAGTTGGCCGTGGCATACGGAGCTCCATCGCAGTCTTTAACACTGGTAGCATGCCGCGACAGCGTGGACGTGAACCGTATGTGCAGTTGACGGACTTTGAGCGAGGGCGTATAGTGGGCATGCGGGAGGCCGGGTGGACGTACCGCCGAATTGCTCAATACGTGGGGCGTGAGGTCTCCACAGTACATCGATGTTGTCGCCAGTGGTCGGCGGAAGTTGCACGTGCCCGTCGACCTGCGACCGGCCCACAGCGACGCACGGATGCACGCCAAGACCGTAGGATCCTACGCAGTGCCGTAGGGGACCGCACCGCCACTTCCCAGCAAATTAGGGACACTGTTGCTCCTGGGGTATCGGCGAGGACCATTCGCAACCGTCTCCATGAAGCTGGGCTACGGTCCCGCACACCGTTAGGCCGTCTTCCGCTCACGCCCCAACATCGTGCAGCCCGCCTCCAGTGGTGTCGCGACAGGCGTGAATGGAGGGACGAATGGAGACGTGTCGTCTTCAGCGATGAGAGTCGCTTCTGCCTTGGTGCCAATGATGGTCGTATGCGTGTTTGGCGCCGTGCAGGTGAGCGCCACAATCAGGACTGCATACGACCGAGGCACACAGGGCCAACACCCGGCATCATGGTGTGGGGAGCGATCTCCTACACTGGCCGTACACCACTGGTGATCGTCGAGGGGACACTGAATAGTGCACGGTACATCCAAACCGTCATCGAACCCATCGTTCTACCATTCCTAGACCGGCAAGGGAACTTGCTGTTCCAACAGGACAATGCACGTCCGCATGTATCCCGTGCCACCCAACGTGCTCTAGAAGGTGTAAGTCAACTACCCTGGCCAGCAAGATCTCCGGATCTGTCCTCCATTGAGCATGTTTGGGACTGGATGAAGCGTCGTCTCACGCGGTCTGCACGTCCAGCACGAACGCTGGTCCAACTGAGGCGCCAGGTGGAAATGGCATGGCAAGCCGTTCCACAGGACTACATCCAGCATCTCTACGATCGTCTCCATGGGAGAATAGCAGCCTGCATTGCTGCGATAGGTGGATATACACTGTACTAGTGCCGACATTGTGCATGCTCTGTTGCCTGTGTCTATGTGCCTGTGGTTCTGTCAGTGTGATCATGTGATGTATCTGACCCCAGGAATGTGTCAATAAAGTTTCCCCTTCCTGGGACAATGAATTCACGGTGTTCTTATTTCAATTTCCAGGAGTGTATGACACATTAAACTCATCATCTTAACGTTTTCTTGTTTTTTATTTATCCAGTCGAATAATTTAGGACTGTCGTGATGCATCAGCTCCTTCCATTATCAAGTTCGGAATAAAAATGTGGCTTCAGTAAATCTGCAGGTGATTATGAGTATTAAAATTTAGTCAATTACTCTGCCTTTCCGTTTCTGAAGACCTCTTCGAGGAATGAACTTAAACACCTCCTTGCTCAATATTTTGAGCCTGCAATTCACCAGAAATTTTAATTCGCTATTTGAACCAAACGCCACTTGCTCGTGCCTGTGTCGCAATGATAGTTAATACTCACGTTCACTGGCCACTCTGAGTTTGGATTTTAGCCTGTTTTCCACGCCACTGTAGGCAAATGCTGGTTTGGTGGGCAGTCCTCGCCTCAGAAAATATGATACACAAACAGTTAAAATGCTGTAACATAACAAAGTTTGTACGATTCATTGACAAGTGGAGCACACGACTTCCGTCCCTTAGGTTGGCAGGTGACTGTGGCGGTATGAGTGACATCAGGACACGAAGTTAAAGTCAAATAAACTGGCCGAATCACAATGGATATCGTACGACGGTATAAGACTTTGGAAAGAGATCCCTAAATTTACTATAGTGTTATTGTTGTAGTCACATATGTCATTAACCATTAGGGTTAACTGTTACGGTGCAGATTACTATTGCGTGGGTACGAAGTTGCTTCTAGAGTGCATAATCACTGTAGTTACTTTGAATAGTATACCTACTTTTACGTTTCATTTTTACTGTGAATCAAAGAAAATTCATTTCAGAGCAGTACATTCGAAGGTACATCCGTAGATGATACGATGTATAAAGGTAAAGCTTTAAAAGTTTTAAGAGAAGAATTGATTCTCAACACTCTTTGTACCTCTACCCATGAATCAGCAATTAAGAAGTAACGAATTTTTCCTCATTGAGACATGACCTTGCTAAGCACTGATTTTTGACGAGATCCTTCTGAATCGTTTAAATGTGAATGGTCTGTGAAATATTCGAGAAGAAAATTTAGTCTATAAATTCAGCTTATTTGAATCCATCGACTGCCTATGAAGGATCACTCAACAAGATTATACTGAAGGTAGTGAGACCGAAAACAGATGAATGTAGATGATTAAATGATTTATGCCTGACTGAAGCAGATTAAAAGAAGCAAAATTAGCATAAGGAAGGCTACGCACCAAGCGTTCAGGGAATACGAAAGAAAAACTCGAACTACGAATCTGAAAGAAAGTCCTAAGAAGTTCTGGTCTTATGTTAAATTGTAAACATTTCGACGACATTTGCCGATACATTCTGTCTCCATAATAACTGTGAAGTAGAGAAAGATACAGAAAATGCCGAAATACTCAACATCTTTCTCCAAAACTTTTTCATAGAGCAAGACCACACTGTAGCTCTTCCTTCAAATAGTCGGTCGAACGACAAAATGGCATACATTGAAGGAGTTGACCAAGGGGTTGAAAACCAACTAACATAATTACAGGTTCATTCAGCAAGCGCGAAGGCGTCACGAAGATGTTAGCCAGCTCCAGTGGCAGGCGCTGCAAGAGAGGCGCTCTGCTTCACGTTACGGTCTACTGTTTCGAGAGCGTTTGTCAACCAATACATTGCTTCGTCCCATGTATGTCCGCGAAAAGACCACGAATATAAAATCATTGAGATTCGAGCCGTAACGAAGGCTTCCCAGAAATCGTTCTTCCCGCGAACCATACGCGACTGGAACAGCGAAAGAGGAACGTGACTCTGGTACTCCATAGACGTAAGGTGGCTTTCAGACTATGAAACTTCTTTATTTAAATGTGTGTGTCTGTGGTTATGTAACACCCCACCTGTCACTTATCTGGTTTTGGCGTGTGTTCACCGCAGCTAATTGCCTAACAGATCAATTAGGAGTGATTTAAAATGGAATGATCATATAATGTTGATCGTCGGTAAAGCAGATGCCAGACAGATTCATTGGAAGAATCCTAAGGAAATGCAATCCGAAAACAAAGGACGTAGGTTACAGTACGCTTGTTTGCCCACTGCTTGAATACTGCTCAGCAGTGTGGGATCCGTACCAGATAGGGTTGATACAAGACAGAGAGAAGATCCAACGGAGAGCAGCGCGCTTCATTACAGGATCATTTAGTAACCGCGAAAGCGTTACGGAGATGATAGATAAACTCCACTGGAAGACTCTGCAGGAGAGACGCTCAGTAGCTCGGTACGGGCTTTTGTCAAAGTTTCGAGAACATACCTTCACCGAAGAGTCAAGCAGTATATTGCTCCCTCCTACGTATATCTCGCGAAGAGACCATGAGGATAAAATCAGAGAGATTAGAGCCCACACAGAGGCATACCGACAATCCTTCTTTCCACGAATAATACGAGACTGGAATAGAAGGGAGAACCGATAGAGGTACTGAAGGTACCCTCCGCCACACACCGTCAGATGGCATGCGGAGTATGGATGTAGATGTAGATGTAGAGATCAACAGATAGTGCCAAACTGCCGCAATATCGGATAACGCAAAGAAAGTAATAAGGCCCTGGGACTCCTGATTGAACAGCGGTGGCAGTGTTGACATTAATTGTTTCGGAATTGATCACTTTTAATTAAAAAGATGTGCACATTGATGTTATATTCAGTTATTGAACACCAGACGCAAATGTTGAACATAAAATTAATTAAGGAAGTGACTTGGGATTTCAACTACTTGATTGAAAACAGGTGCAGTCAATTAGCACAGATTTATTTTAACTCACGACCTTCAATCATCACATTACATGACTCTCGTACCAGGCAGTGGTAATAAATTGCGTTTGGGTGGAGCAAAGCGCGATAACTTAAGAGTAATTTCTATCGACTGACGCAGGCGTAATGCGAAGTGCGAGAAGAATTCTACAATACACGGTCCATGAAACCCTCGTGGAAACTTTGCCGACGTGATCCAACAAATTAATCAGTGGCCGGAGCGGGCGCAATATCACCGAATACAGCGTGGCGGAGCGGCGTCGTTGTGCGGACGTCGGCCGACCTCGTGGTGCTGCAAGGCTGCGCTCGTCTATTCACTCCTGGCTGTCTTGCTCAGTACATAGCTGAACCAAAACTTCCTATCTCCAAGCTCAATCGTTCCATTTGCTAAGTCCTAAACTGCAGAGATGCTCACGCTCTCTCAGGCAAGCTGAGTAAAGAACGCCACGTCCGCACTCTAGGCAAGCTGGGAACGGAAGGCCACTACGGAGACTTCTCCCAGTCCGCTCTTCGCCTCGGTTTCCCCTCCAGCAAAATCACTTACGCCAATTGCAGCGCAACTCGCGTTAATTATGCGTCGCTTCCCAGTGCAGACCAATGCCTGCTCTGGGAAGTGAACAAATTCCCACAAAATTTCCCTTCCTCTCAACTTCTGCTATTTAGCTCCTCCCAGGCCACCCATCAAGGTTAGCGTCTGCACAAAACACCAATTTTTCCGGAATTCTGACTCCCAGGAGAGTACTTCAAATTCCTCGGTCCTACACTCCCATAGAAGGCCGACGTATTTCATTCTGTCGCTCTTCACCTGATTTACTTCAGACTCTGCAGACAGTGAATTCAGCGTGAAGTTGCTATAGTCACGAACACGCAAATTTTGGCCTCTGTTGACCGCTCCAACGTAGCTTTGCGTGGCTTTCTCGCATGTTTCACTGAAAACGGGACGACGGACATTTATCAACAGGCGTACAAGTTCTCCGTCTGCTTTCCGGTACACCAGCATGGTTTCAACCACCCCCTCACTGTCACTCATCTTAAGGCAGCTGGAGGCTGTGGCCCGTTACCGCTTTCTTAGAGTTTGAGCTGCCCTAAGCTGCCTATTGTCGCTTCCCTTCACTGCTCCCCAGCCGGCCACAGTCAACTCGAATACTTCCCTGGGATAAACTAGCCCCCAGTAAATCGATGCATTTCCACAAAGTTTTCATGTCATGTGAATTACTTTAAAACCATCACCACATTAATTATTCCAATACGTCCATACTATACCCTCTACAAGATGCATTGTGCCTTGTCCGTCATTTTTGTTCAGCCCTACTGTTCGCTCAACGTAAGTTAGGTGATCTTTAATGACTTCATGTAAGGGGCATAGTTCTTGCCATCTTACAGTTAAATTGCTGAATGACTGAGAAAATGAAACTTCTACGTTATTTGATTCTGAAACAGCTGAGTAAAACTGAAAGTACTGAGCCTACTTTCTCTTTACCTATTTTTATCATGTCAACACTGACCCACAATATTCTAGTGCAACGCAATCTGCTCAAAAAAATTACAGCCTGACTTCAAATAATTGATTCAAAAGAATGGCCCTAACTAAAAAGAAATCTTAATAATAACCTATACATTTCATTAAGCACTTACCACAAAAAAATCTTCATTACGCGAAGTACTGCAATACAGCGAGCATCAATACTGCCAGCAAAATAAAAGATTCTAACTACACAGCCACTAACTACAAATAGGCATGTGTTTAGCAAAGGAAAGATTTTGTTGCAAACCAGATAATGTATTTTTTACCCTAATAATGTGACATTCAGATACGAATCTAAATCGTCGTTGACATCCAGTACAAAGATATATAATCATGAATAATTTTCAGTCACCAAGTCGGATACTTCCAGGTCATTAGCCTACGCTAACACTTGCGCCCTCTACCTCCATCAACGCCAACTTCTCACATTTAACATCCATCACTGCTGGCTGTTCACCTCCAACTGCCAAACAGAATTTCCATCACTGCTGGCGACTAACTTCCAACAGCCCAACAGTATCGTTGACTAACTTCCAACAACGAGTCCAACCAGCCACAGATTCTCTTACAAAGAAACCTGAGTCAGAGAACCAATGCAAAAGCGCTACACAGCGCTGCCAACATAGAAGCAGCCCACTTACAACTATAGACATAGATGTGCAAAAACCCGAAATGATAATCAGCCATGAGTATTTTCGTTTACTAAGTATAATGAGGATAGAGAACTAATTTCGTTGCTACCTGCTGCTTTATTGGCTGGCAGCTGGCATCCAGGGCACAACGTAGCAATCTCTGCGCCTCTTCTTCATCCGCCGCCATATATACAGGGTGGTCCACAATAAACAAGACAACAAACGCAAAAATATACACTCATGTTCAGGAAAAAAAACATAACACCTTCAACGACTAGAGACAGGACCTTCATATTTTCAGACGTGTACATTAGTGTCTTCCGCAGAAATGTCGGACAGAGGCTTCAAAGTCAACATCGATATCGCGTCGCAACACCATCTACCGGTAAAATGTGGCTGTCGCTGTAAACCGAAGTTAATGGATCAGTGTGACTTGAGCAGATGCGGAGGTTGCCTCGCAAACGTATGCGCGATCCGTACCGTCAAATCATTGAGTTTGAAAGAGGGTGCATCATTGGAATGGGAGAATGTGATGCACCCATGGGGAAAATTGCTGCTCGTGTGTGACGAAGTGTTTCGGCAGTGAGATGGGTGTGTGCAGGATGTTCACGGATGTCCGCAGAACACGACGAGATGGGTCAGGTTGCACCACCCGCCGCCCCCCCCCCCCCCTCGAGAAGATCGACACCTCATCCGAACGGCACTGCTGCGGCGCAACAGTCCGTCTCCATTTATTACAGCATGGAATACGTGCGCGTCGTCCACTTCTCCGCCTATCTTTGACGAATGTGCAGGAACATGCTAGACGGCAATGGTGTATGGAGCGATCTCACTGGGGACAGGAAAGGCGTAAGATAGAGTTTTTGGACGAATCCAGGTTCAGTTTATTTAAAAATGATGATCGAATTTCGGTTCGCCTCAGACAAGGGGATCACAGTGATTGTATTCACACAAGACATACACCGCCAACTCGAGGCTTTACGTTCTAGGGTGCTACTGGGTGCAATCACAAATCACAGTTGGAGCGTGTCGAGGCATATGATCAGTGTGACCTATATAATTTTCTGCGACCCGTAGCCATACCGCTTCCGCACAACACCGCAGACGACATTTTTCAGCAAGACAATGCACGACCATATGTTGCTGCACGAATTCGTGTCTTCTTGGTGTCATAGGACGTCAGCCATTTCCTCTGGTCCGCCAGATTAAGAGACTTGTCGCCAGTCGAAAATATGTAGGGTATGGTGAAACGACGGATGCAGTACTGTGACCCTTTGCCAAATACCACAGATGAACTTTAGAGCCAGGTGAATGCAACCTGGATGGCTATAGCATAGGACGCCATTCGCGCCTAATATTTTTCGATGCCATCATGCATGGAATAAGTTACCAGGGCCCAATGCCAACCCTGTGCTGACTAGGCAACAGGACACTATGCCTAAACGAGGTGACATAAGTGCTAATCATTTCTGCGAAAGATACTAATTTATGTAGCCTGCGAATATGAACGTCCTAAGTCTAGTCGTTCAGTGTGTTCTGTTTTCTTTTTCTGAACGTGAGTATAGTAATACTTCCTTTTAAATTAAAACTGTGCTCCGGACTGGTAGATGAACTTGTGCCATTTGTGACCACCGAGCGAGGTGGTGCAGTGGCTAACTCACTGGACTCGCGTTCGGGAGGACGACGGTTCCATCCCGCGTCCAGCCATCCCGATTTACGTTTCCCGTGATTTTTCTTAAAATCGCTCCAGGGAAATGCCGGGATGGTTTCTTTGAAAGGGCACGGCCGACTTCCTTTCCCGTCCATCCCTAATCTAATGAGACCGATGACCTCGCTGTCTGGTCACTTCCCCAAACAACCCAACCTAACCCAACATTTGTGGTTCACATGGCTCTGAGCACTGTGGGACTTAACTACTCAGGTCATCAGTCCCCTAGAACGTAGAACTACTTAAACCTAACTAACCTAAGGACATCACATACAACCACGCCCGAGGCAGGATTCGAACCTGCGACCGTTGCGGTCGCGCGGTTCCAGACTACAGCGCCTACAACCGCTCGGCCACTCTGGCCGGCCCCAACATTTGAGACCTATGTGAGGTATGAGAAGTAGGAGAGAAGTAGTGGCGGAAATGAACGTGTGTGGATGGGTTGTAAATCGTGCCTAGGAAGCTCATTCAGTTGGGCATTTTCCATGAAACGCGAAGTTTCCGGGTTAGATGCCTCGCCACGCGCTCATTCTTAATCAGCCTTTATGTTTCACACCAGCGCACACTGCGCTGCAGAGGGAAAACTCATTCTGGAAACAAAATATACCCTTCAAAGGTTAGTTACTCTGCTCCTTAGTCGTAACTCAAGTGGTATCATGCAGTAGTCGAAAACAAAAGGCATACGTCTCCGCACCAGGAAGTGACAGATGTTATGGAATAATTGTGCAATGCAGTCCAACCCGGATCTCTTCATTATTCCCTTTTATACCGTTCATTCGCTTTTACCTGCAGGTTATACTTGCAAAAAACTTAAATATGAACCGTCACATAAAATTTTTTGTGAGGAAGGCTTACCAGAGACTGTTTTATTAACAAAACACTTACAGGGTGCAGCAAATCTATGAACGGTACCACCTATACAACGTTTCTTTGTCGTCTTCTGTGGTACCTCTGTGCAGTGTGTGATCCTTAACATATTTCAAGAGTTTCAAGAATGGTAGCTCATTTTGGATTATCGCGAATTACGGTATAGTGTGTCACGGATATAAGCAATGGGTTGCCGCATTCTTGCAGTTTCTCCCTGACGGTTTCACTGCTTCTCTAGAGATTTCTTTACCTTCCAAAACTGATTTCTTGAAAACATTACTGCTTAGAGGACTGGTAAGCACGATTCAACACTTACATGGCACAGCCAAATGAGGGACAGATTACGCTTCTAGATAATGATTAGCAACATACGTTGGCCCACTTTGAGTCTTTACTCATTGTTCGGCGCGTAAAATTTCTAGAGCATGGTAGTTTCCTATCTTCAAACTTTTACAAATGAAGCATTAATTTTCACAGAATTATGTATTGAGAAAATGTATAATTTTAATGCTGCAAAATGGTGGTATTTCGTCTTTAAGTTAATTTCCAGTTTACTGCCCATAACTTCTGGAAGACAAAAACTATGTTCTCTTTTTTACATTGGGAGCTCCGTAATTTTTCTTTAGATAAAAATGCTTTCTTTTCCTAAAGGTGTCAACTTCTTCACACTCAGGAAACACATGCTTAACTAATGAATAAGAAGTTCTAGTCCTAATCAACTTGAATAAAATTTAATGATTTCGCAAGCTTGCGTGTAATGCATTACGTCTGCAATAGGTTAAATATTTAAAAAAAATATATTTTGAAACAAATAGTTATCCTCAAGGTTTCATCCTCAAAATTAAACAATAATGAGACGATGAAATTGTTGTGCAATACAATATAGCTAAGTACTGAGCAAAACACTAACCAAAATAAATTCTCACGTTAACTGCTGTAAATTTTTAGTGTATTTACTCACTAAACATATCGAAGAATCCGAATGCAAACATATATCGTTCAGTATACATAAATATCAGTATGGAACACTTCATAAACGAAATTTATGATGCCTTACATCTTTGTCCCGTACCCATTTTAATCATCAGCAGACTACTCGCTTCTTGATCTTCTTCTTCTTCTTCCATTTAATCTTCCGCATCTTACTCCATTTCCTCTGATTCTCCTCATTACACGCGTCACTTTTTTTGTTTATTCCTCCACCGGAGGTGTGGGGCGTGCTCATGGAGGGCTTATTGCCGCTTTGGAGCCTTAGCATATTCTTACGTTTTGCTGTGGTGGTATCATTTATTTTGTTACATAGGGGAAAGGTTCTTTCTTTGTTTTTTGGTTTTTGTCTAAAGTTGTTTGTTCTTTTTTACTTTTTTGGTTTTGCTGTCATTTTGCACTTTTTGTGCTGGGGGAACCCCCTTACAGCTGAGGGGAACCCCCTAAGACCTCAGCTGGAGTTGGGTTGGATTCCTGGTTTTTGTGTCTTCTTTTTGTGGTTTATTGTGTTTGTAGGTGATGTGGTAGTTCTTTGTCTTCTGTGATGATCTTGATGTCTGCGTGTTTCCCTGGATGGATTTTTTCTGTCGCTGTTGCTATTATGAGTGGCGGATACGGGTATTTAAATCTAGGTATATTTAGGTGATATGGAGTTCTCTGTATGAGTTGTTTTATTTTTTCGTTTGTTTGTAACCTATTGTTTCCATAAGTGGCGATTTGTTTTACGAGTCGGTTTTCCATTGGGTCAATCCTGAGTGTGTTGTGTAGTGTGGCTGCCCGTTCATATGGGATTTTTCGGATCGTTCTCAGCATTCTTCTGTCTGCAGACTTTATTTTGTTGCACTGGGTTACTGTTCCGCACCATGCTATCGCGCCGTATTCTATGATCGGTCGTACATACATTTTGTATATGTGCAGTGCCACGGGTGTAGAGGCTCCTCCATTTCGGTGTTGAAGTAGTCGTATCCTAGTTAGTTTTGCATTTGCCATTGCTATTTTTTGTGTGGTGTTCCTCTCCCAGTTGAGCAGATTGTCTATTTTAAGTCCAAGGTATTTCGCTGTCGTTGTTGGTTCAAGTTTCTGTCCCCATAGTGTTACTTGGGCGTTCTTTGGATCTTGTTTTTTGTCCTGTGTTAGATGTCTGTGCTGTATTATCAGTAGTTGTGATTTAGTAGGATTGGGACGGATTCTCCAGACCGACATCCATTCTTCTAGCGCCTGGATGTATCTATTTGTTTTTGAGGCTATTAGTTCTGTAGTAGCCGCCTGGCACCAGAAGGTCGTATCATCGGCGTAGAGGGCTATTTCCTCGTTCAGTCCTACTGGTAATGGGATATCAGCTGTGTATAAGTTATAGAGCAGCGGCGATATTATGGCTCCTAGGGGTACACCTGCCTTTGGTTGGAATTTTTCGGACATTTGGTTCCCTACTTTGATTCGGATGTACCGCTCCGTTATTATGTTTTGTATGAGCTTTATTGTTTCGATTGGGATTTTGTATCTGATGAGCTTGTTAATCAGTCCCATATGCCATACTTTATCAAAGGCCATTTCAATGTCCAGCAGCAGCGTTGCTGCCGCGTTTCCGGTGTTTATTGCCTCAACGCTGCTGCTGATCATTCTCAAAATCGGGTCTATTGTGCTTCTGTTTTTTTGGAAGCCTGCTTGTTCGTCAGGAAGTATATTGTTCTTGTCCGCGAATTTTTGTACTGCATCCTGCCGCGGCGGAAACGGCGACAAGGGCACGCGCTCGGCTGCCACATCCAAGTTACGCCACTGTGTAGCTTAGAACCTGCTGACAGATAACGAGGCCACACACAGAAGCAGCTCTCGGAACTGGCGTGAGGGTTTCGCAGTCCTGACACACCGCGTCGTCGCCGTGTCATCGCGCTGGCCGCGATCGGGTGGAGAAAGCCAGGCGGTGGAAAGGTCTGGGGCCTCGACCCGTGCCGTTAGCGAGAATGGCCAGGCAGCAGACAGGAGGCGGCCCCCCTCCGTGGTTTATGGCGAGACCGCGCGGCCGACCTTCAAAATGGTTCAAATGGCTCTGAGCACTATGGGACTCAACTACTGTGGTCATAAGTCCCCTAGAACTTAGAACTACTTAAACCTAACTAACCTAAGGACATCACACACATCCATGCCCGAGGCAGGATTCGAACCTGCGACCGTAGCGGTCGTGCGGTTCCAGACTGTAGCGCCTTTAACCGCTCGGCCACTCCGGCCGGCGCGGCCGACCTTCGCCGAGGCCCGGGGCGCTGCGCAAACTGCCGACCACCGACCACAGATCGCCGATCACGCGACCCACTTGTTGCGTGGGGCGTCAGCGTTCGGAGAATGTGTCACCAGCTCAGCGCACACTTGTACTTTGACGCGCACGCATGCGCATACCTGCAACAGGCAGTCCGAAAGCTGCCTTCATATAGTCTGTCGGTAAACTGAAGAGCGAGCGAGCGAGTCCCCACTCTGCCAACCCAGCTACGTCAGAAGGCGCTTCTACAGGCTGTTTCATAACGCAGTACCGGCCCTGCCGCGGCGCGCGCTTTAAATCTGTGTCGACGCCGTGTACAGATACGTCTCGCCTGCGTTCAGTTTCAGACAAATGCATTAAGACAAATGCATTAAGACAAATGCATTAAGACAAATGCATTAAGACAAATGCATTAAGACAAATGCATTAAGACAAATGCATTAAGACAAATGCATTAAGACAAATGCATTAAGACAAATGCATTAAGACAAATGCATTAAGACAAATGCATTAAGACAAATGCATTAAGACAAATGCATTAAGACCATAAGGAACACAAAAAATGTTACCTTCTTCCGAAACACAACATTATAGAGTAAATATTATTAACATAAGAACGGAAGTCAGAATTCTACTACAAACATAGAACCGAATGCCTGTTCATATGAATGTACGTTCCTCTGTTGCTATTCGTAAAACGAACCCCATATAATGCAATCAGTCTGTAGAATTTAAGGCTTGTTCTTATTTTGTGTTTCTACTAAAACGTAGAAGTTTTCTATGGAGGACTGCATTGAAACTTAACAATTCTTGCAACACGAAGAGTGTTTAAAAATTCTGTGTGTATTATTAGTCCGATTTGGACTACTTTTTTGCCACTGTCTTTTTAAACATGCCTCAAAAGTATGTGTACAATGTTATGCATATTGGGTATTTACTCTGTTGTCAGCTGTCAGAAAGGTTACATGTGTTTTGGTAGCATCAACGATTATTTGTTTTGTATAAAAATAAATTAGAGAACCTGTATTAAATTTTGTTATAAGAATGGAATAAAGTGTATGAAATTTTTAGAAATGGTGAATATTGCTTTTGGTGAGCCTGTTATGAGTAAACCCAGGGCAAACAAGTGGTATAAACATTTCAAAGCAGGCCTTAAAGAACAGCGGTTTTACAAGCATGGATGGGATTAAAAATGCTCAGTTAAGAGACTTATAAACTGTCCCGAAGAAACAGCTCCTAAAGTGTTTCGGGAATTGGAAAAAGCACTGGCATAAGTGTATAGTATGTATTGGGGAATATTTTGAAGAGAATAACATTGCTGTAGATTAACAAATAAAGTTCTTACCAAAAAATAAAAATGAATATGTGAACGCACCTCGAATGTCAATCACTTTGCTTAGAAGTCCAGAATCGCTGTACATGTTTCGAAGGAAATTTCATCAGTGTTTAGAATAGCTAGTGCGCACATGTTTTAAGCAATATGTCTTAGAATCAGGTGAATAGTGACCGAGATACAGATTTAGTGTTCCATAAGCATAACAGTTTTTACGTGATTTTGAAACTGTCGATAATGATGAGTTTCCTCACAAAATTATTAGTTTTCCTTCGTGGCGATTCCACCAAACCATGCGGCTTATGTTTCCGTTCCTCACTTATGTGTCCTATTGGGTGAGGCTGCATAGATTGCAGTCCTTTGATTGGGACTGGTAATATTAGCCAACAGTTCTTTTTGGGCCGCCTCTTTAATACACGCTGTAATAACATTAGAGACGATCGAACGCTCGTTGCTCCGCAAATACCTCCACTTCTTCGTATTCTGCATATTTTCATGCAATGCTAGACGGTTATCGATCACTTCCGGATATCGAAGTACATCAGTAAGTATATAAAGTTAACTCACTGACACTGCCAACTAAGATCCCACGAACAGAAACGACGTATATCACAGCTTTCAATAATTCCTGCAAAAGAATGGCCCTGACTAAAAATAACCTATACCTTTCATGAATCACCTCACAAAAATCTTCGTTACTCGAACTACTGCAATACAGCGAGCGCCAATACTGACAGCTAAATAAAAGATTCTAACTACTGAAGGCACTAACTACTGATAGGCATAGTTAGCAAATGAAAGATTTTGATAGAGAACAAGCAATCTATTTACCTTAATAGTGTTCAAAAGTCGTAATATGTAATATATATATATATATCAGTTCATGACATCCAGTCTTACAAATTTCCCTTTTCTGACGGACACACGTCCAGATCGTCCGCCCTCAAAACTCTGACATCTGTCTCCCCACATCCACCACTGCTGGCGGCTCTCCTCCAACTGTCTAACGCTACGCGCTGTTCTCATCCAACTGCCCAACACTACACAAGCGAATATTCCAACAATGAGTCCAACCAGCCACAGACTGCACACGGCGCAGTCAGCGAGTTTCATACACAGCACTACGTGGCGTTACCAACATAAAAACCTAAACAGCCTACTTACAGTTTAGGCAATATTGTAACAGTCTGGCGCAGTTCTGCCACCCTTAATGTTTTTCATGTATACATCGATCTTCTTTACACATTACGTGGCTATGCTATGAAAATTAGTCTTCCTTTAAATGTTACTAAAATGTATAATTAAACTTTATGCTCTTTATTTGCACTTCATAAAGTTCAATGTAACATCATTATCATTCATGAAAGACGCCACTTGTATTTGATTCATTTACCAATGTATATGAAGTTTAACTTACGTCGTGCCACGTATTCGGAAAAATTTATAATTTTTTTTCAGTAACTTCCATAAATATCTTTTATTCCCCTACTGGTCTGAAGAATTTTCATGTGTGAAACAGAACAACAAATATTGATTTGGATTACATTAAAAAAGCGGATATGTGAGCATGTAATTGAGTCATCTAATGTTCTGATTGCGCCGAGAACAGTGTATCATGGATATATTAAATAATTCCGGCGTCAAAAAGTGTCACAAGTTTTTCGACTGTGATCAGATGCAGTTCACGAGAATCTTCCATATGTATAGTATCAACAAAGGGCACCTACACTCTAAGTTTTGTTATACACACTGACTTTATTTGTTGTGAAAAATGTTTGTGACACGTCTACTGCAGTGGAAGAAACGCAATTAAAACGTGCATATGTGAAAAATTATATTAATACTTCAGTCATTTCTCTATCAAGACTGTGGACCAAAGTTTCACATGCTTTAAGGTTACGACAACGGTTAGATATTGACGCCGACTGCAAGTAGATTAATTTATATATAAAGTCTTCTCTAAAATTTCCCTATAAATATTGGATTAAAGACTTACTCACTAAATTATTAATCACCAAGTTGGAATAATTTTTCTTCTTTGGAGCCAACAGCGTAATATATGTCTGATAACATGATTGTTACAGCACATACACTAAATAGCTGCTTATAATGAGTAATCTTTATTTACATTTACGACAGACTGTTTCTGCTTAATCGCCACTTTCAAGTACGTCTAGAGTGGTGTGACTTCCATATTGCGTCGTTAGTGGAATGTTTTGTTACTGTCACTGCTTTAATAAGATCTTTAATGTTGTTAATAAATCATACAGCGTTGTAATAGTGGAACTGTCAAACTGCTGTCACGTCGTAACTAACATTTAATTTCAACATCTTGACAACAACATTTACGATCTTATTAAAGCAGTGACAGTTACGAAACATTCCATTAACGACGCAATATGGAAGTCACATCAATCTAGACTTAATTGAAAATGGCGAATAAGCAGAAACAGTCTGTCGTAAATGTCAATAAAGATTACTCATAAGCAGCTATTTGGTGAATCTACTGTTACAAGTTAAAATAAATTTGGACAGTTAATATACATCGAGATATGTTAAGGGGGAACTTTATAAATCCTAGTTGGTCTTTCGCTGACCCAAGTATGTTCATGACTTCTCCATTATCACAGCAATCTTTGCTGTAGACAGCCTTGCATAGGAAAGGAGCGTCAGGCCCTTGCATTCTTCTTCTAGGTTTCTTTCTTCTTCTTGCTCGGCTGGAAAGCGCATCTTATTTGTGCCTCCAAGTAGCCGTTCCTGCGAAAGGTTTTGCGCAGATGATTTCACTCGATAGCCAGACTTTCCTTGTCGCTGATGGAACGTACTCCGTGTATTGGGATGATGAGCACAGATTTACGTTACGCTGAATGGTGGCAGTGGTGGACGCTTAGGAACAGATTTATGTGTGTCTGCTTCCTGTAGACGGAATGTCCCTGGTGCTATCAGGGGTTTTCCCTGGGAAAATGTCTCGGAACAGTAGGTGTCCGTTTCCTTCCACGTGTAGTGTGAACCTAGTGCCGGCATCCGTACATATTATAAAAATGGATGTACGGGTGTATGTTTGTATGTTCCGCATCTCCTCTTAAACCACTGGACCGATTTCATCGAAACTTTGCACACATATCACTTACAGTCTGGAAAGAGCCGCTGTGGGGCTAACAACCACGCACCTGTAAGAGGGATGGAGACGGGGGTGAAAAGGCAGTGTAGCACACGACCCGCGAATACCCATAATTTATTGATCCGGTATTTGAGAATGAGAGTAGTTAGTGAGTTGCAGAAAAATTTACACATGATTACACACCTCTATGAAGCTTTTCCTCCATCACAACGTCCACCGAATTGTGAAAGAAAAAAAGTTTATCGCATACTACATTTTCGCTGTTCATGCAGTATAACTGTCGCATGAAGCATGACGTTTCAATTTATTACTTTTTCACTACTAACCGTATTCGTGACACGTTTTGCGGACAGTATTCACATATACAACTGAATGTATCAGTAAGAATATATCACTGTATGACACATAGCTCAGGATATAAGATGGTATGATCACTGAGATGCGTGAAATAAAGCCGCATCATGCCTGACGATTAAATTTATTGCTTCTTTGCTACTAACTCTGTTCGCAAAGTATTTCACAGACAGTAACCACACATCTGGTTGAATGTATCTACAAAAAATATCATCGTACGACACATAGTTAAGGCGACATGTGAAGAAAAACTGAGATGCGTGAAAAACCAACGCATCGTGCATGAAGCCTTAATTTATTACTTGTTCACTACTAACTCTGTTTGTAACACATTCACAGACAGTGTCTCCATATGTCCCTTAATGTTCCTGCAAAAGTGCTGCAAGTTATTCTACGACACGTGGTTCTGCAGATATGATGTCATAAACATTTAGCTGCGTGAAAGTGAAACTGCAGTGTGAAATTCGCTGGAGTTTGAGTAGAAATGCCTGTATGTGTATATGTACGTATCAGACATGTTAAACATGTGTGAAATGTATTTTATATGTGCGTATGTGGGCAAGGCCACGGCTAAAAATCTCATCCTAAACCGCTGGAACGATCTCAGTCAAATTTAGTACAGAAGTTAGTAACCATGTGGAAAGAAATACTGTGGGAGTAAGAACCACCTGCCTTCTATGGTGGTGAGGGTGGTAACATGGGTTGCCGGAGCGGTTCCAGGCGCTTCAGTCCGGAACCACGAGGCTGCTACGGTCACAGGTTCGAATCCTGCCTCGGGCATTAATGTGTGTGATGCCCTTAGGTTATTTAGGTTTAAGTAGTTCTAAGTCTAGGGGACTGATGACCTCAGCTGTTAAGTCCCATAGTGCTCAGAGCCATTTCAATCATTTGATAACATGGGCAGAGAAAGCTTGAGGAGGAGGAGATGCAGACGCAGGTGGGTGAGAAGTAGATGGACAGGAAGAGGCAGGATGAGGAAACGGATAGAGAGAGGGACAAGGAAGAGATGGACACAGAAAATAAAGTGGAGGAGATAGACAGGATGAAGAGGTGGACAGAGAGAGAGAGGGAGGTGGACACAGGAAGGGTGAGAAAGAGCCGGAAGAGAAAAGGGGCAGGAGGGAATGGAATTAGAGAGGGGAGGAGATGGGCAGAGAGAGGAGCAGAAGGTGATAGACAGCGAGTTGAGTGTGGAAGAGGTGGACAGAGAGAGGGGGTGGACAAAGCGGGGCAAGGAGGAATGTATAGAGAAAGGGGGAGGAGGAGATGGACTAATAGAAGACCGCAAATAATAGATACCTGGACACTACGCCATTCATACACAAGAGTAGATGACGATCTTGTGAACCGCGATAGCGGTTTCCAGCTGAGCTCCGGATGGAATGTGGCGTTAGAAAATATACGTAAGTAACGTTCTGAGATCAAACCAGTGGAGGTAGCGGGCAGACCAGGGACACGCCACCAACGGTGATGGCCTGTCTTCCGGAGGCACGCATTGGTCCACCTGGTGGGTTCTCAGCAGCGACGTTCGCGGTTCAGGGAACAAACTGGACATGAATCCACCACTTCGCCTGACAATAATGAGCAGCAAACGTGTCGAAACGTTGCGACAACACAACGCCACGATTCACTTTATGTGTATTTAGTTTTCTCCGGTAAGAGATACGGTTTTGATACGTGAGAGTTCACGGAACCTCAAGGCAACGAAACTGATTTCGTTGCTCTGCATAGATCGCCTGTCGAAAGCGTTCCTGCTTAACTAGCGGGTCGCGTTATGGTGGACGCTGAATGCAAGAGATCGGAACGAGAAAGCTCTCCGTACAAGGAATGCACGTCATATGGCGAAACTTTTGAATCATTCATTGCGCATTTCGATGAACTTCGGTTCATTTTAGATTTCAAACTACGCCAAATTACTTTAACGGCGGGAATGCTTGTCAAAGATACCGGAGGTCTTTGAACGCTAATTAGAGTTTTATGGACACGTTTCAATGTTGAAGATCTACAGGATGACAATTAATGAATCACATGAAATAATATCAACTTAACTTCTGAACGGTCTACTTTAGAACGTCCAAACTGCGCTATTGGCTGCGGGCCATGATGGGAACTAGTATGGTG
Organism: Schistocerca cancellata; assembly: GCF_023864275.1. Taxonomy (NCBI): domain Eukaryota; kingdom Metazoa; phylum Arthropoda; class Insecta; order Orthoptera; family Acrididae; genus Schistocerca; species Schistocerca cancellata. Next base: position 47,033,196 of record NC_064632.1, read on the forward strand.
GGCGACGAAGCCCACTTTCATTTGTATGGGTTCATCAATAAGCAAAACTGTCGCTTTTTGGGGACTGAGAATCCGCATTTGGCGATCAAGACGTCTCTTCACTGTGTGTAGTGTGCAATGTCCAGTCACACAATAATCGGAAATTCTTTGATGGCACCGTAACTACCGAAAGGTACCTGATGGTTTTGGAAGATGATTTTACTTTATTTTTTATTTATTTACACGTCAAGTTCCGTAGGACAAAATTAAGGAGCAAATCTCCAAGGTCGTGGTAAGTGTCAGTACATGAAATTACAACATAAAAGTAATAACAGATAAAAATAAAGTGTTTACGAATCCGAAGAAAGTCAGTCCATAAGTTGAAGTAAACGCAATCAACAGAACAAGAACAATTAGCTTAATTTTTCAAGGAACTCCTTTACAGAATAGAAGGAGTGACCCATGAGGAAACTCTTCAGTTTCGATTTGAAAACGCATGGATTACTGCTAAGATTTTTGAATTCCAGAGGGACCTTATCGAAAATGGATGCAGGAGTATGCTGCACACCTTTCTGCACAAGAGTTAAGGAAGTCCGATCCAAATGAAGGTTTGATTTCTGCCGAGTATTAACTGAATGAAAGCTGCTTATTCTTGGGAATAAGCTAATATTGTTAACAAGAAATGGCAGTAAGGAAAATATGTATTGAGGGGCCAATGTCAAAATACCCAGGCTCGCGAACAGAGGTTGACATGAGGTTCGTGAGCTTACACCACTTATTGCCCGAACCGCCCGTTTCTGAGCCAAAAATATCCTTTTAGAATGGGAAGAGTTACTCCAAAATATAATACCATGCGACATAAACGAACGAAAAATAAGCAAAGTAGACTAATTTTCGTGTCGAACGATTACTCACTTCAGATACCGTTCGAATGGTAAAAATTTCAGCATTAAGTCTTTGAATAAGATCCTAATCGTGCGCTTTCCACGACAGTTTATTATCTATCTGAACTTCTAGAAATTTGAACTGTTCAGTTTCACTAATCATATCACCATTCTGTGAAATTAAAACGTCAGATTTTCTTGAATTGTGTGTTAGAAACTGTAAACACTAAGACTGTGATTTAGCGTTAGTTTATTTTCTACGAGCCAAGAGCGTACGTCATGAACTGCATTATTTGAAACCGAGCCAATGTTGTACACAACATCCTTTACCACCAAGCTATTGTCATCAGCCAACAGAAATATTTTAGAGTTATTCGTAATACTAGAGGGCATATCATTTATATAAATAAGGAACAGGAGTAGCCCAACACTGATCCCCGGGGCAAACCCCCCCCCCCCCACTTGACCATACCCCACTCACACCCCACATCATAGCCATTCTCAACATCGTGAATAATGACCTTTTGCTGTCTGTTGCTGAAGTAAGAGGTGAACCAATTGTGAACTACTCCCCGTATTCCGTAATGGACCAGCTTCTGGGAAAATATTTTGTCATCAACTCAATCAAACGCCTTAGTTAAACAAAGAAAAAGCCTATCGTTCGATACATTTTGTTTAATCCATCCAGTACGTTAGAGAGGAAAAAGAATATATCATTTTCAGTTGTTAAACGACTTCTAAATGCGAACTGTATATTTGATAGCAAATCGTGTGATATAAAATGAACAATTATCGTTACATACACAGACTTTACAATAACTTTTGCAAACACTAATGGCATAGAAATAGGTCTAAAATTATCTACATTATCCCTTTCTCCCTTTTTAATAAAGCGACTTTACTACTGAGCACTTTAATCGTTCAGGAAACTGACCATTCCTAAAGGAAATATTACAAGGATGGCTAAATACGGGGCTAATATGTGCAGCACAGTGCTTTAATCTTCTGCTAGGCACTCCATCGTAACCATGAGAGTCCTTAGTCTTCAGTGTTTTAATTATTGACCCAGTCTCCCCCATTTCTGTATCACAGAAAAGTATTTCAGACATCAGTCTCGGAAAGGCATTCGCCAAGAAAGTAATATGTTTCCCTGATTCCCTGCTTTCATCCTCATTATCCAAAATGAGACTAATTTCGACAAGATGTGGTTCGTACAAGACGGAGACCGACCCCATCGAAGCAGGAGAGTGTTTGATGTTCTGGAGGAGAACTCTGGTGACCGGATCTTAAAATATGCGACTCCTTTTTGTTGGGCTATGTTAAAGACACGGTGTACACCAATGACCCCAAACTATTGCTGAGTTAGCCATTCAAGAGGTCATCGACAGCATCAATGTTCCGATACTTCAGCGGGTCTTGCACAATTACGCTATCCTTCAGCGCCACATCATCGCTAATGAAGGCAGGGATATCGAACATGTCATTACCTAAATCCGAGTATCTATAGTGACATTACAATGAAATCCAGACCATTAGCTGCTTACAGGCGTTGATAAATATCAACGGGGATAGTTGAAAATGTGTGCCCCGACCGGGACTCAAACCCAGGATCTCCTAGTCTCATATATCTATAGCAACGTTTACATGATCAATAAAGTGTGTGCACGCCTTAGTTTGTAACTAATTTACGTTTTTCCCCCACAGTTCATTAATTGTCACCCTGTAAGTAAGTGATATGTGCCACCAATCTCGATATTCATTTAAATGTTGACTACTTTTCATCTCATTTATCCTTCTTCTGATCCCACTAATTTTCCGATGGGGAGCTATTGGGAACAGCTCTTAAGCAACTCTGTCCATAGAAAGATTCAGACACTGTAACGGCATCTGGACCGAAAGATACACCTACGAAATTCTGCAGAGGTTATGCGAGAGAACTTGCTCCTCTTCTGGCTGTAATTTAATGTAGATCGTTGCAGCAGACAGAAAAAAACAGTGTGTATTTCAGTGTTCAAGAAGGAACTTCAGATATATGCCCATAATTGTAGGCATATATCGCTGATGTTAATCTGCAATAAAATTGCGCAACCTGTTTTATACTCACGCCTTGTGATATTTTCGAAGAATAAAATTTTCCTCTGTAAAATCCGGCATGGATTCTTGAGAAATATAGCTCGCTTTCATCGTCCGTGAATACCAGAACGACAAAAAGACAAAGCTGGCTAGGTTGATGCCGTGTCCCTTGGCATCCGGAACGTGTTTCATAAAGTTCCTCACTGCCGTTTAGAGAAAAAAGTACGAGCTTGCCTCCTTTCACGTCACGACTGTAACTCAATTTATACGGAACAGCCATGTAGAAATTTCAATATTAGGTAGACTGAACACAGCACGGCACTTCAGAGGAACAGCAGTCTTTCAACATTTGCAGAGTACATTTTCGATATGAAACACAGGCCAACAGACACAAAAACTGATTAAAGAAATTCTGAAATGGGGCAATAGCCTTGAATAGAAATTCACAATAGAACTGCCGCACCCAGAAATCCATAGCACACACACTCACTTCAGAATCTCCTCTGTATACAAGGTCTCAAAATCGTGACCAGGACACACAAATCAAGATAGCGGAACGCTGAATATATTGTAAAAAGAGATGCGGCGCTTATTTAATAGTACACTTTGAGTAGAAGTGTGGTGTCACCGCCAGACACCACACTTGCTAGGTGGTAGCTTTTAAATCGGCCGCGGTCCGCTAGTATACGAGGGACCCGCGTGTCGCCACCGTCAGTAATTGCAGACCGAGCGCCACCACACGGCAGGTCTAGAGAGACACTGACTAGCACTCGTCCCAGTCGTACAGCCGACGTTGCTAGCCATGGTTCACTGAGAATTACGCTCTCATTTGCCGAGACGATAGTTAGCATAGCCTTCAGCTACATTTGCAACGACCTAGCAAGGCGCCGTATTCAATTGATATTAAGATTCCATTAATGTATCATCAAGAACGATGTTCTACAAATGTGGATTAAAGTTAAGCATTCCAGAAGCTACGTACTTTTCTTTATAGCATTCATTACGTATCCTGTTTCAGACCTCACGCCAGCCTGCGTGAGTTTAAGCGCGTGCCTTTCGGCTTCCTCACACTGTGTCTAGGCTGTCTTGTCTAGACACAACAAGAAGCATGAAAACTTTAAAACGACAAAACATATAAATCACATACCCCATTCATCAATTTACAAATCTCATTACAAATAACATATCGCCAATATTTCCGAAAGCTGTTACATTAATCTAGCAAACGATAATTAAGAAATAAACGTTAAGAAATCAACGTTAACAGCAGATTGTAAGGCCGCGCGAGATTAGCCGAGCGGTCTGGGAGGCTTCAGTCATGAACTGTGCGACTGGTTCCGGCGAAGGTTCGAGTCCTCCCTCGGGCATGGGTGTGTGTGTTTGTCCTTCGGATAATTTAGGTTAAGTAGTGTGTAAGCTTAGGGACTGATTATCTTAGCAGTTGAAGTCCCATAGATTTCACACACACAGCAGATTGTAAGATAATAACAGAACTATAATCTAACTTTGCAAAGTGGAGGAAAAAAGCAGTAGCTTCATTTTAGGCCTGAAACCTCTGTAAATATCCGCTAGATATTATTGCGAAATGCTGACTAATTGAAAATAACGAACGATAGAAAAACAGCAGCTGTACTGTACACACAAATACTCGTATCAACATCTGATAGTAAGGTACATATTTGGTTAATAGTGTTAGTAGTGTAAGTACAATAATCCCAAAATTGTATGCGTTATGATGCGAAATTTTACGTGTTATTTGACAGGAAATAAAATTAACCTAGGGACAGTGGTGAAACTTCACCGAAACACGTATGATTGTTAAAGAACATGTTTTACATCCTCAACGCGGAACTATATTTCCAGAATCATAAAATTCCATTGAAAGCATTGAACACAGTGATATTATTTGGAGGTCTTCTTCTTGTATCTATACAGATCGTTAACTATACCAAGCCCGCATCTCGTGGTCGTGCGGTAGCGTTCTCGCTTCCCACGCCCGGGTTCGATTCCCGGCGGGGTCAGGGATTTTCTCTGCCTCGTGATGGCTGGGTGTTGTGTGCTGTCCTTAGGTTAGTTAGGTTTAAGTAGTTCTAAGTTCTAGGGGACTCATGACCATTGATGTTAGGTCCCATAGTGCTCAGAGCCATTTGAACCATTTTTTGAACTATACCAAAGTAGATAACAGATTAGGTGCCAACAACACTGGAACCTGACTCTACGTGTGGGCCACTCTTGCACCAGTTTCTGTGTTGACTAACGGAAATATTCTGCCTTCCGCCCCCTTCCGTTTTGTAGCTTTATCATCAGTACAAAGAGATTAAGCTGGATGTCTCACTCTGACTTCAGAGAATAGCGACTTTCTGAAGACGCACCGAGACAAGATGACCTGCCGAACATCAAGGACAGGCAGCGCAGGAACCGTGTTTTGTGATGTTCTTATTTTATACTGCAACGAGCAGTAGAAGAAGTTTTAGGTTTGCTCTTTCCTCAGGAGAAATGCGGCCAGATAAACGCAGCACACGTTACGAGAAACTGTGGAGATACGCAGAACCCGACTGCTTTTATCTGAAAGTGGCCTCGATAGTGTCTCTGCGGATAGAGCCATGTGGCTCGGCGCAAACGGCTGCGTAATAGGCCGCTTGTGGAGTGAACTTAGCCGGCGGAAGCGAGAAGATATGCAAATTAGAGAATTTCGTCGTTACCCGGACGGAAAAAAAACCTTATCTCCATGTGTAACTTTGCTTTTCTGCCCGCTGTTCCCTTCTGTACTTCTCGACGTTCCCCCGTCCGTCGTTCTTGTTATTTTGTTATTCGCAATTTTATGTTTTTCTCTCCCCTAGTATTTCCTCGTGCTTGGGGGAGGGGGGGGACACCATCATTGCGTCGGCCGACTACAAAGGATGGCCGCCACCACGAATGTAAGCCGCTGGCATTTTCAGCCATGCGGAAATTTTAATAGAAAGGAGACAGGGGCTGGGAAACACTGCGGGAGAAACAGAGGTGTGTTTTTCGGTGGCGTGTCCATGGGAGGAAAGGGAAGGGGGCTTAAGGAAAGGTGGGTGCGTTTTTGGGTGGGGGAGAGGGGGGGATAAGTTGGGGGGGGGGGAAGGTGGGGGGCAGGGCACGGCTAGGCAGTTGGTGGTGCGGCGAGCCGGAAAAGTAAGCAAAGTAGAACTGGCGACGACATTTGTCGTTGCAGTTGGCTGGGATTGTTCCATCCGGTTGGCCGCCTACATCTTCTTAACGAGCAAATTCGACAACGGAAAGCTGAGAACTGTGAGATTTTTCTCGGAGAAATTTCCTGTTAAACATCCATACCGGCAACGAGATTATTTAGTGTATGAAATTACGAAAAATGCGTTATAATTTCTTTATTTGTTAATGCCAAATGTTTGCAACATTGATAACTTGCCTCACACCCATCTTCTGATTGGATTATACTAAATTTTTCCCATCAATGCATATTCTTTATCATAATAAATTTTGAAAAAAAAGAGAAAAACAAAAACAAATTTGTTCATTTAGACACGTACGTTGAGTGTCAATAATGAGAAATATTCTCGTGTCTAAATTCACAGAATCCAAGAATAATACCTAGTGAAACGCCCCTTAGAAAAATTTTACATGACTGTCCTTAAACTGATACACAATATTTTTAGCGCAACGCAATCTGACTTTCAAAAATCCCTACAAAAGAATGGCCCTAACTAAATTAACCTATATGTTTCACTAATCACTTACCTCACAAAAATCTTCATTGCTCGAACTACTGCAATACAGCGAGCGCCACTAGTGACAGCTAAATAAAAGATTCAAACTACGGAAGGCACTAACTACTGATAGGCATAGTTAGCAAATGAAAGATTTTGATACAGAACAAACAATGTATTTACCTTAATAGTGTTGAAAAATCATAATATACATGCAGTTCATGACATCCAGTCTTACAAATTTCAAAACTCCGCCATTTCTCTCCCCACATTCACCACTGCTGGCGGCTCACCTCCAACTGCACAACTCTACGCGCTGTTAACAGCCAAAAGCCCAACACTACAATGGCAGACAACAATGCAGACTAGCCGCAGACTGCACACAGCACAGCCACTGATTTTCATACAGAGCGCTACGTGGCGTTACCAATAAGAAAACATAGACAGCCTACTTACACTAGGTACTCGTGTTTTGAATTATGGATGCATGTGCTATGCTAACATATTAATGTATAGTAAGCACGAATTCAGAGAAAATCGTTCTTATGAAATACAACCTACTCCTTATTCGTACGAAGTAATGACTGCAATCGACAGGGGATCTTGATTCCGTATTTTTAGATTTACAGAAGGCTTTTGATACCGTTCTTCACAGAAGGCTTCAAATCAAACTGCGTACCTGTAAAGTACAGTCACAGTTGTTCATCTGGATTCGTGATTTCATAAAAGAAAGGCCACTGTAGGTAGTATTTGACGGAAAGTGATCAAGTAAAATAGAAGTGATCTCTGGATTTCCTCAGGGCAGTATTAGAGGCCCTCTTCTGTTCCTAATGTACATAAACAACTTAGGAGACAATCTGCGCTACCCGTTCAGATTGTTTCTGGGTGCTGTCGTTTGGTGTTGCAGTTTTCTTCAGTCTGCAAACTGGTATGATGCAGCTCTCCCTGCTACTCTATTCTGTGCGAGCATCTTCATCTCGGAACAACTACTGCAACTTAATCCTTCTGAACCTGCGTGCTATATTCACCTCTTGGTCCCCCTTTACGATTTTTATCCATTACGCTTCACTCCAGTACTGAACCGGATATCTCTTGACGTCTCAGAATGTGTCCTATCAACCGATTCCGTCTTCTAATCAGGTTGTTCCACAAATTTCTTGTCTCCCCAATTCTGTTCAGTATCTCCTCTTTAGGTACGTGATCTACTCGTATAATCTCCATCATTAGTGTGTAGCACCACATTTCAAAAGCTTCTATTCTCTTCACGTCTAAACTGTATCATCAGTGTTTCACATTCATACAGTACATGGCTACAATCCTTAAAAATACTATCAGAAAAGAGTTCCTAACACTTAAATCTATATTGAATGTTAACAAATTTCTTTTCTTCATGAACACTTCTCTTGCTGTTACCTGTCCACATTTTTACATATCCTCTCTACTTCGGATATCATCAATTATTATACAGCCCAAAAAACAACTCATCTACTACTTTTTATGTCTCGTTTCCTAATCTAATTCCCTCAGCACCACCCGATGCAATTCGACGGCATTCCATATCCTTGTTATGTTTTTGTTGATGTTCATCTTACATCCTCCTTTCAAGACACTGTCCATTCCTTTCAACTGCTCTTCCAAGTCCTTTGCTGTGTCACAAAGCTACATTGTCATCGGCAAATCTCCAAGTTTTTATTTCTTCTCCCCGAACTTTAATTTCTACTCCAAATTGTTCTTTTGTTTTCTTTACTGTTTACCCAGTGTGCATAATGAATGACATTTGGGACAGGTTACAACTCTGTTTCACTCCCTTCTCATTCAGTACTTTCCTTTCATGCCCCTTGTGACTTATATCTGCCGTCTGGTTACTGTAGAAGTTGTAGGTAACCTCTCACCTCCTCTGTTTTACCTCTACCTTGAGAATTTCAAGGTGAGTATTCCAGTCAACATTGTCAAAAGCTTTCTCTGAGCCCAGAGATACTATAATCATAAATTTGCCTTTCCCTAACCTACCTTCGTTGCAGTGAGATCATTTCACGGAATTTCAATCAGCAACTTTCACCTCCCCATGCGATAACATTTCATTGTCGCCAAATGACATAAGGATAAATAAAATAAGAGAAATCAGAATTCACACGAGAAGATTTAAGTATTCCTTTTTTCTCGCGCTGTTCAAGGATGGAACGGTAAAGTATCAGTATGAAGGTGGTTCGCCCTTTAGTGTAGATTCAGAGCAGTTACCTAGATTTGGAGGTAGATATCGTACACTTCGCAAGGATCGAAGCTACAAACGGAGGTGCAAAATCAGCGCATATACAAGGAGAATTAGGGTTTTTAACACCACGTAGACTGCGAGGTCATTAGAGATGAAGCACAATCTGCGACTGGGAAAGGGTGGAAGAAGGAAATAGGCATCGCCCTTCTCAAGGGACCATCCTGACATTTTTCCTTTAACAGTTAATAGAGGTCACGAAAAACTAAATCTGGATGTCTGGACGACGTTTTGAACCTTTGTTTTCTCAAATACGAACCCAGCATCTTATCATCGAGGTGTTCCTCGCAAATTGATGCCTGTTTTCGATACGACCATTAAGTTTGGACGAGTTTTGCAAACACTCTTGCAACAAAGTGTTGCATCTGTTGGTAGATCTTCCGGGTCGTATGACCGATGTCTGCAAAACTTTCCGTTCTTCAGGTTTCGTCCAGAGCTGCACTGGATATCTTCAGAGGTGCTCCTGGTTTTGATGAGTGTTGCCGACTGACAGGTCGTGCGTCGGAGAGCGACATAAATATTCGTAACGGATTATACGTAACTGGCAGAGATAATACGCATCGGAGAAAAAAATTAACTATCTAACTGTCATTTGTCAAAGATAAAACGTAGCTATCGATTCTCTAGAGCTATTGTCCATATTTCATTAAGTTTCATCGTTTCTTTTTTATGTTCAAGTTATCCCCACATTCAGATATTTCGATGGCTTCTCTGTATAGCTGTGATTAATAATTAGTTCGTCACTGTCGATAAAGCCGTGGTTTCTGAGAACTTTGCTTTGTGATTTCCTGACTGAAGAGCATGCTATGCTGCCGACGATTATTCTACTTTCAGTAATAGGCAAAGATTTTTATGGGACTGTATTGACGCTTTTGTAGCAGTGCCTCTGCAGACCTTAGTGCACGTACACGAAATTTTACATACCCTGGATGACGACACAGGACAACATTTAACGTTTACATATTTGAGGGTTTGGCATATTTTCTTTGTTGCTGCTGACAGGGGACTGTCCCTGTCTATCGGCCGGCCGCTGTGGCCTAGCGGTTCTAGGCGCTTCAGTCTGGAACCGCGATACCGCTACGGTCGCAGGTTCGAATCCTGCCTCGGGCATGGATGTGTGTGATGTCCTTAGGTTAGTTAGGTTTCTTTAGTTCTAAGTTCTAGGGGCTGATGACCCATAGTGCTCAGAGCCATTTGAACCATCCCTGCCTATCACATGTAAACCTCGACCACGCCACTTTTCCACAATATTTATGTCGCTCTCCGACGTATGACCCTTCTGTTGGTAAGACTGCGGAACAGGGAGCGTCTCTGAAGATGTCCAGCACTACTCTGGACGAAACGTTAGGATTTTATAAGTAGTACCGGTTTCGGCCATAACCCACCACCTGGTACGAAAATCACATAAAACATTTCATTGTCATGAATATTGAAACAAAAAGCATTGAGTAACGTAATCCACAAGAAACACGCAACAAAAACTCATTCATAGCATTTACAAGTGCAGCAATCGTCCTATTCATATGAGATGGCAACAACAAATAGAAAGTGATCGAGGCTGAATATTTAAATCAAGTAATGTAGCTTGTGCAGCAGTAAAAAACATTCATCATCTCGTTTCAGATGATTTAGGGAGAATTCTAGTAGATGATTTAGATATGCAAAAACACCAGCAGTTTGTGCGCTAATGAAAAAGACAGGGTTAGTCATAAATACCTCTTGGATTTCAGAACAAGCTAGTGCGAAAACTACAAGACAAACGTAAAAGTGACATATATTAGTTGGTAGATGATCCCTAGAAGTTTAGTTTTCTAATACACGCCGTATCGTGGTTGCGCTAAGGAATTGGCATGTCAGAATATGTAGACAAATTATCCGCTTGATACTGTCGTGATGGTTGAGCACCCGCCTATAGATAGGCAATGCAGTGAACAGATTTCGAATGCAGTCTGCTGTAGCTCCTTCCTGGAAAGCAGGAAGTACACGCACATATTGAATTCTGCTGCATCACTGACGGTACCTGTATTGAACACCTTTAACGTGAGTTAAGAACTTGGAGAGATGCCCTGTCCACTGAGATGTGTGTGTTTTCTGTATGTCGTTTCGTTTTCTCACAATCTTCTATTGGAACCCTAGAAGTACTTAGAAAATAATACTGCATCCAGTGTGTCCCAAGAAAATTTCGACAGACTTCGAGGCGTTGGACAGGATGTCTTGAAGAACAAACCGAGAATAAGTACCCGTGTCCAGAAACGTCAGCCAACGACGTTACAGAGCATGGAAGTTATAAGCGCCGGCGCCTGCCGCTAGGCAAGCCATTCGGGAGCAAACGGGACTTTTGTACGCTGACAGACCGTAAGCGCAACTTCTTGCGATGTCGTTACTTATTCAGTGGTCCCAACTGATTGGCACAGTCGCCAGTGAAGGAGATGGAGTTCACTGCTGCAAACAGAGGCACTGTCTCCTAGACTGATAAGCAAAAACATTACAACCCCCGCCCACTGTGACATTAGATGCAGCTTGGTGGCGTTGGGGGCATATAACACGGTCACAGAAATACGGAAGCGGAGCAGACACGGACGGGGGATCACCCTATCGAAAGTAGGGTATCCAAATGGGGAAATCCATTGAGATAAGCGACAAAGGCCAGATTATTATTATGCAGAGCCTGTGATCGAGTATCTCGAAGAGAGCGAAGCTGGTCGAATGTTTACGTGCTACTGTCGTGAGCATTTACGGGAAGAGGTAGAAGGACAGTGAAGTTGCCACTAGGCGCTAAATCGTTGGACGTCCACTATTCGTCACAGAACATGGGATCGCAGGCTTGTCTGCTCTCTAAAATGGGATAGATGATGATCTGTGACGTCTCTGCCGAAAGAGGTCCACAGCTAGTGGCCTAGTGGCTATCTACATCTACATCTACAACTACATCTACATCTACATCTACATCCATACTCCGCAAACCACCTGATGGTATGTGGCGGAGGGTACCTTGAGTACCTCTATCGGTTCTCCCTTCTATTCCAGTCTCGTATTGTTTGTGGAAAGAAGGATTGTCGGTATGCCTCTGTGTGGGCTCTAATCTCTCTGATTTTTACCTCATGGCCTCTTCGCGAGATATACGTAGGAGGGAGCAATATACTGCTTGACTCTTCGGTGAAGGTATGTTCTCGAAACTTCAACAAAAGCCCGTACCGAGCTACTGAGCGTCTCTCCAGCAGAGTCTTCCACTGGAGTTTATCTATCATCTCCGTAACACTTTCGCGATTACTAAATGATCCTGTAACGAAGCGCGCTGCTCTCCGTTGGATCTTCTCTATCTCTTCTATCAACACTATCTGGTACGGATCCCACACTGCTGAGCAGTATTCAAGCAGCGGGCGAGCAAGCGTACTGTAACTTACTTCCTTTGTTTTCGGATTGCATTTCCTTAGGATTCTTCCAATGAATCTCAGTCTGGCATCTGCTTTACCGACGATCAACTTTATATAATCATTCCATTTTAAATCACTCCTAATGCGTACTCCCAGATAATTTATGGCATTAACTGCTTCCAGTTGCTGACCTGCTATATTGTAGCTAAATGATAAGGGATCTTTGTTTCTATGTATTCGCAGCACATTACAGTTGTCTACATTGAGATTCAATTGCCATTCCCTGCACCATGCGTCAATTCGCTGCAGATCCTCCTGCATTTCAGTACAATTTTCCACTGTTACAACTTCTCGATACACCACAGCATCATCCGCAAAAAACCTCAGTGAACTTCCGATTTCATCCATAAGGTCATTTATGTATGTTGTGAATAGCAACGGTCCTACGACACTCCCCTGCGGCACACCTGAAGTCACTCTTACTTCGGAAGACTTCTCTCCATTGAGAATGACATGCTGCGTTCTGTTATCTAGGAACTGTTCAATCCAATCACACAATTAGTCTGATAGTCCATATGCTCTTACTTTGTTCATTAAACGACTGTGGGGAACTGTATCGAACGCCTTGCGGAAGTCAAGAAACACGGCATCTACCTGTGAACCCGTGTCTATGGCCCTCTGAGTCTCGTGGACGAATAGCGCGAGCTGGGTTTCACGCGACCGTCTTTTCCGAAACCCATGCTGATTCCTACAGAGTAGATTTCTAGTCTCCAGAAAAGTCATTACAGTCGAACATAATACGTGTTCCAAAATTCTACAACTGATCGACGTTAGAGATATGGGTCTATAGTTCTGCACATCATTTCGGCATCCCTTCTTGAAAACGGGGATGACCTGTGCCCTTTTCCAATCCTTTGGAACGCTACGCTCCTCTAGAGACCTACGGTACACCGCTGCAAGAAGGGGAGCAAGTTTCTTCGCGTACTCTGTGTAAAATCGAACTGGTATCCCATCAGGTCCAGCGGCCTTTCCTCTTTTGAGCGATTTTAATTGTTTCTCTATCCCTCTGTCGTCTATTTCGATATCTACCATTTTGTCATCTGTGCGACAACCTAGAGAAGGAATTACAGTGCAGTCTTCCTCTGTGAAACAGCTTTGGAAAAAGACATTTAGTCGCTGTTGCCTCAGGATCATAGGGTTTCGTTTTTTGTTTTGTTTTTTTGGGTTGGGTTTAAGGGCGCTCAACTGCTGAGGTCATTAGCGCCCAGTCACTGTTGTTAGAGCACATGGAATCTAGTAAAACTCAAGGGGATGGAGGAGACACCAGAAGGACCTGACAAAGATGCAGACAAAATAAGTAAAAAGATTAAATGTCTTTGGACAAGCCAGTTAAAGTTATAAAACGCAGAATACGAGCAGCTGCTCGAGCGTCATCAGCTAAAACATCCGGTAAAGTAGATGGCAGGGACAGGACAACACGAAATTGACTAAAACGGGGACACGACAATAAAACATGGCGCACTGTTAATGCCTGACCACAAGGGCACTGCGGGGCTGGGTCACCGGAGAGCAGGTAGCGGTGGCTAAACCGGCAATGCCCAATCCGCAACCTGGTCAGAAGGACCTCCTCGTGCCGAGATGGTCGGGAGGATGTTGTCCAAGCAGTTGGGAGCGGTTTTTCTGCCCGGAGCTTGTTTCCTTGGAGGGATGACCAAGCATCCCACCACAACGACACAAGCCTCTTACATACATCCCCATGAACGTCGGATGACAGGACACAATGGGAGGCTGGCCGAGGCAGGAGGACTGCAGCCTTGGCTGCAGCATCCGCAGCCTCATTCCCAGGCACTCCTACATGTCCGGGAAACCACAGAAAGCTGACAGAACCACCATTATCAGCGAAAGAATGGAGGGACTGCTGTATCCGTTGAATCAAGGGATGGACCGGATAGGGAGCTCCAAGGCTCTGAAGAGCACTGAGTGAGTCAGAGCAGAGTACATACACTCCTGGAAATTGAAATAAGAACACCGTGAATTCATTGTCCCAGGAAGGGGAAACTTTATTGACACATTCCTGGGGTCAGATACATCACATGATCACACTGACAGAACCACAGGCACATAGACACAGGCAACAGAGCATGCACAATGTCGGCACTAGTACAGTGTATATCCACCTTTCGCAGCAATGCAGGCTGCTATTCTCCCATGGAGACGATCGTAGAGATGCTGGATGTAGTCCTGTGGAACGGCTTGCCATGCCATTTCCACCTGGCGCCTCAGTTGGACCAGCGTTCGTGCTGGACGTGCAGACCGCGTGAGACGACGCTTCATCCAGTCCCAAACATGCTCAATGGGGGACAGATCCGGAGATCTTGCTGGCCAGGGTAGTTGACTTACACCTTCTAGAGCACGTTGGGTGGCACGGGATACATGCGGACGTGCATTGTCCTGTTGGAACAGCAAGTTCCCTTGCCGGTCTAGGAATGGTAGAACGATGGGTTCGATGACGGTTTGGATGTACCGTGCACTATTCAGTGTCCCCTCGACGATCACCAGTGGTGTACGGCCAGTGTAGGAGATCGATCCCCACACCATGATGCCGGGTGTTGGCCCTGTGTGCCTCGGTCGTATGCAGTCCTGATTGTGGCTCTCACCTGCACGGCGCCAAACACGCATACGACCATCATTGGCACCAAGGCAGAAGCGACTCTCATCGCTGAAGACGACACGTCTCCATTCGTCCCACCATTCACGCCTGTCGCGACATCACTGGAGGCGGGCTGCACGATGTTGGGGCGTGAGCGGAAGACGGCCTAACGGTGTGCGGGACCGTAGCCCAGCTTCATGGAGACGGTTGCGAATGGTCCTCGCCGATACCCCAGGAGCAACAGTGTCCCTAATTTGCTGGGAAGTGGCGGTGCGGTCACCTACGGCACTGCGTAGGATCCTACGGTCTTGGCGTGCATCCGTGCGTCGCTGCGGTCCGGTCCCAGGTCGACGGGCACGTGCACCTTCCGCCGACCACTGGCGACAACATCGATGTACTGTGGAGACCTCACGCCCCACGTGTTGAGCAATTCGGCGGTACGTCCACCCGGCCTCCCGCATGCCCACTATACGCCCTCGCTCAAAGTCCGTCAACTGCAAATACGGTTCACGTCCACGCTGTCGCGGCATGCTACCAGTGTTAAAGACTGCGATGGAGCTCCGTATGCCACGGCAAACTGGCTGACACTGACGGCGGCGGTGCACAAATGCTGCGCAGCTAGCGCCATTCGACGGCCACCACCGCGGTTCCTGGTGTGTCCGCTGTGCCGTGCGTGTGATCATTGCTTGTACAGCCCTCTCGCAGTGTCCGGAGCAAGTATGGTGGGTCTGACACACCGGTGTCAATGTGTTCTTTTTTCCATTTCCAGGAGTGTATGATGAATGGCGGTGGCGGCGGGCATACTGAACGGCCCGATGGAGAGCAAAAAGCTCGGCCGTAAAGCTGGAACATTGGTCGAGGAGCCGGTATTTAAAGGTGGCGGCCCCGACGACAAAGGCACAGCCGACAACATCGTCAGTTTTGGAGCCATCGGTGTAAATAAAGGCGTGACCGGCAAGTCGAGCACGAAGTTCGACAAACCGTGAGCAATACACTGCAGTCGGAGTACCCTCCTTTGGGAGTGAGCTGAGGTCGAGATAAATATGAACCGGAGCCTGGAGCCAAGGTGGTGTTGGGCTCTCACCCTCTCTGAAGGTGGTAGGGAGGGCAAAATCCAATTGTCGAAGCAGGCGACGGAAGCGGACTCCGGGGGGCAGCAGGGCAGACACATACAACCCGTACTGACGGTCGAGAGAATCGGCGAAGAAGGACTTGTAAGAGGGGTGGTCGGGTATAGACGACAGCCGGCAGGCATACCGACACAGCAGTACGTCGCGCCGGTAGGTCAACGGTAACTCGGCAGCTTCAGCATAAAGACTCTTGACAGGACTAGTGTAGAAGGCTCCAGTCGCAAGACGTATCCCCCGATGGTGGATGGAGTTGAGCCGGCGTAAGAGGGACGGCCGAGCGGACGAGTAGACGAAGCTCCCATAATCCAGCTTCGATCGGACTATGGACCGATACAAGCGAAGCAGGACAGTGCGATCCGCTCCCCAAGATGAACCGCTTAGAACTCTGAGGACATTAAGGGAACGTGCACAACGGGCTGCCAAATAAGAGACATGCGGAGACCAACACAGTTTCCTGTCCAACGTGAGCCCTAGAAACTTAGTTGTGTCCACGAATGGGAGAACAACGGGACCGAGATGTAAGGATGGCGGAAGGAACGCTTTATATCGCCAAAAGTTGATACAAACTGTCTTTTCGTCAGAGAACCGGAAGCCATTTGCCACGCTCCATGAGTACAGGCTGTCTAGACAACGCTGAAGGCAGCGCTCCAGGAGGCATGTTCTCTGGGCACTGCAGTAGATCGCGAAGTCATCGACAAAGAGAGAGCCTGAGACATTAGGTGGAATGCAATCCATAATTGGATTGATCGCGATGGCAAAAAGGGCTACGCTCAAGACGGAGCCCTGAGGCACTCCGTTCTCCTGGAGGAAGACGTCGGACAATACGGAACCCACACGTACCCTAAACTTTCGATCCGTTAAAAAGGAAGCAATAAAAAGGGGCAGGCGACCGCGTAGGCCCCACCTGTGCATAGTGCGGAGGATACCTCCTCTCCAACAGGTATCATAAGCCTTCTCCAAGTCGAAGAACACGGCTACCGTTTGGCGCCTTCGCAAAATGTTGTTCATGATGGATGTCGACAAGGTCACAAGGTGGTCAACAGCGGAGCGGCGGCGACGAAAGCCGCATTGGACATTAGTAAGTAGCCGTCGAGATTCAAGAATCCAGACTAACCGAGCATTAACCATGCGCTCCATCACCTTACAGACACAGCTTGTAAGAGAAATGGGGCGGTAACTAGAAGGAAGGTGTCCATCCTTCCCGGGTTTGGGTATAGGAACAACGACGGCGTCATGCCAATGCATGGGGACCTGACCTTCGGTCCAGACGCGATTGTAGGTATGAAGAAGGAAGCTTTTGCCCGCCGGAGAAAGGTGTGCCAGCATCTGAACGTGAATGCCATCTGGCCCCGGAGCAGAGGGCCGAGACAGTGCAAGCGCACGTTCGAGTTCCCGCATAGTAAAGGGGGCATTATAGGTTTCCAGATTCAGCGAGTGGAAGGAAGGTCGCCAAGCCTCTTCTGCCTCTTTCCTGGGAAGGAAGGCAGGATGGTAATGGGCGGAGCTTGAAACCTCCGCGAAAAAGCGGCCAAAGGCGTTGGAGACAGCCACAGGATCAACAAGGACCGCATTACCTATGATCAGGCCAGGTACCGAGGAGTGGGCCTTAATGCCCGACACCCGGCGCAGGCTACCCCAAACGACGGAAGAGGGAGTAAAACTGTTAAAGGAGCTGATGAAATAGGCCCAACAAGCTTTTTTGCTGTCTTTGATGACTCTACGGCATTGCGCTCGGAGTCGTTTGCATTCAATACAATTCGCCAACGTAGGATGGCGGCGAAAGGTGCGTAAAGCACGTCGTCGAGCACGGATAGCGTCCCTACAAGCCTCGTTCCACCAGGGGACGGAAACGCGACGTGAAGAAGAAGTAGTACGAGGAATGGAACGTTCGGCAGCATTGATGATAACAGCCGTGAGGTATTCGACCTGACCGTCACAACTGGGAAAATCGTGGCCCGGAAAGGTCGCCAGGGATGAGTAAAGTCCCCAGTCAGCTTTCAGTATGTTCCAGCTCGAAGGACGTGGGGATGAGGTGTGGTGCAGGAGACGAACGACACAGGGGAAGTGGTCGCTCGAATAGGTGTCAGAAAGGACATACCACTCGAACCAATGGGCAAGAGTGGTAGAACAGATCGAGAGGTCCAAGTGGGAGTAGGTATGAGTAGAGTCCGAGAGGAAAGTCGGGACGCCGGTATTGAGGCAGACAAGATTGAGATGGTTGAAGACATCTGCCAAGAGTGAGCCTCTTGGACAGGATGCAGGAGAGCCCCAAAGGGGATGATGGGCATTGAAGTCGCCAAACAATAAAAACGGCGGGGGAAGCTGAACGATCAGGTGCATCATGTCAGCCCGACTAACAGCAGACGACAGTGAAGTTTAGATGGTACAAACTGAAAAAGTAAAAGCAGAAAGAGTAATGCGGAAAGCTATTGCTTGGAGTGGGGTGGTCAATGGGATGGGATGGTAATAGACATCGTCCCGAACGAGCAACATGACCCCACCATGAGCTGGGATACCGTCCACAGGGGTGAGGTCATACCGCTCCGAGGTATAGTGGGTAACGGCAATACGGTCAGCCGGGCGCAACTTGGTTTCCTGGAGTCCAAGGACGAGCGGACAGTGCAGGCGGAGGAGCAGTTGTAATTCCTCCCGACGAGATCGAATACCTCTTATGTTCCAATGAAACAACGCCATCGCTAGTCAAAAAGTCTGGCGAACGAGACGGGGGAAGAGCTGGTCACCTCGACGGCCGCGGAGGGCCAGGTTGCGAGGGAACAACGCTACAACCGACGGGAGGCGGATCCGGTTCCATCGACTCGTCGCCAGCTGCGGCCGCTGTCGCTGGTTGTGTAAGAGGGGCAGCATCATTTGCCGACGAAAGGCCAGCTGAACGCCTGGCAGCAGAGCGTCCCGGCGAAACTGAGGACGGCCGGGAGCAGCGACTCACGGATGGAGCGTCAGACGAAACGCGCCGGGGTGGAGAGGGGGATAGAGACTTCTTCTTGGAGGCCTTCTTGGAAGGCCGAGGAGGCACAGGGATGGTGGGCTGGACCCGAAGAAGGTCCTCACGCGCGGGGTCCGTTTTGGAACGCCGGACGTCGGAAGCTGGGGTCCGGAACGTTTCCCCGATGGACGCCTGAGAAGAGGATCGCTTCTCAGGTGGCGTGGGGGGAGAAGGAGGAGGAAGGGTGGCCCCTGGGGCAGAGGTGGTGGGGGCCACGGGGGAGGAGGATTTGGAAGGGAAGGATTTGGGAGGTGGAGGCAGAGCCCCCTGATGGGCGGAAGAGGCGGAGGGGGGACAGGATAGGGGTGAGGATACCGCGGAAGGAGTGGACGCAACTGAGGCAAACGAAGTGGTCAATGGCACGGGATGGAGGTGGTCATACTTCTTCCTGGCCTCAGAATAAGAGAGCCGATCCAAAGTTTTGATTTCTTGTATCTTCTTCTCCTTCTGATATGCGGGGCAGTCTGATGATCTAGGCGAGTGGACGCCAGGACAATTAACGCACCGAGGTGGTGGGGTGCATGTATGTTCCTCACGAAGAGGACGTCCACAATCGCCACAAAGGGGCTCAGCCTCACACCGTGACGACATGTGCCCAAAGCGCAAACACCTAAAACAGCGCATAGGAGGCGGGACGTAGGGTCGCACGTCACACCGGTAGCACATCACCTTTACCTTGTCTGGGAGAACGTCCCCCTCGAAGGCGAGGATAAAGGCCCCAGTGTCGATGCGACGGTCTTTGGGGCCACGCTGGACTCGCCAGACGAAATGCACGCCTCGGCGCTCCAGGTTGGCCCTGAGCTCCTCATCAGATTGTAGCAGGAGGTCACGATGAAAAATATCCCCCTGCGTCCTATTTAGTGCCAGATGTGGGACAGTGGAGACTGGGATGTCCCCTAGGCGGTCGCACGTCTGGAGCGCCGCCGACTGTGTGGCGGAGGTGGTCTTGATAAGAACGGACCCTGAACGCATCTTGCTGAGAGCCTCGATTTCCCCGAAGATGTCCTCAATGTGCTGAACAAAGAACATGGGCTTGGAGGTGGCGAATGTCCCCCCATCGGTTCGAGAACAGACCAAATAGCGGGGGAAGTACTTCGCCCCAAGCCGGCGGGCCTGTCCCTCCTCCCATGGAGTGGCCAAGGGGGAAAGGGCAGGAGAACCAGAACTAGAAACGGTACCTTTTCTTTTGAAAGACTCGGCCGCAGAGCGACCGGATACGTGGTGACGTTTCATCTGCGAAACGTCCGCCCCGATACCACCCACTCCGACCAGGGGCTCTCCCCACGGGCGCCACCCAGCCGCAGCAAGGGCCACCTGGCAGGATGACCATTGCCGGGAGTCCTGATGCCCCAAGGAGACGGGCATCTACTCCTTGGCCGACGTGGGGAGGGTGCAGCTCAGGTATCGGCAGTACGATCCCTGTGTTGTCAGGGGGCTACAACCTAGAGGGTACATGACGACCCCACCACAACGGGCTGGCTACCGTGCTGGATTTCTGGTGCCATGGAAAGTCCATCATGATCGCTGGTGCAGATGGAGATGCACTATGGGCGTAACTTGGACAACCCATCAGGCGTTTAGGCCCAATTTGAGGAATAGTGGGTATGGTTACAACGCCGGTGCAATGCTGAGTGCCAAGGTCTTAGTGCACTTAGGACCAGTGGTACACCACGTAAGGTGTCCTTCCCCAAAAGGTTCGTACTTCTGTAGAATTTTGAAAAATGGAGGTCAAACCCCAAGGGGGACCATCACATGGAAGGCCGAAACGGTTGAAACTCCTTTTAGTCGCCTCGTACGACAGGCAGGAATACACGGGCCTATTCTTACCCCGGACCCGCAGGGGGATCACAGGGTTTCGGATTCCACTCCCGACCGGGTTGGAGATTTTCTCGGCCCGGGGACTTGGTGTTTGTGTTGTCCTCTTTATTTCATCATCATCATCATTATGAAAGAAGCGAGATTGGACTGACTAAAGATTGGGAATTTATGCGGGTGCTGATAACCACGCAGTTGAGAGCCCCACTAACCAAACATCATCTGCCGAAAGAGCACAATGCTTGTACAAGCACAAGTGTTTCAGAACACACCGTACACAGTACGTTGTTGAACAAGGAGATCCGCAACAGATCATCCCTACGTTGTCACATGTTGACCTGACGACATCGTCAATTACAACTGCAGTGGGCACGGGACCATCGGGATTTGACCATCGGTCAACGGAAACGGTCGGCTCTTTAGGTGAGTCGCAGTTGGTCAGCGCAGATGTGATAAAACTGTGTCCCGAACGGCGCAGTCTTTAACGCACCTGCCTAGTAGGCAGAAGGTCCCGTGTTCGAATCCCGGTACGGTACACATTTTCACTCGTCACCGCTGATTTCACGTAATGTCCCGATGCAGCTGACATAACTAATCCCTCCTTTTCCTTTCCTTTCTCCGCCCGCCACCTTCAATTTACATATAATGTAATCACATTTTTGTTACACTAGTATGCTGGTCGTCTTCACAAACGCCATTATCGAGGTGAACTGCGGCTCGAAACGTGTAGCGCGACAGGGACGAAGACTTGCGGGAGCAGTATTATGCTATGGGAGACATTTTCCTGGACTTTTATGGGACCTATGATAGTAACAGAAGACATGATGACTGGTGGGCACCACCTGCATCTCTTCATGCTTGATGTCTTCACCGGCGGCGATTGTTGTTTCAGCCGTATAATTGGCAATGTTCTGAGCTAGAACTGTGTTACAGAGGCTTGATGAGCATTAGAGTGAACTCGGGTTGATGTCTGGCCACCTAAATTTGCATGATGTAAATCCCATGGAACACATGTGGATCGCCATCGGGCAGCATCACCGCGTAATACACTCCTGGAAATTGAAATAAGAACACCGTGAATTCATTGTCCCAGGAAGGGGAAACTTTATTGACACATTCCTGGGGTCAGATACATCACATGATCACACTGACAGAACCACAGGCACATAGACACAGGCAACAGAGCATGCACAATGTCGGCACTAGTACAGTGTATATCCACCTTTCGCAGCAATGCAGGCTGCTATTCTCCCATGGAGACGATCGTAGAGATGCTGGATGTAGTCCTGTGGAACGGCTTGCCATGCCATTTCCACCTGGCGCCTCAGTTGGACCAGCGTTCGTGCTGGACGTGCAGACCGCGTGAGACGACGCTTCATCCATTCCCAAACATGCTCAATGGGGGACAGATCCGGAGATCTTGCTGGCCAGGGTAGTTGACTTACACCTTCTAGAGCACGTTGGGTGGCACGGGATACATGCGGACGTGCATTGTCCTGTTGGAACAGCAAGTTCCCTTGCCGGTCTAGGAATGGTAGAACGATGGGTTCGATGACGGTTTGGATGTACCGTGCACTATTCAGTGTCCCCTCGACGATCACCAGTGGTGTACGGCCAGTGTAGGAGATCGCTCCCCACACCATGATGCCGGGTGTTGGCCCTGTGTGCCTCAGTCGTATGCAGTCCTGATTGTGGCGCTCACCTGCACGGCGCCAAACACGCATACGACCATCATTGGCACCAAGGCAGAAGCGACTCTCATCGCTGAAGACGACATGTCTCCATTCGTCCCTCCATTCACGCCTGTCGCGACACCACTGGAGGCGGGCTGCACGATGTTGGGGCGTGAGCGGAAGACGGCCTAACGGTGTGCGGGACCGTAGCCCAGCTTCATGGAGACGGTTGCGAATGGTCCTAGCCGATATCCCAGGAGCAACAGTGTCCCTAATTTGCTGGGAAGTGGCGGTGCGGTCCCGTACGGCACTGCGTAGGATCCTACGGTCTTGGCGTGCATCCGTGCGTCGCTGCGGTCCGGTCCCAGGTCGACGGGCACGTGCGCCTTCCGCCGACCACTGGTGACAACATCGATGTACTGTGGAGACCTCACGCCCCACGTGTTGAGCAATTCGGCGGTACGTCCACCCGGCCTCCCGCACGCCCACTATACGCCCTCGCTCAAAGTCCGTTAACTGCACATACGGTTCACGTCCACGCTGTCGCGGCATGTTACCAGTGTTAAAGACTGCGATGGAGCTCCGTATGCCACGGCAAACTGGCTGACACTGACGGCGGCGGTGCACAAATGCTGCGCAGCTAGCGCCATTCGACGGCCAACACCGCGGTTCCTGGTGTGTCCGCTGTGCCGTGCGTGTGATCATTGCTTGTACAGCCCTCTCGCAGTGTCCGGAGCAAGTATGGTGGGTCTGACACACCGGTGTCAATGTGTTCTTTTTTCCATTTCCAGGAGTGTAGAATCAGTGGTCCGTTGTTTACGCGAATTGTATGACCTGTGTGTAAACATCTAATGCCACATGCATCCACAAGCCTACCAACAAACTGTCGGATCCCTAATACAAAGACGGTCAAACAAACTATTAAGCTGGTTCATAATGTTTTGGTCGGCCGGTGTGGCCGAGCGGTTCTAGGCGCTACGGTCGCAAGTTGGAATCCTGCCTCGGGCATGCATGTGTGTGATGTCCTTAGGTTAGTTAGGTTTAAGTAGTTCTAAGTTCTAGGAGACTGATGACCTCAGAAGTTATGTTCCAGAGCCATTTGAACCATTTTTGAATCATAATGTTTTGGCTCATCAATGTATGAATGCGATGCGCTATTTCCTTCAAGGAGGACGTTTTCGAATAGAAGTTTAAATCTGCAGTTTATTTTTCTGCTGCATACGGAAACTCATTGGTGATTTTAGTTACAGGAGAAAAATAAAGTGGACATGGGGACCTATGCCGAAAACCATTATCCACTGAGACAAGAGCGCAACACATTCATAGGAGACAAGGACTTCCTACACGGCAGCTAGCTCCATCTTCCCCACTGGAAATCGTGGCAGTCACCCGTGATCACTGAATATCAAACATTGCGAGATGTTCCGCCCACGGTCTGTCAGCATAGAAAGTCACGTTTGCTGCTATGTAGCATCGTTGGGTGACATTTCTGGACACTGATTTCTATGCTCAATTTACGCCTTAAGACACTATTCTACCTCTTGAAGTTTGTTGCCACTTTTCTGTCACACCCTAAACCTTGTGAAGTGTTTTATGAGGTAAGATAGTTGAGATTTGTAGTATGTGTGAACATTTACAGGAGGTGATAGCTTATATATGGCTTTTGCTGCAGATTATGATAGCTAGAGCAAAGTAACAGAATAGCAGGCAAACACTTACAGTGCAATGTTTTAGTGCAGTTACAGTTTAGAGCAAATAAGAAAGAGAGAACTACGATAGTTTCAATTAAGATGAAAGAATATGTTGGTTATAGTGCACTTAATGATACTGTGAGGGAAATGGCAAAGGGATGGCGTCTTGTGATTTAATTTGGGTGACAAAAGCATATTCTGCCTAGATAGAGAACGGTGCTCAGGTTTATACCGTGTTCCTTTACTTTAGGAAGGCATCTGACGCGGACCCGAACAGCCGTTCAGTGGAAAAAATACGAGCTTACCGAATATCCTACCAGATTTGCGACTAGACTTAAGACTTCCTTGCAGATAGAACTCAACACGTCGTTTTTAATTGAACAAAATCGACAGTTGTAAAGGTGATTTCCAGAGTGCCCTAGGGAAGTGTGATACGTATAATATGTATAAACGATCTAGTAGAAAACCTCGGAAGTTCTTTTAAGGCTATTCGCAGATGATTCGTTTGTGTATAAGGTAGTGGCGACGACAGAAGACAGTATCAGTTATTAAAATGACGTACAGAGGACTGATGAATGCTGCAGGCTCTGGCAGTTGAACCTGAACGTTAAAAATGTAACATTTTTTATACATAGGAAAATGAATTCACTACTGTACACTTAATGACAAATTGCTGGAAACAATATATACCGTAAAATATCTAGGAGTAAGTATCCAGAGCGATCGTAAATGGAATGACCACATAAAACACATAGTAGGAAAATCAGACGCCAGCCTGAGATTCATGGGAAGAATCTTAAGGAAATGTAACTCATCCACGAACGAAGTGGCTTATAGTGCTCTTGTTCTTGAGCACTGTACATCTG